>NC_060122.1:549444498-550694498 GCF_021461395.2 Schistocerca americana
GGCCTTGGTAGGTCGCTGGAGGGAGTTGGCACCATACAGGACCCCTCCCAGGGGGGCTCGCCACTCTTTGGCTGGTTTGTGCTTAGCTACCACCCTAGTCGTTGCAGCATTTTTCCCCTTCCCTGCTGCATGTTTATCCTCTTGCTCTTATTTTTTCCTTCCCGTGGGGAACATGTCTGGGGTATTTTTAGGAATGTTCTGCATTCTGCCGCTGACGTACGAACAGTTTCACCTTTGTTTTTCGCTCCCTTTTCCTTTCTTTGTTTTCCTTCTCCTCTCGTTCCTCTGCTTCAGCGTTTCAGGAACCCCTTTTTCTTCTTCCTCCCTGTGTGCTCCCGAAGGCCAGCCCACGCATCTGACGTGTAACAGTTGATTGGGTAATCGGTAATTTCCAGCCCTGGGTCAACAGGTAGGGTTTGTACGTACCCCCTGCTACAGGCCAGGCCCAGGGAGGGGTGACTGCCTGAGCTGTAACCTTCCCAAATTGCCGATTCGTCCCTCTTGTCGAGTGTTTGGGAGGTGTGACCTGAGGTGTGAACAATCACCTAAGGTGGGTGAACGCCATTGTGAATGGGGGCCTACAGTTGCAGGAGCACACCATCGGAGATGTCGGCAATCATGGGGGATTTCCTCACGGTTAGTCAATCTTCTTCCCACTCAATGTCTACAAAAAGTAAACGTAATGAGGATACTGATCCAATGACCCTTCACACTGCGCCAGGGTTCCTCGGGATGACGGTCAGTCCTTCACCACGGTAAACCCATTTATTATTCAGAAAGGTGTAGATGCAGTTGCTGGCCCTGTGAAATCCAGCTCTTGTTTACGGAACGGTACTTTGCTTTTGGAGATCACTTCTGACTCTCAAACACAACTGCTTGCTGCCTCGCTTCTCCACGGATACCAGTTTGTGTTGTGGTCCATAGAACTTTAAATTCTTCCCATGGTGTAATTCACACCAGGCTGCTCGACAGTCTAACCGAGGCCGAAATACAATCTTACCCCTCTGATCAGGGTGTCATTGCCGTCCATCATTTAATGAAAATGGTAGATTCGTCCTTAGTATAGAGTGGTGCTTCCGTCCAAGCTCAAAGCAGGTTATGAAATTATCACAGTCGAGATGTACATTCCGAACCCAATATGCTGCTACCAGTGCTCATCGTTTCTACCACACTAGAACGTCTTGTCGACGCCTGGACAAACGTGTCACCTGTGGTAGGGATGTGCACGAGGGCGATTGTCCATCTCCTTCTCCCCACTGTATCATCTGCAATGGCAGCCACGCCGCCTTATCTTGGAATTGTTCAGTGTCTCTTGATGAGCAGGCTTTCCAAGAGATCCGGGTAAAGGAAAAGGTGCCTTACCCATCGCTCACAAGTTATCAGATGGCGCAAACCCTGCATTGTACTGTCTGGTACCTATAGTTCCGTTCTTGTTACTTTCGCTCCATGAAGGGGTGAAGCCACCAGCTACACAACTGATAGGCCAGAAAGGACAGATGGAGTACACCCGTGAAGACTTCTATGTCCCTCCAGCCGAACGACACCCAAATCTTTCTCTAACTGCAAAGGCTCGAAGAAGTCCACCAAAGGTAGTCTTCTCCTTCGCCACCTACGTCTCTTCCTTATCATGACTCTCCTCCAATGGAACGTTCGCGGCCTTCGCTCCCACAAAGAGGATTTACGGCTGCTTTTAGCATCGCAGCATCCCCTTGTACTGTGCCTTCAGGAAACGAAATTGCGCCCTCACGACCGCTTTGAGCATTCACATTTCTTAGCGATTCGTTTTGATCTTCCCCCTGAATTCGGCATTCCATCTCATGGGGGCGTCATGCTGCTCATACAAGATAATATTCATGGTCAACCCATCTCTCTGAATACTAGTCTTCAAGTTGTTGCAGTTCGTCTTTTCCCTCTGTACTACATATGTCCCTCTGTCATTTGCTGTCATGAGGGCAGACTCCCTTCAGCTTATTGAGCAGCTACCTCCCCCATTTTTGCTACTCTTAATGTGCATCATCCCCTTTGGGGTCCTCCCAGGACCTGTCAGACAGGTGCCCTCTTGGCTGACCTTCTTAACCAACTTAACCACTTCTGCCTTAACACTGGAGCACCCACTTTCCTTTCTGACACCTCACACACCTATTCCCATTTGGACCTCTCCTAGTGCACTGCCCAGCCTGCCCCTCATCTTGAGTGGTCCCTTCTTTCTGACACCTACTCGAGCGACCATTTCGCATGTGCTATCCGTTTGCTGACTTCTACACCCTCCATGTGCGCGCCCAAATGGCTGTTTCCTAAGGCTGACTGGCTGCTTTACTCCTCCCTGGCGACTTACGAAGAACACGACTTCCCTAGTTGTGATGGCCAGATGGAATATCTCACCAACGTTATTCTTATTGCTACAGAACATTCCATTCCACGCACTTCCTCTTTACCACGCTGTGTCCCAGTCCCTTGGTGGACTGAGGCATGCTGCGACGTAATTCGCGCACGGAGACGTGCACTCCGCGTTTTTAACCACCACCCTGCGATCCATTATAAACAGATGTGGGCAAAGTGACGTTGCATTCTTTGGGATAGCAAATGAGCTAGCTCGATTTCATTCACTAGTTCTTTTAACAGTTCCATACCTTCCTCTGTCGTGCGGGCCAGTCTCTGATGGCTCTCTGGAACCAAGATCCATTCCCCAATACCAGCCACTGCCAATGTCATCGTGGACCCTATTGCTATTTCCAACACCTTGGGTCCCCGTTTTGCGGAAGTTTCGAGCTCTCCCCACTCTCACCCTGCCTTCTTCCATCAGACACGAGCAGGTTCGGACAATACCCTTCTCTTCTCTGAATCATGAGTGCTACAATGCCGCCTTTACTATGAAGGAGCTAGATCATGCCCTCAGTTCATCCCGATCTTCCGCCCCAGGACCAGACGCCGTCCACATTTAGGTGTTACAGCAGCTTTCTCTTGCAGGCAAGCGCTTTCTGCTTAACACGTGCAACTGCATCTGGGCAGAGGGCACATTTCGCGGACATTGGCATGAAGCCACTGCATACCAATACCTAACCCCAGTTAGGACAAAAACATTCCTTCTAGCTGCCGCCCCATCTCTCTCACCAGCTGCATTTGCAAGGTGATGGAACGTATGATTCATGCCCGGCTGGTGTCGTGGCTGGAATCTCGCAATTTACTATCGAATGCCCAGTGTGGGTAGCGAGTGTGGCTTTCTGCAGTTGACCATCTCGTTACTTTGTTCACCCATGTCATGAATGGTTTTCTGTGGAAATCCCAGACTGTGGCCGTGTTTTTGGGTTTGCAGAGGGCCTACGACACCTGCTGGAGAACTGGTATCCTACTCTATATACTTGGACTTCCGTGGCCACCTGCCCTGTTTGCTTCAGACAGTTTTACAAGACAGAGTTTTCAAGGTGCAGGTGGGTTCTGCCTTGTCGGACACCTTTATCCAGGAAAATTGTTAGTCAGGGTTCCGTCCTGAGCGTTATCCTCTTCGCTATCGGCATTAACCCTATAAGGCTAGGCGCAAATTGAGAAGCGTATAGCACGTGTGACGTGACACGACACCACAGCGCGACACGCACGTGCCGCACGAGTCGCGCGGGTCCAGCGCATATTGCGACGCGTACACCATACTTCGCACGCGCCGCCTGACGACGCTCTACGCTGACAGAACCGAAGCGCGCGCAACCTGTTAACTTTCTCAAACGATTTTACAGAAACTATTCACTGAAAATATTTGATTTTTGCCTTACTTGTAGCGTTATATGTCAACTTTGTGGCGAAGTACTCATCATTTCGCTAATGACCATTCTTATTGTGATGTACACGATTTAGTATGACACTACGCAAAATTCCAAAAATTTTGCAACGAAAATTAGGGGTCGCTATGATTTTGCGTTTGGTGCGTATTACACCGTGTGCTGCGTGTGAAATTTAGCTAACATGTAGAATTTTTGTGTAGAGTTGGGAGGTGGTCTCCATCTGCCTCCGATCTTGAGAAAATGGATCCCATGTAGTGCGCTCTCTTCCGACCTCACGCCCGCGAGAATGAAATACTCGCAACATCTCTCATATCTCCTAAACCGCTCGATACATCGAAACGAAAGTTTGGTGGATGATAGCACACAAGGAGGAGAGTGTTTTGCCTTATCTTAAACACACTCAACTTTTTTTTTTATCGATGGCGATATATCAGTGCTTATGCTTTCCTTTTTATTTCACTCCAGTGACTGTAATTTTTTAAGAGTTGTAGACAGCTAGCGAAACAAGAGCTTCCTAGTATGAAAATTAACACGAAATTTCTTCTTTTATGTTACTGCAAAAGCTATTGAGCTCTGTGGTTGCCAATTACTTGTTTAATGAGGCACTCCGTTGTGGAATTCTGTCGCAATAGCTGCTGTGAGATGAGTTTGGCAAACTACACTGTGACAAAAGAAGTACAATTAAACCAGTCACCAAGAGAAATGTGGCCGTTACAAATGGTGATGCTTCTTCGAATGAGAAAAGGTTAACAACTCACAAAAACAGATTGCCAATTCTGTTGGAATTTTGGTGGAATCCCGGTAACCCATCGTATTTTTAACACTGAGCGACTGGAATGGAAACTTACCAAAGGATTTTATTCCTTCTCTTGATCTGAGCTGTATTAAAATAATGACGAGCGTTTCTTCAGGGAATGATAGGCACATGCCAGATACTTGTTACTCACCTATGGCATGCAAAACTGACAATGTGTGATCGCGAATAAAATAGTTGTTATTGAGAAAAATAAAAAATGGTCAGTGTATTGTCAGCAGGAATGAGCCATGTGTGCCTTGTGAGTTGGAGTTCGAAAAACATTGTCATAGAAGTATATCTGCCTTTGTCATTAGTGCTTTTCAACAAATTAAATATATCTAATCATAACACTCTTTTAGGATATTCCTACTTTCGTAATAATACCGACCATTTTCTTCTTTGTGTAGCCTGTTGTAAAATTAGTTTATTAATGCTGATAATGTGCATGCAACAACTGATACTTTTTCTCATCACGGCGAAACAATTAAAACTTTGTTATTTGTGACTGCTTTTCGACTGTTTCTACCTTGCAGTGGAAATGTGATGTTCACTTGCATGTAGTACAGTGTGTCGTGTTACATTATTACATCCATATCCAAGTAATCACAGTGAGACTTCTATGCTTCAGATCTTGGACGCTTTTTAGCAGGAGCACAAAGGGATCACGCCTGTGGAGATTAGCCCTTTCTAAATTTTTGTAACAGATCGTACAGCATACTAGGCAGCGAGAAGATAACCTTGTTTTACTTTCCTGCCTTGCTTCTTAATCACATGATTTTATAATATTCCTTGCTTCCTTATTCACTACCCTCCCACCCTTCTTGCGATCTGACAACATCGCGGAGGCATATGATACAATTCCAGCGGCAAATGGCTCATCAGTTACTGAAATATGCATTTTTCTTGACAGAAGAAAAACAAACCAAACAAAACAAAACAAAATTATACAGATATAAATAACAGAAAAGTATAATGTACTAACGAATAAAGCTGGAGCGTTTAAATGGCGAAAAACGAAACACTACCCAAAGGCAATAAAATTTAGTACACAGTAAGACAAAATTTATCGCATGGGCAATACTAACACTGCTCATATGCGCCAGTCCGATGTGAGCATATGGCCGGGCTATTTTTCCGCTCCCCGCTTCAAATTTCCCACGGTGCTAGCGAGGCACGCGCGAAGCGCGCCGTGAGAAACTGTGGCCTGCCTCCCGCCGTGCTTCTCCGGCTCCCTTTTTGTTGATGATTTTGCCGTCTATTGCAGTTCTCCACGGACCTGTCTCACTGACTGGCGTCTTCAGTGATGTCTTGATCATCTTTACTCTTGGAGCATCGACAATAGCTTTTGCTTTTCCCCTGACAGTCATTTGTATGAATTTCTGGTGGCGCAAATGGTTTCTGTCACCATCTCTACATCTCGGGCCTGTTTCTCTTCCATTCATTGAAACTACGTAATTCCTGGAGCTCATGCTCGATAGGAAACTCTCATGGTTCTCCCATGTATCTTACCTCTCAGCTCGCTGTACACAGTCCTACATGTCATCAATGGTACTTCCTTGGATTCTTGATTCATTACTACAGTTCGTTCCAAACACTAGAAGTACCACGTGGGTCAAAATTGACCCACGAGGGTTTGTCGAGGCCCCTACACCCCTCCATAATCACTGCAGGACCAAACGCTGTCGTGACTTTTCATCATTTATGGGGTTGTACACCTTAGCAAAATTTCGTACTCCTAGCCCACCTCGAAGTACAAAAAAGATGTCAGTTATACCTGAAGTACTATGTGGGTCATTTTTGACTTGTGTGCAGTGTAATGCAATTTGGTATCAATACATCGGTTGTCAGTTTCTGTGCATGCCTCAAATATTACGAGATGTTGGGGAACATTATGATGATTTAGGACAAATATAACCTGAAATATGAAGACTACCGTGGTCGGACCATGCTTTATATCAGCATGGCTTTCTGTTCCCTGTCAACTGGCGGCATGCAGACCAACGAAGTGATGTGGGGAAGCCACAGAGTAACATAATTATAAAGAGAGGTAGGCCCCCTCTCGCCACTGTCTGGGGCTCTGCTAATAGTTACAGCAGACGACAATAGATGTCAGGTGAATTGGTTTTATGGAGCTTTTTTGAATGTATATCCTTGTCGGTGGTCAAGCCTAGAGACTAAAGCAGTTCAGACAGCAACTACTTCCTGAAAACATTCACTTGACTGTGGCAAACATGAAATTCATGATCTGAGCAAGGGTCTTGGTCATCATGTCATTATGATGTTGACGCAACCATCCCTCAGCTGCGGTCGTAACAATATGACTGACATCTTCTTCACCTTTGTGAAACTGACAGATGAACTGAAACAAAAAGTAACAAGTTTAGTTCACTCTTTGGAGATCACTTAAAGAGGCCCTTCTTGTGACACAAAGTGGAGACTAACTGATGTACGCACGCTTGTACAAGTTAGGTGACAATCCTCATACAGTATAACCAATGGAAAAACAGAAAAAATCCTTATTCTGTGTAACGCGCATTTTCAGGTCAATGGGAATACTGAGAAGAAACTTCCAGAAACTGTTAAGTTTTGTAATGACTGTAAGGGTGGACTCGGTACAGTTGACCAGGTGACCAGATTCTACTGTCCGAGCTGGTACTAACCGATAGCCTATGCATGTCTTCTACAACATTCTTTACCTTTCCATGATCAGTGTTCACACAATTTTTGAGTTACTTATCTCTAGAAGATTAATGGCAAGATTTTATTCTCAGAGCAGCAGATAACCTTGTTGCCCCCCTACAAACTGCAAAGAGGAGCCAACCTCCCCTTGCAGGCACTTGATGCCAGCGCTGGTCAACGTGGAAATAGAAAGTGTTGTCAAATTCAGATTTCCTGCAAAGAACAAAATGGGACTAAAAGTCACACACGTTTCATGTGCAACAAGTAAGCGTGCAAAAGCTTGTGAGCCAAAACTTGTCGAATGTCTAAACTAGGAGTCCATCCCAGCTTAGACAGTTCTGTCCACTGCTTTGTGCCTAAGTATTTCCAAATATTTATCATTCTAGAATGAAATAGTTTGTTCTCGTGTTTTGGTTCCTTGATTGCAGTAAGCAAGAAAACATGCATATTGTTTGTCACATTCTGCAAAAAAATGGCTCTGAGCACTATGGGACTTAACTACTGAGGTCATCAGTCCCCTAGAACTTAGAACTACTTAAACCTAACTAACCTAAGGACATCACACACATCCATGCCCGAGGCAGGATTCGAACCTGCGACCGTAGCGGTCACGCGGTTCCAAACTGACGCGCTTAGAACCGCACGGCCACACCGGCCGGCTCACATTCTGCATTTTAGAATATTTTACAAATGCATGGTATAGACCTTATTTGTCGTCAAAAGTAAAAATACTGTTAGTGCGCATGTAAACAGTATGTTTTGACTGTGTTTCAATCGTTTTATATAAAAAAGTGTAATACTGTTTTACTTGTTTCAATGACGTTTGATGAAAGACTGAGGACTTTCTTTTTATTTTAGACACTTTTAGAGACAAAATTGTCTTTCGGTTATTCTTAAGAGTCTCCTTGAACATATTGTTCTCCACCCAAATACCGATAAAACGGTTTCCTGCTCTTGGTAAAAAAATGACCCACATGGTACTTCGAGGGGTATGGCGAAGTCTGGTACTATTAGTGTTAAGACTTTGGCATTACAAATCCATTAAACATAAAGTTTCCTGCTTAGTCTTTCTCAGAAAACTGACTTTAAATGATGATGCTGCACAACAACAATAATATTACTGAAAAGCCCTTACTTCCTGTGAATATCAGACAAAACACCAGTTAATCCAAGTATCATTTTATTTAAGCTGCATATTTCTCTCTACTTCTGCCTGAAGAGCTATACTGTGATGAATCTTTCTCATAATAGGTATTACCAGAGACAGCATAACTTATTTCACTTTAGCTTTCTTTAATCTGGCCTGAAGTGCTACACTGACACATTTTATTCAAAATATTTTTTTAAAAATAGAGAACTGACCTTACTTTCACTGTAACTAGAACAAATGACTTAGACACTTCCATATACTTCCACAAATGGCAATGAATTTCATATACGAAAGATCTTTTTCTACTGCTGCTCTACAACTTCTGGTGCTTTTATATACTTTTTCTTTAGCTTTGCAATAATATTTTGTCAGATAAATTTCTATATTCTATCATGTTTTTGAGTACTTCATTAATTTGTGCAGCATGGTAGATTCAATGACAAAGACACATTTAATTTTTCTGGCTTATCATTAGCTTCCATCCTCTTCAGGCAACTGATGCAAAAAGTACAGTTATAAAAATTACAAAAATTTTAATTACAAGTGAATTCAGGATAGTGTAAGGTGATCGTAAGAAAAGTGTAATGTAAACATAGGACAGCAGAAGAAAAGCGTGACCCAGGAAAGGAATGTGCTCACCCAGCTGGGGAGGCACTACTCACCAGGTATTGCATTCACTAAAGAACAATGAACACCGTACCTATTCATTTTATTTGCTTCTGGTGTTTTTTCAATTCTGATCACAAAATAATTTCTTACTTCAAAGATGATTCATTGCCTTGTTTTACTGTTAAGCAACTTAACGAAAAGTCTTGCGATACCTCCTAATATGTTACCTGGCATAGTAGAGCAGCTCGACATGGCATTGAGTCAACAAGTCATTGGAAGTCCCGTGCGGAAATGTTGTCATGCTGCCCCTCTAGCCATCCATAATTGTGAACGTGTTGCTGGTGCAGGCTTTTATGCACGAACCGACCTCTCAATTATGTCCCATAAATGTTCAGTGGGATTCATGTTGGACGATCTGGGTGACCAAACCAATCGTGAAAAACTGTGGACTGGTGACAGAGTGCATTGCCATCAATAAAATTGCAACATTATTTGGGAACATTAAGTCCATGGCTGGCTGCAAATGGTCTACTCCAGTCAATGTTCGCTTCAGGTGGACCGGAGGACACAGTCCATTTGATGCAAACCCAGCCCACATCATTGTGGAACCCTACCAGCTTGCACACTGCCTTGTTGGCAACTGGGGTGCGTGGCTTCTTGGGTTCTGCACCACACTCAAATCCTACTGTCAGCTCTTACCAAAAGAAATTAGGACTCAACTGACCAGGCCATGGTTTTCCAGTCATGTAGGGTCCAACTGATATGGTTACGAGCCCAGGATAGGCACGGCAGGCAATGTGTTGCTACCAAAGACACTCTCGTTGATTATTTGCTGCCATAGCCTATTAACACCAGCGTCTGCCACATTGTCGAAATGGCTGCGTTTGTTGTATGTTCCACACTGCTTTCTGCAAGTATTTCACAGTGTTGCTTGTCTTTTAGCACTGACAATGCTATGCAAACGCTGCTGCTCGTCATTAAGTGAAGACTGACAACCAATTCATTGTCCGTGATGAGAGGTATTGCCTGAAATTAGTATCCTTGGCATACTATTGATACTGTGGATCTCAGAATACTGAACAGTGTAACAATTTCAGAAATGGAATGTCCCATGCATCTAGCTCAAACTATCGTTCCATATTCATAGCCTATTAATTCCTGTCGTGCAGCCGTAATCACTTCAGAAAACTTTTCACGTCAGTCTCCTGAGTAAAAATGACAGCTTTGCCAATGCCCTGCCCTTTTATACCTTATGTATGCGACACTACCATCATTTGTATATGTGCATATCGGTATCCCAAGGCTTTGTCACTTCACTGTAGATGATATAGGGTACGCTATTTCATATTCAGTTTTGTGGGCAATCCTGATTTCTTTTAATGGATTATGGTACACATATAGTAATTTAGATATCTCTTTATTCATGATACTGGATTTTGCCTTAGTTTTGACTAATATAAGATCTCCCAATTTGAAACTAGCCGTCATCATGCCCTCTTTTCCTTTCTGTGTCTTTTTTCATAATCTCTCTTGCTGTCCTAATTTTTTCTTCTTTAGTTATTTAGCTTAAAATTTGAAACTTTTCACTCAATAATATCGGTAGGCTTCTTTGCAAACATAGATTTACAGGGAGCAATACCAGTAAATTTATTCCATAATTTGTGTATTATGCTGTGAAAATTCATTTTTTTACTTCTCTAAGCAGTTTTTTTTTTTTGCTACAGTAGCAATGTCTGTTAATTTTCTTCATTCTCTTACCTAGACTCCCCAGTAGAAAGACTATGAAATCTTCATAGGATTGATTTTAATCACTGCATAAACAGTCCTGAAATGAATTGTGGCCGACTGTCTGATGATGACACCCACATTATGAAAATGCTTCTAATTTGTCTGTAATTGTCCTCATGTTGGCTCTTTTTATTCGGTATAATTTTACATCTTTTGAGAAGCTATCCTATACTACAAATGCGATTGCACCTCGCAGTAGAAGTAGGTAATTTATATGGGGAGTCGTGCTTTTATACTTTCTCAGGTTTCACGGCTGACAGAAATGAACTAGTTATGATATGTTTGACTGCATCGTAGAATATCAATCAGGTGCCATACACTTCTACTCGTATTCTACAAACTGTTGCCAACAACCTATAGTAACATTGCGAAATTTATGTCGAAATAACAAGATGCATCTGTAAACGTAATTTTTCACTAAACTACGATGGATTTCTTCATTGGAAAATGCATATGTACACCGCAAATTGTATAAACATAGTGTACTACGTGTCACACGCGCAAAGTTAACATTCGGCGCGGTGGCTGATGGGAGCGACTGCAAAGGCATTTCCCATTTACAGTCGCTCCCATCAGCCAGCGCGCCGAGTGTCAACTTTGTTTGAGCGAGTAATAGGTACTTCACTCGCTTTGCAGCTAATGTTGCCTTTTTCAATTACTGGATGTAGCTTGGAAACGGACACGATCGTCTGAAGCCATTAGTGACATGAAAATAATGGATTTGTGTCGAAGTTATTTCTTAAACTTACGACTCTACAGCTGCGAAATCTGAACAGTGGAAAAGATTGTAACAATTTACGTGTAGTTGTGCAGCAGCAGTGTTGGAGTGAGCCTATATCCTAAATATGTCGATGTGCAATATATTCTGGTAATGAGATGACCCTCAATACAGCAAACCCAGTAAAGGCGATGGATTTACAGGTTGTCACATACCCGTATGGAATGAAATCAGTGTGAGTAATTTTCTTCCTGCTCCACCAGCTTTCCCTTTTACTTGAAACCTAGGAATAAAAACAAATTTAAATCGAAATGCTGGGCCACTTAAGCATTTTGAAATATTATTTGACGATATGCTGATTTGTATTTTGTTAATTAAAACCGGTAAGTATGCATACCAGGAAAACTAGAAGTTTTAAAAAATATTTTTTTCCCCGTAAGTCGTGCCACCAAACTGTTTGTGAAATACTGGTATTTTTCGAAGAATTCTACTTTCAAGGAAGATACAAATCCATTTCCAAAGTTACGAAAAGTGTCGAAGATATGGAAGATGAACAAAACGATTTCAGCGCAGCATTAGTTCCAGAAAGTAATGTTAACTGATCGAAAGACTATTATTGTTATTATTTAAACGAAAAACTTTGGTAAAGAATCATTTGTTCTACGTGAATGACAATCGTGTTACCAAAAGTGCATACTTGGTTAAGTATGAGTAATACGTTGTGTCTACCAAAATAGTTTTAAATGCAATTTATTTTCTATTAGACAAAAGCTGTTCTGTAAAAATTAAAAATTTTACACGTCACCTGAACTTATTTTGTACAATACGGAATAAACATCTACGGAACTCTTACAGCAAATAGTAAGGATTTGCCGATTGTGCTTGCAGCCATCAAAACTAAAAAGGAGAAATCGGAGCCGTCCAAAAATGACAGTCATGGTCCTAAAATAGCAAGACAAAGAAATAATTTGTGTTTTGAGCACTGTACACAACTCGTCTTCGCAGATAAAGGAAACAAAAAAGGGGTGATTAAATACGTAATGGAACCTCATGCGACTATAAGGATACAATGGACGGCGTTGACAGAGGTAATGGAGAACCTTCTTACTACGAGACGACGCAGAAACAGGAGAAATATAACAAAGTCTTTAGGCGTGTAATTGATTAGTGAGTATTCAGCACATTCGTTATATTCCAAAGTTGAAACAACTTGAGGAGAATATTTTTTGAATTTAGAATAGAAGTATTAGGTTGGTGCTTACATTCGAAGCATTTCTGTAAGTTTAAGCCGCCTCCTCCTCCTCCTCCTCCTCCTCCTCCTCCTCCTCCTCCTCCTCCTTCTTCCATTGGCACTACATCCCGTGATGGTACTTGGCCTCCTCAATAAGTTTCTGCCATTCCTCTCTGGACTTCGCCGTGGGCATCCAGTTACGGCAACTCCGACTGGCAGCGTCCTCTCCAACCTCGTCGCTCCATCTCAATCTAGGTCGTCCTCTTGCTCTTCTTCCTCCTCCAGGTTCACTACAGCAGGTTTTCCTTGCGGGATCTGTCTCATTGAATCGCATTACATGTCCAGCCCATCTCAGTCTACACAGCATTATGAACTTTACCACATCATCCTCCTTATAGCAGTCATAAAGTTCGTCAATTCTTCGCCTTCTCTAGGTCCCATTTTCATATACAGGCCCAAAAATCCTCCTGAATATACTTCTTTCAAGTGATCTCAGTTTCTTTTCACCTTGCTTCGTAATTGTCGATGTTTCTGAGCCATAAGTAAGTACTGGGCGTACCAGCGTTTTGTAAAGTCGGCACTTAGTCCCTCGTGATATAAGCTTGGATTTAAAATGTCGCAACATTCCAGTGTAGCACCTGTTAGAATACACTTCGTCTCCCCTTCATTAATTCTCAGCCTGATCTTCTCTGCACTCAGTTTTAGAGCTGAAAATGCACTTTGTAGATATCTAAGTGTTCTGCTCACTAAATCCAAGTCATCTGCTTATCCCAGCAATTGTAGAAACTTACAGCAGGTAGTTCCTCTTGTCTGAACACCCGATTCGCTTACCACCTTTTCAAGCGCTGGGTTGATAAGTAGGCAGGAATGCCCATCTCCTTGCATTAGCCCAGTTCAAGTGGGAAACTGAGGTGATATAGCCTTGACTGCACTCGCACGGTTCACTGGGGATACTTTCGGGTGACCTCTATGTAATGCACCAATTTTCCAGGCACTCGAAATTCCCGCATTCCCTCATAAAGTTTGGCCCGGTTTATTGTGTCATATGCAGATTTGAAGTCAATGAAAAGATGGTGCACACCAACATTGAATTCATTGGTCTTTTCTACTATTTGTCGGAGAGTAAATACCTGGTTTACAGTTGACTTTCCTGGTCAGAACCTGCATTAACAGCTTCCAATAATATTTTCTGCTATAGGTGAAAGTCTACTAAACAGGATATTTGATAGTACTTTATATATAATATTTAAAAGTGTTATGCCTCTGTAGTTGCTGCATTCAAATAGATCTCCTTTCTTATGCACCAGACACACTATCCCTACATTCCATTCTTCTGGTATCTCTTCCTTTTCCCAGATAAGGCACACAATCTTGTAGATCCTACGTTTTAGCTCAACTCCTCCAGCTTTCAATAGTTAAGATGTTATATTGTCAGTCCCTGGTGCTTTATTGTTCTTCAATCGGGCAATTGCTTTGTTCACTTCTCCTTGGGAAGGGGGAGGTACTATGGCATCATCTTCTGGAGCGACTGGGATATCTTCAATAGGGGACTCTGAAGTATCCAACAGTTCACTGAAATACTCTACCCAACGCTCCAATACCTCTTGATTATCGGTTAGTAGTGCCCCATTTTTACTTTTAGACGGGTTGACGCGCAGCTTAAATACTCTTCTTTCCCTATTAATTTTCTGATAAAATTTTCTAATATTAGTTGTTTTTACAATTGTCTCCAGTTCTTCAACCTGCTTCCTTTCCCATTCCCTTTTCTTTCTCCGATGCAGTTTTTTCCTCTTATTTCCTTTTATCTTGATAATTTATTACCCTTAAACGAGTATATAATGTCTCAAGCGTTTTCCAGTACGTCAGATTTTTCTCCTGACTTATTCTTCATCAGACCAGAAATTCCTCGGTTGTTTTCCTCCTTTCCCTAGCACTTCTTCTGTTGCTTTAATTACTGCATCCCTGCAAGCGCTCCATCCTGATCCAGGTTATCACTTATACTAGGGGTGTATAATGCAACACTCTCAGCAACCTTCTCAGAGTACGTTTTAGAGATCTCTTCATTTTTTAACTTCGATACCATATACTTACTTTGAGGGGTTCCTTTGACTTTTATTGCATTGGATATTCGAGCTCTTAGTTTCACAATTACAAGGTAGTGGTCTGAATCTACATTAAATCCCCTGTAAGTTCATATATCTAGTAAGTTTGAGGAATGCCTGCCATCAATAATTACATGATCAATTTGGTCGAAGGTACGTTGATCAGGACTACACCATGTTGCTTTATGAACCCTTTCGTGTGGGAACATAGTGCTACCTACCTACGGTCATGTTACGTGACAGTGCAAACTAAATGACTCTGTGGCCGTTGTCATTTGCGTATTCATGGAGGCTGTGCTTTCCTATTGCTGGGAGGTAATGTTCTTCTTTATCAATCTGTGCACTGAGGTCTCCAATAATTATTTTAGTATCATACACAGGGAATCTGTCATAAGTTCTCTCGAGGTTCTCAAAGAAGGTGTCTTTATCCTGGCCATCTGATACTTCTGTGAGTGCATGTACATTGATCAATGAGTAGTTTGAGAATCGGGTCTTCAGTCTCATATGTGAGATCCAAGATGTTGTTCCAGTGAATCCACTCACAAGGTGTTTGAATTTTTATCTTACTGCGAACCCTGTACCAAACTCATGGTGGCTCTCTGAACCATGGTAGAAAATTATCCAGCTTCCCATGTCAAACACTCCATGTTCAGTCCATCGTATTTCCTGTAGGGCAATTCTGTCTGCCTTGATTTTATCGAGCTGATGTAGCAGTGACCTCAGGGCCCCCGCCCTGTACAGCGATTGTACATTCCAGGTTCCAATAAACACATCATTTTTTTTGTTTGCATTTAAGAGTGTCATGTCGTCGTCCATAAATCCGTACGGCTTCTTTACTCTGAGGTTTCTGAACAAGGCTTTTCCACAGGAAGGGGTTGTTAGCCTCTTGCCCAGCCTCCATCTTGGAGGACCAGGATTTGTATGAGGTTTACTCCTTCAGGGAAGCTGGCTTCACTATGCTTATAGAACACTCCCTGTCCTATGTTGTGGACACACTTTGTCTGGCTCCTTTGTCAAGAGCACTCCGGCTTGGCCGACCCTGCCAGTAGCTACGCTACCGCCGACAAAGCGCTTCACTTCATCGGAGCACGCAAACCCTCCCGCCCGACACTTACGATACCCTCGATGAAGCGGTGTCCCCTGGGAAGGGTCTGTTGTCCTTAGCGTAAGTTAGATTAAGCAGTGTGCAACCGAGGGACAGGTCCGCAGCTCGTGGTCTCACGGTAGCGTTCTTGCTTCCTGAGCACGAGGTCCCGGGTTCGATTCCCGGCGGGGTCAGGGATTTTTCCTGCCTCGAGATGACTGGGTGTTGTTGTTTCGTCTTCGTCATTATCATTCATCCCCATTACGTTCGGAGGAAGGCAATGGCAAACCACCTCCACTAGGACCTTGCCTAGTAAGGCGGCGCGGGTCTCCTGCGTCGCTCCCCTACGCTCTGTAAAGAAGTATGGGACTCATGATCATCATCATTAACCGAGGGACAGATGACCTCAGCAACTTGGTCCCATAGGAACTTACCACAAATTTCCATAAATTTAATAAACACATCAGATGCACCTAACAGAGACTTTAATAATCAATAATAACTCTCCTTCACTATTGACAATAGTCTGCCAACGCCGAGGTAACTTTCCGATTCCGCAACTGTAGAAATCACGTGGTTTTGATGCGAAGAACTCATTTTGGTCCGGAAAGGAGTTTCCTTGAAGGTTGTTCGATAGAGAGCGGAAAAGGTGAAAATCTAATGGCTGACGAACAGGTGAATAAGATGGATGTGGAATGACTTCCCAAATCAGCTCCTGCACGATGTTTTTTAACAGTTGAGCAAAGTACTTGCGGACGTTATAGTGGAGTAGTATCACTTCATACAGTGTTCCTGGTCGGTGTTCTTGGATTGTGTCTGCGAGACGTGTCAGTTGTTGACAATAAAAGTCATCAGTGATGGTACACCTCCGGGGCATGACATCTTTAGTGGATGCGTATGTGGAGTTGCTGCTACGTTTGGGCCAACCATTCCTTTCTTTTCCTTATGTTAGCACAAAGAGAGCTTTTCTCGTCATCAGTAACAAAACAGGATAGGAATGATCAGTGTTGTTTTCGAGTCAAGTGATGGCGAGCAAACAGATGCGCATAAGAAACCTGCTGATTTATGTGATTTCGTCTTAGAGCATGCAGTACCCATACATCCGATTTTCGACCCTTCACCATTGCATGAAAATGTCGCATGACGGTGGAATGATCACAGTTCATCATATTGCCGAGTTCGTGAGTACACTGCCTCGGGTAACTGTGGATTAATGCTTTTAACTGACGTTCATCAAACTACAAAGGTCTTCCTGATTGCGGAGAGTCAGTAATGTCAAAAAGATCCTCCTAAAAACGACAAAAACATTTTCTTGCCGCGCTCTGTCCAGTGGCATTATCCCCACCGCTCTGCCGAACTCAAGGACAAGAATATGTCGGAAATGTTCCAGTCTCTCCGCTTGACACTTCATTTTCTAGCGTCCACAGCTACACTCACTATCTCCAAATGACAGAGTGACAATATGTAAATTCAAACAGCAACGGTGAACTACAAGTAAAATATTACAATCTATAAATAAAATCATAGAAACTGGAATACCAACATCCAAAACAAAAACGCTACGAATTTATGCATCAGCCTAATAATTGAAGAAATACCTCGACATGCACAAGAAGATGCAAGTATGACAAGACTAATAGAAAGGCAGCTCATAACCCATATACCCTACACGTCTGTTGCAGATGAAATGTTGATGAGGTGGGGGAATAGAACTATGTGGAACCTGTTCTTCCCAATAAATTTTTTGAAAGTGTTCCCACAAATTACGAGAATCAGTGAGCTCTGGTGCCTATTCATGAGCATCACCCTTTATCCAATCTCTTACGCATGACATCTTTATCCTTTTTTTTTTTTTTTTTTTTTTTTTTTTTTTTTTTTTTTTTTTTTTTTTTTTTTTTTTTAGCTACGAGCTGAATAATTAAATTCCGCAATAAAATCAATAGGGTGGACATTACCATAAGGTTTAAGATTCTTAAACTTTTGTAATTAACAAATGCTGCTTCATTAGATACTGTGTGTATATTGGGGGCTACATTTTGGAATTTTTAACACAATTTTCAATTTCAGAGTATTCTGATTCGTTTATAATCTGATAATTTTTACAGTTTAATTAGCTTGCATTTCATTTACGTATATCTGTATTTTGTTGTTCAGATTCAACTTCATTTGCTTAGTCTGTAATTCAAGCTCATTCCTGTTGTCAGAACACTTTTACACCAGTTCTTAAGGTTTTATGTAAAACATTCTCGATTTTATTGCCGCTCAATTCGGGATAAAATCTCAAGCCTTCGACGATAGCCTCCATCGTCATCGTCAGGAGCAACTGACTGTCTTCACTGCTGTTGTGATGGCCTTTTGCAGCCCGTGGTCGTCATCTGGTTGGCCGGCGATTACTTACTGCTGTCGCAGGCGGTGTCAGTGTCCCCGCTGGTGACGCCAATGCTTCCGTGGGAACGTAAACCCTGCAAGGGGTGGTGTGTTTCTTCTCTGCATCGAGCGTGCGTTTCCATGCACTGCTCAGACAGTAGCCGCTATCACAGGTAAAGTTCTCCTCGCTCATTCTTATATCAACAGCCTCCTTAATAACAGAATCCCAGTATGAGGAGGCACGGGACAAAATTTTTATTTCATCAAAAAGTATTTTGTGTTTGTTCAGGAGGCTGTGCTCCGCAATTGCCGATTTCTCAAATTCTCTGTTTTTAATATGCCGTTGGTGTTCTGTACAGCGGTTGGAAACGGTACGAATGGTCTGACCTATATGATTGCCTCCACATCGCCGACCAATGACAAGCCGACCACGGGCTATGTAAGGCCACCACAGCAGCAATGAAGACAGTCAGTTGCTCCTGACGATGACGGCTATCGTCGAAAGCTTGAGATTTTATCCCGAATGGAAGCGGCAAGAAAACCGAGGATGTTTTACATATCATTGTCATCGCGAAAGGCTTGGTTCTCACAGTTCTTTCGGTTTCTTCTGAGGGAGTGAACAACAGCCTCCATGTGCTTTTGGGATAATTTACATAGAACATAGAAGAAGCATGTTCTGGCACAGTTGCTCGCTAAATTAACGGCTATTGATACCTCCGTTGGTACAAGAAACTAGTTACAGAAATGAGTACACTGTCATGACAAAATTACGTGTTGCAGGGGGGCGACTTAGTCACTGAATGTGACCCATCACAAGCAACCTCTGAAGACACTGTACACAATCCTTCGCATGAGTGACTGCCACAACCACTGACATATTTTTTTCGCATAAGTGACCACTGAGGTGGAAAGACACTACAGTTGGTAGGAATTGGGTGCTACACTTACAAACTCTACCATTAGTAGCTGTATTTCTGCCTTTATGTTGGCTGGCCCATCCGTGTGCTGAGGTCAACACTGTAAGCTCGCAGGTGGGCTTAGGCTGTAAGCAGTGCTGCATTGCGACCTGTGCTGTAAGTTTGCATCTTGTTTAACAGATGGGGATATCATGGCTGGGTGTGCGTGACAGTGATGGATAATGTTTGGATCATAAACTGAGTACGAAAGTTTTGCTTTTCCGTGTATAGAATTAGCTGCATGCCATCTGAAGAATTTGCAGATGACATTATGTATGTTGAGAAAAATGGCACAGAAAATGTGCTGCAAACAGCGGCAATAATTCTTAAAAACATACCGCAATGTACAATAAATAAGATTTAAAGAACCCAGTGATGATGGCGTTATTTGTCGCTGAAATTAGTTTGGGAATAAGTAAACAAGTTAACAAAGTGTTTTGCATCAAGGTGGACACACAATTCCCATACTGTTGTTTTTCTATGCAAGTATGGGCCAAATGGAAGACTTCCAAGATAAAGTTATTGACATGGATAGTAGTCATCAAACAACCCCCCCTCCTCCTCCTCCCCCACCTCCACCAAGGAGTTGTGGAGCATGGAGGCAAATTGAAATGGCAAGCAAATTCATGGCGCAAAGTGGGATTGATGGTCTTGAATAGGTGGCTGTGCTGGCTGGTCAGGTGGTGGTGAGGCCATGTGAGGGGACAGCATAGGGACAGTTTCAGATGGGAAAGTGTAGGTCAGATTAATGAGGTCCAATGACACTGTGTGGGTGTTCCCATTGATGACAACCTGTCATGCCCAGCATTCTTGTAAGAGCTTGAGTATGGAGATTGGAGACCAGGCATGGCCCTTTCAGTCTGGATCATTGTGTGTGGCAATGCCCAAATCTGTATGAATAAATGAAAGTGGGGAGCCATGTTGAGAAACAGTTTGAGGATGGATGTTCACAATGGGCAGACCATCCAGGAAGCCCAGTGTGCCAGAGGCAGAAATGGTAGCAGAGGGCTTGATAAATTCCCCAGGTATCAGAAGTTGCCCACCATAAACCAGCTAACTCATAGAGGCGTACAGGTCCATCTTGAAGCTGGTGCACTGGATAGAACGACTATGGGGAGTGCAATAGTTGATGCTGTGTAATGGGTAAAGTAGAGCAGTTTTCAAAGTGCAATGCCATTACTCATTAATACGATTGACAGCTAGGTGGTATGTGGTCGTGAAGTGATTATGGGTGCTGCAGAATCAGGCAAGGTCATTGAACAGCTGGATATCAAATGCCCATTCACAATCCAAAATGATGTAGAGTGGGGAACCAAAACGAGCTATTCACATACTTATGGATGACTGTCACAGTTTCAGCTGAGATCTTAGGGACTGGCACTGCTTCTGGAAAGTGTGTGAATTGATCAATTATATTGAAAGATACTGCTGGCTGCCTGAGACGTGGGAGGGCACCAGCAATATCAACATGGACATGGATAAACCTCCCTGTAGCCTCAGGGAAATCATCAGCAAGAGTATGTACATGATGAACTATTTACTACATGGACAAACAGCATAGCAGTGGGCCCAACTGTGACAATGTGAGCGGGCTGCCACGACATACACAGCGATGGGTAACAGCTCTGGTAATGACCTCAGCGCCAGGGTGGCCTAGGTTGCGATGGTGCCATGTCCTGCTGATAGGAGTGGTTGAGGGTTGGCAGTGGAGGTTGACTGGTCAGTTTTGTGTCTGTACCAAGGATAGAGATACACTTCAATATGAGGCCAATGTTTGCATCATGATGAGAAGAGTTCAGTTGTGTACTGATCTCTTACGCTGCAACGAGTGATCCCGGCAACTCTTGATAGTGTCAGCAACAATACTGTCCATCGCCAAGATGTGCTGAACGTCTGTGCTGAACAGAGAGGTATAATCCAACTGGAGAAATTGGACTGTTGAACAGTGATTATTGGTCTGCTGGAAGGCGTGTGTGATGGGTTTGTTTTCGGTAAACAAAGTTCCCACCCTCCATCAGTGGCTGAAAGTAGTGGAATGCCTCATAGAGGGCAAGCAGCTCCCTGTCATAGGCGCTCCATTGACGTTGTGCAGGCATGATCTTCACTTAAACGTGGACCAACAGTTGCCAGGAATCATTGAAGTGTTGCTGCAAGGATCCACCTAAAACATGCTGTTGACCATCATTGTCAGCTGGGTGTCATGATGTAGATGAACCAAAAGTGCAACATTAGCAAGACTGTTCTTGGAAGCAGTGAAGGCGACATCCGTCTGGTGCATCAAAGGAATGGGATTGTTGCCCTTTGTGTTAGGACCAGAAAGTGCATCTGTCAATGACCCTTGAAAGGAGACTGTGCTGGGGAGGTGGCAATGGTAAATTTCGGCATCCTGAGGATTTGGTAGAGTTGCCAAAAAGTTCCTGTGCACTGAATCCCACTCACAGCCTGAAATTTTTCAGGTAGGGGAGTGATGCCCTGTGCACATATCTGATGGTCCAGGAATCTCACCTGGGTGGTACCCAAGATGCATTTGGAAGGACTAATGATAACCCTAAAATATTTGAGCAACTGAAATACTGCTGACATATGTTCACTTTGTTGCTGTGATAAAGAAGGAGGCACCAGATTGTCGTCAAGATAAGGGAAGCAAAAGGGTTGGTCACATAGCACATTGCCGATGTCACTACAATATTTGAGCAGCATGTTTGAGACCAGTTGGCGTGTAAAGTAATTCGAAGAGGCCCAAGGGAGTGGTGATGCCTGTCTTCAGAATATCTTCTGTGGAGACTGGTGTCTCAGTTAATCAAATATTCTGGAGTACTATGACATGGTTAAATGGCTTTCACATTACAACCAAACGTTTCGTCCCCATTTGTAGAAGACATTTTCAAGGGGGATCAAAGCTTCTTTGAATGTCTGATTCATACTCTGGGCTCACTACTGACTGCAACAAACATCCGACTCAGTGGCGTGATATCACATTTTTTGAATACCCAAGCGCAAATGCCCACTGTCGACTGCCATCGTCCGCTGTTGCTATCACCCCATGGTGGAAGACTGGTACACATCTTCTTCAGCACTGGAATCCAGACGTCACTCAGTTTCGCGCCCTCCTCCTTCCTACTGAAATTCCTGAGGTGTTTCACAATCTCTAAGGCCTTTCTGTAGAGGCTTTCATAGTATTCGCTTGTGGCTGCCAGTATTTGACTCCTATAAAAATGAATGTGGTGGTCTCCTGGCAGCAAATCACGTTCTGCAACAGCCCTCTTCTGCAATTGCTCTTGTGCTCTTCTAGTCGTGTTTTGACCATTCTTTTTGTAGTACCCACGTGCACCTCCCCACAATTACAGGGAGGAATCCTATAGATTCCTGCTTTTTCTGGCGTTTGGCGAGTATCCTGACCGGTTTTAGTTAATCTTGTGTCTTATAGTGCCGCTTTTTTCTTTTATTTATTTTATCTTTTCGAAATTAAATATTGAAATTTTGGAATATAATTACCACCATATTTTTTAGCTAGGCTCCTCTACCGGGATTGTCTGTTGGCGAGTATAATTTTGGGACGTGAATTACGCCTAAAAGCTATCGGACTTCGTTTTGCAAAATGTGATATTTTAGATGCAGGTTCTGTTTTGAAAGCAGACCAATCGTATTCCACTGATTTGTGCCGTTAATATGCGGTCATTCACCAACAGACATCCCCACACAATGTAAGCCACATTTACTTATCAAATTCATGAAAAAAGTGAGGAAAAAAGATATGATAATCGTAATGATAAACACAATGAAATTAAATAATTGTTATTACGCAAAATGAGCACAAACAACAGAATCTTTACCTGACTGCGACCGTATCGGGCAATGGCTGATCAAGAAGAGAGAGAACAAAAGGTTGCCGGTCCGGTTCATTTATCATAGATAATGAACTTACAGAGAGGTATTATTGTAATCATTGTGTCTATTAAGCAGCGATAAAATCGTCTCAGCGCTACTCCGCGAAGACACAGAGTCACGAAATCCGGTAACACTTGGGAAACATTACAGTCTTCCATGTGGGTTTCCAAATTACCATAATGTTCCGCTTTTTCAAGATTTTTCCTATGCGGTCAGTAACGTCCTTAACGAAAGGTAGGAAATTTTTCGATTTTACCAGCGCTTGAACATCGCTCTGATTTTTACACAATGGCTTAACGTTCCTTTTACTTCAATGAACAAATAACGATTCTTGAACAATGCGTTGGTGGGCAACGGCCTTACGGCAGTGGATACACCGGTTCCCGTGAGACCACCGAAGTTAAGCGCTGTCGGGCGTGGTCGGCACTTGGATGGGTGATCATCCAGGCCGCCATGCGCTGTTGCCATTTTTCGGGGTGCACTCAGCCTCTTGATGCCAATTGAGGAGCTACTCGACCGAATAGTAGTGGCTTCGGTCAAGAATACCATCATAACGACCGGGAGAGCGGTGTGCTGACCCCACGCCCCTCCTATCCGCACCCTCCACTCAGGATGACACGGCGGTCGGATGGTCTCGGTAGGCCACTCGTGGTCTGAAGACGGAGTGAGTAATGCGCTGGTGAGATGTTTTAATTCTGTGTTAAACAGCTCTGGTTCACAGATTTTCCTTGCTCTATCCACCAACGTTTTCTTGATTCCTCGCTTTTGTTGTGAGTTGTGGTTCAAATCCCAGTGTAGGTAGTGGTCTGTGTACATGGCTTTTCGATAAATTATGTGACCCAAACTACTTTGTTCTTTCTTGAAAACTAACACATCAAGAAAATTTAATCTTCCACCGTGCCTCTTTCCTCCACGGTAAACTGAATCTTTGAACTGATCCAAAAACCAAACATATCACCCATGTACCGGAACCAAAGATTCGGTTTCTTGTTTGCAGATTCCAGTGCCTGATCCTCGAATTTTTCCGTACAGAAGTTCGCTATAACTGGGCTCAAGGGGCTCCCCATAGCGTCACCGTCCGTCTGTTCATAGAACTCATTGTTCCACTTGAAATGCATGGTCGAGAGGCAATATTTAAACAGTTTTGCAACTTCGGGAGGAAAACGCCGACTCATCTGTTGCTACACTTCATTTAGCGGGACCACAGTGTATAGTGATACCACATCAAAATTAAATTTTATGTCCTCCAGCTGGACATCTATGCCGTTTAATATAGTGATAAAATGTGCCGAATTCATGATATATGAATCCGCTTGGCCCACATAAGGTCGTAATAATGCCGTCAAGACGTTGGCAGACCTGTAGCACCCACTGCAGGCCTTTGGGGAACACGTAGTTTCTGCACATTCAGCAATCCATAAGGTCTTGATGGTAGCACAGCTGAACTGAATAGACCTTTCTGAACGCTCTGTTCGACCGAGGACTTCTTTATCAACTATGTAACCGTTCTAAGAATTTTGTCTGTGGGATTGTTACTCAGTTTTCTACACTGAAGAGCCAAAGAAACTTGTACACCTACCTAATATCGTGTATGGCCCTCATGTGCACGACGTGGCGTGGACTCGACTGATGTCTGAAGAAGTGTTGGAGGGGCTTACACCATGAATCCTGCAGGGCTGTCCATAAATCCATAAGAGTACGACTTCCCCCCCCCCCCCCCCGCCCCGTCTCCCTCCCTCCCTACCTAGTGGCTCGCCAATCTTTGGCTGGTTTGTACTTGGAAACCACGGGGCTCCAGCCTTTGCGGCACTTTTTTCCTTCCATGTTGCATATCGGTCATCCTGCTATTTTTTCCCCTCCCTTAGGGAACATGTCTGGGGTGTTATTGGGAATGTTCTGCATTGTCTGTCGCTGACGTAAGAACAGTCTCACCATTGTTGTCCGCTCCCTTTTCTTTTCTTTTCTTTGCTTCCCTTCTCCTCTCGTTCCTCCGCTTCGGCGTTTGAGGGCCCTCTTTTTCTTCTTCCTCCCTGTGAGCTCCTGAAGGCCGGCCCACGGGCCTCATGTGTAACAGGTGAGTGGGTAATGCGTAATTCCCTGCCCCATGCCGACAAGTAGAATTCGCATGTACCCTCTGGTACAGGCCAGGCTCAGGGAGGGGTGATTGCCTGGGCTGCAACTTTCCAGATTGCCGATTGGTCCCTCTGTCAGGTGTTTGGGAGGTGTGACTTGAGGTGTGAGCAGTCACCTAAGGTGGATGCGCCCACTTGTGATGGGGGCTCCCAGTTGGAAGGATTGCACCATCGGAGATGCTGGCAGTCATGGGGGATTTTCTCACAATGAGCCAATCATCTTCGCAATCAATGTGTACAAAACGTAAACATAATGAGGCTAATGATTTAAAGACCCTTCTCACTGTACCACAGTTCCTCGTGATCTCACATACTGAAGACAGTCAGTCCTTCACCATGGTAAATCCATTTAATATTCAGAAAGGTGTTGATGTGATTGCCGGCCCTGTGAAATGCTGCTCTCGTTTACGGAATGGCACTATGCTTTCGGAGACTACCTCTGATTCTCAAGCCCAACTACTGCTCACTGCCTCGCTTCTCCATGGTTACACTGTTCATGTCAAGGCCCAAAGAACTTTGAATTCTTCCTGTGGTGTCATTTACACTAGGCTGCTCGATGGTCTAACTGCGGCCGAAATCCGATCTTAGCTCTCTGAACAGGGTGTCATTGTTGTCCATGGTGTAATGAAAAAGGTAGATTCGTCCTTAGTGCCCACCTGCACTCTTTTTCTTACCTTTGACAGAGTGGTGCTTCTGTCCAAGATCAAAGCAGGCTACGAAATTATCACAGTCTGGTCTTACATGCCAAACCTGATGCGCTGCTACCAGTGTCATCATTTCAACCACACTAGAACGTCTTGTTGACACACAGCCATATGTGTAACCTTTGGTAGGGATGCACACGAGGGTGATTGTCCACCTCCTTCTCCCCACTATATCAATTCCATTGGCGGCCATGCCGCCTCCCCTCGGGATTGTCCCGCGTATCTTGATGGGTGGGCTGTTCAAGAGATCCGGGTAAAGGAGAAAGTGCCCTACCCAGTTACTCGTGAGTTACTGGCTAGTCACAAACCCTGCGTTCTCCCGCCTGTTCTTGTTACCTTTCGCTCCAAAAAGGCCATGGCACGCAGGTGTGAGACTTCCAATTTAGCTCTGAGGTTGTGAAATCGCCCAGTGTCAAGGTAGCATCGCCATCCCCCGTCTAGCTATGCAACAAGCCATCAAGCTCTCGCCTCAAGGGATGAAGCCACCAGCTACACAACTGGTAGGCCAGGAAGGACAGAAGGAGTACACCCATGACGATTTCCTCCATCCCTCCAGCCAAATAACACCAAAGTCTTCCTCTAACCAGAAAGGCACGAAGAAGTCCACCAACGGCAAACGGTCTTCTTCTTCGCCGACTCGAAGATCCCCTTTAATGGTGTCGCCACGTGATACCCCAGCCTGACTGGCCCCTCTGTGACGTCGGTGCGCACCAACAACCGTTTTTAAGCATTGGACTCCACAGGCCGACCGCACAAGCACGCCAGTTATTCTGAGGACCCCATGGAGCAGGATCCTCCTGCTTCTGTGCCCTCTAGTAGCGACTCTTCTCAGGTTGTCACTTGGCATGTGAAGAGGTGACACCCCTACATCTCTTCCTCAACATGACTCTCCTCTAAGCGAACGTTCGCGGCCTTCAGTCCCACAAAGAGGATTTATGGCTGCATTTAGCATCACAGTGTCCCCTTGTACTGTGCCTTCAGGAAACGAAATTGCACCCTCACGTTTGCGTAGAGCTTTCACATTTCTTGCTAGTTGGGTTTCATTCACTAGTTCTTGTAACAGTTCCACCCATTCCTCTGTCGTGTGGGCCAACCTGCGACGGATCTCTGGGACCAAGATTCATTCGCGAATTTCCGGCCTGAGAGTAGCAGACGATGTCATCGTGGACCCTATTGCTATCCCCAACACCTTGGACCGCCATTTTGCGGACATTTCGAGCTCTACCCTCTACCACCCTGCTTTCTCTATCGGAAACGAGCGGAGGAGGCTCGGGCGATACCCTTCTCTTCTCCGAACTGTGAGTGCTACAATGCCGCCTTTACAATGAGGGAGCTATATCATGCCCTCAGTTCCTCATGATCCTCCGCGCCAGGGCCAGACGCCGTCCACATTCAGGTGTTACAGCAGCTTTCTCTTGCAGGCAAGCGCTTTCTCCTTAACACGTGTAACTGCATCTGGGCAGAGGGCACATTTCCCGGACATTGGCATGAAGCCACTGTCATACCCATACCTAAGCCCAGTTAGGACAAAAACCTTCCTTCTAGCTGCGGCCCCATCTCTCTCACCAGCTGCATTTGCAAGGTGATGGAACGTATGATTCACGCCCGGCTGGTGTCGTGGCTGGAATCTCGCAATTTGCTATCGAATGCCCAGTGTAGATAGCGAGTGTGGCTTTCTGTAGTTGACCATCTCGTTACTTTGTTCACCCTTGTCATGAATGGTTTTCTGTGGAAATCCCAGACTGTGGCCGTGTTTTTCGATTTGGAGAAGGCCTACGACACCTGCTGGACAACGGGTATCTCCGTACTCTTTACACATGGGGCTTCCGTGGCCACCTTTCCTGTTTCCTTCAGGAATTTTTAAAAGACCGTGTTTTCGAGATGTGTGTGGATTCTGCCTTGTCGAACACCTTTATCCAGGAAACGGTGTGTCTCAGGGTTCCGTCCTGAGCGTCATCCTCTTTGCTATCGCCTTTAACCCTGTAATGGCCTGTCTCCCGCTGGGCATCTCTGGCTCCCTTTTTGTTGACGATTTTACCATCTATTGCAACTCTCCACGGATCTGTCTCACTGGACGGCGTCTTCAGCGATGTCTTGATCGTCTTTACTCCTGGAGCACTGACAATGGCTTTCGTTTTTCCACTGATATAACCGTCTGTATGAATTTCTGGCGGCGCAAATGGCTTCTGCTACCATCTTTACATCTTGGGCCTGTTGCCCTTCCGTTCGTTGAAACTACGAAATTCCTGGGGCTCATGCTCGACAGGAGACGGTTGGTCCTCCCATGTGTGTTACCTGCAGTGTACTACGTGTCCTCAATGGTACTTCCTGGGGTACCCATCGAATCACCCACCTCCATTTGTACCGGGCCCTTGTCCGTTCGAAACTCGATTATGGGTGCTTTGTTTACGCGTCTGCACGTCCATCCTTCTTACTCCGTCTGAACACTATCCACCATCGTGGCATCCGTTTGGCCACTGGGGCCTTTTGAACTAGTCTGGTAGAAAGGCTGAAGCTGTTGAACTACCGCCGTGACTTTCTCCTCAGCAGGTATGCATGCCGCTTGTCTGCCATGCGTGGCGACCCATCCTGTGCCTCCTTCTTCTACGATTCCTTTAATCTCCAGCCGGCCGCGGTGGTCTAGTGGTTCTCGGCGCGCAGTCCGGAACCGCGGGACTGCTACGGTCGCAGGTTCGAATCCTGCCTCGGGCATGGATGTGTGTGATGTCTTTAGGTTAGTTAGGTTTAAGTAGTTCTAAGTTCTAGGGGACTGATGACCACAGAAGTTAAGTCCCATAGTGCTCAGAGCCATTTGAACCATTTTTAATCTCCAGTACGTGGCGCGCCCCTCCTGTAGTCCGCTTTGGCACTTGCTAACGGCGGCTTAACTTCACACTACCTGCAACTTTCCTGGTGGGTGTGAACCCTTCATCACCTAGGCTTTGTGAAGCGGTCCATGTTAGCCATGACCTTCATTCACTTCCTAAGGACACTATTACAGCCTCACTCTATCGCCTTCAGTTTCACGACCTTCGCATGGAACTTCACGGTAGTACCTTTGTATACACTGACGGCTCTCTGACTGACTTCGGGGTCGGGTGTGCCTTCGTCTTTGGCACCCGTGTCTTTCGATATTGGCTTCCGACACATTCGTCAGTATTTGCAGCTGAGCTCTTCGCCTTTTATCAGGCCACAGAGTAAATCCGGCGACATGGCCTTTTCAATTGTGCCCTCTGCTCAGACTCACTCAGCGCCCTTCAAAGTCAATGTGCGCTGTACGCTGCCCATCCCTTAATGCAGCGGGTCTAGGAAAACAGTCACTTGCTCACCTGTGGTGGTGCCAGTGTGATGATTCTGTGGGTTCCTGGTCATGTTGGTCTGCCAGGAAACGAAGCTGCTGGCGCTGCTGCCAAGATTGCAGTCCTCGTATCTCAGCCCGTTAAATTCCTGTATTCCCTCTGATGATCTCTGTGTTGCCATCTGTCAGAAGGTGGCGTCCCTCTGGCATCGCCAATGGCCCTCCCTTCACGGGAATAAGCTCCGGCTTATTAAGCCTATCCCAGCGGCTTGGATGACCTCCTCTCGGCCATCCCGCCGGGAGGAAATTATTTTAACAAGGCTGCGTTTTGGGCACTGCCTTTTTAGCCATCATCATTTGCTAAGCGGCGCTACATCACCACTTTGTACATATTGCGCCCAAGTTTTAACTGTCCGCCACATCCTAACGGAATGTCTATTGTTTTACCCGTTTATGTTACCGCTTGGGTTTGCCGTCTGAGTTATCGGCCGTTTCAGCAAATGACGGGCGGGCTGTCGACAGCGTTTTACTTTTCATCCGCCAAAGCACTACCGCCAAAGCCATTTAATTTTTAGTTTTAAACCTCCGTTTCTGTATCGTGTCTTTTTCAGCCCTTTCTCCACGTTCCTATTTTTAGCTGTCTTCTCTTATGTCAATTGTGACTGACATTAGTCGTTTTCTAACTCCTCTTTGTCTTCGTGTTCAATAGTTTTGACTTGGGCGTGTGTGACCCCAGTTGTTTTGTGCGCCCTAAAGCAAAACAAACACCCGTAAGAGTACGAGGGCGTGGAGATCTCTTCTGAACAGTACGTTGCAAGGCATCCCAGATATGCTCAATAATGTTCATGTCTGGCGAGTTTGGTTGCCAGCGGAAGTGTTTAAACTCAGAAGAGCGTTCCTGGAGCCGCTCTGTAGCAATTCTGGACATGTGGAGTGTCGCATTGTCCTGCTGGAATTGCCCAAAACCGTCGGAATGCACAATGGACATGAATGGATGCAGGTGATGAGACTGGATGAGCACATACGTATCACCTGTCAATGGTATGTAGATGTATCAGGGGTCCCATATTACTCCAGCGGCTCAAGACTCAAACCATTACAGAGCCTCCACCAGCTTGAACAGTCCCCTGCCGACATGCAGGGTCCATGGATTCATGTGGTTGTCTGCATACCCATACATGCCCATCCGCTCAATACAATGTGAAACAAGACTGGTCCGACCAGGCAGTCCAGAATCGCTGCTGACAGGCCCAGACGAGGCGTAAAGCTTTTGTATCGCGCAGTCACCATCTACACGAGTGGGCCTTCGGCTCCGAAAGCCCATATCGATGTTATTTCGTTGAATGGTTCAGACGCTGACAGTTGTTGAAGGCTCAGCACTGAAATCCGCAGCAGTATGCGGAAGGGTTGCACTTCTGTCACGTTGAACGATTCTCTTCAGCCGTCAGTGTTCCCATTCTTACAGGATCTTTTTCCGGCCGCAGCGATGTCGGAGATTTGATGTTTTACCGGATTGTTGATAGTCTTGGTACACTCGTGAAATGGTCGTACGGGAAAATCCCCACTTCATTGCTACCTCTGAGATGCTGTGTCCCATCGCTCGTGCGCCGAACACCACTTTCAAACTCACTTAAATCTTAATAACCTGCCAGTAACCAATCTAACAACTGCACCAGACACTTGTTGTCTTGTATAATCGCAACCGGCCACAGCGCCTTATTCTACCTGTTTACGTATCTCTGTATTTGAATCCGCATACCAATACTAGTTTCTTTGTCGCTTCAGTGTATATGTTTGCGGATCTAATAAGTCGGTAACTTTACTATCGGAGGCGGTCCCATTCAAAACAACTGTTGGATTTCCCTTGTCAGTGGGGAGAATGATAACACTATCATTCTCATTTAGGTGTTTTAAAATTACTTTCTGGAGACTTAACACCATATAATACTCCTACAGCTTCTATACGATTTCTTCAGCTGCAGCCATTTCCTAACTATGAATAATTGTTATTGCACCGGACATTATTTCTTTCGTGGGCATAACTCGCACGCTAATGGCAAAATTTCCGTCCTTGGCAACGAATGTCCAGATAAATTGGTAATCGTGCTAGAAGCGTCTAAATGGTGGATCGCCTAATTTGGTTGCAAATTATCTGTAGGATTTTTCGTCTCAATATTGGAAAACTGTTTAAATATTGCCTCACAACCATGCATTTCAAGTGGAACGATGAGTTCTATGAGCAGACGGACGGTGACCCCATAGTGAGCCTCTTAAACCCAGTTATAGCGAACTTCTGTATGGAAAGATTCGAGGATCAGGCATAGGAATCTGCGAACAAGAAACCGAATATTTGGTTCCGGTACATGGGTGATACGTTTGGTTTTTGGATCAGTTCAAAGATTCAGCTTACCGTGGAGGAAAGACGCAGGGCGGAAGATTAAATTTTCTTGATGTATTAGTTTTCAAGAAAGAAGAAGGCAGTTTGGGTCACATGATTTAGCGACATCTCAACAACGCGTTACTCAAGAATAGTTATTTGTTCATTGAGGTAAAAAGGAACGTTAAGCCCACTGTGAAAAAATCAGAGCGATGTTCAAGGGCTGGTGAAATCGAAAGCTTTCCTACTTTTTGTTAAGGAGGTTACTGACCGCATAGGAAAAATCCTGAAAAAGCCGAACATTATGGTAATCTAGAAACCCACCTGGAAGACTGTAATGTTCCCCAAGTGTTACCGGATTTCGTGACTCCGTGTTTTAGCGCAGTAGCGCTGAGACGATTTTATCGCGCTTAATAGACACTGTGATTACAATTAAACCTCTCTGTAATTTCATTATCTATGTTAAATGAACCGGACCGGCAACCTTTTGTTCTCTCTCTTCTTGATCAGCCACTGTCCGGTACGGTCGCAGTTAAGTAGAGATTCTGTTATTTGTGCTCATTTTGCGCAATAATAATTATTTAATTTCATTGTGTTTATCCTTAGGACTATCATACTTTTCTTCCTCTGTTTTTCATGAATTTGATAAGTAAATGTGGCTTACTTTGTGTGGGGATGTCTGTCGGTGAATAACCGCATATTAACGACACAAATCAGTAAAATACGATTGGTCTGCTTTCAAAATAGAACCTGCATCTAAAATTTCACATTTTGCAAAACGAAGTCCGATAGCTTTTAGGCGTAAATCACGTCCCAAAATTCTACTCGCAAACGGACAATCCCGGTAGAGAAGCCTAGCTAAAAAAAATGTAATTAAATTCCAACATTTAAATATGCAATTTCAAAAAGATAAATGAAACAAAAGAAAAAATAAAAGAAAAAATTTCCACCATAGAATGGCTCCCTTAGTACAGGAATTATTTGTGTAGGTATAGATGTATGCATATGTATTATTGTAAATTTGGTATCTAAAAAAATTGTATATTTCTGTTACATGAAAAACTACTGTAAAGACAGAGACAATTTCAACCGGCTGGGTAATGGGCATTACTGTTTTCCTTTGCCCTGGTGTGCAAAAGTCAGTTAGGGAGTGTTAAATTCTAAAAAACGTTGCTCACAATAGCTTGCAAATTTTGTTTGTCAATTTTGCAAAACGTAATGTCAGCAAGATGGCCGCTTTCTAGAACGACTGAGAATCGTCGCTAGATTGTTTTATTGTGTATCACTATACATTAACAGTAATTCTTTCTAAATAACATTTGCCGTGTGCAAATTGAGGAAAATTAACGGTCAATTTTATTAAATTCATTGCGGTGTATTTTTTTTAATTCATTGACAATGTCGGTAGAAACATTGAAATGGCTACACCGCCTGGAGCAGAATCAGACGTAGACAGTGACGAGCAAAATATGGCGAGTTCAAATGGTTCAAATGGCTCTGAGCACTATGGGACTTAACATCTGAGGTCATCAGTCCCCTAGAACTTAGAACTTCTTAAACATAACGAACCTAAGGACATCACACACATCCATGCTCGAGGCAGGATTCGAACCTGCGACTGTAGCGGTCGCGCGGTTCCAGACTGAAGCGCCTAGAACCGCTCGGCCACAACGGCCGGCCTAAATATGGCGAGTCAAGAAACTCAAAATAACGAATTGTCGGCGAGTAAAAATACACCTACGGCCGAATATACTGAAGAGCCCACCCAGAGTGAATCAGTACCTACTAATTTCGCGGAACTGTTCACATTTTTCAGAGAACAGATGCAAGGTTTTCACTGCGCTGTTCATGAACAAAATGCACACTTCATAGAAGTTCTGAAAAAAGTAACAGTTTAGATGAAAAACTGCAAACTGCAGCCACTGAAATCAAAACTAGTGCGAGTCGTAGTTTAGACGCAAAACTGCAAAATGTGACTGACACTTTAGACGCAAAACTTCAAAATCAGACTGACAGTTTAAATAGAAAACTTCAAACTGCGGCCCCTGAAATTCAAAATAATATAACAACATTAGTAAACAAAAATTTGAACGCCATAGCTCATCAGATAAAAGAAAATGTAACCACACAAATTCGTGACGGGCTTGTTAGAAAATTTAATATAAATTGAAACTAACTTCAAAAATATTAGTGATGAATTTGACGAAATGGGAAAAACATACAAGCATTTGCCCGAAGCTGTCAATGATATAACCAAGCAGGTCGGGCAAGTTAACGCAGCACAAAGTACATTAGAAAATTCTGTGCAGCAAATAGCTTCACAGGTATAGGCACTCGCTATCTAACAGGAGAAATCTGTAGAAGCGAAATTTGTACGGAAAGGCAATCAGTTTACTTTTGACTTTGTAAATTGGTTTAACATGAAACATGAACAATTTCAAGAATGTTTACGGAACGAACTGCCTGTAACCGCAAAGAAAGCGACAAATGAAGCTTTGTCTGCAGCAAACATGTTAGGTGAAAACACCGAACAGGTTTCTGAATGGAAACGGACAGTTACACAAGAAGTAGACACATTAAAAAGGGAGCTGGCAGTGATAAAAAAACGCAGCAGGCGAGGCCGATTTACGTATCGAGAAGTTGCCAGAGAAGCAGGCTGTGACATCTCGAGCAGCAACACCAAACAGCTGTTAGGCAACAATGCCCAGTCCGCAACCCGTTCACGCAGCTTGTGAACAGAGAGCGGCCAGTTCTCTTTCTAACATAATTGTGGAAGAGAGTCTACTAAAATACAGACAATTCCAAAGTTTTACGCCTGATCGCAAATACCACATCCTGTCATTTTTACCAAAAGCTTCCGTAATATACCGGGTGATCAAAAAGTCAGTATAAATTTGAAAACTGAATAAATCGCGGAATAATGTAGATAGAGAGGTACAAATTGACACACATGCTTGGAATGACATTGGGTTTTATTAGAACCAAAAAAATACAAACGTTCAAAAAATGTCCGACAAATGGCGCTTCATCTGATCAGAATAGCAATAATTAGCATAACAAAGTAAGACAAAGCAAAGATGATGTTCTTTACAGGAAATGCTCAATATGTCTACCATCATTCCTCAACAATAGCTGTAGTCGAGGAATAATGTTGAGAACAGCACTGTAAAGCATGTCCGGAGTTATTGTGAGGCATTGGCGTCGGATGTTGTTTATCAGCATCCCTAGAGACGTCAGTCGATCACGATACACTTGCGACTTCAGGTAACCCCAAAGCTAATAATCGCTCGGACTGAGGTCTGGGGACCTGGGAGGCCAAGCATGACGAAACTGGCGGCTGAGCACACGATCATCACCAAACGACGCGCGCAAGAGATCTTTCAAGCGTCTAGCAATATGGGGTGGAGCGCCATCCTGCATAAACATCGTACGTTCCAGCAGGTGTTTATCAGCCAGGCTGGGGATGATGCGATTCTGTAACACGGTTGTCATGAGCAGTCACTGACGTTTTGCTGTCCAACGCCATCTGTCGGACGTTTTGTGAACGTTTGTATTTTTTTTTCTTTGGTTCTAATAAAACCCCATGTCATTCCAAGCATGTGTGTCAATTTTTACCTCTCTATTTACATTATTCCGTAGTTTATTAAGTTTTCAAATTTATACTGACATTTTGATTACCCGGTACTACCAAAATCATGGAACGATAATCAGAAAATACAGTTTGTCACTACCCATATTCAAGCTGATGGGGCCTTATGGGCGAGTGAAGTAATAGATTATTGCCATACTTATGAGGAATTCGAGAAAGCTTTTCTAAATAAGTATTGGTCAGCAAAAACACAAGAACGTTTAGGCGTGACGTATATAACCCCGAGATGTACACTAGTAAAGCAGGTACACTGCGTAAATATTTTGAGAACTATATAAATAAGGCGAAATATTGGGATGAAACAATGCCCAAACAAGAAGTCATATGGCTTTTAATATAAAAATTACCAGTCTCAATAAAATAAAAACTACTTAATGTGCCAGATTCAGATGTAGAACTATTCATGTCAAGGCTTGATTCTAATGACCTGTTGCATGAAGAAGCGAAATTGGACGGGGTTAGTAATGCTCAAGTATCGAGTAACAACAGTAATAACTATTACCAATATCACAATGGAAACGGTAATGGTAAGAAAAATGGGAATAGTTTGCCTCAATCTTACAGTGGTAATAATAACCTAGGACCTAGGGATGGGAGAAATTCTCCTCCTTTCAATAAGAGGCGAACGGCAGGTATCATTCAGGTTACGGTAATTACAATAGTAATAACAGAAATAAACCAAACCGCTGGCAACCACTACCACAGCAGTCAAACAGTCACTGGCATCCTAACACAGGAACCAATACACAATCAGCTGGCGGTCCTGCACCACCGAACAGTGCCGCTCAACACAATAGTTCTGGACAAAACTGGAGGCAACAGCCACAAGTAAGAATTATAGAAGTGGTGGGCAACACTACGCCCAGCACTTCAGAGGCATTAAAATAAATGCGACATCATATAGCGCTCATATGGCGGTCGCGGGAGCAGGGGGCAAATGTCGGGAGAGCGTGTATTTAATAAGACATAATCAGGGCAAAAATCTGAGTGATGAACTTTGCGAAAAAAAAAAACCATTTGTGTAAACTACCAGAAAAGGAAACAATCCAATCTTCATTTCACGCATTAGTAGGTGGAATAGCAACCACAGTTACTGTTGACACAGGCGCAGCTACAAATTGTATGGCTTTAGAATTCTATAAGATGATCTGTGAACTTGAAACCACATACGCTGCCGGTACACAACTGTAGGATCATTGGTGCGTTTGGGAATAAGTCAAAAGGGAGTACGTATGCAGACGCGTGTATTAGTTGAGGCAGCTATAGAGAGCACATTCCTGGTTTGTGAAGGTTTATCAGTAAGCTGCATATGGGAGGTAGATTTCTTACAAGAAAGAGATGCAGTAATTGACCTTTCTTATGGTTAATGTGTATTAAAGGTGAATGGGAAAGGGATAGCCCTACCAATCATTAAAAGCAAGCCGGTTCACAGTAAGTTATGTCAGGGAGTCCGAATCAAATACAAAAAACCAGAGGTAATTTTATGTGGAAATAAATTTCCTATGTTGTCAGACCAAACACAGCCCAGTCAACAGGAATTTGATGAACAGTCTTGCAGACAGGAAATACGAAGCAAAGTTTATGAATCAGTTTATTTAAACAGTGAACAGTAAAACGAACTGATTAACCTTTGACGCAAATATATACCTGTTTCTGGTAGAAAAGCCCAGTATAATTAAAGGATATGTGTATACAGGGTGATTCAAAAAGAATACCACAACTTTAGGAATTTAAAACTCTGCAACGACAAAAGGCAGAGCTAAGCACTATCTGTCGGCGAATTAAGGGAGCTATAAAGTTTCATTTAGTTGTACATTTGTTCGCTTGAGGCGCTGTTGACTAGGCGTCAACGTCAGTTGATGCTAAGATGGCGACCGCTCAACAGAAAGCTTTTTGTGTTATTGAGTACGGCAGAAGGGAATCGACGACAGTTGTTCAGCGTGCATTTCGAAAGAAGTATGGTGTTAAACCTCCTGATAGGTGGTGTATTAAACGTTGGTATAAACAGTTTACAGAGAATGAGTGTTTGTGCAAAGGGAAAAGTTCTGGACGGCCGAGAACGAGTGATGAAAATGTAGCACGCATCCAGCAAGCATTTGTTCGCAGCCCAGGAAAATCGACTTGCAGAGCTAGCAGAGAGCTGCAAATTCCACAATCAACTGTATGGAGAGTCCTACGAAAAAAGTTAGTTATGAAACCTTATCGTCTGAAATTGGTTCAAGCACTGTCTGCAGCTGATAAAATTAAAGGAATCGATTTCTGTGATTTTTATCCTTGCTCAAATGGAAACAGATGAATCTTTCGTTTCAAAGATTGTGTTTAGTGATGAAGCAACTTTCCACACTAACGGGAAAGTCAACAGTCACAATGTCTGTATATGGGGCACTGAGAATCCGCGGGAAACAACTCAGTATGAACGTGACTTTCCCTAAGGTGAACGTTTTCTGTGCCATTTCAGCCAATAAAGTTTTTGGTCCCCTTTTCTTCGAAGGTGCTACTGTAACTGGACTACAGTATCTGGAGATGTTAGAGAATTGGCTGTTCCCTCAGCTCGAACAAGAAGCACAACAATTCATATTTCAGCAGGATGGAGCGCCACCACATTGGCACTTATCTGTCCGTAACTACCTGAACGTCAACTACCCGAGGCGATGGATCGGCCGCCAGGCAGCCCATGACAGAGCACTTCATCACTGGCCTCCAAGAAGCCCTGATCTTACCCCCTGCGATTTTTTCTTATGGGGGTATGTTAAGGATATGGTGTTTCAGCCACCTCTCCCAGCCACCATTGATGATTTGAAACGAGAAATAACAGCAGCTATCCAAACTGTTACGCCTGATATGCTACAGAGAGTGTGGAACGAGTTGGAGTATCGGGTTGATATTGCTCGAGTGTCTGGAGGGGGCCATATTGAACATCTCTGAACTTGTTTTTGAGTGAAAGAAAAACCTTTTTAAATACTCTTTGTAATGATGTATAACAGAAGGTTATATTATGTTTCTTTCATTAAATACACATTTTTAAAGTTGTGGTATTCTTTTTGAATCACCCTGTACAATGCAAGTAAAGCCCCATGAAACATTTTGCCACACTACCTGTTCTGTCCCGTGAGCCAATAGAGGAGCTGTATCGAATGAAATCCGTCGCATATTACAACAAGATATAAAGAAATACTTTTACTGAGTAAACATTTCCTAGAGTGGATGTACATATGTAAATATGTTAGTATATAAGACTTTCATAGTGTACATAGTTGTCTTAAGATAAATTTATTTTCTTCATGTGCATAAGTAGGTCTTCAGTAAACTTTTTTCTGAGCAACAAACTTTCGCATTAGTAGTAGAAGTTCAGAAATAATCTTTAAGCAAAGTTATTTCATTAATATTATGAAGAGAAGAGTAGCAAAAATCTTATTTTGATGATCCATTCTCATGGATGCAATTATTCCATTTCTTTTGCTATGCAATTCTAAGTAAAGAAAGTAAGGCAGAGGCCATGCTGATGATAAAGTTTTTCTATTAGTAGGGCCGGCCGGAGTGGACGAGCGGTTCTAGGTGCTACAGTCTGGAACCGCGCGACCGCTTCGGTCGCAGGTTAGAATCCTGTATCAGGCATGGACGTGTGTGATGTCTTTAGGTTAGTTAGGTTTAACTAGTTCTAAGTTCTAGGGGACTGATGATCTCAGATGTTAAGTCCCATAGTGCTCAGAGCCATTTAAACCATTTTTTCTATTAGTACATTTTAAATTTTGTTCAGATGCAATGATTAGTAGGATAAAATAATTTTCTGTTTATGCCTAGCACACAGTTTACAAACATAAACAGAAATCTACTGTAGGTCGTGTTTTAAAGTGAAGTGATAAAACTATTGAGATTTTAGTCCGATAGTAGTGAAATGGCATAATTGTGCCATAAGCAGATTCGTATTCTGCACTAATTCTCGCGACTAATTTAAACGGTACACACCAGTTTGTGTGAGGTAGAAACAGTGATGTCTTTAGCTCCAGTAGTAATAAATAAACTCACATTACATACTGACAAAACACTGTAAAGCTAGGCCGTGAACAGCCACACAACGAAATTAATTTCGCGAAGAATTGTAGGAGGAGAAAGAAAGTTATAGAACATAAACATTATGTAAATGGTACAGTTGGTACCAACAACAGAGCTATGAGATTTTTCTTTGAGCATATTTGTAAGTAACATGACACGTACCGACAGGATCTGAGTAATAAGTTGTCAATGGCAAACAGAACTATCAGTGGTGAAGTAGTGCACGTAATCTTCAACTTTTATAGCCCTGTCTTCCTCAGTTGCGTGTAATATTACGGTATATTAATAATTTTTTTTTCAGTTTGAGAAAGAATATTATCTACAAACTGATGGACTGCCCATGGGATCCCCAATATCAGGAACACTAGCAAACATTTTCATCAGTCACCTAGAAAATCAGATATTTGATAAGATAACCACAAATGAAAGTTTCAAAATCATATATTGGTACAGATACGTGGATGACATTATTTGTCTGGTAGATGAGCCAAGTGAAAAAATAGATGAACTCCATTCATAAATAAACAAAGCTCATCAGAACACAAAATTCACACTTGAAAAAGAAAAAGAAAATCAAATAAATTTTCTAGACATTACAATTAAAAAAGAAAATGGTAAACATACATTTAACATCTTTAGAAAACTAACAGCCACAGAGACAATAATACATTCCACATCCAACCACCCCCACAGCCAGAAACTTGCAGCACTAAGACACATGTTACATAGATTAAACAGAATCCCACTCAGCAAGAGAAACTATGATCAAGAAATTAGTACAATCATACAAATAGCTAGGAACAACGGATATGACACACATGTGGTACACAAGTTCAATCAAAAAATACAAATAAAAAACAAACACAACAGTTCCACAATACAAAAGAACTCACAAGCTGAAAACTTACAAACACACTCAACAAACACACACAATGACAACACCACACAGAAAAGAACCAGATGGTACACCATGACCTACACACATAAACTAACACACAGAGTTGCAAACATCCTAAAGAGATAGGGCTTCAAAATAGCATATAAGCCTGGGCAAACCCTTCAATCACACCTAAGCCAGCCAGCTACCAAGAGAGACAAATTCCAACAATCAGGAATATATAAACTTGAATGTCAAAGTTGTGATGCAGTATACATAGGCATGACATGCAGGAATTTTCAAACAAGATACAAAGAACATATCAGATGTTGGAAGTATGAAACAAACCATTCCACATTTTCAGAGCATTTAAAACACTACAACCATCATCCTACAAACATGGAACAAGAAATGAAAATAATGAGAATAAGCAACCATGACAAACATCTTATACAAATGCAAGAAAACTTCCACATCCAGAAAGCCATAGCAGAAAACAAACATGTGATAAATGAACAAACACACATCACCACAGGCTCCCTACTATACTTAGTAGAGGAAATGATAACATAAAACAAAAAATAATAATAATAAAAAAAGAAAACTCTTCCCCACATCATCTGGAGACACACACACACACACACACACACACACACACACACACACACACACACACACACAAAATATATCTCACACACACACACACACACACACACACACACACACACACACACACACACACACACACACACACACACACACACACACAAATGCATACACGAGCAGGCCACAGATACTTCAATAGTTACACTCATAAGTTTGGCAATAACATTCGATCTTTGGCAAAAACATTTGACAGTCGGCAACAGAAACCAAAACATTGCTTTAAAACAAGCGTTCAGTGCATAGTGTTGTGAAATGGGGAAAAAAACCGCAAATTGGCGTTCATGAGAAGAAGAACAACACCAAAAATGCAACAGGAGCGTAATATGTAGGAAATTGTACACGCAACCTGTAAGTACAGTTCAAAACATTACTACTTAATAGGAAATACCAACCACCAGAACTGTTTATAACCTATAGGCACAATGACAAAAATGTAAATAAAATAGCTAACATATGTACATGTCCCAGGTCACTGATGATGCCTTGCAGAAAATAAAGGCGAAACGCGTATAGCACTAAAATTGTGTTTTATTCAGTTGCTGTCAGACGGTCCATAAGTAAAAATTATTAATATACCCTAATAGTGCACGTAAATTTGCATTTCACGGGAGGACCCTTTATACAAGAGCAAAGAGAAATATGTGTTATCAAGAGACGTTGTATGCTTGATATTACAATTTCGCCTGTTGAAATAAATACCAACGCTTTGCACTAACGTCGAATGGACGGCACACTTAGTGGCAAGTGAATTTAACTTGTGTACTCACCTAGGCGACAGCACTGAAAATTGGAAATTTGTGGTAAGGACTATGGGACAGAACTGCTGAGGTCATCGGTCCCTAGGCTTACGCACTACTTAATCTAACTTAAACTAACTTACGCTGAGGACAACACACACACCCACGCCCGAGGGAGGACTCGAACCTACGACGGGGAGCCGCGCGAACCGTGGCAAGACGCCTCAGATCGAATAGCATTGAAGTGATGTGATGATCCGCTGAAGTGGGACACAGTGAAGTGTTGTTTCTTGAAACTCAGATAGTGTGTATCGCGCGTAAACTGTGGAACATACTGTAGCGCTGGAACTTTATGAATGTGACGTCACGTGTGACTATTACAGTCCGACGCGAAGCTAAGTGCTTAAGAAACGAAGACTTTGATAAACACTTTGCAAACATGTGGAATGTACGGTATTCTGTGGACATTAATGAATGTGCGGAAACCGAAACTAACATGAACGTGTTTGTGCAGTAACGGCGTTGCTGTCAACTGACAGTAAAGTGCATGAACAAAAACCATACATTGGACGTTTTGTATAAAAGCGCAAACATGTATACTATGTAAGCCACAGTTATCACCGAACAAACTGATGTAAATTAGTGTTGCAAGTGATTACAACTACGTACAAATAAAATTCTTTTTAGGGAGTGAGTATTCAAAAAATGGTTCAAATGGCTATGAGCACTATGGGACTTAACTTCTGAGGTCATCAGTCACCTAGAACTTAGAACTAGTTAAACCTTACTAACCTAAGGACATCACACACATCCATGCCCGAGGCACGATTCGAACCTGCGACCGTAGAGGTCGCGCGGTTCCAGACTGTAGCGCCTCGAACAGCTCGGCCACCCCGGACGGCGAGTGTGTATTAAAAATTGTTACTGGCCCCAATCTACGAATGTTTCTTGTAATCCCGTATCCTGAGCTGACTGGATCCTGTCGAGCACAACCAGTCGAGAACTCCGCATTCTTCTTGCTCCATCGCAGATCGTCGTGGCGCACACGTATGCAGATTTGTCAACATCGCGAGCACGCCGCCGTGACCGCTCTACAGTACAGCAACGGCGAATGCTTCAGCACGACTGACTACAGTGCATTCAGAATTACTGTAGGACTGACAGTTCGGAAGTAGCACAGGTGAGCGTGGCACAGAGTCGGCAAAGTCCCGCACGGAACTCGCGCGTAGTCCCTTGTTTCATTCAACTAGCTCACACACGCTAACTATTAGAGCTTTAAATGCAGAGCTGACTGTAATTCGTTGTGAAATAGTTTCACTATGTGATGGTATCATTTTTATTTTTTTTTTTAAATGTTTATGTAGACAATAAAACGACAGTTTTCAAGAAACAACTTTCCGATGACGTTATCAAATTTACGACGTGCGAGAAGGTTTTTTGTTATTGAAGTTAGGTGTACACAGTATGCGAATGAAATGTCAAGAAAACATAAAATTTTCATCTGTTTCAAACTTTAGCTGTGTCGAAGATCTCTAAGGCGAGATACAGGACTGTAAATAATATGACGCGCAATCGTCTGCTCGAGTACAGTAGCAGTAGACAACAGATCTCTATATTTGTAAAGACATAATATATTTCTGATATGTATCCTTATTTCCAACACAACAAAAAATAAAATAATGATTGTTTGGTATCTTAAATTGGGCAACATCTATTCTGAGAAACAAAAACAATACAAAAACGGCCAATGTATTGCAGACATTATTTTGTATGCTGTAATATATATGCACAGATTGAATTCTAGAAATGTACTTTCTTGGGAATTAATATTTGATAATGCCGTCATATTAACATTTCAAAACTTAGTGTGAATTAATTTTGTTATGCCAGTACTTACAAGAGCAAACTGTTAACAACGCTGTTCGACTGCCCTGCAAAAGACCTGATTCTTTAAGTGTCACCAATAACTTTGAGAGTGTGTAATGTTCCTTTTTGCGATAATAATCGCAAACATGACACCGAATTGTGTCCTCTGCAAATGAATCCAAACTCGTAACACGCTTAACCATAGAACTTTTCTTCCCGGGAGTAGGCTACCAAGTTTGGATGGTTCTCCAATTTCCTTTTCTGTCTCAAACAGTTCCTTCCCTATTTTTACGACAGTGTTTTTGTTGATATTCAGGGATGCTGCCTTTCTATCTACCACCTTGCTAATGGAGAGTAGTGGGCCACCATTAAGATTTTTACTCTCAAAGTAAGCTCTTAACGAGCAAACCATTTCTCTACAGTTCCATTAAGTTTCAGGTGTGCAGCCGCAAGAAAATTTCTTGCGGCTGCACACCCGAAACTTAATGGAACAGTCTTTGCGCCGCCAAAACCTGAAGATTCACATTTCTCTACACTGTCCTTGTAAAGCAGTCCCCTGTCCACGAGAACGACGTCGAACTTTTCCCACTTCTAACTTTCGATGTACTTTCTTCTGACGTGTTAAATAAGACACAACAAAAACTGTCACAGAAACAATTTGGTAACTCCTAAACCGCAACGAAACAAACAGCGCGTAGCAATCGCACAGACTCACTCACTGCAACTAAATCGTGGCACAAGCGGAAGTGTTGTGGATTGAGATTTGGCAACTCTGGGTGCACGTGCCCGCTGGGCTGCGGGACTGGCTGAACCAACGCCACCTAGGAACAAGGCCTCACATCGTGAGTCTAAGGAGCCTGTGACGTCACGGTAGGAGTCTGAGAAGCTAGGTACCGACACACGTGATTCGTAGCGTTTCCATGTTGTACTTTGTGCTGTTCGTGAGTGCTTATTTGATCTATACTCAGTAACGATTCCCCTTAGGTGTTGTATGCCGAATTGCAGGGGCAATTACGATAATGGACCTAAAGTCAGTGTATTTTATTTTCCATCTGACGACAATTTAAGACGAAAATGGTTATCGGCTGTTCACAGACAAGACTGGACACCGAGTAAGCACTCTGTTGTAAGTATCAGTGTATTTGTTTGGTTAGTGTGTCATAGTTACTTGAAATGTAGTCCAGCTGAACAAAATACAGTAAACAGAAGAATGTATTTATAATTTCATACCTCATTAATTTTCGTTATAGGTTTTAAAGAGGACTGTATGCTTGTTTTTAGATATGTGATCTGCATTTCAACAAGGACGATATTCTAGCAGTACCAGCATGTATGACCCGAAAACTGGTATACTCTTGACAGCACGCTTGAGAAAAGGTGAGTTACGAAACACGCTCTTAGTAAAGTACAGTGGCATAAGAACTATCTTTATTTCACTTATATGCTGTGATATCGGTTTCATACTTCATTATTAATTTTTCAGATGCCATCCCATCGAAGTTGCCTGGATGCCCATCTTACTTGTCGAGTCATCAAACTGCAGTACGAGAGGACCCAGAAATTCGTAGGGGCGTTTAGAAAATCGTGCTCTTCAATTTGCTATCCAAGAAAGTGCGGACACACATGCGAAAATGATTGATGCGATATCATTCGATAGTTTAGAACAAATGAAAACAAAGTTGAGTGAATGTAAAAAGCACAGTGACTGGGTAGTGATAAACAAATCTGACAGTGTGAGCCTAGTGTTACTAAAGCATAATCCTTACCCAAGAATTTTTTGCCACGTAGTTATAAGCAGTGGTTTATTACTCAGTGTCTTCAATAATGATATTGAAGTGAAATGTATTGGAAACATGAAATTTCCCATGAAAGTAAACAACATACAGGTGGTAAGTGATGTTCTTAAGAACATTTATCTTCTGTATAATAGTTCTGAGGCTCATGTAGATAACATTTTGTCTTTAATTGACCAGTTATTGCAAAAATTATTAGTAAGTTGCCAGGAAACGAAACTAAAATTACATTTTGGAAGGAACAGATTTCATTTTTGAAGTGCAGAAGTTCAACTCAATTTAGGTATGATGCTAACTCTATGATAATGTGGTCATTAGTACATTCTATTAGCCCACATGCTTACAAATTTTTGAGGCACACTGACAGTTTTTCTATGCCTAGTCCTAACATCCTTTCAAGGCTTTGTAGTAAACTCTCAACAAATCCTGTCATTGAGCAACAGGGTCATCAGTTTATGAGCTACATCACAAATAAAGTAGGTACTTTATCCTCAGATGATAAAACTGTGCTCCTGTTGATGGATGAAATTCATCTGAAGTCTCAGCTTGATTACAAAGCTGAAAATGTTGTAGGATGTGCCTTTAACACTGAAAAATTTTTTATGGTTCAGAGCATGGAATCACCTTACAAGGACGTGGTATCTATTCTGCCAGTTCATACTATTCAGGGTGATGTTCTGTTCTCTTACATTAAAGCAGTCATTCTTAAATTAAAAGCAGTTGGATTTGAGGTGGTTGGTATAGTAGCAGACAATAATGCAATTAATAAGAAAGCAGTGTCTAAGTTTTCTACTCCTCCAGATGTGAAAATAAAGTATGATCACCCTGTACAGTCTTCTCCAAATCGCCCATTGTATTATTTTGTGGACACTGTCCGTATTTTGAAGTGTATCTGCAATAATTGGTTTAACCAAAAGGAGCAGATCTTGTGTTTTTCTGACTTCAGTGACAGTTTGAAGGGAGGTTTGTCTTCTGTTGGAGCACTGAAAAAATTGCACTTGACAGAAAAAGATGAACTACTGCAATATAGCAGTTTCTTAACTTTGAAGTCTCTGTTTCCTAACTCAATTGAGCGCCAAAATGTCGAGTTAGTGTTGCGTATTTTCAATGATATGACAGTTGTTGCTTTGGACACATTTGGTTCAAAGAAAGCAATTAGCAACTGGAAAAGTACTGCAACATTCATAAAAATAATAAATCGTTGCTGGGATATTGTAAATGTAAAAACATCACTCAAGGGACAGGTTAAGAAATATTTTCCAAGAACCTGTGACTAGTAAATCCCATCACATACAAGAATTCTTACAGTGCTTCATCTCATGGTTGTGTAGTGATGAAAGAAAACTTACTCGAGAGACACGTAGCGCTTTGAAACACACAACTGCTGCTTTGATAGACTTCAGTGACTACTGGCTTTCTGAGAAAAACACATCATATTTGCTGTTAGAAAACGTACAGACAGACAGTTTAGAAGACAAGTTCGGCAAATACCGCCAGCTGATATTTTTTCTACTCATACTGAAATTCAGGGATTAAAAGAAACATCAATACCAGAATTTATAAATGTAGCAATAGATGAAAATGATGTTGATGGAATAGATGAGAATACTTGGCCACTGTTGCATTTCATAGCAGGTTACTGCTCACACCAAGCTATTAAAAAAATGGTTCAAATGGCTCTGAGCACTATGGGACTTAACATCTGAGGTCATCAGTCCCCTAGACTTAGAACTACTTAAACCTAACTAACCTAAGGACAGCACACACATCCATGCCCGAGGCAGGATTCGAACCTGCGACCGTATCAGTCGCACGGTTCCAAACTGAAGCGCTTAGAACCTCTCGGCCACACTGGCCGGCTATTAAATAAACCATTGTGAATATTGTAAGGTATTCCTTACTGCAGATGAAATGAAGCAGGGTGGTTATGGTAAAAGACAGAGGAGGATTGACATATCCTGCAGATGATGTAGTAGTATGTGTGACATATGTCTACTTAACTCTACAGAAAATTCTGAAAGACCAGGAAATTTTATTTTTAGAACAGGCAAATCAGAGAAATGTACTTGTGAAGGTAGCATCCCACAACATTCCCAGCAATCTTTTTTATGGGTTTCACTGTAAAAATACACACTCAGTTGATTCAGTCATGAATTGCATACTGTTTTGCTGTGCAAATATTTTGCTGAACAATTACACCAAGAGGAGAAATGATGAAACTGTTGTTAAAAAAGTAACTGTGTACAAAAGATTGAAAAAATGTTAAATTATACTGTGGTTGTATATTTTCACTGTCTGAGGCTTAGGAAGATGATGTGAAATAAATGTTTATTTCTATTTTCTGTTTTTATTTCATGCACAGTATCCCATACATCTTGTTGGTAAATGTTATGTATTGGACCCCTTCTGCTCTCTTCGATATGGTGCAGCCGTAAACATGAGGCTTTGCTACAGATTAATTTGTTACCACAAATTCTCTGTGAACTCCAATCTCATAGAATTAGGGGAATAGTGTTTTCTGTTCATCAGTAAATATATAATTAATGCTGCTCCTGCTCTGTGGTTGACAAGTTTTTGTATATATTTTTGTCCAGTCAGTAAATTAATTATTCTCACAAGGAGAACAATTCATTGCTAGTATTAGCATGTTAGTCTGCCATCATCATAAGTAAAAATTAATCTGCAGAACAGGTCCAGTCTGTCAATACAACCAATATTTTGGGGAGGGGGGGGGGGGGGGGGAGGACAATACATAACTTTATCCATTCTTCATTTGAGAGAAATTCTATGCAATTTTATTTGATAATGTTTTTGGAGTTTGGAATAGCAGTGCTTTTTTCCTCTGGGACAACATTAAATAGTGAATAATAAAAGAATTTTATTGTCATTTAGATATTGCAGCAATAGACAGTCAAATTACAAATGTTTAAAAAGTATACAGCATGTCTACAAAAATTACTTTACACAAATTAAAAAAACAATGTTACAACAGATTTTCCATAAAGTAAAATATTCAAGCTAAAACAATTTGTGTAGTACATCTTAAATTGAAATCATTAAGGAAATTATGGTACACTCACCGAGCAGTTATCACTGTGATATTTACTCTCATACATTCAAGTGAGTAGGGAGGATTTACCGATATCCAACTGTACTACTTGTGCTTGAATAAATCAAATAAAGCTTCTACCCATTCTAGGGGTAGTTTGTTAAACAGCTTCATACTCACTACATTGCTGTTCTATGATTTAGTTAATCTGCAGTAAGGTATGTGAAGATGCCTACTATTTCTAGTTCTGGCATTACTGAAGATTGGGATACCACTCATCTGCTTTCACAAATGGCCCTATAGATGACATTTTAAATTTTTACAACGCTGTAATACCCATGCCAATGATCAGTGTATCAAATGACAAGTATTTTAATTAAAAGATGGGGATCAGTATGTGGATGGGTGAATATAAATGGATCAGTTTGTACAGTAAAAAGTAATAACAGGTTCTTAAGATAAGTCATTACATGAAGCTGATGGGTGGTGTCCCATTCTTCAGTTAAACCCCAGTTCCATGAGGGTGTAAATCCTGCCTAAGCTGGTATTCTGTTAAGTTAGTCTTTGTATACAGTAGAACAGTGTAAATGTGCAAGTTTATAACAGTTAATATTTTCAAGCTGATAAACAATGGCTTACAGTGGGCAAGTTTGTCAGAGTTTGTAATAATTCTAATGTGTGGTTCCCATGTCAATTTATAATAACTAATAACTTAACACTACCTAGTCTTCTACTGGCAAATCTCTTAAAGTAAGTAGTATGTAGAAGGTTCAGTGAAGTTTGCACAAGTTTCTGTACGGTAATGTTTTCTTAAGTATAAAACTGTAGATGACTGCCAAATGAGGTATCTGTCATATGAAACTAGAATTTGACATAGATACAAGTCTCAGAGTACCTGCTTCGATTCATTGTCAGTCTTTCCAATACGGTACCTCATTTTCAATTAAATTATGCAAGGCGACTTACACGGTGAAAATAGTGCTGTCAGAGTTATGGAATTAGATATTCGCATTTTCAAAATGCGAGTGACGGAAATTACGAAAAAGTATTTTCACCTTTGGAGCTATAGTTTACGAAATTTGAACAATTTTACTCTCCAGTGAGGATGATTAGCGTTTGTTTACGGATTTATGTATAAAATACTATGAGTAGTCTACCAGGAAAGAGTTTAATGTTTTCATATACGTGGCGCAGAGCCTAACAAGCCGCTCGGTATTTCAGACCCCTAGTCGTGAGGTCACGAGTCGCGCTGTGAGGCCTTGTTCCTAGGTGGCGTTGGCTGAACCCGTGCCGTGCCCCCGGCGCTGGATTCTCCCTACCACTTCCGTCGCAGTTTTAAAGTGATTCTGAATAGACTATACAATGCGTCGCCTTTACAATCGTCGAGCAAAAATGAATAATGTTCAACTGAGTGATTATTGTAAACTGTTAAAAAAAAAGCCACGTATTTCTGTAACGAAAACCCATACGATGATTCCTAAAAATTACTACCTTAATGGTTTTTTCTAACGATGTAATTTGTTCATCCTAATTAATTGTACTAAATGATCTGATTTCGTCAATGTGTAACGTTTTTAAATTCTATGAGAAAGGAACTGGATGCCTATGCCTTTTCTGTCGTTTCGCCAGGTTCCGGCAGGATTACACCTGAATGGGAAGGCAAATTACATTCCTGGCAAAGCAGAAACATGCTCCAGCTCAGACGAACAAAAAAATGAAACAGACGATCTAAAGAAAAAGTTAATGAAGTGATGCAAATTTTTAAATTTTTTTTCTTAAAGACTTGAAAAACTTTTAAAAATTTAGGAGGCTGTGTAATGTTCTCCATGTGTTACCGGATTTCGTGACTGTTTTCGCGCAGTAGCGCTGAGACGATTTTATCGCTGCTTAATAGAGACTGTGATTACAATAAAACCTCTCTGTAATTTGATTATCTGTGTTAAATGTACCGGACCAGCAACTTTTGTTCTCTCTCTTCTTGATCAGCCGTTGTCGGGTATGGTCGCAGTTAAGTAGAGATTCTGTTATTTGTGCTCATTTTGCGCAATAATAATTATTTAATTTCATTGTGTTTATCATTATGACTAATCATACCTTTTCCCGCTCAGTTTTTGCATGCATCTGATAAGTAAATGTGGCTTGCATTGTGTGGGGATGTCTGTTGGTGAATGACCGCATATTAACGGCACCAATCAGTGGAATACGATTGGTCTGCTTTCAAAATAGAACCTGCATCTAAAATTTCACCTTTTGCAAAACGAAGTCCGATAGCTTTTAGGCGTGAATCATGTCTCAAAATTCTACTCGCCAACAGACAGTCCCGGTAGAGAAGCCCAGCTAAAAAATATGGTGTTAATTAAATACCAAAATTTCAATATTTAATTTCAGAAAGATAGAATAAAATAAATAAAAGAAAAAATCGGCACTATAAGACACAAGATTAACTAAAACCGGTCAGGATACTCGCCAAACGCCGGAAAAAGCAGGAATCTATAGGATTCCTCCCTGTAGTTGTGGGGAGGTGCACGTGGGTACTACAAAACGAAAGGTCAAAACACGACTAGAAGAGCACAAGGGCAATTGCAGAAGAGGGCAGATTGACAAATCAGCTGTTGCAGAACGTGATTTGCAGCCAGGAGACCACCACATTCATTTTAATAGGACTCAAATACTGGCAGCCACAAGCGAATACTATGAAAAGCTATACAGAAAGGCCTTAGAAATTGTGAAACACATCAGGAATTTCAGTAGGAAGGAGGACGGCGCGAAATTGAGTGACATCTGGATTCCAGTGCTGAAGAAGATGTGTACCAGTTTTCCATCATGGGGTGATAGCAACAGCGGACGATGGCAGTCGACAGTGGGCAGTTGCGCTCGGGTATTCAGAACATGTGATATCACGCCACTGATTTGGATATTTGTTGCAGTCAGTAGCGAGCCCAGGGTGTGAATCAGACATTCAAAGAAGCTACGATCCCCCTTGAAAATGTCTTCTGCAGGTGGGGACGAAACGTTTGGTTTTAATGTGAAAACCATTTGACCACAACATAATGGCCCAGAACACTTCATTAACTGTGACACATCTGACTGAAAGTTAATATTTTACAAATAGACTGGTATCTCCACGAATGGCTTCATGCATTCGAGGACGGTGAACACTAAAGTGCCATTGAAAGCATGGTTGAGGTCGTGAAGATTCTGGACTCGATATCTGTCCAGTGTGCATGCATTAAGAGTACAGTAGTTGCCACAGGGTCGCCAGGATGGATCCTCTTTCGGTATGACGCGAGGACGAGGCTCTTTAGAAATGGCGAATGATGTCATCTCATTGTCAGATTTAATCATTATGTACCACAAACGCAAAGCAATTGGTCTATACCAACTGAGTCATCACTTTCGGAGTCACTCTGGTGCAAAGTGTTTGGTGCGAATGTGACAGACTGTGCTGTGATGTGCCTCTTGTAATTCTTCAGATGGGCAAATGATAGCTGGGAAACGATCAGGAAGGTCCTGGTACTGCCCTGCGGCAACAGCTTTTACGAACGTCAGTGCAAAGTTCTGTACAACTTAGCAGCTCGACGGTTGCGAGACTTGGGTCGTTGTCTATGAGACAAGAGCTGAAAATGCCAGAGAAGAGACAAAAATATGCTAAGAAATGAAAACTAGTGAATTGTTAGCGGAAGGTCTGGTGAATTCCTAGGTCCAGTGGCATCAGGTGGACCCATAGGTGGTACCAGAAGAGTTGTTGACAGCTGAAATAGCGTTGTTGGTTTATGCCCAGGGAACAGTGTGTTTACAGATACACATGCTGGTCAGAACCGATGTCTGTAAGGAAATGCTGGCCAGGCCCTCTGTCTGAGATGAGCAAGTCACCTGAGGCAATGTGGCATCCATTTTTGCTCACTCATTATTGCTGTTGGTGTTTGGGTGGCTGCATGATGGGTGGCAGTTGGAAGATTGCTCACCAAATCTGACTTAGTATCAACATGTAGTGGGTTGGTCTTATGCATGTCAGTGGTCTTTGGTGCACTGGTTAAGGCACGGTGGTGTGGGAACAGCAGCTGGCTGGGCACATAGTACAGATACTTGTGCCGTGAGGAGTTTGATCTGATCTGAAAGCAGCTTGAATTTCTGTCTGGCCATCGTGGGCATTGAGACGTTGCGGTCCACTGTTCTGGCTGCTGGTGTAGGTGGTGTGTCAGGGGCAGAGCAGTGGCAACACGAGCTATGGCAGAACACGAGACAGCAGTGACGCTATGACCATAGTGTCAGCAAGGGCCACTAGTTGTTACAGTGAAAGTGACTTTTGAGTTACGAGGATTGGAACGGCCTGGCTAGGCAGCCAGTTCAGTTAAAAGTACATGGAGCAGCATGTCCGGAACTGTAGTAATGTCGACCATGCTGTGGAGGTGGCGCAGGAGCTGTGATGGTGTTCTGTCGCCATTGTCAGCAGTAGAAGTAACCGATGTATGTGCTTGGCTGGAAAATACAGGGAGGAGACATACGAGCTCCATCTAGGGATGCTGGTATGACACAGTGGGTGGTGGTGGTGCACTGATAATACTGGCAACCTTGGCGGCAGAGCGCTGGTCGAGCTGGCCAACAATATAAGCATACTTTGTATTTTCTGATATTACACCACCAGAGTGTAGCTTACTGGGTGATGAGGGGGCAGCAATGGTAGCAGAAGTGGTACGATGGGCAGAAAAGACCTTGTCAGAATTAATCATTATGTACCATACACGCAAAGCAGTTTGTCTGTACCAGCTGAGTGTCACACTCTGGGATAAAGTACATAGAGCAGACGTGTTCTGGCACATAAAAGACACAATTATTCGCTAATCTGACGTTCATTGATAGCTCTTCTGGAACGAGAAACTATTCACAGAAGTGATACACTCTCACAAAACATCCCCTGTTGCACAGACGACCGCTTAAGCACCGAAGAAGGCTCATTACAAAAGCAACCACTGAGATCACTGTATAAAATCCATCTCTTGACTGAGCACTGAAATCACCGACATATTCAGTCGCACAAGTGATCCTTGAAGACACTATAGTATCTGTCACTCGGGCGACCACAGAAATCGCAACACTGTGACCAATACATAATGAACCAGCCAGCACGCTCTGGTGTGTGCGCTCGAGTGTGTGTGTGTGTGTGTGTGTGTGTGTGTGTGTGTGTGTGTGCGCGCGCGCGCGCGCGCCCGTCCACACCCCATATGGGCAAGTAGTGGGTTGTCAGCAACATAGTTACCCCACTTTTCAGCCAATTGACAATAAAAATTAAATGAGATAGGTGATATATTACAATGAATTCAAAACTTTTTGAAGGTTAAAATAAAATGGAAGCTTTATATAGATATCAGAGACAGGACTTCCTGAACTTGTAGTTAAATACTGTAACAATAAAAGGTAAAACGAAACAAAATAAGGGCACGTTTAAGTACATTTAAAACACGATGCTGAAACACTGATGTTTAAAAGAAGCACTTTTCTGGTACTAAAATAAAAAAAAAATGGTTCAAATGGCTCTGAGCCCTATGGGACTTAACATTTGTGGTCATGTCCCCTAGAACTTAGAACTACTTAAACCTAACTAACCTAAGGACATCACACACATCCATGCCCAAGTCAGGATTCGAACCTGCGACCGTAGCGGTCACGCGATTCCAGACTGAAGTGCCTAGAGCCACGCGGCCACACCGGCCGGCTACTAAAATCTGGATGTGCCCTGGGATGGATAGTCTGCTGTACAAGGGGAAAAGGTTGGTTGGTGAGGAGTGTAGGAATGTGGCGGTGTAATGATGGACATCTGGTGCATAGTAGTGATGGGGTAGGAATGGCTGTTGGGACAGAAGATGGGGGGGGGGGAAGAAGGGGGGTATTGGAGAGACTAAAAGGGGGGGGGGGTAGGGAAAGAAAGGTAGATGGGGGGAAAAGGTGTAAGGAAAATATGGGTAGCAGAGGGAGAGGTAACTCTGATGAGGTGGAATGGGTGGGGTAGACTTACAGCTGGTAGGATGGGTAATTGTCAGGGTAGAGTTCATTATCTCTAACAGGGAGGTGGTTGGAGCTTCTTTGTAAGAGTGTGTGGAGGGTGTGTAGGAGAATTGTTGGTGGGATGTGTTGGTATGGGCATGGTAGCATACAAGGATTGGAAGTTGTAGGGGTAACTATAGGATTATTGAAGTCGAGCTTCGGATGTAGACTGTTTGGAGGTGTTCATTGTGAGTGAGGAGATGTGGAAAGTTGGTGCGTTGGTAAAGGATTCTTGTAGGAGAAGGTAAATGGAAGCAGAAAGCGAGGTGGATTACATTACGTTTCAGGGCCTGGAGGGACTTAACAGAACCTAGGTGAGGCAAAGATCCATGGAACATGGGTTTGATTAAGGAGGGATGCAATCTTCAAGTTGGGCGAGCTAGTAGGCCTAGTCTTTTTAATCTATAGGGCCTTCTGCTTGAGGGTTAGTAGGTAAGGTTTTGATGTAAGTTACTGGGTTGACTGTTTAGCCCAAAACATTTTAGTGTTTCAGTTAACTGAATGGGATGGTCGTAAATGGCAAGGGAGAAGTCACAGAGACAAGGTATGGGTGGTGTCTTTTAATTATAGCCTGGATTTTGGAAGGGTTGATCCTGAGGATCCATTGTTACACCAGGAGGTAAGCTGATTGATGTGGACAATGACAATTTCTATGTCTCGCGACCACGCGCAAATCACTCCACACTCTCCAAGTCTCTCTTGCGACCATGCGTCCGTCACGCCGTCACGTGCAGCACTCCCCTTGTCCTGTCCCTTACTGTCCGTGTCCTGTCCCGTACTGTCTGTGTCATGTGCCGTTCTGCCCAGAACTCTTCTCCCACTTCCATCCAGTCTCCCCATTCACGAGCACTGTGATTGTCTTGAGTGCTCGCGCCACGTCTTCCAGCCAACACACCCACACACACATAATGAAACACAATTGAAATACTGGGTTTACATTTAAATAACTCGAAATTAAGTATATATTCCTATGGATGGACCATAAACATGCTCTAACACACATTATTAAATACATAAACAAATTAAATAAATATATATCAAAGGAGTAGCAAGCAGAAGTAGGCCAATAGCCTAACGTCTCTGTGCTTTCTAAAACACAGTAGATAATTGACCAGTTTCTTCATGATTAGCATATATCGGATATAAACAAAGATATAGATGAATAAATATATTTATAAGCATGCAGCTACCGTTTTTTCGTGTAACTGTGGAATAATTATGGCCTGACGCGATCGATAGCAATTGGCCACTTTGACCTCTAATAACTCATGAACTATTCAAGTCACATACCTGTAATTTATACCAATTTAGGTTTACAGTATGTTGTTGTTGTTGTGGTCTTCAGTCCTGAGACTGGTTTGATGCAGCTCTCTATGCTACTCCATACTGTGCAAGCTTCTTCATCTCCCAGTACCTACTGCAGCCTACATCCATCTGAATCTGCTTAGTGTATTCATCTCTTCGTCTCCCTCTACGATTTTTACCCTCCACGCTGCCCTCCAATATTAAATTGGTGGTCCCTTGATGTCTCAGAACATGTCCTACCAACCGATTCCTTCTTCTAGTCAAGTTGTGCCACAAGCTCCTCTTCTCCCCAATTCTGTTCAATACTTCCTCGTTAGTTATGTGATCTACCCATCTAATCTTCAGCATTCTTCAGTAGCACCACATTTCGAAAGATTCTATTCTCTTCTTGTCTAAGCTATTTATCGTCCACGTTTCACTTCCATACATGACTACACTCCATACAAATACTTTCAGAAACGACTTCCTGACATTTAAATCTATACTCGATGTTAACAAATTTCTCTTCTTCAGAAACGCTTTCCTTGCCATTGCCAGTCTACATTTTATATCCTCTCTACTTCGACCATCATGAGTTATTTTGCTCCCCAAATAGCAAAACTCCTTTACTACTTTAAGTGTCTCATTTCCTAATTTAATTACCTCAGCATCACCCGACTTAATTCGACTACATTCCATTATCCTCGTTTTGTTTTTGTTGATGTTCATCTTATATCCTCCTTTCAAGACACTGTCCATTCCGTTCAACTGCTCTTCGAAGTCCTTTGCTGTCTCTGACAGAATTACAATGTCATCGGCGAACCTCAAAGTTTTTATTTCTTCTCCATGGATTTTAATACCTACTCAGAACTTTTCTTTTGTTTCCTTTATTACTTACTCAATATACAGATTGAATAACATCTAACTAACGCTAACATCTAACTAACACTAACACTAACAGCTTTCTATAGACACATCGATCGATGAACTCGGATGAAGCATTTAGATTTTGGAAATTCGTTGCTGGTGTTGCTTGTATAATTTACTGTCAAATGCCAAACTTTAAACTAATAAAGATATTGAAAATCTGATTACAGCATCAAAATCTTCGCGCAAATAATAGTAATGTACATGTTTCTTTTTGAGGTATCATGATTCATCGGGCTATAATTAATTTCGATACGAACTGTGAAATGTCTGGCTTGATGGTTTCACAAAGTCCGCCATCTTTGGCACTCTCCCGGCGTGTCTCCTTCATCGACACAGCGTCACCATGGAATTCCCAGCCATGCGGCCGATGGACCCCGTGGTGCGGCCATTGTGCGGCATCACACGGTTGCTAACGAGCCGCGGCTTGCCGAATGGCCTGAGCAGTGGCCGCCAACTCTGAACTTAGAATATTTTCAGGGCGCCACAACTCGCCCATTACCTCACAACTTGCTGGCTCTTGCTATTTTCAGAACTGTATGGATGATGTTTTTCCGAAAGTCTGATGGTATATCGCCAATCTCATACATTCTACACAACAACGTGCATTGTCGTTTTCTTGTCACTTTCCCCAATGATTTGAAAAATTCTGATGGAAAGTTATCTATCCTTACTGCTTTATTTGATCTTAAGTCGTCCAAATCTCTTTTAACTTCTAACACTGGATCGATTATCTCTTCTATATCGACTCCTGCTTCTTCTTCTACCACGTCATCAGACAAGTCCTACCCTCATCTACTCCTTCCATCCATCCTGTCTCTTCTCAGCATTTAACGGTGGATTTTCCACTATGCTCTTAATATTACCGCTCTTGCTTTTAATTTCACCGAATGTTCTCTTGACTTTTCTATTCGCTGATCAGTACTTCCGACAGCCATTTCATTTCTGTTTTCTTTACCGAAGTTAAGCATTGTCAGGCTGGGCTAGCACTTGGATGGTCGACCATCCGGTCTGCCGAACACTGTTGGCAAGCGGGGGGCACTCATCCCTTGTGAGACAAACTGAGGAACTACGTGATTGAAAAGTAGCGGCTTCGGTCTCGTAAACTGACATATGGCCGGGAAAACTGTGTGCTGACCACATGCTCCTCCATATCCGCATCCAGTGACGCCTGTGGGCTGAGGCACGGCGGCCGGTCGGTACCTTTGGGCCCTCCAAGGCCTTTCATAAAATTTCGGGTGTGCTGCCGCTTAAATTCAGCATCTTCTTGTAATATTTCGGCTGAATATCGCCCAACGATCTTCAGAGTGAGCCGAGGTGACTAACACTCCAGCACTTGCTCCGTCCTTTTAAACTCGAGGACCGAACCGCTGCGTATGTGGCCAAAGATACGCAAGGCGCCAGAGACGTTGATAGGCTGCAAAGAAGTGTAACATAAGCATGGAAATTGAATCTATGGTTGCGCAGTCGATCCACACGGTGACAACGATGTGTCAGGGAGAGCTTCACTGTCGCGAAGTCTTTGTGATTTAATTACAGAAATTGACGGATTCCATGATTTGTCCAAGCTGAAGCTGATATCTCTATTAATTAAATTCGTGGCCACCAGAATTTCAATTGCTTCTTTCACTACAGAGTGAAGGTGAAGTCGAGGCTAAAATTTCGACAGTATCGTACACCATAGAGTGCCCAGTTTCAATACAGTGCTCCGCCACCACAGGTTTATTAGGTTGTAAGAGAGAGAGTGCTCTATGCATCTCACCTGGACTGTGCGTGTCGTCTGTCCAATGTATGGCCGGCCGCACTCACAGGGGATCTTATAAACCCCAGGCTTCCGAAACGCCAACCTGGCCGATTGGTCAGATTAAGACACTTGAGAGCGATGTTACTGAGCTATTTAAGTTTTTAACTAAGATGCTGTGACCATGGCATAGTTCTAAAGTTTGCGAGATTAGTACATTTTGTAAAATCGACTGCAATTAATGATTTTAAAGAAAGCTGGTGCTGTTATTGTTAAGGAGAGGATCCGTTTTACCCGCCGAAAATTGGTCCTTGTTTCGGAACAACTTTATCGCCTGCATCTAAAGGTATCTGTAGAGTTACCCTACAATTCATGGAACTGGGTTGATGGTATAACGTGGGCCAAGTAGGAGTGGGTTCATGAGGTACTCACATAGTGACAGATGGCAAAGCTTAGGCGGCTTGAGGCGTCTTCGCAGCTGTTAATATCTCTGACAGACGCACGCCCACAAAGCTCTCGAAGTTAAGCGATTAATATTGAAAAAAGAGCTAATTTTGTTGTTATTACAGTTTAGACTAGTGCATTTACTTCTTCTCTAGGCTATCTACTGAAGGTTTCGTTTTTCTGAGCGTATTTACATCTAGAAGAAAGTGTTTCGTAAACGCCTATAGCCGTTAGTTCTGTTTACAATTTAGACGTAAATTTCGGGCGAGTGTAGATCTTTATTTTTTGTCTAAACTTAGCGGTTCAAAGTCAAATTAATCCGTGTCTGTCATACAGAGTTTAGGTAGTTAATTAGAACTTTCGAAAGTCTGTTTAAAAGTTTGTTTACATTACCTTTTAGTTACGTATTAGTACAGGCTACGAAACTTGAGTGATCTTGTGCCAAGTTATTCTCTGCTTTTTGTGTAAATTCTTTGTAAATAATTGTGTACATTTTTGTATAAAACCATGTGTGACAAATGTGGTGGTTTCCGTAGAAATCTGAAGGAGGGGTTGTTCTGTGAAGATTGTAGGTTCATTGGGGGTTTACTGGGGCGAATGTAGCGGCGAGGAAACGATGGTAGAGAATGAGGCTCTTCCATGGCAATGTAGGTTATGTAGAAAGGACAGAAAAATCGCCGAACAGGAGGAAGAATTAGAAAATACGAATTTGGAATTATTTAGGCTAAGGGAGGAAAAAGAGATGGGGTGCTGGGAAAAGGTAGCAAGCAAAGGGCGAAAAAGGGAAACTGTTGAAAGAACTTGAGAAATTCCGTTAGTAAATCAGTTTGGTTTGCTATCTGAAGCAGTCAAGGAAGGGTCTCATCCAGATGTAGCCGAATCTAGATTGAAGCAGAATATTACCTCAAAGAAAAAAGATAGGTCGGGATCAAATCAGGAAGGGAAATGGGAAAAGAAGAATTTTGCTTCTAAATAGCAGTCATGGGAGGAGTGTAGGCCAGCAGCTTCTAGAGAAATTAGGTGAAGGGTACCAGGTCACAAGCTTTGTGAAACAAAGCCAGGTGACAGAAAACTTAGGACAGCTATGCAGGGACTTTGAGAAGAAAGATCAGGTAGTTATAGCTGGGGGAGAAGGAAACAGCCTGGCTGAGAATCCAAGATATAGTATAAGGAGTGACCTGGACAAAATAGGAGCAGAAACTGGTCACACAAATGTGGGGTTTGTGGAGGTCTTTCAGCGCCATGACGAGCGCTGCGTAAACATTGCTATAGGACATATTAACACTGAGCTGAACTGGATGCTGCAGACACCACAAAATCTCACATGAGTGTTGTTCCGGTTGATGATATTGGTAGGTGGGAATACACTACACATGGCCTGCACCTAAATAGGAAGGGGAAAGATAAGTTAGCTTCTCTATTAGCAGATACTGTAAGGGGGGCCACAGTCACACAAGGGATGATCCCTGTGGTTAATGGGACCAAGAAGACAGGTTTTTCAGGTTAAAGCCAAAGTTTACACAGACAAAAATCAAGAAAAATAGAATAAAAATGTTTCATGTAGAGTAAATAAGGATAATGTTAAGAATAGTATCAATTTGCTTCATCAAAATATCAGGGGAATAAAAAATAAAGTAGATGAGCTGTTGGTGTGCTTAGATGATCTTAAAATAAGAATGAGATTTATATACTATGTCTGTCTGAACACCATGTAACTGTGGGGATGGGAAGTGTCGATATAAATGGGTATAATTTAGCATTTTACACTTGCAGGTCTAGCATTGATAAAGGAGGAGTTGCCATTTGCACAAAACAAGAGTATAAGTACAAAACTGAAGAAGTAAGCAAATTTTGTGTCGATCAGCACTTTGAAGTTTTTGCATGAGAACTTTGGCTAGATAATGTAACGTTGATATTAGTAACAGTGTACAGGTCCCCAGTAGGAGACTGGGAGCTATACACAAAAAAGTTTGACTCCCTATTAGACTGTCTGTCAGACAAAAAGAAGAAGTTGTTAATCTGTTGTGATTTCAGTGTAAACGTTCCAAGCAATTCTGATAGGAAAAGTGAACTAGAAGTGTTATTAATGACATATAACTTAGAATCAGTGATCAATTTCCCTACACGTATAGCTCAAGACAGTAGCACTCTAATAGATAATGTATTTGTGCAGCAAGAGGATGTAAAACCAACGCATGCTTTCCTTGTGATAAATGGATTATCAGACCATGATGCACAACTGATCAACCTACAAAACTTAGGAGGGTGTACAGTTCAGAAACTATTAAGTAAAAATGCAATGCTGGTCAACCTGACATCTATAGCGCACTTCAGAGAAAGTTTAAGAAATGATAACTGAGGAGAGATATATAAAGAGCCAAATGCCAGTGATAAACGGAACATATTTCTTGAATAATTTATATCCCTTTTTCAACACTGTTGCCCCAAAAAATTATTAAATGTAATACAAAAGAGTTCTCAAAGAAATCTTGGATCACTCAAGGTATTAAAGTCTCTTCAGAAAGGAAAAGAAAATTATATGAGGCAGCAAGAATTAGTAAAGACCTTGAAGTAATTTTACACTATAAAAAGTATTGTAACATACTGAGATCAGTTGTCAGAAAATAAAAAAAAATGGCTCTAAGCACTATGGGACTTAACATCTGAGGTCATCAGTCCACTAGAACTGAGAACTACTTAAACCTAACGAAGGACATCACACACATCGATGCGCGAGGCAGGATTCGAACCTGGGAGCGTAGCAGAAGCGCGGTTCCGGACTGAAGCGCCTAGAACCGCTCGGCCACAGCGGCAGGCGTCAGAAAATCAAAAAATATGTATATTAGAGATGAAATTAACAACTTGGGCAATAAAATCAAATCAGTATGGAATGTTGTTAGAAGAGAGACAAGGAAAGTGACCGCTGGGGTAGGCAGTATTACCATTAAAGAGAATGAGACCATCCCAACCAAAAGTATACAGGAGCTAATGTATTTAACAACCATTTCTTAAGTGTAGGTGAAAAAATTGGTGAGAATAGTTCAGCAGAACAAGTCAAGCAGTTAATGGAAGAGTCAGATTTGAGAAATCGTGGAGCAGTTACAGCTGATGTTCTGAGTCACATCTGTAATGTATCACATAATTCTAGGTATTTTCCCAGATAGGTTAAAATAAGCCATTGTCAAGCCTCTCTGCAAAAAAGGAGACACTACAGATGTCAATAATTACTGGCCAGTAACCTTGCTCACAGCATTTTCAAAAATTGTCGAGAAAGCAAAGTATTCAAGAGTGGTTAGCTATCTCACCAGTAATGGAATACTTAGTAAATCACAGTTTGTGTTTCAAAAATGCTATTCCACTGAGACAGAAATACACAATTACACTGCCCACATAATAGTCTTTAAATAGTAAAATGTCACCAATAGGAATTTTCTGTGACTTATCCAAAGCGTTTGATTGTGTGAACCATGACATACATTACAGAAATTACAGTCGTATGGTATAAATGGAACAGCGTATGGGTGGTTTGAGTCATACCTACAAAACAGGAAGCAACAAGTGTCTTTATATGGTTTAAGTGATTTAAGGAAGTTTCCCACCATAGAATTGTCATTATATTACAGATATATATTATAATTGACAATATATTACAGAAATTGCAATTCTATGATGGGAAACTGAGAGAGTCTGGAGTGATTTGCGCGTGGTCGCGAGAGATAGAAATATTTCGGAGTGCCGACTTGAGAACTTGTGAGATTTCCGAGGTTCTACAGTGAAGACGTAGTATGCGTTTAGAAGTGAATATCTCGCGACCTATATTGTCGTTCATAGCTAATTATGTGCCGTAGGAATCTATTGTTTCCCTGATATTCAACATATATTTTATTTAATTGCTGGACTATCGACAACAATAAGTGTTTCGCAGAAACATACCACATTCTCAAAAGTATTTCTACTATTGCACTCATCATTTAAAGTCGTTAAGGTAGTACCTGCAGATTGTATTTAATTGCAATCTTTCATTTACAAATTTCTGCGTTACATTCGCAATTGCCGAGTGGTAGGAACCTTCGACCATTCGATTCATGTGTATATTCATATTGCATACTATAGACTCAGCAGTATTTGGCTTGCAATGCGGAAACTACGTATCCCAGCACCTAGACAACGAAACCAGCCAAAACTTTTAATATTTCAGCTCTGAGTCGGAGGGAACGTAGTTGAGGGCCACCACCACACCATATTTCATTTTTATTATTTGAAAGCCCGCAATTGGAGGTTTCTCGTCCGGGATCTGTGCCTTGCAAAATGGTAATTCCTTTGCTCTCTGTTATTCAGCGTACTATGCGAAATGTAAAAACCAGTAGAGATTTCTGTAGAGTGAACCACTCACAAAACACAGTGTGAGACCGGTTTTTTTCCGCAAGTACGTTTCTGGAAATAGTGAAATTAATCAGTAATTTTCACAATTAACACATGCTATCGATGGAGGTCCTATCTGCCACGTTAAAGGCAATTTGCATGGTGGTTCAGAGTCTAAAAAACTTGAGTGCAGGGAACAGTAGCGGTTAGCGCGTTTAACGGACAGCGGTATCGGAGACGGCTGGAACACGCGGTAACAGGCAGCTGCTACAACTACATTAGGCGATTGCTCCAGTGGCGGACGCAGATCAGCAGCAATACGATGGAAGTGTCTCTGAGTACTCCAGGGCAGTCTTCAATGTCGTCTTCCACTACAACCGACGGCATCATCGTGGCAGAGGGAACCATCTCAAATCAGATAAGTGCGTGCACAAATAGTGAAATAGTGTTTAACTCTGAAGTTCAAGCACCACATATAGATCTGGCGAATATAAAATAGTCACCTAGCATGTGTAATTCTGCAAATGGAAGCGAGCCGGTTAGTCCGAAATCAGAGCTCGAAAGTGTAACTAGTAGGAGTTCAGGCAAGGGGAATGAATGTGGGGGAGATATGATGTCTCAGCTAATGCAAATGATCCAGGGAATGGCAAATAATATCAGTGCAGTTCGAACAGGTATGGGCACTTTGCAAACAGTCACGAATACAATTGGGACTGATATGGGTACAATGCGAACTGAAATAGGTTCCGCTGTGAAAGAGGAAGTTGAAAAAATTATGGGTAACTCTGTAAAAGCAATTGATGACAAATTAAAATGTGTCCGAGTGGATATGGGGAAAATACAGACGAACCTGTAATAGTAAAATCTAAAATCGAATCAGTGGAAAAAGATCTTGTGGAAAAAAAATGGATAAGATACAGACGGAACTTGGGGACAAGGTAAATGACTGTATAAAAGCGCATGTCAGTACCAACGGTGTGTGTCACTTTCGGTTGGAAGAGATTATCTCTGATTTTGGACAGCTATCTGAAGTGGTAAAGGATGCTAGTTTTGCTTGCAAGATGAAGGCAGAGCTCGGCATCTATAGCATTGTGGGTAGAACCAGCTGCGGATCAGAAGCTCATACGGTTCTGTAATCTTATAGGCTACAGATTCCTCGACTTACTCCACGGGGTAGTGGGTTTTCGATGTCTACTTAATACGTCAGGCTGCAGTAAGCAGCTAAACGGAGGGCAGGGACTGTGTAGGTGTGGACTGGGAGCTTTTTTCAGTTAAAGGGTCCCAGGAAATTACAGAAAGAGCGTCAGTCTGAAAGGGTGCAGGGCAAACACAAGACGAGGGTAGAGCTAGCAACAATCAGTGCAGTACTTCTAAACTGCCATAGCTGTGTTGGTAAGGAACAAGAGATCATAGCGTTAGTACTCGTAGAAAGCACTGAAGCTCGAATCCTTATAGGTACTGAATGCTGGCTAAAGACGGGGTTAAGCTTAACCAAAATTTTTACAAAGGCAGTAACGGTGATCAGAAAGGATGGTGTACGGGCGGACACCGCGCCGAACAGACGCACCAGCAGCGGTAGCACTTGTCTGATACAAAGTGACTTAGTTTAGCGTCTGCTTTTTTTTTGTGCTTCAGCAAGGAAGTGAACTATACCTGTGTAATTTACTATGTAGACTAGTGGTTATTAAATTACTGTAATTTTTTTTTCTTAGATCCTGGTGTGTATCCTCGAGTACGGCGCGTCCTAATGGTATTTTCCCGCCGTCAAATCACCACGTGCTGATACGCAGCATATAGTTTACATCAGTACATTATAGTTTGCATATTTAGCTCGTGCAGTAGCTTTCGGGTAAGGTGAGTATCTAGTAACTGGTAACCATAGATACATCCACTTCAGCAGAGATATTTATTTCTTTTTAAGAGATTGCCGTCTCAGGGCATAGTGAGAAACCTGTAGAGCACTTCTCCTCGTTACATTTTGCATACATTCCAAACTCAGTAGCGCCATTTGAGATCCTATATGTGTCTTTACGCACTACGATATGTCTAGGGGCTGTGCTTGCTGTGAGCGGGCACAAAGACAATTGCCTGCTGTCCGTAAACAGCTGGAAGCAGCGTTGGTTACCGCCGACATGCTTCTGACTTATGCTGGAAGTTGCGGTGACATCGGGGCACTGGGGCGAGACCGGCGTCACCTTTGGTGCCGTTGGAATCCGCTGGTGACCCGGATGTTGCTGCATCTTCTGAGACACAACGTCTGGCCGTTCCGTTCTCACTCGAATGTGGGTGGTAGACAGTGGTGGGTTCACGTGTCACTGGGCGGAAGGCGAGAGAGGGAGCAGGTCGCGCGGCTGGCTTCCTACACCGTAGCAACAGGTACGAGGTGACGCTCATTGTTGATGATAGCTCTGAACCAGCACGGGATGCTTCTCCTGTTGGGTCAGCGGTTGATGTTTCTGACCAGTCCGGACAAGTGCAAAGGGTGAGTGTGCTTGTCTTTGGGAGCTCCATTGTTAGGCGGGTGATGGAGTCCCTCAGAGAGAAAGCAGCCAAATGGTTCAAATGGCTCTGAGCACCATGGGACTTAACTTCTGAGGTCATCAGTCCCCTAGAACTTAGAACTACTTAAACGTAACTAACCTAAGGACATCACACACATCCATGCCCGAGGCAGGATTCGAACCTGCGACCGTAGCGGTCGCGCGTTTCCAGACTGTAGCGCCTGGAACCACTCGGCCACTCCGGCCGGCAGAAAGCAGCCAAGGAAGGAAAGAATCCCAGAGTGCACTCGGGGTGTTTGCCAGTGGGTCTCGTCCGTGATGTGGAAGAGGTTCTGCCGGCGGCTATCGAACGCGCCGGCTGCACATAGTGGCATATGTCGGCACGAATGACGCCTGCCGCTTGGGTTTTGAGTGCATCCTCGGCTTCTTTCGCCGGATGACTGATGTGGCGAAAGCAACTAGCATCCCACGAGGAGTGCGGGCTAATCTGTCTATTTGTAGCATCTACCCAGCGTTGATCGCGGTCCTCTGCTCTGGGGCAGAGTGGAAGGTCTAAACCAGTCTCAGGCGATTTTGCGACGGTATCGGATGAGAATTTCTCGACCTTCACTTTCGGGTACAGGATTGTAGCGTTCCTCTTAACAGGTCAGGCGTGCACTACACACAGAAAGCGGCTTCTAGGCTAGCGGAGTCCGAATGGCGTGCACATGGGCTTTCTTGTGTTAGAGAAATCCTCCCTTGGGATCAAAGAATATTTCCCTGATAAATTAGCCAGTGTCCTCAGAGAAGGTTCGTCGTCTCAGATCAGAGATAGAAAAGCTTAATATGGTTCTTGCAAACACAGGAGCATACAAGGAAAGACCCCAGAATTAATATCGCTTCCTGAAGATTATAATGCACAGATAGTATTAGGAACAGACGCTAATCACAAGGAAATCCTATGATCAGATTGGAATATTTGTCGTAAGAATAGGCGGCGTGTTTATTGCAGTGAAATGGTTCAAATGGCTCTAAGCGCTATGGGACTTAACATATGAGGTCATCAGTCCCCTGGACTTAGAACTACTTAAACATAACCTAACCTAAGGACATACTAATCTCTTCTCTCTATTGAATGACTTCTTCACTATAGCAACTCGAGTTTTCGACTCCTGATGGCATCTCAAGTTTTCAGTGATCGTACTTCGAAAATATTTAATGCTCTTAGTTGGCTAATAATAACTTGTTCTATTTTAATGTGTGCCAGTCTTCTTTCTTTGCCTATCACCAAACTCTTTGTTTTTGCTGTATTGATTCACACAACCATTATTCAGAGCTTTCAGCATTTTATACAATTCATTCATTTTCTGCCGCTAATGTTATGTCCCAACAAATGTTATATATTCTATTCTGTTCCCACCAACACACACTCCTTTTTTCCATCCAAGAGTTTCACAATTATCTCTTCCAGGTATAAGTTGTACAACATAGAGGAGACGTTACAACATTGTCCAATGCCCCTTCCAGTGCTGCTTCCTTCCGACATTACATTTTCAGTTCTTATTTGTACTTTCTGTCGTAAATATAGAGTATGTAGCAGTAGTCTCTCCTTAACTCTATTCCTTTCCTCTCCAAAATATCCATCAGTTTGTACCTTTGTACTCTGTCGAAAGCTTTTCCCGAATAAATGAAAACAGCATAAATTTCCCTACCTTTCTCAACATACCTTCCTCCTATGATTTTTAACTGGCCAGTTGCATCCCTTGTTCCTTTTCCTCCTCTACATTATAAAGTAAAATATTTTACACATTCATTTGATGTCAGTTAAGCACAAAATTTCATTATGGACAATCTTGTTGGTTTCCCCTTCAAATGCAAATAAATCATTTCTTGCTGGAACCTACTCTTGAGCAGGTAAAGTTGCCTGTGACAGAAACACAATGTTCTCAAACCCACTCCACAATACTTAATAAAATGTCCCTGCAATTTAGTGACCGTGATCCAGAATGCAAACGAAATTGCAGTCCTAGTTGAAATTACTTCAAGTGTTCCAGAGCTATGCTTCACACATCTTCAATTCTTAACACCACCCTCCCCTCCTTCCCCACCCATTTCCCCAAAGGGTTAAACGTCATCAGGACTACCATCAATCAACGCAGCAGACCTAAAATAGCGTTCGCCTGCTTAGTTGGGTGGTAAGTGCTTGCCTCCCATGCAAGTGGGCCCGGGTTCGATTCTCGGCCGGATTGGAGATTTTCTCCGCTCGGGGACTGTGGGTTGTGTTGTCCTCATCATCATTTCATCCTCATCACCGACGCGCAAGTCGCCCATTGCGGCGTCGACTGAAATAAGACTTACACTTGGAGGCCAAACTTCCCCGGATGGGGCCTTCCGGTCCACGATGCTATACGCTTATTTCATTTCCATAAAATAGTTGATTTGACAAAAACGTAGCTCCTTCCCGATGCTTTTTACTTAACAGTCCTTCTAAATCCACACACCACTCCTAATGCTACGTTGTTTTAACCATCACATTTTCCTAGATAGTAAGTCATACATGTAATACATCTGTTGTAAATATAGGCTAGGTACCAGTCACCTCTCCTTACAATCTTGTTTATGAATATGCAAGGTGGTCCATTGATCGTGACCATTGATCGGCCCCTTAAAAAAAGCCCTCGAACGGTCGATGATTCCTATCGGACAATGATGTGCAGCAGGCAGTCACGGACATCTTCACGCAGCCAGACAGGGTGTTTTATCAAAAGGGTATCTTCAATTTGGCGCTCACGGCGATTTTGCATGGTTGGCATACCGTTTCTGGACATTTCGAAAGGAAATTTTTTGATCGCCCCTTATATAGTGTCTCCTCTTCCAGGATATTAGTATTAAAATTTAGAAAAAGTACTCTAGGATGCATGGCGCTGCCATAGGTGAAACGGATATCAACTGCGTATTTTTAAATAGGAACCCCCATTTTTTTTATTACATATTCGTGTAGTACGTAAAGAAATATGAATGTTTTAGTTGGACCACTTTTTTCGCTTTGTGATAGATGGCGCTGTAATAGTCACAAACATATGACTCACAATTTTAGACTAACAGTTGGTAACAGGTAGGTTTTTTAAATTAAAATACAGAACGTAGGTACGCTTGAACATTTTATTTCGGTTGTTCCAATGTGATACATGTACCTTTGTGAACTTATCATTTCTGAGAACGCATGCTTTTACAGCGTGATTACCTGTAAATACCACATTAATGCAATAAATGCTCAAAATGATGTCCGTTAACCTCAATGCATTTGAAAATACGTGTAACGACATTCCTCTCAACAGCGAGTAGTTCGCCTTCCGTAATGTTCGCACATGCATTGACAATGCGCTGACGCATGTTGTTAGGCGTTGTCGGTGGATCACGATAGCAAATATCCTTCAACTTTTCCCACAGAAAGAAATCCGGGGACGTCTGATCCGGTGAACGTGGGGGCCATGGTATGTTGCTTTGACGACCAATCCACCTGTCATGAAATATGCTATTCAATACCGCTTCAACCGCACGTGAGATATGTGCCGGACATCCATCACGTTCGAAGTACATTGCCATTCTGTCATGCAGTGAAACATCTTGTAGTATCACCGATAGAACATTACGTAGAAAATCAGCATACATTGCACCATTTAGATTGTCATCGATAAAATGGGGGCCAATTATCCTTCCTCCCATAATGCCGCACCATACATTAACCCGCCAAAGTCGCTGATGTTCCACTTGTGGCGGCCATCGTGGATTTTCCGTTGCCCAATAGTGCATATTATGCCGGTTTACGTTTCTGCTGTTGGTGAATGACGCTTCGTCGATAAATAGAACGCGTGCAAAAAATCTGTCATTATCCCATAATTTCTCTTGAGCCCAGTGGCAGAACTGTACACGACGTTCAAAGTCGTCGCCACACAATTCCTGATGCATAGAAATATGGTACGGGTGCAATTGATGTTGATGTAGCATTCTCAACACCGACGTTTTTGAGATTCCCAATTCTCGCGCAATTTGTCTGCTACTGATGTGCGGATTATGCGCGACAGCTGCTAAAACACCTACTTGGGCATCATCATTTGTTGCAGGTCGTGGTTGACGTTTCACAAGTGGCTGAACACTTCCTGTTTCCTTAAATAACGTAACTATCCGGCGAACGGTCCGGACACTTGGATGATGTCGTCCAGGATACCAAGCAGCATACATAGCACACTCCCGTTGGGCATTTTGATCACAATAGCCATATATCAACACGGTATCGACCTTTTCCGCAGTTGGTAAACGGTCCATTTTAGTACGGGTAATGTATCACGAAGCAAATATCGTCCGCACTGGCGGAATGTTACGTGATGCCACGTACTTATAAGTTTGTGACCATTACAGCGCCATCTATCACAAAGCGAAAAAAGTGGTCCAACTAAAGCATTCATATTTCCTTACGTACTACACGAATATGTAACAAAAATGGGGGTTCCTATTTTAAAAAAACGCAGTTGATATCCATTTGACCTACGGCAGCGCCATCTAGCGGGCCAACCATAGCGCCATCTGGTTTCCCCCTCCAAGCTAGACGAGTTTCGTTCTTAGTAGTTTTTTCGTTTGATGCTTATTTCGTGAGGTATTTGGCCCGGTCACTATCAATGGACCACCCTGTATATATTCCACATCTTCTCCTAAACTGCTGCATTGATTTGAACCAAACTTGCTACATATGTACTTACTGTATGGAAAGATACGCTGTGGGGGTAATAACTACCCACCTACCAAAGAGGTGGGTGGAAAGGCGGAAAAAATGTATCCTATAACGCTGAAAATACCTAGACTACATTCATCCAGTATTTTAGAATGAGAGCACTTAGTCACTTAGTCATTTAGTCACTTGCGACAAACTTTACACATAATTCCATACCATTAGAAAACTTTTTCTTTCTGATTCCCACCTCCCACCCCCCTCCCCCCCAAATGTTGAAAGGAAAAAGTTCGTCGTCCGCTACAGTTTCGCTGTTCGCCCAGTAAAACTGCCGCATCACGCATGACGTTTCAGTTTATTAACGCTTTGCTACTATTCGTGACACATTTTGCAGACGGTATTCACGTATACCACTGTACATTCCTGCAAAATTATGCCATTGTATGCCACAAAAATGGCTCTGAGCACTATGGGACTTAACAGCTATGGTCATCAGTCCCCTAGAACTTAGAACTACTTAAACCTAACTAACCTAAGGACAGCACAAAACACCCAGTCATCACGAGGCAGAGAAAATCCCTGACCCCGCCGGGAATCGAACCCGGGAACCCGGGCGCGGGAAGCGAGAACGCTACCGCACGACCACGAGCTGCGGACTGTATGCCATATAATCCAGGAGATATGACGTTATGAGTACTGAGATTTGTGAAAAATTGCCGCATCACGCATGAACTGTTAATTTATTACTTTTTTACTATGAGTTCTATTCGCAACACATTTAGCAGATAGTATCCTCATAAGTCGCTGAATGACCCTGCAAATCGTTGTATGAGACATAATTCAGGAGATAACACGTCGTAAACATCAAGCTGCATGGAATCTAAACTGCAGGGTGCAATTCGCTAGAAATACAGGCGAAAAATGTTTATCAGTATATGTGAAAGTTTATGTGACACAAGCTTACACATGTAAAGCCGTGGTCAAAAAGCTCCTCCTAAACACCTTGATCAATGTCATCCAAACTAGTTACACATGTTACTTGCTATTGAGAAAGAGATACTGTGGGGATAAGAACCACCAACCTCTATTGAATTGGGGGTGATGGACAAAGAAGGATGGGGAAGGAGGAGATGAAGAAACACAGAGGCTGAAGGAGGAGAAGCACGTAGGCAGGGGGAAGAGGAGTTGGAGAAGAGAGGGGAAGGAGGACATAGAGAGAGAGAGAGAGAGGGGAGGAGGAGATGGGCTGAGAGAGAGGGAGGAGATGAGCAGAGAGAGAGGGAGGAGATGGACAGAGAGAGAGGGAGGAGATGGGCAGAGAGAGAGGGAGGAGATGGGCAGAGAGAGAGGGAGGAGATAGGCAGAGAGAGAGAGGGAGGAGATGGGCAGAGAGAGAGGGAGGAGATGGGCAGAGAGACAGGGAGGAGTTGGACAGAGATAGAGGGAGGAGATGGGCAGATTGGGCAGAGAGGAGGGGAGGAAGAGAGTGTTGGAGAGAGGAGGAGAATGATATCAACAGATGAGAGGAGGAGATGGAGAGAGAGAGAGGGGGTAATGGAAGATTGGAATAACTACATACCTGGAAATGCTGGCTGCTCAACTTCCACACATAGGACATCATCGTCAAATGTTACGATATATCATAGCATCTGTGATACGCATATGTCTGTAAGCTCTTTGTATGGTTCAAAACATGTGGTGCGTGGTTGAAATGATCTCAGCGACAAATCTAAAGTGTACAGTGAGAACTATTACGTGTGCAACAACGAGGATGCAGTGGGAATGCATTTACATCGATTGGACGAACGTTATGAAAACAAACACTCGAAACCGACGTTTCACGTAAGTCACATGCAACGAAAATCTGTAACGCAACCATCTGTGTGTGGCGTGTTTATAGTTATGTTTTATTTATGTTTTAGGACAATTAATCTATAAAAACACACCAAATGTCAGAAAGAAAGCGTGTAAACTGTCTGATGATGAATCATAACGATTCGAAACCGGTAACGGTTTCCTTTGAATAAAGGAACTCAAAGTAAATTTGTGGCTGGTTGCTGTCCTAACACCATCAACATTAGTATATATATATATATATATATATATATATATATATATATATATATATATATATATCTAATATTAGTACTACAGCTATCATTCTCCAATGCCCCAAATTTATAATTATTTTATTCATGGAGCTGTTAATCTTTTTGTATCTTTATTGATTAAATGTGTCAGATATCGAATCCGTCACAGTCTCACAGTACACGATTGCATCAGGGCAAGTCTCATGTTGTATATCATATTACCATGTTGTGTTTGTAAAGACTGATGATTAATATCTAGTATATTTAACAAATAGTCAGTTTCACTAGCATTAAAATCAGTTGTGATTTGAAAAGATCCAGAAGATGTGATTCTGTCAGTAGATTGAGCGTAGGACTATGTCTCAATGCAGTGGGCTAACATAGCATATTTATATATTCTAAATGTTTTATCATGTTCATTTGTTATAAACATGAATGTGCTAGTTACTTGATAAAGTAATTATGTCTAAACTTATATAAATGGTACATTATATAGTGTTTTGTGCGAGAGAATCGTAAGGTAATGAGTTCTCACTTAAAACGTATATGTAATATATATATATATATATATATATATATATATATATATATATATATTTGTTAATAATCAAGTAGTGATCCATTTATTGAATTTTAAGTAAAGCTGCGCAGTGACGGTGGGGGAATGCACATTTCCATCAGAAAGAGCGGTTTGGTGCTCAAACGTTCTGACTGTTTCTGGGTAATTAGGAAGGATTCGTGAAGCGGTTTTGAAAGAAAATCTGTTTGGGAACTCTGGAGAGGAGACATGGATTAGATCTGGGTGACGAGGTGTGGAGTAGACTCTGCAAAATCCAGTGAGGTCTGGGTGAATGATCTGGATGAGGTGAAGTCTTGAGTTCTGGGCAGCAAGTGCCCGCCAATACTTTTGCTGATACTTACAAATTTTCTGTGTGATGTGGAACTTAGTCTCAGAGACTCTGTTTTATGACAATTGATGTTTAGTTAGCATATGAGGATTCCGCCACCACTCAGTTTATGCGCTTACATAATTTTTACTGAACTTTAAAATCATGATTAATTTTGTTGCATATTTAAATGAAATTCTGAAGGATCACCAGTTTAGCAGTTTCGATGTATTGTCTGATTTAATAAATCAGTACATACAACTTAAATCTTTTGTTGCCAACCACATCAATCATTCACTGGAGTTCAACTCTTTCCGTCAATTATTATTATTATTATTATTAATATATTTAAAATTATGTTACTTAATTATTTGCATTACATGCAAATGCTTGGGTAACTCGGCTGCAGGATCACAGGTAAATTTCAATATTGCAGTGAAATCAACTGCTGGGAATGAAAGTAGACATGTATGGCTCGAATCTTTGACTAAATTGAGCCACATTTGTTAACAGCCATACATTGCCGAGTACCGACCCTAGGTAAGTCGCAAATGGCATTTTGATAGTGAATTTTATTAAGAAAGCAACCACAGGTACGTCACAAATGGAGGCTTGGCCAGGATATGAATTCATTTTCTTTTGCAATTAGGAATGAGATTCGATAGCATTGATAATGTTAGTATTCCAGGTGATGAATCCAGTGTATAACGGGCAGTTGTGTGTGGGGGCTCCAATCTATGGTCTTTGAGGCAGCTGCGTGGCAGCAGATCTTCATTGTTGCCATCGCCATCAGTTCCACCATGGACAACAGTGGGGCAGAGGCAGCCAACATGACTGGTAAGTTACGTGCTAACGTTGAAAGTTTAAATAGTGTAATATCACAGGTTTTGCATCATAAATAGAGGTTACCATGATTAAACAAACACCAAGTTAGGTGGATCAGAAAATGCTGTTGACCCAGATAACCTGAGAGAGTGTGAGTCCGCAGCTCGTGGTCATGCGGTAGCGTTCTCGCTTCCCGCCCCCGAGTTCCCGGGTTCGATTCCCGGCGGGGTGAGGGATTTTCCCTGCCTCGTGATGACTGGGTGTTGCGTGGTGTCCTTAGGTTAGTTAGGTTTAAGTAGTTCTAAGTTCTAGGGGACTGATGACTATAGATGTTAAGTCCCATAGTGCTCAGAGCCATTTGAACCATTTTGAACAGAGTGTGAAAATGTAGTTACAGAAGCATCTGAATCAGCTATAGCACCAGATGAAAGGAGGGATGTTCTAAAGTAAATGAATGTGTGGTTAGGAACATGGGTAATATTCATTCAGGCGCTAGTAGTATCTATCCCTTTGTGTAATAATGGGTGTTACGTAGAAGGTGTTGATCCAGGGATAGACATAAAGGGGAATTCACGTGACAATGATTTTTATGTTGTGCAGAGTGGACGTACAGACGATAATTTTATTGCAGATAATGCGGAGGATGCTCAGGAAGATATTGGTAATGTTAGCTATGTTGCAAATGTTGTGGATGAGGAATTAGTACAGATGCATTTATTTCTGAAGAAAGCAGATTCGTCGCCAACAGTGGTAGCACCGCCTCTTCGTACGGGAGAGAGGAAGAGAAGAAAGAGGGTACGTGCTTGTAAGGCAAATGATTGGGTCGACAAGTTTATATCCTACCAGGAATGAGGACGCGAGAGTCAGAAGGTACGGAGGACTAAAGGAAACGTCGGTTGAAAACTGATCTTTAGCAGCACCCCGTCGAACATGCGGAGTTTCAACAGAATGAGACTGCTGCAAGTGATTCATTGTCACAAGGTTCTCCTTTCATGAGGGAAGAAACGAACCAAAATCCATACAAAATCATTAAGATTCAATACACACGATAAAGTGACACTGGGAGCAGGGAAGTTGTTTTGAGTGAGCAAAAGCACAAGGAAGAATAACCTTGAAAGAAGTAGTCAGTCTGTAATTAGCACTGACGTAAGGTGAATGAATGCAAGTACCGACTGATACAGTATGACAGTTATTGATTGAACTATATGAAAAAAGTAAATTAATTTCAAAATACAGCGTGCACACACTTCATTCAACATGCAGACGTCGCTACAGATATTCGGATTTAGGTTATGACATGTTCGATAAACCTGCCATCATTGACTATGATGTGCCGCAGACGAATAGCGAAATTCTGCATAACCCGCTGAAGTGTCGGAACATGGATGCTGTCGATGACCTCCTGAATGGCTGTTTCCAGATCAGCAATGGTTTTGGGGCTATTGCTGTACACCTTGTCTTTAATATAACCCCACAAAAAGGAGTCACATGTGTTCAGGTTCGGAGAATATGATGGCCAATCGTGGCCCAAACCAGTGGCCTCTGGGGACCCCAGAGCCAGAATGTGCTCTCCAAGTGCTCCTCCAGGACATCAAACACTCTCCTGCTTCTACGCGGTCGAGCTCCGTCTTGAATGAACCATGCAGTATCTTGTTGAAATCGGGGTCACTTTGGATAATGGGGAAGAAATCATCTTCCAAAACCTTGACGTACCCTTCGAGAGTCACCATGCCGTCAATGAATACCGCACCGATTATTCCGTGACTGGACATTGCACGGTCATTCGTTGCAGGTGAAGAGACTTCTCGATCGCGAAATGTGGATTCTCAGCCCACAAATGCGACAATTTTGCTTATTGGCGAACCCATCCAGATGAAAGTGGGCTTCGTCGCTAAATCAGATCTTAATGAGCATACTAATTCCCATCGTGCCTCGGGGACAACCGTGCAGTTTGAACGTCCTAATGCAAACCGTTCCGAAGTTATGACGATTTATTTCACATAGTTCAGTAATTGTCACCCTGTATCTTTTTTGTGGTAGTGCCAGAAGAGGTTTTTGTATGAGCTTAGTTTTGAGAATGTATTTTCTGAGAAAACCTAAGGGAAACTTTTGTTTCAAACACAAGGTTTCGGATGATGTACCAAAACAGCGAGTTAAGAAACCACTTGCTAAACAATGAGGAATACTGAGTGTGAGATATCAGTTAAGTGGGCCAGTTTACTGTTAAATGATAGTTAAGGAATTTGCTAAGAAGAGAGAATTTAATTTTTTTTACCAATTTGCTGCATGATAATTCAAAATAGCATTTAGATTTGTAAATAGCCAAAGAAACATGTAGTTTACGCTAAATTGGGGTAAGGAATGTAGAAATTTTTTATGGCAACCTGTGAAACACGGTTTAAGATTCTTTTGTCCAAAAATGTAAACAGGTTACAATCTGGAGACCAGATTTCTCAAAGTAGGGAGGAAAGGTGCGCCACAACTTCACCGACCGCAATGAACTGTTTGTGCGTCAGTGAGCCGAACGACATCATAGAGAGGAAAGTAGTTGTCAGTCTGAAGAATAGGTGCTATTGGGCAAGAAGGTATATTCAGAGTACAAGAGCAATAATTCAGGACACTGAAAAAGCAGAAGACGCAATCCAGAGCTTCTGAAATCCGAAGTTGTGAAATCTTACAGCTCTGGTAGGGGTTGTGAAGGAGCTGATTAGGCAGGCAAATAGGGGCAAATGAAGTCATCGATGCCCAGTGGCAACGTTTGATCGTTCCAGCCTGCGAAGAGTTCCAGGGTGAGAGTGCTGCAATTGGAGAAATACTAACCAGCCATCTCACGCCCAAAATCAGACCCTCACTCTCAGATGTTCGTTACATCTAGTAGTATACAAATGCGTACGTTAATTTGTGCAATGCGCTCTACGCCAGTCAGTGACTATGGGACGGTGTAAGGGCCTGGAGTGAGAAGCTTTTGGTTGCAGGGTGGCGTGGCGTGTAGTGCCGTGGTGACGCCCAGTTAGCACTCTTGCACTAATGAATCAGCGTCAGCACAGAACATATTTATTCGTTTTAAGTGTTGCAACTGATTCACTGTGAGGGCAGGGGATGCAGAACACAGTCTGTAAACATGCTGTCTCGTGATCCTCAGTGGATTCTCAGGATCGTTGTTTCCACTGCGGCTGCTTACACAGCACTTCGTCGCCATGCAGCTTAGAAGACAGCAGATGTAGCTGATGCAGTGGCATAGACCACCACGGCCATTGAAAGGATGCTCCCAACAGCTCTGCACGAAATTTATATATTAGTGTAAAGTTATGACACAGCCTCTACACCAGAGGTAGGCCATGCAGTGCTATTCGGGGGCTGCAGCTTTTGCATGCTTACTGGATACGGGATCAGCAGCCTTTTGCATACTTCCTGGATACAATGACAGATTGATGGTGCGCCAAATACAAATCGGTTCATCTCTCGTGAAGCTGGTAGTAGAAGCCTCCATGACTTCACATTGATGGATGAGATGTTGGCAACCCACAGCAACTAGGTTTAGCAGACTGGGCAGGCAGTAATCTTGAAGGTAGAAGTCATGTGCCAGTTGGTAGGCTCACTCTAACTGCATCATATACGGGCCTCGAAGCCTGAATATTTATTTCTGCCCATCTGAGGCAATTTGGTGTCGCTGAGGATGACCACATGTGTCCTCTTTTTCAGGGGTCGTCAGCATGCTTCACTGCAGCTTGGTGTCAGAACAGTGGCTTTCAGGGCTGGAGCAAGCTGCTTTTCCACCATGTCAGTAGGCTGATGGATGTTCTTGTGGAGCATTTACTCATTTTTGCAGCTCATATTGCTGAATTAAAAATTCTGATTTCTAGTTTGAATAGCTTCTAGGGTGTGTCATATTACGTGAAATATTGGCTCTCCGCTATAACGGTACTTTGCGGGCAGGCGTGTCAATTAGCATCATATTAATTAAAATCGGGGAAAATAGACTTTATTTTGGAAGAATTAAAAAGGGGAAAGTAATACGAAACTTTAATAACTGCACAGTATTACTAAGAAGCAATATAATGAAAAGTAATAAAAAGCAAAGAGCAAAGACCAAGCGGGACAGAAAGATATAGGGGCGCGTTTGTTTTTTAATACATATAAAAGAACATGTAACACATTATTGAGCTCTCTACTTTCAGTTATCGCGATCGGGCTAGTCGATGAAAAAGTGGTACGCGACTGCGAAATTCGTTAAGGAGATTGTTTAAAGACTCTTCAAGCACGTTAAAAATACATTACGTGTCACGAAGTGATCAGAGGCGTTTATTGTCGGGTGAAGTGAAAATGATTCCGACAACATAATTCGAACTTTGTGTTAGCTGGTAAGAATACTCTTGGGAAACGATTATGGTTGTGGAACCCACGAAAGTTGTACGCAACGGAAAGCTATAGTTTTACGTAATTCTGCATTTTATAAAATTGTGAAACGCGTGTGCGCGGAACATTAAGAGAATCTTACCCTTGGACGGTTGCGGGGGTAACTGATACAAACATCGCGCCAGCATAAAAATAGTTCGCTTATTAACTACCAGATATTAATTAACGGGGACCTAAAATACTAAAAACAGTGCATTCACCGTTAAATTGAACCCTGCGTGTGAAAGACAATCACTTCGAACATTTCGAGAGCGAAGAATAGACATTTAAGTGCTGAATTGAGAGCCTGGGTCGTGTCGATATTTGGACATTATATGACACGCGTTATTCAGAACACGATATCGATCGTTCTAATACTGAAAAGGAGGATAGGATCATCACCTCCAATCCCGATTCATATTTCATATTTAGTTAGTGAAACGAAATGTGTTAATAAACAAACTACATTTCAATTGTATCCACGATTTTGGGTTCATTACGTAGTCTTGACTACATGATAAACAATATCTGTGGAAGTTGTATACAACGTATCGTCATAATATTTAGCTAACCAATATTGTGGGACACCAAAAATGTAAATGCATGAAATTGTTCTTACAGCGGATGTATAATGTGTGAGTGCGACGAACTATATTGAGAAACTGAACATCCATTACGTACTTGCATGTTTATCTGCGAAAATGGTCCTTGTCGGTACATCAGCATAGAGTTCGAATAGAATCGCTGGAACATTGGAAACCATTCAGATTAATCGAACATCTAAACACGCATAATGCTGGCATCACCAGGATGTGTTCTTTCTCCTCACCCCCGTGGCAGTAATTGAATTAAGAGTCAGCCGGGAATAACAATTAAATCAATGGACGACCATTGAGCTAGCGTCACAAATTTTCAAACGTCCACTGCCATGTATGAAGGCGAGTGACACCACGAGTGATAACGTCGATCGAGGGGTGTCGTCGTGATCGTATTGAATGACATTGAGCGTCACACCGCCTGCTTGTCATTCTGATCGCTACATGTCACGCTGGCCTGACTTGATTTGGCTTAGCGCTGGCTGCACAAAACTTTAAGAAAATTTTGCATTTGCCAATGATAACTTTTTGTGGCCCAACAACAGAGACCACTTGCAGCATAAGATGACACAGCCATCCGCCATTCTCAGAGCTGAGATCTGCATGTGGTCAACTTGGTGCCTCTGCTCCCCTTCGTCACCTGCTGGTTGACTTCCTTCTGTTGTTGGCCACCTAGCTGATGGACCACGAATTGGAGCCTGGGGCGGCTTGCTGCCCAGCTATTCTGTCGTTGTCTTCCAGTCTGTGGGGACTACACTGTAGTTCACCATTGCCTGGGGTGGGTGCGCACCATTATCTTCAGTCACGCTGGGCTCCAGGCTTTAAACACCACCTATCCTGGTGTATTGTTTTTGTGGCCATACACTGCCGACAACTCAGCACTTGCGTCAAACGTCTATGGCAGCACTGATACTATAAGCTGCTTCCCACATGTGTTCCTGCAAGGTGGGCGGAACACTGATGCTGGCTCACTATGAACCCGTGGCCACCTACGTCACCAAGGCCAACAACCTTCGCTCTGGCTGCGGCTCCATCCTTGTCATTGAAGTGAGTAAAGGACTATTAAAACTGGCGGTGTTTTACTGATGGTTCACTGTTCGATTGCAGTCACCACCACTTCCATATCCCACGTCCAGGTGGGGAGATGGTGCTCCATCCTGGTTTGTGACCCGCCACTGTAGGGGTCACATCCAGACCCATACAGTGGAAAGGATGCAGAGAGTCATCTTGGATAGAGAGCCGTTGACAACTGTACCACTACCTTCAGGCGTGCTGCATGGAAGTGTGGTCAGACCCTTACTGTTCATGTTATATATTAGTAAGTATGCAGACAATGTTAATAATAATCTCAAAATTTTTGAAATTTGTATAGTATTCTGTAACGAAGTATTGTCTGCAAAATACGAGTATTCAGTTAGATTTTGATAGGATTGCAAAGCGGTGCGTAGATTGCCAACTTGCTTCAAATTAGGAGTACACGAATGTATATTCCACAAAACGAAAAAAATAGCACTTAATGAGTACTATGTCAATGAGTCACAAATGGAATCGGTCAACTCATGCAAATACCTTGGTGTAACAATTTGTAGAGATTTGAAAAGGAAAGATCACATCGACACCTTTGAAAGTAAAGCAGGTGGCGGATCGTTTTATTGGTAGGATATTAGACAAATGCAATCTTCAAAAACGATCGGTCACAAAACTATTGCGCCACTCATCCTAGAGTATTGTTTAATGTGTACGATCAGTACCAACTAAGCCTAATTGGGGATGCTCAACGTACACAAAGAAGGACTGGACTAATGATATATCTGATCTACGGGAGAGCATCACGGAGATGCTGGAGAAACTGAAATCGCAGACGCTTGAAAATAGATTGAAAATATTCTGTGGAAGCCAACTTACAAAGTTTCAAGAACCATATTACGGGAGGAATCTAATGATGTACTACGGCGCCCTTCGTGTTGGTGCAGTAGAGATCGTGAAGAAGAAATTGGACTAATTACAGCATATACAAAGGCGTTCAAGCAATCGTTCTCTTTGCTTTCCATACTTGAACGGAACAGGAAGAAGCAGAAACAACTTATACAATGGGAAGTATTCTCCACCATGCACTTCGAAATGGTTTACAGCATATGGATATTGAGCCGTGTGTCGGCTCGCAACATATATCGCGCTGTAAAGATTGTTCCGAGTCCTTCCATTCCATCATTAATTGATTCTTTCATATTTATCGTTATGCTGCGTACGATTCTGTTGAGATTCGACTCTGGCGGCGTGTCTGATCTTATCGATCTTCGAGTCGTTCCTTCCTGTTAGCCTTGTGTAAGGGAATAAGATCTTTGGGGGGGATGGCCGGTGGGTTGCCTAGCGGTGACGAGTCGGTCGGTCGGTTTTTAAAATCGGGAATTAGAGAATGTCGTACGAGGAGACCGTGGCGTGGCGGTGGAGAGTTGGCTGTTGTTCCGAGAAGCCACGTGGTCTGTCCCGGCGGTGCGAGACGAGTGGGGCGAGTTGACAGGACAAAGCTGTAAGCTCTTGCTGTGAGCACCCGGTGGCCACGGCTGTAGTTTCGAGTCACTACTTGGTGGGAGCGGCAACGGATGTCTTTAAATTTTCCGTCTGGAGGCGGGAATGATGGACTAGTAACTCGTCTAACCTAAGGAGTGGTATTTCGCCGCCGTGGGTGCAGAGAAGACGAGGGCTCCGGTGACAGAGCGCTTGGCTGCGTGACTGTGCCAAGTTGGGTACGCTGGCGACGTGTACGTGGTCGGGTGTGAGGAACCATTGCATCGGAGTTCACCTGATGTTTCTCTGATAAACTGCAAGTTAAGCTGGTTAAAGGTTTAGATGTTAACTGAAGAATTTTGGTTTGTGCAACCAGCGTCTATTCTGCCTAGTAGCCTCCTGCGTTCGTGTTTCCTGTCCCTGTCGCCGGTGTATTTATAGACAGTGATCTTTTCCGCTTGTTATTAGTACTGCCTGGGAGGAAGTGTATTTTTGGGCAGGGATTATGGTTTCTGATTTGATTCCTCCTCCTCCTCCTCCTCCTCCTCCCCCTCCCCTGGCCTCGCGTGATGTCGATGTGATTGCTGAGTGTGAGGCGTTGTGGGTCTGTTAGTCCGCTTCTAGCCAGAGCATCCTTTGGGAGACAATTGTGGCCGCCCTCTCACCCGGTCGGTTAATTATTTCTATCCCAGGACATTTTGGTGGCAGGACAAGTTGTTAGTTATTGTAAAATGTTAAATGTTTGTATTTTACTGTTTTTTGGCCACTGTTTAAAAAGGTTACGTTTGCCTTTCATTGGAGGGTTTTTAAAATTACGTGGCTTTAAAATTGTTAGTTATCGTAGAAGGTGAATGACTGTATCTATACTTTGTTTTAATCTACTTGGCATCCTTTGAAAATGCTAGTTCTACCTCCCTGTTAGCGAGCCCTTGTAATTTAATACCTTGTTGTGCCAAGGTTTAAAAGAAGTTGGCTCCCTGCACGTTCGGTAGCGAAATTGTATGCAAATTGGGGGTTTTTGTTTCAATTCTTGTAAAGTTTTAATTTTGTTATTAAATGTTTTATCAAAGTCTGTTTTAAGTAAAATGGCTTGGGTATTAACGGTAGAGTAAAGTTTTTAATTTCATTACTTGGAAAATTTTGATTTATCAAATGTTTTATCAAAGCCTGTTTTAAGGTAAATGGCTTGGGTATTAACGGTTAAGTTTTTAATTTCATTACTTGGAAAATTTTGATTTATCAAATGTTTTATCAAAGTCTGTTTTAAGTAAAATGGCTTGGGTATTAACGGTAAAGTAAAGTTTTTAATTTCATTACTTGGAAAATTTTGATTTATCAAATGTTTTATCAAAGTCGGTTTTAAGTAAAATGGTTTGGCCGTTAACTGTAAATTGTTTTGAAAAGGCACTCATGCCTACTAGCTTTTTTTGGATCTCTTCCTGGTCAAGTGATAAAGAAATGACTTTTAATGTTGAAGTAATCAATAAAGAAATTGTGAATTGCAACGAACTAATTCTGGCCTCGTTTCCCAACTGGGGGTTTTCCTTGATTAATCGTAACACCCGTCTCAGATATAGATTGGAGACGCAGCACAAATCCGGATTGGGGAAGGGAACTGGCCGTGCCCTTATAAAGGAACCATCCCGGCGTTTCACTTAGATCACAGAAAACCTAAACCCGGATGACCGGACGGGGAACTGAAGTGCCAGAGGCCTCATCGGTCTCGTTGCTAGACTGGCTGTTTTCCATTATTCCCGCTGGCTGTAATGGCGTCGAAGTGGCTCCTATTTCAGTGTTACGTTCGCACACGTGACACTGAGCATGCTGCCTTTCCTCCAGTTTGGCTCTGCCGCGCGGGGAGGCGAGGGTCTGCCTCCTCCCTGCAGCTGGCTCTGCTGCTGCTCGAAGGCCGGCGGGCAATCAGCCCAGCCAACTTCGTGTCAATGTTTGCATTGCCCACGGGGGGAGGGCGGGAGGAGTCCTGCCATTCGAGCCCCCCGGGTTGGAGTGACGGCGAGAATGTCGCGCTGGGTCTATTACTTCAGTCTCCCGCTCTCTCTGCCTTCACATTGTGCTATAGTAAGAGTTGTACTCGCATTTGCTGGTGCTGTCCGTGCGAAATTAATGACCAATCGGTCGTTCTCGTAAGTTCTACACACATTATATCTTAATCGTTACAGCGTGGAGGTGCTGTAACAGTTATGTGGCGGGGGTCTTCCTGCTCAGTAGCTGTTTGAGATAGGAACATCGGGTGAAAAGATTTTGGTTTAGGGCGGACCAGCCGCCATTTGTATAACCATTCAAACATCTGTCTTACTGTAGCTGTCCTTTTACAAAAGATGTTAATTGGGCTGAAATTAAAGCTCAGCTAATGGTACCCATTGTATGTGCACCACTCAAATTTTATGTGCAGATACGTGCAAAAACGCTTTTTTGCTGGGAGGTTACTGAATCGCGCCACTTCTATTCTCTAAATTTGTACGAATTGGTTCAAACTTTTCACTAATACTGATAAATGGATAGTCAAAATATTTTTTGTACAGTAGTCTTCATCCGTTGTCGAGATACGATGGTTTATTAAAATCGCGGTAAATGTAGCGCCTAAATAAAATTCATTCTTAAGTGACCTGAATACGCGCAAATGCTCAGACTGATTATGATAAATAAAAAATGCATCCTTACGATGAAACTGAGAACTTGCTTTTAAAAATCTAGCTTCATTAACATATTACGGGCAAAAAAATGTTCTTTGTGAGTTCGTTTACGCGCGCCTTTTATGTTTGAAGCTAGAACGAATCGGTTCGAATTTTGTAAGAATGTAGACAAATACAAGGAATTAATGGTAGTTCTATTGTCTTCTAAAAAGTTTATCCGATGCCACGAAATAAGCAACATGGTTCGAAAGGGAGTAAAATAACTTCAATCAAATCAGTTGTCGCCGAATCAATAATAATCTACATCGATTGCCAAGCTATGGCTGTCTAACGTCAAAATTACGGTAAAGTAAACGTTGGGGACCAGAATGAAAAATGCTCATACCACAGAAAAAAAGGTGAATATGTCCTGAGTAGAGTTAGGGGTGTTAAAGGAGGGAACTAGATTTTCGACTTACCTGGCAACTTCAGACATTGCATCAAAATATTTCGATATATTCTCGATTTTTACGGGTTAGCCCTAAACTAAACTCCATCCGAACAGGTCTTGTAAGGCCAGACGGCACCGACCGGCCGCCGTGTCACCCTCAATCCCAGGCATCACTGGATGCGGATATGGAGGGGCATGTGGTCAGCACACCGCTGTCCCGGCCGTATGTCGGTTTAAGAGATCGAAGCCGCTACTTCTCAGTCAAGTAGCTCTTCAGTTTGCCTCACAAGGGCTGAGTGCACCACGCTTGCCAACAGCGCTCGGCAGACCGGATGGTCACCCATCAAAGAGCTAGCCCACTCCGACAGCGCTTATCTTCGGTGATCTGACGGGAACCCGTGTTACCACCGCGGCAAGGCCGTTGGAGCAGCTATAGTAATCAATATATATCATACGGCTGAAGAGTGTACATGCAATAGCTAAAAATGTTTTTCTGGGGGGATGAAATTTCTGGGGGTTGATTTGTTCCTGGGGCACGAGATAATGTATCATGTTACATTACTTGACTCGATGCGTTATATTACATGACATGAGTACTAATACTCACAAGTAAAAATTGCAAGTATGTCAACATGTTTTAAATTAAATATCTTTGAAGCCGCCAAATAAGTCGTAAACCTGATTCCCGGCTTTTACACGCCCAGCTCTGCCCAGGACATATTCGCCTTTTTTGTGCTATGATAGGAGCATTTTTCATGCTGATAACATTAACTTATTGTTAATAGCGTTATCCACAAACTGTTAACAAGGGTAACCTTCTTGGATGTGGGACAAGTCTTCTACACGTTAACAAGAGAAGATGTACTTAAAAGAGAAGTCTCTCGGCTCAAACAGGAATTCGGTGTACCAGTTGTATTTAGAAGCTTTCGGTGCCACTGTGATTAGAATGATGAAAGAATTCGATTGCATTACCCTTAGTTTAAAAATTTGCATGCGGTTTCTTAACAAATAATATGCAGATGACGAAATAAAATGCAGAGTCACAATAGGCATGTTTGGCAAAAGCAATATCTGGACAATCCCCAGAACCACATTTTTGAGCTGCAATATCAAATGCCACTTGAATCACATTCTTGAATTAAACGATATGTGCGGGAGTATGGTACCCAGCAGCTTGCCGGGAATATTGAATCATAGGCTGATATGGTAGTGATACACTGGGGCAGACAGCTGGTTATGAATAGTACAACTCATTTTCATTAGGAAAACTGTATCACCTAATTTAGTCTCTAAATCATTGTACAGAGTCCTTATAGACTCTGTTACCCTTCTTGCATATATTTTATATTGCCGGATGAAATATAGATCCGAAGTCTGTACGAACTTTTTTGTTTGTGGTGGAATGATCTTTCATTCAATTTTACCCGCAAATGCATCATTTACTATTGTTGAGTCCTTGTGAGACTACAAGAACCACAAAGCATTTATGATTATTACGTATGTGATTATTTACGACATTGCCATTAAAAACACAAACAAAAAAGGATTTTAAATGATCTTTTGACATTTTCCATTTGTGCTAGCCTCCAAACATATATTTGGTGGAATTTTGTCTTCAGTAGCCTTTTTAATTTTCGGGCCGAAAGTTTCTTCCTGAGGACAAATACACAGTATTTTAATATAGTGTCCACCTATTAACAATCCAACATTTATGGCATAACTAGGAGTTATATTGTGTGCAGACTAGACAAAGACAACTGATTTTTCCTCCTTTTTAGGTAGTGTGTTCCAAATTCATCATAACTGTATCTGGAAACTTGCACTTTTTCTTGATTACTTCTTCGACCAAACAGGCACCAGACTGGCCAATATCTTGGTCTTCCTGTACGTCTCTGCTTGTTAACAAAGAAGTGATGTGTCTACGGCACATTCTGTCTGCTTTCTTGAGACGTGCTATGAGAGCTGCAGAACATTTAAATTTCGTACGCCCAATTTATCTTCCTTTTTGCATTGGCCAGAATTTCAAATACCACTAGTGGACACACGTTCTTTTACATCTTGCTATGTCAAATCTGAATAGAATGTGTCGTTTAATCTCCAGTTCTTTGATTGCATAATTGCCTCGAATTGGGTAATCAGTACATCTTTTTTCTTCGAGTAATCAAATATTGATGTGCTTTTTATCCATGGATGTCTCTTCAACAACGAGCTGTACGTCGCAACTCTACGTGGTGTGTGATAATCATTCTAAATACATTCAATACGTTCTTTCGAAAATTATGTTAAAATACTAACTATTGGATTTCGTTTGCGGTGACAGTCCACGGTCACCAGATCGGTTAGCTTCTGTTCGCGGAGTTCTCTTTTCACCACTGTTACTGGGATGACAGTCTTGAGCACTATTGATCGCGGTATCGTCTGTAAAGTTTTTTTTTTTAATCCACGACCCTCTTCAATGTAATTTAATTTGAGCAGTCATATGAAAGCAGTAGGATGAATATTCGGGTTTCTGAATAATCAGATCCACCAAAAACTTTACCAAAGTGTCATCATCCCGTCCTACTCCGTCTGGAGCAACACAATTGTGCACCATCGTAGGCCTGATTAGCGTGATTAGATATGTGGGATGGGTCTGTGTACAAATGTTTAAATGTGAATTCTTGTTCGAGCAGAGACGTCCCTTACAGGAAAATATAAACTATACTCCTTAATATGATTACTGAAAAACTCGACATACGAAAGATGGCAGAACGTATAAAAGGTAAGACACTTTTACTTCTGAAGAGGAGTTCGTTATCCGACGATGTGCTTAAAAGACTTCGTCCTGATGCTGCCGTTCCGCCAAGGTTATGATGTTTGCTAAAAGTTCAAAAAAGAACAGCTTCCACTACGTTCCATTGTGAGTAATTTTGGTGCACCTGATTACAACTTGGCTCAGTATTTTCCGTCTGTCCTTAGCCCTCACGTCGGAATATGTGAACAACATATTTCCAATTCTATGATTCTTATCCAGCAGTTCAAGACTTTGTTTCTGGTCCCTTGGATTTGCTTGTGAGCTTTGATGTAGTTTCTCTTTTTACCCAGTTTCTCTTGGAAGAATCCTTGATGTTAATTATTTAAAAACTGGACATGAGAATGACGAAGCTTCGTCGTCATGTACTGACATCACCATATTCTTCGTTCAGTTGCAGTTATTTTGAGCAAACTGACCGAGTTGCTATGGGGAGCAAATTAACCCCCAGAGTCGCCAGTTTATGGAACATTTTGAAGATGGGGTGCCGAGGACAGCGTTTTAAGACCTATTTTCGGAGATACACTGACGATACGTCTACGGTATGGTCACATGGAACAGACGCTCTGAACCGTTTCCTGAGTCATTTGAATTGTCTTCATCCGAGAATCAGGTCACGATAAGGCTCTAAAGGGATGGAAGACTTTCGTTTCTATACGTGGTGGTCTACAGAAACGAAAAAGTGCCTCTGGGACAGAGTGTTTATCGAAAAGCGTTACTAATGATATCAGCATGCATCAAGTTGCCACCCATCGTACCAATCCCCGAGAGTCCAGTGCAAGTCTGTAAAGAGGGCTTACGTCATCTCAGATCCAGAGAGCTTGACGATCTGGGTCGCCTGAAGCTCATGATCAAGTCGAACGGCTACACAGTCTATAAGATGACCAAAATGTTCGACCAAATTATTAAAGAAATACCATCCGTGAGAACAGCTATTTGGAGCGGAACAGTATGGCTCTGATTAACGACATTAAGGAGAAACCCGTCACTGACTCTTCCCGTTTGGTTTCACGGTATGTCAAGCATTTATACTCTACTATTCCAGTTAGACAAACGATCGAAATAATTTCTTAACTACAGTACTATTTCGAGGCAAGTGACCTTTGAATTCATTGAATCTTTACAGCTGGTTACAAATTTTAACGATTTCACTTTTGATCATAAGTTTTACATTGAAACTAATGGGTTAGCCAAGTGGTCTAGTATTCCAGGCACTATGGCTGACATCTTTATCAACGACCTAGAAGATAAAGTTTTAAAGTCTGGCCTACCCATTATGGGTAAAATTGTATATTATAAACGTTATGTAGATGACACTTTGTTGTTTGTTGACGGTTCTGAGGAAGATATGGAAGAAATAATAAAAAAAATTAACAATACACACAGAAATCTTGAGTACACTGTGGAGTATGAAACTGACAGCAACTTGCAATTTCTCAATTTGAACATTAAAAGGCAGGACAATAAGCAAGAATTTACCATTTACAAATGGTTCAAATGGCTCTGAGCACTATGGGACTTAACAGCTGAGGTCATCAGTCCCCTAGACTTAGAACTACTTAAACCTAACTAACCTAAGGACATCACACACATCCATGCCCGAGGCAGGATTCGAACCTGCGACCGTAGCGGTCGCCCGACTCCAGACTGTAGCGCCTAGAACCGCACGGCCACTCCAGCCGGCCCACCAACTGATGACCTTATATGTTAAGTCCCATAGTGCTCAGAGCCATTTGAACCATTGAATTCAATATTCCGAGTTACAGAGTATCAAGAGTGTGCCGAGAATACCAAATTTCAGGCATTACCCCTCACCACGAACAACGCAGTGGGCGACGGCCTTCATTAAACGACCGAGAGCAGTGGCGTTTGCGAGACTTGTCAGTGCTAACAGGCAAGCAACACTGCATGAAATAGCTGCAGAAGTCAGTACGGGACGTGCGACGAACGTGTCCTTTGGGACAGTCTGCGAAATTTGGCGTTAATGTGCTATGCCAGTAGACGACCGACGGGAGTGTCTTTGTTAAGAGCACGACATGGCCTGCGGCGCCTCTCTGGGACTCGCGACCCTATCGGTTGGACCCTCGACGACTGGAAAACGTGGCCTGGTCGCATGAGTCCCGATTTCAGTTGGTAAGAGCTGATGTTAGGGTTCGGGTGTGAAGCACACCCCACGAAGCCATTGACCCAGGTTGTCTACAAGGCACTGTGCTAGCCGGTGGGGGCTCCATAATTGTATGCGGTGGGTTTACACGGAATGTACTGGGTCCTCTTGTCCAGCAGAACCGATCATTGACCATTTTCAGCCATTCATGAATTTCAGGTTCCCAAACAACGATGGAATTTTTATGGATGACAATACGCCATGTCACCGGAGCACAGTTGTTCCCTATTGGTTTATAGAACAATCTGGACAATTCGAGCTAATGATTTGGCCAACCTAGAAGAACTGGAGATCGCCGTTCATGAAAAGAAACATCGCAATATTTTGATGCATAAGGAAATAACAAGAGAGTGAGATTGCTAAAAGACTTTGTGGAAGTGTTTTAAGACACACACATAATTATAAATTTGCAATGCTCGTTTTTACGAAATGGCTAGAAGCTGGCGACAGGGACTTAGGAAACGAGGAAAATGAATGTGACCAGTAGAACAGCGTTGTGATCGCGCGAATAGCTGCGCTTATGCAGTAACAGCGTGGGCAAGTCAGCTCACAATAACCTTTGCAGAAGTGGCGCGTTGACACTACTGAAGCCCACAGCAGATCAGCAGGACGCGGCCTGGCGCAGTGTGCGATCTGAGATGGGTCTGCCACTGACAGAAGTCGTCGATTTTAACGTAAGATGGGGACACTTAGTACAATGTGTTCCTTATTTCATTTCATTTTATGAAGGCCGCAATTATGTTGATGGACTTTTCAGGTTTTAACCTGATGAGCTAAGTTTTACAGCCTCGTAATGAGAGCATTGTCTCGAAAAGCGTTGTCGAGCTGCGTGTAGGACAAAAATACGGTTGAATGCTACCAATTATTAGTGTAAAAACGTAACAACAGTTACTTCACGTCCGTAGCGGTGTTCCGTAGCGATTCATCGTTTTTGCCGCCTTTCACCACAGGGCAGGGGTTTGCTTTTACGTGTGCTAAGGGTCAGCACTGCAGATTTCTGGTGCACACGCTGTATAAAAGGGCCACCGTGCACGATATGGATCAGCTGACAGGCGTCGGGCAATTAACGATCGGTGATCAGAATGCCATTTTTGTCCTCTGGTATTGCAATTATGTATATCATTGTTCCTTTTGAGCTGTAGTGAATTATTTGCAACAAACGCGAAGAAAAAGTAAACATGCTTTGAAGTAGTAGCCAAAATGATTAAGTCCTTAGATGTCTCCAAGATGATCCTGGGTGAGAACCATATATTATTCTTACAACACATTTTTGAGTGAGGGAAGCTTTCTTTTTTGAAGATGAATTATCCCAGAACGTTAACTCAATAATTTCAGTAGATCAAAAATGAGTCCTGTTTTTGGTTTAAATTGTTGTCAGTATGAATACACAAAAAGGTAAGTTTCGACCCTACTTATTATTTCCTCACTTGTGTTATATGATTGGTATACTGTCTACAGATGTGCAGAACTGCAAGTATAGCGCCTTACTGAAACTGAGGGTGAAACCATCTGCAGAAAATCACTCGGTAACCCTCCATTTTTATAGCAGATTCGGATTCTGTGCCAAAAATACTTAAGGTTTACCCGAAACATTATTTTTCTATTCATGGTAGATGGCGCTGTAATCGTCAACATTGAATTTTTCTGGTTATTGCAATTACGAACCGACGCGTTTGGATCTGCATTACATGCTTGATAAAAATGTAAACTGTTCTGTTCTAGACAGTTTATATTTTCCTTAAAAATTTAATTTTGTTTTGCAGATTTGATTGCACAATAAAATTTTGACAAATGCACTACTTTTTATGTGATAAATTTTTCTGTTCCATTCAGGTTTGACTTCCGTGAGTCCCCACACGATCATGATGCTTGATTCAGTCCCCTCGAATGTCACTATCAGGGTGACTGATTTCGGCGTGTTCTTCCGCCCAACGACCGTCAACTCTGGCGCCGGCCGCTACGCGGCCACCTGCGGAATACAGTGCACAGCCACTGGACGGACAATGGCGACAGACGCACCTGCAACGCATGAACACATACTGATTTAACTCTCACATATTATACCCTCTATTATACCCTCCCCACCGCTGAGCGCCCCAGCACGCGGTGCGCTCCACCACAGCGCCGAAGCCTGTATAATTAACGACGACACTGCGTGTGTCGTAATCCGATTTCCTATAAGCGTCACTCAGTGGAAGAGAAGTCAGAGTAAGTGAACACGTATCTAGGTTTCTCCGTAGATTACCGTTTTTTGGAAAAACGACCGTCAAAATTTTCGACGTAATCTAGATGCCTTTTAACTCACGATAAACTCAGCGCAACCGGCCAATTGGCCGGCGGCAGCGCTGGTGAGCGGTTGTCAGCGGTGTGATACAGCTGACCTCTCTCGCGGTTTGTTGAGTTTGTGCGCTTTGCAGCTTACAGCTATCAGTTTTTGAACGGTTTGAAAAGTAGAAAATGTCGTGATGTGTCAGCCAAGCACGACAGACACTTTGAAGTTCACTTTCGATGGAAATTATATTAGACCTACTTATTTTGAGGTCGAAAACTTCCAAGAAGAAGAACTGAAACTGAATTTTGACGATCTTATTGGGATCCATAGGTCGATTGTCAGCATTATCTGTTTTGTGAAACTGAGGAATGTAGAACTTTGAGAGAAAGTAATAGAATCGTGTGGAAGTAGTGCAAAATGTAACCATTACAATGGCAGTATTGGTGATGTTAGTGTTTCACATGCCGGATTCGTTATCAGAACTGTCAGAATTTTTGAGTTGCCGTTCGAACTGCCTGTGGAATATATAAATGCAGCAGGCTCGAGTTATGGGGAGGTAATACTGCCGAGAAACTAAGGCCCACAGGTTCCCTGTTTTGAACGGCATGAGGCAGCAAAAATATATTCCGTCCTACATTAATGCCTGCGGATATAGAGCCATAGTTATCTGTGATGGGCAGTCCACAACTTGCACTGGATGCGGTGGAACGGGTCACGTGCGCCGCCCCCCCCGTCTATACCGAGGCGCGTGGCCCAGCTGGCGTCCGGCGGAGCAGTAAGACCTGCGGCTACGACCACCTTGCCGGTAACTTAACGCTGACAGAAAGCACCCAACCCGATTAGTGAAAGTCATTCCGAAGGAGACTACAGATACTGCGGAGGTGTCCCTGACCACAGCACAACTGACAGCATCTGTGACGAATGCTCAGATCGCTAACGCATCAGAAAACACTACGGCAGTGGCTATCACTGTAGAAGAACCGCTCACCCCGTTTTCGACAACACTCGCGAATGACAATGTCGGTGCAAGTGACATTCCAAAGAGGACCACCGAAATTGCGGGAGCTTCTTTGACCAAACCCACAACTCACAGAACCTGTGACGAAAGCCCCATTCACAACATCCCAAATGAATCGAACGTTTCTGAACCAGTATCTGCTGACGATAACATTTCTCATCAGCACCAGCAAAGCGGACTCTTCGGGGACTACACCAAGAAGCCGTTCCCCTACAAAAAACAAAGAACGAAGGCTTGCGCATGAAGGGGCTGAACAAATTGCTCCCCTAATGTGTGCAAAGCTAAACAAGTAGCTAATAAAATGCATGTAGATCTGTGGGAAACTCTCTCCACAATCCACCTGTATCATCCATCCAACGTGCCTTCACCACCGCTAAACTGAGCCGCATTGCTGGTGCAACAAATAACCACGAGACAGAGCAGACCTCTCGCGACTTTGGACACAATTCAAACAGTCCTACCACTCGAGGAAACTGGGCAGACGAACCAGTCGAGGATGCGAAATGAACGAAATTCCGGCACCTACTGACGAGGCAAAGACTGACTCTGTGAAGGATATGTTAGGCAGTTGAAAGGTCTGTTAGCTTCCTTTCATGCTATTTTGCTCGATTTATTGTAATTTACGTCATACATTTACACCTCTAAATTTACTGAGGTACTTCTAAAGTTATCTGCGAAGAGACTGAAGAGTGGAATATATTATATTGACGTATAAACACGAACAGCTTGTCATACAACACTTTAAACACATTTTTATATGTAATTCTTATCATACAGAGTTTCCTATGAAACCCACATCCGCCTCCTTTACGTAGTGTATATGATGTTCTTAACTTATTGTCATCGCCTTCCCTTATGGTGTGAAAGGATGAATGAGTGTATTTGTAGTTGCAAAAATAATGGCTCTAAGCACTATGGGACTTAACATCTGAGGTCATCAGTCCCCTAGACTTAGAACTACGTAAACCTAACCAACCTAAGGACATCACACACATCCATGCCCGAGGCAGGATTCGAACCTGCGACCATAGCAGCCGCATGGTTCCGCACTTGAGCACCTAGAACCGCTCGGTCACAGCGGCCGGCTATGTAGTTCCATGCTCGGTGGTGGTAGAGAAGTTCTGTCTGCTAGAGAACAGTAGTACTAACGAATGAGTAGGTAGATACGATTCCTAAGGCAAAAAGGTTTGTCTCCTTGGTGTGGTTATGTCCGTCCCTTATCAAGTTGGTAAAGGAAGCTACCTCTCTGGTCACTTTCTATCGTATCTGTGGGATACCCTCGGAAGGGGCCCACGCTAGTTGGTCTGCGGGCAGTTTCTCATGTGATAACATCGTCGGGGAAGCGCTTGTTTGGTGAGTCCGAAGTACAACGGAATTCTTCAGTTTTCAGCCTAACTGAAATGTTACTTTTCTTATAGATTTATATTGAAAATGTTTTTTTTATATTATTTTAAATCGTGATGCAGTGTTGGTTTCGTAGTTTATTGCGGTAGTTGCTTTGTTTCCACTCTAACAAAGGAAAGGGGAAACACGTTAAGTCATGAGGCGTAATTCTAATTAAAATCATCGCTCTTTAGTGTGTGTTAGCCTAAGAACCATTAAATCGCGGTGTCAACGGTCGCTGGATCGGTAGAGATGGCCCGATAAAGTGGCCTGCCAGATCGCCCGACTTTACGTCGTCGAATTTTTTGTTGTGGGGTTAGCGACGAAGCGTACGCAGAACTACAAACTACTCGACAGAACATGGTATAATGTATCACAAATACTTGCACAAAAGTTGCACCAGATATGCTCATAGATTGTATGCATGAGTAAGAAGCACTAATCAATAAAGGAACCGAATGGAAGGTTATCAGTTTGGGCAAATGTTGTGTTTTACAGTAACGGTGAGAAGCAGGGGTCTCAGTGAAATCAAGCAGTGCAATGGTGAGAGGTAAACGACACCACCGAAATTAAGCACGCCGATGGGAAGACCACGTCGTTCTTCCTGGATGACGCTAAAATTAGTTTATTAACAAGACATTTTAAAGTGTAACAGTAAACGTTTTACTGTAAAATCACATTTGCGAGACTAAATTAAAAAGCTATTTAGAAGAAAAAAGTTTTCATTTTTATCGCAAACTTAATGTAGAATCAAATGCGTCGGTTCTTGATTGTAAAACCGGAAAAATTGATTTTGAGGATTACAGCTCCATCTACCACGAATAGAAAAAATGTTTCGTGTACACCTTATATATTTTTTTGGCTTAGAATCAGAACCTGCAATGAGAGATGGGGGGTGATGGTGATGTAGATGTACGAAATGAGAAAAGAATTGCGGGACCTGCAGAATAGCGTAAAGAGTCTACAGAGAACAAAAACTAAAGAAATACGAAAGAATGAAGTAACAGCAGATATGAAATTGGGGACCATTCACCAGACGAAGAAATTCTGCTAGCTTGGAAAGAATTAACGCTTGATTGATAAAGCGAGGAGAAGGTAAGTAACAGTCTAGCACAGGAAGAGAGAGCACTCGTTGCCGAAATCCCTCTACTAGTAACCTATGAAGGAAATTTCTAAGAATGGGCACTGGAGAATTGTATGGAGGTCAATCATGGAATGTAAGAAAGGCAGGAAAGAAGAGAATCGAAGAAAGTGAGATGTGGTGTTACAGAAGGATACCAAAAGTTTCACTGATAATGTAAAGAATGAAAACGTTTTTCGCAGAATAGGAGAGAAAATGAGAGTATGGAAAACACTAAAGAGAGAAAAGTGGAGGACGATAGGATGTATGTTAAGATATCAGGGATTCATTTCATGGTACCAGAGGCATAGTATTGGTGGAGGAAGACAGAGATTGGAGTACACTCGACAAATAATTGAGGACACTGGGAGTGTTACTCTGAGAAGAGGCTGCACAACAAAGTCGTTGAAAGGCCACATTAAACCACGCAGAAGATGACTGGAAAGAAAGGAGAAATAGTTGTTCCATGTTTAAACAAGACATGAAAAATTGTAAGTAAAATTATCTGCTGTAAAGTTCTGAATTCAGTAGCTTTTTATAGAACAGCATGTGAAATTCTGTTTGGAAAATAATTTTCCAAAGACACTGGTTTCTTGCTTTAGGAACACGACCAGTCACGTATTAGGGAGGTGTACTATGTTCAAATTCTTCATCCATTTTCAGATTATATTACTTCACATAGTCAGATCTGTCTGTAGAGTGCTACTCATCAGTCCGAACGTTTGAAAACCCCTTCTTCCTTCTTGTTTTTGAACACCTCTGTCACCCTGACAGTGTCTGCTGATAAGCAATAGTCCACCTTACGATTCGGTAAATATTTTATTTTAATTCTGTAACTGGAGATCGTAATTTTTGCTGTAAGCGTCAATTCATCTAAGGGAGAAAGCTCATGTGCGTCATATAGTGAATGCCAGCATTTTAGTTTTAAATAAAATAATAAACACATATACACTTTTTTTTCCTCCGTAGCCGAATGGTTATCGTCGTGAGGCCAAATTAGGAGCTGCTCGAATAAGAAAGTAGTGGCTCAATCAGGATTCATCTGCTGACAATAACGGCTGGAAGTATTGGCGACATTTTGATAAGATTTCCCACGATAACAGATCGCTGCTCATACTGCATTGCAGGCATCAGTCGGCCAGTCGGAACAATCCTAAGACCCAATACGTGAGTGGTATTTACTTTCACATTTTGATTATATGTTGTTCAATAAGGTAGAAAGTTCTACATAAATGCTATTTTTTACTGGCGTAATAGTGTTAAGCAGACGTCTAGATTGCAATTAGCCATAGCCTGTGTCTCTCGTCATTCAACTCCGTAATTACAATTCCAATTGCTGGCATGATCCAACGCTTTAGGTAGTAGATATCAGTATTGTTTTCATATCACACAAATTTTTGACGTATCCTCAGTGCTAGAGTACTTGATGACGTTCCTTCTGTCACCCTTCCCAGTCTCTGAATTGTTTTACGCATTGATTTAAAGCTTCAACTCGAGCAATTTCTCCTGGATATAAATTTTGTCACTTACAATGCTCTGCCACAAATAACTTCTGTTCTGCGCACAAAAAAAGGAATAGCGCTTTTACATCTCTCGTTTACTTGCACTGAGGAAACCACTGCTGGCTATTCGACATACACTAGCAAACGCCATCTGGTAAGCCTACTGGGAACTTAAATTATTTAGCTCCAATTCGATTAATAACTATCTGTGCACGTTTAAGATTTCATTATGCAATAGGTTATGATATACTGTCATGATTTTTTGATGAACTTTTATTTGTGATATTTTTTTCTGTGTGTATTAGAATCTTCATTATCTAAGTATTGTGTACCTCGGACGGAGCTGGGGGAAACATATTTTCTTATTAAACATCCTGGCAGATTAAAACTGTGTACGCTACTGATACTCGAATCCGGGACCTCTGTCTTTCGCAGTTAAGTGCTCTACCGAGTGACCTACCCAGGGTCGGCTCGTGACCCTACTATATAGCTTCACTTCCACCTGTACCTCGTCTCCTACCTTCCAGATTTCGCAGAAGCTCTCCTGCGAAATGTGCAAGACTAACACTCCTGGAAGAAAGGATACTGTGGAGGTACACTATGTGATGAACAGTATCCGGACTACCCCAAAAAAATAAGTTTTTTCATATTAGGTGCATTGTGATGCCACCTACTGGCAGTAGGTGGCAGCCCAATGCACGTACTCCATGTCAGCGACCTCAGTAGTCACTACAAATCGTGAGAGACAGAATGGGGCACTCCGCGGAACCCACGGACTTCGAACGTGGTCAGGTGATTGGGTGTCAGTTGTGTCATCCGTCTGTACGCGAGATTTCCACACTTCTAAACACCCCTAGGTCCATTGTTTCCGATGTGAAGTGTAAACGTGAAGGGACACTTACAGCACAAAAGCGTATAGGTCGACCTCGTCTGTTGACTGACAGAGACCGCCGTCAGTTGAAGAGGGTCGTAATGTGTAATAGGCAGACATCTATCTAGACCATCACACAGGAATTCCAAACTGCATCAGGATCCACTGAAAGTACTATGACAGTTAGGCGGGACGTGAGAAAACTTGGATTTCATGGTCGAGCGGCTACTTATAAGCCACACACCACGCAGGTAAATGCCAAACGACGCCTCACTTGGTGTAAGGAGCGTAAACGTAGGACGATTGAACAGTGGAGAAACATTGTGTGGAGTGACAAATCACGGTACACAATGTGGCGATCCGATGGCAGGCTGTGGGTATGGCAAATGCCCGGTGAATATCATCTACCAGCGTGTGTAGGCCAACAATAAAATTCGAAGCCAGTGGTGTTATGGTGTGGTCGTGTGTTTCATGGAGGGGGCTTGCACCCCTTGTGGTTTTGCATGCCACTATCACAGCACAGGACTACAATGATGTTTTAAACACCATCTTGCTTCCATTGTTGAAGAGCAATTAGGGGATGGCGATTGCATCTTCCAACACGATCGCGTACCTGCTCATAATGAACGGCCGTGGTGGAGTGGTTACACGACAATAACGTTCCTTTAATGGACTAGCCTGCACTAAGAATCCTATAGAACACTTTTGGATGTTTTGGAACGCCGACTTCGTGCCAGGCCTCACCGACCGACATCGATAACTCTCCTCGGTGCAACACGTGAAGAATGGGCTGCCATTCCCCAAGAAACCTTCCAGCACCTGATTGAACGTATGCGTGCGACAGTGGGAGCTTTCATCAAGACTAAGGGTGGGCCAACACGATATTGAATTCCAGCACTACCGATGGAGGGCATCACGAACTTATAAGTCATTTTCAGCCAGGCGTCCGGATACTTTTGATCACGTGGTGTGGCTTAGCCGCAGCCTGGAGGATTGTCTCCAGTTCGTCCTGCAGTGGAGTGTGCGCTGATATGAATATTCCTGACAGATTAAAACTTTTTTTACCTGGCAGAGATTCGGACTTCGGACCTTTGCTTTTCGCTGGACCAAGCGATGTGGCGCAGTGCTTAGCACACTGGGCCCTCATTCGGAAGGAACAGTTCTAATCTCGCCCGGTCATCCTGATTTACTTCTCCCATGATTTCCCTAAATCGCTCAGGCAAATTCTTGGATGGTACCTTCAAAAGGTCACGGCCGATTTCCTTCTCCATGCTTCCTTAATCCGAGCTTATCTTTCGTCTCTAATGACCTCGTTGTCGACGGGCTGTTAACACTAATGTTCTTTTCTTCTTTCCTTTGGCAGGCAAATGGTCTACCGACTAAGTTATCCAAGCATGATTCACAACCTGCTCTCACAACTTTACATCCGCAAGCACCTCATATTCTGCCTCCCAACTTTGTCCCCCCAGGGGGTCCACAACTCTTTTGTGGATACGTGCGTGGCGAGCACGGGGCCCCGAGCCATTGCAGCCTTCTTTCTCTCCCGGGCTGCATTTCCTTTCCCTTCCTCTCCTTTCCCCTCCATACCCCTTTCCCCTCGCCCTCTCCTCTCCCTCTATTGGTGTCCTTGCTTATGTTGGCCCCCGCTATCCTCCTGGTTCTGTTGGTTTTACACTCCGGCTTTGTTGCGTAATCATCTCCTCCTTTTGGCATTCCTTGGTCCCCCTCTGGGGTTTGACCTCCATTCCAAAATTTTTCTTCCGTAGTGTGAGCCATTTGGGGAAGAGCACCTTACCTAGTGTCTCCGACGTGTGCCCTCCTAGTACATTCCACCTTTTCTTTTACGTCGTTGTCTGATGCTAGGGTGCATAGCCAGCACGGTAGCCAGCCCGTGTGGTGGGGTCGCTATGTACCCTTTTGGTTGAGCCCCCTGAACACACAGGGATCACACTTCTGATACCTGAGCTGTGACCTCCTCATGCATGCCTTGGAGTGGTTGCTCGTCATCCTGGAGCATCGGAACTCCCGGCAATGGCCGCCGTGCCAGACGGCCCTTGCTGTGGCTGGGTGGCGCCCGTGAGGAGAGCCCCTGATCGGAGTGGGTGGTATCAGGGCGGACGCTATGCAGATGAAACGCATACGGGTCCAAAACTCTGGCCGCTCTTCTGCGGCCGTCTCTCTGCGTGGTACTGATTCCTCAAGTGCTGCTTCTCTTGCCCCTTCGGCCTTCCCTTCCGTGGCTACCCCCTGGGAGGAGGGTCAGGCCCCTCGTCTAGGGGCAAAACCTTTCCCCCGTTATCTAGTTTGCACCAGGACTGATGGAGATACTTTCACCAGTGTCAAACCTTTATTCTTTGTGGAACACATTGAAGACAAGTTCGGCGAAGTGGACTCCCTGAGCAAGATGCGGTCGGGTTCGTTACTGATAAAAACTGCTTCGGCTGCTCAATCTGCGGCCCTTCGTGCCTGTACCCATCTTGGCACAATTCCCGTGTTCATTACCCCTCACCAGTCTCTAAATATGGTACAAGGTGTGATTTTTCACAGAGACCTCATCCTTCAAACTGATGAGGAACTTCGGGACAATCTCGGACGGCGGGGTGTTCACTTTGTTCGGCGTGTTCAGAAGGGTCCTAAAGATAATCGTATTGATACTGGTGCCTTTATCCTGGCCTTTGAAGGGGATACCCTTCCTGAGAAAGTTAAGATTATGGTCTATCGCTGTGATGTGAAGCCGTACATCCCACCTCCTATGCGGTGTTTTAAGTGCTTGCGTTTTGGCCACATGTCTTCTCGCTGTACCCAGGACCCTCTCTGTGGTGACTGTGGACGTCCACTCCATGAGGGGAGTCCCTGTGTTCCCCCTCCTGTATGTGTAAATTGTCATGGTAGTCATTCTCCACGTTCAGCAGATTGCCCAGTCTATAAGAAAGAAAAAAAGATACAGGAGTATAAGTCTCTTGATCGTTTAAGCTACACAGAGGCCCGTAAGAAATATGCACGATTGCACCCTGTGTCCATGACATCTAGTTACGCCTTGGTTACATCTTCATCCCTTCCTCCCCCTTCCTTACCCCCATCCCGGACCCGTCTCCTTCCCCCCCTCCCCTGCGGCTCCCACACCTTCTCCTCTGGGCGCTGCTCCCCCTCCCCAGCCGGAGAAGTGTCCCACTCCTTCGGCGTCTGCCGGTCAAGGGCGCCTCTCCCGGGATGCCCCTTCCCGGCACCTTCCAGGTCAAAGGTCTGCTGCAGCGCGGCGACCGCGAGAGCCGCGGTCTATCGGCCCCCAGGTCGCCCGGTCTCTTTCTGTTCCTGATCTTGCTGCAGCTGGCTCCATTATGCCACACAGCCCTCCTCGATCTCAGCCTGAAAAGAAGAAGAAACATAAGTCCCGGGACAAAGAGCCTCTGGTGTCACCGGAGGTCCCTTCCCCGGCTTCACAACCGGATTCTGACCTGTCGTTTATGGATGTCGCCCCCTCCTTGTCGGTGACGGGTGGGGACCCGGCGGTATGACTGGATTTAGCGTGTTTAGCCCTCATTTAAACCATCGTTCTGTGGTTCTCCAATGGAATTGTAATGGCTACTATCGTCACCTTCCGGAATTGAAATCCCTTCTTTCGTCCTACTCAGCAGCTTGTGTGGTTCTCCAGGAATCTCATTTTACTGATGCTCACTCACCGACCCTCCGTGGGTTCCGTGTTTTCTGTCGAAATCGGGTCGGACCCTTGCGGGCTTCTGGTGGCGTTTGTACGTTGGTCCGTACAGACATTGCTAGCACGTGGATTCCTCTCCAAACTACATTGGAAGCGGTTGCTGTTAGGGTCCACTTAGACTCTGCAGTCACAGTATGCAATCTTTATCTCCCTCCTGACAGGACTCTTACACCTGCTGCCTTAACCACCCTTCTTCAGCAACTTCCTCCTCCCTTCCTCCTCCTTGGGGATTTTAATGCTCATCATCCTTTGTGGGGCAGTGCCTTTCCATCTAGACGAGGTCTTCTTATAGACCAATTTATTGCAGACCACGACCTGTGCCTTCTTAATGATGGCTCCCCTACTCATTTCAGTGCTGGTCATGGTACCTTTTCTGCCATTGATCTTTCTCTTTCTTCTCCCTCTCTCCTCCCTTCATTACACTGGTCGCCACACGACGACCTTTGTGATAGTGACCATTTCCCGTTGATTATTTCGCTCCCTTCCCGCTCCCCGATGGACAGGTTACCTCGTTGGTCTTTCCACCGCGCCGATTGGCCTCTATATACTGCACAGGTCGAGTTTTCTCCCTCTTTGTCGGGTTGTATTGATGACGTCCTACGTGACGTGTCTGACGCGATTGTTCGCGCTGCTAACCTTGCTGTCCCGCGCTCATCTGGACAATTTCGTCGTCGGCAAGTCCCGTGGTGGAGTACGGCCATTGCCATTGCCATCCGTGATCGCCGTCGAGCTTTGCAACACTTTAAGAGGCACCCATCTGTAGCCAGCCTTTCTACCTTTAAGCGCCTTCGCGCTAAAGCCCGTTATTTAATCAAACAGAGCAAGCGGATATGTTGGGAACGATTCGTTTCTTCCCTTGGTTCCACTGTCACTCTGTCACGGGTATGGGCTACACTTCGCTCTCTCCAAGGTTGCCATCGGCAGTCCATCCTCCCAGGCCTTCACCTCCCAGATGGCATTTGTACGGACCCATTAGTTCTCGCAGAACATCTTGCGACCCATTTTGCAGTGGCATCAGCGTCGGCCTCCTATCCAGCTGCTTTCCTTCATCAAAAACAGCAGGCTGAAGCTGTCACCTTATGTTTCACCACTAGTGAGTCAGAATCTTACAACGAACCTTTCACTGAATGGGAATTTCTTTCTGCTCTATCTTCTTCTCATGATACGGCCCCTGGCCCAGATTCCATTCATAACCAGCTGCTTCAACATCTCAGTGCTCCACAACGGCACCATCTTCTTCGGGTGTTTAACCGTATCTGGCTCCAGGGTGACTTCCCTTCTCAGTGGAGGGATAGCATTGTGGTTCCTGTCCTTAAGCCTGGTCAGAACCCCATATCTGTTGACAGCTATCGGCCAATTAGTTTGACCAATGTTGGTTGTAAGTTACTTGAACGGCTGGTAGCCCGTCGGCTCACTTGGGTCCTCGAATCTCGGGATCTATTGTCCCCTTACCAGTGTGGCTTTCGAGAGGGACGATCTCCAATCGATCATTTGCTTCGCTTGGAATCCGCAGTTCGGCAGGCTTTTTCCCAGCGCCGCCATTTGGTTGCAGTGTTTTTTGACCTTCGCAAGGCCTATGACACGGCCTGGCGCCATCACATCTTACTAACCCTTCATCAGTGGGGTCTTCGGGGCCCACTCCCGATTTTTATCCGCCAGTTCCTGATCCATCGGTCATTCAGAGTTCGAGTTGGTACTGCTTTTAGTTCTCCACGGACCCAGGAGACGGGCATCCCACAGGGTTCTGTCTTGAGTGTCCTTCTTTTCCTCATTGCTATCGATGGACTTGTGGCCTCTGTCGGTCCCTTGGTCGCCCCTGCCCTGTATGTGGATGATTTCTGCATTTGGGTTAGTTCCTCCTCGTTGTCTTGTGACAGCCAGAGCGAGAGCACCAGCAGCAGCGAGTACTGTTTGTATAAAGCGTTTATTTTGCATTTTGTTTACGACCTTCCACTAAGGAAGGGATTCTATTTGTGTTTATCTGCTCTGCATAGTAACTAACAGTTCTTGATAAAACTTTACGTAGTTTTCGTGTTAGATTTCTTAGTGTTTTCTTGATCGTTTAGAACAGAAAGCGCCCTAAAACCGTCTTTTGTTTGTTTCGCGGCCGTTAGCCACTAGTCATTTGAATCAGCAGTTGTCTTGTGACAGCCAGAGCGAGAGCACCAGCAGCAGCGAGTACTGTTTGTATAAAGCGTTTATTTTGCATTTTGTTTACGACCTTCCACTAAGGAAGGGATTCTATTTGTGTTTATCTGCTCTGCATAGTAACTAACAGTTCTTGATAAAACTTTACGTAGTTTTCGTGTTAGATTTCTTAGTGTTTTCTTGATCGTTTAGAACAGAAAGCGCCCTAAAACCGTCTTTTGTTTGTTTCGCGGCCGTTAGCCACTAGTCATTTGAATCAGCAGTTGTCTTGTGACAGCCAGAGCGAGAGCACCAGCAGCAGCGAGTACTGTTTGTATAAAGCGTTTATTTTGCATTTTGTTTACGACCTTCCACTAAGGAAGGGATTCTATTTGTGTTTATCTGCTCTGCATAGTAACTAACAGTTCTTGATAAAACTTTACGTAGTTTTCGTGTTAGATTTCTTAGTGTTTTCTTGATCGTTTAGAACAAGAAAGCGCCCTAAAACCGTCTTTTGTTTGTTTCGCGGCCGTTAGGCACTAGTCATTTGAATCAGCAGTTGTCTTGTGACAGCCAGAGCGAGAGCACCAGCAGCAGCGAGTACTGTTTGTATAAAGCGTTTATTTTGCATGTTGTTTACGACCTTCCACTAAGGAAGGGATTCTATTTGTGTTTATCTGCTCTGCATAGTAACTAACAGTTCTTGATAAAACTTTACGTAGTTTTCGTGTTAGATTTCTTAGTGTTTTCTTGATCGTTTAGAACAAGAAAGCGCCCTAAAACCGTCTTTTGTTTGTTTCGCGGCCGTTAGCCACTAGTCACTTGAATCAGCAGTTGTCTTGTGACAGCCAGAGCGAGAGCACCAGCAGCAGCGAGTACTGTTTGTATAAAGCGTTTTTGTACTTATTTGCTGCGCTTAGCTTTTAAATAGTTTTTCTGGGAAAACCTAGCGTAGTTTTCGCGTCTCGTATTTCAGTGAGTGTTTCTTGATTATCAGAGTAGCTCATCAGAAGATTATCTTGGGAATTTGTCACCGTATAGAGTAGGGTAAACATAGTCATGTGTAGGGACTGTGGTTGTTGTGAGCGGACGCAAGGAGAATTGGCCACTCTTCGGGGGCAGGTGGAGGCTTTGTCTGTTAGGCTCATCGAGCTCGAGGCGCAGGCGTCGGCTCGTAGTGGCGTTGGGGCAACTGTGGTGAGACCTATGCGTACTTCGGTGGCCTTGGAATCACATGGAACCCCTGATGTCGCTGCGTCTTCCGGCAGTGAGCATCTTACGGGTCAGCCATCACTCCAGGGTGAATGGCGGACAGTGGTGGGCTCGCGCGTGCCTGGCCGAAAGGCGAAGGTGGGATCTGGCCGCGTGGCAGCTGCCTTACCCCTTTCCAACAGGTACGGGGTGCTTCCTAGTGGTGATGACATCGTTTCCGAGCCACCACAGGATGCCTCGCCTGTTGGGCCAGTGGCCGATTCTCCGGCAAGGTCCCGACAGTCACAGAGGGCGGGCCTATTAGTTATAGGGAGCTCCAACGTTAGGCGGGTTATGGAGCCCCTTAGGAAAATAGCGGGTAGGTCGGGGAAGAATGCCAGTGTGCACTCGGTGTGCTTGCCGGGGGGTCTCGTCCGTAATGTGGAGGAGGCCCTTCCGGCAGCTATTGAACGCACTGGGTGTGACCGGCTGCAGATAGTAGCACATGTCGGAACGAATGACGCCTGCCGCTTGGGTTCTGAGGCCATCCTTGGTTCCTTCCGGCGGCTGGCTGATTTGGTGAAGACAACCAGCATCGCACGCGGAGTGCAAGCTGAGCTTAATATCTGCAGCATAGTGCCCAGAGTCGATCGCGGTCCTCTGGTTTGGAGCCGTGTGGAGGGTCTAAACCAGAGGCTCAGACGACTCTGCGACTATAATGGTTGCAAATTCATCGACCTCCGTTATTGGGTGGAGAACTGTAGGGCCCCCCTAGACAGGTCAGGCGTGCACTACACACCGGAAGCAGCTACTAGGGTAGCAGAGTACGTGTGGCGTGCACACGGGGGTTTTTTAGGTTAGAGGGACCCCCCCTTGGGCGAAACGATAAAATACCTGACGGCTTACCAGAGAGGACATTATCATCGTTGATAAAGAACGTCCGTCCTCAGAGACCAAAAACAGGAAAAGTTAACGTAATATTGGTAAACTGCAGGAGTATCCAGGGCAAGGTTCCTGAATTAGTATCTCTTATTGAAGGAAATAGTGCGCATATAGTATTAGGAACGGAAAGTTGGTTAAAACCGGAAGTGAACAGTAACGAAATCCTAGACACAGAATGGAATATATACCGCAAGGATAGGATAAACGCCAATGGTGGAGGAGTATTTATAGCAGTAAAGAATTCAATAATATCCAGTGAAGTTATTAGCGAATGCGAATGTGAAATAATCTGGGTTAAGTTAAGTATCAAAGGTGGGTCAGATATGATAGTCGGATGCTTCTATAGACCACCTGCATCAGCAACCGTAGTAGTTCAGCGCCTCAGAGAGAACCTGCAGAACGTCGTGAAGAAGTTTCGTGATCATACTATTGTAATAGGGGGAGACTTCAATCTACCAGGTATAGAATGGGATAGTCACACAATCAGAACTGGAGCCAGGGACAGAGACTCTTGTGACATTATCCTGACTGCCTTGTCCGAGAATTACTTCGAGCAGATAGTTAGAGAACCAACTCGTGAAGCTAACGTTTTAGACCTCATAGCAACAAATAGACCGGAACTTTTCGACTCCGTGAATGTAGAAGAGGGTATCAGTGATCATAAGTCAGTGGTTGCATCAATGACTACAAGTGTAATAAGAAATGCCAAGAAAGGAAGGAAAATATATTTGCTTAACAAGAGTGATAGGGCACAAATCGCAGAATATCTGAGTGACCACCATCAAACGTTCATTTCTGAGGAAGAGGATGTGGAACAAAAATGGAAAAAATTCAGAAACATCGTCCAGTACGCCTTAGATAAGTTCGTACCGACTAAGGTCCAAAGCGAGGGGAAAGATCCACCGTGGTATAACAATCATGTACGAAAGGTACTACGGAAACAAAGAAAGCTTCATCATAGGTTTAAGAGTAGTCGAATCATAGCTGATAAGGAAAAGCTGAACGAAGCGAAAAAGAGCGTAAAGAGAGCAATGAGAGAAGCATTCAACGAATTCGAACATAAAACATTGGCAAACAATCTAAACAAGAACCCTAAAAAGTTTTGGTCATATGTAAAATCGGTAAGCGGATCTAAATCCCCTATTCAGTCACTCGTTGACCACGATGGCACCGAAACAGAGGACGACCGAAGAAAGGCAGAAATACTGAATTCAGTGTTCCGAAACTGTTTCACTGCGGAAAATCGTAACACGGTCCCTGACTTCAGCCGTCGCACGGACGCCAAAATGGAAAATATTGAAATAAACGATATCGGAATTGAAAAACAACTGCTATCACTTAGTAGCGGAAAAGCATCCGGACCAGACGAGATACCCTTAAGATTCTACAGTGATTATGCTAAAGAACTTGCCCCCTTTCTATCAGCAATTTATCGTAGATCGCTGGAAGAACGTAAAGTACCTAGCGACTGGAAGAAAGCGCAGGTCGTTCCCATTTTCAAGAAGGGTCATAAATCAGATGCGAATAATTATAGGCCTATTTCGCTTACGTCAATCTGTTGTAGAATAATGGAACATGTTTTGTGTTCTCGTATTATGACGTTCTTAGATAATACAAATCTCCTTCATCATAACCAACATGGATTCCGCAAACAGAGATCATGTGAAACTCAGCTCGCCCTATTTGCCCAAGAAATTCACAGTGCCGTAGACACTGGCGAGCAGATTGATGCCGTATTCCTGGACTTCAGGAAGGCATTTGATACGGTTCCGCACTTACGTTTAGTGAAAAAAATACGAGCTTACGGAATATCGGACCAGGTTTGCGATTGGATTCAGGATTTCCTAGAAGAAAGAACACAACATGTCATTCTTAACGGTTCAAAATCTGCAGATGTAGAGGTAATTTCGGGAGTACCGCAGGGAAGCGTGATAGGACCTTTATTGTTTACAATATACATAAATGACTTAGTTGACAACATCGGTAGCTCCGTGAGGCTATTTGCAGATGACACGGTTGTCTACAAGAAAGTAGCAACATCAGAAGACTCGTACGTACTCCAGGAGGACCTGCAGAGGATTAATGCATGGTGCGACAGCTGGCAGCTTTCCCTAAACGTAGATAAATGTAATATAATGCGCATACATAGGGGCAGAAATCCATTCCAGTACGATTATGCCATAGGTGGTAAATCATTGGAAGCGGTAACGACCGTAAAATACTTAGGAGTTACTATCCGGAGCGATCTGAAGTGGAATGATCACATAAAACAAATAGTGGGAAAAGCAGGCGCCAGGTTGAGATTCATAGGAAGAATTCTAAGAAAATGTGACTCATCGACGAAAGAAGTAGCTTACAAAACGCTTGTTCGTCCGATTCTTGAGTATTGCTCATCAGTATGGGACCCTTACCAGGTTGGATTAATAGAAGAGATAGACATGATCCAGCGAAAAGCAGCGCGATTCGTCATGGGGACATTTAGTCAGCGCGAGAGCGTTACGGAGATGCTGAACAAGCTCCAGTGGCGGACACTTCAAGAAAGGCGTTACGCAATACGGAGAGGTTTATTATCGAAATTACGAGAGAGCACATTCCGGGAAGAGATGGGTAACATATTACTACCGCCCACATATATCTCGCGTAATGATCACAACGAAAAGATCCGAGAAATTAGAGCAAATACGGAGACTTACAAGCAGTCGTTCTTCCCACGCACAATTCGTGATTGGAACAGGGAAGGGGGGATCAGATAGTGGTACAATAAGTACCCTCCGCCACACACCGTAAGGTGGCTCGCGGAGTATAGATGTAGATGTAGATGTAGATGCCATCTGCAGAACGGCAGCTCCAGGTGGCTATACGGCGTGCCTCTGCATGGACCCTCTCACACGGGTTTCAATTCTCTCCTTTAAAATCGCGGGTGGTCCATTTCTGTCGCCGTACTACGGTCCACCCTGATCCAGAGCTCTATCTCGCTGCACAAAGATTGCCTGTGGTTCCACAGTTTCGTTTCTTAGGTCTTCTTTTCGACAACAAGCTCACTTGGCTGCCCCATATCAGACTCCTGAAGGTAGGATGTTTCCGTAAACTCAATGTCCTTCGCTTCCTTGCCCACTCCTCTTGGGGTGCGGACCGTTCCCTCCTCCTCCGTCTTTATCGTGCTCTAGTTCTGTCACGTTTGGACTATGGTTGTCAAGTTTATGGTTCAGCTGCTCCTTCCACGCTGCACGTGCTGGATCCAGTCCACCATCGTGGTATCCGTTTGGCCACCGGTGCCTTCCCTACTAGCCCTGTTGATAGTCTCCTGGTTGAAGCTGGGATCCCCCCCTTTCTGTTCGGCGGTCCCAGCTTCTGGTATCTTATGCCCTTACTATCCGTTCTTCTCCCGCTCATCCTTCCTATTCTATCCTATTCCCAGACCATGGACGTCGCCCGCCTGACTCCCGCCCTCGGGCGGGTTTACCGGTTGGGCTGCGCCTTGCGTCTCTTAACCGTGATTTTCGGCTTCCTTCTTTGTCCTGTCTTCCTCGCTCCCTCCCCTTCACCCCTCCTTGGTTAGTACCTCGGCCTCGAATTCGGATGGATCTCCGCCGCGGTCCGAAAGATTCCATCCCCCCGGTGGTGTTCCGTTCCTTTTTCCGCCAAATTTTATGGGAGTTTCGGGATGCTGTTGTTTTTTACACTGATGGCTCTAAATCTGCTGATCATGTTGGGTATGCCTTCACGTCCTTTGTTGGAACGGAAAATCATCTACTGCCACCCTCATGTGGGGTGTTTACTGCGGAATTGATGGCAATTTCCCGGGCCCTTACCTTTATTAAACAATCCCAACACAACCGCGTTTTGTTATGTACGGACTCGATGAGTGGCCTTCTTGCTATTGACCGGTGTTTTTCGCGCCATCCCTTGGTCTCTGCCATCCATGACCATCTCGCTGATCTTCACCGTGCTGCTTGTTCCATTGACTTCCTATGGGTCCCGGGCCATGTGGGTATCCCGGGTAATGAGCTCGCTGATCGTTTGGCTGGGGGAGCAGTTACTTACCCCCCGTTTTCTGCAACCCCTCCTGCAGCGGATTTACGGCTTCACATCAAATCCCACTTTGCACAGTCATGGGCCAATTCTTGGGAGGCTACTCCACTGTCTAATAAACTTTGTGCCATTAAGGTGAATCCAGGCCCATGGCGTTCTTCCTTTAGCCTCTCCCGCAAGGACTCGACCACACTGTGTCGTCTCCGCATTGGCCATACCAGGCTGACCCATGGTTTCCTTTTGCGTGATGAGCCACCCCCGCTATGTGGTTGTGGAGCCTTCCAGTCAGTGGCCCACATTTTGGTTGAATGCCCCCTTCTTTTGGCTCTGCGTGCTAAGTACAGACTCCCCCACACTTTACCTTTGATGTTGGCTGACGATTCCCGGATGGTCTCTCTGGTTCTAGGTTTTCTCCGGGAGAGTGGTTTTTATTCTCAGTTTTAAAGTTTTTAATCTCCCTCTGGTGTTGGGGCAGGGCGGTGAGTGTTTGGGTGTCTCCCACTGTAGGCAGTGTTCAGAGATTCCCGATTCACCTCCCTGACCGGAATCCTCTTTTCTTTCCCTTTTACTCTGTTTTTACCCCTTCTTTTTAAGGCTTGGTTAGTTTTTCTATTCCCATACGTACTTTCTGCATTATAGCAGTTGTACCTTTTAAGTCACAGGTGGTCTTGCCTATGCTGCTTCAGCATAGTGTTGGGTTCGTTCTCTTGCCAACTTCCCTCATTTGTTTTTACTAATGACAACGTGACTGCCCTTTTACGTTTCCCCTTTTTCCGTTTTATTTTTCTGACTATACTGAGATGTCCCGTTAGCAGAATGGAGTCTATTTGAAACAAGGGACTGATGACCTTGCTGTTTGGTCCCTTTAACCTCAAACAACCAACCAACCAACCAACCCAACTTTGTACTGGTACTCATGGAAGAACAGCTGTAAGGGCATGTCGTGAGGCGTGCTTGAACAGCTCATTATGACCAAAAACAAGAGTGTAGATGGGTATGTACAATTCACAATCGAAGAGCTTCGAAATCCTAAAGAGGCAATTCAAAATTTTTCTTCACACTTGAAGACAGTCTCTCTGAAGTACTTGATTTATTTAGTCTTAAAGACTTTAGATCCTATGTTTGCATTTTAAGTTTCAAGAGTGAGGAATTCAATCAATTATTTTATGGTTCCAGAGAACTTTAAAGTGACTGACGTCACTCTGAGAAGGCAGAAAACTGGCGAGCTAGAACACTGGCAAGCCTAAAAAAAAGTTAAAAATAGTCGGTAGAGCACTTGTCCACGAAATGCAAAAGTCGCAGGTTCGAGTCTCAATCCGGCACACAGTTTTAGTCCGCCAGGAAGCTTCACTATGAAAGCTGATCCATGACTGTTTTTCACTTTTTCATCATGTCGATTGTTCATATACCACTCTTCTTTAGGCGCCCCGGTGGTCCCAGTCGCCTACGGTGTACTGGAAGCCGAGCGGTGACCTCTCCAGTTGTCAGGATGCTAGGAAATGACTGTGGACGCAACAGAAACGCCAAAGAAACATTATTAATTCATGACGCCTTTATTCCTGCTGAGTACAATGTGGCCTGCGTAACACAGGCTGGCTGAGCTTGGTGATATCAACGACCTTCCTCGAGCCCTCGCTGAGTCGGAGCAATGACACCAGCTCCGGGCCGCACCAGTCTTGCTAGCACACCGCCGCGTGCTGTGACGTAGCGGTGGAATGCCCTTACTTCGGCCGCGTGTGGCTGACGGTGCCCGGCTGGCTCGGCGGCGGACAGCAGGCCGCTGCGCGTACGAGGCTCCGGGTTAGAGTCCCAGCACTGTCGGCACGAGAGCCGTTCTCGTAGTGTGGAGTGCACTCTATCCCACCCCGTCTTCTTCCCTTCTTCCCCGTCTCCTCCTGGTGGCTCGTCCGCGGTGGACGGTCTGCAATCCCCCAGCGTCGTCGGCTCACCCGGTTGTGACGGCGGATGCACAGGGCCTAGGCCCCACACGATCTTGACGACGGCTCACTGATGTGGTCAGCATTGGCGGCGAGCGAGTCTGCCGCGATGTCTGCTAATCCTGGGTTGATGATTGACAGTGGCAGCAGAGAGGACCAGAGCTGGTACTGTCCCCTCTCGTCTGCTGCTGGATGGGCTGCCCTTACTGCAACATCTCCTTAATAAAGATTAACATGTCGATCACCGAGCTGAGCGCTATGCAGCGTCCCAGTACACATCTAACTGCAAGTCTAACTGCGAGTGCCTTGTTGCTATCAAAGCTGGCGTATTTAAAGGAAGCACGAGCGACGTCCTGACGTCATGCTCGTTTGTAATGAACGCATGCGTTCCACTTATACTGATGATTCATCTGTCGTACTCGCCCCTTAGGTGTTCTTGTGACAGAGTTAGGTGTTGTTACAGCAGACTTACGTGAAGTTATGAAATGCAGTACAGCTGACGCTATACCTCTGTCTTACACTCTACGAAAGTCTCCATCTAACACAAACCCGTGTGCTAAGCAATTCTCTCTCTCCTGTTGTGTGTAACCAGGCCACTGCCCCTGCGTGACGACACATTCCGATACATGTGAAATCCTCTTTCCTCTTGGCTAACCAGCTGCCTCTGGCTCTCGGCATAGGCAACGAAACTTTGACAATATTCCACGTTTCCAACTCTACTATTCCGCGACACTACACTTCTAACACAAGGGTCTCAACAACCTTTGCGATTCCCTCTTAACAGTTCTATCACTTTGTTCTTTGTGATTCAAATATTTGACGACAATGTAAACCAATGCTGCATGGTTGTGCACTGTTGCCGTGAACTGCCACCAACACAGCACGGACTGTTGCAGCGTTTTAACCCCTTTAAATTATGACGAATTAAGAATTACCGCACGATACTCCGCTTTGTCTATGAGACTAGCCATGTTGTTTTGACACCTATAACGGCGTTGTCTGGTGTTGTGGTGCGAGGATTTCGATGTGTACCACGATTACAGACAACCACCTGCAAACAAGCAAAACATTAATTACCTAACTTCATTTTTTGGGGGGATAGCGAAAGCTTTGACTATCTCTTGTACATCTTTATTAGTGAATTTTGCGTTTGGTGCCATTTGAAGTGTGAGAACTGTTTTATTATTATTTTGAAACATCATGTGTTATCTGCCTTGGAGTTGGGCCTTGAAAAGCAGTCGCCACAGATGATGGGGCGACCCCAGGGACAGCGACCCCTGCCCTCTTCAATGTTCCCGGTGCAGCTAAAGTTGGACCGTCGACAGTTTAGGACAACGATAGCTACAGCTACAAAGCTTATTCGCTTGCTAACTCTAAACCAAGTAGCGTTAGTAGTTCGAGAATATTGTGAGAACACAGTGAGAGTATTGCTTTTCTGTAGAAACTTTAAAACAACCATGTAGTTGTAAAATAAAAGGGCAAGATGCCGAGAAAATTACTGCTTGCCCTCTTTTGGCGACGCATATCACCCCGGCGTAAATCGTCAACTGTAAAATAACACCAGTACCTAATTTTTTATACGAAGTTTGTGGTTTGCACCTTATCATACCCTCCTGGAAATTTATTTGCGATCCCAAATTTGTTTTGCTTTCCTTTTCGTGCCTTTTTAGAAAAATATAAATAAATACGATATACTGAGAGTTGTTTCGGTTTATTTGCAGTATAAGTAACTTAAAAACCGAAAAAAAATTTCCGTATGGGGGCCCGACCTCACTACCTTCGGGTTACCGTTTTGTATGTCTGCGCTAACCACTGCCTAGAAACTCCACTAACGTAAAAGGCTCATGCCTCGCCCGATACGCGCCAAAAATGCTATATTTTGTGAACGTTTTGCCATCTGGAGCTCCCGCTTCCGTCGTTTTCACTTCTGTCCATGTCCTGCATACAAGGGGTGGAGTCCCACAGTGGGACGGCTAACGAAGAGAACACGGCAAGTGCCATCACCCGATTTCCCAGTAACTTCGCTCTGTGGAAGAGGAGTCAAAATTAGCTAACGTGTGTTTCGGCTTATTCGTAGATCGTCCTGAGAAAACAATGGTCAAAATTTTCACCGTAATTTATAAGCCTTTTAACATGCGAAAAATTGAACTGAAGTGGTGACACATTAGGTAGTGCCGCACTTTTGCGCCCTGTGTTCGAAACCTGATTCTTTATAATTTGATTTAATTTTATTTCATTAATCTACTCATGTTCGTAAAAGGTTACTACACAAATTTTTCATATTTAATTGAGGAATACAAGGGCGCTATACAATGAAGAGCCAAAGAAACTGGTACATCTGCCTAATATCGTGTAGGACCCTCGTGAGCACGCAGAGGTGCCGCAACACGACGTGGCATAGACTCGACTCATGTCTGAAGTAGTGCTGGAGGGAAGTGACATCATTAATCCTGTAGGGCTGTCCATAAATTCGTAACAGTACGAGGGAGGTGGATATTTCTTCTGAACAGCACGTTTCTGGAGCCATTCTGTAGCAATTCTAGAAGAGTGGGATGTCCTGCTGGAATTGCCCAAGTCCGTCGGAATGCACAATGGACATGAATGGCTGCAAGTGATCAGGCAGGATGTTTATGTACGTGTCACCTGCCACAGTCGTATCTAGACTTATCAAGGGTCCCATATCACAGCAACTCCACACGCCCCACACCATTACAGAGCCTCCGCCTGTTTGAACAGTCCCCTGCTGACATCCAGGGTCCATGGATTTATGAGTCCATGTCCATCCACTCGATACAATTTGAAACGAGACTCGTCCGACCAGGGAACATGTTTCCAATCTCAACAGTCTAATGTCTGTGTTGATGCGTCCAGGCGAGGCGTAAAGCTTTGTGTCGTACTGACATCAAGGGTACACGGGTGGGGCTTCGGCTTCGAAAGCCGATATCGATGATGTTTCATTGAATGGTTTGCACGCTGACACTTGCTGGTGACCCAGCTCTGAAATCTGCAGGAATTTGCGGAAGGATTGCAAAAAATGGCTCTGAGCACTATGGGACTTAACATCTGTGGACATCAGTCCCCTAGAACTTAGAACTACTTAAACCTAACTAACCTAAGGAAATTACACTCATCCATGCCCGAGGCAGGATTCGAACCTGCGACCGTAGCAGTCGCGCGGTTCCGGACTGCGCGCGTAGCGGAAGGATTACACTTTTGTCACGTTGACCGATTCTCTTCACTCGTCGTTGGTCCCGCTTGCAGGATCTTTTCCGGCCGCAGCGATGTCGGAGATTTGACGTTTTACCGGATTTCTGATATTCACGGTACACTCGTGAAATGGTCGTACTGGAAAATCCCCACTTCATTGCTTCCTCGGAAATGCTGTGTCCCATCGCTCGTGCGCCATCTATAACACCACGTTCAAACTCACTTAAATCTTGATAACCTGCCATTGTAGCCGCAGTAACCAGTCTAACAACTGCGCCAGACAATTGTCTTACATAGGCGTTGTCGACCGCAGCGCCATATTCTGCCTGTTTACATATCTCTGTATTTGAATAGTATGCCTATACCAGGTTCTTTGGCGCTTCAGTAAATTAAATGTAAAATTAATACTAGGTTTCAGAATAAGTGACATACAGGAATTGCAAAATATGTGTTTACGCTATTTTCAGGGGTTAAAATCTTTTTATACTCTCATGTTTCCTTCTTATATCAATTCTTATATTAATTGTTACATTTCATTCTTCTGCTTATTCTTCGGGAAGATTTGGTACATTCGCTAGGATGATACCTATCGTAGACACATTCGAAACATAGAAATTCCGACCACGATGAGAATCGCGCGAAGGCGGATTTGCCACAGTGACATTATTCGTTTGGGCAAGAACCTTTGTTAACATTGCTGAAGATACCAGGCGTTGGCAATAATTTCTCGGCAAACCACTGTGAGGGTACGAGATTTCCCAAAATGAATCATTTCATTGATTTTTGACTATAAATGAACAAGCTCTATTAGTAGATCTGTTCATTTGTTCACCTGGAAAATATTGTACAGAGGTCAAAAGTTTAATTACTTTGTGGGAATATTTGGTAAGGAATGGATCTTGTTTCATGTGTTTTGTTACTTTTCGTGGCAGATATTCCGCACGAGCTTTGTGCCGTCGCCGGAACGTTAAAGCGGTGATTGGCGTCATGACGTGCGGAGCGATCGGCGGCGACAAAGAATTTTCTGCGCGAACCATGACGTCGTGGAATACCAATGACCAGAAGATTAATAGTGTAAATACTGGTGTATATACTCTGGTTTTTTCCTGGGAAGTTTGGAGTATGTCGAAAACGTGATGTACCTAACGCATTAACGGCAGATCATACTTGTAATCGAAGGCATAATAAAAGCCTTTGTACAAATCATAGTTGAAGAGTTCTGGTTTTGATATAAGTAGAATTTTTCTACAGACATATGGAGAGTTTATCAGCGAGTTGGGGGTTCACCGACTTCTCGGAGCTGAAGACCAGCAACGAACGAATTTATAAACTGACTGAACCCTCGCACCACGCATAGCATACAATTTTTTTCCGAAAAATTGTTCTTCCATTGGTTATGAATCAAGATACATTACAGGAATGTCATCGAAAACCATTTGAAGTCTTTTCTCTTTTTATTTTTAAATTAATTCACCAGACAGACAATTAGTAGATGAATAAGGACAACGTAATTTCAGCATACATTGGAAACCATTCGTGTAAAAATCTTCTACGGATATTGGTAGATACAAACAACTTTAAACTTTGTGTTCTGCCGTAGGCAGGTCTTGTCATGGAGGAAGTGTCGTCAGAGAGGTCCACCGCATGAGCGTCTAGGGAAGTGATTTCAGTGGTGGTTTCCCGGTGCCTTCCACTGATGATGATGAAATGACAATGAGGGCAACACAACACCCAGTCCCTGAGCGGAGAAAATCTCCGATCCAGCCGAGAATTGAACCCGGGCCCCTGGCGTGACAGACCTCCGCGCCGACCACTCAGCTATCGGGGCGGACAGATACAAACAAAACAAAAATAAAAACAATAATCTGGTTTTGAACACAGAGTACAAAACTAAAGCCGCGACGCTGGACACTGTGCCATCGCTTCGGGCGAACCTATCGTGCGCTACCAGACACATACTGTACCTTTAAAACTTTGACTATCGTTTTCACATAAACAGTCGAGTTTCTACGAATAAGCTGAGACACGTGTTCAGTTCTTTGGACCCCTCTTCCACAGCCGGCCGAAGTGGCCGTGCGGTTAAAGGCGCTGCAGTCTGGAACCGCAAGACCGCTACGGTCGCAGGTTCGAATCCTGCCTCGGGCATGGATGTTTGTGCTGTCCTTAGGTTAGTTAGGTTTAACTAGTTCTAAGTTCTAGGGGACTAATGACCTCAGCAGTTGAGTCCCATAGTGCTCAGAGCCATTTGAACCATTTTTGACCCCTCTTCCACTGAGCGAAATTTCTTTGAATCCTGGTTACGGCACTTGTCGTGTTCTCCTCGTAAGGTTAGAAAGATCTAGTCTACGTGGCGCACTTCCAGATCCAGATAACAGCTAAAAAAGGAACGCTGCACTCAAAAACCAATAATCTCATTTTTGACGCCCCCTGTTCCTGAGCGCGCCACGCATATTTTCCAGCTGATGGCCGCTTCGCCAGGAGCGCGCTGCGGCTCCGGGCTCATTTGTCAGCGCGAGCGCGTATACGTACCAATTGCGCGGGGCTATTTTGATGTTCGCAGCCAGCAGGCCGTCGACTCTAATTACGGCTGTATTGTTAGTAATGTGCGCGTACTAAGCGAGATCTATTACGGCTCGAAAAATCATCCATATATTTCTTTTATTACGTATCTGTCCATTAACGGGCGTTTAAAAGGCCGATAAATCTGCCCGCGAGCGTCATAACACGTGATTTCGCTGTATTTTCATGGCCCACGTGCGTCAGCTTTACGCCCCTGCTCGCGAACGTGTTGCGTTGTTTCCACCCCGGTCGTCAGTGGATTATGTAGCAGTGACGCTGCCTCAGATGTTTTTCTGTCCAGGTAAGAGGCACACCATTCACTGTTAGTCAGTCGAAAGATTGTGTGTTTTCTGCTGCTGGACAGCAGTGTATACGTAAAATATTTTCGATGACTGAGCCTGTTCTATGATTGGCTACAGGACTTAATTTTTTATTTATTTGGCTTGGATTTATTGAACCATTTCACAACGATTTCGAACAAGTAAAAACATACACCTGGGGAAAAAGTGGGAAAATCTACACAACAGTTTAAGATTGTGCGGGCCCGCGTCTTGTATTCCCTACAAAATATTAATTTGAAACGAAATAGCGTATATAAAAATGAATAGGTTGTTGAGAGATAGAAAATGAGGAACAAGCGGGGAAATTCTTTTAATTAATATCATTGTTAAAATATTTAACATACTAGCTGAATAAACGGCGTTCCCAAAGCATTCATTTATTCCAATTTTTCCTTAGTCTATCTCCTCCTCCCCCTGTGTCTGACCATCTCCTCCTTAATCGCCTCTCTGTCCATCTCCTCAACCACCTCTCTCCGTTTGCCTACTTCACTCCCTCATACTCTATCTCCTCATCCCCCCCCCCCCCCCCCTCTCTGTCCACTTCATCCTCGACCTTTCTGTATCCACGTTGTCATGCTAACCCTGTTAGGAGACCGGTGGTTCTTACCCTCACAGTATTCCTTTCTAGATCGCAACTCATATTTGTACCAAATCCTTCCATGGGTTTAGGATGAGCAGCGAACGCGTGTAAATATATTTCACATATAAACACATCAAAAAAAGTTCTGCATCACCTCGGTTCCCAGAACTCCTGGAGATAGATGTTGACTGTTGATATTGTCACAGACACAGTCCCTTTGACTGTTCAGAGATGTCACTAAATCCGCCCAAAGATATAAACAACCATGCATGAGCAGCGCCTATTTGACGGAAGGGGTCCGACAGCCGATCAGTTCCAGTCATTCCACCAGGAAGGAGGTACACGGCTCGTGTTGTCTGTAGTTCATCCATGCCTAGACGGTCAATACAGCGGTTCGATCGCTTCCGCATTGTTACTTTGTGCCAGGAAGGGCTTTCAACAAGGGAACTGTCCAGGCGTCTCGGAGTGAACAAAAGCAATGTTCTTTGGATATGGAGGAGATACAGAGAGATAGGAACTGTCGATGAGATGCCTCGCTCAGGCCGCCCAAGGGCTGCTACTGCAGTGGATCACCGCTACCTACGGATTATGGCTCGGAGAAACCCTGACAGCATCGCCACCGTGTTGAACAATGCTTTTCGTGCAGACACAGGACGTCGTGTCACGACTCAAACTGTGCGCAATAGGCTGCATGACGCGCAACTTCACTCGGACGTCCATGGCGAGGTCCACTTTGCAACCTCGACACCATGCAGCGCGGTACAGATGGGCCCAACAACATGCCTAATGGACCGCTCAGGATTAGCATCACGTTCTCTTCACCGATGAGTGTCGCATATGCTTTCAACCAGTCAATCGTCGAAGATGAGTTTGTAGGCAACCCGGTCAGCTGAACGTCTTAGACACACTGTCCAGCAAGTTCAGCAAGGTGGAGGTTCTCTGCTGTTTTGGGGTGGCATTATGTGCGGATGACGTACGCCGGTGGTGGTCATGGAAGGCGCTGTAACGGCTGTACGATATGTGACTGTCACCCTCCGACCGATAGTGCAACCATATCAGCAGCATATTGGCGAGGCATTCGTCTTCCTGGCCGACAATTCGCTCCCCCATCGTGACATCTTGTGAACGACTTCCTTCAGAATAACGACATCGCTCGACTAGAGTGGCCAGCATGTTTTCCAGACAGGAACCCTATCGAACATGCCTGGGATAGACTAAAAAGGGCTGTTTATGGACGACATGACCCACCAACCACTCTGAGGGATCTACACCGAATCGCCGTTGAGGAGTGGGACAATCTGGACCAACAGTACCTTGATGTACTTGTGGAGAGTACGCCGCGGCAACTACAGGCGTGCACCAATGCAAGAGCGCGTGCTACTGGGTACTAGAGGTACCGTTGTGAACAGCAATCTGGACCACCACCTCTGAAGGTCTCGCTGTATGGTGGTGCAACATCCAATGTGTAGTTTTCATGAGCAATAAAAAGGCCGGAAATGTTTCTGTTGAACTCTCTTCGAATTTTCTGTACATGTTTCGGAATTCTCGGAACCGAGGTGGTGCAAAACTTGTTTTGATGTGCGTGTTTAACATATTTCACTCTTATTCGTACACTTATTTCACACTTACGTATCTCAAGCGAATTTCGCCCCGCAATTTCATTTTCACGTAGCTCAATGTTTATGATGCCGTATTTCCTGAACTATGCGCTGAAAATTGTATAATTTTGCGGGTACATCCAGTGGTGTATGTGACTACTGCGTACGAAATGTGTTGTGAATAGAGTTAGCAGCAATTCAGTGGTAAATTTAAACGTCTTACATAGTGCAGCAGTTTTTCAGGCAATTCAGTACTGTGACGCCATATCACCTGAACTATCTCTCGTACAATGATATTTTGTTGGCATATTCAGTGGTATTTGCGAATCCTGTCTGCTAAATATGTCGGTAATGCGGTTAGTAATGAACAAGTAATAACTTAAAAAGTCGTGTTACAAACGCCAGTTTTACTGCATGAACGGTGAAAATGTAGTAAGCTATAAACTTTGTCATCATTTTGTGGGTTGTCAGCGAGAAAAAGTTTGGTTAAAGTTAGAAATTATATATACAGGGTGTTACAAAATGGTACGGCCAAACTTTCAGGAAACATTCCTCACACTTTTTTTTGGTCATCAGTCTACTGACTGGTTTGATGCGGCCCGCCATGAATTCCTTTCCTGTGCTAACCTCTTCATCTCAGAGTAGCACTTGCAACCTACATCCTAAATTATTTGATTGACGTATTCCAATCTCTGTCTTCCTCTACAGTTTTTGCCCTCTACAGCTCCCTCTAGTACCATGGAAGTCATTCCCTCATGTCTTAGCAGATGTCCTATCATTCTGTCCCTTCTCCTTATCAGTGTTTTCCACATATTCCTTTCCTCTCCGATTCTGCGTAGAACCTCCTCATTCCTTACCTTATCAGTCCACCTAATTTTCAACATTCGTCTATAGGACCACACCTCAAATGCGTCGATTCTCTTCTGTTCCGGTTTTCCCACAGTCCATGTTTCACTACCATACAATGCTGTACTCCAGACGTACATCCTCAGAAATTTCTTCCTCAAATTAAGGCCGGTATTTGATATTAGTAGACTTCTATTGGCCAGAAATGCCATTTTTGCCATAGCGAGTCTGCTTTTGATGTCCTCCTTGCTCCGTCCGTCATTGGGTATTTTACTGCCTAGGTAGCAGAATTCCTTAACTTCATTGACTTCGTGACCATCAATCCTGATGTTAAGTTTCTCGCTTTCTCATTTCTACTACTTCTCATTACCTTCGTCTTTCTCCGATTTACTCTCAAACCATACTGTGTACTCATTAGACTGTTCATTCCGTTCAGCAGATCATTTAATTCTTCTTCACTTTCACTCAGGATAGCAATGTCATCAGCGAATTTTGTCATTGATATCCTTTCACCTTGTATTTTAACTCCACTCCTGAACCTTTGTTTTATTTCCATCATTGCTTCCTCGATGTACAGATTGAAGAGTAGGGGCGAAAGTGTCTTGATTTTTCTTTAGCCTTGCTTCCATTATTAGACGTAACGTCAGAATTCCCTTGTCTTACACCCTTCTTAATACGAGCACTTCGTTCATGATCGTCCACTCTTATTATTCCCTCTTGGTTGTTGTACATATTGTATATGACCCGTCTCTCCCTATAGCTTACCCCTACTGGTTTCAGAATCTCGAACAGCTTGCACCATTTTATATTGTCGAACGCTTTTTCCAGGTCGACAAATCCTATGAAAGTGTCTTGATTTTTCTTTAGCCTTGCTTCCATTATTAGCCGTAACGTCAGAATTCCCTCTCTCGTCCCTTTGCTTTTCCTAAAGCCAAACTGATCGTCACCTAGCGCTTTCTCAATTTTCTTTTCCATTCTTCTGTATATTATTCTTGTAAGCAGCTTCGATGCATGAGCTGATAAGCTGATTGTGCGATAATTCTCGCACTTGTCAACTCTTGCCGTCTAAGGAGTTGTGTGGATGATGCTTTTCCGAAAGTCAGATGGTATATCGCCAGACTCATATATTCTACACATCAACGTGAATAGTCGTTTTGTTGCCACTTCCCCCAATGATTTTAAAAATTCTGATGGAATGTTATCTATCCCTTCTGCCTTATTTGACCGTAAGTCCTCCAAAGCTCTTTTAAATTCCGATTCTAATACTGGATCCCCTATCTCTTCTCAATCGACTCCTGTTTCTTCTTCTATCACATCAGACAAATCTTCACCCTCATAGAGGCTTTCAGTGTATTCTTTCCACCTATCTGCTCTCTCTCCTCTGCATTTAACAGTGGAATTCCCGTTGCACTCTTAATGTTACCACCGTTGCTTTTAATGTCACCAAAGGTTGTTTTGACTTTCCTGTATGCTGAGTCTGTCCTTCCGACAATCATATCTTTTTCGATGTCTCCACTTTTTCCTGCAGCCATTTCGTCTTAGCTTCCCTGCACATCCTATTTATTTCATTCCTCAGCGACTTGTATTTCTGTATTCCTGATTTTTTCCGGAACATGTTTGTACTTCCTCCTTTCATCAATCGACTGAAGTATTGCTTCTGTTACCCATGGTTTCTTCGCAGCTACCGTCTTTGTACCTATGTTTTCCTTCCCAACTTCTGTGATGGCCCTTTTTAGAGATGTCCATTCCTCTTCAACTGTACTGCCTACTGCGCTATTCCTTATTGCTGTATCTATAGCGTTAGAGAACTTCAAACGTGTCTCGTTATTCCTTAGTACTTCCGTATCCCACTTCTTTGCGTATTGATTCTTCCTGACTAATGTCTTGAACTTCAGCCTACTGTTAATCACTACTATCTTGTGATCTGAGTCTATATCTGCTCCACACACACAAATAAAGAAAATATGTTATGTGGACATGTCTCCGGAAACGCTTAATTTCCATGTTAGAGCTCATTTTAGTTTTGTCATTATGTACTGTACTTCCTCGATTCACCGCCACATGTGTGGGCTGACGAGAATCAGCACGCAATTGTGCAATCACGTCATCAACACAGATTTTCTGTGAACGTTTGAGCAGGCATTGTTGGTGATGTCTTGATTGGGCCCCATGTTCTTCCACCTATGCTCAATGGAGCACGTTGTCATGATTTCATACGGTATACTCTACCTGTGCTGCTAGAACATGTGCCTTTACAAGTACGACACAACATGTGGTTCATGCACGATGGAGCTCCTGCACATTTCAGTGGAGGTGTTCGTACGCTTCTCAACAACAGATTCGGTGGCCGATGGATTGGTAGAGGCGGACCAATTCCATGGCCTCCACGCTCTCCTGATCTCAACCCTCTTGACTTTCATTTATGGGGGCATTTGAAAGCTCTTGTCTACGCAACCCCGGTACCAAATGTAGAGACTCTTCGTGCTCGTATTGTGGACGGCTGTGATGCAATACGCCATTCTCTAGGGCTGCATCAGCGCATCAGGGATTCCATGCGACGGAGGGTGGATGCATGTATCCTCGCTAATGGAGGACATTTTGAACATTTCCTGTAACAAAGTGTTTGAAGTCACGCTGGTACGTTCTGTTGCTGTGTGTTTCCATTCCATGATTAATGTGGTTTGAAGAGAAGTAATAAAATGAGCTCTAACATGGAAAGTAAGCGTTTCCGGACACATGTCCACATAACATTTTGTTTCTTTGTGTGTGAGGAATGTTTCCTGAAACTTTGGCCGTTCCTTTTTGTAACACCCTGTATATAAGTTTGTTGCAAGTCACCAAGTTCTGTCATTCTCAAATACTGGATGCTTCAAGTATAGGTATTCGCGCGTCGTTGTCTCCACCGCTTTTTCACCTCCACGTCTTCGATTGTTAGGAGGTTCTTATCCGCCACTGTGATTCTTTCCAGACATAAAAAGATGTGTGCCAGGTCTGGCTGAAATCGGTTTATTGGTTAAGGAGGATATGTAGAACATACATACCTGTATATAAACGTCCATTTTTATGATATACGAGGGTGGTCCAGAAAGTAAGGTCCGATCGCTCGCGAAATTGAAACAACTGGGAATATCCGGTAAAGCTTTACACAGATGTGTTGGGCAGTGTCTCTAGTACGCCCGTCGTTCGTGTCGCTTCTCTCTTTTCAGTTTTGAGTGAACAGTGAGCACGTAAAGATTCTTAGGGAATAGCGTCTCCCGCCAAGTATGAGGACCTGGTTAGAGATTTCGCCTGTGTCATGCAGCCCACGTAACACAACTGTCGAGCAGTTCCTTTTTCATGCCAGTTCTTTTTTTTTTTTTTTTTTTTTAGTTGCATCTGCTCGGGGCGGACGTCGTAAGACATGTGTTGAAGTTCGTCAGTTTTTTTGTTACATAGGGCAGCTAACCCTCTGACCGAACACGCTAAGCTACCGTGCCGGCGTTCTCCGTCGCACACTGCAGGGGCAATGAATACGCTTCTGCAGCGTTTTCGATGAGAAGTGTTTGATCACTCACAATACAGTCCGTAATTGGCTCCCCTTGAGTCTCATCTCTGCTCACAAGAACCACTGGCTACGAAGACAAAATGTTTCCACAGACAACGAGCTGCAGATCAGTGCAGGTAACTGGCCGAAAGCACAGGCGGCTCCTTTCTATGACCAAGATATTGGGAAGTCGATGCAATACTACGACAACATTCGAAGTTCGAGCGGTGACTATGTAGAGAAGTAGGTGGAAGGTGTACCTAACTGTTGCAAATAAAACGTTCCTGGTTTTCTCTGTGGTTTCCATTTCGCGACCGATCGGAACTTACCTTCTGGACAAACCTCGTATAACACGCCACGCGGGGTAGTTGCGCCATCTAGGGCCCCTTGTCACGGTCCGCACGGCTCCCCCCCCCCTCCCCCCCCGTTGGTGGTTCGAGCCCTCCTCGGGCATAGGTGCGTGTGGTTGTCCTTAGCGTAAGTTAGTTTAAGTTAGATTAAGTAGTGTGTAGTCTTAGGGACCGATGACCTCCGCAGTTTGGTCCCATTAGATCTTACCACAAATTTCCAAAATATATAATACGTTTGGATTGCAGGCTGGCAAAGAAATCTGAATTGTCACTCAGAATCGGATACCGGTGACATGAGTATCAGTAAAACTAATGTGGATGCGACGGAGGCCATGAAGAATGGGGGAGGAATACGAAGAGGCAACCTCCACACCCAGCAGACGATATTTGGGCAAAGAAACTTAAGATTGTGTTGTAAAAGTGTCAGTCACTGCTTTGCATTCGAATCGGAATGACGAATCTTGGTTGCGCCAGGCCAGAACTATTTGATGTACTGCTTCATATTCTGCAGGTTAGACAATGCAACGGGGCGCGGTGTTTGTAGTTTTAAGTGACAATATATCGACAGTTTACCATCACATCTAATTTGTATTTTAATGAGGATGAACGAACTGATGTGAACATGTGATTTCTATTCGTAGATTTGCTTTAGAGTGATATAAAATTTTAAAACGAAGATTTATAATGAAAGCTTTCAAGTTGTACATAGTTCATTCTTTGGAATTTTAACTTGCAGTTGAATTGTTTCACTACAGACCCAGAGCAGCGGATTACCTCTTCAGTGCTGCATATTCAGTGACTTTTGCCCAAAGCAGGCAGTAATAATTATTTTGAAATTAGTTGGTTCGAAGGACATAACCACATATGAAAATATTATATTGTGTGTTCAGAAAAAATGAGTGGAATACTTGAAAAGTAAATCCAATAAACATGGGCCTGGCAACGCATACACATATTTTATAGGAAGAGCTGCGAGACGCTTGGTTGCGGATGTTAGCACAGTCGTTGCTTGACGCCCCGTCAAATTTGTCTGCAAGTATTATGAGATGTAGCAGTACTCTGTCTACCGTGAGATGGTCTGCTGTCGGTTCTGAGGTTCGAGTCGTGCTGTAGGCTACGTTAGTTTTCGTCGTGTTTCTGTGGCTTATTTTACAGTACTGTCTACCGTGCGCATGTATCATGATGTTTTACCTGCTCCCATACGCGGATTTGCTTATGTATTTACTGTTATTGCGCTGTTTGTACGTAAAAATGGTGTAGTACATTTACATTTTCTCTGTTCCACCACTTCTTAGTAATGAAAGCCTACTACTCGACAAATGAAACGGCGGATGTCATATTCTCCTATGGCTTAGCAAATGGACGTAGCCTGCAAGCCCGTGCCTCCTACACTGAAAAATATCCACAGCGCAGAGTGCCCTCTGATAAGCGTCTGAGGGTCACAGGTACCCTTGCACCTCGGAAGACTGACAGTGGAAGGCCCTGCGCAGTCCGCACGCCTGAAATGGAGGAGCGTGTGCTACGTTCGATGGAAGAAACCTCTTAGACCACAACAGATGTACCCATATCATCTACAGCGCGTTCAGGCCCTAAGACTACAGGATCATCATGGCAAGCCGCAGTTCTATCAATGACTGTTACAGAAGTGGGCCGCAGCTACACTATTGACATCCAAGATTTTATTTACCGATGAGGTATGATTCACAAGAAATGATGTTACGAATTTCCATACCCAACATTTAGGAAAGAGGGCATCAAAACCGATTCTCAATCAACTTATGGGCACGCGTACTTGGCGATAGATTGATACGGTGAGACGTGCTACCACAAAGGTTAATTGGGGCGCATTATCTGTACTTTCTCATTAATGTATAGCCTACCTCGCTGGAGACTGTGCCATTGCAGCAACGAATACAAGTATGGTTCATGAATGATGGTGCACCAGCACATTTTCGTCACAATGTGCGCGAACATTGACGCAGACGTTTCAGTACTGCTGGATTCGTCGGGAGGCCCAACACTTTGGCCTGCTCGTTCCTCAGACCTTAATACCCTAGACTATTGGTTATGGGTTCACATGAAGGAGGCTGGGCTAAGCCGCGCCAATTAACGATTTGTGGGCACTACAGGGTCGCGTCTTCAATGTTTGCGAGCAGTTAGAACAACAATCGGGTATACCTCCAAGGATGTGTCATTCTTTCCGCCCGAGGGCATTGTCATGAATGGACGCCACGTTGAACACCTGTAAAAACGTGTTGTCCTCCCTCTGTAGCTGAGTGGTCAGCGCGACAGAATGTCAATACTAAGGGCCCGGGTTCGATTCCCGGCTGTATTGGAATTTTTCTCCGGTCAGGGACTGGGTGTTTTGTTGTCCTTATTATCATCATTTCATCCCCATGGACGCGGAAGTCGCCGAAGTGGCGTCAAATCGAAAGACTTGCACCCAGCGAACGGTCTACCCGACGGGAGGCCCTTGTCACACGACATTTTATTTAACAGGTGTTTATCGCAGAAAGTATGCATTTCCAGACCCACATTTACTGGACGTATCTCTTTTTCGGACCATGTTTAACGGACTTATTTTTCTTGTTTCGATGAGTACTACCACATCTCAAAGTATTCGACACTTTTTTGAACAATCTGTATTTTAATTAGCTGATTATCTTGATGAAGGCTACATTGTCTTCGTTAGACGCATGATAAAAGTACGCTGATCCTCTTCTAGTACGGAGAAAATTAAGTCATGAAAGGACTGTGAAAATCGTGTAATTCTCGATATACTGAATGAAGTACAACATTTGAACTTTTAAACGCTCGTATTCTGGAACACTTCACAACAATCGGATGCTTATTTAAGATGCCAGTACCTATTTGTACAGATGAATATAACTTTCAGGTGATTTTTTTGGAATGCGGCTTTGAAGGTGGTAGTTAACCAAGCACAGTCATACAGAGAGAATGAAATTTTTTTCCGGACGTTAGCGCTTGAGATCAAGGCTATTCCTGTGTGACATGATTTTGTTACAGTATCTACCTACAAACAGAAGAAAAAACTTGCAGCTGGACATGGAACTAACTACAGCCGGAAGAGAACAAAGAAAGAGATAATAGTCCGACAGAGTTTGGGGAAAGTACACAAGAAGACAAGCGTGTTAACGTAACTACTGATAATACATCAGAATTGATAAATACGCGTTAGAGACTTGTATAAAATCAAAACATGTTTCACGTAGTTGGATATCTACGCCAGACGTAAGACTGGCACACTTGTTGGGACGGCCACCTCATATTTCGCAAGATTTGGGAACCACCTTTCTTGCTGTGCTTCGAAACGACTGCAAGAAAACAGCAAGTGTATTATCTCCATTCCCTCGTTCTTCTTACACAGGGTGAACATTAATAAAATCGACAAACTGCAGGGACGGATTTCTGACCGAAAATGGAGGAAAAAAGGTCCTATGGACATGTGTCCGAAATGCATAGTTGTAACGGTAGATAGCGCTGACAAATGACTGTTCCCCAGACCAGGAGCCATGCGTTCATTGTTTGTAACAGGTTTCTGATTGACGCAGCGAACTGTTAGCTGCAGAATGGTCCAGTATTCCGGTCTGGAACATGCTGAGATGGTGTTTCCGTATGGCCATCCAGGTGGAAACGGTCGAGAGGCAGCACTGTTATACCAAAACAAGTACTCTCACAGATACCAACCACATCACACAACATTTCAAGTCCTTTTTGGGCGTCTGTATAATCATAGGTCCTTTCAGACAAACGAGCTTGGAGGGAGGCGCCGGGCTGTGCGTAGACCAGATTTGGAGGACAAGGTTCTGCAGGATATTGAGACGAACCCTAGTACAAGTTCCAGGCAAGTGGCCCGCCAGCATGGTGTAAGCCAAAATACGATGCTGTGTATCCTGCATGACAACCGCTACTATCCCTATCATCTGAAATCCCACGGAGGCTCTTTAAACATCTGTTGTGACCTGGAAGCGATGCAGCTCTGTACTGTGTTCCGAAATGATCTGTCGACGTCGCAGCACACCATTCATTTCCGGACACATACTCATTAGGACCTTTTGCCTCCATTTGCAGCCAGTAATCCGCCCTGCAGTTTGTCAGTTTTATTAATGTTCGCCCTGAAAGCGCAGAGAGGATTATATTCGATACCTCTCCGATCTAAGTGGAAATTAGTTCAACTATGGTTGGGGTGCATTATAACCGGGACAATTTCGAATTTTCGCGACTGTGATGGGTTTATAATGGCGGCTGCAGCGCAGCATAGTCTTAGTGACTATGCAGGACGTAGAATTCGTGTCGTTCATAACGTGGAGAATTCGTCGGTGTAAAATTAACTTCGGGAGCAGTTCAAGAGATTATTATGAAAGAGTTACTGTTCACGATATATGTAAATAATTTCAAGGAATTTCGTGAAGTTATTATCTGATGATGAATGCTATTTGATCAAGAGTATCCGGACACCTGTTAGTGGCTGTTGGTATGGGGTGTGTCCAAAATTAGTATTCACAACGGCCTGAAGACTGCTGGAGACACCTTTAGTGAGGTGTCTGAATGTCTCTGGATGAATGGCAGCACACTGTACCTCAATAGCCGAAACCAGAGAAGATTGGACGCTAGGGTCTTGAGCGAAGTCGACATTAATTTCGTCCCAAATATGTTCCATTGGATTCAGGTCGGCCAGACCATTTCAGGTTATTATTATTCACAAACCATTACTTCACAGAAGCTATTTTACAACAGGGTGTATCGCCATGCTGAAATAAACAATCATCTTCGAACTGTTCCTCTACTGTAGGCAGTTGGTTACTTAATTAGTACATGTTCCAGTGATCATCTGAACGGTTCTTTTATCGAAATGATGCGGAAAGAGTCATTTTACAGTATATGTATACATAAGTGCTAACATTAATGAACACACTATTTCTTAGTCCTACTCAGGCAACTACACGAAAAAAGTATGTGTTTTTTCAGGCCGCCAGATTTCAAATAGAAGAGCTCTCCCGGAGAAATGATTTCAGATTAGATTTAAAACTTGCTTCGCCGACTTTCAAGCATTTTATTTTATTGGACAAATGATCAATAATTTCTTGCTGCATATTAAACTCCTTTCTGAGCCACTGACGGTTTGAATAGTGGGTAATAAAGATCACTTTCTTCTCAAGTGCTGTGTTTGTGGATATCACTATTCTCCTCAAACTGCTATGGATTGTCCATGACGACTTTAATTAGCAAATGTAATTGTGGTGGGTGAGTTAAAATGTCTATCTTCTTGAAGAGATACTTATTTGACGACTGTGGATGAACATCACTTATTATTTTTACTGTTCGCTTTTATGCGAGCAACACTTTCTTTCTAAGTGATGACTTACCGCAGAAAATTTATCTATGAAGTATTATTGAATGGAAATATGAAAAATATGTGAGGAAGTTGATTCGTTTGTCTCCAAGGATAACAATCGTACGAAGAGCAATTGTTTCAGACTGTCAGTAATATGCTTCTTCCAATTGAAGTTTCATTGATATGTAGACTAAAATTCTGGAATATTCTGCCACATTTATTGACTCCTGTTCATGTGTTACATCATTTGTTGGTATCAATCTATTTGTTCTAAGGAATTAAATATTGTGTGTTTCCTCAATGTTTAGGGAAGGTCAATTGTCAGAGAATCACTTTATAATTATTTGAAAACATCTTCAACAATCCATTCTGTTACCCTATGTTTAATGAGATTAATTACAGTTCTACTGTAGTTTGGGAACAGTAGCAACTCTGCTTGATGACTGTTAAGTGGAACGTCAGTCATGTATGTAATGAATAGTTGTGGACCCAAAATTGAACCATGTGGGACACAGTTTGTGATTTCTCCACTGTCACTAAAATTTTCTACCTCTCCAACATTAAATTATTCAGCACAACGTTTTGATTCTGTTTTGTAAGTACAAATATGATTCAAATTAGTTGTGTATGAAGCCATCAGTTATTTTCCAGTATTATAGAAGAGCTATCTACACTCCTGGAAATTGAAATAAGAACACCGTGAATTCATTGTCCCAGGAAGGGGAAACTTTATTGACACATTCCTGGGGTCAGATACATCACATGATCACACTGACAGAACCACAGGCACATAGACACAGGCAACAGAGCATGCACAATGTCGGCACTAGTACAGTGTATATCCACCTTTCGCAGCAATGCAGGCTGCTATTCTCCCATGGAGACGATCGTAGAGATGCTGGATGTAGTCCTGTGAAACGGCTTGCCATGCCATTTCCACCTGGCGCCTCAATTGGACCAGCGTTCGTGCTGGACGTGCAGACCGCGTGAGACGACGCTTCATCCAGTCCCAAACATGCTCAATGGGGGACAGATGCGGAGATCTTGCTGGCCGGGGTAGTTGACTTACACCTTCTAGAGCACGTTGGGTGGCACGGGATACATGCGGACGTGCATTGTCCTGTTGGAACAGCAAGTTCCCTTGCCGGTCTAGGAATGGTAGAACGATGGGTTCGATGACGGTTTGGATGTACCGTGCACTATTCAGTGTCCCCTCGACGATCACCAGTGGTGTACGGCCAGTGTAGGAGATCGCTCCCCACGCCATGATGCCGGGTGTTGGCCCTGTGTGCCTCGGTCGTATGCAGTCCTGATTGTGGCGCTCACCTGCACGGCGCCAAACACGCATACGACCATCATTGGCACCAAGGCAGAAGCGACTCTCATCGCTGAAGACGACACGTCTCCATTCGTCCCTCCATTCACGCCTGTCGCGACACCACTGGAGGCGGGCTGCACGATATTGTTGCGTGAGCGGAAGACGGCCTCACGGTGTGCGGGACCGTAGCCCAGCTTCATGGAGACGGTTGCGAATGGTCCTCGCCGATACCCCAGGAGCAACAGAGTCCCTAATTTGCTGGGAAGTGGCGGTGCGGTCCCCTACGGCACTGCGTAGGATCCTAAGGTCTTGGCGTGCATCTGTGCGTCGCCGCGATCCAGTCCCAGGTCGACGGGCACGTGCACCTTCCGCCGACCACTGGCGACAACATCGATGTACTGTGGAGACCTCACGCCCCACGTGTTGAGCAATTCGGCGGTACGTCCACCCGGCCTCCCGCATGCCCACTATACGCCCTCGCTCAAAGTCCGTCAACTGCACATACGGTTCACGTCCACGCTGTCGCGGCATGCTACCAGTGTTAAAGACTGCGATGGAGCTCCGTATGCCACGGCAAACTGGCTGACACTGACGGCGGCGGTGCACAAATGCTGGGCAGCTAGCGCCATTCGACGGCCAACATCGCGGTTCCTGGTGTGTCCGCTGTGCCGTGCGTGTGATCATTGCTTGTACAGCCCTCTCGCAGTGTCCGGAGCAAGTATGGTGGGTCTGACACACCGGTGTCAATGTGTTCTTTTTTCCATTTCCAGGAGTGTATGTTTATAATCAGATTCGTACTGACCCAACATGAACAAACTGTTACTTCTCGTGAATAAGTGAACTTTGATTTGTGAATTGCGGCAGTTCTAATGAGAAGGAAGTACACTGCCGGAAAAAAATAATTATTCCGTTTTAAAAGTTTCCAGTTCACTCATGATTTATTGTTGCAACAGTGCATCTCGATTATAGGAAATGATTACATTTACAGATCAGTAACACAAGCGGTTCGGAGGTACTAAGAATCGACGTTTGCTGAATCACCCACATTAGTACACAGTGTAGCATCCATGGTTGGCTGTTCATGCTCTAGCACCTGGTGGATCGTACAGATGGCGAATAGTGTCCTGGTATGTGTCATGCCACGCCTGCTTGACCTGTTCAAGTAGTTCTGAAAGAGTTGTTGGTTGATGACTCCCATCAAATCCCACACGTGCTCGACTGGAGACATGTTCGGAAATGGCGCTGTCCAGAGAGGTCGCTGCAGAACACATTGAGGACCGTAGGCAGTGTGTGCGAGCATTATCCTATTGGAATAACACCACTTTCCATTGCAAGAACGGGAAAAGAATGAGTCTAACAACATTCTGCACTTACAGAACACTGGTTAGTGTCCCCTCCAGAGACACAAAAGGTGAACGAGAGTTGTAGCTTATCGCACCCCAGTCCACGTGCCCAGGGGTTGGGCCAGTGTGTCTTGGACGAATGCAGTCTCTGAGACAGCGCTCACCATGACTATGTTGTCCGCTTGGACGAATGCAGTCTCTGAGGCAGCGCCCACCAGGTCTACGTCATACGCGCAAGCGACCATCACTTACTTGGAGGCAGAATCTGCTTTCATCGCTGAAGACTAAGGCGTGTCATTCCATCTTCCAACTGATCCCGTGATGGCATCAGTCGAGCCGTGCACGTCGATGCTGTCGCGTGAGAGGACGACGGGCTACAGGTGAACGTGCCCGTAGTTCCACTACTAATAACCGGTTCACAACAGTTTGTGCTGACTCGTCTGGGCTCACAAGCCCTCTTGCCTATGCTGTGGTGGCTGCATAATCAGCCACTGCTGCCCTTGCAAGACGAAGATCCTGGTGGGCGTCTGTGCTGCTTGGGCGTCCTGAATCTCATCTATGAACGTGAGAATGTTCACTTGACCACTGACACCAACATGTTTGCGCGCCCAACTTACGTAGAAATTCTCCGTAAGAACTATCCCGTCACTTAGAAAACCACAATTTGGTCCTTTTCAAACTCGTTCAGCTGGCTGTAGGAAGCACTAGTGCGTCTCAGTAGCATGATTGACTGCTTGCTTCACGCGTTTGCATGACACTGAGCCTCTATTAAAGTGCAGACACAGATGGCGCTCTGGTAGTTATGCCACTACGCTAGCTGTTGGCGGAGGGCATTAAAACCATTATCAGTACATCTGCTGTTCCCCAGGAGGGAAAATTGACGTCTTTCCAAGTCTGCTATTTTTTATTCCGACAGTGTACTTAGGCGTGATTAATATCAGTAAAGGAAGTCATAAGATGGTTCAAATGGCTCTGAGCACTATGGAACTTAACTTCTAAGATCATCAGTCCCCTAGAACTTAGAACTACTTAAACCTAACTAACCTAAGGACATCACCCACATTCATGCCCGAGGCAGGATTCGAACCTGCGACCGTAGCGGTCGCGCGGTTCCAGACTGTAGCGCCTAGAACCGCTCGACCACCCCGGCCGGCGAAGTCAGAAGATATCGCCTTTTTTTTTTGTAGACGGTCCTTGCCATAACAAGCTATTATTTTTGTGTGGCAATTAATTACAGTCACGTCACGGCCACCGAGATGGGTGGGGCAGTGATTGGCACACTGGACTCTCATTCGAATGGATGGGGAGTCTAATCCACCTCCGGTCATCCAGATCTAGGTTATCCGTGAGTTCCCTAAATTGCCACAGGGGTATGCCGGGACGGTTTCTTTGAATGGACACGGCCGATATCCTTAACCCTGTGCCCCGTCTTTAATGGCCTTGTTGTCGACAGGATGTTAAACCCTAATTCCTTCCGTTTTACATCACAGCCAGTAGGGACATGGTTTCCTCATTTGTCGAGCGTCATATTTTTGTAATTCTCTTTCCGAAAGATCCGATTGTCTTCAAATTAAATGAACTTTAGCATTTCAAGAAAGGAGGGCAATGTTACAGGAGTCACATAATACAGTGTGTTAAAAAAAGTATTCCATGTTTTGAGAGTTGGTTGTATGGACCGAAAAAAGAAAAAACGGTCACTAATCATGGGTTCTATTATGTGTACCTTACAGTTATGAGAACTTGTTCGTCTTCACTACTAAGAATCTGTTAGTGCTGTTGCTGTACACCTTATTAGTGATTCTGGGTAAGTGCAACCCATACTTCTAATGGCACCAGTTTAGATTTTGGTAAGTTTGTGAAATGCTTTTGCATTGTAGTTTTGTATTGGCATATATCAGCGAAATAGAAGGCAATTATTACGAGAGACGTTTAATAAGTAATGCAAACATCCTTTTTTTTTTTTGGCCATTTTCTGTCAAAAAAGTTCGGAGTTTGTTGTGGGACATCATGAAATATTCCCGTTTCAGCTCATATAGTTTCATGAAGTTCCGATAGGTGGTGAAGCTTTATGTAGCCTTCAGAATGGGGTCTGAAACAGAGATGCGTTTCAAGCAGAGAGCTGTCATTGAGTTTCTTTTGGAGGAAAACCAAACCATCGCACATATTCATAAGCGCTTGCAGAACGTCTACGGAAACTTGGCTGAGAACAAACGCTCGGCAAGTCTTTGGACGAGGCATCGGTCATCGCAACAAATTCGATCAAAGCCGTGCGATCTCGCGCGTTCCGGTCGGCCGCACACAGCTGCGACATCTGCAGCGCTGGAACGTGCGGACACTCTCATTCGAGGTGGTCGACGGACCACAATAAAACACCTCGCTGCACAACTGGACCTTTCTCTGTTGGTAGTTGTGACTCACTTGTCCACCATTTGAAGTACTCAAAGGTGTGTGCCCGCTGAATTCCTCGCCGCCTAACAGTTGACAAAGAGCATCGAAGGACCATCTGTGCGGAACTGCATGCGCGTTACGAGGTTGATAGTGATAATTTTTTGTCAAACATCGTCACAGGCGGTGAAACATGGGTTCACCATTCGAACCGGAAACAAAACGGCGATCTAAGGAGTGGTGCCACACCAATTCTCCTCCGAAGAAAAAGTTCAAAGCCGCACTTCCAAACGGTAAAGTGATGGCGACGATTTTCTGGGACTCTGAAGGGGTTATTCTGTTTGATGTTCTCCCTCATGGTGCAACGATCACCTCTTAAGCGTACTTGACTCACCGCTAATCCCGCAGGACAGGACAAATAGTATAAATTGTGGAAAGGGGCCAAAATAAGGGCTGTCAGTTACACTCGAGCATACAACTTTATTAATCTGATCAAGCATTACAAGATCCAAAAACTAAAAAAAAAACACACACACACAGCTTCAATCCTTGGGACTTAATTATCGGCTGAAAGCCATTTCAAATTAAAAACGCCTGAAGGCCAATAACTTAAAACGCAGGCATAATCAGAAATTTAACAGGAAAACCTTATATTAAAACAGTACTTTAGTTAGGCTGAAGTAAACAAGTTAAATTCAAATCGGCTGAAGGCCTAACACTTAAAACTCCATAACACTAATTTTTTCTGAAGTGCAAAAGGCCTTACGTGAAACAGTTCTTTAATTTAGTTTGAAGGCCTTAAGAGCAAAAAGACTCAAACTCAAAATCGGCTGAATGCCCAAGACTTACAAAAATTCGACAACATCAAAATTTTTAAAATGCCAAAGAGCTTACGGGAAACAGTAATTTAAAGTAGGCTAAAGGCCTAATTAAAAAAAAAGAAGGTAGAAGCCATAAAAGTACAAACAACAAGAGCGAATTAAAAAAAATAGGGCAGTACACCCAAGGCCGCTCAGATGTTAGAGGGTCGGCCTGTAATTCAAACACTAACGCTCGCTTAGGTGAGACAGGCAGTCGGCCCAACCATTTTCAATCCGCTGGGGGGAACCCAACCGACAGATAGTCAAGAGTCCAATGATCAAAATCAGTTCCGCTCCACACTTGCACCGAAACTCAAACGATGCTTACAGCAGAGACTGGAACAACAACAAGAACGGATCACATACAACCCATAAGCGGTGGACGACCCCAACACACGTCGCCTAATCAGACGACCGATCAAACGGCCACGCAAGGTCGTTGCCTCTCAAACGTGTGTGTCGACAACTGTCGGGCGAGTGATGGCTATCCTCGTCTCCCTGGTGCTTCGTCGCGACGGCGTCAACCGACCAACTGCTACACATCAGCACGGAGACAGCACTAAAATAACTGGGCAGTGGACATCACCAGCTACTCACAATTTTACAAACACAAGGACGAAGAACGCGACCAATGCCAAAAGCAGTGACTGTGCAATCACCAGGACGAACCACGAGTTGAGACACACACCGCCAAATATAAGCGATTGGCGAGCAAATACACGTCGTCCGGTAAGACGATGAACCAAGACCGACCCTACTCAAGCCATGTGTGCTGGCAACGATTGGGCGAGTCATGGCTATCCGAACCTCACGGCTGCTCCAGCCTGACCGAACTTCTGCCGCGTCCCAGCTGACCGACTGCCAGGTCCGAACTCCACTGCTGGCGCGTTCCAACTAGCTGGACGACACACGACGACTGGGAAGTAATAGCAGTGCAGTAAAGATAATGCGACAGGGCTTATATCGATAATCGCTGGTGCTGCCGCTCACAGGCAGGCAAGGCAGCAACTCAATGACACTAGTAATTGAAATTAACATAACAAGGTGACAGTACGGTGAAGCAGGATGTTAAGTAATAGATGGCAATGCAAACGAACTTCTCCTTCTCCATGACAACTCAAGGTCTGAGACAAGTCTGCGATCCCGACAGGAGCTTACAAAGCTTCATTGGACTGTTCTTCCTTCATCCACCCTACAGCCCGGATCTCGCAGCTTCCGACTTCCATTCCAATGAAGGATGCACTCTGCCCGAAGTAGGGTGTCTATGATGATGGGGACGCTACAGATGCAGCAAGGCGTTGGCTCTGACGTAGACCAGTAGAGTGATACCATTGGGCCACATAGGCTATCCCAGTAAGGTGGTGTACGGCCACGGTAATGAACGGAGATTATACTGAAAAATAGTTTTTTTAGCCAAAAGAGTGGGGAACAATGACATATTAGAATGCTGAATAAAACCAACCTACTTTCAGAAAAAAAGTGTTGCATTACTTATTGAACGCCCCTTGTATATATGAGGAATCTAGGAATGATCTTACCGTATGGTTTGTCAAATGGAAGAAACTGCCGAGCTAGAGTCCTGTGTGCTGAAAAACGTCCAGAACGGAGGATTATTATTCAGCCGTTTTTTCCTGCGACTATCAACCTGCCGCTCTGTAGTTCCAACAACAGAGTGTTGTGGCAGATATTGCACCATGCTTACTCCTCTTTTTGGAGGAACAAGTATTGCAACGAGTTAAGAAGGATCCTGGAACCAGTGTACATAGAATTTGAGGAGCTACCGGGTCTGGTCAGCGTCTAGCCTGTGTGATCGTGCATGAACAGTTGCTATACGCACATCACTCATATCATGTACAGCGTGTCCAAGCCCTTCGGCCACAAGATTAGGCTGCCAGGATGTAGATCTGCCAAGAAGAGTTGCGAATATAGAGATCCGTTTTCACAAAAATGGTGCGGCTCACTGACGAGGCTGGTTTCACATAACATAGGATGTCAATTTTCATGTCTGTAGCGGGACTGGTGTAGCTGTCAGAAAACCTGATGGGTTCGAGTCTTCCTGTGTGCTTGGTAAGGTCAACAGATGGTTTAAGAGACAGGGAGGCGTGTGGGAAACAAGGAGATAGGCCAGTATTGTACGTATACGCAGTCATTAACAGGTGGACGGAGGGGGAGGTTAGTAATGGTGTAGGTAGATAGAATTAGTTTGGAAATAACAACCTTTTTAAACCTTTGGAGTGGGATAGCTTGGATGCAGTGATCCTTGAGTGGAAAGCCACTGGACGATAGATTTACAAAACATTTATTAACATCATTTAAGAAACATGTATTGGTACTTAGAGCCTTAAACAGGATTACTTAAATCGTGATTCCAGATCATGAACCGTTTTATCCAAATAAATAAAAACAGTTAACGTTACTAATTGGTGGCACTAAGCCACTTAGGTTCTTAACAAAACTAGCAAGATTTCTTTATATCTTCGAGGCACTGGTCACACACACTTTTTTTTTTTTAAAAAAAACAAGGTAATAACAACAGACAATGACACCTTGACTGAAGCCAAACGGTACAGCTTCAGTTTCTCAAAGAGGCCACCCGCTGTATTACCTTCAACCAAAAACGCAACGAACTCCAAGTAATCATTTATTTGTATAAAAAAAAACGAGAAGTGAATTTTTTTATAAACAACATATCAAAACGAAACTGTATCGGTATAGATCCCACAGAAGATGCCTTAGAATAAAAAAGGCGAAACGTGTCTGGGAGAAACAAAATACAGTGCAACAAGAAAAGGCGGTTTTTATTTGCAAAACAAATACATCTGTGCTTGCTGCGGAGGATGGCCATGCAAACGAAGTTGTTATCCTATAGTCACTCAACTACAACACTTTCCCACACGCTGCAGCGCTATCGGCAAACAGAGAATACTGTTCACCCTGTTTGCCAGATCGTTTGGACTCGTTTATTTAGTTAACAAGAGAGATCATATTACACCTCCCTGGGGCACTTCTGATGACCTTCTTTACTGGTGAACACTCGCCATTGAGGACAATGTTCTGATTTCTATTACTTAAATGTTTAAGTCACTCATATGAACCTATTCCGTATCCTCAGACCTTTGCTGACATCAGCAGTGTGGCCCTATGTCAAGTACTTTCCAGAATCTAGGAATATGGAGTCTGCCTGCTTTCCTTCATCCATGGTTCACAGAAAATGGTGCGAGAAAGGGGGCAAGCTGAGCAACGCACAAGTGATGCTTTCTAAATCCGTGTTTATCTGTGAATCGAATCTTTTTTCTCTCAAGGAAATTTATTATATTCGAACGAAGAAATTTTAAACAAAACGCAACTGCATGCTGAATTAGTAGTGGTACCAGTCAGTGGCTTCACTATTGGTACTGCTGCTTGTGATTGTTAGAAGCCATTCACTAGCCACACTGAGGGAACTGTCATTAATTTAAATATACCACTAAAGATAACAGCTGGGAGAGGACCAAAGATAGCGACTGAAATAAACATGTGGTCGTCTGCAGAAATATGACTCACAGATAAAAATCGTTCAAATGGCTTTGAGCACTATGGGACTTAACATCTATGGTCATCAGTCCCCTAGAACTTAGAACTACTTAAACCTAACTAACCTAAGGACATCACACAACACCCAGCCATCACGAGGCAGAGAAAATCCCTGACCCCGCCGGGAATCGAACCCGGGAACCCGGGCGCGGGAAGCGAGAACGCTACCGCACGACCACGAGCTGCGGGCGACTCACAGAAACTTTCATTTACTATGTAGGTGAATAGTGGGCCGTATGCACACACACACACACACACACACACACACACACACACACACACACACACACACACACACACACACACACACCCACACACCCTTGCCCGAGGAAGGACTCTAACCTCCGACGGGAGGAGCCGCGCGAACCGTGGCAAGGCGCTTCATCAGGCCGCGCGGCTACCCTGCGCGGCTAGGATTGTAGACCGAAACAACAAACAGCAATATACAACTCTACACGCATGTATCTTCAACTGTGTGATAGTCTTGTATGACCCTTAGTCGGCTGGTCCCGGCGGAGGTTCGAGTGCTCCCTCGGGCATGGGTGTGTGTGTTTGTCCTTAGGATAATTTATGTTAAGTAGTGTGTAAGCTTAGGGACTAACGACCTTAGCAGTTAAGTCCCATAAGATTTCACACACATTTGAACATTTTTTTGACCCTTAGTAATAAGTAATAGCATCTTAATAATGTATGTTTCGTCATATGTTTGTCACACTGTCCTCTCATTACACAATCGACAGTTTCCTTCCATTACAGAAGAGCACAAGAAGGCACTTTCATTTGAGTCATCAGTCCTCTGGCTGGTTTGATGCAGCCTACCACGGATTCCTCTCCTGTGCCAACCTCTTCATCTCAGAGTGGCACTTCCAAGCTACGACCTCAATTATTTGCTGGATGTATTCCAGCCTCTGTCTTCCTCTACAGTTTTAACACTCTACAGCTTCCTCTAGTATCGTGGAAGTCATTCCCTGATGTCTTAACAGGTGTCTTATCGTCCTGACCCCTCTTCTTGATAGTGTTTTCCACATGTTGCTTTCCTCCCCGATTCTACGCAGAACATCTTCATTCCATTTTTATCAGATCACCTAATTTTCAACACTTGTCTGTAGCACCACATGTCAACTACTTCTGTTCTCTTCTGTTCCGGTTTTCCTATAGTACACTGTTTCACTATCATACAATGCTGTGCTCCAAATGTACATTCTCAGAAATTTCTTCCTCAAATTAAGGCCTATGCTTGAAATTAGTAGACTTCTGTTGACCCAGAATGCCCTTTTTGCCAGTGCTAGTTTGTTTATGTCGTCTTCCTCGCTCCGTCCATCATAGGTTATTTTGCTGCCTAGGTAGCAAAATTCCTTAACTTCACCCACTTCGTGATCACCAGTTACGGTGTTAAGTTTTACGCTGTTGTCATTCCTGCTACTTCTCATTACTTTTGTCTTTCTTAGATTTTTCTCTCAGTCCATATTCTGCAACCATTAGATTGTTCATTTCATTCAGCATCTCCTGTAATTCTTCTTCACTTTTATTGAGGATAGCAATGTCATCAAGGAATCTTATCATTGATATCCTTCCACCTCGAATTTTAATTTTGCTCTTGACCCTTCCTTTTATTTTCATGATTGCTTCCACGATCTTCAGATTGAACAGTAGCGGCGAAAGACTACATCACTTACACCGGTTTTAATCCGAGCACTTCGTTCTTGGTCTTCCACTCTTAATATTCCCTCGTGGTTCTGATACATACTGTATATTACCCGTCTTTCCTAATAACTTCCACTATTTTCCTCAGAATTTCGAATATATTGCACCATTTGAGATTGTCGAACGCTTTTTCCAAGTCGGTAAATCCTGTGAACGTCTCATTTTTCCTTAGTCTTGCTTCCATTATCAACAGCAACCCCAGAACTGCCGCTCTGGTGCCTTTACCTCTCCTAAAGCCAAACTGTTCGTCATTAAACACATCCTCAGTTTTCTTTTCCATTCTTCTGTATATTATTCTTGTCAGCAACTTGGATGCTTGAGCTGTTAAGCTGATAGTGTGATAGTTCTCGGAATTGTATGCACAATATTTTTCCGAAAGTCAGATGGCATGTAACCAGACTCATACATTCTACACCCAAACCTGAACAGTCGTTGTGTTGCCATTTCCCCCAATTATTTGCAGAAATTCTGATGGAATGTTACCTGTCCCTTCTGCCTTACTTGATTTTAAGACTTGCAGAGCTCTTTTAAATTCTGATTATTCTAGTAGTGGCTCCACTGTTTCTTCTAAATCCACTCCTGTTTTTTCTTGTATCACATCAGATCAGTCTTCCCCCTCACAGAGGCTTTTAGTTTACTGTTTCTACCTATCTGTTCTCTGCGCTGCGTTTAACAGTAGTATTCCCATTGGACTCTCAATGGTCACTCTTGCTTTTAATTTCACGGAAGGTTGTTTTGACTTTTGTGTATGCTCAGTTAGCCCTTCCGGCAATCAGTTCTTTTTCGATTTGTTCATATTTCTCACGCAGCCTTTACGCCTTTGCTTTCCTGCACGTCATATTTATTTCATTCCTAAGTAACTTGTGTTTCTGTATTCCTGAGTTTCCGTGAATAAGTTTGTACTTCCACCTTTCATCGACTAGCTGAAGTATTTCTTCTGTTACAAATGATTTCTTCCCAGTTGCCTTCTTTATACCTATATTCTTCTTCCCAACTTCAGTGATGCTCTTTTTTAGAGACGTTCATTCAACTGGCTACTGATCTATTCCTTCGCGCAATATCTGTAGCCTTAGAGAACTTCAAGCGTACCTGTTGATTCCTTAGCACTTCCGTATCCCACCTCTTAGCGTAATGGTTCTTCCTGCCTACTCTCTTAAACTTCAACCTACTCTTCATCACTACTAAATTTCTTAGTCTACATGTGCTACTAGGTACGTCTTACAATCCAGTATCTGATTTTGGAATCTCTGCCAGACCATGATATAATCTAACTGAACTCTTTCCCTATTTTCTGGTCTTTTCCAAGTGTACCTCCTTCTCTTGATTCTTGAACGGAGTATTCTCAACTAGTAGCTGAAATTTTTTGCAGAATGCAATTAGTCTTTTTTCTGTCTCATTCTTCTACTCCTTCCCCAACAACCGCATTCCAGTTCCCCAAGATAGTTACATTATCATCTCCCTTTACGTACTGAACTATCCTTTCAATGTCCTCATATACTTTCTCTATCTCTTCATCTTTAGAGACGTCGGCATGTATACCTGAACTATCGTTGTCGGTGTGGTTTGCTTTCGATTCTGATGAGAACAAAATGTTTCAAATGGCTCTGAGCACTATAGGACTCAACTTCTGAGGTCATCAGTCCCCTAGAACTTAGAACAACTAAAACCTAACTAACCTAAGGACATCACACACATCCATGCCCGAGGCAGGATTCGAACCTGTGACCGTAGCGGTCCCGCGGTTCCAGATTGTAGCGCCTAGAACCGCACGGCCACTCCGGCCCGCTGATGAGAACACCCCTATCATGAACACACTGTCCCTTTCCCCCTTCCTATTCAGAACGAATCCTATTCCCATTATACCATTTTCAATTGCTGTTGATACAGTCCTTACTCATCTCACCAGAAATCCTTGTCTTCATTCGATTTCACTTCATTGACCGCTACCGTATCTAGATAGAGCCTTTGCATTTCCCTTCTCAGATTGTGTAAATTCCCTACCACCTTCAAATTTTTGACATTCCACTCCCCGATTCGTAGAATGTTATTCTTCTGTTGGTTGTTTAGTCTTTTTCTTATGATCATCTTCTCATTGGCAGACCCCTCGTGGAATCCGAATGGGGGAATAGTCCGGAATCTTTTCCCATGACACTTTTCAGTTACAGGCCACATGTTCTTTGGATACACATTATGTGTTTTCAGTGCAGTGATTCCCCTTGCCTTCTGCATCATCATGTGTGTAGGTTCTTTAAATGGCCTACACGTACTCTCCCAATATTGTGTTAATTAAAGTTATAATACGCAGGAGTCACACGTTTTCATTCTCCTAGCGGCCTACGTCCTGATCTCCACATCCCGATGCGACCAGGACTTGCATTTTTAAATTGCCCTTTTCGGAGAAGAAGTCGGCTCGGAGAGAGAATAGCCGACGCAGCAACGCCGAAATTATTGTAGATCGTGGGAGAGACGGGGTAAATATCAAGCCTTACACCAAAACTCAAAGGAATTTATCTTCAATTAATGTTCCAGAATCGCCAAAATGTTTCTTAACACGCACGCATCCATATCTGCGTGCGTTCTGGTCTCAGAATTTCTGGTGAGGCTAAACGTGCATTAATATAACTACGCCAGCTCTGAACAATTCACATTATCTCTTTCTCTAACCACTATATCTGGCGACCTATGCTAGGATGTCACCATCGGGAGAGAGTTAGCACGTTTGAAATAATTTAAAATAATTATATAGCTTTGTAAATCTTCTGTTACACTAATTGCCGTCTTCCTATGTTTCATGAGTGGGCTAGCATATTATCGCAACGAGGAGGGAAATTACACAATGTGCAAAAGATTAAACGTAATCAATTGGAGAATTAATTCAGGAAGGAACGAAAAAGCCAACGAAAATGTAGGAAAATTCAGGGTCCATTTTGTGCATGAATGAAATTATTTAATTTGACACTGTGTTGTTTAAACATGCAGAAGGCGTGCGATTGAGATGCAGAGCATGGAAGAGGCGAAGTGGAGTGAGCGCGGAACTGCGCACGCGCTGTAGCTAGCTTTAAAGGTTGACAACCTCCGCGCATGCGCACAGCACAGCTTAAGCCGGCGGATCGCCGCAAGACGACGATCGTAGCTTAGCAAAGAAATGCCAGCAATCTACAGTTAGAAAATACTTTAAGAGTTGATTAACTAAAGTAAGATAAAGAAATGAGGATGAACTAAGCTAAGGAATGTATGTACAGAGAAAGAGATAAACACTATCTACAGAAAACTAGCTGATAGCTACCACTATAATACTATGCACAAGCTATTTATATTTATGAAAGTGGCTGTTTATACGCGTCCTGCAAGGAGACATCTACATGAAGAATGAAGGAATATAAAATAAATCTCGAATATACTACGAGAGACAGGATTGCGCCCCGTCTACGACTTTTCTTTCCAGATGCAAAAAGGTAAATCAAAACGACAACCGCAGCACGAATATATGCGCTCTTACAACTAATAAAAAGTTGATAAAGGATGACTGCATACTAATAGAAATAGCATATATATATTAATACTGCATTAGTAGCTAGCGAGCAAGTATGCACTTAGCTTTAAGTTAGTACTTAAGTGCTTAAGTGTCTTTCCAGAGAACGATGCAGAGTCACGTCCTGGGTAAAAAAAGGGAACACAGTAGTTAGTGTTTGATTCCAAAGCATAAGGGCCGTACCGAAAGTAAATAATTGTATGTGAGTGTGATGGTGTGAGTGTGTGCATGAAAAAGCTACAATACGCTACATGTATTAAAAGGTTGAACTTAGGTATTGTGCTACCAAATGAAAAGCGGCCAGACCAAGCATTACAAGTCCATGTGACTGAGAAGAGGGCCAAGCAAGTGCTGTTACAGTACATTTGCGCACGAGGTGTCTCAACATTGGGCTTACACTTGTTCATTGGGACAATTCTCGTAGAGATATATTCATCCACAACACAGTACATAAGAGTGGTATCGTGTGGCAAAAGGAAGTGTTAGTCACCGACACTGATGTATACTGTTTACAGTCGATGATGACACTTGTGTAACACGGTATTGTACTGTCAGACTGTATCAGTAGATAGTAAACACGAAGTAAGTGGACTAACACGAGTATATAGACATGAAACGATGTACTCAGTAGTTGTGTCTTAATGAATGAAGGATTGCAGTAGTAGAGTAAAACTGAATGCTTCTTCCTGTCCATAACTTTTCCTGTAGACCAATACACACATACTAGTAAAATTGTCAGAGGCGTAGCTAAACGTAGTTATGTAGGCTTGTCGTAATTTGTTGCTATGAAGCTTTTTTTCCTTAGCATCTGAACTACGGATGCTCATGTCTGGTGTGACATATGAACACAAAGCTCATGCAGATCATACGATAATGTTGTATACAAATATTTTGTCAATACTGGAAAATGAGACTGAAGAAATGACAACTTGTGTAATGTTAAAGCAAGATGAGACTATGAATATAAATTGTTCACAAATGAGCATTCAAAAGGGTAATCCCCAAAGCAAAAAGTGATAAAAATGATAATACAAAAGCTGAAAAAAAGTTACTTGACATAAAATCACAGGAAATGTATATAATATTAACTGTTTCGTATGTATAATTTCTGTACAGTGTTTATGTAAGTTTATGTACAATATTTGTGTAAAGAAATGTAAATGCCTTATGAAAATGACGAAGAAATACGCAAACCTGGCGTGTCAATATATTTTAAAATGTTGTTGGCAGCACTGTCGCAGATCGCACACGCTTGAATATTAAGCTCTTGAAGATAAGTAATTAATTCTATAATAACTGTCAATTAAGTTATTATACCGTAACGAAGTTAGACTCTGTTTTATATTATCTACTGACGGTTTCACTCGTTCCAAAGCATTTCTAGAAAAAAACCGAAGGGCCGGTTTCCGCGTACTTCAGACGTAGGTTTATATACAATTTAAATCATTTATTTAAGTATTAAGTGAAGAATTTAGGTTGTTCTCATTACATATATACACTCCTGGAAATTGAAATAAGAACACCGTGAATTCATTGTCCCAGGAAGGGGAAACTTTATTGACACATTCCTGGGGTCAGATACATCACATGATCACACTGACAGAACCACAGGCACATAGACACAGGCAACAGAGCATGCACAATGTCGGCACTAGTACAGTGTATATCCACCTTTCGCAGCAATGCAGGCTGCTATTCTCCCATGGAGACGATCGTAGAGATGCTGGATGTAGTCCTGTGGAACGGCTTGCCATGCCATTTCCACCTGGCGCCTCAGTTGGACCAGCGTTCGTGCTGGACGTGCAGACCGCGTGAGACGACGCTTCACCCAGTCCCAAACATGCTCAATGGGGGACAGATCCGGAGATCTTGCTGGCCAGGGTAGTTGACTTACACCTTCTAGAGCACGTTGGGTGGCACGGGATACATGCGGACGTGCATTGTCCTGTTGGAACAGCAAGTTCCCTTGCCGGTCTAGGAACGGTAGAACGATGGGTTCGATGACGGTTTGGATGTACCGTGCACTATTCAGTGTCCCCTCGACGATCACCAGTGGTGTACGGCCAGTGTAAGAGATCGCTCCCCACACCATGATGCCGGGTGTTGGCCCTGTGTGCCTCGGTCGTATGCAGTCCTGATTGTGGCGCTCACCTGCACGGCGCCAAACACGCATTCGACCATCATTGGCACCAAGGCAGAAGCGACTCTCATCGCTGAAGACGACACGTCTCCATTCGTCCCTCCATTCACGCCTGTCGCGACACCACTGGAGGCGGGCTGCACGATGTTGGGGCGTGAGCGGAAGACGGCCTAACGGTGTGCGGGACCGTAGCCCAGCTTCATGGAGACGGTTGCGAATGGTCCTCGCCGATATCCCAGGAGCAACAGTGTCCCTAATTTGCTGGGCAGTGGCGGTGCGGTCCCCTACGGCACTGCGTAGGATCCTACGGTCTTGGCGTGCATCCGTGCGTCGCTGCGGTCCGGTCCCAGGTCGACGGGCACGTGCACCTTCCGCCGACCACTGGCGACAACATCGATGTACTGTGGAGACCTCACGCCCCACGTGTTGAGCAATTCGGCGGTACGTCCACCCGGCCTCCCGCATGCCCACTATACGCCCTCGCTCAAAGTCCGTCAACTGCACATACGGTTCACGTCCACGCTGTCGCGGCATGCTACCAGTGTTAAAGACTGCGATGGAGCTCCGTATGCCACGGCAAACTGGCTGACGCTGACGGCGGCGATGCACAAATGCTGCGCAGCTAGCGCCATTCGACGGCCAACACCGCGGTTCCTGGTGTGTCCGCTGTGCCGTGCGTGTGATCATTGCTTGTACAGCCCTCTCGCAGTGTCCGGAGCAAGTATGGTGGGTCTGACACACCGGTGTCTGTGTGTTCTTTTTTCCATTTCCAGGAGTGTATTTAGTAGTGCCGTATCTACTCGGGCAATTAAAGGTTTAAGTTCTATCTTTTATTTCCTTTCAAAACGCGTAAAGTACACATCGCGCATACACGATATTAGGCTAATTTTTCGGGTATACAAGTTTTGATTTTTAACGTTAGTTTAAACGCATTGCGTTACTATATCAGTGGTATAGACGTATATTAGTGTTCCACATAACTTTAGTGGCTCTTGTGATATGTAGTTAATAGAATATTACTGTTATTGCTTAGGTAAATTTTGTAACAATATTATAAACAACCATGAGCAAGAAATGTTTGAGCTGCCGTAGGAAAGTCAGTTCTGGGGTTCTGTGCAGGTGTTGTGGCAGATGGCTACATTGGGGTAAATGTAGTGGCATGGGAATTGGGGGAGTAATTGGATCTCTTCCATGGTATTGCAGATTATGTTCAAGGGATAGGAACATAGCGGAGCAGGAAGGGAAGATTAGAGCCCTTCAGGCTGAACTGGATAGTGCTAGGGAGGAACTGATGAGGTTAAGGGGGGAGAAGGGTGAAGACAGGTGGGAAGTGGTAGCAAGGAACAGGGGCCACAGAAACAGAACAGTGTCTGACAGTTTCATCATTGACACAAACAACAGATTTGCCTTGCTACCTCAGTCAGCTAAGGAAGAGGCTCAAGTACTCATGCCATAAGTGTAGTCAGCACTCAACAGACTTTCTCTAGGAAACCAACTGTGGCAAAAAAAGTAGAGAGTAGGAGGAAAGTTCTGTTGTTAGTTAGTAACCATGGGCCAGATCTTGCAGGAAAAATCAGGTTACAGGTACCAGGTCACAAGTATTTTCAAGCCCAGTGCATGTCTTAGCCAAGTAATAGAGGATGTAGGCTCGTTGTGCAAGGGTTTTACAAAGCAGGATTATGTTGTGGCAGTGGGTGGAGCAGGAAAAAGTATTGAAAGGGATCAGGGCTACAATATTGAGTGTCACCTAGTAAAAATAGCATCTGCAACGAAACATACAAATGTCGGCGTGGTTTCTACTTTTATGTGGCATGATCGGCCCCAATTGAACAGCTGTCAGGAGCATCAATATGAGGCTAGATCAGCTGCTTCGGGTGGTTAATTTTGTCAGGCATAGATTTGGTTCCTGTTGGTTTTATTGGTGGGTGGGACTTCACAAGACATGGCCTGCATCTCAATAGGAAAGGGAAGGGTAAACTGGCTGGAATGATAGCAAAATCCTTAAGGGAGGGCACTGAAACCCGTGGGAGTATTTTTTCAGTCTAAGATGAGTGTCCAGTCATGCTACGTTGATTGAAATTAAGTTTAATGAGACGTTCAGATAGGCAGATACTAGAGATGTCAAAATATCACAAGATTTTCATAAAAGTACAGTGAAAAATAATGTTAGTACGTCACAAGATTCACATAAAAGCATAATGAAGAATAATGTTAGTATACTGCATCAGAATATCAGCAGGGGATTAAGAAACAAAGTAGATGAGCTTCTTGTTTGTTTAGAAGATTTTGAAACTGAGGGTGGAATAGATGTACCATGCTTGTGTGAACATCATATAGTCACAGGTATGGAAATGGTAAATGTAGGTGGATATAAGCTTTCAGCAATGTAAGTAGAGACGCTAAGGAGAGAGGAGGAGTTGCCATACTCGCATGTTAAAATCTGACATAGTGTGAAAATGTTGGAAACTAAAAAATGTAGTGTAGAGCAAGATATAGAAGCATGTTCTTGTGAGATTAAACTAAATAACTGCACTTTTATAATTGTGGTCGGGTATAGGTCCCCATTGGGAAATTTTCAACTATTTTTGAAAAACTTGGATTATTTGTTGTGCTGTTTGTCAGACAGAGGAAAGCAAATTATTGTTTGTGGGGATTTCAATGTAGATTTTCTGACAAAAGGTTTGACCCTGTAGTATTACTTGATTCTTTCAATTTGACAAAAGTTATTGATTTTCATACTCAGGTGGTACAGGAATGTAGCACACTGATAGATAATGCTTTCATAGACCATGATAAATTTAATCAGATAAAAACTTTTCCTGTTAAGAATGGTGTGCCTGATCATGATACACAGCAAGTTACAGTATATGATACAGCTTTATACAGTAATGCAAAACTGTCCTCCAAAATAGTGCGTTCAGTTAACGATTTAACAATTCAAAATTTTAGGGAAAGTTTGCAACAGTTAGACTGGCATGAGGTGTACAGGGAACATGGTACTAATTTAAAATTTAACCTCTTTCATGATACCTTTGTGAGCATATTTGAAAACAATTTCCCTAAGAAAACAGTGAAATGTAGTTGTAAGGAACCATGTAAAAAGCCATGGCTTACTAAAGGGATATAAATATCTTGTAAACAGAAAAGAGAAGTGTATCTTATAGCTAGGAGGAATAATGCAATTGAAATAGTGAAACATTAGAAAAACTGCTGCCCTATATTAAGGAAAGTTATTAAAAAGTCCCAAAGTTTATGCATTATGTCTGAGATTAGCATATCTGATAATAAAATTAAAACAGTTTGGAATATTGTTAAACAGAGCAACTGAGAGGACAGGAAGACTGTATTTCTATCAGACACAATGAAAAGTTTGTTAAAAAGAAGTCAGAAGTAGAACACATTTTTAATAATCATTTTATAAGTGTTGCAGAGAAAATATGATCCAACTATTCATTAGAAAATGCAAGGCAGTACATGGAAGAGGTAGTATCTACGCAATTTGATAAAACTGAAACTCTCCTGCTGAAATTCACTCAAAAGTAAACGCTCATATGGAATTGATGGCGTTTCCAACTGAGGACTACAAGCTTATTCCCAACAAATAAGTAGGATTCTCAGCCACATATGTAGTAGCTCGCTGAAACAGGGCATTTTTCCAGACAGACTGAAATACGCTATTGTTAAACCATTGCATAATAAAGGGGATAGGTCTGATGGTAACACCTACCGCTCAGTCTCACTTCTGACAGCTTCATCCAAAATTTTTGAAAACTTAATGTATTCAAGAGTAGCATCACACATTTGTAAAAATGAAGTACTGACAAAATGTCAGTTTGGTTTTCAGAAAGGCTTTTCAACAGAAAATTCTATATACGCTTTCACTGATCAAATATTAAATGCATTGAATAACTGAAAATCACCCATTGGGATATTTTGTGATCTCTCAAAGGCTTTTGATTGTGTGAATCACGAAATTCTTCTAGATAAGCTTAAGTACTGTGGTATGAGTGGGACAGTGCACAAATGGTTTAATTCATACTTAACTGGAAGAATGCAGATGGTTGAAATTAATAGTACAGATAGTCTCCAAAAATCAGCAGAGTCCTATAACTGGTGAGCTATCAAGAATGGTGTCCCACAGGGTTGTCTTGGGTCCCTTATTGTTCTTAATATATATTAACGACTTGCTACTCTATATACATGAAGATGCAAACCTAGTTCTTTTTCCTGATGATACAGGTATAGTAATCACACCCAACAAGCAAGAATAAGCTGAGGAAATTGTAAATAGTGTCTTTCAGAAAATTATTAAGTGGTTCTCTGCAAATGGACTATCACTAAATTTTGAGAAAACACAGTTTATAAAATTCTGTACAGTAAATGGCATAACACCATTGATAAGTATAGACTATGAACAGAAGTCTGTTGCTAAGACCGAATACCAAAATTTATGGGTTTGTGCATTGATGATAATTGGAAGAAACACATCTATGATCTGCTGAAACTATGAGGCTCAGCTACTTATGCTATAAGGGTTATTGCAAATTTTGGTGATAAAAATATCAGTAAATTAGCCTACTATGCCTACTTTCATTCACTGCTTTCATAGGGCACCATATTTTCGGGCAATTCGTCATTAAGAGAGAAAGTGCGTAATTAGAGTAACAGCTGGAGCTCACCCAAGATCACATTGCAGACATTTATTTAAGGACTCGGGATATTCACAGTACCTTCGCAATACATATATTCACTTACGAAATTTGTCATTAATAACGCATCCCAGTTCAAAAATAGCAGCGAAGTGCATAGCTACAACACTAGAAGAAAGGATCTTCAATGTTCTGGATTAAATGGCACTTTGGCACAGAAAGGGGTGAATTATTCTGCCACAAAAATCTTTGGTCATTTGCCAAATAGTATTAAGAGTCTGACACAAAGCCAACCAACATTTAAAAGCAAATTAAAAGAATTTCTGAATGACAACTCCTACTCAATAGATGAATTCTTAGATATGAAGTAGTAACTGTAAGAACAAATTAGTTAACTATTTTGTGTAAAAAATACTTACGTTAAAGTAACATGTTGCACATCATTACGAAATGTCGTATTCATGATCTATGGAACAAGGATTAATGTATGTAAATACGTAGATTATCCTGACAATGATGAAACGTAAAAACTATGTATATTACGCAATGTGAAGCTGAATATGTTTTCCAGGACGGCATATGTGAACTAATGACTGTAAATGTGCTACGAACATTTTGTGAAACTTTGAAACTCGTAATTCAAGACATTCTACCACAGAGAGGTATGGAAACGGATAAAGGCATTTGAGATTTACCTTGCACCCTCTGAAGCGTCTTCGGGATGCTGATAACGTGAGCCTGGTTCAACCACTGAAACACATGGATTACAACAGGAACAAATGCCTTGGCCGTAATTGATGAAAGACCTCGCCACAGCATCGGTGGTTTCATTAGGCATAAGCCTCACCACCTCACGTTGCAGCAGTGGGATGAACACTTTTATTGACTTTGGATGAGCAAGTGAAATTGTAGCACACTTATGGACAGCTCAACTTAACTACAACGTTAACAAACTCAAGTGGGTGCGTAGCACACGTATCGTGATACGCGCGCTGGACTATACCGCAATAGCAGCGGTCGGATTCCAATGCTCAAACAAAAGCCTCTGAATTCAAATACGCCTGTTGACGCAATCCTTAAAAATTTCATAAAGGGCAATAGATGACTCAGCCACGCCGGCATTGTTGTACATCCTCGGGGACACGAGGTAAATATCAAGCCGTACACCAATACTCAAAGTAATTAATTTTCAGTCAATGTTCCAGAATTGCCACAATGTTTCTTAACCCTCACGCATCCATACCTGCGTGCGTTTCCTGGACTTACAATTTTTGGTGCTACTAAACATGCTCTGAACAATTCACTTTATCTCTCTCCTTTGCCCCTATACATGCCATTGATCACTGCTGATTCTTCCGCTTTTAGGTGCCGTTTCCCACCCCAAGGGCAAGAGACAGCCCCGAACCTCGGTGCACTTCTCCGGCTTCTTTGAAAATGCCTTTGGCAGAATGAGGGTGACTTCTCATGCTGGATGTCTTCGGCCGCCAATACTGATGATTTTTATTCAAAATTTAAGCTGTGGCGGGGTTCGAACCCGGGGCCGAGGACATTTTGGTTAGTAATCAAAAATGCTACCACTTTCTTTTCTTCATTGTGTTCGTTACTGTTCGTTGCGTTTGGTCGGGGCGGACGCTCGTCCAAGTTCATCGTAGATCCTTTCACCCACTTCTATCACAGGCAGCAGTTAGCTCTCTGACCGCAGGGCACGCTGAGCTACCGCGACGGCGCCACTAGACCACCGGTAAGTGAATTAACCCTGCTGATCCTGTGCCGATGCAGGACGAAAAAACAGGATAAAGAAAAATATGTCGAAATCAACATTATCAAAAACCTTTCTGTAATCAAGCGGTGATAAAATGGTCGCACCCCTTTTGTCATGGTATGTTTGATGTCACCAGCACTGTAGTTAATGCAGTTGCTGTGCTATGGTGTTTTCGGAATCGTGATTGATGTTTACTGTGGATGGTATGTTTTTAGGTAATCCGTCAACTGTTAATGAGTTGTGTACTCCAGGGCGTCAGAAACTGGGGGTAATATGCTACTAGACCTGTAATCGCACGGTGATGTTGGGTATGGATTGACTTTGTAAGTACGCTGTTTCGGTTTTTATGTTGGTAACGCCACGTAGCGCTCTGTATGAAAATCACTGACTGTGCTGTGTGCAGTCTGTGGCTGGGTAGCATCGATGGAATATTCGCTTGTGTAGTGTTGTGCAGTTGGATGTAAATAGCGAGAAGCGTTGGGCAGTTGAAGGTGAGCTGCCAGCGGTGGTGGATGTGGAGAGAGAGATGCCAGAGTTTTGAGAGGACGATCTGGATATGTGTCCATTAGAAAAAGGAAATTTGTAAAGATGGATGTCATGAATTGACAGATATATATATATGATGACTTTTCAACATTAAGGTAAATACATTGTTTGTTCACTATCAAAATCTTTCATTTGCTAACTATGCCTATGAGTAGTTAGTGCCTTCAGTAGTTAGAATCTTTTATTTAGCTGGACGTGGTCGTGCGGTAGCGTTCTCGCTTCCCACGCCCGGGTTCCCGGGTTCGATTCCCGGCGGAGTAAGAGATTTTCTCTGCCTCGTGATGACTGGGTGTTGTGTGATGTCCTTAGGTTAGTTAGGTTTAAGTAGTTCTAAGTTCTAGGGGACTGATGACCATAGATGTTGAGTCCCATAGTGCTCAGAGCCATTTAGCTGGCAGTATTGGCGCTCGCTTTATTGCAGTAGTTCGAGTAACGAAGATTTTTGTGAGGTAAGTGATTCATGAAAGATATAGGTTATTGTTAGTCAGGGCCATTCTTTTGTAGGGATTATTGAAAGTCAGATTGCATTGCGCTAAAAATATTGTGTGTCATTTTAGTGATGATCAGAATAAGTAAAGAGAGAACTGTCTGAGTACGATCAGTTTTGCTCTGCTGTTTGAAAATCAAATAACGTAAGAGGTTTGCCACCACAGGCATTCATAAGTTTCTCAAAGGGGACGTTTCAACTTAAGTTTGAAGAAACTGAAGATGTCTGTGAGAACTGGAGTAAGAGAGTCGATAAAGTTTTTAATCACATGTATGTTCTCTCCATCAGTACATACTGACATAAAAGAAATTTCCCTACGCTGTGTACAGAACCATGATTTCAGGAAAACGAGTCTGTCGAGAAGGTGTATGACGGTGTATTGAAACTTTACAGCCGACTGCTGCTGTTCTACGATGTCGTCACATCCAGCTTTTTCCTTCCAACGTTTAGAAAATCAACACAATACCCTCTGTGTCAGCTGTAAGTTAAATTGTCCAACTCTATGAAGACTACTTCTGCTGGAGACGCCGTCTTAGCGCCCGATGTCTCAGTATCAGAAGGGAAAAGAAAGAGGCAGTTGGCAGCCTAAGCCAGCCGGAACGGTGAGTTACAGCTCGGTGCTGGGTGGGCCGCGTCGACGGTGCGAATTAATAGCCAGTCCGTCCGCAGTCGGACCAAGTTCGTAATGGGTCCCGGCCGTAATGCGTTTCGGGCCCGGGCCCAGCGGTTGAGAGGACGGGAAGCGTCGCGTTGCCTCCAAATTTATGCGATTAGCTCCGAATTACTTAGCCGGGTCGCTGCCCGCCCCCTGAGGAGCAGTTGGGCAGTCTTTGTGAGCGCGGACGGACCTTATTTGCTCGACCGCGACCGGGCTGCGAACACTGCTCTCCTCCACGAAACAGAGTGGTGCATGCGTGTGCGTGAGGGGCTCTGCTATGCTAGTCTTTAGACTCACAAGGAACCCGTCGAATAGGGGGTCACAAGTGAGGCTCCTCTGAAGGTCTTGTGGTAACAACTATGACACGAAAAACGTTAGCTGCTAATGACTCACCGATAGAAAACGAATGTTTGGGAGGTGCACAGATCACACTTCTGTGGGATGTATGTAATACACTTCATAAAATAGACGTCATCGACATTCAATAAATGTTCAAAAACAAATCATTAACTTGCACCTTCAACAACGTGAAATGATTTTTCATTGGCGGCGGCAGAAATTCTCGAAAAGGCCAAGCCCCACGCTCAACATCACTTGTCGTCGAGAAATTCTAGATTAATTTTGTGAAAACATTTAAAATTTCCCTTTACAATGCAATAAAGTGAAAAGTCAGTTAACAACCAATAATCACAGACCACCAAATAATCACAGACCACCAGTAGGGCTTAAAATTTTGCTTTAAAATTTATCCCTTTTCTTTAAAAAAAATCACATGATCAATATCAGAAATCACAGGAGACAGAAGGCTTAGAATTTACTTTAAAATTCTCTCAAAAATTTTTACAGTGAGATCAAAATCAATAATCATCAAGCGCCAGAAGCCTTAGAAACTGCCTTGAAATTTTGAAGTATTGCAACAAGGTCAAGATCAATACTTAGAAATATTCCCTTTTAAAAAATTTAAAAAAACACTTAACAGAAACAGATCAAGATATTTTACAATTATTCTGAAACAATTGAAGAGAGTAAATGCCCAGCGTCAAAACAACTAGGCCACGGTGGTGGCTACTAGGAATACAACAAGGTATAAACATTGAAAGAAAGCAGGACTGAGCTTAAACTTCGAGTAAATTGGCAACAATTTCAAATGCATATTATTAACTTGCACGATGAACACCGTGAAACGATTTTTCATGTGTGTGTGGTGAACTAACCTTGTAATATATATATATATATATATATATATATATATATATATATATATATATATATATATTCCTCCAAGCTGAACTCTATTGCACTGTGGGTGTGGTGAACTAACCTTGCAATAGAGTTCAGCTTGATGGAATTTAGTAACTGTCTCATGGTCTGAAACCCTCCTGTTTACCCAATTTTGGTTCCGGGAAGGGAAGACAGGTAAGGGCACATTTAACGCGGAACGAAAAATTAAGATGCAGTGACCGACTACCCACAACCACTACTCGTCACGAAACAGAGATGGCGATGAGGACCGAATACCGACTTCTGTCCAGAATCGCGCCCGCTTACTCACTTGTCGCGAAGTCGGCCGGCTGGTGAGGCACACCGGAACAATTCGTTGCCCAGCCAGACAGCCAGCAGCTGGGTGAGCATACAATACGGCTAACTATCCCACCCTGCAGAACTGACAACCCGATATTAGTGTTAGATTAACTACAAATTTTCGGCCCGATTCCACAGTTGGCTGTGTTTCGTCAATTTGACGCTTTTTTTGAAATTTGGTTATCTTACGTCCTCCAATTCTGTAGCACTAATTGAAGTTATGCAATCATCCACTGCTTCCTTTGAAATCATTGTAATCTATACCGCGAGCAATTTGATGCACATAACATAGTAGGTCACTATCATCCACATCCTGAAATTGTGTCGAGTACCCTTGAAACGCGCGAAAATAAATTTTTGTAACAATTGCAACTTATCCCCCCTTGAATATGCGCAGTTTTTCTTATGCACCACACGGTCATATTGTTGCGAATTCATTCTAAATCTGTTCGTAATTGTTTTTTTTTTTCTATGCTTCGGATGATCTTCCCTGTACGTAATTATGTTTAGTGCCCTTTTCTTGGACAACGACTGTCCTTGACTGCGTTTCACTGGAAAGGGGATTTGTGGCTCCCTGTCCGACGAGGATGATGAGCTGTATGGCTCGACATCTGTTTCAGTATCACTTTCACTTGTTAAGCAGATATCGTCATCATTGTACTCCTCACGTACATCGTCCGTATACGAAACCACACATTCCACTGCCTAATCTTGCAGCAACGCTAATATTCATCTGCGCTTCTTTCTCACTCTGCAGAATTCCTTGTGTTTCTTTGTGACGAAATATCAGCTTCGGAAACTGTTGTTATAAATACAATGCTCTGCCTTGTATCTACAGCACTAGCACAGTAGCACTGTTTTGTGTTACTCGTCGACTAAGCAGTTGAACTACGCTCCGTAGCGTCATGCTGTGCTCACCGTCGGAAATCTCCAGTCCCGCCTCTGCTGCCATTAGCAGCCAATATTGCGGCTGCGTGGTAGGCAATATGTGGGACGACGAATGCCGTAAAAATCATTCGCCATTTGCGATCTCTCACTGAAGGGGTTCCTTGTGAGGTTTCTACGAAACTCTTCGAAGCCTTGGAGACAGAGCGAGAGGCAACGTTCCTTGAGGGACTGAGCTACGCATGGTTTCGCAGCTTTGTACATTAGTTGCTGCTAGCGACTCGACGTGCTCGGCCTCATGTACTTTATCGTGGCACCATCACTTTGTTTTGGATCATGTGGCGCTGAACCGAAAGCAAATTTCTGAAAACCAATCCCAATCTTAACACTTGGTAACTCTAAAGCGTCCCTGTCAAACTGACTTAACGTAATATATTTTTTTTAATTTTTTGGGATTCTCAGTCTTCTGCTTGGATACGGTCCACTACGACTTCTACTGTACCAAACTCTTCATCTCAGAGTAGCACTTGCATCAAACATCCTCTTTCTTTGATATTTTCGTATCTTTAAGTTCCCGTACAGTTTTTACCCTCTGCCACTCCCTATGGTACGAGGGAAATACTTCCTGACGTCTTAATACAAATCCTATTGTCCTGTCTCTTCTTCTTTTCAGTATTATCCGCATTTTTCTTTCCTCGCCTTTTCTGCGGAGAATCTGCTTATTCCTTATGTTATCAGTCCACCTAATTTCCAACATCCTTCTATTGCACCGCATTTCAAAAGCTTCAGTTCTCTTCTCTTCTGATTTGCCCAGTCTATGATTTACTTCCTTATAATACTGTGCTTCAAACGTCCGCTCTCTTAAATTTCTTGTTTGTATTACAGTCAATGCTAACCTGTGTAGGTCTGCTTTTTATGTCCTCCTTGCTTCGTCCATGATATGTTACTTAACTTCCATGGTAGCAGAATTCCTTCACTTGCTCTGCTTTCTGATCCACAGTTCTGATGTTAAGTTTATCACTAATCACATTTATGCTGCTCCACATTACTTTCGTCTTTCTTCGGTATACTCTCGATCTATATTCTGTGATCATTAGACTGTTCATCCCATTCTGTATGTCCTATAGTACTTTATCACATCCACGGACGATAGCAGTGTCATTGGCGAATCTTATCAATAATATTTTTTCGCCCTGAATTTTAATGCACACCACAACCTATCTTTTATTTTTTATCATTGCTTCTTTGATGTACTGGATAGATCAATCGGGAGGAATGAACGCATCCCTGTTTTACTCCCTTTTTAACGCGAAAACTTCGTTCTCGTTCTTCCATTCTTATTGTACGTTCTTGGCTCTTATGCAAATTGATTAAATACGAGGCGAAACAAAAGTTGTAAGATATTCATTGTTGTTATAGTTATGACATGTAACCCATACAATAGAAGTTCTAAATTTTTCCTGCATTTGCTTTTCCTTTCTCGAGTGAGGTAAAATATAAATACACTTTACTGAACTGATCAGTTGTGCTAATTGTGCTGTGAAATTTTTTCTGTTTCTGGCCTGCAGTTCGGTAATGAAATAAAATGTGACAACTGTAGCAACAATAGCGAAATAAAATAGTTACATTTGGTAATGTATCCAATTTGTGAATTTTCAGGATTCAAAGATAACGTCACGCTGATAGCGGCCTTCTTCGTGAATACACATTAAAATTATTTCTTCGAAGCTCGCCATCACCTTCGTCAACATGTCATGTGAAACAGCAGCAGTTTCTTGACGTATTGTAACTTTCAGGTCATTGAGTGTACGAGATTTGTGGCAGTACACTTTGCTTTTTAGGTAACCCCATAAAAAGAAGTCACAAACAGACAAATCTGGCGAGCGTACTGGCCAGTGGACATCGCCGAAACGTGAGACGACTTGATGGGGGAACATTTCTCTAACAACTGCTATCGAATCATTAGCCGTGTGAGCTGTGGATCCATCTTCTTGGAACCACATGTCTGCCATATTTATCTATAATGTCTAGTTGTGGGCGCACGAAATTGCATGGCATTCCAACATAACGTGCAGCATTCACTGTTACACTAACACCGCCTTTTTCCTAAAAATAAGGCCCAACGATTCCAACTTTGGACACTCCACACCACAATGTCACTTCTGCACTGTGCAATGGCTTTTAGTGCACTTATTGTGGGTTGTCTGTTCCCCAATAGCGACAGTTTTGTTTGTTTACACAACCGTCTAAGTGAAAATGCACTTCGCCATTCATCATCAACACATCACCAGCAACAAGAACAATAAGCATTCTCTCACAAAACCGTCTCCGTTCACCATAATCAGTATCGTGAATCTTCTGCATGTTCATAATTCTGTAAGGACGAAAATTTAACTCATCCTTCAGGATGCGCTGCAGCGAGCGACGAGACAAGACCAGAGTTAGAGCACACCGCCTAATGGAGCGGCGAGAACTTTGAAGAACAGATGCTCTTAGTCTGTCGACATTTTCCTGCGTTCGCACCCTGCGAAGACGACCAGGCGATATCTGCTTCATGACTGACCCAGCCTCCGGCCGGTGTGGTCGAGCGGTTCTAGGCGCTTCAGTCCGGAACCGCGCGACCGCTACCGTCGCAGGTTCGAATCCTGCCTCGGGCATGAATTTGTGTGATGTCCTGAGGTTAGTTAGTTAGGTTTAAGTAGTTCTAAGTTCTTGGGGACTGATGACGTCAGGTGTTAAGTCCCATAGTGCTCAGAGCCATTTTTCAACTGACCCAACTGTACGATAAGAGGCAAGCCAGTGCAATACTATGTTGCAATCAGGTATCGAACCGTTTCGCGGAACATTGAAATGTGTACGGAAAGCCGTTGGAAAGTGATCACTGAGTCATTACTTTTGAAGAAACGTTCAACAGCAAAAATGCGATGGTGCGCGATCCACTGCGGCATTGTGACTGAAACAGGACACTCTAACCAACACAACAACAGGTCCCTCAGCCTGCCATACCATTCCCACCACTGATACTACGCAAGTTAAATCCATGCATTCTTTTCGCGCCACCCTATATATATTGTTGTGTCGGACTTGAATGTGTACTGCCATTCCAATACTCACAATCCATACGTTTTGGCACATGTTATTCCGCGAGGTATTCGACCCAGAATTCATCAACAGCGATTAGGTGTTAATGTGTGGCCGGCATTCTCGGTTATAGGTTGATTGGACCATGCATTCCTCCATTCCGCCACAATGAATGGAAATGGCGCATCTTTGTGGAACATGTGTTGCCAAAACTGCAGGAGGACGTACTTCCGAAAGACCAAGGATGTACTTCATGCGCGATGGGGTGCCAGCCGATTTCGGCACTACTGTGGGGAGCCATCTGAGATCACCTTTGGGAATCGATGGATGGGCCGAGGTGGCCAAATGGCCTGGCCACTATGGTCACTTGATCTCACGTGTCTGCATTTCTTCCTCTGTGGCAACAGAAGAAGACGTCGTCGCTGGAATTGCCGTCACTGCTGATACCACTGCGGACACGCCAGGAACCATCGAATGGACACCACAGACGATCAATTGTCCGACTATGTACCACGTGCATAAAGGCCGATGGTCGCGCATTCTAACAATTACTGTTACTGGCACTGCTGTAATTAGCACGCTTAACTACCTTCTGAGTAAATTGTTCTTATCACCAGAAATTTCCATCAGTGACCATACGTACCGTAGCTAAATATATTTCTTTTTCTGTTCCTTTACCTCCTGTATTAATATGAACGGAAAGTTCTGTGTAATAGTACTGAATAGCAGTGATAACCCAGCAAAATCAGTGACTCACTTCGTCCCTCATAATTTTTGTTTATGAACATAGCCAGATTTTTCTTTTCAGAATGGAAATGCATTAAGTACCATGTACTGTACTTGCTTTTGTTACGTAAAATTAATTCTATACCTCATGTGAAAAGTAATAACATGGAACAACATATAAGCTATTACAATAAGAAGACAAATTACTGTTAAAATGCTCCAATCGTTGCTGAAGCATATTTGACTCTAAGAAGACCTCAAAGGAAAGAAAAATGGATTTTTGAAAAAAGCTCCTCTCCCCCTACAAAAAAAAGAAAGAAAAAAGGAAATCTGTCGTATCGTAAAAACTGGCGCGACATTAGACATTACATTGCTGTCAGTGCCCAGTAAGGTCCTACACCTACATACATAATCTGCAAACCACCGTACGGTGCTTGGCGGAGAGTACCCTGTCCTGTCCTGCCCTTTCCTGTTCCACTCGCAAATGGAGCAAGCGAAGAACGACTGTCTTTAGCCACCGTAAGAGCCGTAATTTCTCTTATATTCGTGGTCCTTACGTGAAATGTTTGTTGGTGGCAGTAGAATCGTTCTGCAGTCAGCTTCAACTACGGATTCTCTTAATTTTCTCAATAGTATTAATTGAAAAGGACGTAGCGTTCCCTCCAGGAATTCACATTTGAGTTTGTGAAGCATTTCCTTAATACTTACGTGTTGTTCGAACTACCGGTAACAAATCTACCAGCACGTCTCTGAACTTCTTCGATGTCTTCCTTTACTCCGACGTGGTGGGCATCCCAAACACTCGAGAATTACTCAGGAGCAGATCGTTACCATTCATCATACCAACTAGAAATTCTATCTTAGTCGTCTTGCATCCTCTACAGTCACTCAACGTCGACACCTTCCTGCACACCACAACATCGTCAGCAAACTGCTGCCGACCACATAACCTATGTATATAGAAAGTAACAACGGTCCTTTCGTACTTCCCTGTCGCACTCCCGACTATGCCCTTGTCTGTAATAAACATTCGCCGTCGAGGACAACGTGTTAGGTTCAATTGTTTCAGAACGAGCCACTCACATATCGTATCTGGGAAACTTTTCCATATACTTGTAGCTTCTTTAACAGTCTGTAGTTGGACACCGTGCCGTATGCTTTTCGGAAATCTAGAGGAATGGAATCTGCCTGTTGCCCTTCATCCACAGTTCGCAGCATACCACGTTAAAAAAAGGGCAAGCTTTCTCAAGCGTGATGCTTTCTAAAACCCTGCTGATTCGTGGACTGCAGCATTTCGATATCAAGGAAATTTATTATAATCGAACGCAGAATATGTTCAAGAATTTTGCAACAAACCGATGTTAAGTATATTGGTCTGTAATTTTGCGAGTCCGTTCTTTTACCCTTCTTGTGTACCGGAGCCACTTGCGCTTTTTTTTTCGGTCGCTTGGGGCTTTGCGATGGGCGACTTATTTTAAACAGGATTAAAAATTCACTTGAAAATCGACTGCATGAAGAACATGTCGGTGTTTTGGCACAACGCAGTTGTGTCAACCCTCTTAATAATCTGGCGATCATATTAGAGCAAACTAAGGAATTCCAGGCAACCGTGTAATTAACATTCGTTGAGTTTGAAATGGCCTTCAATTTTGTGAAACATTAAGTGGTACGATGGGTGTTGCGGCAGAATGGTACACTAGAGAAGATTTTAAGTATCATAAAAGATGTTGTGGCTTTCACATGCGAGATTTTACAGGGCCAATAGAGGTAATAACCGGATTTTAAGTATCATAAAAGATGTGTTTGAAGGCTACAAATCTTGTGGCTTTCACATGTGAGATTTTACAGGGCCAATAGAGGTAATAACCGGAGCCCGGCAGCGTTGTATTTTGTTACCAACGTTTTTCCTATTTGTCCTTCACTCAGTTATGAGATGATTCACAGCAGGCGGAAAACGTGGAATCCAATGGGTCATCCATGAACCTCTGGAGGTTTTGGATATCAGAGACGACATAGTTTTATTAGCTCAAAGGCTGACAGATGTGAAAGCTAATTTAAACTGCAGAGACTGGTGGTCATAAGATAAACATAGGTAAAGCAGAGGGAATGAGAATAAATTCTGTGAACATGGAAGTGCTGCTGTTTACAGGGGAGCAGGAAGTGGAGATTGCCAGTTTTCCTGTATCTGTGTAGTATGGTGCCAGAAGATGGTGGATCCGGAGAAGATGTGAAGAACCGCACAAAGAACCCAAATGCTGCCTTCATACAACGGTGTCCAATATGGAGAAACTGAAACAATACATGCGAAAATAAAACTGGTATTTTTAATACAAATGTGAAGGGTGTCCAGTGAAGGTTGGAAAGTGGACGTCACAGCTACGGAGCTTCATGAACAGGTGTCTCCGACGCCAATGAATGTCTGATGGCCAGAGAAAAAGAGTAATGAGGATCTCTGGAGAAAAACAAACCAGATACTTGTAGAAGAACAGATGCGTGAGAGAAATTGGAGATAGCTAGGGCTCACATTGAGAGATCAAGATGGAGCAATTGAGATAGGGCATTGGAATGGAATCCCCTAGGAACAAGGAGGAGAGGCAAGCCTAGGTGTGTATGGAAGAGTACGGTGGAAGGGGAAGCAAGGAGGTGCCAAGACTTGGACAGAATTAAGGGAAATGGCCAAAATAGAGATGAATGGAGAGTTCTCCTGTATGCCCTATGCCCCAATAGGGGCCAAAGCAATTGAGTCAAACTAAGCCACAATAAAGAGAAATGCGTACTTAAAGCTAAGTAAGTGTTCATTCAAAGCCGCCTGATCTAAGGGAAGGGTGGGAAAGCGTGCTTTATTTTGCCGTACCTAGCCTAGTATCATGCGTCCTTTCACTGACACGGCATCCCGTGAGAAACGATGGAGCTCGCTCGTGCGGACAATTCCGTATTATGTGAAACCTCACAGCGCTGCTTCCACCAGCGAAAAGGGTTAAACAACACTAGCATTTTATTAGAGGTGGCTGAATGCTTTTAGGGTGTAGTTCTCCTTATGAACAACATAAATGAAGCGACGATATTAACGTCCTCATCCGAGGCACGGCTCACCATCAGTAGTCACTTGCTCTCATTCCTTAAGTCACTTCGAAGTCTCTTGGCTATTTAATATCGAACATTGAAGCACAGGTGCTGGACAGGGTGTAAGACAAGGATGCAGTTATTCGCTATCACTGTTCAGTTTCCACACTCTGCCCGCATGAACCAGGTGGAGTGGGTTTCGTGCCTCAGTAATACAAACACTGAAGGTCTAACCACATCGAGAAAGGGGGGGGGGGTGTCTATGGAGAGCCCAGAAAGGCATGGCGATCCTGAAGAGGTGCAGAAAAGCTTTCTCGGTAATTGCAGTCTTGATGACTGATTTGGTCTTGTAACATTAGCCAACGTGATCTTTCTGTGCTGGTACAGTGAACGTCTGGAAGCCAGGAGAAACTATAGCTATCTTTCCCCTTGGAATACAGCTGTTTTGAATCGTTAAATGATGATGGCGTGAAATACTCTTCCGGAGGTAAAAGTCCCCCATTCGGATGTCAGGGTGGTCGCTATTCAGCATGTTGCCGTCCTCAAAAAAAAAACTAACATTTTGCGGGTCGAAGAGAGGAACGTTAGATCTCTTACACGCGTACGTGAGAGGGCTTAAACAAGGTAAATGGATAGGTGGAAGTTAGATATAGCGGGAATTAATGAAGCTCAGTGGCAGGATGAACAGGATTTCTGTTTAGGTGAATACAGGGTTATAAATATAAAACAAATAGGAGTAATGAAAGAGAAGATCTGTTAATGAATAAGAAAATAGAAACACGCTTAAGCTACTATGAACTGCGTAGTGAACATATTATCGTAGATAAGACTGACACTAAGCCAAAACCCACCACAGCAGTACAGGTTTACATGCGAACGAGACCCACAGATGATGAAGAGTTTGAAAGAATGTGTGATGAGATAAAAGAAATTACTCAAATAATTAATGTAGAGATAAATTTAACTGTGATAGGCGACTGGAGAATTCCAGAGTATGAAAAATAAGAGAAGGTAAAATAGTAGGAGAATATGGACCGGGGGGGGAGGAGGAGAGTAAGAGAGAGTCGCCTGGTAGAATTTTGTACAGAACATACATAATCGCTAACACTTGGTTCAAGAATCATGAAAGAAGCTTGTGTACGTGGTCTAAAAAGACATGGAGACCTTTGAATGTTTCAGATTGATTGTAGATATAATGGTAAAACAGTGATTTCGGCACCAGATTTTAGACTGTAAGGTATTTCCAAGGAAAGATGTAACCTCTGACCATAACTTATTGGTTATGAACTGTAGAATAAAACTGAAGAAGCTGTAAAAAGGTAGAAATTATGCAGTTGAGACCGGGGTAAACTGAAAGAACCTGAAGTTATTGAGGATGTTGAAGGGAGCACTAGGCAATGATTGACTGAAAATGGCGAAAGAAATCAAACAAATAGACGAAGGAATAGCTTTGAGAGATGAAATAATGAAGGCAGAAGAAGATCAAATAGGTAAAACACCAAGACCTAGTAGGATCCTTGGATATCAGAGGAGATACTGAGTCGATGAAAGGTGAAAATACAAAAATGTAGCAAATGAAGGAGGATAAAGGGAATATAGACGTCTAAAAAATGAGATTCACAGAAACTGCAAAATGACTAACCAAGAATGACTAGAGGAGAAATGAAAAGCTATAGAAGCACATGTTACTAGGGAAAAGGTAGATACCACCTGCAGGGAGAGGAGAGAAATCTTGGGAGAAAAGAGAATGCAAAGTGATCAAATGGAAAACCAGTACTAAGCAAAGGAGGGAAACCTGAAAGGTGGTAGGAATATATTGAGGGGCTATACAAGGGAAATGAGCTTGAAGGTAACATTACAGAAAGGAAAGTAGGTGAAGATGAGATGGAGATACTCGTATTCGGCTTGCAGAATTTGACAGAATACTGAAAGACCTAAGACGAAGCAAGCATCCTGGTGTAGACGAGATTCCCTGAGAAGTATTAATATCTTTGGGAGAGCCAGCCATGGCGAAACTATTCTACCTGAACGCAAGGTGTATGAGACAGATGATGTATCTTCAGATTTCAAGAAGACTGTAGCAATTGCAATCCCAAAGAAATCAGACGCTGAAAGATGTGAATATTACAGAACTTTTAGTCTAATAAATCATGGTTGCAAAGTACGAGCACTAATTATTTACAGAAGAATGAGAGCGCTGGTAGAAGCTGACCTCGGGGAAAATAATTTTGGGTGCCACAGAAATGCAGGAACAAGAAAGGCAATACTGACCTTATGACTTACCTTAAAACATAGGGTAAACCTACGGTTATATCATATGTAGACTTGGAGAAAACTTTCGTCAATACTGAAGGAATGCAGTCTTTGAAATTTTATGGTAGCAGGGTAAAATAGAGAGAACGATGGGTTATTTACAACTCGTACAGAAACTTGACGGCGTTGTAAGAGTCAAAGGGCAAGAAAAGGAAGCAGTAGTTGGGAAGGGAGTGAGACAGGTTTGTAGCCTGTCACGAATGTTATTCAGTCTGTACTTTGTGCAATCAGTAAAGGAACGAAACAGAAATTTGGAGAAGGAATTTAAATTTTGGAGAGGAAATAGAAAATTTGAGATTTGCCAAAGAGGTCGTATTCCGTCAGAAATGGCAAAGGAGCTGGAACGGCATCTGAATTGAATGGACAGCGTTTTGAAAGGAGGAATTAAGATAAGTATCAATGGAAACAAAACAATGGCAATGGAACGTAGACGAATTAAATCAGGCGATGCAAAGGGAATCAGATTAGGAAATCTGAAACTGAAAGTAGCAACTGTGTTTTCCCTTTTGCCAGCAAAATAACTGATGACGGCCGAAGTAGAGAGGATATAAAATGCAGAATTTCTGAAAAAGGGAATTTGTTAACATGTGATACAAATTTAAATGTCACGAAGTCTATTCTGAAAGTATTTACCTATAGTGTAACGTTGAGGAGAAGTGAAACGTGGCCGATATTCAATTCACATATTTCAAAGGTGCTACAAACGAATGCTGAAGATTAGATGGATAGCTTGCGTAACTAATGCGGAGGTATTGAATAGAACTGGGATGAAAAGAAACCTGTGGCACAACTTGACTGAAAGACGGGATCAGTTGATAGAACACATACTGAGACAAGGAATCATCATTGGAAGGAAAGTAGAATGGAGTCTGCGAACTGTAGACCACAGCAGGAAACAACTGTTCAATCTGTACAACGAAAAGAAAGGCAACAGTGAGATTAAAATCGTAGGTGAAAGGATATCAGTGATAAGGTTCACTGGTGACATTTCTGTCAATGAATGGAATGTTACCTGTTGAATGGAATGATGAGTCTACTGAGTAGAGAATATGGATTGAGAGTAAACCGAAGATAGGCGAAAGCAATGAGGAGTAGCAGAAATGTGATTAATAATAAACTTAACGTTAAAACTGGTGAGCATGAAATAGAGTGAATGATCTGTGCTACCTCAGAGGGAAAATAACACATCATGGAGGACATAAAAAGCAGACTAGCACAAAGAGGGCATTCCTGACCAAAAGAAGTTTAGTATCGATTGTTGGTGTTAATTTGAGGAAAAAGTTTCTGAAGTATCTGAACGACCTGAATTTCGTTTCGCCTGCTTATGTCCAACTCACATAACGTAACTGTCTTGTAGATCCTCTGCTCTCTTTTCGACACAATCGTTTACTATACAAAGTGGTTACTTAAAGAGGCCACAAGCTATAACTGCTCTGCATGTCTATCAATCCAGATACAAATTAATATCACGATGAAGCAAATATCACAAAACTCGTTATTTTAGAGATTACACAGTCATTACGTTTGTAAACTCAAATTATTACCGTAATTGACATTTCAAAAAGCAATTTTTAACCTGAAATTACATTACGAAAATTTTTGTACTGGACTGGGATTCGTAAGTCAAAGCCATTAACTATTTTTCCTGTTAACTAACTACGAAAGATCTTAAATATCGTTTCGATCACAAGTGACGGTGTGCGCAGGTTCAAACTTGAAGTGACAAGGCACAACGTTTTGGGTTGGATGGAGATTTGAACCCAGCATCTTATCGGACGTTTAAATAAGCACTATCAAATGTTAGAAATTGTAATTTTTTCACCTTCCGGGATTCGAGCCCAGTACCTTTTGCCTTTGACTTCTAATCACGAAGCGACGTAAAAAATCGGTTTACTTCACCAGTAGCGAGAAGTGCACATGCCTGAACTGGAAATAACACGACTTAAAGCTCTGTGCTGACTGGGAGTCGAACCCTGGACTTACCATAGTTGTTGACTATATACGAAGAGACGTTGACTACCGAGCTTTTTTTCACCAGTAATTAAGAGTAGCATGTATGAATCTGAAATGAAATGACGAAACGCTCTGTGTCTGACTTGGAGTCGAAACCGGTACCAAGCGCTATTGTTAAAAACGCGCGGAGAGGGGTTAAAAATCATAACTATTTGTCACCTGTAGTTTGGTGTGCGTATGTTACAAGTTGAAATGATACAATGGAAACTTTTGTGCTAGATCAGGATTCTAACCTAGACAGGCGCGTTATGGAGACCTTGAGAAGTTCGGAATCTTAGGGAAACAACGAAACGATGCAACTGCATCGTCTCAAAAGCGTCAGACCCAGCGAAATGAGAGATCTGTGTTCGAATCCGCGTCCCGCATCAATATTTTCAACATCTCAAGTTCAGATACAATAAGAAATAAGTGCCCCTTGAGTTCACATGAAGATTCACTCATTAATAATAAAAATAATAATAAAAACACGCAATAAAACAAACTCTTGATATAGTATCTACCGTCTCTGTAATGCCCCAACCCACACTACCCTTCTAAAACAGGTAGCAAAGGGTAGTAACGTTTAGTGTAGATTTGAAACCACGGTGCATACTCTACAGTGTTCAACTTGCGTTACCAGAGGTGAAAAGGGTCTTTTTGCATTTGTCATAAATGGTTGCCTGATGTGTGAAACGAACCCAGACCTTATCCATACGCAGCTAGAATCATTCCAATAAACCACCACCCTACAAAGAGGATTGATTTATGATTGTTTCGTAAGAAGAGTGTTCCACACTCTTTCGCTGTTGACTACAACCTATTCGATTCATTCATTTCCTTGTTCTTCCACATCGATATTCACTAGCTGTCTACAATATGCATGTTTTTGACTTTTTTTTTAAAATCACTGAAATGAAACCACATAACAACCAACTGCTCGTATTGGCAACATAGTAGGATGTGGAAATTTCTGCTGGAAGTTTTACTTTTCACTTTTGATTCTGTGCTGATATATCTATTTATAGCTTCTGTCTCGGCTTCATCGGCCGACGTTCGTCTCACGATTTTTCTGACGTTCCTCCATTGCTGGTGGTGGAGGGTGCAACTTTGATAAGCCGGCCGGTGTGACCGTGTGGTTCTAGGCGCTTCAGTCTGGAACCGCGTGACCTCTACGGCCGCAGGTTCGAATCCTGCCTCGGGCATGGATGTGTGTGATGTCCTTAGGTTAGTTAGGTTTGATTAGTTCTAAGTTCTAGGCGACTGATGACCTCAGAAGTTAAGTCGCATAGTGCTCAGAGCCATTTGAACCAAATTTTGATAATGCCAGCCACTCGTGCTGGCGAAACGTCGGGAAAATTGTCAGACGAACGTCGGCCGAAGGACCCGAGACAGAAGCCAACAGGCAGTTTGTCAACAGGTGGCCACGAAAGCGTTAACTATATTGTATGTATTTGTAGTCTGCTCATAAATATAGCGCACTATAAACTGAAGACCAGATATCGATCACACTCTCATCTTTACGTTTTTAAACAGCATTTCGTGTGATACAATTACGTAGGTAAGGGCATAGTGACCTTTTCTCATGCAGCATATTATGTGAAGTCTATTAATGTATGTAGTCAACCAGCGCAAAGTTTATCTAAAAAAAAAAAAACAGACAAGTGCGAATAGGACTCGTTCTCTGAGGATGCCATTCGAACCTAACTGTTTTTTTAGATAATAATAATAATAATAATAATAATAATAATAATAATAATAATAATTTCATGTGAGTCAATGCCCTGGTGCAAGTCTCTCTATTGGGCGTCACTTGAGCGACGTGCCTGTGTCCAACCCAACCCAGTTATCTAGCCGGGCAAAGAGTATCTACAGTTTAAAGTGGACTCATATCGGTTGAGAGGATTAGGCTAGGTTAAAACAATGTCTTACAAATCGGTAATCCAACCGAGAATCGATCCCACGACTTTCGAGCTTCCAGACACGTCCTTTACCACTACCAACGTGGCTCTAAATTTTTCATTGAGTTTGCTAGTTTCAAAATATGTGACATATACCATCGTACCTTTTGATTGCGTTGACTTAGAAGCTTAAATTCTTTACACCCCAAACGGACCGTAGTCCTTAGTGTCTGGCGTTAATTTCAACTTGATAATTTGACTAGATTTTGAGAAAAAGGGTCTTTCCAGAGACCCGTATCTTTTGACTGCAGTGAACTAGAAACTTAAATTTTTTACACCGCCAAGGGAAGTTAGACATTAGTGTTTAAAATAAATTTCAACTCGATACCTCTATCCGTTGCTGGGAAAAACATGTGTTAACAGACGGAAAAAGAGACAAATTGTCAAAAAAAGTCGATTTAAGGAAATAACGGAAAACCCACATAATCATCAGGGTGGTCGGACGGGGATTTGATCCGCTGTGTATTAACTTCGTAAACAGAAAACAAACGTTGGCCCTAAAAAGAAAAACAAAAACAAAAAAACGTGGAAGCATATATCAGTGTGACTCCTCAAAGTGTAGCTCTTTGCATGTAGTGGCACATCAAAGATGTTTTGTGTTGATAACTGCATCCCAGAGGTGTCTCCATCGCAGTTGGCACCTGTTTCAACGACTGAGGCACCGAGCAGTCGCAACATATGAAAAGCGACCTAGGATACAGCAATTAGTGTTGCTACTGTATGAGAACGCCCGTCTACACTCTGCTGATTTCACAGAGGAATTCAGGAGCTTGGCTGGAAAGCGTTCTTCTGCTGCGATGAGTATTAAAATGGTGAAATTGAGATTTTCGTAATGGTTTTAAATGGAAGCTTACAGGTAGGTACTAGAAGACGCATGAAGCAGACAAAGTGTGCAGGCCTCTTGCGAGATTAGAATCGAGAGTTTAACACAGTATTCCCCTTTCCCACGTAGTCACGTTACTATTGAGCTATGGAGCCAGGAGTGTTATAGCCGCTCTCACTGTGGTATTGTTGATTAACAGATATAATTAATTATGTCAAATATGAGGTTAGTTATTGTTCCTGTGTGGAATGGCGCACGTGGAAGGACAGGAAGTCGGTCGTGTCCTTTCAAGAAAACCGTTACGACATTTGCCTGAAGCGATTTAGGGAAATCACGGAAAACCTAAACCAGGATGGCCGGACGCGAGTATGAACTGCCGTCCTCCCGAATGCGAATCCAGTGTACTAACCACTGCACCACCTCTCTCGGTGACTCTTTCTTCGAATCAGTTAAATTCAAGGTCAGGCACCCAATTTTACGTCGAAAGGCAATAGAATGTGAAGTTTTTGCCTTTACAGAAGATACTTTTGAGGAGAGCTTAAGTCGCCTGTTATGTTCAGAAGACACGTCTTGAAGATCGATACTGCATCCTAGCTATCTGAGAGACGTCTGGGATTCCCTTTGTGACGAATAGCGTCCGACGGCAACACACGTACTCAGCTATGCCGTTTCGGCAGCAACAAAGCCTGGGACACGGTGTCTGTTGTTGCGCCCCTGCCGGAGACAAAGGCGACCCCCTCGGTCGCTGCTGATAGCGCAGCCTCATCGGCGCGCCTCTGCGATCAGTGCGTGTGCCGGTCTCCGGTCTCCGGTGTACCGCATGTGCCCGCACTCAGCCATGCCATCATTTGTGATTCCGTTTGAGCTTACGTGCGGCCGCGCCAAACTGTGCGTGCGCCGTACGTAATTCAGTGATCGTCGAAATCTCGGCGGTGGGGTGGCAAATCAGGCGTTCGGCACAGCGCAAATGCTAGGCGAGCGGCTCTGCCCGACTGCATCAGACCCGTGGGTTTGTTCCAGTATTGGAAATGTTTACTCGTCGGACGATCTACCAGTCTGCGCAGTCGCAAGACAATTATTTCCACATAAACGTAGTCTACATACGGGGTCCTACAGCTACATCTACACTCCGCAAGCCACCCAACGGTGTGTGGCGGAGGGCACTTTAAGTGCCACTGTCATTACCTCCCTTTCCCGTTCCAGTCGCGTATGGTTCCCGGGAAGAACGACTGCCGGAAAGGCTCCGTGCGCGCTCGAATCTCTCTAATTTTACGTTCGTGATCTCCTCGGGAGCTATAAGTAGGGGGAAGCAATATATTCGATACCTAATCCAGAAACGCACCCTCTCGAAACCTGGCGAGCAAGCTACACCGCGATGCAGAGTGCCTCTCTTGCAGAGGCTGCCAATTGAGTTTGCTAAACATCTCCGTAACGCTATCACGCTTACCAAATAACCCTGTGACGAAACGCGCCGCTCTTCTTTAGATCTTCTCTGTCTCCTCTGTCAACCCGACCTGGTACGGATCCCACACTGATGGGCAATACTCAAGTATAGGCCGAACGAGTGTTTTGTAAGCCACCTCCTTTGTTGATGGACTACATTTTCTAAGGACTCTCCCAATGAATCTCAACCTGGCACCCGCCTTACCAACAATTAATTTTATATGATCATTCCACTTCAAATTGTTCCGTACGCACACTCCCAGGTATTTTACAGAAGTAACTGCTACCAGTGTTTGTTCCGCTATCATATAATCATACAATAAAGGATCCTTCTTTCTATGTATTCGCAATACATTACATTTGTCTATGTTAAGGGTCAGTTGCCACTCCCTGCACCAAGTGCCTTTCCGCTGCAGATCTTCCTGCATTTCGCTACAATTTTCTAGTGCTGCAACTTCTCTGTATACTACAGCATCATCCGCGAAAAGGCGCATGGAACTTCCGACACTAACTAATAGGTCTTCTATATATATTTTGAAAAGCAATGGTCCCATAACACTGCTCTGTGGCACGCCAGAGGGCAGTGTAGACGTCTCCCCATTGAGAACAACATGCTGTGTTCTGTTTGCTAAAAACTCTTCAATCCAGCCACACAGCTGGTCTGATATTCCGTATCAGGCGACAGTGCGGAACTGCATCGAACGCCTTCCGGAAGTCAAGGAAAATGGCATCTACATGGTAGCCTGTATCTAATATTTTCTGGATCTCATGAACAAATAAAGCGAGTTGGGTCTCACACGATCGCTGTTTCCGGAATCCATGTTGATTCCTACAGAGTAGATTATGGGTTTCCAGAAATGACATGATTCGCGAGCAAAAAACATGTTCTAAAATTCAACAACAGATCGATGTCAGAGATATAGGCCTATAGTTTTGCGCATCTGCTTGACGACCCTTCTTGAATACTGGAACTACCTGTGCTCTTTTCCAATTATTTGGGACCTTCCGTTCCTCTAGAGACTTGCGGTACACGGCTGTTAGAAGGGGGGGGGGGGGCAAGTTCTTTCCCGTACTCTGTGTAGAATAGAATTGGTATCCCGTGAGGTCTAGTGGACTTTCCTCTGTTGAGTGATTTCAGTTGCTTTCCTATTCCTTGGACACTTACTTCGATGTCAACCATTTTTTCGTTCGCGCAAGGATTTAGAGAAGGAACTGCAGTCCGGTCTTCCTTTGTGAAACAGCTTCGGAAAAAGGTGTTTAGTATTTCAGCTTTACGCGTGTCATTCTCTGTTTCAATGCCATCATCATCCCAGAGGGTCTCGATATGCTGTTTCGATCCACTTACTGATTTAACATAAGATCAGAACTTCCTAGGATTTTCTGTCAAGTTGGTACATAGATTTTTCTTTCGAATTCACTGAACGCTTCACGCATAGCTCTCCTTACGCTAACTTTGACATCGTTTAGCTTCTGTTTGTCTGAGAGGTTTTGGCTGGGCTTAAATTTGCAGTGAAGCGCTCTTTGCTTTCGCAGTAGTTTCCTAACTTTGTTGTTGAACCAGGGTGGGTCTTTCCCGTCCCTCAGAGTTTTACTCAGGTTCAGAGAAGGTTCTGTATTCTGGTGCGAAGATCTTCAACAAGCTCTCTTTTCTTCTTTGAGTCTCCAGTTTTCTGACTGGTTTGATGCAGCCCGCCACGAACTTCTCTCCTGTGTCGACCTTTCCTCTCCGAGTAGAACTTGCAACCTACGTCATCAATTATCTGCTGAATGTATTACAATCTCTGTCTTCTCCTACAGTTTTTATCCTCTAAGTATGATGGAAGTTACTCAGTGATGTCTTAACAGGTGCCTATCGTCCTGTTCCTTCGTCTTGTCAGTGTCTTCAACATATTCCTTTTCTCGTCGATTCTGCGGAGAATCTCCTCATTCCTTAGTGTGTCAGTCCACCTTATTTTCAAAATTCTTCTGTAGCATCACATGTTAAATGCTTCTACTCTCTTCTTTTCCGGTTTCTCTACAGTCCATGTAATGCCGTGCTCCGAAAGTTCATTCTCACAAATTTCTTCGTCAAATTAACACCTACGTTTGGTACTAATGGACTTCTCTTGGGCAGGAATGCCCTTTTAGCCACTAATTGCTTTTTGTGTCCTCCTTGTTCCCTCCGTCATGCGTTATTTTGCTGCCTAGGTTGCAGAATTCATTAACTCCCTCTAGGTTGTGATCACAAACTCTGATGTTAAGTTTCTAGGTATTCTCGTTTCTACTATTCGTCATTATTTTCGTCTTTCTTCGATTTACTCTCTATCCATATTCTGTTCTCATTAGACTGTTCATTCCATTCAACAGATCCTTTAATTCTGCTTCAATTTCATTGAAGATGCCACTATCATCACTGAATCTTATCACTGATAACCCTTCTGTTTGAATGTTAATCCCACTCTTGAACCTTTCTTCTATTTCCGTCATTGCTTCTTCGATGTCGAGGTCGAACAGTAGGGGCGAAAGACTGTATCACACTCTTACACCCTTTTTCATCTGAGCACTTCATTCTTAGTCTCCCTCTTATCATTTCCTATTGGTTCTTGTAGACATATAGCCCGTCTTTCCCCATAGCTTACCCTTGCTCTCGTCCGATATCAAACTAGGTAAGCCCATGAATCCACTTCGAGTCTTGGGGATTAAGAAGACGCCTCACCTGTATTTACTCTTTTTATTGCCAGATACCAACTGGTTTCGTGGCACATAAAAACCACATCCTCAGGTGAAATACGCATAACATTGAATCACGAATGAGAAACAGACCCTGAATTATCCACTAATATGGAAAAATAAAGAAGTTTTAAAAACATGAAAAATGGGAAAATTGTCCTCACGAAACTGAACCATAAGGTTCAAAAAAATTTTAGTCGACAGTCGCTTTTCTCTGGATGATAGCTGAAAACCAAAAAGGGTGTGAATAAACATGTGAAATTCTATGCGGCAATGTTAACATTCGTTTTCTAAATCACAAGAGCTAAGTAGTGCGCAAATTGATACCTAACCATCATTCGCTGCCAGACTAAACTAATAAAAAGTTAAATGGCGATACATCAATGAATCAGAATCATCAGGATGTAGGGATCCAAGTTGTTGGGCGAGCAAGACTCACGCACTGAGGGTTCTGTACAGTCTGTCCTGGAAGTGGAGAATCCAACGATTTTTGCCTGTTACCGATATCGATACTGCCAACATATTGGTCCCCATAATTCCAAGACTGTATTAAAAACTCTTTGGCAGTTCCTCAGACTTTCCCAGACATGCATAAACGTTTTATACGTGCAGAGAGAGAAGACGTAATAAAATATTGTTATTTACTTACTAAAACATGACTATAACTTACATATTATGTCCGCATACAGTAATGTTCGTCTGTCATGCTTTTGACGGATGATGACTGCAATGTTTGTTCATATGGCAAAGGATACTTATGCGTGAAATAATTACAATTTAACAAGTTTCGAATTGTTTACTTATATTGTAAAACCTTGCTTCTTGCTGAAACTCATGATTCTAGGTCAATGGGAAGTAACCTACATGTTTTGATGAGTGAGTTTTCGAGTATCAAAACATATACTCGTATGACTGTACCTTTTGATTGCACTGACTTAGAAACTTAGTTTTCACTCCGTCAAGGACCACAGACCTGAGTGTGTGACATAAATTTTAACCTGATGCGCCAAACTGTTTCAGAGAAATAGACTTAACAAAACAACAGCCTTGTCCGCAGCTCGTGGTCGTGCGGTAGCGTTCTCGATTCCCACGCCCGGGTTCCCGGGTTCGATTCCCGGCGGCGTCAGGGATCTTCTCCATCTCGTGATGTTGGGTGTTGTGTGCTGTCCTTAGGTTAGTTAGGTTTAAGTAGTTCTAAGCTCTAGGAGACTGATGACCATCGATGTTAAGTCCCATATTGCTCAGAGCCATTTGAACCAGCCAAACCAACAGCCAGACAGATTTTTTTGTTTAATATGATTACAGACTAGCAATTTTCGAATTTTTTTCCTTTACTTGGTCTGTGAAACAATGCTTCTTGCCAAACTTCATGATTCTAGGTCTACGGAAGGCATCTTGTAGGTTTTGATTGAGTTTTCGAGTATCAAAATAATTGCGCTGATGACAGAAGCTGAAGAAATGAATTAAAATTTGAGCTATGACTGGGACTGCTTAACAAGCAGATGTGCTAGCCATCACACCACCACAGCGGCGTAGCTAACAGCGCTGCATGCGCTGCACTATTCCAGTGCCCTGGATTTCCCCTTCATGAACAAAGCTGGTGTGCTGTTCCAGTACGGAGAGCCTCGGCAGCGCTGACGACTTCAGAAGAGGAAAATAGGTTGAAGGTGTGAATTGAATTTTGTAGCAGGGAGGGTACTGGGCTGGGGTAGTCCTTCCAGTGGTGTTAGCTATACTGCTACAGTGTTGTAATTTCTAGCACATCTGCCTTGTAAGCAGAAAATCCAGGATCAAGCAGTGGTAGTGGCACAAATTCTGATTCCTCTCTTCAGCTTCTGTCACTATTTTAGATTAAGTTGGGACTCATACATCTCAAGGAAAATGTGATTCCATGGAAATGGAAATGCCCCTTACAGGGGAGGTCCTGCCGCCTTGGTGCAGGTCTTATTACATTCGACGCCACATTGGGCGACCTGCACGCCGGATGGGGATGAAATGATGAAGACACCAGTCCCTGAGCGGAGAAAATCCCCGACCCAGCCTGGAATCGAACCCGGGCCCCTTAGGGCGGCAGTCCGTCACGCTGACCATTTTTTTTTTTATAAATGCAGTGTGATACTGTAGACGTATTTTTTTTTATCAGAATAAGTCAATAGAGGCCGCTGATAGAGTTCTAACGTTGGGTAGTTGTAGGAGGCCACGAATTCTGGGGATTTCTAGTTGGTGTAATATATGGCAGTTTGCTCTAAATTTAGAAAAAATTAAGTTAATTCGGTTAGGTTTTTTTTTAACAAACGGAGAGTACACACACACACACACACACACACACACACACACAGATATATATATATATATATATATATATATATATATACACACACACAAAGCAAAAGTTCTTCAAGGTACCAGTCAAACATATACAAATGAGTGTTAGGTAAACAAATTATTAGAACAACATTAAATACAACAAAATAGAACATATCCTGTTTTCCATTTTTTGTTCTTTTTGTTTTGTTTTTGTTTTTGTTTAAAAATGTGTATTGAACAAACTAAAAGGACATATATATTCACGATGCAAGAGTTCTTCAAGGCACCATTTAAAAATATACAAATGACTGTTAGTTAAACAAAAAAAATATTAAAAAAGAAACATTAAATACAACAAAATATAACATACTCTATCTTCTTCCTCTTTTTTTTTAGATTTGTTTGTTTTTGGTCGATGCATGAGAACGTGGATAAGGGTGTTGCATCATGTGACAGGTAGGCATGGTACACGCCAACTTTGAGGGGGGTCAAGGAAGAGGCTGCGGAGATAACCGGCAAAAGTTTGTCGGTAAGATGGTTTTCGGGTGAGGGTGCTATGCGCGGTCACAACTTTGTACCAGAAGTCAAGGACTGTATGCGGACCACTCTGAAAGAGATATTCTAAAGCCTGTCCTCGAAACCAGATTAGGGTATGGTGCTTAGCAAGAGGGTAGTGAAATGTCTGGGGCAACAACAGGAAATCCGAGGTCACCGTCGTTGGCGGTTCTATGAAACAATTGGCGACGTAGTACAATAATGGAGAAATAGGTGCCACATTGATCGGTGGATCGAGAGAAGCTGGTCGGAGGATAGCTAACAGACTGCGTGTTAAGGACGGGACCGGCCCCTGCCAGTGCCACAAAAGACTGTGGACAAAGAGTGCAGAAGAGCGTGCCCGCACGTTGATGAGTCCGAGGCCACCTTTTGCAGGAGGCAGTGTTAGAGTGTTGTAGCGGACTTTGAAAAGTGCCCCTGCTGACACGAAATATCCAAAGGCTGATTGGATGCGGCGGCCAAGGAGTAACGGCATTGGGAGGATCTGGGCGACGTGTACCAGTTTAGGGGCGACATAGATGTTGACATAGGACACACGTTGGAGTTGGTTTAAGTTACGGTGCACTTGACCGCGGACATGGTGGCGAATCGACTGCAAAAGCCGCCGGTAAGCCAGGGCCACTGTGCGGTGTGTGGAGCTCGTAAATTCGATACCCAAGTAACGAAGGGTGGCACTGACTGGGAGTGGGGTCGGCACCATAGCCGGGAGGCCGCGCCCAATGTGCATCATAGTCGATTTACGGACATTAAGAATGCTACCAGAAAGACGTCCATACTGGTGGATCCATTGGATGGCGTCATTGAGTTCCGTGGAGGAGCAGGTGAGAAAGAGGAGATCGTCAGCATAAGCCCTACAGTGAAAGGTGTAGTCACGCAAAGTGAGGCCCTGCCGTCTAGAGGTAAGTCCAGTGATGAGGGGCTCAAGTGCAATGGCATATAGTAAAGTAGACATAGGGCATCCTTGACGCACAGAGCGGCGCATAGGAATCGGTCCTACAAGCCTCCCATTGACTTGTACCATCGAGACCGCGGGAAGTAGTAACCGGCGAATGGCATCGACAAAAAGCAATGGGAACCCCATACGTGTCGCCACCATGAGGAGGAATGGGTGTCGAACGCGATCAAAGGCACTCGTGAAATCGACGGATACCAGTGCTGCACGAAGGCGACAAACCGACGCCAGTGCAATGAGGTCACGGCATTCTCCTAGGGCTGTTTGTAAGGTGGCCCCGCAACCACGTGCAGTCTGCTCAGGTGAAAGGACCGTAGGTAAGACGGTGCGTATGCGCGCTGCTAAGAGGCGTGCATAGATTTTATAGTCTGCATTCAGTAGTGTAAGGGGGCGATATGCAGAGACATGAGACCCTCCCTTCGGTTTAGGCACAGGTAGAAGAATGCCAGTGACGAATTCAGGTGGAATTGGGAAGGACGGAGTAAAGAGTTCCTGAATCATTTCCGTCCAGCGAGGAAGCATTAACGTGGTAAACGCCTGGTAAAACTCCACTGGGAGACCATCTGGTCCGGGTGATTTGTTCTTGGCCCCTTTGTTGATCGCATCTACCACCTCTTCTGCGGTGATTGCAGACATCATGGACGTTGACTCCGCTACGGTGAGGGTCCGATCAGGGGAAGGACGGAGATCATCAGGAATGGGCGTCGCCATCGGTTCATCATCATAAAATTGGCGATCATGTTCAGCAAAGGCAGACACGACTGCCGCCTGTGTTGTGTGGTGAACACCATCGGAGGTCGTGATGTTGGGGACGAAAAGCCGACGTCGACGACTATGGTCGGATGCGGCATGGATTGTGGATGGGGTTTCGTCGTGGAGGAGCACGACACCATGCAGTCGTGCACGTTGAAGAGAGAGGAGACGAGCTTTAGTACGTTGTCGTTCCCCGTGGGTGTCAGGTGGGGGAGGGAGCGCATCGAGCTCACGGAGGACGGCGTAGTGAAAATTTGTGGTGTCTCGATGCCATGCTGCTGCTTCCTTGCCACATTGTATGAAGGCCTTTCTGATCGCAGGTTTGGCACAGTTGAGCCACCAATGGAACGTGGATGTGTACTGCGGAAGGCGTCTTTCGCAAGACGCCCATGTAGTGGCAATACATTGTCGGCAGTGTGGATCATTAAGGAGGGAGGTATTAAGCTTCCAGTAACCTCTGCTGCGCCGCACTGACTGAGGTGGCAGAGCCAGGGAGCGAATGACGGCGCAATGGTCCGAAAATGCAAGGGGCCATCGTTCAGCTTGGGCGACTTCATTGCCGAGGTGAGCAGAGACATAAAACCGGTCCAGTCTGCTCGCAGAATGTGCTGTATAATGGGTAAAACCGGGGGTATTGCCATGAATTTTCTCCCAAACGTCCACTAGATGAAAATCTTCGATTAAGGTGAGCAGCGCCGGGCATGGCGAATAACCAGGCACTTGGTCCTGCGGATGGAGGACACAGTTGAAATCGCCTTCCATGATAAGGCGATCATAGCGTCCAGAAAACAGGGGCGCCACGTCATGTCCGAAGAAAGTGGACCGCTGCCGACGGTTCGTGGAGCCAGACGGAGCGTAGATATTGATGACGCGCGTGTCGAAGATAGTGACAGCCATGCCCCTTCCACAGGGAAGGATCGTCGTGTCCTTGAGTGGTATTCCTTCGCATATGTAGAAAGCCACTCCACGCCCTGATTGATCACATGTGGACGTGTATGAGTCGTAGCCGTAGACTGATGATAGTGTGGCAACGCGTACTTCCTGAAGAAGGGCGACGTCGACGTCAGAGGCCCGAAGCATGTCACATAGGAGTTGCAGCTTGGGTGCAGTGACGATCATGTTGATGTTCAGTGTGGCAAACCGGTACGTTTGTTTCAGTGGTGGTGGACGCGCATCTACCATCACCAAGGGAAGTAAGAGGAGGGCACCGACAGGAAGTCCCGTCCCATCAGCTGCAATGCCTCGCTTTTGATGTTAACAGACAGCCTCGTCCGGCGGAGGCAATCCATCCGGAGGAGGGGGCGTACCTTCCTCAATGTCGTCGGCCCATGCTCCTGAGCCGTGGGTCTGTCCAATGTCCATGGGAATTGCGTCGTGGTGAGAGAGATCTGGAGTTGTCGGCGGGGAGACAGGCGTCTCAACCGGCGCACCGATCGTTACATTGTGCGTGGCGACCTCCATAATGGTCCCGTCCTGCGAAACGTCTTGTTCATCGTGAAAGTTGTCCGCCGACCACTGCGTGGAAATGTCGGCTGCTTGGGTGTCGTCTTCGTCGTTGCGTGTGGCAACGCTCTGAGAGCCCGTGGGTGAACGGCGACGGCGTTTGCGCCTACGTGGCGAGCGTTGTTTGCGCACGTGTTCCTCAGTGTCGGACGACGGCAAGGAGGAGCGTCGACCTGGTTCGAAGGCGTCGGTGGGTACAATGAAATTGTCAAACAGGTGTTGTACTGGTCTCCTCAGCGTCCGGTGCGGGAGCCTGTTCGGCGGCAAGGTTGTCAGGTGGGACGTCTGCACCGTCCGTTGGTGACTGGGACGGTGGGACGTGCCGATCGGAAGGACCGGACGACGGACTGGACGAAACTGTGGACGTGGCGAGAGCCGCTGCGTAAGTGACCGGTAGGGCGGTCATCGTGGGTGTGACGGACGCTTCCGACAACGGGAGCTGCGCGACACGTCGTTGAATGCATTCAGACCGTAAGTGACCTTCTTTCCCGCAACCGGAACAGGTCCGAGGTTGGCCGTCGTACATTATAATGGCACGGCAGCCTCCGATACGTAGATAGGAAGGCACGTGTTTCTGCAACTCGATGCGGACCTGTCTAACACCGTTTAAAACTGGATAGGTCTGAAATTGGACCCATCGTTCGGCAACATGTTCCAGAACGTTGCCATAGGGACGGAGCGCCTCGATGACGACGTCTGCAGGTAGTTCGAACGGCAGTTCGAAGATCCTTATCGTCCGTGTGCCGAGACCTGCGTGATCGACGGTAACGGGTCCGACGTTGCCGTCGGAATGACAGTAGCGCAGTCCACGTTTTGCCTCTTGAAGCACCTTGTCGCACGCCGCATCGTTGATCATTTTGACGTAGACGGTACTGCTAACTATGGACAAGTGGATACCAATTAGATCGGTTGGTGGTATTTTAACTTCATCGCGTATAAATCGTTCTACCTCCAGGGCCTTGGGTCGGGCGAAGTCGGAACAAAAGTTGAAACGTAACGTCTTCTTCCGATAGTTGTGCGCCATGGTGGTCTAGAAGAAAAACGGGACTGACAGCGGCCGAAGTAAACACAAACACACCGTGCGCGCCTCGCCCGCAGCGCTCTGGCGCGTGTCCGCCTCGCAGCACTGCCGGCAGCAGACTGCCCATTCAGCTATCGGAGCGGACCAATGTGATTCCATCAAAATATGTGACATGAATTACTGAAGTGACTCAGTAGATTGAGAGTTTTATGCCGCTAAGGGACTATAGACCTTAATATGTGACATAAATTGAACTTGTTACGTTTACTTGTTCCTGAGAAAAAGGGTTCTTAATAGTCGGACAGATAGACAGATGGACAACAAAGCCATCATATAAGGGTTCCGTTGTTTGAGGTATGGAACCCTAGAAATCATATGAAGGCCTAATGAGCGGCTGTTTTAAAGAACAGAGGGGGAGCTTACAGTGAAATGACGCAATAGCGCCAAAAAATTGGACAATGTGTGTCTGTCTGGATGTTTACTTTCACAGTGTCAGTATTTCACATTACAAGGGCACATCCTATGTTCTGGGAATGTGCACAGTCTGGAGTTGTGGTGCATGATTATTTTATTTATATCTATTTTGTCATTAACAAACCACTTGCTTGATTCATTTCAAGGGAGAAATGGGAACGAGCCATTACCGGCACGAAGCTAGGTTGTTGGTTGTGATTTTTCAAAGCTAACGAATCTCTTTCCCCAATGCTTTTTTAAAAGAGGAACCGTTTCTTCAATGAAAGTAGACGCGACACGTAAAGGTACAGGGCCTGAGAAGGATAGAAAAATACGAAGCCTGGAACGAGGGCGTGGCTGGATATTTCAAATCCAACGGATCTGTCCCATCTATTTCTTGAACAGAGGAAACGTTCTCTGGGTAGCGTGGGGGTGCACACGAGAGAGGATAAAGCAAACTCAGACAAGGATGAAAAAGTTACGACGGGAGCGAGAGTTTTTGGTTGGCCACTTAGACCTTCAAGAATATCCCCTTCCCTCCCCCGCCCCCCCCCCCCCCACCGCCCCCGCTCCAGCCCCCCCCCCCCCAACCCCCACGCTCTGCAGTCTTAAGGGCTAAAGAATCGGCAAGTGCGCACACGTGCTCGTCAGGAACTTCATGCTTGCTCTTGGGAGGAACATACTGGCCTTCGTTAGATTTGGGATTTCTTTCGTGTTCGCTTACGTTTATTTTAGCTCAGTGATGTTAGGGAAGTATTTTGTGTTGTTATTTTGTTTCCCTGTGCTTTTTGGATTTAATAAAATCTTCGCAGGCTTTCAGTTCCGCGTTAGGCTGTGGTACTTCCCACTCTGTCAACAGTGTTTCATAGTAGTGAACGATAATTAGTAGAAATGCATGTTTTTAATGCGTTTCTGTGAGGAATACGAGAGAGAGTAATTTTTCTTTCTTCATCACTAACGATTACGTCAACTCCTCCCAAGTGAGTGCATCTTTGACGTCTTTAAAACGGAATCTTAAACTACAGTGTGCTGGCGGACCATTCATTGTTGTAATGTTCTGATTGTGGTTGCATACTGGGCCAGTTAACTTTGTGTTGAGAAAGGCTGCTTTTGTAAAATTATTTGTTTCCTCAGCATCCTTTGTTAACAGTGACACACAGCAGTACTAGGAGTAGTTTTATTGATGAAGAGTTGGCCGATATGCATTTTGTGTATTGGGTTCATTGAAAGCAATGGAAGAGCGGCACAACGATATTATGTTCAACCTCCTGCAGCTGTGGCTGCATTGCCCCATGTTTCGTGTTGGAAGGTTTGGTGGTATCACATAATAGACTTTTAACAATAATCTATACTAATAATAAATCCGCAAAACCGCCGTATTTGTCTGCTTTTTAACATGCTAATCTCCAAAATTACTAGACGAATTCTCAAGGGGCTTTCGTAGGTAACTTGAGTATAACTTGGGGCACCGTATAGGCTTTGTTTAATCAAAATCGGCTCACGGAAAAAAAGATATCCATACATGTTATAAAAATTTATCTGGGTGGATGGGGGCAGAACGGTCTTGTAAGTCTAATTTTCTCTGAGGCCGCCAGGGTGCGCTCTAACTGACGAGTGTTTAACAACTTAGCGTCTGTTATGTTGTAGTTGGGTTGCAACTGTCTCCGCGCGCGATTTGTGTAGTCTGCCAATAAAAGTTAGCGAACTTTCCGGGCCATTTCGAACTGAGGTAAGTCGGCCATATGTAGTCCACCTAAGTCAGCATATTCTTAGCTATCTTTGTATACAATGCAGTTGAAGAAAAATTGTTTACGGTGGCTCTGAATATTTTATTAATAGAGATGCATTTGAGACGGAATGGTCTACTGATGTAGTCAGTTTCTTTCCGGTCGCTCTTTTATTCTTCATTAGAAGAATACTAGCGCATGATTTGCCCTTTTTCGTTTGCAGATGTTACGTCATTATGTACGTGAAACAGAGAGACAAAAATGGTCCACGAAAAACATGGAACAAGCTGTTGAATGAGTAATAAAGAAAACAATAATACACGAAAAAAGCATCTAAACAATTTTTCGTGTCTTTGACTACCCTTAAACGATACGTAAAAAGGACAATCCTCTTTCAACAACTGAGAAAACTTACGGAAAATATCCATATATTTTCAATGAAGAACAAGTGTTAGAACTTTTCAAACATTTTAGTGATCTGCGAAAGCGACATTTTGATATGGCTATGTGAGAGAGGACAAGTTATTCTCTCACCTGTTTTTCGTTTACAACCTGACGCACCTTCAGCAAAACTTCTAGAGCGTGAGCAAACGTTGATGGAGCCTGGTAGGGCGCTAAAAGCATGACGTATTTTTATGGTTCTTAGCTCGTAGAAACGGTATGTTGGGAGTTGAAAGCAATTGGCGGCGAGCCCATCCCCGTTCGAGGAAGTAACTGTGCAGTCAGTAATTAGAGCATTCTGCAAGGACCTCACGCAAGTTGGCCATTTCGACGGGATCATCTCCGACAATGGACCTCAGTTCCGGTCAGAGAAGTGGAAAGAGATGTTGCGGAAACACAGAACCAAACCCATATTCACTTCCATACGACATCCACAATCGTCGCCAGCAGGGAGAGTGGTGAAAAGTCTGGGAAACCTCTGCCGTATCTGCTGCGCGAAACGACACATCTGTGATATTTTCCTACTCGACTTCCAGGACGTCATGAACGAGTTGCCACACGGTGTCACCAAAATAGCACCAATAACAGTTCTCAAGAACAGGCAACCTACAGAACTCGTCCGTGAAGTTTTAAATTTTCCCCAGCGAACTCGAGAACAACATCAACGAGTTGTTGACCTTTCTTTCGCTCAGGAGATTGCGTGAGGGAGGAGAGAAACGGAAAGAGAGTTGGGATAGAAAAGCACGCGAGAGAGAGTTCCGAACTGGCCAGAAAGTGCTCGTTGGAAGTTTCTGTCTATCAAACAAACAGAAACAGCTGCGCCACAATTTCTACTCCACCTATTGTGGACCTGTCCGTGTCCGAAGAATCGTTCACTTGAACTCTCTGGAGCTAGAGACCTAGAAATGAAGGAAATCACTTGGCATCCAACATGTCTGTCATGTCAAGCCTTTCGTAGAACAGGTGTACGTAGTAGAGTTATAGATCAGAGAAGATGCAGTATGTAAATAGTCTCCATGGATGAACACTTTAACGTAAATTAATGTTGATATGTGTTGCTTAGCGTAATTTTCCATTTGCTGTATTTCAGTGTTAATTTGTTTGTTTGTAATTTCCATTAGTTTTCAGCATGAGTCCTTGTTGAACGTGGTCAAATGAGTTGCGTATTTGTGACATCTTCACGCGAGCTGTTGTATCCACGGACTCAACCAACCAACATGCGCACGCTCGCCCTGACCGTGACATCGCTGGCCACAGTTCCTGTCGCGGCCGTCGGCGTCTCAGGGCGTTACCGCCGACGGAAGAGGTCGCACCATGGCTGAGCTCGGGTCCGCAGCGCCCTCTGCCTTTTGCATATAAGGAGGAGCGCTGGCCCCGAGACGGACAGTCTATTGTCGATTGTCTGTTGCTAGCCTTTCGTGGAGTTTATAGCGGAGCCATTGCGGTGTGATATTTGCTATTGTATTCGACTAGGCTCAGTACACGGATTACTCTTGGATATTACTTGGACTTGTTTTGCTGGTGCACGTTTCGTCAGAAATAAAGACAAGTTTTCTCTTCATTCTAGCTGGCGCAATTCTTGTCATCAATTATTTTTCGGCCAACAGACATACCTACATCCTGGTCACTACCCACGCTTTATACAATTTGTGGTGGCTGCCACAAAAGTACCGCGGAGGACCTTGGGTTTGGGGAGCCGTCACAAAACCAGCATTCACTGACAGGTGGCAGATGGAATTCAACTTCCGTTGCCAGTTATACGTCATCACTAATTGGCACTTTTTGTGGCAATCCAAACCAGGCAAGTTGCAACGCTGACTGCTCCAAACAACTGAGTACTGCTATTATTTCTTTGGACCTCACAATTGTTGCAATTGAACATCGTACTCTGTCATAGTATTCTCGCAGAAGAGCCTTTACAATTGCCACCATAGTCGATGAAATTGTTTCTATTTACTTCCCCTGGTTTCTTGTACACCACCCGAGTACGTCACTTTGATGTACGTCACTTTGTTTTTCGTGGTGTCAAGACGGTAAATGGTGCCATAGAGCGCGTGTGTCTCGATTTTCGGATGTGTTTCGTATGGAGTTAGCGGTCCACGCTTTGGGCGCGTGTCTACGCTAAGACTCGGTGTAATATGAGCCATTGTCTGTCTTGCGATGCAGCCTGTATGGTGGTGGAATTTTGCCAGTGCCATGTGAGTGCCGTCGGCGAAATATTGTGCATGGGGAATTAGCACGGACAAATGCATGTCATCGTAGAGTGGCGAACGCCAGACACGGAAATAGGAAGCTGAAACGAAATGTTGGACCATGGATGAGACTTATGTTAGAAAAAAATATATTTGTATGTATGATTCAGTAGGCTTTTGTTCCATTTCAGCAGCAGCGATCCTGATACAGGAGACAGGAAGCATCCTTGTACTACGTAAAATTTCGTGTACATAATCATAAATGCCACTACTAAGGTTTCAGGTAAATCACCGGCACCTGAGCGAGTAGACGCACTTCCTGACCACTGCAGCATCAGCAGACAACACCGCTGCACATCGAAAAATAAAAGAGGAGTATACAAGTAATAAAATGCGTGAAAATTCGCTTCGGTAGCATTAGCAAAGGCATAGGGTATTACAATAAGTTAGTATTTAGTACTGGGAGAAATCTGCACCTTTCGTGGAGGTATAGAGGTAGCGCCAGCGTAAAATTAGGGTGCATGACAGGAATAGACCTAACCAAAAACTAACAAAGACACTTCACATCATATGATTTACGTGCACACAGCGTTAACAGCGCCCTCCAGCGTCCGCGGCTCGTGGTCTTGCGGTAGCGTTCTCGCTTCCCGCGAACGGGGTTCCCTGGTTCGATTCCCGGCGGGGTGAGGGATTTTCTCTGCCTAGAGATGACTGACTGTTGTGTGTCTTTCCTCATCATTTCATCCTCCTTCACTAGCAAGTCGCCGTAGTGGCGTTAAAGAACTTGTGGAGCGGCTGCCTAACCGCCCCGCGAGGGGTCTCCCGGCCACCAGTGCCATACGCTCATTATCACTAGGGCCCTGCAGTCATTAAATTTATATTCTGGACTTGCGTCCTTTGTAATAAAATGAAGAAAACTATATATTAAGAAAAAAAATTTCCATTCTTCAGTATTTTTTCTATAATTTGATAATATCGATGCAATGACATTTGCGAGAGAATATGGCACTTGACCACACCTGAGGTTTGTGCACACTTCGGAACCAACACAGCAGCAGACTGGACGCCATGTCTCACGCCAGCCGGTGAGGGTGAAGGGAGCGGACAGTCATAATGACTCAGCTGTAGCAGCCCGGGTGAGTGGGGACCCCCACCCCCCGCACCCCCACCTCTCCTACTGTCGCTGTGACGGAACCAGCCTGCCAGTTGACGCGTCTACGTCACGCAGCCCAGTCGTCCACCAGTGCAAGCGGGACGTCGCACGCCAGATTGAGACAGCAGGACGCCACCACGTGCTGGCAGCAACCCCCTAGCGGCCGACGACACTCCAAGCAGCTAATCGAGGGACAAGCGAGTCGCGTGGCACAGCAGTCGACGTGCGTGCCAAGCCTAGCCGACTCAGCAGAGTGCCGAGAGGGACGTGTCCCGTCAACAACAGGCGAGCTAATACGATGTCCCGTGCTGGCAGGCGCGTTCTGATGCAGAGGTGAGCGGGAAGAGCAGGGCTGATCCACATGTCGCTAATGCTGAATGGATTTCTGTGACAGGGGGCGGGCTGCACACCAAATGCAATACTGTCACACCAGTCGCTGATGTTTAACTGCTGCCTGACCAGGATGACGCCAAGGGTCCAACTGCCGTCCGTAAGCTGCCCAAGATGCCGGTTGCTGCCCAGACACCAGATGCTGTGAGGTGAGAGGAAACGCCAGAGACGTCTGCCAGCACCCCTGCCACGTCATGCACTGAGTGAGAGGCCATTCCACTCTGGCATAAATTGCTGTTCTTCAGTCCTACCAGTCACAGTTTCTGCGAATGCGTAAGTGCCTTGTTTTCAATTTGTGTGACATTTTCAACTGTAAAATTTGTCTCCCCAGGGACCCTTGTGGAGGGAGCGATAGGATACCTTTCTGTAATATCATTATGTAATATCTTTCTGTGTTTTTGTATGTATCAATTGATCAATGCCAGAATACAAGCAGGAAACCGATCTTACCACAGCCTAGCACAACTGCTTCGGTTCAAATATCTCTCCAGACAGTTCAAGATTCGACTGTACAAAACCTTGATCCAGCCTGTTGTTCTAAATGGCTGTGAGACATGGAGTATCCGGAAACAGGACTTCCATAACCTCTTTTTTTTTTTTTTAGAGAAAAGTGCTTCGGAAGATCTTCGGTCTGGTTCTGGATGCAGATACAGGGGAATGGGGGATCAGATACAACCAAGAGCTTGAGGAACTATACCAGCAGCCCAACATAGCAGGAACTGTCAAAGCCAAACGAATGCAGTGGGCCGGCCATGCGGCCCGAATGGAGGATCACAGATGGCCTTGGAAGGTCCTGTCTTTGTTTTGGGAACATAAATGTTGTCAGTAAACTAAATTTTGCATACATTCTCAAACATTTTATACAGTCAGCCCCAAGGGTTAACTTACATATCAAAGAACTGCGCGGATTAGGATGTCAGCTCGTAGAACGAAACGGATGCCCGCACCCACTTCACAACGAAATGAAGCGTTGGAGGGATGGACTCCATGAAGATTTAAACAAAGCGTCAATAGATGTGAACGGATGGCGGATAGCAGCAATGTACAGAATACAGTGGAGGAGGAAACTTGTAGATGCGTGCGGTCCAATGGGCCTGATCACATAGTAGTAGTTGTATCAATTGAACTGTCTTGATTGTGACATACATATGTTCTGAACATTTATTAATGCTCTGATTATGTGCTCGTATTTGTTTTCATGTTGTAGAAAATAATACACAAATTTACACAACTTAGGTAATAAGACAGACAGATTACACACGTGATTTCCTTGTATTGAGACTAAATGAATGAAAGAGCAGGATGAATCAGTGAGCAGACAACAGTTCATACTCCGGAACATTGTAAATGTTTAGGGACATTAGACATCTCTGACCTCAGGATATGGTGTGAATGGGCATATTTCTTTGCTGCAAGGCCTTTTAACTGCCCATCCAATGTTTAACAGAATTCTGTTATGTAGCAATAACCCCTGTGTCTAACATAATCCTCACTACTCACAGCTGACTTGCAGCTTCATGTGACTGAATGACCCCTGGAATGAATGAGGTTAGTTAGGATGTGTTTTAGCCATGGGCAATCCTGATTAGCAAAGTTACATTTTTTCACCCATACATCGGTTATCAGGATGAGAGTCGCCCACTATTTTCAATGATTTCCTCTAGTTCGTGTCACACTAAACAATATTGAAGTGAGACACTACCCATGCAGAAATCAATGGCAGGTGGGGGGCACTGAGAGAGGACAAATTACCCTCTCACCTATTTTTTGTATATGGAAAATTATTAAAGATTTTGTTACAAATACACAAAATTACACAACTTAGGTAATAAGACAAACAGATTACACATGATATTTCTTTGTTCATTGAGAATTTGAGAATGTATGTGTTTGATGACTGAGACAAAATGAATGATAGAGCAGGGTAAATCAATGAGCAATACGCACCTTGAGTGAGATTCTATAAAGTTAACAGCCTGAGCAGATGTTGATGGAGCCTGGTAGGGCGCTAAAAGCATGAGGTATTTTTATGGTCCTTAGCTCGTAGAAACCGCATGTTGGGAGTGGAAAACAATTGGCGGCGAACCCATCCCTCAGTGAATCTTGCCAGACGGGCCCATAGCCGTAGAGGGCAGACAGAGCAGCCCCTTGTTGAGACAGATCTCCAGCCAAACAATGCTGCTATACCTGCACTGGCGCCAGCCAAAGGCTGGGCTTGGTGCAACTGACTGAAAGGATGCGTCTACACAGTGGAGCTGTAAACCAGGCAATGTGTGCAGAGCCACACATAGTAAAAACTCACAAGTATTCGCGTTCGCTGATATGGCAAATAGGCCTGTGACCCACTTCCATCGGCCGCCTCAGTTGTATAAGAAACTCTGGCGTCTGAGAAACATTTAGAGACTGAATCTTTATTACACCTCAGGACTAACAAGCTCCATGGCACAGGTGATTTAGATAAAGATATAAAAGATTGTATCTGTTCGCTTCTTGCCGTGTGGAGCGATGCGACCTCGGAAAAGACATCTTGCCTCTCCGCGAAAACTTAAAAAAGCCAGTAGTTGGTGGTTTCCTTTTTTTTCCAGGGACAAAGGTTTCGTAACTCTTGCCCTGGTTTGACATGAGTTTGTGCTGTCGTGTGGCAGGGGAGATATAGCGCGTCAAGAGCCCTACGATTTGCTCAAGATTGTGTGAAGGCAGTGTCGTTTGTGCAGTTTGCGGGAAAACGGATATTTTTTCTGAAGAGGTGCGAAGCACTCGGGTGCTGGATTTTGATCTGGTAAAAAGTCTTCTGGTCGATACTCTGGCATGTGTGGTTGGTGCTTGGGACCTGTCCTGAGACTGATTTCACTTGTAGGTAGTTTGGACTGGGGAGCCTGTGGTGAAGTTCTTACTGTACCGACAGTGTGATTTCAAACGTCTCGGACTACTCGTTTGCCGAGGGCACGCTGATTTGTTTTACTAGTCTTGACGTTTGGTATCCTTATGTGCTCTGCCGTATAAGCGAGCCAGATTGGTCCTTGGTACGACCAGCGAACGGGTGTGCCACACACTGAAATCTACCGTGATTTCAGGGCTCTGGTAGAGAGCAAATTGCGATCCGTCTGCCTGATCGCTAGACCGTGAGATTTTGCATTTCTTTCATGGCCACATTCGATTCACAGGTGCCGCCTGACGTCTCGCCTCCACCGCACACATTTTACCAGCTGCAAGTTACATCGCCACACGAAGCAAACAGGGTAACGTACTGCTGCTCGGACCTTGTCCGGGCGTACAGATCTCAATCGCCACTTGCTGTCAGCTGCACCTATGTAAACTTCTGTATATTTGAACAATCAGAGTCTGCTCAGCGTCAGATCAATTCAGATTTCGTTATTCACATTTTTAGGGCCAGAGTACTTGACTCACTTCTGCCACCCAGGATCCTTGTCCATTGTGGTCTTAAACCACCTGTTACTCGTTTACGATATTCAATCATAACTTATTTAGTATAATTTATGTCTGTCTTTGTTTTGGGAAAATAAATGTTGTCAGTAAACTAAATTTTGCATACATTCTCAATAATTTTATACAGTCAGCCCCAAGGGTTAACTTACATATCAAAGAACTGCGCGGATTAGGCTGTCAGCTCGCAGAACGAAACGGATGCCCGCACACACTTCACAACAAAATGAAAATGGCTGAAGAAACTGGATCCTCCTTGTTGGCTCACAACTGTGACTTTCAGGAAGCAGTGGGAGCAATGGGCTCATAGCTTGTGTTGACTTACATACTAAGGAGGATGAATCCTAGCTTACTTGTAAGATGTGTCGTAATAAAATAGCCTGAGTGCATTTCGCCCTGTGCACGGGGCGGAACGGACTTCAACACACTTAATTAGTTTATTGATATAACAAACGAAAAATATTATTTTACATCTTCATTTGCAAATTTTATTATAAAGATGTTTGAATAAACGGATTCTAGCTTTCCTAAAATTTTTCACAATTGAGACCTCCAAAATTTGCTCCAAACGTTAGTCGGGCCGTTCCGACCTGGTGTCCATTTCGTATGTTCCACATCTCCTCCAAAGTCATTGGACCGAACTTAGTTCACATATCACTTACTGTCAGGAAAAGATGACTGTGGGGGTAAAGCTACCTACTTATCAAAGAGGCGGGGTTGAGAAAAAAAAAGTGTAGGCTACGACGTGCTAATCCCCAGATTTTATTCATACCGTATATAAGAAAGAGAATTTGGTGATTTGTAACAAGCTTTATACGTAATTTCGAACCATTACGAAACTTTTTCTCTCTTAAAACCCTACAAAATGGCGAAGGAAAAGAAGTTTATGGCTACATTTCGCTATTCTAGCAGTAAAACTGCCTGACGTATTAATTTCGCTAACATTTTCCAGACAGTGTTCGCATATAACATGGAACGCACCTGTAGAATTATATCATTGCACGACACATAGTTTAGGGAACATGACGTCATAAACATTGAGATGCGTTGAAAAGTGCTTCATAAAACATTACTCTTAAATTTATTAATGCTAACCCACCGAACCCATTTCGATGAAATTTGACAAGGAGACAGCTTGAACCCTGAGGAAGAACATAAGCTGGTTTAGTATGTAGTACAAGATACTTATTAATTTGAAGATAATAACGCAAATTAGGGGAAACTATTTACTCACTGAAAAAGCTATCTACTCTTTGACTTCTGAACTTTACCATATTTGCGAAAATGCTGCTTTTGGTTGGTATGTGCTAAGTGATTCACTTCAAAGTAATGCATACAATGCTTATGCAACCTTCAATGTGTTGAATACGTACTTCCACACTATTTGTTGCATAAAGTACACGTTGTATGTACAGTATTGCACATACAGTAGATTACATACTCACCCTCACTCATTATTACAAAACTACTGATATGCGAGTGCAGCTGCAGGTAACAGCTAGTAATAATAATAATAAAAAAATGGCATGATGCAATTCTTTCAATTGGACACTATTTAGGCAACTTGCGTGTCCCTAACCTACCCAAGTTATCCAAACAAGGAAAGAAGACCTACAATTTAATGCGGAATCCAAACGAAAGATAATTCCTGGCGTATGTCCACTTCATCAAGAGGTGAATGCTAGGTTAAAGGACTGACTGAAAAGTCAGTAGCCTGACCAAGAATCGACCCCGCGAGCTTGCCATTTCCTGGTAAGCGCTTTAGTAGTCGGCCACTACCACCGACTTTTCAGTTACATAGGTATTTTCAAAGAAACAAAGGAAACTGGGATAACAAACAGAATAAATCATAATTAAGTTATTACTCTGAACCGAGCTATCAGAGACGGCGGGACCGACATACTAAATTTCTCTGAAAATATCCCTCAAGAACCTCAAAAATTTTATCAGTGGAGTTTCGTTTCATCCTATTTATTACTGGACTGGAATTGTTTAAATATCGGCCTTAGGCGACGACAGCCTGTTAGCTCTTAATGTAAATAAATGTAAATGGTAAACTTTGCAAAAATATTATGAGTGTTGCCAGATGCCCTGATTTTCGCGGAATGTTCCAATTTTTTGGGATGTTATAAACCATCCGGCAAAAGAGCTACGCTGGACATCAAACGACCGACTTTTGGGCACTGCCAACAACACAAAACATAATGTACGTTCACTTGGAAAACGGTATAATACACGAAAGCTCAAAAACGAATTTGTGGACTCGTCGATGGTGGTTCTGTTCAAGAATCAGAGCAGCGTATTTGAAATGGTGCTATTGTATGATATTTGAACAAATGTTTCAAATAACGGTGCAACGAAATGTTTTTATTTGTTGCAACAATTTATATTTCAAAGACTAATTTGAAACTGTGTGTGTTCTTTTGGTTCCTCACAAATATACATAAGGAGGCAATGTTTATGTCTGAAGAAGAATAAGAACACGTGCCATTAAATGAATTTTCAGGGAAGAGGAACGGAGCTGCTATCAATGTTTTTCCTTACATGACGTGTTGTATAACGTACGCTTGGAAGCAGGTTATGCTGTGCAAAGCCATACATATTTAATAGTTTTGAACGTGACGCTAGGGGACGCACAAATCACCAAAGCATGCATATGAAATGGTCAAAGGTCGAAACTGCCCAGTAATGTGATATGTATAAATGGTGTAATAAAGACATCTTGCATAGTGAAACTGACCTCCTGCGGAAATTTTCGCAATGGTTTCATCATTTAGAAGATGCACTGAGGCTGTAGACCTATAAATGAAGAAATTCAGCATTATTTTAGTACAGAGTTAAGATTTTAATACTGGCAGTGGATTATTCGTTTCAAAAGACGATTATTAATATTTCGAAACCTTATTTTAAACATGTCAGAACTTTTTAGTACAGCGTTACCAATCTAAATTTGTTACATACTTGAGATGAATAGTACATTACTTCTTTGTAACTTTCTGAAAGAATTTGTATGGACTGTAGCCATGTATGGAAGTGAAACATGGACGTTAAATAGTTTGGACAAGAAGAGAATAGAAGCTTTTGAGGTGTGATGCTAAAGAAGAGTGCTGAAGGTTAGATGGGTAGATCATGTAACTAGTGAAGAGGTACTGAATAGAACTGGCGAGAAGAGAAATTCGTGGTACAACCTGATTAGAAGAAGGGGTCGGTTGGTAGGCATCAAGGGATCACCAATTTAGTACTAGAGGGAAGCATAGGGGATAATAATCGTAGAGGGGGACCAAGAGATGAATACACTAATCAGACTCTGAAGGTTGTAGGTTGTGGTAGTTACTCGGAGATGAAAAGGCTTGCAGAGGATGGAATATCATGGAGAGCTGCATCAAACCAGTCTTTGGACTGAAGACCACAACAACAACAACAACAACAACAACAACACAGTAATACTAATCTATCAACTTTTTAAATACATCAGGAGCAAATTTTTTATTTAAAGATTAAAAATTAACTTTTTTTGTTGTCCTAAATAGAACAACTTTGTACGGATTTTTTTAAAACCACCAGCTCCATTTTCTGCAAATTCGTTACGGCAACGATAGTAACTCATTGTGCAAGCTAAGTTACACCCAAGGACAGAAATAGAAGAATGAATGTAAAAGTCCTTGTTCGAGGCAGGATTCGAACCTGTGGCTTCCGGTACAGCATTGTGACACACGACGCATTACGCCACTGGGCAGCCAGAGACCGGCTATTCCATTATTGTCTGGTAGACCATGATCAGCGTCAGAATATGTCAGCCACTTCTCTGTTACAGTGCAACAAAAACCGTTTTTCTCGCTGCTCGTGTGCGCTAGTCGTGTTTACATTACAGTGCAATGGAGTATCTGTGTTGTACTATGTAATTCTAAGTAATGTACCTTAGGACATACATGCATATACAAAGGAGCATTTACCGCAGTGACGATCAACAGCCGTATTTCACTTAACAAATGAGTCACAAATTTAGATTATCGTTCCGCTTCAGCTGTGGAATATTTCAGAACAAATGAACGGACTGGGACTCGAACCTGGATTTCTAGCTTGTTGCTAGCGATCGCCTTAACGATTTTGGCTATTCGATCACGCTTCCAGGAGGGACCCTAACTTCAGCTTGTCCTGGTATCTTCCTGGAGCTCGAACTGTGTTCGAATGGTTAAGGTAACGTCTATCGAAAAGCGAGAAATGCAGGTACGAGCCTTGGCGCGGCACAAAGTTTCATTTCTTCTGAAATATTCCACAGCTGTTGCAAAACGGTAATCGAAGTTCGAAAATCATTTCTTAATTGTATTTACATTGAGTGTGCGAGATTAGGTAAAGTGATTGTAAAACGTCTGAGGCTTGGGCAGTGTGAAAAACACCCCTGTGTTTTTCCTAAAATGGCACCATCTTCCGCGGCTTGTCACTGGGTTGTGTGGCGTTTATCTGTTGACGCTGAGGGCTGAGAGAGGGAACTGTGAGCAGACTTACGAGTGCTGACGGTGCTGGTCGGCCACCTGTAGAATTCTTACTGCAAGACAAGAGTAGTCTTGTGATGCGAGGTCGCCCGCAAGCAAGGTACTTTTGTGTATCTGTTGCGCTGAACAGACTCGAGATACCGGGATTTGTGGCTCATGGATATTGGTCGTAGTGTGTTGGTTTAGCCTTGTATATTAGGCACGCGAAATTACGTGATAGGTATACAGCGATCTGTGCCAAGCAGCTTGATACACTTAACAGGTACTGTAATGTTATTGTGTTAATATCAGTAATATTGAGGTGTCTACACAGTGCGTATTATGTTTGTTATATAGGAGACAAATCTTGTACCGAATGTATGCCATCGGTTAGACGTAAGGTTTGCTAGATGTTTTTAATATGTGTATGTTCTGATTGAAATGTCAGTGGACGCTGTTGGGTGAGAAACTAACTAAACGGGCGTGGGAAAGGTGCAGGTCATTTACCAAAAATCATTTGTTACTCACAAGGCAACAATCTTTTATTGCACAATTTACAAAAACACTAATAAAATACAAATGATACAGATAATTATTCCAAAATTACCTCAGTTGAACCTATAGATGATTAATCAGGTAATTTGAATTAATTAAATGCACAAAATTAAGAAAGACTAACAAACAAATCGTACAATCAAGTATGTCTCAAACATACACTTAGCGCTAGGCTAACATTAACAGCAATGATGCTGAAGATTACAATTCCAATATTTGGCTGGTCAAAAGGGTGCTTGAAATTAATGAACATAACTTACAAACCTGCAGTAACGTAAATTTACTCAAGTCTGGTATCAGCACAGAATCCAATTTTTCGTCGATCAGAAAAGCCCGATGAAACGGCGGGTTACAAATAACACGCCGGAGCACCGCCTTCAAACGCTGCGAACAGCTCGGAAGGCCGAGAGCAAACAAGCAAACTTATAATTCATGCGTACTAATCACAGAACATACGAAAATGCTCAGTCCAAGGTATGAAGCTCAATGTGAGCGTGGTCCGAAGCCCCAGCCAAACCTTACGTATAACAATGAGAATTTTACAATAAGAATTACTAGAATGATTAACCGGTTACTCTTACAATAAAGCATGACAAGTTAATGTAATAACAAGGAAATCACACGGTACACAGACACATTAACTTACGTGGCTTAAAAGGTAACACGCAAATCTTGAGGGCTAATACCCAAACAACGACAATAGTAATTATATTTAAAAGAATAAATATTAATTTCCTTGAAAGGGGCCCAATCTCACCAGAGTTAAAGATTCATTGGGCCTCTAGCGTTTGCTTACCACTACATCAGTCAGGAAAGCAACAACTTCCAACAGAAATAAGACTCAATTACGACCTCCGTGGTCATTAACATACGTGGCGGCATAGAACTCATGACAATTTCAGGCGCAACTGACAAAATAAGCAGACATTGAACAAATTGTAATTAAAAGAAACTTTAAAACACACCAATATGGCACTCAGATAATTTCAAACAGAAGGACTAAAGGGGAGAGAATGACGGAGAACCACAGGCAATCCAGCATAGTGGGATGGACTTCAACATGGGAGCATACGTTTCAACCAAGTAACAAGTACCTTACCCCCAAAGGGCAGTACAAAAGGCACCAGAAATGAACGGAACTCTAACACCCACATTAGCAACTATGCCTGGTTAAACCAGAGTAAACCGGCTGTGTCGACATTTGGCCCAAGCATTGCTGAGCAGCACATCTCTACCGACTACCGTCCACTTAGTCAATCAAGCGCCCGTAAGTTCCGTCAACAGCTCACTTTACGTCACATGTGCCTCTCATCTATCTGTCACCCTGAGTGCGACCGACTCACTGCCAATGTGGTCAACAAGCTGCTCCAAGGAACTTCAGCCTAAGTCTCAACTGACAGGCGACCGAAACGCCACCCGGCGGCTAGACAGAGCCGGATCGCACAAGTTGGCAAAGATGTAAAGACATAGCACGAGCCGACACTCTCGGTGGTTAAAGAGGCTGTTATTCTGATTGTGCCTACGATGAATAGCTCATGCTGGTGACAGAATAAACATGGTTGTTGTTTGTTTCTGATACAGAACTGTTTCAGGTCAGCTTTTCTCTTCCCTTTTCCGTGCTGACATCGAATGAAATTCATGTTTGTAGGTGCATGTTTATAGCAGTGTATTCAAACGTCAGGAAATCGATGGGCCTTTAAAAGGGAAGCTGTTGTTTTTAATTGTCGCAGTATTCACGGTATAAATTTGATCTTTTGAACTCAATATGTTTCTGAAATTCCTTTGCACCAGCTTATTATCTTGTGCTGCTTCTGTTTTTGATTATGATGCTTGATTCATATAAATGTCATTTAATCTAGGTCTTTTATTAATGTTTTGTTGCTGTTGTTAAGATGATGGTTTTGAAGAATTGCGTTTATGAATACAGTGACTGTATTTGATTTTTGTGACCAAGTCAAATTTTTAAGGTGCTACTGGTTGATGTTTCCAATAAATGTATAGAATAACAGATATTATAGAGCCAAACTAAACTCAATGAATTGATTGCACCCCTTTCATTCTTAGGGCCCAACCACACGTAACTCTATTGGCTATGCATGTATAAAGTTGTTTATTAAATTTTAATTACGTGGTTGACAAATTCTGAGGTTTATTGTAAACTTTTTATTACCTCCCTAAAGTTAATACTTTTGATGAACAAAATAGCACTTTTGAATACAGTTGTACCAGAGAACCAACTTTGTTCATAATATGTTCCAAGGAAATGTTTGTCTAATGATTGTAAATGTCTTTTTTTTCTTTTTTGGGGATGTACTGTCTTTTACGTCCTTGTCTTGCCCAGTTCTTAAACCACCAGTCCCTAAATTCCAATTTCTGCAATTTGGATCTAGGAACACTACTTTTGTTACAATACTGGTAAGCCACATACGTGAACAGTCAAGTCAAGCACACACTTGGGAACCACTATAAGTTAACGTTCCAGTTAAATGTCAAGCACCAATTTTATTGTTGGGTTTTGGGATTGTAATACTGCTTAAGTGCGTATGATCAACACCACAACACCAAGTCAGACTAAAAAGGGACAAAGAGTATATACAAAGAAGTACAGCATTAACATTCACAAACTTAACGCTTTATTGCATGACACTTTTTTAGGAGATCAGTTTCAGTGAAAAAAAGTATCTGGGGGTAGGGTCTGACACATGAAGTACTTTTTAACATGCTGAACATATTAACTTTGATTTAATTTTGATTTATTCAATATTTTAAGTTTTTTGCCATATGGTAACAAATGGGAAACATTAGTTACTAATCGTTTAGTTGCAGAGTCATGGAAACATTATCTGTGCTATCATTGAGCATCATTTTACATACGTTGAAGATATAATTACAAGTGGCAGAAACAACTTAATCTTTCTGCTGCTTTCATGCGTGTTTACGTAGACATGACCTTCAGCAGAGATGATGAATTTTGAACCGTTTCTGCCAGCATAATGAAGCTAAACACGGCCTAACTCGATACAGCCAAACTGTGTGTGTTGCCAGATGTCAACGTTTTGAATGCACCGGCGGTTTCTTCAACATTACTTGTAAATTTACGGTTTTTTCTCAAGTGGCAACACATGCAATAAAGTGTTAATTGACCAGCGGCACAGTGCAATACAACTACCAAGGAATATGAATCAGCAGATACTAGACGAAGGAACTCTAAAATCGCAAGTATCCCCATTCAGACATACAAAGAACGGGTTTTCAGAACTAAATTTTACTTTTCAGTTGAAGAAAATCTGTGAAAACAGACTAACAGCAGCTCACAAAGAGGCATAAAAGCTGTGATTCGTCCCTAGCTGGATAGAAATGTTGAAAGTGAAAAAAACCTCCATATAAGATATAATAATAGTGGTTTATAGTGCATACGTGTAACAAATCCAAGAGCGCGCCTTTATCAAACTAAATTAATGTACGACAATCTAAAGTGTCAGGCATTGAGAGAATGTAACTTATTGTAAAAAGTTATTTACGTTTGTACAGGTAATTTGTAATTTACTTGGGGAAATATGCTTGCAGAAAATATGCAAGGAGATTTACTCTTCACTTTGTTAAGAAAACCTCAAGTGATGACTAAATATAATGAAAATCAATAACATAAAAAAATGATAAAGAGCAAGTAGAGGTGAGGAATTATTAAGCTTAGATGATTAGTCCAGTTGCAGCTTCTTGAAAGATCCGTCCATACCAAACAAGTCATAGTCATTTTTGTAGCTGTTGTCTGGAGATCTTTTGCTCTCATCTGCTATGTATCTGTCCTCTTCAATGAACCACTCTCTAAGATCCACCATGGAATTTATGACCGCATCTGAAACACAGATTCAGATTTTTTTCTCATGCACTGGCTAAACCTTGAACAGGTTTTAGGATCGAAGAAGACATGTGATGGTGTCCAGCTAACCACTTATATGTAAGTACAAAATTGCATTCCCTAAAGTTTAGGACATACACTGATGAGCCAGAACGTTATGACCACTGCAGGTAAAACCTCCGAGGATATTAGGCCACGTCATGTTCACTGTTAGCTAAACACCAGCTTAGAAAGAACATCTAAACGTCCAAAGATCGATCTCTGTACCATTCTTTGTGTAAAGCACAACGGAAACTTAAATACGTCCCACATCTAAATTGATCTACGATGCTTGTCAAGTGTCACAATGTTAATTCAACGACTAAATTGTCTGTAAAAATACTGCATCAACACAATGTTTGTGTCAGTATTATTTCTTCATCTTGTGCAAAGAAAAAAAACTGTGTGAGCGACACATAAATACATGTCAAGTGTTACAATGGTATCGCCACGTCTAAAAGACATAAAGGATGTTGGCATTTAGATCTGAGAACATGCTAGCGGTGATTCATAGAACAAACTGGCATTAGCTGAAGTTTTTAAAAGCTTTTCAGTAATGTTTCATCTTAGTCAGCACTATTTTAGAGGAGAAGAAGATAATACTTTTTGATTTACACTGAAAGAATATAATACCGCTTTTTACCTGCATTCGAACTAGACCTACGTAAGGTACCGGATACTCTCTTGGTTGATAATTAATTGAACTAAGACTATGTATCTGACCTCTTCAAGTAACCACTCTCTAAGCAATTCACGACACAGGTTAGGTTCAGTGCTGACCATGGGATGTTATACAAACAAACAAGATGTGGTAGACGAATAGTCACGCCGTCAACGGTACATAATAAATCGATGAGTTGGGCTACTCATTCTACGTATCTTGGTAGGGCGTGGTGGGGTCGGTGAACTACAGAATGGAGCGTTGCAGAAAAGTATTGGTAGAGAATGCGGAAGCAGGATGTGGTACAGCACGTAAAGAACTGCTTACTGTGCATACAGTCAGCTTAGCTTACTCGCCAACAGATTCCATTACGTAAGTTATTTGAGACCAACAGATGATCAGTATGGACGTTCTTGGTTCCTTTGTATAAACACTGGTATTGAATCAGTGACTGTTAACAGTACTTAATTTTTTTCATGATCTGTATCCGTGATTGGTGTGCTGAATCAGCAAGTGGAAACAGTAGCTCAGGCAATGATTAATCCTTGTTATTAAAGTTGCGGGTGCAAGTGAGCATAATAGCAGATCAGGACACTGGTTCTATGTCCAAATTAATGAAGCTGTTGTGTCTACTTTTACCGATGATGGAGTTACAGACTAGTCTTCAAGCCAATGGGAGCACAGGGAGAATGACCAGAACAGTAGTAGAGACGTATTATTGTGTAAAAAGTCACTATACTGACTGTGATGCTGTGCTACCGTACATAATAGGAGCCAACAATTGAAAGGTACGTGAGAGTACAGGCTTATCACACCATGAGGCTGTTTATGGGCAAAGCGTGTCATCCCCTTTTGAATTGCTTAATCCATCCTTTGGGCAATACGTAGTCTCTGCTTGCAATTTTGAAAAGAGATTGAAAGATATATGCGGCCAGATTCAGAAGATGAATGTGGAAGCCCTGGAGTGGCAAGAGAGTACACAAAAATGGAAAAGCAAAGCTACCCAATGATCACATCAGACAGTGACTAATGAATCTATATGCAGTAAGGGAAAAAGAAGTTTGTTAGCTTGTACCAACAGCAACACCCGAGGTATAGAGGTAGTATCCCCGATTAGTAATAACCACGGTCTCGGGTTCGAACACCGTTGCTGCTTAAATTTTTAATAAAAAAAAACACTAATGGCGGCCGAAAACTTTCAGTATAAGAAGTCAGCCAACAGCCTAGTCAAAGAAGGAGGAAGAGAGGACATAGTTTCAGGGCAGAGAAGTGGAAAGAAGACAGGAATTTCTAGTCCGATGAGTACAGGGCAATATCAACAGCTGCATCGTGTAATGGGAGTAGGATTCGTTATGAATAGGAAAGTAGGGCAGAGAGTGAGTTACTGTGAACAGTTCAGTGATTACATGGTTCTCATCAGAATCGACAGCAAACCAACACCGACAACGGTAGTTCAGTTATACATGCCGACGTCTCAAGCCGAAGGTGAAGGTTTAGATGATGATGTTTGAGTTTGTTGGGCGCTCAACTGCGCGGTCATCAGCCCCCACACAAAGTCCCAGTTTTTCACACAGTCCAATTTTGCCACTGTCACGAATGATGATGATGAAATGATGAGGACAACGTAAACACCCAATCCCCGGATAGAGAAAATCCCCAACCCTGCCGGAAATCGAACCCGGGACCCCGGGACCCAGAGGCAGTAACGCTAGCCACTAGAGTACGAGCTGCGGACTGAAGAGACAGAGAAAGTATACGACGATACTGAACGGGTAATTCAGTATGTGAAGGGGAATAAAAATCTAATAGCCATGGTGGACTGGAATACGGTTGTAGGGGAATGAATAGAAGAAAGGATTACGGGAGAATATGGAGAAAGATAGGAGAAAGATTGAGTTCTGCAATAAATTTCAACTGGTAATAGCGAATAATTTGTTCAAGAATCACAAGAGGACCTTGAAGAAGGCCTGTAGATAAGGGAAGAGTTCGATTAGATTATACCGTGGTCAGGCAGAGATTCCAAAGTCAGATTATTGGATTGTAAGGCATATCCGGGAGCAGATACAATCTCAGATCACAGTTTAGTAATGATGAAGAGCAAGCTGCAGCTTAAGAAATCAGTCAGGATGAATAATGCACATAGAAGTGGGATACGCAAATTCTAAGGAAAGAAGAGATACACTTGAAGTTCTATCTGGCTATAGATACTGTAGTAAGGAGTAACTCAGTAGGTAGTTCAGTTGGAGAGGGATGGGCATCTCTAAAATGGGCCATTGGGGAAGTTGGAAGGAAAAACATAGGTACAAAGAGGTAGCTGGGAATAAACCATGGATAATAGAAGAAGTACTTCGGTTGATCGATGAAAGAAGGAAGTACAAAAATGTTCAAGGAAATTCAGGAATCCAGAAATACAAGTCATTTAGGGATGAAATAAATCGGAAGTGCGGAGAAGCTGAGGTGAAATGGTTGCAAGAAAAATGTGAAGAAATTGAAAAAGAAATGACTGCTGAAAGGACTGACTCAGCATGTAGGAAAGTCAAACAACTAAAAGCAATGGTGGTAACATTAAGAGTGCAATGGGGAAACCACTGTTAAATGCAGAGGACAGAGTGGATAGGTGGGAAGAATACATCGAAGGCTTCTATGACGGGGTAAGAAACAGTAGTCGATATAGAAGAGATAGTGGATCCAGGATTAGAATCAGAATTTAAAACAGCTCTGATGACTTAAAATCGAATAAGGCAGAAGGGGTAGACAACATTCGACTGCGATTTCTAAAGTCATTGGGGGAAGTGGCAACAAAACAACTATTCACATTGGTGTGCAGAATGTATGAGTTTGGCGATATGCCATCTGACTTTCGGAAAAATATCTTCCACACAATTCCGAAGAGTGCAAGAGAGGACAAGTGGAGAATTATCGCTCAATCAGCTTAATAGCTCATGCATCCAAGTTGCTGACAAGAGTAATATGCAGAAAAACTGAAAAGAGAATTAAAGATGTATTAGATGACAGTCAGTTTGGCTTTAGGAAAGGAAAAGGCACCAGAGAGGCAATTCTGACGTTGCGGTTGATAATGGAAGCAAGACTAAAGAAAAATCAAGAGACATTCATAGGATCTGTCGACCTGGAAAAGCGTTCAACATTGTAAAATGGTCCAAGATGTTAGAATTCTGAGAAAAATAGTTGTAAGCTATAAGGAAAGACAGGCAATATACAATGTGCACAATATACAATGTGCGCAGTGAGAAACTAAACATTGGGATTGGTATCATGTTTTAGGAGCAGTTAAGGAATTCTGCTATCTATGCAGCAAAATAACCCATGATGGACGGAACAAGGAGGATATAAATGACAGACCAGCAGTGTCAAAAGGGGCATTCCTGGCCAAGAGAATTCTACTGCTTTCAAACACAGACCTGAATTTGAGGAAGAAATTTATGAGAATGTACGTTTGGAACACAGCTGTCATTCCACAGAGACTACAGTGGGGGCTTGCCCAAATATTAGAAATCATCCACATACAGAGCAAGGGTGACGAAAGGTCTGGCAGAGGCAACAAGTCCGTTAATAGCAATGAGAAAAACAAGGGCGCTTAATATGGTGACCTGTGGAATGCCATTCTCCTTGGTTAATGTAAAGCCGAGAACAGTGCCAATCCAGACTCTCAGCAACCAGCAGGGCAGGGAGCGGCGAATAAAAATCGGTAGGGGCTCTAAAGAGGGTGTGATGGCGCCAAGCTTTGTCATAGGCCTTACAAACATAGAAGAAAACTGCGACAGGGTGGCAGCGCTGAGAAAAGGCCTGTCAAACTGTGGTTCACAAACGAAGGATCGATTGGAGACCATCTTTTGTGAAAGACGCACTCATAAGGAGATAAAAGGTTCAGACCTTCAAGGACTCAATTGAGCCAAAGAGCCACCATCCATTCTAGTAACTTGCAGGGGCATTGGTCAGGCTGGTTGGTCTCTAACTATTAAGGGATGACGGATCCTTGCCAGGCTTAAATACAGGAACCACAATACTATCTCTCCATTGAGAGGGGAAAATACCTTGGAGCCATATACAGTTAAACCCCTGAAGGTAAACCCCCAGAGTTAAACCCATGGAGGGGTTATTGTCGATGGGGCGTTTGAGGTGTTGAAATAATTGAATAGGGATAGAATCAGGGCTAGGAGCTGCATCATGGGAAGAAGAGAGGGCCAGAAGAAGTTCCCACTCAGTAACATGTTCACTGTAGGATAGAGGAATTCAGTTGGATAGGAGCCTGACGTTGATGCCATCGCAAAATGGCTCACGAGATGTTCCACAAGAAGTGCTGGATGTATGCAAGGGCCACCTGGAAGGGCATGGCCCAGAATGGAAGACTGCCCCTGCCTCACTTGGACGGCTTCTTCAGTACAACATGACAAAAATGGTGTAAACATGTTCTGGGAGGCAGAGGCCAATCAGCATGATGGAAAGACCAGTAGGGTAACTTGGTCATCAAGAGGTGGAAAAGGAAATGAGAGAATCAATGGGAAGTGGCCGCTGTCACAGAGATCAACATGCGATCACCAGCGTAAGGCAGGAGTAAGGGGAGGGGAAGATAGTGAAAGATCAATGGCAGAGTAAGTGCCATATGCAGCACTAAAATGTGTGTGGGAACCGGCATTAGAAAGGCACGGGTAATGGCCTGTAAGAAATTGGTCAACGAGGAGCCCCTGACTAGACGAAAGAGCACTGCCCGACAAGGGTGATGGATCTTCAAATCCCCAAGGACGAGGCAGGGAGGGGGGAGTTGCTGAAGGAGGGCAGTTGGGGTATCAGATGCAGGTGGCTTGTCAGGAGGGAGATAAAGATTGCAAACAGTGACTGCAGAGTCCAAGAGGGCCCAGATGACAATTCTTCCAAAGTGGTAGGAAGTGGAATCTATGTACTAACAAAATCTGTACGGATAAATGTGTAAAGACCATCAGAAACCCTCAAAGGGCTGATCCAGTTCTGACAGAATGCATGAAACCTATGAAGGGTTGGTGAGGGAGCATAAGTAAAATCAGATTCCTGGAGAATAACACAAGCTGCTGACCAAAAGGCAATAAGGAATTATAACTCTGGTAGGTGATGGTAGCATCCATTACAGTTCCATTGAATAAGCACAGACTGGGTATCCAACTTGGAGGTGAACACGCTGGAGCCAGTCACCAATGAGGACGGGGTGACATCCATGAATAAGAGGTCAGGCTCAGGCTGTGAGGGGGAAGATGGGAAGATGGCACCTCTCATGGCACCAAGCGGGGGGGATTAATCCAGGGACTTAGGTTTCTTCTTCTTCTCTTTCATAAGTTGAGGAGGGTAGGCCGACGAGGCCAATGCCACATATGATGGTTCCCATGCTTTGTTGAGTTAAGATCCCGTGTCTCTGCTAATGAAGTCGTCAGTTACATTTTCCTCGACTGTTCTTTTAATGGAATCTCCGTACGAAGAGACGGACGAGAGGATCTTTTTCTCTCCATACTTCATGCAATGTCCCGTGTCAAGATAGTGTTCAGCAAGGGCAGATTTTTCGGGTTGACCTAATCTGGGATGACGTCTACGTTCATTGCTTCTCTCTCTAACAGTGCAGCACGACTGGGCACTGTATCATTTCTCATACTAGCACGAGTTTTTGTACAAGGTGCTCGGAAATTCTCATTGTAGACTTCTAGGACTAGTAGAGGGCAGTGAGTACATAATAGTCTGAATAGGAATCAATGTCAGGAAACGTACCGTTTCCGCTCTATGACAGTTTCAATTCTGACGTGTAACACGCTCATCTGCCGAGCGAAAGAGGAAAGGCTCCTTGTTACTTGTCCTGGTATGCAGTAGGATAGACAGCTTGACGTGTACTACGCCAGACGCTCAGCTGATGTTGCAACGTATGCTTTGTTTTGGAATAATATAAACATATAATGTTTAAGTGTTAATACAAACAACTGTGCTTAAGTGATAAACGGATGTTGAGGTATGTTTCCTATAGAATCGTCGTTTAAGTCTTGTACTGTGCCACGCCTATTTCAGTTTTTCAGTCAGAAGTTGATGAGCTAAACATCTGAATTGTAACCGTCGAAGAATGGAAACGGTGGGTTTCCAGACACGGGTTCCTATTCATAATACAGGGTGTTTATAAATGAATACCGGGGTTTTAAAGTTTTATAATATTTATTGTATTAAACTTAAAATTATAAATGATTTGTCAAATGAAAGAGCAACTCAAACAGTTTTACCAAGCACCTTACAAATGTTCATTGTGAGCACCATTTGTCACACGGCACACACCAAGTCTGTAGCCGAGTTCTTCCCAGACCTTGATAAGCCGCAAAGGGACCAATGACAGGGCTTTCTTTACATGGTCTCCACGTTAACCCGATCTAACGTCATGCGATTTTTTCCTTTGGGGATTCATCAAGGATCGTGTGTACGTGCCTCTGCTACCAGCAGACCTCCCTGAATTAAGAAATCGGATTGAAGCAGCTGTTGCTACAATCACACACTTATCAACGTTGTATTACATACTCACTCACCTCTACAGATCCTAGAAGTAACGGGAATTTACGAATGCCCTGCATTTTGATGGCCTCCTTAGACGTAGGCCATCCTTAACGCAACCCAGCATCGACTGCATTCGAATTGGAGGGCGGGAGACACACATTATTTGAAATTTGTTGAATAGTCTGCCGATCTTAAGGAACACGCCATCAATATAAGCTAGAACAATTATCCTCGGGGAATCCCCTGTTTCTCCTGACTGCTCTCGAAATTTAGTGTGTGGTCGCCAAAATGCATTTTGAATGTACTTATTGGAGTACCCGTTCTGGAAAAACGTAGAGCAGAGATGACTAACATCTGTTAATGTGCCCTCTGGATCTAAGATAGCTGTAGCCCTCTGAACAAAAGTCCATCATACACCACAGCTTTGTGATGGGTGATGGCAGTTCATATCGTACATACAGGTCGTCGTGTGTTGGCCTTCTTCTTTTCTACCAATCCTGACATACAGAAACGGGAGAGGTACATTTTTCTCCACGTTTATGGTGAAGCAGACACTCGGATGGAAGAAGTTAAGATGTTACAAAAATGATGGAGACGTTGCTGTTACATATGGCAATACCACGAAAGCGTCGTCTACATTTCTGCAGGTACATTCAGATTTGAAACCCACCCACCGCAGGGCCTTATCCTCGAAGTCTTTCATAAAAATAAAGATACTATGACAGATAGAGGGCAGTACATGTTTGAAAAGATGTAAGATGTCCTATCCAACTAAGCTCCTATAAGCGAATCCATCGAAGGCAGTCGCGTAAACGAGGGGATCACATCGAAACTCACTAATACTCGTACGTCGGTTGGTTAGAGACCTAAGTTCTTCTGTTGTCATATAAAATATTCTGAATTTCACGTTTTCCTACTAACAAAGGGTGCACAAGAGGATTTCTACCAGGTGCTATGTTGTGGCCCTTATAAAGCTTGTAGTGGGATGGAACGGAACTCTTTCTTTATGTACGCCGGACGCGGTGGTCTCGCGGTTCTAGGCGCGCAGTTCGGAACCGCGCGACTGCTAAGGTCGCAGGTTCGAATCCTGCCTCGGGCATGGATGTGTGTGATGTCCTTAGGTTAGTTAGGTTTAAGTAGTTCTAAGTTCTAGGGGACTGATGACCACAGCTGTTAAGTCCCATAGTGCTCAGAGCCATTTGAACCATTTTTTTCTTTATGTACGAGTGTCTTTCGCAGGCCATAAAGTCGTGGTGGAACTGGCACTCATATTTTAAGCTCTTTCTCAGATGTCTGAATGTTCCTGCCACTTGACTGTACAAACCATTTTGTATTACTCTTATGATTTCGGCCATTATCAGGTCAACACTGAAAACACTATTTGTACAAATGCACAGAAAGACAGCAGGACCAAAATTTAACATCATTATGTCTTCATCCCCCCCCCCTACGTCATTACTCCCTCCCCTCTGCCCAACATCTCCCATTCTCCCCTTGTGTAAGCTGTACGTTTATCTCATTAACAACTCCCTCTCCCCTCTTCCCCACCATACTCACACGCTTTATACCCGATTCAACTCCACCGCCCCTCTTCCATATTTATGAAATCCCATAATTAAATGAACTGTGGATTTAAAATCCTATATTTTGTGTATTATACATCGTCTACAACATATTGGTTACAACACGTAATTTATTAATGATGAACTTTCGTAATTTAGTGTATCATGTTTATGTATGGCACACAGACCCGCTTTATAGTAAGAGTAGACAGATGGTTGCGTTCTGTCACAGTTATAATTGTTCTACGCCGCAGTGATGTAGGGGTGTTGCTCATTGAAACCAGTATACAATGTACGATATTCTTTTCGGAACGATGTCATATTTTCGTACTCTAGGAATATTGTTTATATCTTGTATTCACAGATAACACTGTTCTTCCAAACATACATTTACAGATGTATTCACAGATAACACAGTTCATCCAAAGACGTATGAATGTGTTTCAGTTATATGTACCTATGAACCTTGCGTAATCATGGAATATGCAACATAGACCTACAAGCTACATTGTTCATCTTTAACCACCAGTCAACCAGTAACTTCCATAGCATAATTTCAGACCATGTGTTGCGGAATGAGATACTTCTACGAGTGAGAAACTAATTGTTTATTCTTCGGAGGTATATATCTGACTTGTTGCTATTCGTTGATATGTAGTTCTGTGTTGCTATTTGGTTATTGCGCAATACAAGTTAGGTCATGTGAACATCATGTTAAAGTATTGTTCTATCGTCCAATTTACGACGTTAGGCTGATTTTAGACGACTCACCCATCATTTCTTGAGCAGGGCCAGCTGTGCCACCCATCTCATTAGGCAGGCAAGATTTGGGCACATGCTCGAATAGCGTCTCCGACCCAGGAAGGTGGATATGCACCTGTAAGTAAACAATTTAATAAGAGAAAGGAAGAATCAAAGTACAATAAAAAGTTACTTCAATAATTTTCTCAACATATCTCAAGATCTTAAACACTAGAATGTAATACCGTGTGTAGCCAAATTACCTTTATAAACATTGAGGACTCGTTCCTTACACTAAAACAAGAAAAAAGTGTGCAGGAAACACTGACTCTAAAATGCACACCTTAAGAGCTATGAGCACTTGTTCAACAGAAGAGATTTGTTTCACAGTAGTGAAGAAGATCAAGTGCTCATAGCTGTTAAAAAAATGGCTCTGAGCACTACGGGACTTAACATCTAAGGTCATCAGTCTCCTAGAACTTAGAACTACTTAAACCTAACTAACCTAAGGACATCACACACCTCCATGCCCGAGGCAGGATTCGAACCTGCGACCGTCGGTGCACGGTTCCAGACTGACGCGCCTAGAACCAAGTGGCCACACCGGTCGGCATAGCTCTTAAAGTATGTGTTTCAGAGCACATGTTTACAGAGATTTTTTTTCCTTGTTTTGTAGTAAGAAACGAGCCCTCATAGTCTGTAAAGTGAATTTAGGTACACCCTGTATACACTCATGTATGTAAGAGTAGAACAATCGAGAGGCAAGGTATTTTCATACGTGTTGAAGGATGAGCGAGAGAACACATGTTCAGATGGTAAACTTGAGGATGTGATATTCGTAGATTAGAGCATTATATGTCTCTGCATGGAGTCCGTAGCTTCGATAACCAATAAAATTAAAGCGAAAGCATTAAATACAGCTGTTTGAAGTTAAATACACTGCCGGAAAGAAAATTAGTACACTCGGAAAGAAGACGTCGATTTTGATCCGATGACGGCATATGCGACCTGGAAGATATCAGATTTACTGATAATGGTTTCAAGGTCATTCACCAACGTATACCGTAGTCTACCCTTTAACAGGAAAATGCTGCGTACAACGTTCCACTCACCTTGTGGCGAATCTTTACTCAAACGCATATATCCTTGAAGTTACTGGAACGCAGTTCTCAGCCGGAAAATTGAAAAAACAACTGTATACGTAATAACCAAAAGTCGCTCTGCAAATTGTTTTGTCGGTGGAAGGTTAATAGTAATTTAATGAAAGTATTTATGAGCGTAAAATTTCACTCTGTTACTGTAATCTTCCATAAACCAATTTCTATCAAGTCTGAAAAGTCCACAACATTAATAACTGTAGCCAGTTTATGGTAATTATTAAGTATCTTTCACCACAAGTTTACAAACGGATTATTTACTTTAGAATAGCTCGCTCAAATATTGCTGTAATCGGTGTCACGTAACAAAATGTTCACGTTCGCGAGTAAGCAACACGCCACGCGGAATTTAAAACGTTACCACAAGTTCTGAATTTCACTTCGAGCATTAAATCGAACTCTCTTCCACACTTTACGGTACCTTCCAAACATTTGGGTATCGAAATATCACAATATTAATGATTTTCATCGGAGTTCCTATCAACAGGTCTGATCGCTATGAGATCCAAGCACCAACTCTACTCATCTCTTTACACAAAAGAAGGTTCCAGTTTCCAAAATACGCGCGAATATGCTAATTTCTGATTGCCAGATAAACATAACAGCGAACCGGAATGAAGCATCAAACCCATTCAATCCAGCGCATATATACAGAACGAATCAAAATTTGTTACTGAATCATAACAATAAATTAACATAAATGAAACCCAGGAATGTAAAAGTAACTCCCTTTTAACATAATCTCATTTCCCCAGTACCGCAAACCAACGAAATAGTTTATAGCAAATTCCCCAGTACGAATGACTAACACACACGCCATTCTCGAACATTCTTCATGAGACCAGTTACTTTAATGTATGGTATAAAAACTTCACATAAAACATTATTTCAGATTCACGTCTTCATTCACTCTCATAACTAAGCAGAATTATAATAGTAATTATTATACACAGCCGAAGTTGACCATGGGAAATGATGTGACGGCAGAAATTTTGGACTAGTGTGGTACCTGCCTGAAGGAAAGTTTTCTTACATGTGCTTGTAGTACCTCATGTATCACTGATTCCGACCACCATCGAAGATGTAAAGCGCCAAACGTGCAATCAACCTTTATTTCCTGTCTCTCATCCAAAATGATTTCTTGCCTCGACTTTGTTGTGATTCTACCAGCCTTTCATTCATTCGGTGTCCAGTATCGATGTTTCTGTCTCAGCAATCAGAAATCAGAATCAGTGATCCGAATGCAGGCTGCGGGGTGCCTGTGCATACAGGCAGATTCCACTGACAAGCTGACCACACGGCAATCGGAGTTTTGATGAACCATGGACCCTGCCGTTGGTGGGGAGGCTTGCGTGCCTCAGCGATACAGATGCCGTACCGTAGGTGCAACCACAACGGAGGGGTATCTGTTGAGAGGCCAGACAAACGTGTGGTTCTTGAAGAGGGGCAGCAGCCTTTTCAGTAGTTGCAAGGGCAACAGTCTGGATGATTGACTGATCTGGCCTTGCAACACTAACCAAACGGCCTTGCTGTGCTGGTACTGCGAAAGGCTGAAAGCAAGGGGAAACTACAGCCGTAATTTTTCCCGAGGACATGCAGCTTTGCAGTATGGTTAAATGATGATGGCGTCCTCTTGGGTAAAATATTCCGGAGGTAAAATAATCCCCCATTCGGATCTCCGGGCGGGGACTACTCAGGAGGACGTCGTTATCACGAGAAAGAAAACTGACGTTCTAAGGATCGGAGCATGGAATGTCAGATCCCTTAATCGGGCAGGTAGGTTAGAAAACTTAAAATGGGAAATGGATAGGTTGAAGTTAGATATAGTGGGAATTAGTAAAGTTCGGTGGCAGGAGGAACAAGACTTTTCGTCAGGTGAATACAGGGTTATAAATACAAAATGAAATAGGGGTAATGTAGGAGTAGGTTTAATAATGAATAAAAAAATAGCTCTGCAGATGATGAAGAAATTGATGAAATGTGTGATGAGATAAAAGAATTTATTCAGCTAGTGAAGGGAGACGAAAATTTAATAGTAATGGGTGACTGGAATTAGAGAGTAGGAAAAGGAAGAGAAGGAAACATAGTGGGTGAATATGGATTGGGGGAGAGAAATGAAAGAGGAAGCCGTCTGGTAGAATTTTGCACAGAACGTAACTTAATCATAGCTAAAACTTGGTTCAAGAATCATAAAAGAAGATTATATACATGGAAGAATCCTGCAGATACTAAAAGGTATCAGATAGATTATATAATGGCAAGACAGAGATTTAGGAACCAGGTTTTAAATTGTAAGACATTTCCAGGGGCAGATGTGGACTCTGACCACAATCTATTGGTTATGAACTGTAGATTAAAACTGAAGAAACTGCAACGAGGTGGGAATTCAAGGAGATGGGACCTGGATAAACTGACTAAACCAGAGGTTGTACAGAGTTTCAAGGAGAGCATAAGGGAACAATTGACAGGAATGGGAGAAAGAAATACAGAAGAAGAAGACGAATGGGTAGCTCTGAGGGATGAAGTAGTGAAGGCAGCAGACGATCAAGTAGGTAAAAAGTCGAGGGCTAGTAGAAATTCTTGGGTAACAGAAGAGATATTGAATTTAATTGATGAAAGGAGAAAATATAAAAACGCAGTAAATGAAGCAGGCAAAAAGGAATACAAACGTCTCAAAAATGAGATTTACAGGAAGTGCAAAATGGCTAAGCAGGCATGGCTAGAGGACAAATGTAAGGATGTAGAGGCTTATCCCACTAGGGGTAAGATAGATACTGCCTACAGGAAAATTAAAGAGACCTTTGGAGAAAAGAGAGCCACTTGTATGAATATCAAGAGCTCAGATGGAAACCCAGTTCTAAGCAAAGAAGGGAAAGCAGAAAGGTGGAAGGAGTATATAGAGGGTCTATACAAGGGCGATGTACTTGAGGACAATATTATGGAAATGGAAGAGGATGTAGATGAAGATGAAATGGGAGATACGTTACTGCTTGAAGAGTTTGACAGAGCACTGTAAGACCTAAGTCGAAACAAGGCCCCGGGAGTAGACAACATTCCATTGGAACTACTGACGGCCTTGGGAGAGCCAGTCCTGACAAAACTCTACCATCTGGTGAGCAAGATGTATGAGACAGGTGAAATACCCTCAGACTTCAAGAAGAATATAATAATTCCAATCCCAAAGAAAGCAGGTGTTGACAGATGTGAAAATTACCGAACTATCAGTTTAATAAGTCACAGCTGCAAAATACTAACGCGAATTCTTTACAGACAAATGGAAAATCTGGTAGAAGCCGACCTCGGCGAAGATCAGTTTGGATCCGCAGAAATGTTGGAACACGTGAGGCACTACTGACCCTACAACTTATCTTAGAAAATAGATTAAGGAAGGCAAACCTATGTTTCTAGCATTTGTAGACTTAGAGAAAGCTTTTGACAATGTTGACTGGAATACTCTGTTTCAAATTCTAAAGGTGGCAGGGGTAAAATACAGGGAGCGAAAGGCTATTTACAATTTGTTTAGAAACCAGATGGCAGTTATAAGAGTCGAGGGACATGAAAGGGAAGCAGTGGTTGGGAAGGGAGTGAGACAGGGTTGTAGCCGGTTCCCAATGTTATTCAATCTGTATATTGAGCAAGCAGTAAAGGAAACAAAAGAAAAATTCGGAGTAGGTATTAAAGTCCATGGAGAAGAAATAAAAACGTTGAGGTTCCCCGATGACATTGTTATTCTGTCAGAGACAGCAAAGGACTTGGAAGAGCAGTTGAACGGAATGGAGGATATAAGATGGAAGGAGGATATAAGATGAACATCAACAAAAGCAAAACGAGGATAATGGAATGTAGTCGAATTAAGTCGGGTGATGCTGAGGGAATTAGACAAGGAAATGATACACTTAAAGTAGTAAAGGAGTTTCGCTATTTGGGGAGCAAAATAACTGATGATGGTCGAAGTAGACAGGACATAAAATGTAGACTGGCAATGGCAAGGAAAGCGTTTCTTAAGAAGAGAAATTTGTTAACATCGAGTATAGATTTAAGTGTCAGGAAGTCGTTTCTGAAAGTATTTGTATACAGTGTAGCCATGTATGGATGTGAAACATGGACGATAAATAGTTTGGACGAGAAGAGAATAGAAGCTTTCGAAATGTGGTGCTACAGAAGAATGCTGAAGATTATATGGGTAGATCACATGACTAATGAGGAGGTATTGAATAGAATTAGGGAGAAGAGGAGCTTGTGGCACAACTTGGCAAGAAGAAGGGACCGGTTTGTAGGACATGTTCTGAGGCATCAAGGGATCACAAATTTAGCGTTGGAGGGCAGCGTAGAGGGTAAAAATCGTAGAGGGAGACCAAGAGATGAATACACTAAGCAGATTCAGAAGGATGTAGGTTGCAGTAAGTACTGGGAGATGAAGAAGCTTGCACAGGATAGAGTAGTATGGAGAGCTGCATCAAACCAGTCTCAGGACTGAAGACAACAACAACAACAACATATATTTGTGCAAAAGCATTTCGATACAACTCTCAAAAACTCTCGAGAAAATAGACTTTGAATTTTTCCGACCGTCTTTAGTATGCTTCGACAGTCTTTGACACGCTTCGGTGGTAGTGTCGCCGAATGGTAGAAAGCTGCCTTAGTCAAACTGTTTGGTATTTCAGGAGACATCGTATCGAAGATTTATATCACGTACAGGTAAATGCGGAAAAAACTTTATTCGATAAGTCACGACGCTGACGAGATTGTGTATTGTGTAAGCGTGACAGACGGTCACTGAGGAAGATTGTGACCAAAAGTAGTGGGACGGTAGCTGCAAAAGTCACTGTAGAACTGAATGTGACACTCGCAAACACTGTGAGAAACAAAGCAATACGTAGGGAGCTCCATAACTTGGGAGTTGCAGGTTGAGCTGTAATTCTAAAACCATTCTGCAGTGATGCAAATGATCGTAACAGGAAAACGTGTGCCGAAGCCGCGAAACCGGGACTTTGGCAGAAATTCATATGGTCGAATGAATATTATTTCACACCGGTTTCAACTTCTGGCTGAGTTTACGTCCCAAAAGTGAAACTTAGGGGAGGGAGGGAATCGATCCTGATTTGGGTAGCCACGTCGTGGTAGTCCATGGCTCCCACGATTCCACTACGAGTTCACATTACTGCCAAAGATTATGTGACCATTTTCGCTGATCAGGTCCATACCATGGTACCATGTTTGTCTCCCATTGTTGATGCTATATTCCAGTGCGACAGTGCCATTATTGAAGCAGCTCGCACCGTCCAAGACTGGTTTTGCGAGCACGAGGATGAATTGCCGCAGCACGCCTGGCCACCACTCTCTTCAGATCTAAGCACTTCAAAAATGGCTCTGAGCACTATGGGACTCAACATCTATGGTCATCAGTCCCCTAGAACTTAGAACTACTTAAACGTAAGGACATCACACACATCCATGCCCGTGGCAGGATTCGAACCTGCGACCGTAGCGGTCGCGCGGTTCCGGACTGTAGCGCCTAGAACCGCTCGGCCACTCCGACCGGCGATCTCAGTACTGTTGAGCCTTTGTCGTCGTCTTTGTGGACAAGGGTGCATGATCGCTATCTACCTCCATCATTGTTACCTACACTTGTCACAGTTTTGAAGGAAGAGTGGTATACGTTTGCTTTAAAACTCGTACAGGACGCTTATTTATCCAATCCGAGACGACTAGAAGCTGTTTGAACGTCAACGGGTTTCCTATGTCGTATTTTGCATGGTAATGTGTTGTGTTTCAACGTTTTTGTCCACCTCTTGCATTTGTCTGTACACACACGACTGTGCAATACATCGCGATAAAAACTTCGCTCACAAAATATCTTCCGTAAGTTGTGTGCTTCGGGATGTATAACGACGAAGAAGGGGTCTCACAGTTTAATATAAACGTTACTGAAAGTACCGAATATTGCTTATATATGGATTTCGTTACTTCATTGAGTAATCACATCGTATTTCTGAAATTTTAAATCACTGTTTTAAGTTGAATGGTTTCAGTAACACGAAATCCCAGACGTTGTTACGGTTCTTCTTTCACGTATTCAGACCTTAGGCTAAGAAAATTAAGATTCTATTCGTTGGGATATTACATTTACATTTAGGCTGAGAGATCAAGGCCATAACATTTCAATATTGATGAAACGGCATCGTTACCAGTTAGTTTTATTAAAAGCAGGAAGCTGAGCAAACAAAATGGAATTGATTCACTTACCCGCTTTCGTAGTTTCGGAGGAAGCGCTGGATAGACGACTGAGAGCACCATGCCTATTATCTTTGTTGCGTTAGTGAAATGTAAGGCTACAATTCGTTTTGAATACGCTTTCTGTAAAAATCACAAGAAAGATAAAACCAGATTACTCAGTTATACAGGTTGAAGGGACACGAAAGCACTCGGATTTTATGGTACAATTCCTTGCCTCTTACACCCAAACCTCCAGATGTCAGACTCTCAGATAGGTACCAGACGTTGTTTGCCGATAAAGTATCAACCAAAACTCCGACTTAGTTCGTACTATGTGCTGTCGTGTAGCAGAACGCGCATAAGTGTCAATTAAGAGTAACACAGAACTACGGAGGACAGCAAAAGCATAACTGTGAGTAACTGCTGTACGTTGCTTCAGCGGCGAAGATGGTAGATCGTCAGATCCTCATACCCAGGGTCCTCGATCCAAATCCAATGACAAAATTTTTTTTACTGTACTGTGGGTGAAAGTGTTATGTGGAACAAGATGTATATGGCATGTAAAACGGTTGTTTGGAGATTACAGCAATGTTGTCTGCTTCGTTGCGTTTCTTTGAAACTTGTATACCTATAGAGTACATTTGTAGTTTCACAGCATACACAATCAGAAAAGAACAAAAAATAACTGCACCACACGTGTGGAAGTAATAAAATAACAATAATTAATAATAAACAAAACAATAAGGTCAATAATAAGTACATAATGCTCAACTAACGAAGCTAAAGCAAACTGCGGAAAGAACATTGCTACAAACTCTGAAAAGTCCTTTTAGATGTCAGGAAAATATTCTCCAATACAACAGTTTCAAGCGCAAACAGCGTTTGAACGCTCTACCTCCTCACACAAGCGAGAAAAACATTGCAAGCACTCTCAGATACGCTTTTCCTGTCCTCTGTAGCTCTGGTGATACTTATAACTACCGTTTACGCCTGTTGTACTGAACGTCAGCACACAACACAAACTAAATCGGTGTTTTGGTTCATATTCTATCGACATACAACGTTTGGTACCGATCTGACTGTCTGACATCTGGAGATTTGAATGTTATGCTTGACGTGGTCAACAATAAGGGAGAGCGATCTTAATTTTTAATATAATTTTTATTTGTTTAGATCGCGAATTTATAAGATGATATTACACGTTTTGAATGTGATCTGAAGACGAATGATAACACATTCAAAACCGGTAACATAATTTTATATACTCGCGATCTAGACAAATAAGAGTAACATTAACACAAAAATAGCTATAACAAAATTTCGCCCCGTTCATATTTTCAGCAGAAAATGTGAGTGAAAAAAAATGTAATTTGGCAAAGTTGTAATCGTACACTGAGGAGCCAAAGAAATTGGTACACCTGACTAATATCGTGTAGGGCTCCCACGAGATCGTAGAAGTGCCGCAATACGACGTGCTATGGACTCAACTGATGTCTGAAGTAGTGTTGGAGGGAACTGACACCATGAATGCTGCAGGGCTGTCCGTAAATCCGTAAGAGTACAAGGAGGTAGAGATCTCTTCTGAACAGCACGTTGCAAGGCGTCCCAGATAAGCTCAATAATGTTCATGTCTTGGGAGTTGGTGGCCAGTGGAAGTATTTAAACTGAGAATGGCGTTCCTGGAGTCACTCTGTTGCGGTTATGGACATGTGGGGTGTCGCATTGTCCTGCTGGAATTGCCCAAGTTCGTCTGAACGCACAATGGACACGAATGAGGGTAGGTGATCAGACAGGATGCTGACGCACGTGTCACCTGTCAGGGTTTACATCTACCTACATCTACATGGTTACTCTGTAATTCACACTTAAGTGCCTGGCAGAGGGTTCATCGAACCATTTTCATACTACTCCTCTACCATTCTGCTCTCGAATGGCGCGTGGGAAAAAGGACACCTAAATTTTTCCGTTCGAGCTCTGATTTCTCTTGTTTCATTATGATGATCATTTCTCCCTACATAGGTGAAAGACATAATTGAAGACCTCGGATGTAAGCGATGGCAAGCGACACTCTGATAAACTGAGTTATTGCATGCGAAACATAGTGACATGCTTTAGTCCAGTTGGTTGAAAGCTTCATGATAATCCAACTGATAGTACCTCTATCTCCCAGTTCAAATTGTAAGTAGTTGCGACTTTGGCAGGCTGTGCCCATATAAACAGCGATAAGTGCAAGATACATATCTGCATGGAGTCGTAACGTTTGCATTGGTTTTGACAAAAAGATGGTTTCCACGAACGAGCTGTACAAGTCGGAGGATGACGTGGGTACATATGACTTCGATAAGGATCCTGCACACGTTCCGGAACGGAAATGCCCATCAAAACGTGTTACAGATGAGGTAAATGTGCATGTTTTTAAGCAAGTAAACAATGTTGAGTAACGTCGCTTACCATAGTTCACGTACATTTATATGACAGTGCGTTCGCAGGCATGTTAAACGCCATCCTTAAAGTTGTTGACGTGCTGCAGTAAGGCACCACATTCGTTTCTTATAAGGCTTTTTCTACAGCTGTATCCATACCTCGAAAACCATACTAACAAAATTTATGTATTTACCTGTTTAGGTAAATTATTACTGCATTTATATAGCCTATTAAGTCTTTGCTTTATGTATATTGGCGTATGAATGAGTGTGTCAAAAAAGTACAAATTATCGAGGGATGTATTTTGCTTTTATGCGTGAAATTATTGTGAGATATGTGGACGATGTTAAACTTATGACTCTGAATTTTTGTAGGAAGATGCACCAAGACCTGACACACTGCAGGCAGCTACAGTTTATGCAAATGGTCAGCGGAGCTGACAGAGATGGAGGTATGCAGGGATAAATAAGGAAAAAGAGAAATGAAGGAAAGTATATAGAACATACAGGGACAATAGGGATGTTACTGTACGAAAATTAAGGGCCTCCATGTAGATTCTCTAAAAAGTGTTTCGAGCATGTAAGTGAACAAGACAAGCAACGCATATTCAGGAATACCTGACACAAAATGTGCACCTACAACGTTGTTTACTATAAAAAAGTGCCATCGATAAAAGGGCCTTTTAAATTTATATTTTGGAGAGGTTTTGCAGCACTGTTTCGTTAACTCTCGCTGCAAGTAAACAGTGGTTAATCAATGGTAACTGATATTAAGTACTCTCGGTTTGCAAGTAAACAATGTTAATTACCATCGAGGAAATTGTAAGAATAGAACTGGGAGTAGAATTAGCCATTTCCAAAATTTTGTCGTTACGGTGGAGACATGTGAAAATCTGGATATAAAAGAATCACATCGGAAGTGCATGCAATATCTTATTTATGGAAACTTTCTGAAACTTTGATGCGCGATTTCTCAAACCAGTCGAAATGTCACTTACAGTTTTTACAACCGAAGTCTTGAATTAGTTGTTGTGTTATGATGGTGATGAAAACTCTAAAAAAATTGATAATTATCTGTGAAGTGGATTTATAGTCCTAATGGTGGCATAATGTCTTGTAGAAATGTAACTGATGTTAAAGTAGCAAGCTTGATAGTTGGCACTAATGCACTGAAAAAATGGCAGGAGAGGACTAGGTTCGAATGTAGTACGAGAAACAGAGACCAAAAAGGAGATTGGTAATGTTTTATTTATTTTTTAATTGGGGTAAGAGGATGACTGAAACAGGGAGAAGAAATGCTGACAATTGACCAGAAAGCATTGAGGGGTCAAGTGCGAGGTAAGACAACAGAATGATTGTTTAAAGACAAAATATGCCATTCAAAGTGAAGTGGTAATAGCGACTGTACTCTCATTTCTGTTTTAATATTAAGTAATTGCATTTGTTTGGTATAAGGTATAATGTCATAGCTATAAAATGACTAAGAAGTCAGACGCCAAACCACGTAGTTTGAAGTTGGCAAACAAAAATATCACATCTAATTCCAGAATCGAATCCTGTGATTACATTGTTGCCAAATTGACAATCTTTGATGTACATTTTCTACCGAAAATATGTCCTCGACGAAATTGGCTTCTGCATTGCCTTCTTAACAACTTTGACAACATAGTTATCCTATCTTCCAAAACGACGAATCCAGAGTTCACCGAGCTAAAACGGGCTGCTTTCTGGTAGGAAGACTCATGACTAACGGCGTGTGGTTACTGACTCTCAAACCCACGTCAATATGATCCTAATTGAAATATCTGACAAACATGACTGACGGAATGCAAACAATATGTTCTTTACAAAGCAGAATGCAGCTACTGTTAGCACTAGTGTTCAGTTTTGTGTAATAAATTTCCACTTATTTTAGTTTAGTGTTTATTCCACTCGACTACGACATCGTGATGCGATCATGGATCATAATATATAATGATAGAAAAGATCATACGCACAGAATAAAAAAAACAGTATTAATAAGAAATATAAATTTTGGCAAACAAGGTACAGAAAAGATCTTAAAAAATAACATAACGTTTTAATAAAGGAAACACTGAATTTACGTGCACATAAAAAAGTGCTGAAGAGAAAGTACAAGATAATGTTGCAATTCATGAAACGAAGGTCTACAAATTAATGTTTTGGTTAGGTGACATTCAACAGCCATTAAGTAATTGAAAAAACTCGTTTTAACTATCAGCCATTTTCATTTATACTTTAATATCTATCGGTTTCGGTCGTGAACCACCTACAAAGGATACCTACCAAAAGTACAAAATGGAAAAAGTACGCGAAAAAATATAAAACACAGAATTGGTAACAGGTATATAAGCATAATCTGTTTATAAGTGCTTACAAGGCGTGAACTGATGAAATGAATACATAAATCATTTGCGTTTCTGGCTGATAGAAAATCCAAAACGTCATAATAAATATAAGAAAAGAACACAACATGCTCCACCAATATCTAATGGATATGTCCTCAACATAAGAATACGTAATGACGTACAAAAAGATAAGGAACCACAGAGGCAAGAACTGTGCAGTGTAGCCGCTGTTATATAATTCCTGTGGTTACTAATTTTATTGTATTGTATTTTCTTCTTGCTTCTTATTGGATATAATGCTGATTGTTGGCCGCGCTTCCCTTTCTTAAAATAAGGCAACTTATTAGTAAATATCCAAATATCCACGACTAACTATCCGTACATCTGTTCATCTATGAAATTTCTACGATGACTGATAAGCATCCCGATGTCTACGCTTTATTTCTCCATACCTTAGTATCTGTACTTTGTGTCTCTAAGAAAACATTGTTCTGTAGCAACTGAAATAGACTGTTTAGATTTGTATTTCTTCCATTGTTGGACTATTTTGTGTTTAACTGTTGTTCACGGGTTTGTATCGTTATGACCTGTCTGCTGAGATCTACGTTGTACTATTGTACATCGTAATCTTAATATTGACTATATGTATCATTGTAACTTACGATTCACGCTACTGCATTATGAATAACTATCTGAAATTTCGTCCTTTCAGTTAGGGCTGCTGACCTTAGATGACCATCACTTATGGTGTGATCCTACATTGTGTACTTGTTACTTTTATCGTTCACTGATGATGGTTAACAATATATGAATGAGTGGGTATTTTTCCTTCTTACTTGTTAACCAGTTTGAGTGCCTATAGTTTAAGCTTGTATATTGGAGGTATAGACGTTACCTACAACAGTTTTTATTTATCATTAATAATATTATAATTTTATTTACTCTCTTTTTGATTGTTGCATGGTGAATAGGTTACTAATTCACTATTTATATTTTGTACACTATGACAGGTCCCCTTTCACCGGTGAAGTGCTGTATCATACTAGCGTTTACGAAACAAATCATGGGAGTGTCTCGCCCTGTGTAGGTGGGGGATTGGAATTTCGTTAAAAGATATCGCCCAACGAAAAAAAAAAAAGAAACACTTGTCAAGAATCATTCTGTGGCGCCCTAGCCATCTCTTCCACCCGCCAGGTGGTACGTCATTGATGTCAGTTTGATATCCTAATTAATTAAATTGATCATGAGAGTCACTTTGTATGGCGAATAATTATTTTTTTTAGCTGTCGGATTATTCACGCCAAGTAGGACAACTGGGAATCCATGGAGGGAACACGACGTTCTTTTCGAGGAACACTGTTGAGAAATGACATCTGAAACTGACCACAGAGAGACTCTACAATCCACAACATAGAATTTCGTGTAAGGACCACACTATTAAAAACATGATCAGAATGCCTGTTACCATCACCCTGTATAAAAAGCGGTCTTGAGTCTACAGGCACACATGGTCCCTGATAGTGTTACGCTTTCAGGCAGAAATGCTGCCCGAAATGCTGTCCGCAATTTGGAATCAAGTCTATCCATTCAACGACATATTTGTGTTGGATCCTGTAGAGGCGCCTTTTAATTATTACAGCCACTGGTGAATGATATTTGTGCCACTCTCGTACCTCGAAACGAGTCACCTTTTTTCGAATCTATCTGCTAAGCGTCCCATACAGCAAGAACTCCAGCACTGTTTTTAGACGGTCCCTCTGCATCTAGCCGGCCGAAGTGGCCGTGCGGTTAAAAGCGCTGCAGTGTGGAACCGCAAGACCGCTACGGTCGCAGGTTCGAATCCTGCCTCGGGCATGGATGTTTGTGATGTCCTTAGGTTAGTTAGGTTTAACTAGTTCTAAGTTCTAGGGCACTAATGATTTCAGCAGTTGAGTCCCATAGTGTTCAGAGCCATTTGAACCATTTGAACCTCTGCATCTTGTAACTGCTCCTAAGTCTCTGCCCTGCCCGACCTGCAGCTTAGTCTATGTGATCATCCCAATTTAAGTCTCGCCTATACGGAAGTCAGAGAGCACTATATCTAAGACCTTCTGCATCCTGTGGGAAAACAGGACGAGCTGAGTTAATGCAACAGGAGCGCGTTTTGACCATTTGGTAGAAATGGGAACATGGTGTCCTAGCTCCGTCAACTGTGTACAGTGTGTAAGGCCAGCGCCAAAAGAAGCTTTCCGCTGCAACACGAGGTTGTAGAAGAGATAGTACAAGCAGTTATGGTGGTGTTTCTTGTTGGTAAAATTAGGAAGACTACACATCATACATGGCATGGAGGAAGGACAAAGATTTTGCTACTGCATTGCAGCTCATCTCCAAACTGCTTACAGGTACTGAAGTCCAAAGGAGAATTGTGTCTCTCAGGCTGCATTCATGTCTATCATCCAAACATATGTGGCAGTCCTATTAAATATACAGGTATTGGTTCATTGGAACAGGTGGTTCGTTATCAAAGTTGCTTCCACAGACCGGTGTAAGGTTTCATCACCTGGGCTGTAGGATGACCATATCCAACAGACTATCGATCACACGAGAGGGTTCCTGTATTGTTCCATCATAAGCAGTTCAATAGATTGTTTTTTTTCGGTTGTAACACTCCCAATCAGTGTACACCGCCATACACTTTGTTTTTCTACCATGACTTAGAGATCCGTGTCAACTGCTGCTAAACCAACATTAACATGTTTCGATCCTCAGGTTCTCACAGAAAACTGAACATCACATGGCATAAACTATACAGCGACCACAACACAGGCTGCTAGAAATAAAACACAGAGTCAATGTTTCTCATAGACAAAAATGTGGAAGACGTCACAACATGTGGAAACTGGAAGAGTCTGCGGTAATGTAGAGTACTTCCAACAGCTATTCGAAGGTGATGACCTGTACAGTTAATGTCATCTTTCCATCGACACGGTAGCGGATGTCTCGGTGCTCCATTTAAAAAAGCGTTGTTCCTTCATTTGGCAGTCATATACATAATTACTGTTCTGGTGCTGACCATCACTGGAAGGTGCTGTTCACAACATGCGTGAGGTAGCGCAAATAAAAAGTGGTACTGTTATCTTATTGGTGAAAAAATAAATAAAAAATAAAACCACGTGGAGGGCATTGCAGAATTTGGAAATTGAACGAGTATGTAGCAATTAAAAACACTTCCAAGGAACTGTATTCAGGTGATGGCCTCTACACTCAATCCCATGTTCCACAGCGACAAGTATCAGATATCCAGTGTTCCACCAAGGTTCCTTCTTTCTCAATGGAGTAGCGTCAGTCAATCATTATGCGGTAATCAAAAGCATACCCAGTGGATGGTCGGGATGTGAAAGACACCATTGATATGGAGCGATATACTGTAATACACACTGCAGTTGATAGCGAGACCAATTTTAGCAATTTTACCCAGAAGGCGGAGAGAGCAATATATGCTACATTCTGCAACCTGTGTAGAAACAAAGTGAGCTGAGTTAATGCTATAGGAGCGTGTTTTGACCACTCGGCGGAAGTGGGAACATTTTGTCGTAGCTCTGTCACCTGTGTACGATGTGTAAGGTCAGTGCCAAGTGAAGCCTGCTCCTGCAGTACAACGTAGTATATCAGTGCAAACAGTTACGGTGGTGTTTCTTATCGGGAAAATTAGGAAGACTCAACATCAAAGCAGATTCGCATCCCTCAGGATCCATTCACGCCATCACCCATACAGTCTATCATCGTTATTCTGTACCATCCGGCAGAGGAAAATTACGAACTATAAAAGCTCCGCTAATTTCATCCAATAGATTTTTATCACATCTCTCTTCTGATATATCAAAAGCAAATACCGTCTACATGCCGGCATCAAGCATATGTGGCGATCCTATTAAATATACAGGTGTTGATTCATTGGAGCAGGCGGCCTGTGATCGACGTTGCTTGCACAGATTTGTGTAAAGTTTCATCGCCTGGACTGTACGAGGACCATCTCCCACACATTTTCAGCCGCAAGAGAGGATCCCTGTTCCGCTGTTTGATACATGGCGTTTTCTGCTATAACATGCTTTGTGCACTGCCATACATTTTTTTTTCCGCCACGACTTCGACGCCTGTGTCAGGTTCTAAACGTTTTGGTCCATTGGCTCCCCCAGAAAACTAGACATCAGACAATGTAAATCATGTTGGTGCTGCTGACGCCACAACACACCCACACACTGGGTGATTGAAATAAAAGACAGTCACAATATAAGAAAACTGGAAGAGACTTGAGGCATTGTGGAGCGTTTCCAAACAGCTGTCCAAATGTGATTGACGACCTCTACATTTAAACTCATCATTCACAGTGATGGGATAGCTGATGACGCTGTATTTTGTTTGATTGAGTCCTCATTTGCTGCCATGAATGCGATCACTGCTTCAATGTTAACCATCCCCAGAAGTTGTTGCCCTAGAGTCTTTCTCCATCTCAAACAAGCGATGTCAGTCAGTCATTATGTGGTAATCAACACCATACCAGTGGATGGTTGGTATGGAAATGACACCGTCGATGTACTGTAATAATAAGCATCATAGTTGATAGTGCGATCAATTTTAGCAATTTTATCATGATTTTAACACCGACCAATGACGCGGAGGCATGCTTAGCAATTTCTGTATCATCGCTAAATAGCCCCTCCACTACTTTGCGAGTACCATCGCGAATGTAAATAGATGACTGTACAGTACGTCCATTCATTGTTTATTCTCAAACATCTATGTCATCAAAGTATACCAGACAGCAACCTACATGTCTCTAGCACTTCGATTTTAGTGCGTAATATACGATCTTTCTCTGTGTGGCTGGGAGTCACAGGACAGTCACGCGTTCTTAGGATGAAGTGAGACCTATAGATCTCCTCGCATTGTCTTTCACCAACGCTCCCTGCAGCTGACAAGAAGTAGACTGCTACATTCCATGTTTCGTGTAGGGACAGTGCTGTAACTGCTGTCCCACACTCATCCAAGAACACAAGATTTCTCCAGATGTGCGAATGAGGATGAGGTTGCGAGATGCCGGGGCTAGCAGTGTATTTAACACTAAATTCTTTTCGAATCTTCATATGGAAATGATGCTCTAAGCCCCCCTTTTTTAACTCCTACTTTTGCTGTTGCACATGGATTAAGAAGAAACGCGAACTGACTGTAATAGACCCTGCAAGTGGAGTAGAAAAGAGTTTGGCACCTGCAATAATTTAATTGAATAGAAATTAAGGAAAGTTTCATTAACGTAGTGAGAAATGAAAGGGTTGCTCTACCGATTAACAGAATGAAAGTTCTGTCCAAAATAACAATTTGATTTATTATGACTAAACTCAAAATAATAAACAAAACACATGAAACATTTACAATACATCATACTGGATACTCAAATAAAGGCTGTGAAGGTGAAGTTGTCCATAAACTAGATTGTGACATTTATGACCAAGTGGTATGTGGAGCCAATTCCTTGCAACTCAAATCTTAAGAGAAACACCTAGCCAACCCAACATTAATTGCTGCTACAGTAGTGATAACTCAGGCAATGAACACCCCAGACAGAATAAAGTTAGAAAAGACGAACAGGCGGACTCTGCTGAGCTTTGATTATCGCCTAGCAAAATTGCCTGCTTTGCCGGTGCTGCGGACGTTCATTACCAAGCTGTCTTCTTAACTGCAAGGACACGATCTGGCATACCGGAGGCAATGGCTGGTTGCTTCGACGTCCCTTCGTGGTGATGATAATGTCGTGAGTATAGCCCGAAACATATTCTCCTGGTCTGGTTGTTCCAGACTAAAGACTTCCTAGCAACACAAATACGCCTCTGAGGGTGACAAACAAGGCCCACCATACAATCACTGACAATACAGTGATTGATTTTAACAAGTGAAGTCACATAGTAACTCCGATACAGTCAACTTAAGCCAAAACTGCCCAAGACAGACAACATAGGCCGGTTGTACGCAGAATGCTCAATTGCCAACTGTACTCGGAAAGTTACGTTGAAGTCGAAACTTCAGCAACTTTGTCAGACAGTTACAATCAAATAAAGTATATTAGACAGCCAACGGACGGCAGGCTGTCCAGAGCAGCGAGAGCTCAGTCTTGTAACCTACTCCGACCGAAAGGCGAGAGCCGACTCTTACAAGAGCACCCATACAAACCGAACACAGAACATTCCCGCCCCCACGACGGTGGCCGTGGTTAAACGTTCCAATCAGCAACTCGAAATACCGGCGGAAAATTCCACTCTATTGCCGAAGCACTTCCTTTCCACCAACGGAGATTCTTGGCGCCAATTTCTGCGTCGATTTTGCTACGTCACCGAGCTATGCCCTGAGCAAGCCAATCACAGTTACGATTTTGCAGAAAACGCGGGAATTTGCCCGCCAAGACTGCCTGGGAACACAAGTCTTTCCCATGCCTCGCTGGTAGCCCGCCAGAAACGGTTTTCACTAAGTTTCTGCGAAGTAACGGAATCTCTAGCCCAGCCGCTCCGTCAGGCCCCTGTGGGCGTGTCGCCGCCGCTCTTATGACAATGTCGGCGTCTGGAAAGCATTCACTCGACTCCCTCACACACATTGGCTTAACCCTTTCAAGAGCAGCAGCGCCCACCTGCCACCGGACCACCCGGGTGACGAGAGACGCTGCGTGGGAAGTCCGCATGTGATGGAATAGCAACTTTTCACCACATGCAATTAGAGAGGAAGATCGAATTACTCAGAGAAATATGAGAGGGGGCTCATGCCACCTCTCAAGGTAGCACCCCTTATCGGTGTACAGTAGCTTCGAAACTGTTGTGACGATATAAAAGACGGTTAAGAGCAAGAAACGGGTGGTTTTTATGGATGATGGAGCTCCGGACGGACGGACTTTGCTGCGTTTTACGTAAATCTACTGCGCTTGCAATTCTAAAGTATTATTATAGTGTCTGGAGTCATTACCGAGAAAGTATTGGTAAGAGAAAACATAAACACAGGCACTCCTAAGGCTAAAATCTTCTGCGCTTAAATCAGTCTATAACGTTAGATCGTTGCGGTTTCCAACCTATTAGTTATATGGAATGCAACGCTCTTACTATCCCAGTGTAAGAAATATATTTCCAGCGTGTGACATACATTCTCGTTGCGGGTTTGTCAACGATAAACTATGACGATAAACTGTAAAATGAAAAGCTACTTCGTTAAAACATCGATTCCTTGTGATACAATATAGTTTTTCAGAGATGTATAGCTCCCAATATCCACATCCGATCTAGGTTCAGAAATCATACTATGCTAGCATCAGTCCTATATACAATGGTCGTTAGTATCGGAGAATGCCTCTTACAAAGAAAGGGACAAAAGCATAGCAGCGGTGTTTGACATGTGAAGCAGGCCGGAGTGGTCGAGCGGTTCTAGGCGCTACAGTCTGGAACCGCGCGACCGCTACGGTCGCAGGTTCGTATCCTGCCTTGGGCAAGGATGTGTGTGATGTCCTTAGGTTAGTTAGGTTTAAGAAGTTCTAAGTTCTAGGGGACTGATGACCTCAGAAGTTAAGTCCCATAGTGCTCGGAGCCATTTGAACCATTTGACATGTGGAAATACATTTCATTCTGCCACAGACTCCATAAATAGGACATCTGTCAAGCAGATGTACACACGGGGATTGTAATACCTCACAAGCACCTGTCGCTAACTTTGAATCACCATAGTTATTAAACTAAAGACTCGATTTTATGCCCAAGATGCGGCAAGGGAATGGAGTACATCGCATAAATCTTCGTTCGTCTAGAGGAATGCTCGAACCAGGATGGAAGTCCTCTGATGACCGACAGGTTTGTTGTTAACAATCGCAAGTAGACAGTGCTCTAAGTCACACGCAGAACATGCAGTTGTATGTGAGTTGGATTCAGGTTATGTCACACAAATGACGCATCCCGACAGCGCAACGGAAAAAAATGGTCAAATGACCTGCAGCAACAGGTCCCTCTCTCTCTAGAATACATCATCAGCCTACCATTGAAGCCTACCTCGTTACAACTCCATCTCAATCGATCACTCCATCCACACTCTGTCTTCCTTTAACGCTTATGCAAGTAAGGCAGATAGTTCTCCCCTTTCAAGGAAAGCATCAAAGACAACAGTCAACTCGTGCGTGTCACTATTACCTCAATAGACATGCAGTAGAATACTGCCTCGGTGAAAAATAAAAGATTGTTTACCCGGTTCCCGGTGCTTCAATCTCAACGTTTTCTCGTATTCCTCTTGCTGTTGTATACTCGTTCCCATGTACAGGAATTTTTTTTTAATCTTATGAGACTTAACTGCTAAGGTCATCAGTCCCTAAGCTTACACACTACTTAACCTAAATTATTCTAAGGACAAACACACACACCCATGCCCGAGGGAGGACTCGAACCTCCGCCGGGACCAGCCGCACAGTCCATGACTGCAGCGCCTTAGACCGATCGGCTAATCCTGCGCGGCAGGAATTGTTCTGGACCAGTCAGGAGACATGTAGTACTCCCTCAGTTTCCCCGCATTTCGGCGTATTTTCCCTCAATTTATACGTATTTTCCGTCATTTTATCTATTCTATGTCACTTTTGTCCATGCGAACACATCACTTATCGTTTCGTGTTCTAAAATTGCTTGTAAATGCAGTACAGCTGCCAATGCTTAGCGCAAATGCGCTATTTTTCTGGTTGGGCGGCATAGTATAGCACTGTACTCAAATGCAGTCAGTCACATATCCTACGGTTGCAGCACGTTTGCTCTGTTTTCTGTATGTCCGTATCTGTGCACGTGTCACAGAAGGCTTCCATGATGTGCTCATCCCGCTGGTGGATCCAACTTCATAGAACATAGAACACATCTCCTGACGTAACGCGTGATTGATCCACCTTCAAGCCCTATTCCACATATGACGTGTTGTGGATCCACATCCCAACAGCGCTCCTCATATAACGCTCGGCGGATCCACACGCGAACACTAGCTCGGGTCTACTGTCGGACCTGGAGGCCATCAGCTACACATGCACAGATACAGAGACTCTAAAAGGCATGTCGCATATCGCGAGTGACCGCGGTAGGCCTGGTGGGTCTTGCAGCCATACGCAGGTCGGCAGAAAAACAACAAAGGGCTGACAGTGGGAGTGGGGGAGCGAGAAGGTCTGCGGGGCATCTGGCCGTTTGAGGAAGCATGTGTCCTCCCCGTAGATGGATGAATGGAGGGAGAGAGGGGGGGGGGGGAGGCGTGAGGAGATGTGAGAAGGCCTTGGTTTGGCAGTTTGTGATTGTAAATCGAGAAGAACGCATGTTCAACTACCACCCCCTCTGAAGTCTTTCAGGACGACGATTTTCCCCAGTACATGTGCTGGATTATGACCACTTCATAAACAGAGCTGTTTTTTTCACTACAATTTCGATGTGTAATTAGATCTGTGAAGCATTTTTTTTCCATCAATTGTGATAGCATGTATTGGTTTCGATTACCCGATAGATACTGTATACTTACAGGTAATACACTTTATAACTCCTCTCTGTCCAACACCAGCATCTTGCCAGTTGAACATATTTCCCACAAAAAAAAGAAATAAAGATAGTACCTTACACCCTTGCCTTTTTCCCGCCATCTTGTAGGCATAGGGTAAAATTTGAGTGTGTCTGACACTAGTTTCGAATGGTACTGCGAAATTTTTTCCCAGCAGGATAACACTAGTTGTATGGTATCGTCAGTTTTTTAGTTGTATTGCGATTTTATGGCATCCTTGTGTAGCACTATGCATATGGTTGTATAATTATGCCCGATCTTTGTGATTAATTATGTAATTACGAGACCTGAGTTTCTCCTGGCGTACACAACTTTCATGTAACTTCCGGGAATTCAGCCAGGTAACACTTTTAGCGCCCGCCGATATCTCGGCGGAGAACACCCCGCCATTTCCAAGGCAAACTACAACGGACAGGCGACGTACATGCAAATTTAAAACCTCAGTTCTCACACTGATGCAGGAAAGATAACACACACACTGAACACCAGTGCCACCAAATATGACCAAAGTCAGAGATATCGACAGACTACGAACTCGCAGGTGAGGTAGTATTGACTCTGTCCCTCTGTTTTTTGACAAGGGAGAGAGCCGGATTCCAAACAGAAATTAAACAGAAACCTCCATCCCTGTTAACGAGGTTGCTCGCTAATTTATTCTCAACTGCCTCCTTAATAACACTGTCCCAATAGCTGGACGTGCATGCCAATATCTCAGTGTTATTATATAACACGGGGTGACCAGAATCCAAGCAATGTTCTACAATAGCAGATGTACTTGGCTGCTGTAATCGCGTGTGCCGTTTATGCTCAGTACATCAGTCCTCCACGGTCCTGATAGTTTGACCAATATATGCCATGCCGCAGCTACAAGGAATGCGATATACACCCGCCTTACACAGACCAAGATCATCCTTAACAAAACTCAAAATCACTCTAATTTTAGATGGATGTCGGAAAACACATTTCACATCGTATTTCCGTTAAATACGATCGATCTTATTGGAAGTGTTTCCTACGTAAGGCGAAAAGGCAATAGACTTAGGTGTCGACTCAGAATTATCATCAATCACCAGATGTACAGTTGGTCGATAGCGCAACTCACGTTTAATCTATCTATCACTATAACCATTGTGATGAAACGTAACTTCAAGATGGGACAGCTCAGCTGGCAAAGTCTCAGCGTCGGAACGACATGTGCCCTGTGTACCAAGGTACAAAGTACCCCTTCACTCTGAGCCGGATGGTGACAACTATTAGCCTGTAAGTACAAGTCGGTGTGAGTACGTTTCCTGTAGACTGCATGTCCAAGTGAACCATCTTCCTTCCTCCTAACCAACACGTCAAGAAAGGGAAGGTAACCAGCCTCTTTCACCTCCATTGTAACGTGAATGTTCGGGTGTATCGAGTTCATATGTTCAAATTCTCCCTACCATGGGACCAAAAAACAAAGGTATGGTCAACATATCTACAGAAACAAGCGGGTTTCAAAGACTTTGAGGAACGTGCATTGGAGTCGGTGCCATTGAAACCCGGAGGGGAGGGGAGAGGGAGGGGCTGGGGCACACGTGCAGGCTGAGAAAAACAGATGACGTCATCCGGGAGTGGGGGTGGGCCTGGCCAGAGGCGTTGGTGGGCGGGGGTGATTAATTCAGTTATTTTGCATATCAATTTGATATAAAAAGTGGAGTGACGCCGCCACTACCCTACTAGTCTCATTATGTGACAGAACTCTGAAAATGAAAGTGAAAGACAAATGTAAGGCATTAAAGAACAAACCGGTTTCCGAGTAGACAGGTCACCCCTGGAAATCGCCTTAAAACAACTACTCGGGAAACAATTACAGCGAATTATAGATTCCTGCCTGGTTTTTGTAGGCCTGGAAAATGCCTACGACAGTATACCGCTAACCAATTCCAGATATGTCTAAAGGCAGTCTATGTCATAGTACATGGTCCAGTCACGTTATGCGACAACTTGTCAAAAGCCTCAATAACCACCTTCTGCAGCAAGGACGTGCAGGAAGGTAGCGAAATGGATGTAGAATCATGATGACTCTCAAGGATAGATGCTTACTTGTGTTGGCCAATTGTGCCATTCAGAAAACATTCTGCATACCATAACGCTATAACGCTCCATCCTGGTTGCAAGGTGTTTGCTATCAGATGTTTCGTGCAGTGTTCGCCAAACGCGCTCTGTCCGACGAAGCATAAAAAGTGATTCGTCTGGAAAGGTCACCTGTCGCCACTCAGTGGACGTCTAGTTGCGGTACTGGCATGCAAATTCCAGCCTTTGTCGCTGATCAACAGCAGTCAGTAAGGGTGCATCATCCAGGCATATGCTGCAGAGGCCCGTCCGCAGCAACGTTCACTGAAAGGTAGTTGAGGAGACACTGAAGGTAGCTCTTTGGTTCGTCTAGGTGGTCAGCTGCCAATCAGTTGCACGTCTTTTCGCCCATACACATCTCCGCAGCTGTCGTTCACATATGTCATCTACGACGTGTTGTGCACCACAGCCCCTCCCCCCCCCCCCCTCTCGGCACCGATTTTGGACAGGACAATTCTGTCATGCACGGTATGCTTTCCAACGGCAGCATGCTAAAACTTTACATACTTAACCGTTTCGGCCTGAAAGTCAATGAATATGCCCATTTGGACCTCAGATATACACTACTGGCCATTAACACTGCTACACCAAGAAGAAATGCAGATGATAAACGGGTATTCATTGGACAAATATATTATACTAGAACTGACATGTGATTAAATTTTCGCACAATTTGGGTGCATAGATTCTGAGATTCAGTACCCAGAACAACCACCTCTGGCCGTAATAACGGCCTTGATACGGCTGGGCATTGAGTCAAACAGAGCTTGGATGGCGTGTACAGGTACAGTTGCCCATGCAGCTTCAACACGATACCGCAGTTCATCGAGAGTGATTGGCGTATTGTGACGAGCCAGTTGCTCGGCCACCATTGACCAGACGTTTTAAGTTGGCGAGAGATCTGGAGAATGTGCTGGCCAGGGCAGCAGTCGAACATTTTCTGTATCCCGAAAGGCTCGTACAGGACCTGCAACATGCGGTCGTGCATTATCCTGCTGAAATGTAGGTTTTCGCAGGGATCGAATTAAGGTAGAGCCACGGGTCGTAACACATCTCAAATGTAACGCCCAATATTCAAAGTGCCGTCAATGTGAACAAGAAGTGACCGAGACGTGTAACCAATGGCACTCCATACCATCACGCCGAGTGATACGCCAGTATGGCGATGACGAATACACGTTTCCAATGTGCGTTCACCGCGATGTCGCTAAACACGGATGCGACCATCATGATGCTGTAAACAGAACCTGGATTCATCCAAAAAAATGACGTTTTGCCATTCGTGCACCCAGGTTCATCGTTGAGTACACCATCGCAGGCGCTCCTGTCTGTGATGCAGCGTCAAGGGTAACCGCAGCCATGGTCTCCGAGCTGATAGTCCATGCTGCTGCAAACGTCGTCGAATCGTTCGTGCAGATGGTTGTTGTCCTGCAAACGTCCCCATCTGTTGGCTTAGGGATCGAGACGTGGCTGCACGATGCGTTACAGCCATGCGGATAAAATGCGTGTCATCTCGACTGCTAGTGATACGAGGCCATTGGGATCCAGCACGGCGTTCCGTACTACCTTCCTGAACCCAACGACTCCATATTGTGCTAACAGTCATTGGATCTCGACCAACGTGAGCAGCAATGTCGCGATACGATAAACCGCAATCGCGATAGGCTACAATCCGACCTTTATCGAAGTGGGAAACGTGATGGTACGCATTGCTCCTCCTTATACGAAGCGTTACAACAACGTTTCACCAGGCAACGCCGGTCAACTGCTGTTTGTGTATGAGAAATCGGTTGGAAACATTCCTCATTTCAGCACGTTGTAGGTGTCGCCACCGGCGCCAACTTTGTGTGAATGCTCTGAAAAGCTAGTCATTTGCGTATCACAGCATCTTCTTCCTTTCGGTTAAATTTCGCATCTGTAGAACGTCATCTTCGTGGTGTAGCAATTTTAATGGCCAGTAGTGTATTATTGTTAGGGTTTCTTACAATTCAGGGCCATTCTTTTGTGGTACTTATTGGAAGTCATGTTGTCACTGTATAGCAGTCAGACTGCGGGTAATAAATGATAGGTTAATTCTGGGTTGTCTTTGTCAAGGAAAATTCGGTAGATCAGTGTTCAATAAAAATAACTGAAGAGGTAGTTTCACCTGGTGACCCTGCAGGAAACTTCACTGTAATATTCTGATTTCCTTGTAGTTTGATTAATTAGTGCACATTAGAAATTAGTTATTGTTTATTGGTAGCACGTAATTGAATGTACGGAATTTCCTTTGTAGTTGTAGTTTCTTATTTTTGTACTGTATTGCCATGAGCGAAGTAGTTGTGGCATGCATGTGGGTTGCATTAAGTATTCCGCAGTCGCTTTTGCAAATAATTAGATATTTATTATTGTCAGTGCTATTTTGGTGTTTCTTGTTAATTTTGCTTTTCAAATTGCGATTGATATAATTGTGTAAAACTGTGTGATAATCGTGGCGAGTGAAAAGTGTAACACTAGACTGCAAAGCAAATTGAGAAATGACAGCGATGACGAGCGTAGCTTCTTAACACCACCTAGCTAGGAACTGACAAATGTTCAAAGCAGTAATTTAGTAATAGTGTATAGAGACATAGACCAGACAGTAAATAACGGCGTAGAAATTGAAACAATCATTGAACAGGGAACTGTTGACCATCGATCGGTCGGTAACAGTTTGCCTCACAATTGCGAAATAACGGAAAAAAAAGTATTGCAAATGCCGTATATTCAGGTTTTTCATCAATGCACTTGTCTCAATTAAATCAAGACACACCCTCTGCTTTTCAAAATACGAATACTGCTGGTGCAAATACACTGACGAAGAACACAAAGGAACAGGTTTCAGTCACTAATGCATTTTTATTGCAATTAATTCAAAAACTTGATCAGACAGACCAAAAGCTTCAAAAGTTAGACACAATAGAACAAAATCAGAAACAAACACAAAACAACTTCAGAAGTTCGACACAATTGACTAAATTAAACAAACATTTGAACAATCACGTAAAATTTTAACCGCTGAGATACACAACATCGAATCGAAATAGCCGGCCGAAGTGGCCGTGCGGTTAAAGGCGCTGCAGTCTGGAGCCGCAGGACCGCTACGGTCGCTGGTTCGAATCCTGCCTCGGGCATGGATGTTTGTTAGGTTTAACTAGTTCTAAGTTCTAGGGGACTAATGACCTCAGCAGTTGAGTCCCATAGTGCTCAGAGCCATTTTTTTTGAATCGAAATATCAAAATATTTCTGCAGACGCAAAAACACAAATTTGTGAGCATTTTCAGCTATCTTTAGCAACTTGAAGACATATTACAGAATCTTGAAGCAGCAATAAAAGAACTGCAGACCATTGCTCACGAAAATCACGACACCTTGTAGCCCGAAAATTTACTCTGTCGCTTCTGCCGATGCGGTTGTCCAACTTGTAAAAAATCCGGAAAACTTGAAGGACACAGAAGATACGATTACGACACAAATGGACTCTCGAAAACTTGGTTCAGAAAAACACACGGAGGAAATCGGCACGTTATTGGAAACAGTAGCCTAACTTTCAGATCAGTTAATAAATTTATCTACGAGGGTAGATGACGTTTTGAATGATACAAGACTGGTAGCGTTTACTGACACAGAGGAGTACGTGGAAATTAGGAAATTTAAACATAGTCAGAAACAAATTAATACGCAACACAGAAGAGAAATACGGGAAGTACAAGATCAGTTGGCACAGGTGATACAAGAATTACAGATTTCAGAGGACACTCGCGCTCCGGCACGGGAAGAGGGTTTAGAAATACGGAAATGTCACCGGTAAATAATACGTGGTATTTCGGAGATAATGAAAGGAGTCGGCAGGATGCACCGAGCACTGAGATGGAACCGCCGACACGACGCAACAATGACCGATTTGCGACTCACCGACACGGTGACTTTGACGATAAGCTCTTCACCACAACGCGTAAATTTAAAACATTTAAGAATTCTAATAATGACATACATCCGCAAGCATGGCTTCATCAGTTTTCTCTTTGTTTTCCTATTAATTTGTCCTTAGAGCGTAGATTAGAATTTGTGTGTGGCTATTTAGAAAATGAATCAGCTGTAAGAATGAGATCCGTTATTCGCGACTGTCACAGTGAATGACATTTTTATCATGGCTTCCTTTATACATATTGGTCTCAAGCCACACAAGATGGAGTAAAATACAGTATTATAATGAAACATTTCGAACAATCTGAATTTTCCAGATTTGTAAAATGTTTTGAAGATATGTTTCACAAGAATCAGTATTTGTCAAACCTGTACAGCCCCTCGGAACTCATTCGCATTTGCTTAGTTAAATTGCTTGAACACTTAGGATACATTATTTTGGCTGAACGTTGTAAAGACGAATCCAAGTTTTTCAGGGACTTTTGCAAGAACTGGAAATCGGCACGGGCAATCACATGATGTGAAAACAAGAAAACAACAGCAATTGCAAATCACATCCATGACAAGTTCGTGACGACAGAAACAATAACCATACACGACAAGTCTGCCGTTATAACGCAAATCGTGACCAAAACAGACACCACTCGTATGACAACTTTTGGCAGAATAACAATAATTACAGAGACATTTCCGTGGTAAAGACTGAGACAACCGTAGAAAGAGACAATATGGTAACCACAACAATTATTATCAAGGGAGACAAAATGACTTCAGACGCAACAATCCACCCCGTAGTTACGATTCCGGGAGAAATTCTCCGCCACCTAATCGACAAGAAAGAAACTGCAGGAATTACCGATAAGACGACAGACGCTGTAGTCATGAGACAGCCCTGAATTTCATTAGAACTGGCGTGACTGATATAGGGCAGGGCCCTATCGACAAGTTGAAATTGTAGAAATGAGACCTCCAAATACCAGTAACGATACGCGACAACATAGAGATAATATACAATGACTCGCACCGCAGGCAGCTACAAAACCTACTTATGAGGCAGTCGACTTAGCCAGTATGACTATCAATTACCTTAAAATGGAAGACAAGGACATTTTAATCCAGGAACATGACATGAAACAGAACAAAACTGCATATCCCGTAATTCACATCACAACGAATGACATAAAATTTACGGCAATATTTGACTCCGGCAGTCCTATATCGGTAATTAGTGAAACAGCTTTCAGTAAATGCCCCACACTTCCTTTACGTAAAATTAAATTACAAGGGACAATTTTCAGAAAAAGTGTAGATGTACGCCAACAAACTAACTTAGAATTCTTTTTTCAAAGCCACAGATTATTATGAATTATTATTATGAATTTTCTTATTGTTCCATTATTGGCGACAGAGGTTATATTAGGTGTAGAATTTTTTTAATGAGTATAAAGCAATTTTAAACTTTCACGTCGCTGAAATAAGTTTAGAGAAAGAAGATAAGTCAATAGCTTTGAAATCTGGAGACTGGCTTTCAAACCATGATGAGGAAATCAATCGGTTTTACCTTTTGTAAGATCACAGTTTGGAACTTTTGATGGAATTTGACACCAATGATCACTTTGCAAGTACTGACAGGGATGATTGGATGACGTATTAGATACTAAGGTTTTAATTCAGGAAAAATTCAAACAATCCAGAACTGTAACGACACTGATAGGCTGGACATTATTGACATCTTACAATCACTTTCCACAGTTTTTACTCACAAAACAGGAACAATTAAAGGATTTCAGTACAAATTTCGTGTTCGTGAGCACACAAAATTTTTCGTCAGATCATATGCAATTCCGGCACATTATAGGAACAGTGTTAGAACAGAAATACAATTTATACTTGACGAGGGCGTTTTCTTTACTGCTGCATTGCCTTGTTCTCTTGTTTATGTATCTCAGCTCAGCAGACTTACGTCAGCTTAAGAGGGGGTATGCTATATAAGAAAATGGGTTGTGGTGAGTTGGAAAGAAATGCACTGAGAAGCTATAAGGAAAAGGTCTGGCAAAAGAGTATTGTATAATGAGGAACAATCATTTTGAAAGAGAAAATGAACAGATATAAATAGGGGTTAGTGACAGCAGGTTTAGGTAGGATTTTCTTGGGAACGAATGATGAGGTAAGAAAAATAATGAAATATAAGCACTGGTTGAAAGTATAAATACAGATAGTGTGTTTAGGTAAGTTATTTTTGTGGAAACAAATGTCGAAGTAAGGTTTTCGAGAATTAAATGAAGTTTTGGGTGGAAATGAAGTAGTTTTGGTTGGAAGTAAGGAGGTATGAGCATGTAGGATATTATTGAAAAGACAAAAATGAATGAGAGGTATAAAATGCTCACCACAAGTGCTGCAGTGTCAAGTGTTATACTTACACTTACACTTTGACACATTTACACTTGAAAACAGATCCTGTCCTTTCTTATGTGTTATTCCGATATGTTTATGTGTACCCTTGTGTCTCCGTGTTCTTCCTATCTCTTTGCGTTTATAGATAAGATACATTTGGTAGAATTTTTTTCTCTCTAATACTAGATTGCATTCACTATGATGAGGAATACTGTTATCCTCAAGCCTAATCTCTGTTTTCGTACTATGTTCTTTACTTTAGGAAGATGTTCGGATGTTATTTATTCTGTTAGGATTTCATTTAATATTGACGTGTCAAGTTAATGTTTCTAGTGATATTCTCATTTTTCATTTATTTACTTATGACATAATTCCTGTAATACTCACGTATCTGCTTATTTCTATTCTTTTTGTAAAGCCTGTTTTAGTACAAATGTTATTTGTATTACCATGTTCTCTACTATAATGAAATTTTCTTTACATTTGTAATTGTATTCTTATGCTGTAAAATTGTAATTGTATAGACACCACTTCGCCAAGTTAGGTAAATGGTAGGGATTCCTTTTACTGCATACATTTGTCTATTGGTCATATTATATGTATCAAATCTCAGAGATTATATTACTGTGTTAGTGCTTGCACATGTGTTGATAACTCAGCAAGAGTCTAGTTCGCAGCCTTGCTAGTTGTAAGGATATTGCAAAAAAAAAAAAAAAAAAAAAAAAAAAAAAAAAAAAAAAAAAACTAATAAATAAATAAATAAAAAAATAAAAACCAAAATAGTGAGTGCACAAGTGGTGGCTTATGGACTTGTAAAATGCATCAATACTGACTACACAGTGGTGGCTCATGGCCTTGCTATATTATCCTCAAGACTCTTCAATTGTGATTGTGCACCCACACAGTCGCAATGAATGGTTGCTGGCCATCTCTACAAGGACTACCTTTGGTGGCCCGCTACTATCCTAATCTCTACTAAGACTATAGTAGGTCTGTTTTGTGGTTACCCACCAATTCTACCAAGATTCTTCAAGACTTTGACTGATACTGCTTTGGGTCTGCTCTGTTGTGACCCATTACCAATCTTGCGATACCATTTCAAAACTCCATGTCAAGAATCAGCACTGTGTTTCAGTGGGGAGGACAAAACTGCTTCTTTAAGACTGCATGCTTGTGCTCTGCTTACTTTCGCATTTTCGTATACTGCTCGGCCATTGTGCGTAAAATTGGCGTAGACTTCTCTTCTGACGGATTACTGGGACTGTCTTTAGGGACTGTGAGGAGAATTTTTACTTTATTGCCCAGCAGCATATTGCTTAACCTTTGTGTGCATCTGCTTGATTTGAAATTGTTAACATAAAATTTTTAACAAGATGGTATGGCCACTGCCCATAACAAGTTGTAAAATTTTTTGAGGGTAGCACAGGGACTATGTAAGTAGCCTGTTTGAACGTTGACAGCGCTGTAGACTGTGTTAAAATCGCTGACAGCGCTCTACGCCTTCGGCAAGGGATTCTTTGGTTGGGCAGACTAGCCGTTGGTGAGTGGATAGGGAAGAGTATGGACATGCTATTCTTAGTGGAGATTCTGTGTTTGTAGGACATGTATTGTAAAGTGAGATGAAATGATGTGTTTATAAGGAAATACGCAAGGAAATGTATGATGATGGATGTTTATTTGGTAATGTTTGGGCGCTGGAATTATTGACTATTATATAATTTTTGAAACTGGATGTCACAAGAATAACGCAAAATTTTCAAAATACATTGTTTGCTCTTCAACAAAATCTTTCAATTGCTAACCACATGCCTCCTAGTAGTTAGAGTCTACAGTGGTAACAATCTTTTTATTTAGCTGGGTGTAGTTGCTACTTGCTGTAATTGCTGTAGTTCGTGTTAGGAAGATTTTCTGTGAGGTAAGCGACTTATGAAAAAGAATGGGGTTTGCAATGTTGAGATTCGTGATTGAAATGAGTTTAGGCAATTAACAGAGTTGGAGGTAATTTCATATTTCTTTAATTTCATAATATTTTGGATTTGTATTATTGTTAGGATTTCTTGCAATTCTTTTGGGTTAATTAATGGAAGGCATGTTTTCAATGTATAGCAGTAAGATTGCATTGGAATTGTATACTGTGGGTAATAAATGAATAGGTTAAGTCTGAGTTGTCTTTCTCAGGGAAAATTCGGTAGGTCGGTGTTTAATAAAAATAATTGAAGAGTTAGTTTCATCCTTTACCCTGATCTCTTCAAGAACTTTTTTGTTGTCTGGGCAGACGATTGTCGCATTAATAACACTTATCGTGAAGAACTCTTTGTCTAAAAATGCTATTTTGTCTTTTGCAGTTTATTATCTATCACAAAATAAACTTTAATTGGTGCATTATCATTTTTACTTCGTTTGGTAAAAACGCTGTGTTGCTTCTTCTGCTGAAACATAATTTGGAAATAATTTTGTGTCCTCCTTTCTTATCAAAGTTCTCTACTAATTGTTTTTTCCGTTACAATCCAACTTGAGACTGTACTGCGATATCTTCATTGCAAATTATGTGCAGTACGCAACTGCAATTGGAACGATGCACACCGACTATAGTAAAAAACTCTCTTATATTTTGATCTTAAGGTGGCTTAATTGGGCCGAAACTGGTTACCGTAAAGAAAACCTAATCCAAATTTGTGTTTTGTTCTTAAAACTTAGTTAAATAAATTAATCTAAGTATCCACCTATAAGTAACTTATTTTAAAGGGTAATGGAAAGCAAATTAAAAGAAACTTTGTGATCACCATGAGAAACGTACCCTGGAGATAGTTTCCAGGCTCCAGATGTCACGCACACTTGCCTTGGTGACATGTGCAGCGGTCACGTTCTTCAAATCAACTAAAAATATGTAACCAACAGAGTAGTCAAACGAGAGCATGAACTCCATCGCCATCAACATGGCCTTTATTGCCTGCGGCAAGCTCAGGATTGAAGCATCGGGGGTTATGTTCAAGAGGCAGTTAACACGGTTGCAGTCTTCCGTCATGCGTGGAACTGTGACCACAGTCCTGCAAATGAAAAGTGAAACAGTTCACTGACATGGAAGCCACATGTGTGAAACCATCCTTCTAAAACGAAAACAGATGGTTATACAGATATTTTATATAGTATTATAATTTAACTAACACTGTTTAATTCGCAAATGATAAATCAAGCTGTCTCGTCTCAGATTTCAAAACAACTGCACTGTCACTGTCCTCTGCCAAAAAGTGAGATAAGATAGGCGTTCGGCAGAGTGGTGCCTTATATGCCCACTTTGTAACTCATTGACCTACTAATCCTACTAATATTTTTCCTCACAGTCGATCCTTTCTTTACTATTTAAATTTACGAGGATCAGAAAATTTTCCTTAAGCACTTTGTTTCAAAATTATAATAATTTTTAATAGGAATTCTTTATAAAACTATCCTTAATATCTATTGAAGTGATGGGGAGTGAAGATAATAATGTTTTACATTTTATGTTGGTGTGGTATACCCAAAAAATACGGGTAAGTAGAACGAAACTAGACGTTTCTCACACTCATACCGTCTATAACTTTTCTTTTTCCTATATTTGCACACTACACAACTTCTGGAGGGTGTTTTCTTGATGGAATTCGGGAATGGGAGAGGGGGGGGGGGGGGTAGTAGATAAATCTAACAGAACCTGAAATCGATTGATTATAACGCGCAAAATGTCGAACAAAATCGTGTGTGTTACAGAACGCTACACAGATCGATTTCTCAGCTTCCATCTGTCAACCGAGAAGAAGAAACACTAAGAACAAGTGGTAACCGCCCGGCCTGTCTCACAACCGCCAATGTAATAATGGTCTTGAAACGTGTGACCGGCTGTGGGCTGGTTGTTTAAACCAATAGATTGAATGACAACCGAGCACATAATAATGGCTCTATAATTCGGACTGCGCCTTCAGTTTCACTCTGGAACTGAATACGATTCTTTGCCACCTGTTCCCATGATCCAATCTCAGACAATTATTACATGAAATGTTTCCAAATCTATGCAGTGCACATTCTGTGGACACCTTTCAGCTGATGGAATGCTTTTGCACACAGTTTCCCATTATGCATTTAAGTCTTTCACTTTATTATCAAAGGAATTCTTGCCTGCCATTAATGACTGGCGAAAGCTACAGCAAAACTACAACAAATTACTCTCAATGTGGCAGCAAAACTGTAATATTTGACATCAGTGTGGTGTGTGTCCATCCTTAGTCATTATGAGAGCTTGAAGTCTGATGGAGAAACTTTGAATGAGAGTGTCTATAGTCTGTGGAGAAAGAGAAGCCCGTTCTTTCTCAAGGCAAGAAACCGGAGAGGCTAGTAAGGTAGGACACTGGGATCTGGAGCGAAGTCAACGTTCTAATGCACCCCAAAGGAGTTCCACCAGGTTCAGGTCAGGAGTCTGAGCAGGGCAGTCCTTTTCAGGGTTGTTGTTGTTCACAAATCATTGCCTCATCCTGTTCAGTGACCGTCTGTCACGATCACTCAACAGGCACTTTCGTCCCCGTTCTCACCTAGCGAATGATAGTTTTCCACTTTCACGGTATGTGGTACAAATCTCCGATACGGTGCCTTTTGAAACACCAAACACTTCGGCTACCTTGGTTACCGAAGCACCCGTCATGCGAGCACCAACAGCTTGCTCACGTTAGAGTCAACTTACAACCAAACCTCCAGATGTCAGACAAAAATGGTTCAAATGGCTCTAAGAACTATGGGACTTAACATCTATGGTCATCAGTCCCCTAGAGCTTAGAACTAAAACATAACTAGCCTAAGGACAGCACACAACACCCAGTCATCACGAGGCAGAGAAAATCCCTGACCCCGCCGGAAATCGAACCAGGGAACCCGGGCGCGGGAAGCGAGAACGCTACCGCACGACCACGAGCTGCGGACAGATGTCAGACCCTCAGTTCGGTACCAAACGTTGTGTGTCGATACATTATCAACCAAAACACCGATTTAGTTTGCGCTGTGTGCTGTCGTCCAGTAGAACATGTTTAAAGGTAATTAAAAGTAACGCCAGAACTACGGAGAATAGGCAAACCATATCTGTAAGCTCTGAATGCGAGGACCCCTGGTAGGTTAGTTGGTAGGACGTCAGATTGTCGTGCTAGAGGTCCCGATTTCGATATCAGTCGGCTCTCAGCCGTGGTAGCCTGCAGAACTGCCCCACCCGCAGGCCAAGCGTTCCGCTCTCGGCGTTGTTTACTTCCGCGCTGCGGTACTCGTGTTTAAAGAGTTCACTACTACGGTACCTCATGGCGCACTCTTACGACCTGCAACGATCAAAGTAGACGTTACAGGTCGAACATCCACGACCAAGACCTTTTGAAGTTGAAAACTTCAAACGGGAGGATCTGCGTTTGAACCACCTGGATGTGATCGGAATACATTTATCTATCACAGAAACTGTTGTATATATCAAGATGTCGACGGAGGCGCTATGCGCTGAAGTTGTCCAACGATACGCCGCCACTCTAAAATTTAAACACTCTGATGGACACTTAGGTGCAGTGATAGTGGACCACATGGTGTGTCTGATCTCCCATTCGAGGTGCCTCAGTAGACGGTCATTGCCGCTTTCCAGTCGTGTGGAAACGTCTTGGGTCACCTATCGGAGAGTTGGCAAAGATTTACGACTTACCCAGTGTTAAATGGCGTCCAACAGATCAAAACTGGGCTGACGAAACACATTCCGTCGTACCTGCTGATTGGCCATATGCGGGCCATTGTCATGTACGATGGCCAGCCATGAACGTGCTTCACATGCGACCAGGAAGCACATGTCTGGTCGGAATGTTTTTGCCGACGTATAATACACACACCGCTGGGTGATGTAACCCCGGCATCGATGTTCAGCTGCGCGACGGTAACACAGAGCGCTGCAACGTCACTTCAGAATACAACTGAAGCTTCGTCAACGCCACCCAACGCACCACAACACGTCGACGAAACCTGCATGGTGTCACCCCCAGTGCTCGCACCAGAAACATTCACTCTCAGGACCGTGGCGGACGACCCTACTTGAACCACGGACGTCGAACTAGTTGTCGTGCCGACTGCTGCCGTCACCCAGACGAGTATAGCAATATCGTGGCGCCCCAGTGAAACTTTCCAACATCTGAGTCCCTCACAAACTGGCACCATCTACTCTACAGATGTTGATATTGCACTCCTACAGGAGGTGTTCGTCGCTGACTTCCAAGTGCCCTCCGGGTATACCACCTACGTTTCTCACGCCTCCGACACTGGTAGTGTGGAGCCATCCTCCTAAGCGATGGGCTCCCTGCTGAGGATGTTGCGTACCTCCCAACTGTACAGGGTATGAGGCTTCACCCTATTTGGCGTGGGTGTCATTAACATCGACGCATCGCCCGGATCTAGCCGCCGTCGTGACCGACATACATTCATCGCCGAGGAGGTCACACCGCTCTTCACAGAGCCACTGGATGATCTGGTGTTCAGTGGAGACTTCAACTCGACACAGGGACCGGCCAGGGAAACCCATATGTTGAGGAACTGCCCACAAATAGGAGTGGTCTACATAGTCGAAGGCCTGGCAAAAGTACATCGATGCCAAGCCACCAAGGAGACGTTAATGACGAGCAAAAGCTATCATGTCTCTATAATGGAAAAGGTTCGTACAGATATTATTCTTGCCTCCTAAGGAACTCTAGTCGCTGATGTAAGGTGCGACCTTCTTGAGTCGTGACGCCGGCAGCAGCGTAAATATTTTCATATCGCTGTTCAGCAACGTCATTCGTCGATAATCATGGACACTCTATTGCCCATGCTGTTTGTGAATGGTTATAATGATGCCTTTGAGAAAGGTGTTAGGGACCACTGTCGTTGGGGACATCAGCTCATGCGTGTTGGTCGTCCATGTGGGAGCCAACAAAGAATTAAAACTTTTGTAAAATTTGATGGGGGTACCATCGGGCCCTGGAGATCTATTATCAGATCCCGCCTTTATAGCATCGAGTACTTCACCTGCGGTCTTGTCTTCTTGGAGTTCATGTGCTACCTCCACCGCGAGAGTGCTTTTAGTAAGTTGTGCGATCTCTGTGATCAGTTCCATGGAATGCGGTACAGCTGAATACAATCCAGCGAAGTGATTGTGGAGGGCATGGCCAATGGTTTGTTGGGTCTCATGAAGGTGGTCTTTCACATCAATGATGATGTCGATCAGAGCCCTATGTCTTCCTGGAGGAGGTGATACATCAATGGATGTTCTTGAGGTATATGATTAGAGGTCTGAGAGCAGACTACAGTGCCTTGTAGGTGATGGTGCATGATCAAGGATATCTGCACCTTTGTTTGGTGTACCACCATCTGCCTGGCTGGCGAAAAAGGCATCGTCAAACAGTCACAAAGAGTTGAATAAAAGTGCTATGTATTAGTACCATGCCTTGGCTTCCTTGCCGTAGCTCATCAATATTTTATGGATGGTCGGCTTTTCGCAAGAGAGCCACCAAGATGAGGTAGAGTCATAGGCATCATGACGACACCAGCGTCATGCCCATGCTTCTTGGACCATATGGCGACAGTCTGGGGAGATCAGGTGATTGACACTGAATTTCCACAGACCACGAGTATGCCACAAATGCTGTCGACGAGAGTGGCGCCGCAGATGTACACTTCATGGTCTAAAAAGGCAAGCGGGTGGGTGAGGTCGATGTGGCCTATGCACCGTGATGAATGAGCATTGTAAAAAGTGTAACCCGCTCGGGTTCTGTGGAGCTTTGTCCAGGTGTCAGTGAGTCGCAGGCTATCGATGATCATCGAGAGAGCCACACAATATGAATGCTGTGGGAGTTGGTCAGCGGATCCTAGTGTTGAGTTAAAGTCTCCACTGAGCACAAGATCGTCTTGTGGCCCTGTGAGGAGGAATATATGTCGGTCATGACGGCGGCTAGAACCGGACGATGTGTAGATGTTAATGGTGCTGGGAGGTATGCAACATCCTCTGCAGGGAGCCCATCGCTTAGGAGGATGGCGACACCACTACCAATGTCGGAGGAGTGAGTAACGTAGATGGTGCACCTGGGGGGCACTTTGAAGTCAGCGAAGAACAACTCATGTAGGAGTTCAGTATCTGAGAGTAGATGGTACCTCAGAACATGGCCAGTTTTTGAGGGGCTCGGATGTTGGCAAGATTCATTGTGGCGAGTCGATATTGCTTCGTACGATCCCTTGTAGTTGATGCAGAATGCATGGTGGAAGCATCCTGCAGGTGTAGACCCACCAGATCCCTCACACTGGTCACGATTACAGGCAGGGCACCGGCTCAGTCACCTCTGTGGGATGCTCTTGCTACGACAAGCTGGTGGTCTGATCCACTTCTTCTTCAACGTCGTTGGCCCAGGATGCTGAAGCTGAAGACATATGACAGTCGTTTACTGTCAGAGTGGGGGAAGCAGGAATGGTGACAATAGCTGCAAGGGATTTATTGTCCTCATGTACTGGCAACACTGAATTCGTGTTCAGAACCGCGAGAGAGGGGAGGGGGGGGGGCGTCATGAGTGGTCTTACCATACGACTGGACGCAATATGGAGGGTTACCATCAGACATCGGTTCGTCATTTGGCGAGGTCATCTGAAGGAGAGCGAGCGTCATCGGGGGGGGGGGGGGGGGGGTATTCGTCAGCGTTTCTTGCGCTTCCTGGGCGACCGCTGTTTCCAAATGTGTTGTTCCGAATCAGAATGTGGTCGCCCATCATCCGACGGTATACCCGTCTGGGTAAAGGCTGCAGTCGGCACAACATCTAGTTCGACATCCATGGTTCAAGCAGGGTTGTCCGCCAGGGTCCTGAGAGCGAATGTTTCTGGTGCGAGAACTGGGGGTGGCGCCCTGCAGGTTTCGTCGACGTGTTGTGGTGCGTTGGGTGGCGTTGACAAGGCTTCAGGTGTATCCTGATGTGACGTGGCAGGGCTAGGTACTACCGTCACATAGGTGACAGGTAGGGACGTGAACGTCGATGCCGGGATCACTTCACCCAGCGGTGTCTGTACCGAACGTTGGCGTAAACATTGGATCGATCATGTCCTTCCTGTCCACATCCGGAGCATGTACGTGGCAGGCCATTGTACGAAGGAACGTGTTTCGTCAGCTCAATTTTGATCTGTTGGACGCCTTTTAACACTGGGTAGGTCGTAAATCTTTGCCACTTCGCCGCGAGATGACCCAAAACGTTTCTACATGGCTGGAAAGTGGCAATGACTGCCTACTGAGGCATCTCGAATGGGAGTTCAAACACACACAATGTTTGGAGACTGAATCCCGTGTGGTCCACTGTCACCGCGCCTACATGTCCATTAGAGTGTTTAAATTTTAGTGTGGTGGCGTATCGTTGGAAAACGTCAGCACATAGCGCCTCCGTCGACACCTTGATGTATACAATACTTTCTGGAAATTTGGAAATTTGTTGTAAGTTCCTATGGGGCCAAACTGCTAAGATCATCAGGCCCTAGGCTTACACACTGCTTAATCTAACTGAAACTAACTTACGCTACAGACAACACACACACCCATACCCGAGGGAGGACTCGAACCTCTGACGGCGGTAGCCATGCGAACCATGGCAAGGAGCCTTAGACCGCATGGGTACCCCTCACGACAACGCTTTCTGTGATGGAAAAATATATTCCGATCACATCCAGGGGTTGAAACGCAGATTCTCACATATGAACTTTTCAACTTCAAACGGTCTTGGTCGTGGATGCTCGGCCTGAAACGTTACTTTGATCGCTGCATGGCAGTAAGAGTGTGCGATGCGGTATGGTAGTGGTGGGCTCTACAAACAAAAGTACCGTGGCGCGGAAGTAAACAACGCCGAGAACAGAGCAGTTGGCCTGTGCGCTGGGCAGTTCCGCAGGCTACCACGGCTGAGAGCCAATTGATTTCGAAATCGGGGCCTCTAGCATGACAGACTGATGCTCTACCAGCTCACCTACGAGAGAGCTTCGCATTCAGAGCTTACTGATATGGTTTGCCTATTCTCCATAGTTCTGCTACTTTTAATTACCGTTTACACATATTATACTGAACGTCAGCATGCAGGACAAACTAAATCAGTATTTTGGTTGATAACGTATCGACACACAACGTTTGGTACCAATCTGAGTGCTTGACATTTGGAGGTTTGGGTGTAAGTGGACTCGAACGTGAGCAAGCTGCTGGTGCTTGCATGATGGGTGCTTCAATAACAAAGGTAGCAGACATGCTTGGCTCTTCAAAAGACGCCATATCGAATATTTGTACCATATACTGTGAAAGTGGAAAACTATCATTCGGTATGTCAGAATGGGGACGAAAGTGTGTATTGAGTGATCGTGACAGAAGGTCATTGAAGAAGATTGTGACAAAAAAGTAAAACAGTTGCAAAAGTCAGTGCAGAACCGAATGTCGCACTCGCAATCACTGTCAGTATGAAAACAACACAGTGAGTGCTGTATAAGCAGGAAGTCGAAGGGCGGGATGTAATTCCAAAGCTATTTATCAGTGACACAAATGGTCGTAACACGAATGCATGATGCTAAAAACTTGGACCCTTGAGCAATGTAAGAAAGTCATTTGGTCGGACGAGTCTTGTTTCATACTGTTTCCAAGTGCCACTCGGAGTTGGGTCCCAAGAGTGAAACATAAAAAAGGGAGGAAGGGAGGGGTGGTCGGTGATGATTTGGGCAGCCATGTGTTCCATAGTCGCTTTAGTCCTGAGGGTTGTGTGATCATTTTAGTCGATCAGGTCGATCCCATGTTTGTCCCCCAATGGCGGTGCTGTGTTCCAAGACGACAGGGTCCGTATTCACACAACTCGCATTGCCCACGGAACCCTGGTTTTGTGAGCATGAGAATGAGGTGCAGCCCACTGTTGTTGAGCCAATGCGGTCTGCTTTGGAGAGAAAGATACGTGAGCACTAACCACCTCTATCACAGTTACCTGGGCTTTTCACTATATGGCAAGAAGAATGGTATAAGACTCCTTTAAAAATCATATGGGACCTGTTATTCATCAATTTTGAGACGAACGGAAGCTGTTTTGAATGCCAACAGGTTTTGCAAAACATATTAAGCATAGTGGCGTGTAGCGCTTTTTGTGTTTCTGTATTTTTGCCCAATCCCTGTACAACAATTCCTGCTTGTAGTGGTCAATTCTGGGAGCTTTATATCCAGCAAATTACAATGAATATCATATGTCTAGCTATATGTCTTCTATGACGCAATATAGGTAATAGGTTCGTGTTATCGTATAGCAGACAATCTGAAATTTAATACTGAAGGTTTTCAGAGTGGTTTCCTTCTCCAGCATCCATTGTTTGGCACATTGAAATGAATTCCGGGACGATTTTTCGGAGATCATCACTTTTGGTGGCATGAGTTTCTCTGAGAGTTGCATGACAGAGATCTAGTAGTGATGAATGTACATCTTTGAACACTCTATCCTTTAGATAGCTCCATAAGAAATAATCATATGGTTGAGATTGGGATGATAAGGGATCATTCCATACTGTTTCCAGTGAACTCTAAGACATCCAGGGCGACGATCCAATCTCTGAACGTTATCTGAAGGAAATTGGTTCAAATGGCTCTGAGCACTATGGGACTTAACTTCTGAGGTCATCAGCCCCCCAGAACTTAGAACTACTTAAACCTAACTAATCTAAGGACATCACACACATACATGCCTGAGGCGGGATTCGAGCCTGCCACCGTAGTGGCCGCACGGTTCCAGACTGTAGCGCCTAAAACCAGTCGGCCACTCCGGCCAGCAAGGAAATTGGACTGCTACATGCACAGTGGAGCTGTTGCTCTACTATATATCACAAAGCATCATGAGACACACATAAATCTATTTAAGTTGAGATACATACAATATCTGTTGCATGGAAAAGTTTTCAAGGGTAGCATTTAGTGGGACTACTGGTCATCACCAATTATTTGCTGTAATTCAGTGTTGTTTGTGGTACGAGGGTTGCCCAGAAAGTAATGCAGCACATTGTTTTTTTCAGCCGAAAGCATTGCTACGAATGTGAAACGTTATGTATGTATTATCTAAAGTCTCCTGAGTGGACATACCAAGTTTCCATAGCTTCCAACAGATAACGTAGCTGCAGAACTGTTTCAAAATGGCATCTGTAGGTGATGTACGTTGTAAGGTGGCAGAATAAATGGTCAGATTCACACCTTACATGAGACCTTTACAAATCGCAATGAGAAGGTGAAGAAGACACTTAACGTAAATTAGCAGTTATGAGAAAATTTGCCTATCTATATGTAACGCAAAATGGGACGACAGTCAATCAATGGTAATTAAGACACCATTACTATTCAATGTAAGTCTTTGAGTGGAAGGTAGTACAGGGGACGCGAGTTGAGTCACTTTTAGTTTTCAAAAACCAACTCCACAATGGCGCAGCAAAGCTGCGCTGTGGGAGTTTCGCTGGAAACCACTTAAAGGGGTGGTAAGAAGAAGGACAGCGACCCCGGGCCAGGTGATTCAAGCTGGAGGGCCACCTGTAGCAGGGCATCTCCACAAGGGCAGAGAAGAAGCTTTACAAAACTGTGTTTCGGAATTCCAACAGGATATGAAACAAGAGTGATACATTTCCGTCCAGCGAGTGTGACACATAGAAAGGTCAATGTTCTTTAGGCGTCTAGAATGGGCACAAAACATCCGATTGGCGGAAACGCACTATGAAGGAGAAAAATACTGAAGTTTCAACACAGTTTAATAGAAGAGACGTTGCGATTGGTAGAGTGTGTTTCTACAAAATATGAGGAACGCTCCTATTCGTCGAAAAAAGCCATGATGAAGGAACCCAAGGGGAGGGATGCAGTTCAGCCAGGAGTAGGACAAGAGAGAAATTTTTGAGGAGTCTTCTCTGAACTGGTGTCAAATGCAGAACGGAGCGCTTAATGCTCTGTACAACACAGAGAAGAAATTTGTATGGACATTGCGTTCACAGCGGCTGCACTCCAGCTAAAAATTTAGCTGTAGCAACGTTTAGCTCCAACTGTGGAGAAACGAACTAGAGAAATTAGTTAATTTTTCTTGCAAGAACTGAAAGGGCACTGTAATATGCATGGTGCTCCAACCATGAGCGTGTATATCGCCACATAATATGACTAGGGCTGAGTACATGTTTCCTCACATACCGAGAAATGTAGAAAAAGTTTCTACCGGAAAGTTCAGCAAAGGCCAGATGAGTTTTGTAGGAATTTCAGTGGCTGAGAGCGGCCTTGCAGACAGCAGCACGTCGCACCTTAAGGTAAATATCGCGTGCAGAGGCATAAACTTTGTTGGTTCACCAGCTTGTGTCCACTGTAAACTCGAGCGGCCTTGGGTAATCTTGCGCTCAATTTTGTCACTTGACTAACCATCCACTGTAGACTTGATTGTCCGTAGACTTGATTGTCATCCAAAATAGTACCGAACTTTGAACCAGAATCGGACGATTTTCTTAGTACTGTCCTTTCATAGGAGCAATTTCGTAAAGAAAAGTCCAATTAAACGTTCATATTATTGTGCTTAGGATTAATGTAAAAATACTTCCAATTAAACTTTCATAATATTGTTCTTAGGACTAATGTGCTTTCAGAGAGTTCAAAAATGGTTCAAATGGCTCTGAGCACTATGGGACTCAACTGCTGAGGTCATCAGTCCCCTAGAACTTAGAACTAGTTAAACCTAACTAACCTAAGGACATCACAAACATCCATGCCCGAGGCAGGATTCGAACCTGCGACCGTAGCAGTCTTGCGGTTCCAGACTGCAGCGCCTTTAACCGCACGGCCACTTCGGCCGGCTTTCAGAGAGTTAATATTTAACATTGTTGTGTATAAAATTATATCACTTTTTTATGTTGGCAAGATGCGTTATCCATTGCGCTGTCTTTGTTTTGGCGAGTTGAAAACCGTGTGAAAAGCTGTAATTTGGTGAGAAATATTGCGACATTAAACTTGTCATTTCACCTCACTCAGTTGTTCTCAATTCAAGAATAAACAGAGACAAAACCCCACCCATACAACGTTACAAGCAACGTCCTGTCATTTAATTTCTCGCTGCACAGAAAGAAACTGTGGGGAATACTCACAAACGTTTGGGCAAAGTCTATGGAGCGTTTGCTGTCGACAGAAGCACAGTTGTTCGCTGAGCTTGGAGGGTGAGATCATCAGAAGGCGGTTCGGCGGAGCTTCATGATTTGCAGTGGTCGGGGAGACCATCCACGGCCGTCACACCTGACTTGTTGCAGCGAGGTGATGTCATTTGCGAGAACAGAAGCTTTACGACTAAGCAACTGGTGCTGCATCTGTCAATCAGCAAAGGAAGTACGGATGCAATTATCCGCACTCTCGGATATTCCAAAATGTGTGAAATATGGGTCCCACGGTGTCTAACGGTGGATCACAAAGTGCATAGAAGAAACATTTGTCTTGAATTATGCAAAGTTTTGAAGCAGAGAGAGAGGCCTTTTATCCCGGATTGTGACAGGTAAAGAAACCTGGGTTCACCATTTTGAGTCCGAAACAAAACGACAGTCGATGGAATGGCGCCATTCCCACTCCCCGCAGAAAAAAAAATTCAAAACAACTGCTTCCGCCGGTAAGGTCATGGTCCCCCTGTTCTGGGACTGTGAAGGTGAGATTCTCATTAATGTGGTGCCAAGAGGCGGTAACATTAATTCAGAAGAATATGTCGACACCTTAACAAAACTCAAGACGCACTTCCGGCGACTACGGCGCCACAGCAACTCAGGAGATGTTTTGCTGCAATGCGATAACACTCGGCCCCACATATATCTGAGGACTGCTGGACACATCGCAAAACAGGGTTGGACAGTGTTACTCGATCCACCTTACGGTCATGACCTAGCCCACTTGGACTTCCACTCGTTTGAGCCGTTAAAGGATTCCATTCGTGGAAAACATTTTGAGAACGATGAGGAAGTGATTCACACAGTGAAGCCCTGGCTCCACCACCAGCAGAAGGATTGGTGCCGACAGGGCATGCACGCCCTTGTGTCGCGCTGGAGGAAGGCCATAGAACGGGATGGAGATTACGTGGAAAAATAGGGTGTGTAGATTAAACACAATTCTTTCGTGTGTGTGATTCTCATTATGATCAGTAAAGAATTGTTGAAGAACAAAAATGCGGTGCATTACTTTCTGGGCAACCCTCGTATTTTCCATGTAAAGAAGAATTAGATACACGTTTGGTTGACTGCGCACAATTTACGCGTGGCAACAGAGCCACGCTTAGCATCAAGAATTATACCAAGTTTAGCAACAAACTGAAGCCGTCATTTGTAAATTATGCTGATGCGGAGTGAGTGTTGGAATCAGTTGCTATTTGCAGTTATAGTAGTGACTGGTTAATATTCCGATCTAGAACAACTTCATGAACCGTTCAGCACAGCCTACTATATGCATTGTGGCGATTGTATGAAGTGTTCACAAAACAACTGTACCCAGTTGCTGAGAGTGTGAATGAGTTGTTACTGGAAAATAAAAAGATGGAAATTAGTCCTTCAGGAAAATTAGTTTTTCGCTCTGCAGAGGTCTGCCATATTTGCAGGCAACCGTTTGAGGACGGCGATGTTAAACACAGGAACATCGCCATTTCATCAGTGCTCGTCGAGGTTCAGCACATGCCAGTAGTTGCAATGTGAACTGCAGGCCTCATATACAGTCTCCATCGTATTCCACAATCTAATCAATTACGAGGGTCATTTCTTCATGCTAACATAAGTGAACAAAATGTGTCGATAAAAAGTTCCGTCGAATCCAAGTCTCGTTTCTCTGCTACCGCCTTATATGGCAAAAATAAATCGTTTGCCAAAAGTACTGAAGTATTTCTCTAAGAGTGGTACTGCAACGTAAAGATGCAATTTATCAATTAAAATTTTTTTTTTAATGTGCTCAGTCGTAAAGTGTGCAGCATACCTGAAATCAGATGTACTCAAGATTGTTGTTGTTTGTTGTTGTCTTCAGTCCTGAGACTGGTTTGATGCAGCTCTCCGTGCTACTCTATCCTGTGCAAACCTCTTCATCTCCCAGTACCTACTGCAGCCTACATCCTTCTGAATCTGCTTAGTGTATTCATCTCTTGGTCTCCCTCTACGATTTTTACCCTCCACGTTCCCCTCCAATGCTAAATTGGTCATCCCTTGATGCCTCAGAACGTGTCCTACCAACCGATCCCTTCTTCTAGTCAAGTTGTGCCACAAACTCCTCTTCTCCCCAATCCTATTCAATACTTCCTCATTAGTTATGTGATCTACCCATCTAATCTTCAGCATTTTTCTGTAGCACCACATTTCGAAAGCTTCTATTCTCTTCTTGTCCAAACTATTTATCGTCCATGTTTCACTTCCATACATGGCTACACTTCATACAAATACTTTCAGAAATGACTTCCTGACACTTCAATCTATACTCGATGTTAACAAATTTCTCTTCTTCAGAAACGCTTTCCTTGCCATTGCCAGTCTACATTTTATATCCTCTCTACTTCGACCATCATCAGTTTTTTTCTCCCCAAATAGCAAAACTCCTTTACTACTTTAAGTGTCTCATTTCCTAATCTAATTCCCTCAGCATCACCCGACTTAATTCGACTACGTTCCATTATCCTCGTTTTGCTTTTGTTGATGTTCATATCCTCCTTTCAAGACGCTGTCCATTCCGTTCAACTGCTCTTCCAAGTCCTTTACTGTCTCTGACAGAATTACAATGTCATCGGCGAACCTCAAAGTTTTTATTTCTTCTCTATGGATTTCAATACGTACTCCGAATTTTTCTTTTGTTTCCTTTACTGCTTGCTCAATATACAGATTGAATAGCATCGGGGAGAGGCTATAACCCTTTCTCACTTCTATCCCAACCACTGCTTCCCTTTCATGCCCCTCGACTCTTATAACTGCCATCTGGTTTCTGTACAAACTGTAAATAGCCTTTCGCTCCCTGTATTTTACCCCTGCCACCTTTAGAATTTGAAAAATCTATTTTCCAAGATAAGCCGTAAGGTCAGTATTGCCTCACGTGTTCCAATATTTCTACGGAATCCAAACTGATCTTCCCCGGGGTCGGCTTCTACTAGTTTTTCCATTCGTCTGTAAAGAAATCGCATTAGTATTTTGGAGCTGTGACTTATTAAACTAATAGTTCGGTAATTTTCACATCTGTCAACACGTGTTTTCTTTGGAATTGGAATAATTATATTCTTCTTGAAGTCTGAGGGTATTTTGCCTGTCTCATACATCTCGCTCACCAGATGGTAGAGTTTTGTCATGACTGGCTCTCCCAAGGCCGTCAGTAGTTCTAATGGAATGTTGTCTACTCCCGGGGCCTTGTTTCGACTCAGGTCTTTCAGTGCTCTGTCAAACCCTTCACGCAGTACCGTATCTCCCATTACATCTTCATCTACCTCCTCTTTCACTTCCATAATATTGTCTTCAAGTACATCGCCCTTGTATAGACCCTCTATATACTCCTTCCACCTTTCTGCTTTCCCTTCTTTGCTTAGAACTGGTTTTCCGTCTGAGCTCTTGATATTCATTCAAGTGGTTCCCTTATCTCCAAAGGTCTCTTTAATTTTCCTGTAGGCAGTATCTATCTTAACCCTCGTGAGATAAGCCTCTACATCCTTACATTTGTCCTCTAGCCATCCCTGCTTAGCCATTTTGCACGTCCTGTCGATCTCATTTTTGAGACGTTTGTATTCCTTTTTGCCTGCTTCATTTATTGCATTTTTATATTTTCTCCTTTCATCAATTAAATTCAATATCTCTTCTGTTACCCAAGGATTTCTATTAGCCCTCGTCTTTTTACCTACTTGATCGTCTGCTGCCTTCACTACTTCATCCCTCAGAGCTACACATTCTTCTTCTTCTGTATTTCTTTCCCCCATTCCTGTCAATTGTTCCCTTATGCTCTCCCTGAAACTCTGTACAACCTCTGGTTTAGTCAGTTTATCCAGGTCCCATCTCCTTAAATTCCCAACTTTTTGCAGTTTCTTCAGTTTTAATCTACAGTTCATAACCAGTAGATTGTGGCCAGAGTCCACATATGCCCCTGGAAATATCTTACAATTTAAAACCTGGTTCGTAAATCTCAGTCTTACCGTTATATAATCTATCTGATACCTTCTAGTATCTCCAGGATTCTTCCATGTATACAACCTTCTTTTATGATTCTTGAACCAAGTGTTAGCTATGATTAAGTTATGCACTGTGCAGAATTCTACCAGACGGCTTCCTCTTTCATTTCTTACCCCAATTCATGTTCACCTATTATGTTTCCTTCTCTCCCTTTTCCTACTCACGAATTCCAGTCACCCATGACTATTAAATTTTCGTCTCCCTTCACTACCTTAATAATTTCTTTTATCTCATCGCACATTTCATCAATTTCTTCATTATCTGCAGAGCTAGTTGGCATATAAGCTTGTACTACTGCAGTAGGCGTGGGCTTCGTGTCTATCTTGGCCACAATAATGCGTTCACTATGCTGTTTGTAGTAACTTACCCGCACTCCTATTTTTATATTCATTATTAAACCTACTCCTGTATTACCCCTATTTGATTTTGTATTTAAACCCTGTATTCAGCTGACCAAAATTCTTGTTCCTCCTGCCACCGAACTTCACTAATTTCCACTATATCTAACTTTATCCTATCCACGTCCCTTTTCAAATTTTCTAATCTACCTGCCCGATTAAGGGATCTGACATCCATGTTCCGATCCGTAGAATGCCACTTTTCTTTCTCCTGATAACGACGTCCTCTTGAGTAGTCTCTGCCCGGAGATCCGAATGGGGGACTATTTTACCCAAGAGGACACCATCATCATTTAACCATACAGTAAAGCTGTATGCCCTCGGGAAAAATTACGGCTCTAGTTTCCCCTTGCTTTCAGCCGTTCGCAGTACCAGCACAGCAAGGCCGTTTTGGTTAGTGTTACTAGGCCAGATCAGTCAATCATCCAGACTGTTGCCCCTGCAACTACTGAAAAGTCTGCTGTCCCTCTTCAGGAACCACACGTTTGTCTGGCCTCTCAACAGATACCCCTCCGTTGTGGTTGCACCTACGGTACGGCAATCAGTATCGCTGAGGCACGCAAGTCTCCCCACCAACGGCAAGGTCCATGGTTCAGTTTAGTAGCTATTAAAATACTACGCTGCGACAGAGTGGCGAGCTGAGGGGGAAGGGGATAGGGAGGGAAAGGAGTGGAGGGGATAGAAAGGACCACTGGGCTAGTTCTGCCATCTCGCTTCTTTTTTCTTTTAATTTTCTGCCACTGCCATCATCTTGCATTTTTTATTTTCCCTCCAGTGCCATCTTCCAGTTTCCATTTTCTTTCACCGCCGTCTTGACTCGTAGCTGATCCTTGAACTGTGTTTTCGAACATAGCTAGATATAATAATTGTATCTACCAATAATGCGTCATTGTGAATCAGGATTGCAGTGTTATGTAATAGAGATTTAAATAACTAATTATAGGTAAGGGAAATCTTTCAAATGTCAGATCACCTTTCATCACACTGTTTTTTACCCGTTTAAATTAAGAACAGTGGTAAAGAATTTTCTTACAGTTGTTTGTGGAGCTGTGTTATTTCTGGTGAGGTAGGATCCCTATTCATCATAATATCCGGGAATTTCTTCTTGAGAGTGTAGTAGGCGTCCAACGTCTTCTTCGTCTTCTCAATGCTGCACTTGCAGCTAACGTACAAGCGCTCCAGACGACCGTCAGCTGATGGAAGAAGCAAAGTATGAGGGCAGAAGGGAAAAATATGTTAGTCTGTTATTATTCAGATATCCATGATATTTAAAAGGAGAGTTGATGTCCTGCATCTGTTGTGATTAAAAGCAAACTACTGCGGTCACATTACAATCCTTCCAAGACGGTACAAACACATGCAGCTATGAGCTACGAAGACATGTTGGAAGGATCTCGTGCTGCCACAGAGCGACTGCATAATTGAAATAATAAAGTTAACACTTCCCTTTAGATATACGAGGGAGTGCTAAAAACTAATGCATCGTAAGTTTTTATGTTAAAACATCCCAACGAGATACCAGTTTGCTGATACCGTCTCTGTAGAATGTTTATTGCGGGGGCACAACCATACCCCTGCTTTCACCGCTTCATCACTACCAAAGTGAAGTCGTCGAAGGTGTTATTTAAGTCTTGGAAACAGATGAAAATCGGAGGGGGCCAAGTCGGACTGTAAGGAAGATGATCGATTACAGTGAACCAAAGGTATCAGATTGTTGCAGACGTTGAGCGCCCGTGTGTGGTCTGGCATTGTTGTGCTGAGGGAGAAGGTGCTACTAGTGAGGGCGAATGCGTGCTTTCAGAAAGTCGACTACAACATGCTGTTGCCCACACACCGATATAGTTACGTTACACACCGCCATGTTGCACTCTACAATTCGAAGTTAATAACGTTGGTTTTATTTAAAAAATTTAAGGGTCTACACATAAAAAATTCAGAGGCATTACTTTTCAGCATGTCCTCGTAGTTGGCTGTTCCTTTTATCACATGTTGCGCAGAATGTTTCAAGTGTGCAGTGTCCAAAAATGTCTACAAAATATAACTTCGATATCTCTTAAGTGGACTTAAAACGTTTTCCATCCGTCGTTTACACGATTTGGATGCAAAAGATATGGAATATATCATTTTGCTGGCTGCGTACACATTGTTTGTGTGTACGGTTATATACTACTCATTTATAGATCATAAGACAGCGGAGTGCTTTAAACTTATGAAAATGAGTGTATAAATCTGTGACACTGCTCGTGATATTTCTGCAAAACTAACAATATAGTAACTATTTTTTCTTCTAGATTATATTTCTTATTGCTTTTTAGCGTCGTGTTTACAGATCTGTGTAAATACAGTTTCACTGCATTTCAAGGAGTAGGTTTATAGCCCGTTCCGTCTTCACAAAAGCCACCTTTCCCTTGGTCTTCATGTATCTCTTTTTTTCCTACAGGTTTATAGTCCACTGTGTCGTACTATTTTTCTGGCCCCATTCTTTCAATTACGCTTCTTTCATTTTCCTATCCCGTTTTCTCATCTTTCATTATATTTAATTCTTATCTTATTTCAGAATTCTTTATTTGATCTCTCAGAGTACATCTCAAAAACTTCATTTGCACTGACTTTGGTCTTTCTTAGTTATTGTCCAAGTCTCACTTACGTATGTGAGGACAGGAGTTGCCATTACTTTGTAGGATTTTGTCCTTTAGCTAAATATCCACATATAGTGCCACATGTCATTTGACACGTATTTAACTTATTGCAGAAGGCATTTATTTAATATAGATATTATTTGTTTTAACTTGAGACAACTAAATATCTCGAAAACGGCGCATCGTACGATGAAAATATTCTACGTGAAAGCTCATTATTAGCAAAGGGAACGTCCGTTCGTGTTACAACTGGCTCTTCCTAACCATACCTCCAGGTCGGCGTGTTCAGCTTCGTATTTTCAGATGGGAACCCCCCTCCTCTCCTTTTATTGCTTATCCACATTCTACGCCAAAAGGTACGTACGGCTTACTCAAACCATTGCTTTCCATTCGTGGTAGATGGCACTGTAATCGACAAAAATAAAGTGATCCTGTTTTTTCTATTAACATAAGATGCATTTGATTCTACATTCCATTTTACGACGTAAATGTAAAAAGTTGTGATCTAAAGGTTTATACTGATGGTGCTGCACAAATAATACGGCTAGACATTGAATTTCTGGCAAATAAGCTCCTTGTATGGTAACGTGGCTGTCCTCTAGGGCCAGCGTCTCTGACTACTAATCAAACTGTCCTGGGTACCAGGTTCTAATCATACCACAGATTACATTTGGAATAAAAATCATCAGCAGTGGCGGACAAAGACTTCCGGAAAAGAAGTCACCCTCCTCCTATCAACAGCCATGTCAAAGAAGGCGGAGGAGCGGACAAAGGTTCAGAGCACTCTCTTGCCCTTAGGGTGGGGAAATGCTTATAAAACGCGGTAGATTCAGCTATGACCACTGCCAAGAGACTGCAGAAGGCAATGGAGATCACTGCATTAAAGACAAATAATGTATATCCACATGAAATATGGCCTGTGATTGAAAAATGTGTCATGATGATCTCTCCATTGGCTAAAGATTACAGATTAGCCGCCATTCGGATCTCTGGGTGGCAACTGCTAAGGATGAGGCGACATTGAGTAAAAGATTGATTAATGAACGGAAGGCTATCGTTCTATGATTCGGGCGTGGAATATTACAAGTTTGAATGTGGTAGGGAAGCTAGAAAATGTGAAAAGGGAAATATAAAGGCTCAATCTAGATAGTAGGAATCAGTAAATTGAAATGAAAAGTAGACAAGGATTTCTGGTCAGATGAGTATAGAGTAATATCAACAGCAGCAGCAAAAATGGTATAACGGGAGTAAAATTCATTACAAATAAATAGGTTGAGCAAAGAGAACAGATCAGTGATAGGGTTGCTCTTATCAGAATCGATAGCAAACCAACACCGACACCAACAGTTCAGGTATACATGCCGACATCGCAAGCTGAAGACATAGAGAAAGTATATTAGGATACTGAAAGGCTAATACTGTACATAATGGGAGATGAAAATCTAATAGTCATGGGATTGTGACAAGGAATGAGAGAGCGAAAAGAGTAATTGAGTTCTGTAATAAATGTCAGCTAGTAATAGCGAATACTCTGTTCAAGAACCAAAAGAGGAGCCGTTATACTTGGAAAAGACCGAGTGATACGGGAAGATTTCAACTAGATTACATCACGGTCAGAAAAAGATTTCGAAATCAGATACTGGATTGTAAGACGTACCCAGAAGCGGGTACAGACTCAGATCGCAGTACAATAGTGACGAAGAATAGGCTGCAGTTCAAGAGATTAGTAAAGAAGAATCAATATGCAAAGAAGTGGGATGCGGAAGTACTAAGGGATGACGAGACACGTTTGATGTTATCTAAGGCTATAGCAACAGTAATAAGTAGGCTCAATTGAAGAGGAACTGAAATTTCTAAAGAGCGCCATCACACAAGTTGGAAAGAAAAATATAGATACAAAAAAGGTAACTGCGAAGGAACCATGGGTAACAGAAGAAATATTTCAGTTGATCGATGAAAGGCGGAAACAGAAAAATGTTTCGGGAAACTCAGGAATACAGAATTACAAGTCGCTGAGGAATGAAATAAGTAGAAAGTGCGGGAAAGCTAAGACGAAATGGCTGCATGAAAAATGTAAAGAAATCTACAAATAAATGAATGTCGAAAGGACTGATTCAGCATACAGGAAAGTCAAAACAACCTTCGGTAACATTAAAAGCAGGGATGGTAGCATGAAGAGTGCTATGGGAACGCCACTGTTAATTGCAGAGGAGAGGACGGGCAGGTGGAAAGAGTACGCCGAAGGCCTGTATGAGCGGGGAAGATTTGTCTGATGTAATAGAAGAAGAAACAGAAGTTGATGTAGAAGAGATAGGGAATCCAGTATTAGAATCAGAATTTGAGAGATCTTTGGAGGACTTAAGATCAAATAAGGCAGAACAGGTAGATAACATTCCATCAGAATTTCTAAAATCATTGGGGGAAGTGGCAACGAACCGACTCCTCACGTTGGTGTGTAGAATGTATGACTCTGACTTTCGAAAAAATATTATCCACACAGTTCCCAAGATTGCAAGAGCTGACATGTGTGAGAACTATCAGCTTAAAAGCTCATGCATCCAAGTTGCTAACAAGGATAATATACAAAAGAATGGAAAAGAAAATTGAGGATGTGCTAAATGACGATCAGTTTGACTTTAGAAAAGGTAAAGGCGCCCGAGAGGCAATTCTGACGTCGCAGTTGATAATGGAAGCCAGACTAAAGAAATATCAAGGCACATTCATAGGATTTGTCGACCTGGAAAAAGCGTGAGACAACGTAGAATGGTGTAAGAGGTTCGAAATTCTGAGAAAAGTAGGGGTAAGCTATAAGGAGAGACAGGTAATAAGCAATATGTACAAGAGTTAAGAGGGAATAATAGGAGTAGACGATCAAGAATGAAGTGCCCTGATTAAAAAAGGTGCAAGACACGGATGTAGTCTTTCGCCCCTACTGTTCAATCTGTACATGGAAGGAGCAATGATGGAAATAAAAAAAAGGTCCAAGAGTGGAATTAAAATTCAGAGTGAAATGATATCAATGATACGATTCGTTGATAACATTGCTATCCTGAGTGAAAGTGAAGAAGAATTACATGATTAGCTGAATGGAAAATTTGGAAATTTGTGGTACGTTCCCATGGGACCAAACTCCTGAGATAATCGGTCCCTAGGCTTACGCACTACTTAATCTAACTTAAACTAGTTTACGCTAAGGACAACAAACACACCCATGCCCGAGAGAGGACTCGAACCTCCGACGGCGGCGGAGCCGTGCGAGCCATGGCAAAGCGCCCTAGACGGCGCGGCTATCCCGAGCGGCCGCTGAGTGGAATGAACAGTCTAATGAGTACAGAATATTGACTGAGAGTAAATCGAAGAAAGACAAGAGTAATGAGAAGTACCGGAAATGAGAACAGCGAGAAACTTAACATCAGGACTGATGGTCACAAAGTAGATGAAGTTAAGGAATTCTGTTACATAGGCAGCAAAATAACAAATGACGGACGGAGATAGGAAGACATCAAAAGGAGATTAGCACTGGAAAAAAGGGCATTACTGGCAAATAGAAGTCTACTTGTGTCAAACATAGGCCTTAATTTGAGGAAGAAATTTCTAAGAATCTGCGTCTGGAGTACAGCATTGTATGGTAGTGAAACATGGAATGTGGGAAAACCGGGACAGAAGAGAATCGAAGCATTTGAGATGTGGTGCTACAGGCGAATGTCGAAAATTACGTTGACTGATAAGGTAAGGGATGAGGAGGCTCTGCGCAGAATCGAAGAGGAAAGGAATATGTGGAAAACACTGACAAGGAGAAGGGAAACGATGATAGGACGTCTGTTAAGATGTGAGGGGAATGACTTCCATGTTACTAGAGGGAGCTGTAGAGAGCAAAAACTGTAGAGGAGGACAGAGGTTGGAATACATCCTGCAAATAATTGAGGACGCAAGTTGCAAGTGCTACTCTGAGATGAAGAGGTTGACACAGGAGAGAAATTCGTGGTGGGCCGCATCAAACGAGTCAGAAGACTGATGACCTCCCTCCCCCCCCCCCCCCCCCCCCCCCCGAAAAAAAGGTACAAAAACTGAAAATGAAATGCAGAGGCTCAGTCTAGATATAGTGGGGGTCAGTGAAATGAAGTGGAAAGGAGAAAGGATTTCTGGTCAGTCGAGTAGAGGGTGACATCAAAAACAGCGGAGAGTAGTATAATAGGAGTAGCATTCGTCATTAATACCAAGGCAGGTGAAAGGTTACTTAGAACTGTTCAGTGATAGGATTATTCTCATCCGAAAACCAACAACAACAACAATGTTCATGTATACATGTCCATGTCTAAAGCAGAAGATGAAGAGACAGGAAGAGTACATGAGGATGCTGAACTGGTGGTAAAGTACGTAAGAGGGAACATAAAAAAATCTAATCATTATGGCGCAATGGAATGCAGTTGTAGGGGAAGAAGCAGAAGAAACTTTACAAGAGAATATGAGCTTGACACTAGGGCTGAGAGGCGAGAGGGAATAATTGAGTTCTACAATAAATTTCAGCTAGTAATAGACAATATTCTGCTCAAAAATCATAGAGGAGGAGGTATACTCGGACAAGGGTGGGAGATACGGGCAGATGTCAGTCAGATGACATGATGGTCAGACAGGGATTCTGAAATCACACGTTTGGTTGTGAGGCATACATAGGAGCAGATACACTCGGATCACAACATAGTAGCGATTAAGAGTAAGTTGAAGTTTAAGATACTTGTCAGGAAACATCAATAGGTAAAGAAATGAGATACGGAAGTACTAAGATATGAAGAGATTCGTTTGAAGTTCTCTGAGGCTATATACAGGGTGAGTCACCTAACGTTACCGCTGGATATATTTCGTAAACCACATCAAATACTGTCGAACCGATTTCACAGACCGAACGTGAGGAGAGGGGCTAGTGTAATTGTTTAATACAAACCATACAAACATGCACGGAAGTATGTTTTTTAACACAAACCTACGTTTTTTAAAATGGAACCCCGTTAGTTTTGTTAGCACATCTGAACATACAAACAAATACGTGATCAGTGCCGTTTGCTGCATTGTAAAATGTTAATTACATCCGGAGATACTGTGACCTAAAGTTGACGCCTGAAACCTCGGACGTTCAGTTGCGTGTTGTAACAAACACGGGCCACGGTCGGCGAACAGCATCTGCAGGGACATGTTTACGATGACGATCGTGTTTACGAGTGTGGCTGTAGAGCACTGTTTTGGTTTGGTCTAGCTGTCGCAGTGTCCGCATGTAGCGCTTGCTGCTATTGTTAATCTGCATTCGTCTCCGCACGCAGACCAACTGTAGTACACCGTGTTACCAGACGTCTGTGATACTGTAGTGTTGTAGGAACTGTGACCATGGTGTAGTCGAACTCTGAAAAGGCGGAGATGATACTCATCTATGGCGAGTGTCGACGAAATGCAGCTGAAGCCTGCAGGGTGTATGCAGAACGGTAACCGGACACAGAGCATCCAACGTGCCGCACATTGCAAAACATCTACCGCCAACTGTATGCAACAGGTATGGTCGTAGCACGCAAACGGGTCCGTAGCAGGCCCGTCACAGGAGAAGCGGGTGCAGCTGGTGTGTTAGCTGCTGTTGCTGTGAACCCACACATGAGTACACTGGACATTGCGAGAGCCGGTGGACTAAGTAGTGTCATGCGCATACTGCATCGTCACCGCTTTCACCCGTTTCATGTGTCGCTACATCAGCAATTACATGGTGATGACTTTAATCATCGAGTGCAATTCTGTCAATGGGCATTAACAGAGAATGCGTTGCAGCTCTACCTGTTTACCGATGAAGCGGGTTTCACAAACCACGGGGCAGTGAATCTACGGAACATGCATTACTGATCCGTGGACAATCCTCGCTGGCTCAGACAGGTAGAGCGACAGCGACCGTGGACTGTAATTGTATGGTGCGGAATCATTGGCGACCACCTCATTGGTCCTCACTTCATTGCAGGGGCCCAAACAGCTGCAACATAGGTTGGTTGGTTGGTTTTGGGGAAAGAGACCAAACAGCGAGGTCATCGGTCTCATCGGATTAGGGAAGGACAGGGAAGGAAGTCGGCCGTGCCCTTTCAGAGGAACCATCCCGGAATTTGCCTGGAGCGATTTAGGGAAATCGCGGAAAACCTAAATCAGGATGGCCGGACGCGGGATTGAACCGTCGTCCTCCCGAATGCGAGTCCAGTGTGCTAACCACTGCGCCACCACACCGCGTTTCTACAGAATGATCTGCCAACGTTGCTCGAAACTGTCCCACTGGAAACGCGTCGACGTATGTGGTATCAGCATGATGGTGCACCTGCACATTCCGCAATTAACACTAGGCTGACCGTTGACAGGATGTTCGACGGGCGTTTCATAGGACGTGGAGGACGCATAAATTGGCCAGCCCGTTCTCCTGATGCTACACCTCTGGACTTCTTTCTGTGGGGTACGTTAAAGGAGAATGTGTACCGTGATGTGCCTACAACCCCAGAGGATATGAAACAGCGTATTGTGGCAGCCTGCGGCGACATTACACCAGATGTACTGCGGCGTGTACGACATTCATTACGCTAGAGATTGCAAATGATGGCCACCACATTGAACATCTATTGGCCTGACATGTCGGGACACACTCTATTCCACTCCGTAATTGAAAACGGAAACCAAGTGTGTACGTGTACCTCATCCCTCATGGTAATGTACATGTGCGTCAGTGAAAAAGACCAATAAAAAGGTGTTAGCATGTGGACGTAATGTGCTGTTCCAGTCTCTTCTGTACCTAAGGTCCATCACCGTTCCCTTTGGATCCCTACGTAATTCGGTGCTCTCCGGTACACACGATCGAACAGCGGAGGAGTGGTACTCAAGCGTCAACTTTAGGTTACAATATCTCTCTGCAGAGGAGAGAGCAGATAGGTGGAAAGAATACATTGAAAGCCTCTATGGGGGTGAAGATTTGTCTGATGTGATAGAAGAAGAAACAGGAGTCGATTTAGAAGAGATAGGGGATCCAGTATTAGAATCGGAATTTAAAAGAGCTTTGGAGGACTTACGGTCAAATAAGGCAGAAGGGATAGATAACATTCCATCAGAATTTCTAAAATCATTGGGGGAAGTGGCAACAAAACGACTATTCACTTTGGTGTGTAGAATATATGAGTCTGGCGATATACCATCTGATTTTCGGAAAAGCATCATCCACGCAATTCCGAAGACGGCAAGAGCTGACAAGTGCGAGAATTATCGCACAACCAGCTTAACAGCTCATGCATCGAAGCTGCTTACAAGAATAATATACAGAAGAATGGAAAAGAAAATTGAGAATGCGCTAGCTGACGATCAGTTTGGCTTTAGGAAAAGTAAACGGACGAGAGAGGGAATTCTGACGTTACGGCTAATAATGGAAGCAAGGCTAAAGAAAAATCAAGACACTTTCATAGGATTTGTCGACCTGGAAAAAGCGATCGACAATTTAAAACGGTGCAAGCTGTTCGAGATTCTGAAAAAAAGTTGGGGTAAGCTATAGGGAGAGACGGATCATATACAATATGTACAACAACCAAGAGGGAATAATAAGAGTGGACGATCAAGAACGAAGTGCTCGTATTAAGAAGGGTGTAAGACAAGGCTGTAGCCTTTCGCCCCTACTCTTCAATCTGTACATCGAGGAAGCAATGATGGAAATAAAATTCGCTGATGACATTGCTATCCTGAGTGAAAGTGAAGAAGAATTAAATGATCTGCTGAACGGAATGAACAGTCTAATGAGTACACAGTATGGTTTGAGAGTAAATCGGAGAAAGACGAAGGTAATGAGAAGTAGTAGAAATGAGAACAGCGAGAAACTTAACATCAGGATTGATGGTCACGAAGTCAACGAAGTTAAGGAATTCTGCTACCTAAGCAGTAAAATAGCCAATTACGTACGGAGCAAGGAGGACATCATAAGCAGACTCGCTATGGCAAAAAAGGCATTTCTGGCCAAGAGAAGTCTACTAATATCAAATACCGGCCTTAATTTGAGGAAGAAATTTCTGAGGATGTACGTCTGGAATACAGCATTGTATGGTAGTGAAACATGGACTGTGGGAAAACCGGAACAGAAGAGAATCGAAGCATTTGAGATGTGGTGCTACAGACGAATGTTGAAAATTAGGTGGACTGATAAGGTAAGGAATGAGGAGGTTCTACGCAGAATCGGAGAGGGAAGGAACATGTGGGAAACACTGATAAGGAGAAAGGACAAGATGATAGGACATCTGCTAAGACATGAGGGATTAACTTCCATGGTACTAGAGGGAGCTGTAGAGGGCAAAAACTGTAGAGGGCAAAAACTGTAGAGGAAGACAGAGATTGGAATACGTCAAGCAAATAATTGAGGACGTAGGTTGCAAGTGCTACTCTGAGATGAAGAGGTTAGCACAGGAAAGGAACTCGTGGCGGGCCGCATCAAACCAGTCAGTAGACCGATGACCAAAAAAAAAAAAAAAAAAAAAAGAAAAAAAATCTATGGATGTAATTAACATTTTACAATGCAACAAATGGCACTGATTACGTATTTGTTTATATGTTCAGATCTGCTAACAAAACTAACGGGGTTCCATTTTAAAAAAACGTAGGTTTGTGTTAAAAAACGTACTTCCGTGCATTTTTTTATGGTTTGTATTAACCAATTACACTAGGCCCTCTCCTCACGTTCGGTCTGTGGAATCGATTCGTCAGTATTTGATGTGGTTTACGAAATATATCCAGCGATAATGTTAGGTGACTCACCCTGTATATATATTGAGGTAATGAATAGCTCAATAGGCAGTTCAGCTAAAGAGGAAGGGACATAGCTAAAAAGGGCAGTCACTGGAAGTCGGAAAGAAAAACATAGGTACAAGGAAGGCAGCTGCGAATAAACTATGAGCAACAGAAGAAATTCTTCTGTTGATCGACGAAAGGAGGAAGTGCAAAAATGTTCAGAAAAATTCAGGAGTACGGAAATAAAGATCACTTAGGGACAAAACAGAGAACATTGTAAGTGATAAAGGAACGTACTGAGACAAGGGTAATACAGAACTGCAGTAGAACTAACAGAGTCGGCAACCAATTAAGGGCCACCAAACCAACGGCGAAACGACTGACCGAGTTAAAAAGAATACGTAGGCCAAACTGGCCGTTTCTTTAGCATATGGTTCACAGAGCATCAAGACATTGGCAGTTCTAAATCTTCCCTCACCATTCATCTGAAAGGCCATTATCGTTCCATCCCATATACAAACACCGACTGTATCATTTTACGTATTGCACATAAGGGCCCTGTCTTAAATATTTTAGAGATAATAATCCGTCGTGCATTTTGAATGAATGAATTTCGCTTAAGCAGCAGCCTATTTTCCATAGTGAGAACTTCAAGGTCCACCAAGTTTCTGTCTTGTATAGGGGTAAAAGTCTTCTTTTAATAGAAGTGTACATGTTTCCAGTTTTTTAACGTGTGACTACGGCTTGTTGTTGTGCATCATTATGTTTGTCCTCACCAAATTAAAATTTGCCTTTCATACGTGATGTAAAATTTAATTGTCCCATGTCTTATCGCAAGTAAGCCATGTAGAGTTGCCAGCTTCCGGAAAGCAGTTTGCTGTATTGCTCCTATTTTGAATGTGTCTCTTTATTCCTACTACTACCAGCTGTTAATGGGTATAGGGATTTTTGATGGTCAGGACTTTAATGTTTAGCTGCCATCCATTTTGCTTAGTAGTATGACGTTTTATTTTGATAACAGTGGCTTCCGTGTATGTTCTTTTAGCTAATGACTATGGCACGTTATTCCATGTTAGCTTATAGGACCGCACTAAATTAATATTTGGGAAGGGGAAAAATTTCATTTAGTTTTACTGTTTTATGTAAAAGTTTTAATTTGCCGGCTCCCAGTTAGGAGCTCTTCTACTATGGTTCTGTAGTGCCCCTGTATCAGTATGTTCCTTTACTTTGCAACTCTTTTGCAATGGTTTTTCCCTTTTGCATTCAAATTGTGAACGGCCAGACTAGATGATCCCACGTAATTCTTCCTGTTAACAGATGGCAGTACTATTTCCATTCCACTTACCAGTTTGCTTCGGCCTTCCTGTATGTTATTCCGCGCTCTGCGCTAGCTGATGGTACTCCGCACCCTATGCTCTCCAACGCGGCGCTCGGGTCACATCACGATGCGTCCTTTTGTTAGTTCGATACTTCTTTACCCAGATAGTCGCCCGTTGTATCGTCATGTGTCGCTTTGGCACTAACTTACGTTTTACCACACCTATCCCCACAGCCGTTTCCTAAAATGTTACGTGCCACTTCTTTTTGTTTTCTCATGTGTAGTCGTGCATGTTAAAATTACTATTAACTACAGTATCGCATCTAACGATGGGTATGTAATAGCCCGAACCTGATCTTGTTCTAAGCACTGAAAAACAAAAACACATCTGAAGCGGCATCTTCACTCTCTACAAGAAGAAAATAGATGATCTACAGCTCGGCGTACATTCTGTTGAGCGCATTGCTGGTTCGCTTCGAATGGGTGAAAAGCCTTCTGCACCTTCAGGGTGGCCACAAATTTGGGCAACCGTCAGTTTGGTTGGCCTTCCGATCATTTAGATTTGCCTACTTTAAGGCAAATATCCATGGGCGGTCAACGACTGCCACTTTCTTGTTTATAAAATGATGCGAACAACAGAAGGAAAGGAGAAAATTTCTAGGCCTGGCACAATGCTGATGTCAATGAAATTTAGGTTTTGTTGCACCGTGTTCCCCCAAAACTGCCATCACGTTATTAAAGAAGATGCCGCTGTCACCCGAGATGACGGGCATTACACGGCGTGCTAGACGAAGGGACCATCAGAGGTCCCGCACTGCAGCCATCAAAGCAGCCCGACTTCGACTATACAGAAATTTTAAGTCCCAAAACAAAGAACTACTTGATCGGCACAAATTGTCCGAGTGATAAAGCTAACTGAGAAACCAGCCAAAGACCGATGTAGGGGGTAAACCGTACAAAATACTGGCAGCAAACCAAACCTCCTGTCATTCTACCCACAATGAAAACTGAACTGGAGATGGATAGACGACCCATGAATCGAGACAACAGACTAACTGCTTGGCCAACTCCTCCGAGACGACGATCAAGATACAACCGACTCCGCAGGCAACATATATATGCGCTCCACAATCAGTACCCTAAAATCAGGGCGTGATGATAAGTAATGTCTTAGAAGTCTTTATATGAACACCCTTACACTTTTTTAAAAATACAACAAATGTTATTACTTTATGAATCTTCATTCTTCAAGTCTACACAATTATTTCCCAACCCCCTGGCGACGGACACATTTCTCCAAAAGAGAGACCAGTTTGTTGATACCGTCACTGCGGATGTTTGACTCTGTTGACGGAGCCACAACCTCACCTCTTCCTGCATCCTTCATCAGTATCAAAGTGAAGTCCTCGAAGGCATTCTTTAAGGTTCGGAAACAAGAAAATCGGATGGGTCCAGTTCGGTACGGTATCAGGATTATCGATGACACTGAACCCAAGGTGTTTGGTTATGCAGATGTCTTGTGTGGTCTGGCGTTGTCGTGGTGGAGGAGGGGGTGCTCCATGTGTGGACGAACTGTTCGAATTCGAAATTGACTACAGCATGCTGTTTATCAAGCACTGTCATAGCGGAAGAGGTCTACACATTTGTACTTATAGAGAATAAAGATGTAGAACATTAATGACGTTTGTTTTATTTAAAAAGCTTTAAGAGTTTTCAGGTACGAAATTTGGAGGTATTACTTTTCAGAACACCCTCGTACTTTCATAACTAAACCGTTCGCTGAGGAAAAGATAGCCCTAGCCACAAAGAAATTAAAACGGAAAACCTCCAGGACCAGGTAATATTACGCTGAAGTTCTCGCAAATAATAGTACAAATTTTTCTGTTCTTAACCAAACTTCTGAACGATTTTTTGACATTGGGTAGGATGCCTGCCATCTAGAAATTAGCAAAAGCTGTACAATAAAAAAGTTTGCGGACAAAGATCCGTCTAATCATAGAAGCAGTAGACAAATCTATTTGATTAAAAAATTGCTAAGGCGCACGGAAAGGGTCCTCTGACAGGTTACACTCGTATAGGGATCTTCACGTACTTAATCAGTGCCAGTTTGGCTTTAGGAAAGGAGAAGTATTGAAGATGCATTTAACAAGGTGACAGAAATAATAGATGCAGGGAACAAAAAATACACAAATGAAATATTTATTGAGTTCGTGAGAACATTTGATAATACAGTGTCCCGCATTGTTTGCCCGGAGTCGCGACCTGCCGGCTTCATCGATTACTGTAGATCCGTGGAATGGTCAGCCGGCACACAGAACAAATAAAAAAATCTAGTAAAGGCTGCCAACAGGAGACGATTTTGGGAATTAGCAATCGATCTCTTGCTGTGCCAGTTGGAACAAGATGACCAAGTCAATGTGGTGGCGCAGGCTGATGGTGTTTTGACTGTGGTGTCGAGGTGCTCTAGAGCTGAACTGGAAGAAATGGCGAATGGGGTCGCTTCCCACATACAGCGATGGTGTGTAAACAACACGTTCACCACAGCCCAACTGGAAATCACTTACGTATTCCTTGAAGATCAGTTTTCATTATCTAGTAACTCTGCAGTTAATTTAGGATACACCTCCATCACCAGACAAGCAGTCACATGATACCTTGGGATCCAACTGGACGAAAACCGTAGCTTCACAGAACACAACATTTTGAATGCTTTGTAATAGTCTCTTCTAGTATATTTTAAGTGTTCTTCTATAGTTAAATTTCTTCTCTTCAAAGTATTGCTCACTAACAAAAGTTGTATAATAAGCTTGGAGACAGACCATCTCCCTGGGTGATTCCGGATACAATGTGGAACGGACTAGACGTTGTTGCAAGAAGTTTAATTTCAGATACTGCATTTATAAGAGTTTGTTTAGCTATTTCCAGAGTTGTTCTGTCTATTGCGTCTGGCGAGTGAGTCTCTGCTGAACACAGTTGTAAAGCCAGAAGTCCTCTGTAGTTCGGAAACACTACTTTTGTCTGGCTGCAAAGCGGTATTAGAAGATCTGAGAAAAGAGAAAGAAGAATACTGCGAAAATTTTTAGATAAGGCAAAGCTAGATCAATGACGGCAAACTGGAGTTCGAAATCAAATAGGACACTATACTGATTCTTTTCTAAAGTAATAGATGACATCAGGAAAAGACATGCCCACTCTATGGACACCTAGTAACAATGACGACAGGTTAACAAAGAAGATCCACACATTCTTCGAAAAAACGAAGACAGATAGCGAAAGTTGGTTGGAAGAGACAAAAAAGGACAAGGAAGAAACGTAGGTTGCTCGCTTCTTCTCAAACCGATACACTTTCCAACTGTTTCATGTTTTCCTTCTATGTCAGTTGTTCCAAGCTTTCTTTTTTGTCTAAATACTTTTTCACACTTACTGTTTCACCATCTGAGCTTTCTTTGCTTGTTCAGTTGAGCTGTTCCAAATGCAATGTCCTTAATTGCCTCTGTAAAGTTGTTGGAGACAATATGCACTTCCTTTGAAAATTTACTCATTTGCCTTCAAAGTTTCGTAATTAAATTTCTTAGCTATGCCTGATTATTTAATGATTTTGTATTTTGGAAAAAAATTCTATGTGTATCTCAGCTGGATAGTGAGCTGAATCAACATCCATTCCTTACTTAGCTCTGACGATGTTGATTTATTGAAAATTGTATCTGGAGATGGCGAAATGAGCGATTTGAAACTCTTCCTAATTAGAGTTAGATGATATCCATGTTTTTTTTTTTTTTTTTTTTTGCTTTCTAGGTAGTTTTTGAAGGGTGTTGTCATTGTTTTAAGATGGAATGACTTTTTGGCGACTGAAATCCCCCACCATGATAATTATGTTGTTCTTGTGACTTTCAACAGCCCGTTTTCCAGATTTTTCCCAGACGTTTTCTACTGTGACTCTGCTCTTGTTTTTGATTTTGAACCATTCAGTGTGACTATTTTTTTACATTTCTACTATTGCTATAATAATTATAATAATACTATTACTATGCTAGGACACAACTATGTAATCAATCAAAGCATGTAAAAACTTAAAAAATATATATATATATTACACGCAGGGCCTATTATACAGACAGAGAGAGTAGATCTATAGGAAGCAATACAATTCACTCAAAGCAACTAAAGCACATCCGCCGAACTGCTATTGTAGAGCTATTGCGGGAAGAAATGCAAACGGTACTTCCTTTTTGTTGTACTAAAATGCAGGATGCAATCATTGGAGTATTAAAATAAAGTAATGGAAATCTGTCGTATAAACTAAGGCATAGTTTATGAAACCATGCAAAGATCAGTTAAATACAAGACCCACAAAAAGGGGATTCTTCGATCGGAACCAGATATGGTAATACGTTGTCGTCCTTGACTGACCCATGACGTGCGGCAGGTGCGGTTGCGCCTCGAGCCAGCTGCGTAAATTCGACATCGCTTGCCGGATGTCGTCCTCCGTCGTCCCAATTCGCTGTCGGACAACTGCTATCTCTTCCTCCGTCGCCACTTTGAACACCACCTTGTCCGCCATGCCTGCAACAGAGAAACTTCACGTAAGAGGTAAACATCAGTTAGTGCCATAAAAAGTGTTAAAGCTAATTTCTTTAGCAAGTGAGAACGTTGGTATCCTGTGAGTCGATCTCTGTTGCCTGTTATACCTTGTGGTGACAATAGTCGTAGAATACCTCCTAATACCGTGTCGGAACTCTTTTTGCCGGCGTAGTGCAGCAACTAGGCGTGACATGGACACAATGGAAATGAGCGTTTGGCGTCGTTGGCCGGGAGGCCTGTAACCTCCCCCCTCACTTATCGACCTTAATGACAGTGAAAAATTAAACCGCGTGTACCTAATGGAAATTTGGGAAAAGCAATCGTCACCGAAGTTAATCTATCGGTAAAGAGGGAGGAAAGGGTTACATCTAAATGAAAGGAAAAATGCAAATGAAACTGGTGGAAATTAATTTTGAAAAAGGGGTAAAGTTAATAAGGAAAGTAAATGTGCGGCCGTTACGTTAACAATTAACTAGCGGTAATTAGATATTTGAGATTTGGGGGAAATCACGGTCGCCAGTCCTAAGGACAATTACTATAGTAACTGAAAAAGAAAGGTTATTACACATATAATTAACACTAGAAGCGTGGCAGCTGAAGGTTGACACGTGTAGTGTGAAAACTGAAAGTTTGTCAGAAGTAATAAATTTCGCTACACTCTGACTTAATTTAGCAAAAGAATTAATAAAACCGGAAAATCGAAAGTTAATTTAGTGACTGAAGTTAATAGTGAGCTTTCTTTCTGAAGCACATCGAAATCCAGTAAAATACGGTTAGTCTTGGACTACCTCAACAATCATTTCAAAAGCAACTTGACTCTACGCAATTTAGAAACAAGAGATTTTACTTTGAACTTGAATTAAATGATTCTGAACTATTAACAATAGTAAAATTTAGTACGTACCAAGCTGAGCTGCAGTCACAGGTAAGCTAAAATATGCTAACAAAACTCGCACTCTAAATTTGTGCTCGTGTAACCTAAATATTGTAGCCAGCTACTGAACTTTGAAATTAAAGCAGTGAAATCTAATTATATTATTTTAATGCTGGCGTTTGAATTTCAACGACACTCGGGTTCATTTCGGAAAAGGAAGGGACCCTGCTTGGCAATGCAATTGGGACAATGAGCAACAAAGGTTCATGCTAAGTTGCTGTAATTTTGCGAGGCAAATGGAACAATTTGAAAAGCTGAGGTCTGCCATACAGTTCTGAAACTTTACGTGCTTTTAGTCTTCCTTGTTGGTTGATTGAAGGTTTGAAGCCGTCGATCGAGGAGGTGGCGACAGTCACTCATTGTCGGCCGTCGCTGTTGCAGAAGCTGGATGTTGGCGCGCCTTCTTCTCGACACGGTCACCAGGCGAAACGGGCTCTTGATGTGCGCCAGCTAATGCTTCCCGTCCGCGACACCATGTCAGAAACTATCATCGCGAGTCGAGCGCAATTACATGCTGCCAAACCCCGAAAGCGCGGCAACTCGCGGGAGCGTCACACAACACACCTGCTCCACTCGCTACTCCAGCCAGACTCTCTCTGTTCAGCCCGCGCTCCAAGCGGCAGAGTTAACACTCCCAAAGATCCTACACACTTTGATTCTTCACACGACCTATCGATGTAATCGTTCGATAGCAGTTTTCCCTAGGCAAGACCCAGCGTAAAATACAAATAATATTTACGAAACAAACCAATTATACATCGACATAAATACATAAATATATATATACAAATAGTAAAACAATTACAATATATAAAGAGACAGAAATGTCATATCTTGAGGTAACAAAGCAAGGAAAGAAAATAATAGTACAATAGATGGAAATAGGAGGATATGCATTTCCGGCGTTACACGTGCCCCACATTGTCTGAGGATGTTCGTGTAACGTAAACAGACTCAGAAAATGTCCCAAAAAAGAAACAGCGGAAATGCATATGCTCAAAACATCAACAAAATTTAGCATTCGTCTAATTAAGCATAAATCAATTTTTAGACCATAATAATTGAGTGGAGACACTCCTAATCTTATTCCACTCTGTCATCTTGCACAAAATAAAACAGGTTGACAACATATTAAAATTCATAGAAAACATAGAAAATGGTTTAGCTATTCTAAAATTGTCAAAATTCCCAACAGTATCAAGAAATGGAATAGTATTTACAAAATTAATCAGAGTACATGGTCATAAAAACAGGTAGATCAAAATACGCAAATTAATAATTAATTACATAGAATACACATTTTTACATAACCCTTTCATAATTAATATTCTCGTCATGGGAGTCCATTAAACGCTAAACAAGAAAATAACACACATCAGATCGAAAAAAACATAAATATTGACAGTAGAATTCTTTCAGCTGTCCAGGAAGGAAAACAATTCCGCCTTCCGTACTCGCAAGTACAAAGAATGCCGACAGCGGCACAAGAGCCGACAACGGCACAAGAGCCGACAGCGGCTCGCCTCGCCAGTATTGTTGCGCCCGCGTGTGCGGCGCGCTTGATCTCACTCGCCCTTGTGACGACGTTTCCAGAACGTCCGTTTCACTGAATTCTTTCGGAAAAACTCACTCCCGAGTAATCTCAAGGAGTCCATAAACACTATCACAGTGGATAACTCAACACTGTCCATCATCACACATGTACAAGCCTGAAACTTAAAACAGCGTCTAAGTACATCGGCAATGACTAGTAAAACACATATTCATGAAATCTTACAGCTAGTTACAAAATCATATTTACATTGCTTAATCTACTGTGACTCAGCTGAAAACTTAAACTAGCAGCTTGGATTTTTCAGTTGATTAGATCATGATTAAATTGATTAAAATTAAATTGATTAATCAAAATTAATTACTTATTAATTACAACTTCTTTAATGACCTTGGTCAGTCAAAAGCATGGCAATCTAGCAAACCTTAAATCTTACACTCTATATTTACATATTGTACAAATTACCCATTGTGTGGTATTAATCGATCCTAGGTTGGTACAATTTCAAATCTACTATATTTCGTATACCTAATAGCTTTCCAGAGCTTGGATACTCTAAGCAATAAGCATTTGTGTGAGGTATACCAATGACTTTATATGGTCCATTATAAACAAACTTAAATTTAGAGATTTCATTGTCTATCTCGCTCGATTTCTCATGAGCTTTTACAAGTACTAAGTCTCCGATCGCAAACTTAGCAAAACGCGCTTTAGCGTCATGACGACGTATGCGAGCATCGGCTTTAAGCTTCATTACTTCACGCAAACGATCTTTTTTCACACCAATACTAATGTCAATCCGTGGAGGGAATTTGATTATCTCTTCCACTAAACTTTTACACTTTTGTCAATGCCGAAATTCCTCACATTACAGTAGTTCAAATTCATACCCACGTCAATACCATTCGGCCAGTTAACAATGTGTATAGGCTGGTATTGCCTATGCACACCGTCTCCTGCCTCGTCAAAACTAACTACTATTGTTTTATCTTGGGACGTACATGTCAAAGTTTTGCTTTCGCAGTTAATCACTGCACGGTACTTTAATAGCCAATCTAACCCGATAATTACTTCCGTAGTTAAGTCTGGCACGACGACAAACTCTTGTTCAAATCGTGCCCCACATATCTCGAAGTTGACAAAAATCTGTTTTGTGACCGGTTTACTGGCCTTCCCAGTAGCACCGATAATTTTCACTCCTGTTACTGGCATAACTACGATGCCAGGTCTGTCTTTCAGTAACTCAAATATTTTCCCAGATACAGCACTCAATTCTGCACCGGTGTCAATCAACACGTTTAGTTGTAGGTCGTGCATATTAACAGACACTACTATCTGTCTACACTTGTCCTCGACTGTTTCTTTATTTTCCCACAGTAAATCCTCGTCTATATCCAGGTCATTCCAGAAAAAACCATCCGGCTTTGATCCTAAATCCGGTTTATCTGGCGGCTTTTTCAGCCTCTGTTCACATACAGTTTTAATTTCAACACGTCTGTCCTGAGGCTTAGTCTGTAGCTTCGCCTCCAATACCGAAACCTTTTCCTGTAACTCGTCAACTAGTGAGTGTTGCTTTGCTATCAATTCACTAATTGTCACCTTCGTTGATTCCTCTTTAGTCAGATTGATCTCATCTGCCAATCTACCTGGAGAAATATGCCCAGTAGCATCTGAAATTACTTCCTCTGGATCTGCGCAACCCACACTGCTATCGTCTGACTGTATAATGTCAGCTCTAACCTCATACACGCTGTAATCTATGTGCTTTTCTACCAATCGTGTCCGGCTATCACTAAAATTTTCGTAATCTTTCTCCTTAATACTCTCGCAATGTTTAAACTGGAGGTTTGCGTCGGATGGGTCGGCTACTTCTACCACTATAACTTTCGGTAAAGTCTGCCGGTTAGGGCCAGAACTTTCCGTTACTACTTCAACATCTAACTCCTGCGGGACGAAACACGACGAATCTTGCTCGTGCTCCCCATTAACATCAACTATTTCTGGTAAAGTCTGCCGGTTAGGGCCAGAACTTTCCATCACTTCACAAATACTATCTTCCTGTGGGACGAGACGCGGCAAATCCTGCCCGCGCTCCCTATAAACACTCCTCCCGTACAGGCCCCTATAATCTCTTAGTTCGTCGTATAAGCGACCGAACTGCCTTAACCAGACCTCATCCCTCTCTGCATCCCCTCGCTCGATGACGGACGTTTTATCCGACATCTGATCTTCTCTCAACAATTGCGAATCATTCTTAAACTCAATCTCCAGTTCCGCTGTGGGTATTACAGCTGCCACTTTATAATCGATTTCCGGAACACTACTTAAATTGTTCTCACTGACAGTGAATGTATTTTCTGCTGCCATGTATACAGCTGATTTACTACTTGTGGGCGCACTCCTTTCTCCTAACACTGGCACACTCTCCCGCCGTTGATTATTCCATACGGAATTTTCATAACGACGACACCTGGGTTTTCTCCTGTTATTGGGCCGCCAAAATTTCTCCACGCCCGGTCGGCCCCTCACCGGCGCGGCTAATGGTTTCCCTGTCTCGTCCCAGCAGATACGCTCCCCGGATACTGCTGAGGCGGCTGGTCACACCCTCTGGCGTTATTACTATTCTGCGCAGCCCGTATCACGCTAGTATGATACTGGTTTCCGTCATTCCGGTTATTATTTGCATTGTACCGATTGTTATTACGGTCCGAACCATTATTGTCATTGCTGCGGTATGCATTATTCCCATGGTTATCGTTGTTATGGTTGGGGTGGTACCCGTTGTTGTTACCACGGCCTCTACCACTGTCGCGATTATTGCGCCAATTGTCCTCGTCCTCAACTCTTTCCAGGAAATCATTGATTGTCCTGTAATTGCTTCCTACGTAGCGTTTTGTATCATCTGGAAGCTTCTTGTAGAGTTCCCAGACTATTTCGGATTCCGTGCGGCGATCACGCAAATATTCCAACTTGCGGATCCAGCCCTCACAAAACTCCCTCATCGAACCGCGCGAATTCGCATCGAAAGGCCTCGATACGACAAATTCGCGCCAGACACTTTGCTGTTTTTGCTCCGACCAGTATTCAGCCAGAAACAAATTTTTAAACTCGTCAAAAGTCAGGTTCGTAATGTTGAGGTTTAAGCCCCAACGCTTGGCATCACCAGCCAGCACATCAATAACCGCATTAATTTTTCTCTCATTAGTCCATGATCTGGGTAAAACTCTTTCACAATTTTTAATGAAATCCGTCGCGTGTATACCGCCTTTTTTCAAGGGGTCGAACCGCTCCTCTTTCGTCAACAATTCCGAACTATGTGCACAGATTGGCACATAGCTCTGTTTTTCATCAAGTTTCTTTTCTAATTCCGACACTCTCGTAATTACTTGGCAAGTGGTTGTCGCAAGCGTTTCCACTTCCCTCTTTTTCTCTTCGCAGGTATTAGCCTGCTCCCTCACTTTAGTGTCTACTTCGGACACTAAAGCCTTTAAAGTTTCCACCTTCTGTTGATCCTCTTTTTTCACTAATTGAATTTGTTCCGTCACCTTATTCTCGATGATCGGAGCAACTGCTTCTCCTACACTTTTCTCGATTCTGCTAATTTCGGAATCAAAACGAATATTTATGCTCGCAATTTCCGCCTGAACGCCTATCATTTCCTGTTTAAGATTACCGATTTCGGTATTAATTACAACAATATCTTCTTTGATTTTATCAACTTTTGTATTAACAACTCCAACATTGTTGTTAACAACATTAATAGCTTTGTTCTGATTGTCTAGCTTTCGTTCAATCTTTTCAGACTGAGCTTCTTGCTTGGCAGACAGAGCTATAATTTCTGCCGATTGACTCTTGATTTCATTAATCAAAACATTCAATAAATCAGTTAAATTCCCGGAGACTACCAGTTTTACTTCCGTAGCTGGTTCCTCCATACATGTTCCCCCGTATTCATCATCAAGGGGTACAGATTTGATTTTCGCTTCCGATTCCGAAACATTTTCTTAAGTTTGGAATTCCATTTCTGCTCTTTGTTGCGTTTCGGCGGTCGCGTCTTTCATGCTAGCCGCCTGCCCCTGAACAATGGGAACCGCCGTGCGCGTTTCCCACTGTTCGACCGATTGTTCCGTATCCAAGTCTACCAAATTTTGGTAATTGTTACCTTCACTCATTTTAATAATTTTCAATATAACTGCCAAATCTCAAATATAATTAGGATTACTCCCACTACTTATTCTCGCTGACGTAACGGCCTGTACGTAACCAGTACTTTGTTACGAGATTTGCACCATACAAAATTCGTGTCCAGAACAACCTCAAAACTGAAGATTGTCCTGTCACGGTCGCCACGTGTAACCTCCCCCCTCACTTATCGACCTTAATGACAGTGAAAAATTAAACCGCGTGTACCTAATGGAAATTTGGGAAAAGCAATCGTCACCGAAGTTAATCTATCGGTAAAGAGGGAGGAAAGGGTTACATCTAAATGAAAGGAAAAATGCAAATGAAACTGGTGGAAATTAATTTTGAAAAAGGGGTAAAGTTAATAAGGAAAGTAAATGTGCGGCCGTTACGTTAACAATTAACTAGCGGTAATTAGATATTTGAGATTTGGGGGAAATCACGGTCGCCAGTCCTAAGGACAATTACTATAGTAACTGAAAAAGAAAGGTTATTACACATATAATTAACACTAGAAGCGTGGCAGCTGAAGGTTGACACGTGTAGTGTGAAAACTGAAAGTTTGTCAGAAGTAATAAATTTCGCTACACTCTGACTTAATTTAGCAAAAGAATTAATAAAACCGGAAAATCGAAAGTTAATTTAGTGACTGAAGTTAATAGTGAGCTTTCTTTCTGAAGCACATCGAAATCCAGTAAAATACGGTTAGTCTTGGACTACCTCAACAATCATTTCAAAAGCAACTTGACTCTACGCAATTTAGAAACAAGAGATTTTACTTTGAACTTGAATTAAATGATTCTGAACTATTAACAATAGTAAAATTTAGTACGTACCAAGCTGAGCTGCAGTCACAGGTAAGCTAAAATATGCTAACAAAACTCGCACTCTAAATTTGTGCTCGTGTAACCTAAATATTGTAGCCAGCTACTGAACTTTGAAATTAAAGCAGTGAAATCTAATTATATTATTTTAATGCTGGCGTTTGAATTTCAACGACACTCGGGTTCATTTCGGAAAAGGAAGGGACCCTGCTTGGCAATGCAATTGGGACAATGAGCAACAAAGGTTCATGCTAAGTTGCTGTAATTTTGCGAGGCAAATGGAACAATTTGAAAAGCTGAGGTCTGCCATACAGTTCTGAAACTTTACGTGCTTTTAGTCTTCCTTGTTGGTTGATTGAAGGTTTGAAGCCGTCGATCGAGGAGGTGGCGACAGTCACTCATTGTCGGCCGTCGCTGTTGCAGAAGCTGGATGTTGGCGCGCCTTCTTCTCGACACGGTCACCAGGCGAAACGGGCTCTTGATGTGCGCCAGCTAATGCTTCCCGTCCGCGACACCATGTCAGAAACTATCATCGCGAGTCGAGCGCAATTACATGCTGCCAAACCCCGAAAGCGCGGCAACTCGCGGGAGCGTCACACAACACACCTGCTCCACTCGCTACTCCAGCCAGACTCTCTCTGTTCAGCCCGCGCTCCAAGCGGCAGAGTTAACACTCCCAAAGATCCTACACACTTTGATTCTTCACACGACCTATCGATGTAATCGTTCGATAGCAGTTTTCCCTAGGCAAGACCCAGCGTAAAATACAAATAATATTTACGAAACAAACCAATTATACATCGACATAAATACATAAATATATATATACAAATAGTAAAACAATTACAATATATAAAGAGACAGAAATGTCATATCTTGAGGTAACAAAGCAAGGAAAGAAAATAATAGTACAATAGATGGAAATAGGAGGATATGCATTTCCGGCGTTACAGGCCCCTTACGGGGTCAGGTCCGGCCGCCTTGTTTCAGGTCTTATTACATTCGACGCCACATTGGGCGACCTGGGCGCCGGATGGGGATGAAATGATGATGAAGACAACACAACTCCCAGTCCCTGAGCGGATAAAACTCCGACCCATCCAGAAATCGAACCTGGGGCCGTAGGACGGCAATCCGTCACGTTGATCACTCAGCTATTGGGGCGGACATGGACTAAATAAATCGTTGGAAGTCCGCTGCAAAAATATGGAGCCACGCTGCCTCTATAGCCGTCCATAATTGCAAAAGTCTTGCCAGTGCAGGGTTTTGTGTATGAACTGAACTTTCGATCACGTTCCATAGATGTTCGTTGAGTGGCCAAATCATTCGCTCGAACTGTCGAGAATGTTCTGCAAATCAATAGCGAGCAATTGTGACCTAAATGATAATTAATTGAAACCCTCAGTTGCAGACAGGTGTTGTTGATATACCTCAATGGGGACAGCTGAAAATGTGTGCGCCGACCAGGACGCGAACCCGGGATCTCCTGCTTACATGGCAGACGCTCTATCCATCTGAGCCGCCGAGGACAGAGATGAATAGCGCTACTGCAGGGACTTATACCTTGCACGCCTCCCGTGAGACCCACATGCCCAACTGTCTACAATCTACATACGTAATGTTCCTAATAGATATTTCCCCATCCACTCATTACTCGCGCCAACTACGGTGACGATTCCCGTAAGAGTTCGGGCAACCTGTGCGCATTCGCACAGACGAAGGTCAATGGCCGGGTAGCCTTTAAGTATACATGAAGATAGTAACTGTGCTCGAAAGAACAGATACCACTGATGACCGTGCAACTTCTCTAGAATAAATGATAATTAACTGAAACCCTCAGCTGCAGACAGGTGTTGTTGATATACCTCAATGGGGACTGCTGAAAATGTGTGCCCCGACCGAGGCACAACAACACCTGTCTGCAGCTGAGGTTTTCAATTCATTATCATTTATTCTAGAGAAGCTGCACGGTCATCAATGGTATCTGTTCTTTCGAAGACAGTTACTATCTTCATATACAATTGTGACACGGTGCATTGTTTGGGAATATGAAGCCCAAGAATAGCTACACATGGTCTCCAAGTAGCCGAACATAACCATTTCCAGTTAATGATCGGTGCAGTTGGTTCAGAGGACCCAGTCTATTGCATATAAACACAGCCTACACCTTTATGGAACCACCACCAGTTGGCGCAGTGCCTTTAACAACTTGGGTCCATGGCCTCGTGGGGTCTGAGCCACACTCGATCCTACTATCAGCTATTACCAAAAGAAATCGGGACACATCTGACGAGTCTACGGTTTTCTAGTCGTCTTGGGTCCTCCAAAGCAGTCACCAGCCCAGGAAAGGCGCTGCAGGCTGTGTCATGCTGTTAGCAAACTCACTCGCGTCGGTCGTCTGTTGCCATATCCCATTAACGCCAGATTTTGCCGCGCTGTCCTAACCGATACGTTCGCCTTACGCCCCACATCGATATCTGCTGTCATTTCACGCAGTGTTGCTTGTCTGTTAGCACTGATAATTCTACGCAAAACCCTCTAGGTCGTTAAGTGAAGGTCATCGACCACTGCGTTGCCCGTGGTGAGAGGTATTGCCAAAAATTTGGTATTCTCGGCACATTCCGGAGACTGTGGATCTCGAAATATGGAATTCCCTGTGCCATGCTTCTGGCTCCAAGTACAATTCCGCGTTAACAAGTCTTAATTCCCATTGTATATCCCATCGTGCGTCAATAACCACGTCGGAAAGCTTTTCACATAAATTACCTGAGTACAAATGACAGCTCAAAAAATGGATCAAATGGCTCTAAGCACTATGGGACTTAACATCTGAGGTCATCAGTCCCCTAGACTTAGAACTATTTAAACCTAAATAACCGGAGGACATCACACACATCCATGCCCGAGACAGGATTCGAACCTGCGACTGGAGCAGCAGCGCGGTTCCGGACTGAAGGGCCTAGAACTGCTCGACCACAGCAGCCGGCTAATGACAGCCCCGCCACATGTAGGGCTGTATACGCATATCACTATCCCATGACTTTTTGACTTTTGTCACCGCAGTGTATTCCTTATAACACAGTATATATATATATATATATATATATATATATATATATATATATATCAGTCCTACATTTAACACTACACTTCAACAGAATAAGATTAGTAATGACAATGGCAACGGCTAACGAGAGCTCCGAAGTATTTTGCAAAACTTCAATATGTTTAGCATCAGATCCGAGTGTGACACAGTTGAATAGCAGAACCTAGTGAACGTGCAAAGTTTACAAGATTAACCGACTGCAATTTTCTGTTTCTGTCTTGCTCGTTCGTTTGCTGCGTTTGTGTGTTAATAAGCGCACAGACTTTTCTCATAGTCGATTGTGACGTTTCTATTAAGAAACCTACAATGTTAGTGACCAGTGATGGCTGGTTCGACTATCACTTACGCCATTGCAGAGTCATCTTCTCGTAACATCGAAACATCAATGAAGCGAGTCGATGCGAGCGCAGGTGGCACCTACGCGACTGGATGATAGCAGCTGACATTGACTACGGTAACCCATCACCAATCATCTGTCGTCTCTGGCAACACTATATCTCCCCAGACAAAGCAGTCCTTTTCGAGAACGTACCTGACACCGCGACGACGACTGTTTAATGGCGGTAAGTGATGTTCCGCACTGTTGTCGAATTGTAGGTGATAACATTTGTATTTTCGTTAGACAAATTGAACATGTTGATCTCTAGCTGTAAGAAGGAGGCATAACAATTAAAGGAATCATTGTGCGTCTACAGCGTTCAAAAGTTTTTCTAGTGTGTTTCCTTTGATACCTAACAGCACAGTTATTAACGAGATGTCCAAATACGGCCTCTCCCTTAGTCATATGTGCGCAGCTGGGTTGTAGTTACATAAATTCTTTTCGACGTACAGCCAAATTTATCGTGAAGATTTTAGTAAAGTGACGTGGAAATTGCAGATCCCATTCGAGGAAAATAGTTTCAGAGTCAATCTATATGAATAAAAATGTAAATGTTCGTTTGTTCAAGGTCGTGTATCTCCGAATGCTTTGAAATTTTGACACAGCTTTACATTCTAACACAGACATGTTTTTAGATACCTACTTACCTAGCAACGGGTCGCAATTAGAATCGGTCAACTCATACAACCTCATACGACTGGTATATGAAATATTGTTCGTCTGTATGGGACCCTTACCAGTCGCGTCTTATTCAAGAGATTGAGAAGGTACAAAGAAGAGCGACAAGATTCGTGACGTACATTTAGCCATCGCGAGAGCGTCTCAAATCTCATAGAAAGTTTGAAGTGGGACACACCTCCAGGTAGACGATGCGCTAAACGGAAGGGGCTGCTCACTAAATTCCGAAATCCGATCTTCACCGAGGATGTAGAGCATATATTATTACCACCAACTTTCAAATCGCGCAATGATCACCATTTAAAGATAAGGGAAATTAGAGCTCGTACTGAGGCGTTCAGACAGTGGTTTTTCCCTCGCGCGATCCGCGAGTGGAACAGAGGCGGGGAAATATGACTTTGGCGCGAGTTGTGTCCACTGCCACACACCGCCTGGTGGCTAGCGGAGTATATATGTAGATGTAGATGTAGGATCAGTCATAGGTAAAGCAGAGGCCTACTTGATTCATTTTTAGGATAATAAGGAAATGCAATCAGTATACGAAGGAGACTGAACAGAAAACATTCGTGCGACTCATCTTTGAATATTGGCCAAGTGTGTGGGACCCATATCAAATAGGACTAACAGGGGATATTCAGCAAAGAAGAGAGAGGTAACACACAGGTTTGTTATACTTGAGCCGTGGTAAAAAATGCTGTTTTGAAGAACGCGCCGCAGCGCGTAGTGTGAAGCAGTCGCGCGGTGGCGCCGGTGTGGCAATCGTAGCTTTGGTGTCTCCCTCTGGTGGGAGAGGGGAAAAGTTGCCTGTTCACGTGCATTTAAGGGGCGCTATGAGTTCGCCAGTGAGTCAGTCTGGGCCAGTCTCCGTCCGCATTTGTTAGGCATTTAGTGTCTGTCTGTCGTTCGGAGTGCTAGTATGTCTGTCGTTCGAATCAACCTTTAAAGCCGGTAAAATGAGTCTTTCCACTCCGTCAGTATGAGAACTCAGCGAGTGGTCGCCCGGTCGGGGCTTAGTTCCTGCATCTGAGTCTGCGCGTTAGGCCGCCAGTCTGCTCGAGTTTGCTCAGGCAATGGTCATTGGTGGTTGGATCGATCGGTTGGTCGGTCGCGCACTGAGACACAAGATAACTTGTCCGTCTTGAGCGTCGGTGCGTGTGAAGTCGCCACGTGAGTCCAGTGGGTCGCGCCGTATAGCGAGGGGTAGTGACTTCGCGGTCGACAGGAGAGTAACAGGAGTCAACCCACGAAATCAGTCTGGCCGGTGCGAGCTGCGACGCCGTGGTGTAATCAGGTTCTCCGAGCGCTCCTGGGTCCCTTCAGTTACCATCTCGTGGAGCTTGGCTCGATCCTTTTCTGGTGCAGGGATGTCGTTTTGCCAGTGGGCGTGTTTCCTCAGCATGGTTGGGTCCGAGCCAGTATTTCCGCCGTCGTTTGTCTGCAAGTGAGTGGTAGACGCACCAGCAGTGCAGTCGCGGCGGAGCAGCAGTCGCGGACGGAGCAGCGGGCAGTTAGTCGGTTGGTGCGGACCGGGAAAGACGGGAGATCGGCGCGCCTTCCTGTGTCTGTTGAAGCGGCTGGCAGCGGACCAGTAATGAACCGTGATTTATTTTCAAAGAATATTCTTAAGAATTCAATTTACTTCCTAGCGATTCATCAAGAACGTTAACACATTTAATCACACTATGTAAGCGTGGAAGTAGTTGCCAGGGGGTAACTGATGAAATCATAACCAAATTGCTTTTAACAAATGGTAATTTATTCACTTTAATGGTGCCTAAAAGCATTTTTTAAAAGAAACACATTTAAAATTATAATCAGAAAGTACCCTCCAAGTATCAAGTTACAATTTATTCAGAGACAGGAAAGAAACAAGTTTTTGACTGTATGAGCTTTCTGGCAGAGTACCTTGCCGCACTCTTTTGACACGGCCGTAGTTACGACCGCTAACAACATCCTCTGAGAGACTACACTGGTGCAAATCTGCAACACACCAGATAACTTTAAACTAAAAGCTTTAACAATTTACACAAGCACACAAACTATGCACCCCCATAGGAGGGATGGAAATGATACAAAACACTAAAAATTGAAATATTAACTTTACCACCGAAGGTGCAACTTGATTTTAACTTCTGAGAAAGTCTTACGGTGAAGGGTGGCAACCCTATATACAAAAATGACTATTTAAATAAAATCCCATGTAATGCGATCTTATATAAAATAATACAAGGTTGGCCAAACAGGTTAACATGCGCTGCAGTACACAGATTATGCCTCTCAAGATGATAGGCAAGATCAAAACATATTTCAGGGATTAGGCCGTTACGCTCCAGGCAATAAATTCGTTAGCACACCGAATCCGTCAAACATGGCAGAGGCAGCTTCGAACGACAGACAGACACTAACTGCCTATCAAATGCGGACGAGGGACAGACCAGCTAGCTGGGGACGAGAGACTGACCCCAGACTGTCTCCGACTGACCAACTGGCGAACTCATAGCGCCCCTTAAATGCACGTGAACAGGCAACCTTTCCCCTTTCCCACCAGAGGGAGACACCAAAGCTGCGTTTGTCACAGCGGCGCCACCACCAGAAACGGAGGGCGACTGCTTCACACTACGCGCTGCGGTGCGCTCTTCAAAACAGCAATTTTTACCACGGCTCAACCTCCTGCCCTCAAACTAGAACCCGGGGATGGTATGCCGAAATAAACTAACTAGCAGCTTCCAAAAAGGAACAAGACAGTGGCCGAGAATCCGCAAGCGAAACACTCGGTCGGATCCACCCCTGCAGAGGAAATACGCCCTCTGGCTACTCGACATCCCTGCCCCGGGAAGAGACCGACCTGAGTCCAGCAAGACGACCAATTGACAGCCATTGCTAAGCAAGCAACGAAAATAGCGAGATACCCGCTCGGACTTCAACAATGCACAGGAAACATGCCGCAGGCTATCCGACATCCCTACACAGTAGAAGGCACCGAGCTAAGCCTCACAAGATGACCAAGGTTGAAGGGACTATTCGAAGCTGACAACCAATGAGCTACCAGAGCTTTAAGGCCAGAAGCTAATGTCTAAACGGATTACCAGTGCCCACTAGATTCTTCGGAGCTAGACTTTAACACAGTTAACCTAATCTGCAACGCAGCCATCTTTCGCTGCAACTCAACCACTTCCTTACGATCAGCCTCGTTTACAGAAAGTTGTTCTAGATCAGAGACCGGTTAAACACGTGCACCAAATGTGCGCGTAAGCTAGCTAACTGCTAGCGACTCGGTTGATCAATGCAAAACCAGTCTAAATGTTGTTGAAACTCACCGACCTCTCACGCCGCCACTGCCATGGCTGTCGGAAAGGAACCAATAACTCCCTGTGAAATTTGGACCGGATTGAGCGAGGCATCTTTTAAGTCTGCACGCAACTCAGGAACAGTGCCTTGTTTGTTTATATTACGAATACGCAACTCATATAACAGTTGATTTTTGCGCAACAGGCCGAATCATGTACATTCTCTGGCGCCATGACAACCCGAAACATGCAGCTAAACAGTCACTTGGCCAAAGCGAAATATTACAAAATTATAAAATAAGTTCAACTACAATTCCATCAGTTACTGCCGGCCAGAATGGCCGAGCGGTTCTAGGCGCTACAGTCTGGAAACGCGGGACCGCGACGGTCGTAGGTTCGAATCCTGCCTCGGGCATGGATCTGTGTGACCTCCTTAGGTTGGTTAGGTTTAAGCAGTTCTACGTTCTAGGGGAGTGATGACCTCAGAAGTTAAGTTCCATAGTGCTCAAAGGCATTTGAACCATTTTTGTAATATTTCGCTTTGGCCAAGTGACTGTTTAGCTGCATGGTGGCCAGAGAATGTCCAGGATTAGGCCTGTTGCACCGCAGTCAACTCTTATATGTGTTGCGTATTCGTAATATAAACAAACAAGGCACCGTTCCTGAGCTGCTTGCGGACTTAAAAGATATCTTGGTCAAACCGGTCCAAATTTCACCGGAAGTTATTGGTTCCTTTCCGACAGCCATGGCAGTGATGGCAGGAGAGGTCGGTGAGTGTCAACAACATTTAGACTGGTTTTGCATTGATCAACCGAGTCGCAAGCAGTTAGCTAGCTTATGCGCACATTTGGTGCACGTGTTTAACCGGCCTCTGATCTAGAACAAGTTGTTGTAATAAACGAGGCTGATCGTGAGGAAGTGGTTGAGTTGCAGCGAAAGGTGGCTGCGTTGCAGATTAGGTTAACTTGGTTAGAGTAAAAAAAAAAAAAAACCATTTGTTAAAAAGGAAAAAAATTACCATTTGTTAAGAAGGAATTTGCATATGATTTCACCAGTTACTCCCTGGCAACTACTTCCACGCTCACATAATGTGATTAAATGTGTTAATGCTCTTGATGAATCGCTAGTAAATAAAATAAATTCTTACGAATATTCTTTGAAAATAAATCACGGTTCAAGACCAGTGGGCGACTGTGACGGAGATGCTGATAAAACTGAACTGGCAGACGCTTGAAGATGGAGGCAAACTATCCGGAGAAAGCCTAATTAGTAAATTTCAGGAACCAGCTTTAAATTACGAGCCTGCAAATATGCTACAATACGCTAAGTATCGGTCCTGTAGGACAGCTTAGACCAATTACAGCGCAATTAATCATTCCCACTCCACACATGAATGGAACAAGAAGAAACCTTAATAACTAGTACATTGTGAAGCTTCCACTGTCATACAATTCACAGTGTTTTGCACACTATGGATGTAGATGCAGAATTATTGTTATAAAGAAACCTGTTTTCATGTTCTGCGTCACATATAGAGGACGCGAACACTTAGCGCTAGGAATGGGAGAAGAGAGAAAGTAAAAATCACATTACCTATACAGGATGAACCAGAAAAATTGCAGAGCTTGTTCAGGGATATTTTCTGAGAATTTTGGTATAAAGGCCTGTGGTCTCCGATGGCACGTTACGAAGTAATAATGTAATTTTGAATTAACAGGCTTTATTACTAGAATCATCTCTGTTTCTGCGAAACAGATCCTTTATCATTTAGCTACAAAATAGCAGGTCAGCAACTGGAAGCAGTTAATACCATAAATTATCTGGGAGTACGCATTAGGAGTGATTTAAAATGGAATGATCATATAATGTTGATCGTCGGTAAAGCAGATGCCAGACTGAGATTCATTGGAAGAATCCTAAGGAAATGCAATCCGAAAACAAAGGAAGTACGTTACAGTACGCTTGTTCGCCCACTGCTTGAATACTGCTCAGCAGTGTGGGATCCGTACCAGATAGGGTTGATAGAAGATATAGAGAAGATCCAACGGAGAGCAGCGCGCTTCGTTACAGGATCATTTAGTAATCGCGAAAGCGTTACGGAGATGATAGATAAACTCCAGTGGAAGACTCTGCAGGAGAGACGCTCAGTAGCTCGGTACGGGCTTTTGTCAAAGTTTCGAGAACATACCTTCACCGAAGAGTCAAGCAGTATATTGCTCCCTCCTGCGTATATCTCGCGAAGAGACCATGAGGATAAAATCAGAGAGATTAGAGCCCACACAGAGGCATACAGACAATCCTTATTTCCACGAACAATAAGAGACTGGAGTAGAAGGGAGAACCGATAGAGGTACTCAAGGTACCCTCCGCCACACACCGTCAGGTGGCTTGCGGAGTATGGATGTAGATGTAGATGTAGATGTAGAAAATACTTTCACAAGAGTGAAAAAGGATAAATTATGCAACCACGAGGGCGTAATAACACTCAAAGATGATGTTATTCGTGGGTGCCTACGTAGAGATGTAAAACTGCTGTTAAGGGGTTGCCCTCGCTACGGGAACAGGTGTGCGTGTCACCGTGTTGCCGTTTTTCCATTGTGTTCAGTCAACCCAAAGACGAGATGCATATCGGCCGATTCTTCAAGGGTGAATCTATCCATATCGTTGTGTATCACTGTTAACGTACTAACTCTGCTGGAAAAACCAAGCCGAGATTGCACCGAGAAATACTGAATGCAAGCTTGAGGATCAAGGGTAAAGTAGGCCTTACTGTTGTCAACAGTAAGTACTATGGGTGAATAGAGTAATGTTGTCTCCAAACAAGATAAACAGCGCATATCGTCAGCAGTGTCACTGTTGTGCAGATATTTTCAATGCAGTACCGGTACAAGCGGCAAGAAAACAAGCGAAATGTAAGTACACTATAACCACCCACTGGAGACCACCATCACACCAAAATAGTCTGAAAATGCGGAAAATACCCCTGGACAACCTGCGATATATTGTCGGTGAAGTTCTGGTTCACCTAGTATACATGCAAAATGACATTTTCATTAGACTGACAACGCATCTTATGCGCATTAAAAATGGTTCAAATGGCTCTGAGCACTATGGGACTTAACTTATGAGGTCGTCAGTCCCCTAGAACTTAGAACTACTTAAACCTAACAAACCTAAGGACATCACACACATCCATGCCCGAGGCAGGATTCGAACCTGCGACTGTAGCGGTCGCGAGGCTCCAGACTGAAGCGCCTAGAACCGCTCGGCCACTTCGGCCATTATGCACATTACATGTACCATATGCTAATTCACAGGAATAGATAATATTTATTTTAATGTAAGCTTTGCCGGGTAGAATCTCTAAAATTAGTGTTTGTAATTCGGGTTCAATGTTTTCCATTGTGTTTTTTGAAGGTCTCGTCGTAAAAAAAAAAAAAAAAAAAAAAAAAAAAAAAAAAAAAAAAAAAAAACACTTTTGGGGGACGACAGGGAAAAAGCTATAATCGCTTCCGACAGATTTTGGCATTACAGTTATTTTCGAACATCTCCAGTCCTCTTTATCAGGACATCATATAAGGGTGGGTCAGCGTGGGCCCTCGGCCCTTCTACCTGCTGGATGGCTGAGAATTTCACTTTTTAATTACATTTCGCTGCATGGTTGTAACAACTCGTGATCATACTCGTACTCTTTTAATTGAGTAGGGGCGCTGATAACTTCGCTATTTACCACCCTATGCATACTACCAGCACTACCACCACCTTGTACCTGCCGGGCAAGTCGTGGAGTTGAGACGGTGGGGATAACTGTATAATTCCTCGACCTTTGCTGAGTGACAGTTGCACTGTGTGCAGATGTCACTTGTTGCATTTTACGGGACACCGCCTAGATCGTCGCCCGCGGCTCGCCTTCTGATGTTAGCAGTTGGCTGCTAGCGGTCGCTCTGGACGCCGTTTTGCGAGGACGAACGCTGTTGTCCAGCACGGCGTGTTTTGAGAGAGAGGACGGAGAACAGTCGCTACGGCCTATGGCATTGTCTGCTGGTGCTTTGTGGAAGCGGACGTCCGTCCGACGGGGGCCGCGCAACTGCAGTGCCTCATGTAGGCTGTGTAATTATCGTAGTCCATTGTTGTCCCAAGCCCGAGAGCTTCCCGCACAAGCATCTCACGAAGGCTGTGACTGGAGGGTGGATTCTTACTTCAGCTCATGATTACGACCGCTGTTGGCTGGCTTGGGGGAGGGGATCAAACAGTGAGGTCATCGGTTCCATTGCATTGGGGAAGGATGTAGGAGGAACTCGGACGCACGCTTTCAAAGGAACCATTCCAGCATTTGCCAGAAGTGATTTAGGGAATTCCCGGCAAACCTAAATCTGGATGGCCGGACGACTGGTGTTCGCGGGAGTAGCTATCACAGATCGTTATGGAGACGTAATTTAGCAGTATGAGATTTGTCGTTTATGTTTAATAGCCATGATTGGCAAAGAAATTGTTGGTCCGCGTTTGCTGGCCACAAGCGTAACGAAGCAGAAGGTCTGGCGCGGCTGTGGCTTCGTGGGAGCGAGTCGCCACTAACTGTCCTGTACTATGTTGGAGAGTAGCTTGCCACAGTCTTACTTGTCCGGTCACCCGGACAAATAGAGTGTAAGTAGGCTGTTTGGGTTTTTATGTTGGTAACGCCACGTAGCGCTCTGCATGAAAATCACTGACTGTGCTGTGTGCAGTCTGTGGCTTGTTGGCACTGTTGGAATATTCGCTATTGTAGTGTTTCGCAGTTGGAGGTGAGCCGCCAGCAGTGGTGGATGTGGAGAGAGAGATGCCAGAATTTTGAGAGGTTACTATAAGCGGACGATCTGGACGTGTGTCCGCTAGAAAAAGGAAATTTGTAAAGATGGATGTCATGAACTGATAGATATATATATGATGACTTTTGAACACTATTAAGGTAAATACATTGTTTGTTGTCTATCAAAATCTTTTATTTGCTAACTATGCCTATCAGTAGTTAGTGCCTTCAATAGTTAGAATCTTTTATTTAGCTGGCTGTATTGGCGCTCGCTGTATTGCAGTAGTTCGAGTAACCAAGATTTTTGTGAGGTCAGTAATTCGTGAAAGGTATAGGTTATTGCTAGTCAGGGCCATTCTTTTGTAGGGATTATTGAAAGTCAGACTGCGTTGCGCTAAAAATATTGTGTGTCAGAATAAGTAAAGAGAAAACTGTTTGAGTACGTTGTTTTTCTCAGCTGTTTGAAAATCAAATAACGTAGAAGTTTACCAGCACAGTCATTCATAATTTTTCTAAGGGGACGTTTCATAAGAGCTTCGCATCCTAATTTGGGTCTCTCTATCTCGGACGCTATCACCCTTGTCGCAGCGCACCCGACCACGAATCGCAGCCGTCGACTACACGCTGAAATTTGCTGTTTCTGGTAATATGCGCTACTCCGGCTAACAGGGAGTCCATTAATGATTTCATGCCCCAATGGAATACTCTTATCTGGACAACTGATGCACTTTGCACCATTTTTCCCTTTATTGGGAACAGGGTGTTAAAATGTTAAAATGTTCGATCACTGACTCGTTAGCTTCGATTGTAATTAATTTACATCTTATAGCGGCCGCAGTCACATGTACGTGCCTCACATCAATATGTTCAGATAGGATCCTTGTTAGATTTTGCCAGTGCCTCTATTTTTGTCCGTAAATTTGTCAATAACTCACGGCAGTTATGATTCTCAAATTTGAATTTTGAGTCATGCCGATTTGCAAGAGTTACTGATGCCGCAGCCCATCCACCCCACTATCGATCATCTCGGTCCGCCGCGAGGATCTTTGACGGCGAATCTGTCGTGTATTTTTGGGTTTAAAATACCGGACGCGAAACCGCGGTTGCCAGTTCGACAGTGGGACACTTCTGGCGCAGCGGCTCCGCAGAGTGGAACTGCGCGACGGGTGCGATCTACCAGCGAGAGGATAGAAATGGAACGTCGATATGTCTTGCACGGGGACAGAGGCTGATTGTGCAATTACTACTGCTGGTGGACGGAACAGCTTCGGGAACTAAGTGCATCTTGGCTGGTCTAAATTGCTGGATGGCGAAAAAGGAAGCTGTAAGCAAATTCTTTTCGTGTGAAAAAATGAAAGTATAGCTCTTGGCATTATTCGATCAGAGTAAGGTTCCAAATGGCTTCTGTTTATCAGAAGTGAGTGTGACGTTACTGGAAGTCAGTTGATTTAACCCTTTTTAATTAGCCGGCCGAAGTGGCCGTGCGGTTAAAGGCGCTGCAGTCTGGAACCGCAAGACCGCTACGGTCGCAGGTTCGAATCCTGCCTCGGGCATGGATGTTTGTGATGTCCTTAGGTTAGTTAGGTTTAACTAGTTCTAAGTTCTAGGGGACTAATGACCTCAGCAGTTGAGTCCCATAGTGCTCAGAGCCATTTGAGCCTTTTTAATTGCCGCCTTGCTTAAGACAGTCTTGTGATTCTACACTCCTGGAAATTGAAATAAGAACACCGTGAATTCATTGTCCCAGGAAGGGGAAACTTTATTGACACATTCCTGGGGTCAGATACATCACATGATCACACTGACAGAACCACAGGCACATAGACACAGGCAACAGAGCATGCACAATGTCGGCACTAGTACAGTGTATATCCACCTTTCGCAGCAATGCAGGCTGCTATTCTCCCATGGAGACGATCGTAGAGATGCTGGATGTAGTCCTGTGGAACGGCTTGCCATGCCATTTCCACCTGGCGCCTCAGTTGGACCAGCGTTCGTGCTGGACGTGCAGACCGCGTGAGACGACGCTTCATCCAGTCCCAAACATGCTCAACGGGGGACAGATCCGGAGATCTTGCTGGCCAGGGTAGTTGACTTACACCTTCTAGAGCACGTTGGGTGGCACGGGATACATGCGGACGTGCATTGTCCTGTTGGAACAGCAAGTTCCCTTGCCGGTCTAGGAATGGTAGAACGATGGGTTCGATGACGGTTTGGATGTACCGTGCACTATTCAGTGTCCCCTCGACCATCACCAGTGGTGTACGGCCACACCATGATGCCCTGTGTGCCTCGGTCGTATGCAGTCCTGATTGTGGCGCTCACCTGCACGGCGCCAAACACGCATACGACCATCATTGGCACCAAGGCAGAAGCGACTCTCATCGCTGAAGACGACACGTCTCCATTCGTCCCTCCATTCACGCCTGTCGCGACACCACTGGAGGCGGGCTGCACGATGTTGGGGCGTGAGCGGAAGACGGCCTAACGGTGTGCGGGACCGTAGCCCAGCTTCATGGAGACGGTTGCGAATGGTCCTCGCCGATACCCCAGGAGCAACAGTGTCCCTAATTTGCTGGGAAGTGACGGTGCGGTCCCCTACGGCACTGCGTAGGATCATACGGTCTTGGCGTGCATCCGTGCGTCGCTGCGGTCCGGTCCCAGGTCGACGGGCACGTGCACCTTCCGCCGACCACTGGCGACAACATCGATGTACTGTGGAGACCTCACGCCCCACGTGTTGAGCAATTCGGCGGTACGTCCACCCGGCCTCCCGCATGCCCACTATACGCCCTCGCTCAAAGTCCGTCAACTGCACATACGGTTCACGTCCACGCTGTCGCGGCATGCTACCAGTGTTAAAGACTGCGATGGAGCTCCGTATGCCACGGCAAACTGGCAGACACTGACGGCGGCAGTGCACAAATGCTGCGCAGCTAGCGCCATTCGACGGCCAACACCGCGGTTCCTGGTGTGTCCGCTGTGCCGTGTGTGTGATCATTGCTTGTACAGCCCTCTCGCAGTGTCCGGAGCAAGTATGGTGGGTCTGACACACCGGTGTCAATGTGTTCTTTTTTCCATTTCCAGGAGTGTATTTTGAGTTTTGAGAATCTAAATAGTGATTTGTTTTGCAAGTTCTGCGACAGCTGTCACTGAAAAAAGAAATGTGGAATCTACCTTGTCCTGGCAGCTATTACGTAATTAATTGAAAATTGTGAGCCTTCTGAAGGAGGTTCCTGTATTCACATATATCGTAAGAAGCCTTTGAGTACGCTTTATGACTTTGCGCGTTAGTGCGCTTGATTAAGCGACAATATTATTCAAAACGTATGCCTTATTCGAGCCGGCCGGTGTGGCCGAGCGGTTCTAGGCGCTTCAGTCTGGAGCCGCGCGACCGCTACGTCGCAGGTTCGAATCGTGCCTCGGGCATGGCTGTGTGTGATGTCCTTGGTTTATTTAAGTTTAGGTAGTTCTAAGTTCTAGGGGACTGATGATCTCAGATGTTAAGTCCCATTTGAACCATTTGAACCTTATTCGAGGTTGTGGTGAATAATGACTGAAATATTTGTGTAAGTATCCAGTGTTGTACGTGAAGTACTGTCTGTTACTTAAATGGACCGGCGTATTCACGTTAAAATTTGGCGGTCCCAAAGACTGCTGTTTCAAAATTGGGTAGTAAATTCTCAAGTGATTTCGAGGAAAGATTATACTGAGCCGTGGCGGCTCATATCGATAGTGCCACTCTGGTGGTTTGTCTTTCCTGCCACGGTCAGGGCAGTAAGCAGCAGCCACTGGGGCCTACGCGAGGAGTAACGAGGCGAGGTCCTGTGGGGGTGTGCTCCGGGACGTGGAGGAAGACGGTTGTCGGGTTGACGCAGCGAGTGTGGGACCGGACCTGTCGCATGGAGATATACAAGTTGGCTCTGAACGGGTGGCGCCGTAGCAAGCAGCGGGAACCGGGCTTCCTGTAATTCATGTGAAGGACTAACGATTTTTGCACTGGATGTCCCAGTGGTTCCCGAGAGTTGCGGTGGCTGCTTTCGGAGAAGAGAATTGGCAAGAGCTTGTGTCTACGCTCTTTCCCGTACGATGTTGCTGCCCGCCGTTATAAACGGGTGAAAATCAGGCGCTTGTATTGACTATACGGGAACTGATGTAAAATTACATTTGTGATTGAGTCTCACTTGTACTGTGACAATTTAGAGGCGAAAACTGTGGTGGTTTCATTAGGTCTGAAACTTTGGTGTGCAACTAAGGGAGTCAGTTATTTGGGGTAACTGATGGAGCACAATTATGTTGGTCTAAGTGATACGTTCTCCACGTTTTGTCTATGGCTTTGCGAATCAAAATCGTGGGGGAGTACACGTGTGAGTAATTTGCTATTGTATTGATGGTTATGTTGTAAAGACTGTTCTCTGGTGTGTTAAATCACGCGCTGATTTGTAGCCAATCTAAGCAGAAGTTACCATTGCTACTTGCTTATGTGCTACTGTCCTTATGATTGGCGTTGTTTGTCTTTTGATTGAGGGTGTGCTCACTTTTTTAAAAAAATAATTACGTCTACTATTCATAAGGGTTGTCTAGTAAGGAAATTGCTTAAGCTTTTATCGTATGCTGGTCTGTTTGCCTATCACATTGGCGTTCTATGCAGTAACTGAAGGAATGTGTATGGTGGTTCAAGATTGTAGGCAGACTGGTATTTGAACTGGTGTTGAGCTTAAGGGCGAGATCAGCATCCCGCAAACCCGTACGCTGCGCGTGGTTAAATGTTCCGCTATTGGGGAGACGGCTCTCTGTTCTTGGATTGTGTAAGGATACCTGATGAGTGCATCGCTGTAGGTTTTCGCGTGCTAAATTGCGGGGTGTCGGTGCCGTCCTAGGGCTAGACTTGTGATGTATGTTATGTTGAAAGGGAATTAACTGTACGAAACTTAAGAGAGCTTTTAGTTTGTTTTAGGTCTGTACATGGAATGATGTTGATATTTTGTCGATTGCGGCAATAAATTCCTGTGTGGGGAGATCCTCTGAGGGACTTGTATTGTACGGTTGCAGTGCAGTCCATCTGAAACGTGCTGCTTAAAATTTGGACCTGCAGCTTGTAACGACAACGACGTTATACTATTGTACATATAAATAATTTTTTCTTCTGATTTTCGACAAATTAGTGTAATCGATGTTCTGATTTCATTTCTTTTTTGTTTCATGCCATTATGTTAAACAAACTGTAAACAATTTTCGATGTGAATATTAATGTTTAGGTCAAATTTCAAGCAATATTGTAATAGAATTGAAGTGTAACAAATGTCGAGACTGTTGTAAGATGTTAAAGTTGTAATTGTGCGTCTGGTCCATACGTAGGCAATGTATTAGGATATGTAGGATGCAAAACCTTCTGGTGAATACCCTGTCTGTAAGGGAGCGGTAAAAGGTGCATGGCAGGCGAGCGCGGGAAAATGCACGCGGGCGCTGTACGGCATAACGGGTTCAGCAGTAGTAGTTCTGGATCGAGGAGGCTCTCCTGGAAGACGTAGTTTCATTGAGCCTCGGATATGCCGTTCCGACGCCTATACAGCATGGCAAAATTTCATAGGCACTAAATGGAAAAGTATTGCGACGCTATGAAGAAGAAAAGTGCTGATACATCAAGAGCCATTGCTGTGATTGTATGTGTGCTCTGTGCCTCGCCATCTCGCCGCCTGCCAACCGCCGCATCGATACGAACAGGTTGAAACTTTTAGTACTGTATTCGTGTGGACCAGTGTTACTTTTGTTCCATACTGTTCAATAACAACTTAAATTTTACCAGAACTGCCCTATCATTTAATTATCCTCACAACTAACCTAGCCAGGGTCCTTTCCAAAATGTTGTGCTATCCGAGTGTCCCGAAATGAAGAATTAAAGTTTATGTTAATAATAATTACCTGCAGACCTAGCAATGTTAGAATGATGTTTAAAGAACTTTTTTGTTAATGAACTAATAGACGAATAACAAAGGTCTGACAAAGTTGGAAGATAACTTTAATATTGATTAAATAATGAAGTTTAATTATTTCGAGACAGATATAAAGGTATTTAAAGGAGCAGGAAATAAAATGAAAAGAGTAGTAACTAATATATTGGAAATCTTGAGCACATAATGATTTCAGTAATCGAATTTTTAATACAGTGATCATAACAGTATCAGAATCCCCCCCCTCTTTTTTATTCATTTGAATTCTGAAGTGTTCTAGACTGATTTGATCAGCAAAGTTAAAGTCAATATAAAAAAACCGAAATTTATCAGTGTTTTACCTTTATCAAAATTGACATTGTGTGTGTGATTCGAAAGTGCTATTTCTAGGGTAACCTATGCCCGATTTTAATCAGATCAATAGACAGTACGAAGTTTTGTAGTAAACATTATAGTGTAGTGTTATGTATTTATGGTTTATCCCTATCAGTACAGAAAGTGAAATTATCAGTTCAATAGATTTTCTGGTTCTAAAATTTACCATATTATGCTGTGTTACTACGTGTTGTTTTGCTTGAACGTACATCAACTTGTACAGGGAAGAAACTCAGTTAATGCCTAATTAGGCTGGCGACCGTATTATTAACAAATTGGTAGCATCTTCTGTGTTGTTTCTTGTCCGTCCTCACGTGTAGTTGCATTTCGGACTTGCTTGACGTATCATTGTTACTACAGAGTGGGTGTAAGTCTGATTTGCCTCCATTCAGGTACATGCGGTCAATTTCTATACCAAAATTCTTTCTCATAAGGTGAAGCCCGTCAACTTACCATAGTATAGGCTTTAATGAGTATCGTGCCCCAAAGCGCAGTGTTACAAGTGGCTCCCGGTGACAGGACATCCAGTTGTTGTCGGTCACAAATTAATGTGAATACCGAACAGTGGATGTTCAGTGGCACGAATTGCAATAATATTTAGTAAAGTAAATAGCAGTGAACGTCAAGTACGGTAGTGTGGTGTAATTTGCGTTCAGTATGGACAAGAACGTAGAAACAGTAGATGTGCCGAGCGTAATGGAAAATGCGGCTGGCAATAGCAGGAGTTTACGCGGCCAGATAACAGATGGCGTTAGCGGAAGACAATTGGCGTACATACAATATCACGAACATGTTAACGATCAGATTGAAATGTCGAGATTGCCTCGAACACAGCAAGGAATAAAACAGGAAGTAGAGGATGACTTTGTAGATGATAGTGGGTACTTGAACGAATCCACTGACACCTTTGATTCTCCACAGATAAAGAAAGAATCGAAAGAAAATTTTGAGATAGGATCGGAACGCACCGATTCCGAAGAACAAGACAGTGTGAAAATTTTAAGCATGAACGATTTATTTGAACAATTAACCAAACAAATTGCAGGACAGAATGATCAGCTTCACAAACAAGTCAGTAATTAGGTTAGTCAGCTTAAAACACACGTTGACGAGCAGCTTAAAACACAAAGTGATCAGCTTAAAACACACGTTGACAAGCAGCTTAAAACACAAGTTGGTCAGGTTAAAGCACAGGTCGAAGAGCAAGGAATTAAAATTAGTAAACAAATAGAACAGGTAGAACAAAAAGTGGGTAATTTAAGTTCTGTGGTAAATACTATGAAGTTTGAAATTGACACAATTAACAAAAAATATGGATACTATGCAGGGGGAAATTGACAACATTAACAGTAGGTTTGATGTTGAAATTCTCAGCATCCAAGAGAAAGTAGAGCCTCTGGTTGAAACAAAAGTAGACGAAAAAGTTTTCGGTCTTAAAACTGAGATCGTAAACGAATGTCAACACGGAATCTCACAGTTGAAAAAGACAGTTTCAGACACTGAAAGAGATTTAGGCGAGAAAGTTAGCGGATGTGTACAAAAGTGTGAACAAAATACTTCGATAATTCAAGGCAAAATTTTCGATCTTGAGAGTAAAATTAAAGATAGGCCTGGTGTTGTGTATAATGGCACATCACTTACGAAGCTATTGGAAGCTGAGGAACGCTTCGATCTCGCCAAGAAACATAACGGATGGCATCCGTTAGATTTCATCAAAAATTGCGAGAGAATGTTTCCTGAACACTTGTCTGGTCGGGATAAGATAAAAGTAGTAATTAGCGCCTTAGCAGGTGACGCTAAGCGCTGGGGAATTAACTTGAATACCGAACAAATGACGTTCGAAGAATTTAAACAGAAGTTTACAGAAGAATATTGGTCCGAACAAAAACAGGATCATTTGTGGCGCGAGTTTATCATGGCCAAGCTTCATGATAACAGGGGCAGGAATTCTTCGAAAGATTTCTGCGAATATTGGTACCAAAAGTTGACGCATTTAAGAGGGAGAAGATCCGATTCAGAAATCATATGGGAGCTATATAAAAAGCTTCTAGAAGATTCAAAGAGATACGTGGGAAGCAATCATCGTAGCTTCCAAGCGTTTCTCGAGAGGGTCGAAGACGAAGACCATTGGCGCGAAGTCGTGCCAATTATCAGAATTTTGGTAACAGAAATATTCGCAATAGTGACGAGAGAAATGACGGCGAAGGGTTTCGCGTCAACGTGATACGGAGAGGAAGAGGCAGAGGCAGAGGAAGAGGGAGTTATCTAGGTCGCGGTAGAGGGTACACCGCGCTAAATAATAACGACGCGGGAAACTGATTTCCGCGAACGTTGCGGGCCAAACGGAAGCGGACAGTACATACCGGCCCCGATTTAAGAAATGTTACCGGACTGACAGTAAAATTATGAGACAGGATAGAGACAGGCGTGGAACGACGCAACGTGTAGTTGCGGAACAAGCGCCAGGTGCGAGCGCTGGTGAGTCATCTTCGCCGCGCAGAGCGATACTTGTTAACAGGCGAGTGGAGCATCAGAGGGCAACGACCCAGCCTAGCAGAACAGCTGTTCAGAGAGAAGCCGCTAGCAATGCGGCAGCATTGGGTACGAACATTGCCATAAGAGCTGGTGAATACATTACGAGTGGAAATTCCGTGGCGAAGGAAATAATAGATGAAACTGTGGATACACAGAGAGGTGCGGTTAGCAGTGTTAGCAATTAAGTAAATGGCGAGAATGAATTAGCAGAAGTAACTGATTGGCGTGTGCAGATCGACGATCTGTACAAGGGCCTCAAGCAATGTGAGTGGGAGGATTTTAAGAAGGAGTATGAGGCAAGGAGGTTAATTAGCGAAAAAGGAGATAGTAGGGACGTCGATAAGGTGACGTGGCCCGAATTTAAAGAGGAGGGAATAAATAGCGCCGCGCAAAGTACGCATGCTGCCGATAGGACGAAGGTTAAAGATAGAAAGGAATTGGAGGATGAAATCCTAAGCATTGACGAGGAAGTAACTTTTGTTAACGATCCGCCAACAGTACAAGCTGTTACCGAAAGGCACTGTGTGGAAGAGGTAGGTAATTACCTACGAGTAACGGAAGTCCACGAGGATTACACTAAATATGAAGTAACAGTGGATGTGAGTAAAGCTGATAATGAGGCCGTTTTGCCATAAGAGGATATTGAGTTAAAATCAAAATCTGACGAAGATGCAGAGGAAGAAGTTAGTGCCTGTCTCAGAAAAGCATTTATGTTAGAACCTGAAAGCGATCCAGAATGGTCGGACTCTGACGATAGTTCAGATGACGAGTATTTCGGTACTAGTGAAAATAATGAGAATACAGCTAATTGCGATATTGTACCTACTAATGACGAAGTTTCAAAACAAAACCCAGATGTTGAGACTGAACGACTCAGTGTTTATTTTGCAAAGAGTTCAAGTAAGCAAAGACTTTGAACTCCAGAAACCGAGAAAGCCACCAGATATAAATGATTCACAGGTCAGGAACGTATTTTGGGATGATGTCACAGTCGACCAAGGAGCGTTGTGGAAAAAAAAAAAAACAGGAAGGGGCATGATGTAGAGCCTGGGGCAGATTTATATTCGACTTTGAGAATGTCATGAACACAGTACATCATGAATCTACTGGGTTCCCACCGGAAGAAATTTTGTTAGGCAGCAGCAATAAAAGTTTAATTGAGAAAAAACTAGAGTTTCCACATTGTACAAGCTTGGGGTTGAGTCAAAAGAAAGAATTAGTCAGAAAAAGGGCAAAGCAAAAAGCTGAATCTAGATCTAAAAGACATGATAAAAATCTGAAAGTTTCAAAATTTAAAATTGGAGATTATGTTCTTTTAAAAACCCACAAAAAATCTAGTGCACTGAACCATGAAATTTCCAAATTTAAATATATTTATAATGGACCGTATATAATACAGAATATTCCACACGATTATGCTTACTACCTGATCTACCCAAAATCCAAGAGACTTTTAGGTGTAAGAAACATTGTGGACCTGAATCTGTATGTTCCTAGGAGTGAGTGACCCAAGTACACTCAGAGAGCAATTTGCAGTAAATGTGCTGTATCTTATGCTGAAACTAATTTATTCCAAATGTAACAAATCTTTGTAAATATATGTATACCAATATCAGTGTGCTAATGTACTTATGTGAGTTTCAGATTACCAAATGTACTATAAATGTAAAGATGTATGGAGAAAAGGGTTGAAAAGAAAAAGCAAATTCTGCAAGCCAGATAAAAGATGGAACTGCCAAAAACCAAAGTGGGCAGTATATGAGTCATAACATAAAGGACTGCCAAAAATCAAAGAGGGCAGATAAATAGTCAAAGGAAAATTGTAAGTGTGGTGCAGGTGATGTGATAAAATGATGCGAAATGGACTGCCCAAATATGAATAATAGGCAGCAAATAGATGTAGTGATTTTTCTAAATAGTATTGTTTATCAGTAAATAAGGAAATGGACTGCCATTCAATGCAAGCAGCAACAAATTGTCTTATGGTGTATATAGGTATTTGTATTTGCTTTTGTAGTTAAGTGTTTGTGTTCCAAAATTTGATTTTTTTTGAGAAATTTAATAATAAAGAGTAAATTGCTATTTAAATTATGTTGTGATAGGAGGTTGGACTGTGCCAAAGGCACTTAAGTAAATGATAGGTAAATGTTCTCGATATATTAAAAAAGTATAGACCTATATAATGTGAGTGAAAGGAAGTTTGTGGTATAAACTTTTATGATGACACATTAATGCAAGGATTCAGAACCCCTGTATAAATATAAAGTTTAGTGTTCCCATCAAATTTGCACTTAGTGAAATTTACTGGAAACAGGGGCATGTGTAACGACAACGACGTTATACTATTGTACATATAAATAATTTTTTCTTCTGATTTTCGACAAATTAGTGTAATCGATGTTCTGATTTCATTTCTTTTTTGTTTCATGCCATTATGTTAAACAAACTGTAAACAATTTTCGATGTGAATATTAATGTTTAGGTCAAATTTCAAGCAATATTGTAATAGAATTGAAGTATAACAAATGTCGAGACTGTTGTAAGATGTTAAAGTTGTAATTGTGCGTCTGGTCCATACGTAGGCAATGTATTAGGATATGTAGGATGCAAAACCTCTGGTGAATACCCTGTCTGTAAGGGAGCGGTAAAAGGTGGATGGCAGGCGAGCACGGGAAAATGCACGCGGGCGCTGTACGGCATAACGGGCTCAGCAGTAGTAGTCGGAGTTGGGCATTGGTCTGAGCAACACGTTCTGGATCGAGGAGGCTCTCCTGGAAGACGTAGTTTCATTGGGCCTCGGATATGCCGTTCCGACGCCTGTACAGCATAGCAAAATTTCATAGGCACTAAATGGAAAAGTATTGCGACGCTATGAAGAAGTAAAATGCCGATACATCAACAGCCATTGTTGTGATTGTATGTGTGCTCTGTGCCTCGCCATCTCGCCGCCTGCCAACCGCCGCATCGATACGAACAGGTTGAAACTTTTAGTACTGTATTCGTGTGGACCAGTGTTACTTTTGTTCCTGACTGTTCAATAACAACTTAAATTTTACCAGAACTGTCCTATCATTTAATTATCCTCACAACTAACCTAGCCAGGGTCCTTTCCAAATGTTGTGCTATCCGAGTGTCCCGAAATGAAGAATTAAAGTTTATGTTAATAATAATTACCTGCAGACCTAGCTATGTTAGAATGATGTTTAAAGAACTTTTTTGTTAATGAACTAATAGACGAATAACAAAGGTCTGACAAAGTTGGAAGATAACTTTAATATTGATTAAACAATGAAGTTTATTTATTTCGAGACAGATATAAAGGTATTTAAATGAGCAGGAAATAAAATGAAAAGAGTAGTAACTAATATATTGGAAATCTTGAGCACATAATGATTTCAGTAATCGAATTTTTAATACAGTGATCATAACAGTATCAGAATCCCCCCCCTCTATTTTATTCATTTGAATTCTGAAGTGTTCTAGACTGATTTGATCAGCAAAGTTAAAGTCAATATAAAAAACCGAAATTTATCAGTGTTTTACCTTTATCAAAATTGACATTGTGTGTGTGATTCGAAAGTGCTATTTCTAGGGTAACCTATGCCCGATTTTAATCAGATCAATAGACAGTACGAAGTTTTGTAGTAAACATTATAGTGTAGTGTTATGTATTTATGGTTTATCCCTATCAGTACAGAAAGTGAAATTATCAGTTCAATAGATTTTCTGGTTCTAAAATTTACCATATTATGCTGTGTTACTACGTGTTGTTTTGCTTGAACGTACATTAACTTGTACAGGGAAGAAACTCAGTTAATGCCTAATTAGGCTGGCGACCGTATTATTAACAAATTGGTAGCATCTTCTGTGTTGTTTCTTGTCCATCCTGACGTGTAGTTGCATTTTGGACTTGCTTGACGTACCATTGTTACTACAGAGTGGGTGTAAGTTTGATTTGCCTCCATTCAGGTACACGCGGTCAATTTCTATACCAAAATCCTTTCTCATAAGGTGAAGCCCGTCAACTTACCATAGTACAGGCTTTAATGAGTATCGTGCCCGAAAGCGCAGTGTTACAAGCTCTCTGATGTTATATATTACTGTTTAATCTTAAATGTCTTGGATGTAATATGGTTGTTGAGGATTATGTAATTTTGATTGCTGATTCCTTAAAGGAAGTATTTCGTTTTAAAATATGTGCTCGGTGAGAGCCTATTTAAATATCATTTTAACTCATTCAAATTTTCTAGTCTTTCTTTCTTAAAAGGCTTTCAGTTAAATGATTGCTATTTGCCTGTTTAACTGTTTGAGTGACTTAAAGGAAAGGAATATTATTTTGTTTTTGTACTGATTGTTCTTTTTGGGTAATACCTGACTTAGGTGTTGAATAAATGTGTCTAGTCATTGGTGATGCACTGTTATATTGCCAGCCTACCCCCTTCCACTCCACAGCCTATTGAGCTGCTTTGTGTTGAAATTGTGTTCAGAACACCCCTCTGACCTGACACCTCAAATACCGTATTTTATTTGTTGTGATCCGTGTGTTGGGCTGTGGGAAGTGGCATTTAATACTATTCGAATACAGGTTAGAATGCACTAAGTGCATTCTAACCACTTACGTGCCGTAGAATTTCCGATTCTAAGCAACCCCTTTAAGCAGCTTGGTCTTGAGTACTGGCTCTCTTCTTTATCGCAGTGTTCACTCAAGCTGTTGTGTATTAGTCATTCTGCACTATGTAATATTTTGTTATTTAGGTAATTGTAGTATGAGGTTGAAAAATTTTATAATACTTACCTATATCCTTGTGTTACACCAGTGCCAAACGAGTTCTCATCCAAGAACTTAGTTTGTTCTTGAACGGGTTTCCGGGGTACCCTGTATGTTCCGGTAGTCTGTGATTGGACCAATTCCTTTGAGGAGTCTAAATGAAATTGTGTTACCTAATCCATTGAATCTACCATCAGTTGTGGTGTCATTCTAAGTGCGTGTTTCTTCCGTAATGGATTTGTAGCCCGTAACTTATTAATCCAGAACTGTGTAATAGTTACATATTAACTATATTTTTGTGGGAAACTTTAATCAATTAACTGATCTCTATAGTCTTTCCTTTCATTTATCATCAGTGGATTGCCTGATTAATCCGAGCCGTTGAATTCGTCTAAGTTCTTGTTAGCCTGCATTCGTTTAGTAATTAATTGTATTTGCTATTGTTTAAGTACTGAATTGCTAATTTGGTCGTACATGACCACCCTGATGGATTTAATTTGTATAACTGTTTAATTTGTATAGCTGTCTCATGCATTAGTGACTATGTGATTTACTAATTTCAAATTTTTCTTTAACTGGTCATGGATTCTGCCTTACTAAATTTATTTGTATACAAAAGAAATTTTTATTGCTACCTATGGTGGCAGTTTCCCTGTATCCCAATAGTGCTTGCTCTGAGTAATTGATTAATTTTAAATTTTCTTTGATTGGGTTTCATTGCTGCCTTGGTATATTTTTAAATTAACTTCAAAGAAAAAAACCTATTGTAAGTTAATGAATGCCCTTTAATGGTTGACATGAACGACTTTTATTTTATACTGGTGCTGTAATAAAATGCCAACGGCCTTGCCGCAGTGGTAACGCCGGTTCCCGTCAGATAATCGAAGTTAAGCGCAATCAGGCTTGGCTAGCACTTGGGCGGGTGACCGTGCACTATTGGCAAGCGGAATGCACCCAGCCCTTGTGAGGCAAATTGAAGAGCCACTTGGTTGCGAAGTAGTGGCTCTGGTCACGAAATCAACCCAATATGCTGACCACACATCCCCCCTCCCCCCCCCCCCCCCCCCCCACCACCTGACGCTTGTATCCGCATCCAGTGACGCCTATAAGCTGAGGATAGCACGACGGTCGGTCAGTACTGTTGGTTCTTCCAAGTCCTGTTCGAACGGAGAGAGAGTATTATGATAAAGTACTGTGACCGAAGTGTGAGAATATTACTCTTTGCACCTTGGGGTTCGGTCCTTCCACTTAGCAGCCGATTTTGATGGCGCTAAAATGGCGCAAGGTTTCAGATTTCATGCTCATGTTTAAGTCAATAAATCTCTATGTCAGAATCTCTGTTTTAAACTACATAATTCCCCTGCATTCCTAAGTATCATGGTTTTGAAGGAAAAATAATAATCAATCTCTTAATTACATTCGTGTGAAGTTTATCCGGCTCAAGGTAGGTTGCACTGGGTGCAGACGAATTCAACGTCTTTCCTTGCGTAAATTTTATGTCCACCCTCACGACTGTGGAAAGCATGAGAGCTTCACTCTGGCCCACGCATCCACAGGCAAACTTCCAATCTCGACGGGAATACGTGCCTATTTCTGAAAAGTGTTGCAGAAGTGCGCACTCTAATCTGTGACTAGATGAGAGATTTTAAAAGGACAAACGAGTACCTGCCAAGTAACGTATGGTCTGATCTGTTTCGATTGTATAGTAAAGTTGAGCATCACCTGGTAAGAACGCAATTTAAATCACTGTGTTCATCACAAATGCCTAGGGTTAAAATTGCTACGTGCCTTGACTTGCTCGGACTTACAAACAACACTGTATAGACAGCAGACAGAAGGTATAAGGCAGGAACAAAACCGTCCGCAGACTGAGAAACAGCGCGTGGAGCCCAGCATCCTCTGCACATCCATTCTCGCTATGTGTTTCTCTGCTGCAGAATACGCCTCTCCAGTCTTGAGCAAGTCTTCACATGCTACTCGAGTTGCTGTGGCGCTTCATGAGATAGATCCCTTGGTCACCTGGTGTCTAAGACCAACTCCACTCAGATGTTTCCACTCATGTGACTAGCACCTCCAGATGTAAGAAGACAGGTAACAGAAGATATTGAAAAGAAGAAGCAAGAAGCAGATCAAAGGCACCCACTGCTTTGAGGTCATGTTTACCCATCAGGAGTGAGGTTCAGAAAAAGCTTCCTCCTTACAACAGCATCAATTCCAGTTTCATTAGAAGCCTGTCGAAATGCCCTATGCAGAACGAAGACCGCAGGAGGATTATGTAGAGCAGAAGAGAAGCTACCATCAGAGTGCCATCTCAATTATGGGACTTGGAAGACCCTCAAAAGATTGAGAACAGCATTGACAATGTGCAAAATTAATCTGGAGAAGTAAGGTAGCAGTGATACAGAACTTTGCAAAAATGGGGCTAGGCAGAACTCTGAACACTTGTTGGTTTGCATTAACGTGAATGAAGCCCGTGATATGGACTATGACAGTGACGTTCTGACAGCTGAACATTGGGCATACAAAGCGTGAAATCATCTCAGTCATTAATATTAAATTGTCGTTTTAGAATTATATTGTGTTTTAAGGTTTTTTAGGCTCTGATAAACAGACAAAAGTATAAGTGAAAACAGAACAGTATTATTACAGAAAAAAATTCCACTGAAGAAACGCGTCCGGCAACGTAGATAAATCGTAAATTGCAGTAAGTAATAAGCAAACAGACGTTTGAAGATCGAAAATTATAAAGAATATAAAATCTGGAGTCAGAAAACGTGATTCCGCATCACCAAAGTAATTCTGCAAGATGTGCGAAACCGATATATCGTATTACTCTGTTTGTAGCACTGATTTTTCAATCGAACTTTTAATACGTTTCGCTCACAAGTAGCTCAGTTCAGATGAGTGATCGAAATATGGAGACTCTCAGACATTTATTCAGTGACCAGTTTTGATTATCTATCCAATATGGCAGGGTGGGACACAGGTTCGAAGGCACAACATGACGAGTTTAGCGTCTTGGAAGTTTGCACGCGCAGATACAAGTTGGAGAGGGAGATAAACGGTACAAATGGCTCTGAGCACTATGGGACTTAACTTCTGAGGCCATCAGTCCCCTAGAACTTAGAACTATTTAAACCTAACTAACCTAAGGACATCACACACATCCATGCCCGAGGTAGGAATCGAACCTGCGACCGTAGTGGTCGCGCGGTTCCAGACTGAAGCGCCTAGAACCGCTCGGCCACCCCGGCCGGCCGAGAGGGAGATTCCGTGTAGTATCTGTGTCAGTACAGCCCATGGCAAGGACAGTGCCACACTGTGTCTCGAAATAGTGCCTATCGAAATACACCAAAAATGAGCCCAAGATATATTAAAAAAAGCAGATAAAAATTCGCTTGGCACTTTCAAAAGGGACACTCTCCACTCCTTCCAATCTGACTATGTAAGCGTAGACGAGATGTGCTTTAAATTCAGTGAATTAGTATCGACGGCAGTTGATAAAGTGAGTGAAAGACAAAGTGAGTGAAACGGAAGTAATGTCTGGCGATTCCCAAAAGAGTTTTGTAGGCCCTCTGCCGTTCCTGAACTACATAAACGACTTAGGAAACAATCTTATCAGCCATCTCAGATTGTTTCCAGACGATGGTGTTATTTACTGTCTTGTAAAGTCATCGGATGATCAAAACGTGTTGCAAAATGATTTAGACAAGATATCTGTATAGAGCGAAAGTGCCAGTTGACTTTAAACAGTAGTTCGGAACCGCGGGACTGCTACGGTCGCAGGTTCGAATCCTGCCTCGGGCATGGATGTGTGTGATGTCCTTAGGTTAGTTAGGTTTAAGTAGTTCTAAGTTATAGGGGACTGATGACTTAAGATGTTAAGTCCCATAGTGCTCAGAGCCATTTGAACCATTTTTGAACTCTAAACAATGAAAGATGTGAAGCCATCCACATGAGTACTAAAAAGAATCCACTAAGTTTCGGGTACACGATAAATCTTTGGGATGTAAATTCAGCTTAGTACTTAGGGATTAAAATTACTAATCACTTAAAAGGGAACAATCACACAGAGAATGTTATGGGGAAAACGAACCAAAGATGGAATGTATTGACAGGTCAACTCAAGAGACTGCATACACCACGCTTGTCCACTTTCTTCTGGAGTCATTCTGCGTGGTATGGGATCCGCATCAGATAGGACTGACAGAGGACATTTAAAAATTTCAATGAAGGGCAGCTCGTTTTGTATTGTACATGTCGGTTGGTCACAGCCAGTGTGCTCCCTGCCGTCGTTGGATAAGCAGCTGCAGCAGCAAATCGTATACCCCTAGCTTACTTATTTGTTACATAGTTTAATTCTTAATTTCTTTGCGTGTTTTTGGGTACTTGCATTGTTTAATTCATAAATTTCGGGCGTATTATAGTATTTGAGAGTTGTAGCATCGCGCTTTAGTGTTTACTTCGTAGATTCTTACTTAAATTGCGTGTGAGTTTTGTATAGGAGGTGTAATTTCGAGTTTTAGTTACTGTAATCGTAAATTCAGGCAGATTGTAGCGCAGTCGTTAGGCATTTGTACCGGTTAGTTAATACATTCATTGCGTGTTTCCCTTGCGTTATCTAGGCACGGACTCGTGTTTCAGTAACTGTTGTTCAACATCGATTAGAATGGACAGGGACTGTGATTGCTGTGTTCGGATGAGGGCTTAGTTGGCAACCCTTCGCTCACAGCTGCAAGCGGCGCTGACTTCGGTCGCGCAGCTTGAGGCTGTTGCCAATGGGCACCACTGTGGGGAGCCGGACTTGGGTATCATGGGGATGTCAACCTCGTCCCGTCTGTCCCCAGATCGGTCTGCCGCTGTGGTTGCCCGGTTGCTGCCCGCAGTGGGGCTGAGCCCTCGCCTGTGGTTCATTGGGAGGTCGCTCCAAGGCGTGGCAGGCAGCGAAAGACCTCCCCGGAGGGTGATCAGAAAGCCTCCCCGGTACGTCTGACAAACAGGTTTCAGGCACTGTCTCTGGCTGAGCCAGATGCAGCTGTCTGCCCTGTTTCAGAATATGATTCTCAGCCTTCAAGGTCCGGGCAATCACAGAGGGTGGGCTTATTGGTAGTTGGGAGCTCCAATGTTAGGCGCGTAATGGGGCCCCTTAGGGATATGTCGGCTAAGGAGGGGAAGAAATCCAGTGTGCACTCCGTGTGCGTTCCGGGTGGAGTCATTCCTGATGTGGAAAGGGTCCTTCCGGATGCCATGAAGAGCACAGGGTGCGGCCAGCTGCAGGTGGTGGCACATGTCGGCACTAATGACGTGTGTCGCTTTGGATCTGAGGAAATTCTCTCTGGATTCCAGCGGCTATCTGATTTGGTCAAGGCTGCCGGTCTTGCTTACGAAATGGAGGCACAGCTCACCATCTGCAGTATCGTTGACAGAACCGACTGCTGACCTTTGGTGCAGAGCCGGGTGGAGGGTCTGAATCAGAGGCTCAGACGGTTTTGCGACCGTGTTGGCTGCAGATTCCTTGACTTGCGCAATAGGGTGGTGGGACTTCGGGTTCCGCTGAATAGGTAAGGAGTTCACTACACTCAGCTGGCGGCTGCACGGGTAGCGGAGGCTGTGTGGCGTGGACTGGGCGATTTTTTAGGTTAGGAGGCCTCGGGGAAGTACGGGGTGGGCTGCAATCTCAAAGGGTGCATGGCAAATACAGGACGTGCTTGGATCAAGGAACAGTCGGAATTGTAGTTGTAAATTGTTGTAGTTGTGCTGGTTAAGTCCCTGAGCTTCAAGCGCTAATAGAAAGCACAGAAGGTGAAATCGTTATAGGTACAGAAAGCTGGCTTAAGCCTGACATAAGTTCTGCAGAAATTTTTACGAAGTCTCAGACAGTGTTCAGGAAAGATAGATTAGGCAGAATTGGTGGTGGAGTGTTTGCGTCTGTCAGTAGTGGTTTATCTTATAGTGAAGTCGAAGTAGATACTCCGTGCGAATTGGTATGGGTGGAGGTTATACTTAACAGCAGAACTAAGTTAATAATTGGCTCCTTCTACCGACCCCCAGACTCCGATGATATAGTTGCGGAACAGTTCAGAGAAAATTTGAGTCTCGTAACAAATAAATACCCCACTCATACGGTTATAGTTGGTGGGGACTTCAACCTTCCCTCGATATGTTGGCAAAAATACTTGTTCAAAACCGGTGGTAGGCGGAAAACATCTTCCGAGATTGTCCTAAATGCTTTCTCCGAAAATTATTTCGAGCAATTTGTCCACGAACCCACGCGAATTGTAAATGGTTGCGAAAACACACTTGACCTCTTAGCCACAAACAATCCAGAGCTGATAGAGAGCATCATGACTGATACAGAGATTAGTGATCGCAAGGTGTTGGTAGCTAGGCTCAATACCGTTTCTTCCGAATCCACCAGAAACAAACGCAAAATAATTTTATTTAAAAAAGCGGATAAAGTGTCACTATAAGCCTTCCTAAGAGACAATCTCCATTCCTTCCGAACTGACTATGCAAATGTAGACGAGATGTGGCTCAAATTCAAAGATATAGTAGCAACAGCAATTGAGAGATTCATACCTCATAAATTGGTAAGAGATGGAACTGATCCCACGTGGTACGCAAAACAGGTCCGAACGCTGTTGCAGAGGCAACGGAAAAAGCATGCGAAGTTCAGAAGAACGCGAAATCCCGAAGATTGGCTAAAATTTACAGACGCGCAAAATTTGGCACGGACTTCAATGCGAGATGCCTTTAATAGGTTCCACAACGAAACATTGTCTCGAAATTTGGTAGAAAATCCGAGGAAATTCTGGTCGTATGTGAAGTACACAAGCGGCAAGACGCAGTCAATACCTTCGCTGCGCAGTGCCGATGGTACTGTTACCGACGACTGTGCCGCCAAAGCGGAGTTACTGAACGCAGTTTTCCGAAATTCCTTCACCAGGGAAGACGAATGGAATATTCCAGAATTTGAAACACGAACAGCTGCTAGCATGAGTTTCTTAGAAGTAGATACCTTAGGGGTTGCGAAGCAACTCAAATTGCTTGATACGGGCAAGTCTTCAGGTCCAGATTGTATACCCTTAGGTTCCTTTCAGATTACGCTGATACAATAGCTCCCTACTTAGCAATCATATACAACCGCTCGCTCACCGATAGATCTGTACTTACAGATTGGAAAATTGCGCAGGTCGCACCTGTGTTTAAGAAGGGTAGTAGGAGTAATCCATCAAACTACAGACCTATGTCATTGACGTCGGTTTGCAGTAGGGTTTTGGAGCATGTATTGTATTCAAACATTATGAATCACCTCGAAGGGAACGATTTATTGATACGTAATCAGCATGGTTTCAGAAAACATCGTTCTTGTGCAACGCACGAAGTAATGGCCGCTGTCGACAGGAATTCTCAAGTTGATTCCGTATTTCTAGATTTCCGGAAAGCTTTTGACACCGTTCCTCACAAGTGACTTCTAATCAAGCTGCGGGCCTATGGGGTATCGTCTCAGTTGTGCGACTGGATTCGTGATTTCCTGTCAGGAAGGTCGCAGTTCGTAGTAATAGACGGCAAATCATCGAGTAAAACTGAAATGATATCACGTGTTCCCCAGGGAAGCGTCCTGGGACCTCTGCTGTTCCTGATCTATATATATGACCTGGGTGACAATCTGAGCAGTTCTCTTAGGTTGTTCGCAGATGATGCTGTAATTTACCGTCTTGTAAGGTGATCCGAAGACCAGTATCAGCTGCAAAGCGATTTAGAAAAGATTGCTGTATGGTGTGGCAGGTGGCAGTTGACGCTAAATAACGAAAAGTGTGAGGTGATCCACATGAGTTCCAAAAGAAATCCGTTGGAATTCGATTACTCGATAAATAGTACAATTCTCAAGGCTGTCAATTCAACTAAGTACCTCGGTGTTAAAATTACGAACAACTTCAGTTGGAAAGACCACATGGATAATATTGTGGGGAAGGCGAGCCAAAGGTTGCGTTTCATTGGCAGGACACTTAGAAGATGCAAAAAGTCCACTAAAGAGACAGCTTACACTACACTCGTTCGTCCTCTGTTAGAATATTGCTGCGCGGTGTGGGATCCTTGCCAGATGGGATTGACGGAGTACATCGAAAGGGTGCAAAAAAGGGCAGCTCGTTTTGTATTATCACGTAATAGGGGAGAGAATGTGGCAGATATGATACGCGAATTGGGATGGAAGTTATTACAGCAAAGACGTTTTTCGTCGCGGCGAGATCTATTTACGAAATTTCAGCCGCCAACTTTCTCTTCCGAATGCGAAAATATTTTGTTGAGCCCAACCTACATAGGTAGGAATGATCATCAAAATAAAATAAGAGAAATCAGAGCTCGAACAGAAAGGTTTAGGTGTTCGTTTTTCCCGCGCGCTGTTCGGGAGTGGAATGGTAGAGGGATAGTATGATTGTGGTTCGATGAACCCTCTGCCAAGCACTTAAATGTGAACTGCAGAGTAGTCATGTAGATGTAGATGTAGATGTACGGCGAAGCAGGTGACGAAGTGCCACTGACATGATGTGCGAATTGTCGTGGCAGTCTCAAAACAAAGATCATCTCACGAAATTCCAAACACTATCTTTCTTCTCTGAAAGGCCATCTGCATAGGGGGGAATGGGCATGGTAATAAAATAAGAGACATCACAGCTCGCACGGAAAGATTCAAATGTTTGTTTTCCCGTGCCCAGAGTGGAACGGTGGGGAAATAGCTTGAAGGTGGTTAGATGGGGATGTATTGCTTCGGCTGCGAAAAAGATCTCTTCCGCACTTGGAAGACTTTGAACACACTACTAGATTTTCAAACATACTAGAAAGAAAAGAACGAAACATGACAAAGACACAGGGAGGCTATACAAATGTCAGAGAAAAGACTCACTCTCGTCGCGTCTCTGCTATCTTCGGACGGTACCGTCCGAGGGCTCCGGTCTGCAGCCGGGTCGAGCACAGGAAACAGCCACAACCCATCGCAGATGCGGAATTCACTACCAGAGGATGAGGAAGCGCCCTTCTGTAATTTCTTCACAACCGAGAATAGCTGCTCAGCATTGCTTGTGTAGGGGTTGCACTACGGCCAAGTCAACATAGTTTATATGTTTCTATTTAATGATGAAATTAGAAAGCAACAAAATAAGGGGAGATCCTTCATTTGTTGACAGTCTATGGTTCTCTGTGAAGGTCTTCGCTAGGATATCACGCTCGCAAGGACACAGAGACAGCCGACACAGGATGAATTAGACAAATTGGTCTGATGAATGTCAACTTGCTCTAAATATGGGAAAAAAATGTAAGTTAACGCGACTGAGTAGGAAAAATAATCGTCTAATTTTCGAATACAGCTTTAGTGCTGTACTATTTCACAGACGTACGTCCGTTAACTGTCTAGGCATAACATTGTAAAGCGAAACGAAATGGAACGAGCACATAAGGCCGATTGTAGTGAAGCGGAATTGTAGACTTCGGTTTAGTGGGTAAGCGTAGCTCATGAATAAAAATGTACCGTACAGAAAACTTGTGCGACCGATTTTTGAGTATTGCTCGAGTGGTTGGAATCCTTACCAGGTCAGATTAATGGAAGACATCGGAGCAATTTAGAAGCATGCTGCTAGATTCGTTACCGGTAGGTCCAACACGCAAGCATTACGGAAGTGCCTCGTGAACTCAAATGGGAATCCTTGGAAGAGAGACGACATTCTTTTCGTCAAATACTGTTAAGCAAGTGTAGAGAATCGGCATTAACTGCTGACTGCAAAACGATTCTACTGCCACTGGATAAGTGAAATCAGAGCTCGAGCGTACCCAAACAGTTGATCGCTTTTCTCTCTTTCTGTTTGTAAGTGATCTCCATCATCCATCGTATTGTGGCTAACGGAGTATGCATGAGTAGAAGAAGACTGGGTAGCTTTGAGGGATGAAATAGTGAAGGCAGCAGAGGATTAAGTAGGTAAAAAGATGAGGGCTAGTAGAAATCCTTGGGTAACAGAAGAAATATTGAATTTAATTGAAGAGAAAATATAAAAATGCTGTAAATGAAGCAGGCAAAAAGGAATACAAACGTCTCAAAAATGATATCGACAGCAAGTGCAAAATGGCTAAGCAGGGATGGCTAGAGAACAAATGTAAGGATGTAGAGGCTTATCTCACTAGGGGTAAGACAGATACTGCCTACAGAAAAATTAAAGACACCTTTGGAGGAAAGAGAACCACTTGTATGAATATCAAGAGCTCAGAAGGAAACCCAGTCCTAAGCAAAGAAGGGAAAGCAGAAAGGAGGAAGGAGTATATAGAGGGTCTATACAAGGGCAATGTACTTGAGGACAATATTATGAAAATGGAAGAGGATGTAGATGAATAATTTGACAGAGCACTGAAAGACCTGAGTCGAAACAAGGCCCCAGGAGTAGACAACATTCCATTAGAACTACTGACAGCCTTGGGAGAGCCAGTCATGACAAAACTCTACCATCTGGTGAGCAAGATGTGTGAGACAGGCGAAATTCCCTCAGACTTCAATAAGAATATAATAATTCCAATCCCAAAGAAATCAGGTGTTGACAGATGTGAAAATTACCGAACTATCAGATTAATAAGTCACAGCTGCAAAATACTAACACGAATTCTGTACAGACGAATGGAAAAACTGGTAGAAGCCGACCTCGGCGAAGATCAGTTTGGATTCCACAGAAATATTGGAACACGTGAGGCAATACTGACCCTACGACTTATCTTATAAAATAAATTATGGAAAGGCAAACCTACGTTTCTAGCATTCGTAGACTTAGAGAAAACTGTAAAATAAAAGCAGCGAAAGGCTATTTACAATTTGTACAGAAACCAGATGGCAGTTATAAGAGTCGAGGGACATGAAAGGGAAGCAGTGGTTGGGAAGGGAGTGAGACAGGGTTGTAGCCTCTCCCCGATGTTATTCAATCTGTATATTGAGCAAGCAGTAAAGGAAACAAAAGAAAAATTCAGAGGAGGTATTAAAATACATGGAGAAGAAATAAAAACTTTGAGGTTCGCCGATGACATTGTGATTCTGTCAGAGACAGCAAAGGACTTGGAAGAGCAGCTGAACGGAATGGACAGTGTTTTGAAAGAAGGATCTAAGATGAACATCAACAAAATCAAAATGAGGATAATGGAATCTAGTCGAATTAAGTCGGGTGATTCTGAGGGAGTTAGATTAGGAAATGAGACACTTAAGGTAGTAAAGGAGTTTTGCTATTTGGGGAGCAAAATAACTGATGATGGTCGAAGTAGAGAGGATATAAAATGTAGACTGGTAATGGCAAGGAAAGCGTTTCTGAAGAAGAGGAATTTGTTAATATCGAGCAGAGATTTAAGTGTCAGGAAGTCGTTTCTGAAAGTATTTGTATGAAGTGTAGCCATGTATGGAAGTGAAACATGGACGATAAATAGTTTGGACAAGAAGAGAATAGAAGCTTTCGAAATGTGGTGCTACAGAAGAATGCTGAAGATTACACGGGTTGATCACATAACTAATGAGGAGGTATTGAATAGAATTGGGGAGAAGAGGAGTTTGTGGCACAACTTGACTAGAAGAAGGGATCGGCTGGTAGGACATGTTCTGAGGCATCAAGGGATCACCAGTTTTGTATTGGAGGGCAGCGTGGAGGGTAAAAATTGTAGAGGGAGACCAATAGATGAATATACTAAGCAGATTCAGAAAAATGTAGGTTGCAGTAGGTACTGGGAGATGAAGAAGCTTGCACAGGTTAGAGTAGCATGGAGAGCTGCATCAAACCAGTCTCAGGACTGAAGACCACAACAACAACAACAAGAACAATCTTGTAGACTCGTATAAAAATTTTCTTTAATATAAATTTCCACAAGTTCTCAAATTTGTAGCTGCGATTAGGTCGATATTTGGACCTACGTATCAATGTTACCAACTTCCCAACGCAGTGAAGAGAATGAAATCTATCTACGGAAGCTCACTGACAGACTTCGGTTTACAAGCTTATCTTAGAATTAGCACTGCTGAGGAAATGATGCCATAAATCATTGATGTTTTAATCATAAGAAAAATAAGTAGTATTTATCGAGTTGCAGTGTTTTTATGTTTTACGCGTGAACGCAAAAGTCGTGAAATACATGTTGATGTAAATTTCACTTCGTCCGAAAACGACATTCATCACAACGCTGCATCAATCGTAACAAATATCGTGTTTCGTGCTTAGCTGCACCACATTCTTTGCCTCATCAATGAAAGGAGATGTTAAGTGTCATTTCGATGTCATTTCTCACCAATGCATCAGTTTCAGGAAATAAATTTGTCACAAAAGTCATTAAGGTGTCACCGTGAAACGATACATCTCCGTAGATTAGCGGCTGTAGCATAGACTTCTTGACAACAGTTTCTCGTGCCAAGCTGCCTTGTTCAGATTTCTCCTTCCCTCCCCTTCGCTCCATTCCCACCTATTCCCCTTCCAATACTCGTCATGAAACGCTGGGTTTCTCACTGCTGACGCGTGCGCGCGAAGCAGGTCGCAGGAGCAGGTAGCTGAACAGGCCTGCTCCAAAATACACTATGTGATCAAAAGTACCTGGACATCTGGATGAAAATGGCTTACAAGTTCGTGGCGCCCTCCATTAGTAATGCTGGAATTCGATATGGTGTTCGCCTACCGTTAGCCTTCATGGCAGCTTCTACTCTGAGGCATACGTTCAGTCAGGTGCTGGAAGGTTTCTTGGGGAACGGCAGCCCATTCTTCACGGAGTGCTGCACTGAGGAGAGGATGTCGGTTAGTGAGGCCTGGCACGAAGTCGGCGTTCCAAAACATCCCAAAGGTGTTCTATAGGATTCAGGTCAGGACTCTGTGCAGACCAGTCCATTACAGGGATGTTATTGTCTCGTAACCAGTCCGCCACAGACCGCTCATTATGAACAAGTGCGCGATCGTGTTGACAGATGCAATCGCCATCCCCGAATTACTCTTCAAAAATGGGAAGCAAGAAGGTGATTAAAACATCAATGTAGGCCTGTGATGTGATAATGCCACCCAAAACAACAAGGGATGCAAGCCCCCTCCATGAAAAACACGACCACACCATAACACAACCGCCTCTGAATTTTACTGTTGGCACTACACATGCTGGCAGACGTCGTTCACCGAGCATTCGCCATACCCACACCCTACCATCAGATCGCCACATTGTGTACCGTGTTTCGTCACTCCACACAACGTTTTTACACTGTTCAATCGTCCAATGTTTACGCTCCCTACATCAAGCGAGCCGCCGTTGGGCATTTACCGGCGTGATGTGTGGCTTATGAGCAGCCACTCGACCATGAAATCCAAGTTTTCTCATCTCCCGCCTAACTTTCATAGTACTTGCAGTGGATCCTTATGCAGTTTGGAATTACTGTGTGATGGTCTGGATAGATGCCTGCCTATTACACATTATGGCCGGCCGCGGTGGCCGAGCGGTTATGGGCGCTCAGTCCGAAACCGCACGACTGCTACAGTCGCAGGTTCGAATCCTGCCTCGGGCATGGATGTGTGTGATGTCCTTAGGTTAGTTAGGTTTAAGTAGTTCTAAGTTCTAGGAGACTGACGACCGCAGATGTTAAGTCCCATAGTGCTCAGAGCCATTTGAACACATTATGACCCCTCTTCAACTAGCTGCGGTCTCTGTCAGGCAACAGACGAGGGCGGCCTGTACGCTTTTGTGCTGTACGTGTCCCTTCACGTTTCCATTTCACACAGTGGACCTAGGGCTGTTTAGGAGTGTGGAAATCTCGCGTACAGACGTATGACACAAGAGACAGCCAATCATCCGACCACGTTCGTGACTTCCGTGGAGCGCTCCATTCTGCTCTCTCTCGATGGCTAATGATCACTGAGGTTGCTGATATAGGGTACCTGGCAGTATGTGGCAACACAATGCACCTAATATGAGAAACGTATGTTTTTGGGGGTGTCCGGATACTTTTGATCACATAGTGTACTTACTGCTCCTTCCTCCTGAAACGCCTTGAAACACCTCTTTCAGGTAACATAAGTGTAAAGATAAATACAGATGTACTGGCAGAACCTGAACTTCGCCAACAAAATTTCGGAGCTCAATGGTATAAGAAGCCATCGTTTCAAATCACTCGTTTCAGAGTAATAATAAAGTTATGGTTTATTCGGTTTGTTATCACTATTACCATTTTTTCAGTGACCGTCACGTCAGCGAAAATGCCTGTAGTATACGAGGGGTGTCCAATAAGTAATGCAACAGTCTTTTTTTGCCCGAAGCTTGGTTTTATAAGACTCCAATGCACCATATTATTCCCCACTCTTTTGGCTACAATCCCCGTTTAATTTGATAGCCTTACGACACATTACTGAGAGAGCCTGTTTGCTCGCCTGGTACCACTCTATTGGTCGGTGTCGCAGCTATCGTCTTACTACATCAATAACCTCCCCGTCATCCACGTTCTGCTTCCCGCGGAGTACATCCTTCATTGAGTCAAACAGATGGAAGTAGGAAGGTACGAGAACCGAGCTGTAGGGCGGATGAGGAAGAACAGCATTTTCAGAATGAGATTTTCATTCTGCAGCGAAGAGTACGCTGATATCAAACTTCCTGGCAGATTAAAATTGTGTGACGAGGTACTGGCAGAATTGAGGCTGTGAGGACGGGTCGTGAGTTGTGCTTGGGTAGCTCAGAGGGTAGAGCACTTTCCCGCGAATGGCAAAGGCTCCGAGTTCGAGTCTCGGTCCGGTACACAGTTTTAATCTGCCAGGAAGTTTCATATCAGCGCACACTCCGCTGCAGAGTGAAAATCTCATTCTGGAATATCTTTTCTTCCAAGAGTGCTAGTTCTGCAGGTTCGCAGAACTTCTGTGAAGTTTGGAAGGTAGGAGACGAGGTACTGTCAGAATTTAGGCAGTGAGGACGGGTCGTGAGTTGTGACCCGGGTAGCTCAGATGGCCTGCCGGCACGGTAGCTCTGTAAAAAAAAATAATAATAAACGGATCAACGAACAACCTGAACGAGTGTCGTCGGACGTCCGCCACGAACAAATTGAACGAACAATATGTAAAATAAATAAATAAAATAAAAAAGCGGTAGAGCACTTGCCGGCGAAAGGCAAAGGTCCCGAGTTCGAGTTCAACAGCATTTTTGTCTCGACGAACACGCTGACGTCGTTTCTTCAGTTTCCTAAGGGTAGTACAATACACTTCAGAGTAGATCGCTGCACACTGTGAGAAGACATCAAACATAATATGCCATTCTGAGTCCCAATGAAATATTATGGGACTTAACTGCTAAGGTCATCAGTCCCTAAGCTTACACACTACTTAACCTAAATTATCCTAAGAACAAACACACACACCCATGCCCGAGGGAGGACTCGAACCTCCGCCGGGATCCCAGAAGACTGTCACCATGACTTTAACGGCTGAGGATGCGGTTTTGAACAGCACAAGAGGTGGTGTGGTGCCATTCCATGGATTGCTGTTTTGTTTCCGGTTCGAAGTGATGAACTCACGTTCCATCAACTGTGAGGGTGTTCGACAAAAAATTGTTAGGATCGGTCTTGTAAGACGCAAGTAATTCCCGGAGATGGTTCTTCGTTGCTCTTTTTGGTCTCCTGCCCCAGCGGGCACACATGTTTGAGTACCCCAACTGGACGAGTGTGTGAGCGCTACAAACGGGAACATCTAATTGAGCAGTGATGTGTCTGATTGTGATCGGCCGGTCACCTCGCACGAGAGCGTCCGCGCGTTCCAGTATTGCAGGAGTCACAGCTGTGTGCGGCACGGCCGGCACGTGGGAGTTGGGACAAGTTTGTTGCGCGACCTCTTGGCGATGATGACAGGCGCCTCACCCAACGGCTCACCGCGCTTTTGTTCACTGCTGGGTCTCCGTATACATTCTGCAAACGCCTATGAATATCTACGTTGCTCTGCTTTTCCTCCAGAAGGTACTCGGTGAGAGAGCTCTGCTTCGAATGCACCTTCGTTACAGATGCCTTTTTGAAGACTACGTATAGCGTCGCCATCTATCGAACTTAGGAAACTATAGGATCTGAAGCGGGAATATTCCGCAATGTCCCACAGCATATTCTGTATTTTTTAACCGAAAATGGCCGAGATAAAATGTGTTCTGTTGTTTATTGAACGCAGCTCGTACAGTCACCAAAATGTACAACGTTAAACACAGAGTAAAGCGACAATCCTTCTGAGAAAGATGCGTAAGTAGACTGTGATGTGGTTTCCGTCGCCGCGGGAACAGCTCGCCAGGCGTTGGTGTGCAGCTCTTCCACTGTATTCAGCAAAACCAGAGACTAGGTATATATTGGTCAACTCTTCATCCGTAAACCTATCCGCATTGCTGCGTGCCTCTGTCCACGTACGGCCGGCCGGAGTAGCCGAGCGGTTCTAAGCGCTGCAGTCTGGAACCGCGCGACCGCTACTGTCGCAGGTTCGAATCCTGCCTCGGGCATGGATGTGTGTGATGTCAGGTTAGTTGGGTTTAAGTAGTTCTAAGTTCTAGGGGACTGATGACCTCAGCAGTTAAGTCCCATAGTGCTCAGAGCCATTTGAACCATTTTGTCCACGTACAACTAACACAGTGTAAAGGATGAGTCAGACAGTAGGCGATTTTACTTTATTATATGAGCTTCCAAACGGAAACTTCACTTTTCTATTACGGCCAAGCCACGGCCGGCACTGTTAGATGCCTGACAGGAAGTCAGCGCCGCGGAAGGGCACCTTGATCACGCGCCTCTCTCATGTGCTTATTAGGTAACGCCGCCCTAGGCGTCGCTTAGCAGGTAACGCTCTGGAAAGTTCCATTGCCGTCCCCGCGGGTTTCTCGGTCCCGACCAATCAGGGTAGAGGAAGCCGCGTGGTGCGTCGAATATACCCGGCCGCCAGTCGCCGGGCCAACTCTCTCTTGTCTTCTCGCGCTCTTGAACGCGCGCCCTGTAGCAGTGAACATCTCCCGCTTCTCCCGGTTTCGCACCTGGCATGCCGCTCGGACTGGCCCGATTGTCAGACGCCAATTTTGGTTAGCTTCGCGAACCATGTCTCACTAAACTCTACGCTCTGGCTCACCCTCACCTCCCTAGGCCCATGTGACCCCTTTTTAACATGCTTTCGCCAATAAATGGGCCTTTGGCTAAATTTTGTCCTGTTCATTTCATGCCGCCCACCGCCTTCCCAACCGCTCATGCTATACAAAAGGTCGGAAAATCAATCCGAGACAGAATTGCAATCCTGAATGCAAGCTTGAGAGCAAAGAGTGAATTGCGCATACCGTATGGTGACTGTGTGAACAAGTATCTTCAAAAGACGTCATTTAGGATACATTGTAGACGTTTGCACTGTTGTGTAGACAATTTCACTGCGATGCAGGTGCAAAGACAAATGAGGAAAAAAAAATCAAATGAAATGCAATACCTGTGTAATGAGCCACCCGAGACCATGACATACTCAGATAGTATATATGAATAGCCTTCGAGATTTTGTCGGTTTTTCGGTTCATGTTCCAGAAGATAAATGCAATCAAAATAATTATTGCCGGCCGGAGTGGCCGAGCGGTTCTAGTCGCTACAGTCTGGAACCGCGCGACCGCTACAGTCGCAGGTTCGAATCCTGCCTCGGGCATGGATGTGTGTCATGTCCTTAGGTTAGTTAGGTTTAAGTAGTTCTAAGTTCTAGGTGACTGATGACCTTAGAAATTAAGTCCCATAGTGCTCAGAGCCATTTTTTAAAATAATTATTTTCTGATACAATCCCATTTAGATGTTGATATTACTAATAAATTGACTCTTAAACGAATTAATAATTACGAGCGTCTTTACTCGATTAAAGAGTTCGCAGCTCGTGGTCTAGTGGCTATGGTTGCTGCCTCTGGATCACGAGGTGCCGGGTTCGATTCCCGGCCGGCTTGGGGATTTTCTCTGTCTGGGGTATGGGTTTTTGTGTTGTCCTCATCATTTCATCGTCATCATTCGTGACAGTGGCTGAATTGGACTGTGAAACAATTGGGCTACGTAAAAATTGGGACGTTATACAGGCGCTGATGGCTGTGCAGTTGAGCGCCCCACAAGTCAAACATCATCACCATCACTCGATTAAAGTGTCATACTTCATAATTAGAAGTGTGGGGAAGTTTTGGGACGCTATAATTAGATTAACTACGAACATCTCTTTGAGCAATGTTGACCACGCTTAGCGAAATATAAAGTTGCTCTGTCGTCCGAGGTACAGAGTGCAAACGTAACTTTTTACTTCCTGCACAGTAATGAGGCGAAGTCGAGACGAACAATTTGTGAATGTTCAAACGCGTGTGAAATCTTATGGGACTCAACTGCTAAGGTCATCAGTCCCTAAGCTTACACACTACTTAACCTAAATTATCCTAAGGACAAACACACACACCCATACCCGAGGGAGGACTCGAACCTCCGCCGGGACCAGCCGCACAGTCCATGACTACAGCGCCCTAGACCGCTCGGCTAATCCCTCGCGGCACGAACAATTTGATACATGGGGCAGTTATAATTAAAATGCAACTACTCACGGAGGTCCAGCGTGCACTGTAATTGTCACATGCCAGCGAAACTTGCTAGATATGCTAACACGTTAATGCGTGTCTGATTTACGCTGAAAAAAAATTAGTTGCAATTTTGGCCACCAGGTGCAAATCTGTCGCTGTACAGCAATTCGTCGACATCTCCGGTGCTGATGTTGAACCAACTGAGTAAGAGTTCGTTAATAATAAAATCAACATCAAGCCTTTCTCACTTCTTTGACCTTTCCGGCCCATTCCTATTCCATTGCAAGTGGCAACATTTGTAAACGTCTTTCATGCATTTTTTTTTTTTTCGAGCGTAATTCGGTTCCGCATTTACGCACTAGCCTACCTAGTTCCGCTGTTGTATTATAATTGCAGCTCACGCTCTACCTCTGTGAGTAGCTGCACTTTAGTTATAACAACCCGGTAGGACACTTATCGTCTGCCAAGCTGGGAAACGATCTCAAATTTGCCTAGAGAGGCTGTCTAAGCTACAGTGCAGCTTGTATGTTAAATTTTCAAACTTTTTATTTTGCTATCGTTAGTAAGCTTAACTTTCCCGTGAGGGTAATGAAAGAAGAAATATCTTTGTAAATGTTGTGAAAAAACTAATCACGTTCACCATTCCATATAAACGTAACCCTTAAAAGCACAACAATCTCGTAGTAGGATGGCCAGAGAGACAAAACTACTTTAATTGTGAATTTTACTCTGCTAAAAATCACAAAATTTTGAGGAGAAATTTACACAAAAATAAATTTTACAAAGTGTTAGTAAAATACAAGTTGCGTTCCATATTCAAGGACGATTTTTGCTAGGAAAAGAAGTGAGTTCTAGACAGTCAAGAGCGACAAATCCAGCAGCGAAAGAGGTGCGACAGGCTTGGTAGACAACAAGTTTCCCATATCAGACTGTTTCCTACAAGTGGTGTGTTGCAAACAGTTAACGTTTACATCCTGTACGGTAGCGGAAGACTCACCAGCGCACACCAGCGTCTCCAGCACACACGCGGAACTCCGACCACAAACGCGTGCGGGAGGCAACTACGCAGCTATGCGTCCTAGAACGGGTTTTTATATCTAAAGCCACGAGCGACTCTGGCTTCCTTCACGACCAAGACGCGAGTGAGTTTTTCGACACCGCAGATTTTAACAGTCGCTACAGATACCGTACCGTCTTCATCAATCATTTGGAAACTACAGGTGTTCAAATGGTTCAAATGGCTCTGAGCACTATGGGACTCAACTGCTGAGGTCATTAGTCCCCTAGAACTTAGAACTAGTTAAACCTAACTAACCTAAGGACATCACAAACATCCATGCCCGAGGCAGGATTCGAACCTGCGACCGTAGCGGTCTTGCGGTTCCAGACTGCAGCGCCTTTAACCGCACGGCCACTTCGGCCGGCAACTACAGGTGTTATAAATCGATGCAGAACCTAGAATCAATAATACAGTATATTAAGTAAGAGGGTGGTCGGCATTACACGCAGATGGTAAATCATATTGGCGCTTTTCGATGATAAAAGTCCATGAAGCAGCACTCGATAATAAAAGGCCATGAAGCAGCATCGGATTTCACCGTAAGTCTTCTCTCTCAAAGTTCATTCCATTTCATTTATTACATGTTTGAGGGCCTGCTGACTAATATTTTAAAATCAGCTGATAAAAGTTACAATTTTACATGTAGTAGTACATTGTTCCACATTACTAGCAAAAATAGTTTTGAGCAATAAAAACAAGAGTAATAACAATGAATTACAAAGAAAACCGAGGGCTAAAATAAAAATAAAAAATAATTTGGAAGAAAATAATAGAAAGATAGGAAAGGGACGATCTGTAGATTTTATTATTAAAACGAAGTATAGCATAAATTGTGGGTCGTGTTGGTGCTATTCCCGGAGAAAGGTCCTCGGCAGAAATATCGAGCCCGTCTCTCCTGAAGAAACATACAAAACTATGTCTTCTTATATTACTAAATGAAATGCATCATGAATGACTGTATTTGTTTCTACTGTCTAAGAACTAGTACTACGTATTACGTGTTTTAAGTGCTTATGTGGGCCATACCCATTGCACTGTTTAGGATGCTGTACCTAGAGTTAGTTCCATATGTTGTACGGATGGTGTTATGTGTTTCTGTGCATGATGCTTTTTCTCTTAACGAATGCCGTACGCGGGAGGGAGCTATACAGGATGTAAGTCCCTTGTCATTTCATGTATCTAATTCTCCCTCAAACAATTTATAAAGTCACGGAATTACTATCAGCTGAATTATAACCTGCGAAACGGGACTTGATCGTCTCTTCTCACAGTGGTATAAATGTCTAACGCGTGTGGGGATCACTATTGAATGGAACTATCCAATGGTGCCGTTGTGGCGGCCATTCGGTTTTGACTATCCCCGCCTTATACTCGGTGGCCGATAAAACGTGCCGGCCGAGCAGTGGAGTTCCGGCAGTTCCGGCTGTTTGCTGTAGAGCTGTCGGCCCTGTCCTTTCCTGGAAGGCACAACTTGCACCGCATCCTGACCCGTGTGTGTGTGTGTGTGTCTTACAGCGCTTCCCTAAACTCTTGGTGCAAGATGTTGTTCGTTATCTCCCCGGCATGGTCGGCGTTGCTATCATGGTAAGGAGCAGATTTATTTATGTGTACATACGGTTTTATTCAGTGCTACAGTGACAATTGATTATTGCGTGCCTGTTCGCTCCCGTTATACAGCTACTCCTGGTGCTGAGTGCGGTGTGTTGTTTATTCAACGTGGTTATCCCGTAGCAGTGAACCACACATGTTCTTGTACCACTTGCCAGAGGATGTGAGCACGTATAATTGAAACAAACCCTGGGATATTTCTGCTAGAATGCTTGTGTCTCGATTTGGCTTTCTCAAGAAATTTTTATGTTTAAAGTCTTGTTTCTTGTGATTAAGAAGATGTGAGCACATCTAATTGACACAAATCGTGGGATATTTCTGGTAGAATGCTTGTGTCTCGACCTGACTTTCTCTTGTAATGTTTATGTCTAAAGCCTTGTTTCTTCTGGTTAATGTTGTTACCATAATTCCGTTCTGTGTATGAAGTCTAATTTACTATGAGAACTAGTGAAAGCATTTGATCACTTTGTTATATTCTAAAATTGCTTCGATATTGGTTGTGTCTGGTCAAGTTATAACGTTCTTATTGGCCATACCGTGGCTGCTATTAGACCCAACAAGCTTTCGTGTAAGAATTCCCACTATTACAGTAAACCTATATATGGTTCTCTGGCCTAGGTACAATAAATTATTTATGCATGTTACCTGATTTTTTTTTGTAACGCCTTGCTTGTTAATTCTATAGAATACTGCCATTTTAAAAACAATTCCGTTTTTGAATTTGTTACAATTCATCTTAAAATTTTTTGGTATTTCATTTAAATGACGATTCTGAGCACCGTGGATCACTCACAGCTGAAACGAATCCTAACCACCCCTTGTACGGCACAGTTATGTTGAGTAAAACATCGGCTATGACATTCTTTCTAGAGCTACGCTGACAGTTTGGCGGAAACCTCTGCTCGATCAGAGCAGGTGCAACGACCTTTCAGAAACTGTACAAGGGAAGTTCGTAAGATGTAAGGTAAGCAGAGAGGGTAACGGATCGGAAGGTGAGGTGTATAGGCAGGTAGTCAGTTTGAGGCACGCTGTGAGTAGAGTTTAACTTGCTCACTTGATAATGGCGTTGGCTTCGAAATACGAAGTCCCTATCATTCTCATAGGTTTTAATGCGCCCGGGGTATTCAGAGACCTTTTTAGGTAATGCTGAAAAAATGGAAGATATTATTATTTGTTCATATGGAGAGGATGAAATAAGAGCTTGACGTTTTCACTGAAAGAACTTCTGGAATCCAAAAGAAACTTTGACTACCAATTTTTACTGTATTTAACGTCCGGTTTCGATCACCTGAATCATCATCAGATTCGTCTGTCTACTTAAAAGTGAGAACAAAACAATAGAACTTTTAGCCAAGATTGGCTGAACTATGACGACCTAATCAATCGGAGTCAGACATTATATAAAATAAAAAGTTGCGGTGAAAGATTATTTTTGATTCCACAAGTTCTTAAACATTGAGTCGCTGTATTCTTCGGTGTGATCACATTCCAGTTTTCGATTTTGTTTTAGTGTAACCTATTCTCCGTCGCAGAAAATACCAACTAGAATTGTAGTAGGTTAATTCCTGAAGGAGACGATGTTAGCTTTACAGCTGACAATAATCCCATGAATCTTTTACACACCTAAACATATAAAAGGGCTGTTTTCTGTGTGTATGTGTGTGTGTGTGTTTCCTTCTAAACCACTGGGATCGATTTCAACCAAACTTGGTATACATATACCTTTCTGTGAGGCAACAATCGCTGTCGGGACAGAACCACCTACCTATCATAGTTAAGGAAATACGACGTCGTAAACAATGAGATGCGTGAAAAACTGACGCACCGTGCATGAGGTTTAAATTTATTACTCCTTTGCTCCTAAATATATTCGCAACACATTCTGCAGGCAGTATTCACATACACCACTGATTGCACCTACATAAATGTATCTTTGTGTGATCCACAGTTCAAGAGATATGACGTCATAAACACTGAGATGCGTGAAAAAATGCCTCAACACATATTAAGTTTTAATAGACTCATTCTTTTCTGCTAATACACTCCTACAGTCGAGTTATATTAAGAAAATCCCTGACACTTTGTAGCGCTTTAGACAGCTTTCATCTGCGAAGCGCAAACGGCTGCAGACAATAGCAATCGCCGTCTATAGAGTTACGAAGAGGCGTTGCCATAGAGGTGATTAAGAAATTGCATTGTACACACGCGACGCAGATGCACCCAGTCTAGAGAAATTGTTCTGGACATTAAATTATAAATGCGCAGCTCAGCTTCCGTTTTCGTTTCTAATAGGAAATTGGCAAAATGAATATCCGGTCAATGCTGGGTTTGTTAGCTAGTTATCCTTAAACGGACGGTGTATTAGAGACTTAACGTTTTACTACAGTTTTATTTTACACTCGATTTTGTATCGTGGTTTCTTGACCAACAACAAGAATCTAAAATAACGCAACAGATCAAAAAACATCGTAACTTTGCAACGCCTCAGAGAAAGATATCCACGTTTTCAAGGACGTCACAACAGAGTGTGATGTAAAGCGGTGGCTAGGAACGCGTCCGAGACTAGCGGAGCCACGCCACAGTTTCAAGTCAAGGAAAGTGAGAGTCGACTTGTTCTAGGCCAAGGCCGGTCTACGACGTACCTGTGTTGGAAACTCTCGCACGTGTCCACACTCTTTCTCGTGGCGGCGTGGTTACCACGAGATTCTTAGTTATCTCAGTGTCAGTATACTGCGTAACGGATAACGAAAGGAGAACAGAACAGAATGAAGCCGATAGTTCATATAACGTAGCCCAGGCATGATGGCCAGTTTCTGACGCAATTTTTTTTCGAACAACAAAGGCGTACCTCATATTATGGATGTTTGCCGGTCGATATATTCAGCCACCAAATAATTGTTAAAATTCATAGTGACACCTTCAGTTGTCCTTTGTTTTGCGCAATTCGCTATTAGTTTTGGTCAGTGACCTTTATCAAACTTAGGCTAAAACGAATAAACCAAATCATTAGAGATTAGATAGTTTACAGTGAAATATATGGTTAAATAGTAATTTTAACAAAACTAATTAGCTCTTTTGAGCACGCCACACTACGTAAATTTTTTGTACAATAATAACTGTATACGATAGTTTTCGTCAATAAGCAAGTCCACATTGACAACTAGTAACGCACTGACAGCTGTAATTAGGTCAAACAGTCAAGGATACAGAATGAAATTTTCCCTCTGCAACGGAGTGTGCGCTGATACGAAACTTCCTGGCATGTTAAAACTGTGTGCCGGACCGAGACTCGAACTCGGGACCTTCGCCTTTCGCGGGCAAGTGTTCTACCGACTGAGCTACCCAAGTACGACTCACGGCCTGTCCTCACGGCTTTAAATCCGCCAGTACCTTGTCTCCTACCTTCCAAACTTCGCAGAAGCTCTCCTGCATACCAGGAGTCTCGAGTTCGAGTCTCGGTCCGGCACACAGTTTTGATCTGCCAGGAAGTTGCTTATCAGCGCACACTCCGCTGCAGTGTGAAAGTTTCATTCTGGAAACATCCCATAGGCTGTGGCTGAGCCATGTCTCCGCAATATCCTTTCTTCCAGGAGTGCTAGTTGTGCATGGTATTCAGGAGAGCTTCTGCGAAGTTTGGAAGGTAGGAGAGTAGGTACTGGCCGATTTAAAGCTGTGAGGCCGGGGCGTGAGTCGCGCTTCGGTTGCTAAGTCGGTAGAGCACTTGCCCGCGAAAGGCAAAGGTCCGGAGTTCGAGTCTCGGCCTGGCACACAGTTTTAATCTGCCAGGAAGTTTCAGTCAAGGATATAGTCAAAGATAAAGCAATGTCAGATAAAAACAATAGTACATGCTAGCAATAGCAGCATCAATTTGCTAAAAGGTATATTGAACCAAAGATTATTACAGTGTACCTTTCAGTAAATTGATACTGCTATTGCTAGCATGTACTATAGTTTTTACCTGTGACGTAGCGTTATCTTTGACTGTATCCTTGACTGTTTGGCTTAATTACAACTGACAGAGTGTTACTAGCTGTCTATGTAGACTTGCTTATTGACGAAAAATATTGTACACAGTTATCATTGTGAACAATTTTTGCCCACTATGGTGGGCTTAAAACAGCAAATTACCTTTGTTCAGATTATGGTATAGCTTCCTGCCGATTATGCCAGCAAGTGAAATACTATTTAACATTATATTTCACTGTAAACTGTATAACCTCTAACATTTGATTTATTCGTTTTAGGCTAAGCTTGATAATGATCATTGACCGAAACTAGTAGCGAACTGTGCGCAATAAAAGACAACTGAAGGTTTCGCCAGGAATTTTAACGTCATATTATGCCGCGCCTAAACACTACGAAACTTAACGTTTTGTATAGCGCACGTAGTAGGCAAATATACATTGCAACTGAAAATGAATTTAGCTACTACAAACGGCTACAATTACTTAATGCGTCGAGATACAACGATACGAATCACAGAGGATGTAAAAGGGAGTTCAAAATTTCGTCGTTCAGCAAGGCCAATGATTCCAAAGCCGGCGCGTGTGCGGTGATACATAAGTGGCAAGTTTCGTGTCGTGAGTGAAAATTGCCGATTCCGTACGGGAGGCATTCTGCATGTCAGAAGTTAATAACAGTCGTTCTCCTATAACAACGCAGAGACGATTTCGTCAGTGATGCAAACAAGCGCCTCCAAGTGTCAAACAGTTTCGCAGAGGGCATCGGCAATCTGAAGAAAGAAGATGCTTGTGGAAAGGAAGGATTACCAGCTGGCCACGTCCGTCGGCATAAACATTGCAGGAAGCCGCCTTTCGTTTGAAAGTAGTTCACTGAAATCGACATACGAAGTCAGTAGGCAGCCAAAATTCGTTCAAATGGTTCAAATGGCTCTGAGCACTATGGGACTTAACAGCTGTGGTCATCAGTTCCCTAGAACTTAGAACTACTTAAACCTAACTAACCTAAGGACATCACACACATCCATGCCCGAGGCAGGATTCGAACCTGCGACCGTAGCAGCCGCGCGGTTCCGGACTGCGCGCCTAGAACCGCGAGACCACCGCGGCCGGCCCAAAATTCGTAAACAGCTGTTTGACGTGTTCTAAAAATGAAACTGAAAAAGAAAACGTACGTAATTCAGATTTTACAGGACTGAAACAGGAAGATTACATCAAACGTACAAGTTATGGCGACAATGCTGCAACCAACAGAAGAAAAAACGTGTATTCATATGAACGACGGGAGTTCATATAAAACACCTATAAAGTGTATAAAAAATAAATTTCTCTCGCATCGTCTGTAAATCTCATAGCTGTGTCGCTAGAAATTAAATAGTCGCTGACTTTTTTAGTAGCTTCATTCATTTTCTGTTGCCTTGTATTTACTTTCTTGTTAAATTGTGTTCCACTTGTTACATTAGTGTTGACAAAGAGTAATATGTTAATTTTTATTTCATTTAAGATACTCTCCCAGTTAGTACTCCGTAAAAGACCAGCCTATAGACACCCCCTCCCCTCCAGCACACACACACACACACACACACACACACACACACACACACACTCAAAGCAAACCATGTATATACAGCCTGCAGTCTTACTCCTTCCTCATCATGTCGATAGAAATGAAATGAAATGAAATGTCGTTTGGCTAAGGCCTCCCGTCGGGTAGACCGTCCGCCTGGTGCAGGTCTTTTGATTTGATGCCACGTCGGCGACCTGCGCGTCGATGGGGATGAAATGATGATGAGTATGATAACACAACACCCAGTCCCTGAGCGGAGAAAATCCCCGACCCAGCCGGGAATCGAACCCGGGGCCTTAGAATTGACATTCCGTCACGCTGACCACTCAGCTACCGGGGCCGGACGTCGATAGAAATGGAACACATAATTATCAGACTAATGTTTATTTAGATCACAGTTAGCTGATGGGGCCTTAGGTAAGAAACGATATCGTTTGCATATGGCCTAACACTGGGTGTTAGCTTCAGCGTGACTGAAAGTTTGCAGAACACAATGCATCGTATGCTCAGATATTCTTAGTGCCCGAGGTCACTAACACAAATTACTGCAGTGGTTCTGGACCCATGAATAGGCGGTTCGAATCTCCCAGCTAATAATACCGTAAAACTGAATGTCACTTTATGGAAGGAAACCTAAACTACAGAAATTAAAATCATGATTTTTTCCACCAAAACGGACCAGACCCAAATCTCATATTAATTCAACCTAGCAACGGTCACAGATAGATGGCCAGAACACGAGAATTGGTCTTCTCTTCTATCGACGATTCTGTGCATGACATCTGATTTACTTACAATTTGTTTTATGTGTGCATTTCCCTTCGGGCCGTTCCCAGTGGTTACTAGTAAGCACTTTACAATGTTTACTATTTCCAGTGATTGGTAGCCAATAATTTAATCAAAAAGTAGTGGATTTCGTCGCCTGGCTACGCTCAACAAATTACATTTATTCAAATACAGGTTCAAATCAAATGCGAATTGCTACACCAAGCACAGATTACCTACATGTCTTCCTGCATTTTGACTTCTGGCTTCGTAAAATTCATATAGACGTCATCCACAGATACCCTCATGGAGCCCACATGTTAAGCTTTGGTTGAAACGATATAAAATATAAATGTGTTGAAGTGGTTCCTTTCGTATAAACTGATTAACTTGCAAGATAATTAAATACCATAAGGTCTCCAACAAAAGACTTCACTTCAAAAGAGATAAAAAGTGGAGCTATTACCATTTGGAGTTGAAATTATTGTAAACGCTGAGTATTTTTACTTCAAACGAAATTATAGTTAAATTATAATAATTGACTGTAATAGGCTGAATTAGCATAAAGTCCAGAGGATACAACTGGTTAACGGCGCGCTTTGTGACTAATGACTGTGTAAGTAGGTAACGTTTATATAAAAGAAGCTATGTCGTGAAAAGTTAATCGAACAAGTAATTAAGAAACAGGGCCGTCTTTTTCACAATAAAATGAACAACGGTAGAGCGCTTAAGGCGCTCGATCATTGCATCACCAAATTAACCGCTTCCAGCTGAATTTAAAGGCGAGAAATTAATTACCTTATTAACTGAACAGGAGAATTGAGAGGTTTTTCGTTTTACCGAATAAGGGCAGGTATAAAATATAATATTCTTATTATAATTACAAAATACACTGCCGAAAAAAATTAGTACACCCCTTCAGTTGTTTCCAGTTCACGCAAAATTTATTGTTGCAACAGTGCATATGGGATACATGAAATGCTTACATCTACAGATCAATAGCACAAGCTGCTCTGAGATACTAGGTATCGACCCATGCTGAAACACCCATATTAGCAAGTGATGCACCCTGCATTGGCGGAAATGCAGGGCCTGACTTTGGCATCTGGTCAAGTGTGCAGATGGCGAATACCCTCCTGGCATGCGCTACGTCACACCTGCTCGATCTCTTCACGTAGTTCTGTGAGTTGCTGGTTGACGAGTAGCACAAGTCACTCCTCGTCCCATCATATCACACACGGGCTCGCTTGGAGACAAGTCCGGCTATCGTACTGCCCAAGGAAGTTGCTGGACGTCTTGCAGATCACGTTGAGTTTCACAGGCAGTATGTGAACGAGCAGTATGCTGCTGGAACAACAAATCACCTTCCTTTTGCAAGAACAGCAAAGAAGCGGGTCTAACGACATTCTGGTTAGCGTGCTCTCCAGAAAACCTAAGGTGAACGAGAGTTGTGGCTCATCGCACTCCGGACCAAAGGGTCCGGAGTGGAACCAGTGGGTCTTAAATGAATGCACACTGTAAGATAGCGCTCACCAGGTCTACGTCGTATGCGCAAAAGAGCATCACTTGCGTGCAGGCAGAGATTTCTTTCATCACTAAAGATCACGGAGCGCCATTCATCTTCCAAGTGATCCTCTGACGGCATCACTCGAGCCACACACGTCGATGCTGTGGCTTGAATGGAAGACGGGCTAGAGGTGTGCGTAAGTATTGTTCCACTGCTAAGGACCGGTCCGCAACCGTTCGTGTTCTCTAGTCTGCGCTATGGTAGCTGTAAGATCTACCACTACTGCCCTTATAATACGACGATCCTGGCGGGCATCTGTGCTGCGTGGATGTCCAGAACCTTGTACACGGTTGTGAAAATGTTCACGTGACCACTGATACGACAATCGTTGCTGAAATGACGCAGCACGTCCAACTTGTGTTGCAGTTCTCCGTAAGGACCATCCCTTCACTTGGAAGGCCACTTCTGTGGCATTCTTGTCTGCTTGCTTCACACATCTGCACCACACTGAACCTTCTGGTTGCGGGCATTCCCTATTAAAGGGTAGACACAAATGGCCCTCTGGTAGCTATGCCACTGTATTATCTATTGACGTACGACGTTGAAACCATTATCAGTATATCTACTATCCATCATGTGGTACAGGCCGTCATAGGATCAAAATCGGCGTCGTCTTTCCAGGTGTACTACTTTTTTTTCCAACAGTGTATTTGATCAAACGAACATCCGCAACCGAGGAACGTGGCAATAAAATTAAAAAAAATCCTCTTCAATTTCGCGTAATTTCTTGTTTATTGTAAGACCGGTTTCAAAGCCTAAAGCTTAATTCTCAGGTATCACCTATGCAATCATGGACGTGTGGTTGTTGGGCCAGTCCCTCATGAGGATGGGGTCACATTAACGTCAATTAACGCAAGGGAGCGTAGGACGAGAACCGCGGCGCCAGCCTCGACACCGCAACGCTAAGACGATTAGTGTAGGGCCCCAGCTGATCACGACGCTGGAAGCGAATGACATAAGAGCCAATGAGGCGGGAAACAGGAAAACATGAAAGAGAGAAATAAAAGAAAACGATCAGCTGGCCCCTTGTCCGGCTGTACGTCACTTCCGTGTCGGACGCCGGTCCTATGATCCCATGTGTCTATTTGACGTGGGTTGACCCCTATGACTGACTGTCCAACCACCACACATTAAGTGTTCCCATAACTACTTGGCGGCACATGAAAATGAATCTTTAGGTTTTGAAACCGATCTTGCAACATATAAGAAATTATACGCGACGAAGCAGACTTTTTTTCTGTTACTGTTGCTGGTAGAACGATACATCTAGTACAGTTTACATCTGTATCGTGTTGATGCCAGAGCAAGAAGAAGAACACAAACTAGCGTCACATAATTCTCAGACTGAACAATTATTGGAGAACAAAGACTAGTATAGCATTTGTACTAAAGGTATCGATTTTTCCGAGATTTTGCTTTTACATAACCACTACCAAAGGAAATAGTTTTTTGCTGTTCATTTAATAGAGTTAACGTAAAGTCACAAACTAGCTGTTACGTGGCAGTTGAAATGTTTCCCCAAGTGTTAGTGGATTTTGTGACTGTGTGTTTTCGAGCAGTAGCGCTGAGACGATTTTATCGCTGACAATAGACGCTGCGATTACAATGAAATTAATATCTCTGTAATTCGATTATCAACGTAATTTAAGCGAACAAGGACTTGCAACTTTTTTGTTCATTTCTCTTCCTTTTCAGCCATTGTCTGGTTGTTGTTGTTGTGGTCTTCAGTCCTGAGACTGGTTTGATGCAGCTCTCCATGCTACTCTATCCTGTGCAAGCTCCTTCATCTCCCAGTACCTACTGCAACCTACATCCTTCAGAATCTGCTTAGTGTATTCATCTCTTGGTCTCCCTCTACGATTTTTACCCTCCACGCTGCCCTCCAATACTAAATTGGTGATCCCTTGATGCCTCAGAACATGTCTTACCAACCGATCCCTTCTTCTGGTCAAGTTGTGCCACAAACTTCTCTTCTCCCCAATGCTATTCAATACTTCCTCATTAGTTATGTGATCTACCCATCTAATCTTCAGCATTCTTCTGTAGCACCACATTTCGAAAGCTTCTATTCTCTTCTTGTCCAAACTATTTATCGTCCATGTTTCACTTCCACACATGGCTACACTCCATACAAATATTTTCTGAAATGACTTCCTGACACTTAAATCTATACTCGATGTTAACAAATTTCTCTTCTTCAGAAACGCTTTCCTTGCCATTGCCAGTCTACATTTTATATCCTCTCTACTTCGACCATCATCAACTTTTTTTTCTCCCCAAATAGCAAAACTCCTTTACTACTTTAAGTGTCTCATTACCTAATCTAATTCCCTCAGCATCACCTGACTTAATTCGACTACATTCCATTATACTCGTTTTGATTTTGTTGATGTTCATCTTATATCCTCCTTTCAAGACACTATCCATTTCGTTTAACTGCTCTTCCAAGTCCTTTGCTGTCTCTGACAGAATTACAATGTCATCGGCGAACCTCAAACTTTTTATTTCTTCTCCATGGGTTTTAATACCTACTCCGAATTTTTCTTTTATTTCCTTCACTGCTTGCTCAATATACAGATTGAATAACATCGGAGAGAGACTACAACCCTGTCTCACTCCCTTCCCAACCACTGCTTCCCTTTCATGTCCCTCGACTCTTATAACTGCCATCTGGTTTCTGTACAAATTGTAAATAGTCTTTCTCTCCCTGTATTTTACCCCTGCCACCTTCAGAATTTGAAAGAGAGTATTCCAGTCAACATTGTCAAAAGCTTTAAGTCTACAAATGCTAGAAACGTAGTTTCGCCCTTCCTTAATCTAGCTTCTAAGATAAGTCGTAGGGTCAGTATTGCCTCACGTGTTCCAACATTTCCACGGAATCCAAAGTGATCTTCCCTGAGGTCGGCTTCTACTAGTTTTTCCATTCGTCTTTACAGAATTCGTGTTAGTATTTTGCAGCTGTGACTTATTAAACTGATAGATCGGTAATTTTCACATCTGTCAACACCTGCTTTCTTTGGGATTGGAATTATTATATTCTTCTTGAAGTCTGAGGGTATTTCGCCTGTTTCATACATCTTGCTCACCAGATGATAGAGTTTTGTCAGGACTGGCTCTCCCAAGGCTGTCAGTAGTTCCAATGGAATGTTGTCTACTCCCGGGGGCCATGTTTCGACTCAGGTCTTTCAGTGCTCTGTCAAACTCTTCACGCAGTATCGTATCTCCCATTTCATCTTCATCTACATCCTCTTCCATTTCCATAATATTGTCCTCAAGTACATTACCCTTGTATAGACCCTCTATATACTCCTTCCAGCTTTCTGCTTTCCCTTATTTGCTTAGAACTGGGTTTCCATCTGAGCTCTTGATGTTCATAGAAGTGGTTCTCCTATCTCCAAAGGTCTCTTTAATTTTCCTATAGGCAGTATCTATCTTACCCCTCGTGAGAAAAGCCTCTACATCCTTACATTTGTCCTCTAGCCATCCCTGCTTAGCCATTTTGCACTTCCTGTCGATCTCATTTTTGAGACGTTTGTAGTCCTTTTTGCCTGCTTCATTTACTGCTTTTTTATATTTTCTCCTTTCATCAATTAAATTCAATATGTCTTCTGTTACCCAAGGATTTCTACTAGCCCTCGTCTTTTTACCTACTTGATCCTCTGCTGCCTTCACTACTTCATCCCTCAAAGCTACTCATTCTTCGTCTACTGTATTTCTTTCCCCCATTCCTGTTTATTGTTCCCTTATGCTCTCCCTGAAACTCTGTACAACCTCTGGTTCTTTCAGTTTACCCAGGTCCCATCTCCTTAAAGTCCCACCTTTTGGCAGTTTCTTCAGTTTTAATCTACAGGTCATAACCAATAGATTGTGGTCAGAGTCCACATCTGCCCCTGGAAATGTCTTACAATTTAAAACCTGGTTCCTAAATCTCTGTCTTACCATTATATAATATATCTGAAACCTGTTAGTATCTCCAGGCTTCTTCCATGTATACAGCCTTCTTTTATGATTTTTGAACCAAGTGTTAGCTATGATTAAGTTATGTTCTGTGCAAAATTCTACCAGACGGCTTCCTCTTTCATTTATTAGCCCCAATCCATATTCACCTACTACGTTTCCTTCTCTCCATTTTCCTACCACCGAATTCCAGTCACCCATGACTATTAAATTTTCGTCACCCTTCACTATCTGAATAATTTCTTTTATTTCATCATACATTTCTTCAATTTCTTCGTCATCTGCAGAGCTAGTTGGCACATAAACTTGTACTACTGCAGTAGGTGTGCGCTTCGTATCTATCTTGGCCACAGTAATGCGTTCACTACGCTGTTTGTAGTAGCTTACCCGCATTCCTGTTTTTCTATTCATTATTAAACCTACTCCTGCATTACCCCTACTTGATTTTGTGTTTATAACCCTGTAGTCACCTGACCAGAAGTCTTGTTCCTCCTGCCACCGAACTTCACTAATTCCCACTATATCTAACTTTAAGCTATCCATTTCCCTTTTTAAATTTTCTAACCTACCTGCCCGATTAAGGGATCTGACATTCCACGCTCCGATCCGTAGAACGCCAGTTTTTTTTCTCCTGATAATGACATCATCTCGAGTAGTTCCCGCCCGGAGATCCGAATGGGGGACTATTTTACCTCCGGAATATTTTACCCAAGAGGACGCCATCATCATTTATCCATACAGTAAAGCTGCATGCCCTTGGGAAAAATTGCGGCTGTAGTTTCCCCTTGCTTTCAGCCGTTCGCAGTACCAGCACAGCAAGGCCGTTTTGGTTATTGTTACAAGGCCAGATCAGTCAATCATCGAGACTGTTGCCCTTGCAACTACTGAAAAGGAAGGCCAGATCAGTCAATCATCCAGACTGTTGCCCTTGCAACTACTGAAAAGGAAGGCCAGATCAGTCAATCATCCAGACTGTTGCCCTTGCAACTACTGAAAAGGCTGCTGCCCCTCTTCATTGCCCCATTGTCTGGTAGGGTCATAAAAATTTTGCTTGGTCTGTGTTATGTAGAGATTTTGTTATTTGTGTTCATTTTACGTTTGACTTGATTTACCTTACATTGCTTCAGGACAATTCCAGGATCTTTCGTCCTATAAGGCCACAGTATTGTCAAAAGTAAGAGAGACGTTCAATAAGTAATGCAACGCATTCTTTTCTTAAAGTAGGTTGGTTTTATTCAGGATTCCAAAACACCACGTTATTCCCCACTCTTTTGACTATAAACCCTATTTTTTGACATTTCCGTTCAATACGACGGCCTTAAGGCACTTTACTGCAAGGGCCTGTATGCCTGCATTGTACCAATGTACTGTTGAACATCGGAGCCAGCATATTGCATAATACTTCACAATTGATCATTGTACCATGAGGGGGGATACCAAACACAATAACCCCTTCAGAGTCCCTGCAGACAGTCGTCATTACGTTACCGGCGAAGGGCGGGGATTTTTACTTTTTATTCAAAGGGAAGGTAGTGTGCCGCCAATCCACGGAATGCCATTCTATTTGCCGTTCGAAGTGACGAGCCCATATTTCATTGGATGTGACGATTTTCGACAAAAAAGTGTCACTATCAGTCTCGTAATACGTAATTTCGCACAGATGGCCCTTCGTTGCTGTTTATGAACTTCTGTTAAGGAACTAGGAACCAACCGGACACACATCTTTGAATACCCGAACTGGTGGACGAGTGCTTCAACACTACCAGCAGAGACGTCCAGCTGTGCAGCGAGGTGTTTGATTGTGATCCGTCAATCCCCTCGAATGAGAGAGTCCGCACGTTGCAACATTGCAGGCGTCAGAGATGTGTGCTGCCGGCTGGCACTCGGTGGTTCAGACGGGTTTGCGTGGCCATGTTGCGATGATGACAGATGCCTCGCCCAAAGACTCATCGTGGTTTTGTTCACTGCCAGGTCTCCGTAGACATTGTGCAGGAGCCTATGAACGTCTGCGATGCTCTACTTTTCCGCCAAAGTAACTCATTGACAGCTCTCCGCTTGGAATGCGCCTCTGTTACAGAAGTCATTTTCGAGGTTACGTGTCGCCACCACTTGTCGAATTTCATGGAACTATAGGGGCTCAAACGAGAATATTCCACGATGGTCCACAATAAATTTTGCATTTTTTCAACCGAAATTGGCAGAGAAAAAAATGTGTTGCATCACCTATTGAACGCTCCTTGCATGTAAACGGCTGTATATAAGAATTTCTTTATTTTTGCTGTCCATAACTTGTAATGCCGAGACATGTCCAATATCCTTATAAAACATTAGTATGATTACTATGACTGTTACTGCGCACACAGTGTGCCCGCAGTGGCTATAGCTGACCATTTCCTTTCTGTATACATTCACGCACTAACTGTGAAAGGGTACAGTACAGCCCGACATTGAAAATAGGTACAACATTCTTCGTTATTCTTGTCAGAACAACATATTTTTTCTTATAATAACTCAATTTCAATTAATACAGTGAAGCCGGATGCCAGTGTGGGAAAGAATGACAATTTATTTATTTAATTGATCACATGTGCACTCCCACAAAATAAATCTCTACATCCAGTTTGGTGAGATCTGTGAAATGAATGAATGTATGGTCGTCTGCTAACTGCAGATAGTGAATGTGAATGTATGATCATCTTTGAGACGGTACTTGGGTCACCTTTGGTGGGACCAAAGAGATGAAATTTACCTGAGCTTCGAGCGCCTGAAATGTGGCTGACCAATACGGAAGCAAGGTGCTCCCCTACTTCGGCAGAGGTGCGAGAGGACCTGAAGAACAGCCATGTTTCAGCACTCTGCCGCTGGATCTAGTGTTGGTAAGACCTGTCTTAGGCCGTGCTCCGTAAGGACAAAAGAGTGGAGACATGGTATGCATGTGAAATACTTAAGAGTAGTTTAGAATAATAATTTCTTTATTTCAGGAACTTTTGTGGGAGAATTAAATGTCAGGCAGGTAATATTAATGGGATCGTAGTAATCTTCGGAAGTGACCAATGGTCACAATGAAACCACGTGTAGCAATAAGTTGAAATACTTCCGAGTGCTTAAGTTAAGCTGAATTACTAGCGTGTGTACTATAAGTTGGAAATATTTAAGAAGTGGCGTGTGCAGGACTTGAAATTAGAGACGAGGACTTCCACGTGGTGAGTACTGTGTGAGTCTCAATCTGTGTATGTGACAAAGGATAAAGAGAAGTACTCGTCCATGGTATCAGTTGAGGACACACATGTGTGATGAATATGTTCTTAATATTACTTTGCGTGTTATGTTTCTGTGTGACGCTTGATTCAAACTATAATACTCTGAGAGAGAAGCAAGGTGAGTCAGCCGTCTATCCAGCAACGCCACTTGACTTGCATTGCACAGGAAGACGTGCATATATCGTCCAGAGTTCGTAGTAGGAAAGAAAAGTTACGAAGTGGGGCAGTGTCGTGTGAAACTGGGATGAATACTAATTGAAGTAGGAAAGCTGAAAGTGATGTGATTATAATGTTGTAACTATTCCTTATGTTGTATTCCATGTTGCAGTGTGGTGTATGTCATGTAATTTAAGTATGTGTGGTTTGCATGGGAGAGTAGCAAGGTAGTTTCAGAGGTAATGGGTTATGCGTGTTCCTTTTGTACCGCTCGGTCTGGAGGTAAGTTTCGTGATGATGGTTGTGAGAGTCGAAGTGTGAGATATAGCAAAAAAAAAAAAAAAGAAAAAAAAGATCCACCATCCTATCCAGAAAGTGCACTGTAGCATTAAATAATTACGACACCATACGATAGAGAATCACCAATGTAAAGCCATGCCCACTGGGCGGAATTTCTCATGTGTTATTGTTCTAGGTTATAGAATTTGTGTGTTTAGGTTATAGAATTTATCGGAATAAATAAGATAATGAAAAGAAAAAGATTGGTGGCCTTTTCCTTCGAATTGTACGTTGTCATGATATCCAGAATTTATAATGTGTGCGCCATTCATATTCAGTGCGATGGCCACGTGTTGATAAAAGCAGTTAAATAAAAAAAAAGAAAATGTGGTATTGCCAGTGCGTAGTGAACAGTCAGAGTTCTGTAAATTACTAATAGTCAGACGTGAGTTTCCGTTGCGTAATATTCAAACAGGAGAATAACTTGTAACTTAATTGTGAGTACTAGAGTTCATGTTACTCGATAAATAAGAATGAGTCCACTCGCTTGGCAGACCACTCATCTTGCAGGCCTGACTGCTTGATGCCACAGTATGAGCAAGGCCTCTCAACTGTTAACGTGTAGAAGGGCGTTTGCTTTGCAGGATGGTTACAATATTACCGCATTTCTGTAGACTTTCTCGGATTGTTTTGATCAGTTATCTCTAAATTTTTTTCACAGTGCGTCAGACAACTGACGGAATGCCAATTTCGGGCCACATCATCAAGCTGTACAATCATTTCTAGACAGTCCGAAAGACCTGGGTAAAAAGACGAAACACCAAGTTAACCATTTCGTGTTAGTTATGAGTGAATGGCATGCAATGCACAGAAAACAAATGTTTGTTTGTGGTAAGATCTTATGGGACCAAACTGCTGAGGTCATCGGTCGCTAAGCTTACACACAACTTAATCTAACTGAAATTAACTTGCGCTATGAACAACACACACACCCATGCCCGAGGGAGGACTCGAACCTCCGACGGGGGAAGCCGCACGGACCGTGACAAGACGCCCATAGACCGCTCGGCTACCCCGCGCGGCTCAGAAACGAAAGACAACCAACACATTTATTTACTGAAAAGTTATTAAAGAAGGTGACGTAAGCAAAAAAAGATAGTTACATGAGACCTAGTCTTCGATCTCACAAACTAAGCAGCAATAAAGATTAATGAGATCTGTGAAACTGACGTTTAAAAATATAATCAGTGCTTGGTTTGATACAGCTGCATCCACTCAAGAGGATTGTTTTAAAATGGTCATCAGTTTCGTTCGATGTGCTGACTACACACACTTTATATTTGAAAATGTTTGCTGACGGACACGAGTTGTTTCAAACACTGATGCCACACTAGCGGCAAGTTTTTTTCCATTTCGGAAATGTAACACCAGGGAAGCGGCTGTAAAATTCAAGAACATTTCTGCCTGTGTGCTTCTTTTTCAACAATTCATTTGCTTGCAAATCAGTGGACTCCAAGTGCTGTGCAACTGGCACATCATCAAGGTTACAATGAAACTGATTCAAGAACAGAAGAAAACAGATTCAACAACAAAACAATGTCACTATCCATTTTGTCAATATCTGAAAATATCTCCAGAAGCGCTTCTTCAAGTCATGAATACGTTTTTTTTTCAGAAAATCAAATTTGATATCTTTGGGGACTGTAGCAGAAAACTCTTTGAAACAATGAAAACAAGAAGGTTTTTCCTTCCAGTTTTGCTTTAAACAACGACAGCTTTCTCCGAATTCCCTTGATGTTTCTGTTGAAGTTTCAAATACAGTATATTCATGTAGGATCTGATGGCTACCAAAAATAACACTGACGGCCAGGTAGGATCAGACAGCTGTGGATCACCTCTGCCTTTTTCAGTAAAAAACAACTCTTTCGTTTCGGAGCTTGTAAACCTGGGCAGGACTTTACCGCAGCTGAGCCACCTCACTGCTGTGTGATACGGCAAGACACAGAAATCAGAATCAAAAAAATGTTAAAATGTGTGTGAATTCCTAAGGGACCAAACTGACGAGGTCATCGGTCCCTAGACTTACACACTACTTAAACTAACTTGACACTAAGGACAAAATCAGAATCAATTTCTTCAAGAAAACTGACGGTAACTGAATTAATGATCCCGAATGAAGTTCGCCGTAGAAGCGACTGTAATCTGTTCACGAGAATATTTATCCCCCAGAGCACCTGTTGGTCTATGATAAAGTATATGAAGAGAGTGCCCAGAATTTGCAAATCTGTCAAAGGAAGGTACCAACCATGTAATTCCTCCATCAATTGTAACACCTCTACGCTGATGTGAAACATCCTGGCAGATCAAAACTGCGTGCCGCATCGAGATTAGAACTCGGGAAAGGCAAAGGCCCCGAGTTAGAGTCTCGGTCCGGCATACACTTTTAATCTGCCAGGGAATCTCATATCAGCGCTCACTCAACTGCAGAGTGAAAATTACGTTCTGGAAACCTCTAAGCTGGTTCCAATGAAGATTATAATCTCGCAACATTTTTTGCACTTATATAAAAATGTCATTTCTGGATGTTGTTCCATGCATGTTGCACACGTGTATCCAGTTTATCCGATATCTGAAAGTCTAAATTGACACAATGAACGAACATCCGAAGTTATGACATACTCGAGAGGTCAGAGCTAGATATTACGACACAAACATCCTCGCTTCCTCGTGTACCCTTCTCTCCAATTTCTTCTGTTCTCTGCACAAGTGAACTTGCCGAAAGGTTGATACTTTCTTAGGACATAAGTCATTTGCATCTTCCGTCGTACATCTTTGATGCAGCTTCCTTCCGCAAAATAGTCTTCCTCACTCTCTCATTTTGTGCCTCATTTTCTAACTTGGACGAATGACATATTCATTTCCAGAAGACTGTCTCGTGAAGAGATTTCCTTGGATTTCCAAATTACGTTTCATGGACTCATGATTCTGAGACTGTAACTTTCTAGAAAACTTTGAATATGTTGACAGATGTTTTGTTTCATGGCGACGCCGAGATTGTACTAATGGCTCTAAGCACTAAGGGACTTAACATCTGAGTTCATCAGTCCCGTAGACTTAGAACTACTTAAACCTAACTAATCTAATGACATCACACACATCCATGCTCGAGGCAGGATTCGAACCTGCGATCGTAGCAGCAGCGCGGTTCCGGACGGAAGCGCCTAGAACTGCTCGAACACAACGGCCGGCGTACTCTTCCAAACAACATTTTGCCTTCATCTTGCGCGAGTAGTTTTCTGATCCTTTATTCACGCGAATAAGTGCTTTACTACCCGTTCTTCATTGAAAGCGAAAACTCACCGTCTCCTATTCGTTTCTTAGTAGACATACTGTAGAGTGAAGTAACGGGTTCTGAAGATGAAACAGACATTGAATTATCAACGTAATTAAAATCTTGGGGTGAAGCGAAATATGCAACTATTGCAATAAACAAGAAAATCTAGATACAATGATTTGAAATTGAATTTAGTAAGTTTGAGGCATATAGCAGCTTTAAGGTCACCACGTATGTGAAAATCTGCTATTATTTAAACTTAATACTTAAATATAATTTGTAACAAAACGTCTATTGTGCCATAAGTTTTATGAAATAAATTCAGTTACCGTCGACGGCCTAGAGGAAGTGATATTGCAGACCGGACCCGGCCTGTGGGCCGTAGTTTTGTGACAGCTGGTTTAGGACATTCTGCAACGTAAAATAATCACGCTGCACAGAGAAACAACAACAAACAACTAAGCCGAATCGCAACTGTTACGTTACAGACAGCACGTGTCGTCTGCTTAGACCATAGACGATACAGATAGTGCATGACGTCATTATTTGAATAAGGGGAGATGATGTTACCTATGCTGAGAAAAGGCAGTGGGTGAAGCCAGGAGGCGTGGCAGTTCACTATCCTTTGGAGACCAAAACACGGGTTTCACCATTAAAATCCTGTGAGCAACATGCCCTCTGTGCTTAAAGCCACTAAATTGACAGTCACATCTGAGTAGTTACCTAGATCAGACAGTTGGAAACTTATTTTGTTGATGCGAAATTTTATTCGTTAAACAGGGCAAAAACAGGCGATCGTTTCAGTTTAGGTCGAACTATTAGCTATAATAGTTCGCAGTACAAATGGTACAAGATCATTCCAATCATTTAACTACCAAAGTGTAAGATTTTGAGAATGTAAGCATTGAAATCACGCTTTTTGGTTAGGGAAATACGACAATATTGTATGAAAATAGTTGAGCTTTTATTAATTATTACCACTAAAATAAAAAGCATACATTTAATGTTAGTTAAAGCCTATCTTCGTCGCTTTCACACATTTTTTTCCCTATATCAGGCTACACACTACCAATATCCTTGACCATTTTATACAATCGGGAATATGCATTTCAGCCACAATTTTAACTTACCATTAGACTCATTGGTGCACACATAAGTTCAGTTATGGTGTGTGTAAAAAAGTTTCAACAAATGAGCTGTACATGTAAACGATCATTTGATAAGCAATAAAACGTTACTCCAGTGCTTTGTGAAATTAGTTTTATTCCTCTTTCACAAACAAAAAAAATCTGGAATCAGTATAGTTTATCACAATTCTAGTCAACAGCCCTTTAAAGGTAATTAGATTACTGTAATTACATTTACTTTTCTTTCTGTGATAAAAGATTTTCAACATCATTCTAACTGCACGAGCCACATTAGACTGTAATATCAAGGTGTTATCAAGTGACCATTGATGTCTCTCATGAACACACAAGTTCAGAAATAAAGTCTTGTCTAAACATATACTCATAACTTCAGTAACTACTGAATCAATGGAATTTTGTGGACATAAATATTGCATCAATCACTAAACAAAGAGTCTCTGATGCACTTTACTACCACTTCCTTATTGTTCTAGAATGTGACATGTAAGTGTCAAATATAACACAGACATAATCACATGCTCTTGCATAGTAGGAAGCTTTGGTCAAACTGACGTGACAGCTCTTCATTTAAACGGGATACACTGTTAAGCGCTGAAAAACTCTCTTCATCTATGTAATTCTCCTTCTGAAAGACCTTTATCACATGACTCAAATGACTATTTCGCTGGTGCAGGCGACAGTTTGGCTGCTTGATTTCTTAATGTATCGCATGTTTACTTCATACACAGTGTACAACTTTCTGATGATACGAAAAACAGTGTCATAATGCGCATTTGATTGAGGGGAATGTCTTTTGGTAACACTAGAAGACAGAGATGACTTAATTAGCGTTGCATGTAAAAGTTTTTGGTACATATTAATTATCATTGCTTTCTGGACTGCACTTGCCAGAAAACAGAAAAATCTCCCAACATAACAATTAGCATAGAAGAGAATAAATATACATGCGCAAAACAGAATTACTGTGTTGAAAATTTTGATAAACCAGACAGTACGACACCACCCATAACTTTACCAATGACGTCATATTATGCTACAAGATGAAACACACACAAGATCTCAAGATGGCCACCAGTACTCATAACCATTTTCAGTGGCAACCGCAAATAATCACGAACTATCAAATGGCGAAAATTCTTATTTATGATTGCAGAAAGTAATGAGACAACTGTGGGAATATGGGGCTTTTGGACAGGGAGAAACTAACCCATGTCGTCTAACATAACTACTGGAAAACACATAATCAGAAAAATATACAAATGCAAAAGGGAAGAAACCGAATACAACAAAAAACCTCGAAAACCAAAAACACACATGTCGACAAATTTGAGTTAGCTATATAGCTCATCTTGAAAGACGACACCGATACAGAAATCCTACAAAAAGCAACACTTCCCATTAACCACGAAATCCCCAAAACTAACGAAATGTAATATCAATAATCTTTGTTGACCTATACAGCTTAAACTGACGCAGCAATACCGAAACATATATTGTAAATGACATTGCAATTTGCACCTGACGTAAATTTGTGAAAACTAAATAACAGTGTTGACCAAATGAGTCAGCTATATGGCACAAAACGCCAAAACCAAAAACACACTCAACAACAAGCACATAAAAAAACTAGATTCATTCAAAGAATGAGACGAAATTCCAAATAAAAGACAGCTCGACATCCATAACGTTTTTTTTTGGTCATCTGTCTACTGACTGGTTTGATGCGGCCCGCCACGAATTCCTTTCCTGTGCTAACCTCTTCATCTCAGAGTAGCACTTGCAACCTACGTCCTCTATTATTTGCTTGACGTATTCCAATCTCTGTCTTCCTCTACAGTTTTTGCCCTCTACAGCTCCCTCTAGTACCATGGAAGTCATTCCCTCATGTCTTAGCAGATGTCCTATCATCCTGTCCCTTCTCCTCATCAGTGTTTTCCACATATTCCTTTCCTCTCCGATTCTGCGTAGAACCTCCTCATTCCTTACCTTATCAGTCCACCTAATTTTCAACATTCGTCTATAGCACCACATCTCAAATGCTTCGATTCTCTTCTGTTCCGGTTTTCCCACAGTCCATGTTTCACTACCATACAATGCTGTACTCCAGACGTACATCCTCAGAAATTTCTTCCCCAAATTAAGGCCGGTATTTGATATTAGTAGACTTCTCTTGGCCAGAAATGCCTTTTTTGGCATAGCGAGTCTGCTTTTGATGTCCTCCTTGCTCCGTCCGTCATTGGTTATTTTACTGCCTAGGTAGCAGAATTCCTTAACTTCATTGACTTCGTGACCATCAATACTGATGTTAAGTTTCTCGCTGTTCTCATTTCTACTACTTCTCATTACCTTCGTCTTTCTCCGATTTACTCTCCAACCATACTGTGTACTCATTAGACTGTTCATTCCGTTCAGCAGATCATTTAATTCTTCTTCACTTTCACTCAGGATAGCAATGTCATCAGCGAATCGTACCATTGATATCCTTTCACCTTGTATTTTAATTCCACTCCTGAACCTTTCTTTTATTTCCATCATTGCTTCCTCGATGTACAGATTGAAGAGTAGGGGCGAAAGGCTACAGCCTTGTCTTACACCCTTCTTAATACGAGCGCTTCGCTCTTGATCGTCCACTCTTATTATTCCCTCTTGGTTGTTGTACATATTGTATATGACCCGTCTCTCCCTATAGCTTACCCCTACTTTTTTCAGAATCTCGAACAGCTTGCACCATTTTATATTCTCGAACGCTTTTTCCAGGTCGACAAATCCTATGAAAGTGTCTTGATTTTTCTTTAGCCTTGCTTCCATTATTAGCCGTAACGTCAGAATTGCCTCTCTCATCCCTTTACTTTTCCTAAAGCCAAACTGATCTTCACCTAGCGCATTCTCAATTTTCTTTTCCATTCTTCTGTATATTATTCTTGTAAGCAGCTTCGATGCATGAGCTGTTAAGCTGATTGTGCGATAATTCTCGCACTTGTCAGCTCTTGCCGTCTTCGGAATTGTGTGGATGATGCTTTTCCGAAAGTCAGATGGTATGTAGCCAGACTCATATATCCTACACACCAACGTGAATAGTCGTTTTGTTGCCACTTCCCCCAAACATTTTAGAAATTCTGATGGAATGTTATCTATCCCTTCTGCCTTATTTGACCGTACGTCCTCCAAAGCTCTTTTAAATTCCGATTCTAATACTGGATCCCCTATCTCTTCTAAATCGACTCCTGTTTCTCCTTCTATCACATCAGACAAATCTTCACCCTCATAGAGGCTTTCAATGTATTCTTTCCACCTATCTGCTCTCTCCTCTGCATTTAACAGTGGAATTCCCGTTGCACTCTTAATGTTACCACCGTTGCTTTTAATGTCACCGAAGGTTGTTTTGACTTTCCTGTATGCTGAGTCTGTCCTTCCGACAATCATACCTTTTTCGATGTCTTCACATTTTTCCTGCATTTCCTTTTTGTTTCATTCCTCAGCGACTTGTATTTCTGTATTCCTGATTTTCCCGGAACGTGTTTGTACTTCGTCCTTTCATCAATCAACTGAAGTATTTCTTCTGTTACCCATGTTTCCTTCGCAGCTACCTTCTTTGTACTTATGTTTTCCTTCCCAACTTCTGTGATGGCCCTTTTTAGAAATGTCCATTCCTCTTCAAATGTAGTGCCTACCACGCTATTCCTTATTGCTGTATCTATACCGTTAGAGAACTTCAAACGTATCTCGCCATTCCTTAGTACCTCCGTATCCCACTTCTTTGCGTATTGATTCATCCTGACTAATGTCTTGAACTTCTGCCTACTCTTCATCACTACTATATTGTGATCTGAGTCTATATCTGCTCCTGGGTACGCCTTACAATCCAGTATCTGATTTCGGAATCTCTGTCTGACCATGATGTAATCTAATTGAAATCTTCCCGTATCTCCCGGCCTTTTCCAAGTATACCTCCTCCTCTTGTGATTCTTGAACAGGGTATTCGCTATTACTAGCTGAAACTTGTTACGGAACTCAATTAGTCTTTCTCCTCTTTCATTCCTCGTCCCAAGCCCATATTCTCCCGTAACCTTTTCTTCTACTACTTCCCCTACAACTGCATTCCAGTCGCCCATGACTATTAGATTTTCGTCCCCCTTTACATACTGCATTACCCTTTCAATATCCTCATACACTTTCTCTATCTGTTCATCTTCAGCTTGCGACGTCGGCATGTATACCTGAACTATCGTTGTCGGTGTTGGTTTGCTGTCGATTCTGATTAGAACAACCCGGTCACTGAACTGTTCACAGTAACACACCCTCTGCCCTACCTTCCTATTCATAACGAATTCTACACCTGTTATACCATTTTCTGCTGCTGTTGATATTACCCGATATTCATCTGACCAGAAGTCCTTGTCTTCCTTCCACTTTACTGACCCCTACTATATCTAGATTGAGTCTTTGCATTTCCCTTTTCAGATTTTCTAGTTTCCCTACCACGTTCAAGCTTCAGACATTCCACGCCCCGACTCGTAGAACGTTATCCTTTCGTTGATTATTCAATCTTTTTCTCATGGTAACCTCCCCCCCGGCAGTCCCCTCCCGGAGATCCGAATGGGGGACTATTCCGGAATCTTTTGCCAATGGAGAGATCATCATGACGCTTCTTCAATTACAGGCCACATGTCCTGTTGATACACGTTACGTGTCTTTAATGCAGTGGTTTCCATTGCCTTCTGCATCCTCATGTCGTTCATCATTGCTGATTCTTCCGCCTTTAGGGGAAATTTCCCACCCCTAGGACAAGAAAGTGCCCTGAAACTCTATCCGCTCCTCCGCCCTCTTTGACAAGGCCGTTGGCAGAATGAGGCTGACTTCTTATGCCGGAAGTCTTCGGCCACCAATGCTGATTATTTATCAAAATTTAGGCAGTGGCGGGGATCGAACCCGGGACCGAAGACGTTTTGATTATGAATCAAAGACGCTACCCCTAGACCACGGGTCCACCCATCCGTAACGTAATCAGACAAAATAAAAGAAATAAACAAGGAACAATACCAAAAAATGCACATGTCGTGATCCATTTGATAAACACCCAAACAATAACTCTGGACTCGCATTCAGGAGGACGACGGTTCAATCCCGCGTCCGGCCATCCTGATTTAGGTTTTCCGTGATTTCCCTAAATCCCTCCAGGCAAATGCCGGGATAGTTCCTTTGAAAGGGCACGGCCGAATTCTTCCCCGTCCTTCCCTAATCCCACAAGACCGATGACCTCGCTGTCTGGTCTCCTCCCGCAAAACAACCCAACCCATCCCATCAATAACAACACACTGCAATGAATAAAACACCGTCCGTGAAGCACTCCCCACCCCAACCACAACTCCCCTACCAACCCAACAAAAAGCAACACACCCCCACCAACGTAAGCCAATCCACCCCAAAACAAGATCTCCTGACTTCACCATCCCAACACAACTGAAAATATTCCCACCCCAACAACCCAACCCATCCTGAAACTAAACCAACTAAACCAAAACGAAAGCTCTCCACCGAACCCCACCAACCAAATAAAAATAAAGACATCAGCTCCCAGGTAACTAGAAAGCCAGGGCTTATGCATTTTCCCAACTAATTTCATAAAAATCAAAAACACACGAGACTTCTGAGGAATACTCTTCCGCATACAGCGCTCCTCTAGATCAGTTGTACACTGGAATGCCGGCTTTTCCCCCTTCAAACAATGGATTTCATGGGACCCTAAAATCCCTCAACAATATTAAGACAGATTCCAGTCTCTTAACCCTTAAACTCAGTATTGTGATTAACAGCTAAATGATTATACCCTTTAATGCCCAACAAATTATAAGAAGAAAGGAAGATTGGAATTTAACGCACCATCAACAGTGAAGTATTTAGAGACAGGCTAGAGCTTAGATTAAGAAAGGATTCGGATGAAAATCGGTGAGCCCTTTTCCAAAGAACCGTCCCAGCATTTGCCTGGAACGATTTAAGGAAATCCCGAAAACATGAATCTGGATGGTCGGGCCCAGACTGGAATGATCGTCCTCCCGAATGCGAGTCCAGTGTGCTAATCGCTGCGCCACCTCTCTCTGTCTCCTATAAGAGGCAAACCCATGAGACAATGGTACACCCCTCTGTTTTATATTCCTTTACTAAAGAGGTCAAAACCCGCTTGGTACGATCCATTACCACCTGAAAGCTATGTCAGGACATTCCTCATCCCCGCCCCCCTCCCCCGACAAACAACTATAGAAAAGCTACTACTTACGTCCCATACCACTCTTCCTCTTCCAAAAACACGATTCGTCTTCCTCTACTATGATTCCCGGCCGCCATAATGATCGCCTATACTTATTGAACAAGCCCCCGGCCCCGCAAAACCAACCAATGACAGTGGTTTCACTTACCCCTGTTTCATTCATGGTATGGCTCATAGATGACATAACAAAAATAATACATCAACGCATCAATCACGCTCTACCTGGGTCTCGATCTCTCAAACAATGAACTACGTGTGATCGACAGCCATAAATTAGCCTTTCGGCACATCCAAAGGTAGCATCAGATCGTGAAAATGGCACCGTGTTCAGTTTCACGATACTGCCACATGTGTGGCATTTTTAATATTGCGCAATAACTCCAAATTTTGTAAAAACTTCACAGATTCCAGATTCAGCATCTGGTGCCAAAACATACGACTGTTGAAAACAACTGTCGGATCCATTATGCAAACAGACACCAAATTCAATCAAAATCACAACAACCAACTAATGAAACACGACTTATACTGCAAACAATGTACACAACAAAAATATACGAAAAGACCATAGAAATAAAAGAAGAGATACATACATAAAGTAAATTTTAATCATAGATAACGCCAGGTACTAAGGCAACCAAAGACAATATTTATTACTTTCTTGTTAACTCGTGACGTCACACATGACATCGTGGCTCAAAGCCCAGAATTTAAATTAGAAGCTAGACTTGAACCGAAAATTTGAAATGCATAATTTGTTGCATAGTCATAACATCCACTTCCTGGATTATCTCAAACGTAAACACTGAAGTAAAATGTACGATGTATGAACAGTTGCTGTGACATCAGCTGCCAACAGCAAAGGAAAACAAGTTTTACACGAAACCTCCAAACAAAGAGGTATTATACTCTGTATTATTACAATCATTTACGAGAAATCGAGTGCAACTTACTTTCTGTATACGTGAGTGAAAGTAAGAAATATGTAACGCTCTAATACCAACAAATGACGTTGCAGTTCGACCAAAATGAGCTGCGCGGAAACGCTCTTGATATAATGTTTTATATTTGACTGCTGTGCTGTATTTCAACGCCATGTCGTGATCCACAAGCTTTTCCCTGCGCTACCTTTCCTGAACCAACATATTGTAAACATAAGATTTCGAAATTTTGTGGTGAAAATATCGAACTGAATTGTCCATATTTAAATTAAAAGTATTGTATTAGCTAAACGTTTTGCATGTAGAAGGTAACAGCGGACTTTCGTCTTCTGCTTGAGCATCAGTAAGTAACAGAAGTAACCATTGTTACACAAATTCACTCTTGCATTTCGCTGAGTAACCCTCCAATATACACACGCTGCTCACAATGTTTTGGTCTCCATAACGTGGCGTAGTGCATAAGTCGCTGTTTTCACGTTTACGGCGTCAGGTCATCTTCATTGAATCTTAGCTCCTTGACTGAAACCAAAATCCGGATCAGCTGACTTCTGGCGATATCTGTTTGTAGGCAACTTCAGGAATACCGTTCAAATTATTTATTTTTATTTTAATTCTAGTCATTTCCGTAAAGGTTTATTATCACTGAAGAAATCTTTTTTATAGTGAAAGATACATGGGGGGGGGGGGTAATATTTCTTTCCGGCGGAAAAGTTGTCAGTTAATTCAAAGGCTGAAGCCAAGGCGTGACATCGTTGCGAGGCATATGCGAATGCCCTTCTATCTCAGAGTAACGCAGATTTCTTCAACTCAGTATTCACTCTTTAGCACTGACTATTCGTTAAGTCCAAAAAGTAGTATTATCCACGATTACAGCATGATGAGCAGATTTCAAAAAGTAAAGATCAGTATGAGAATACTCGTAAATTTTTGTAGTCTACTACCACTTATCGCTTTTAGAAAAAAGCAGCGAACGGTGGACGGACTAAGCTTTCCTTATTTGCCTGTTTAATTTAATGTTTTGATTCTATGTATCTTTGAACAGAGAGAGTCAAAGTTTTTCAATCTTTTTTCGATTTCTACATTTATTGCACCGTCTATAATTTCAGTTTCTATCCTTGGCGATTTGGACTCGGCGATGATGAGTCAATGAATTAGTCTGGCCTTATTTCACCTCCTTAGGGATTGAATTTTCAAAAACATTGAAACACGTACCTTTTTATTTGTAACCAAGAAGTCAAATATCGACTTTCAAGGATGATGCTTTAAAAGAAGTCTACTTTATTAGTTCTTCAATAATGATTCGTTTTAAGAAAACTTTCAATAATTATTTCTCCAACATAAAGGTTAAACGCCCAAATATTCTCAAACATGTATTTCTTTGAAGTCAAAATCTTCTGGGTTGTTAGATTGCGTCATATTTTTTCAAACAATCGACGTTTCGATCTCTCTACTGGGATCTTCTTCAGGATCCACTGTAGATTGATTCTGGCAGCTGGATCCCAAGTTTTTTTTATCATGCTTTTTGCTCAGTCTACAGTGGGCACCACAAGATCCTGCATAAGATCCCAGCACAGGGATCCAGACGTCGAGTGCTTAAAAAAAATGACGTGGCCTAACAACCTAGAAGACTTTAACTTTAGTCACGATGGCCACGAAAGCCTTACATAAAACTTATTATTTTATTTCTAACCGACAAACCAAATGCCAATTTTCGTAGGTCTAGATTCAAAATTGCCTTAAGAAATTTTCATCCCCTATTTCACCTCATTAAGTGTGGAATTTGGAAAAATCCCTTCTTAAACGACACGGCAGTATAAGATCAACGATCTCGCCAAATTTCAGGTTTCTGCCTATAGGAGTTTGGGCTTGGCGACGATGTGTCAAGCAGTCAGGATAGTGCCCTTTTTTCTTTTTTTTATAAAATGTTGGAACCTCAGAATTTATCTTTGCAATGAAAACTAGATCTTTTTCTGGCTGGCGGTGTGGCTCGTGATGTGTGTATGCCCCGGGCGGTCGCCGTGTACCACTCTCCAAGTGTCGAGGAGACGAAGGCGGCGGACGAGGAAGCGATGTTCCGGTCATGTGCTGAAATGAGGGTATTGGTCTGTACGCTCGAGAACACAGTTGAAATCTCCACCTACGATGAGATGATCGTATCTGCCGAGGAATAAAGGCGTGATATCTTCTACGTAGAACTGGGAGCGATCCCTCCGTTCATCAGTGCCCGATGGGGCGTAGAGATTTATGATTTTGATTCCTTCAACTGTTATGGCCACCCTTCGCGCCGTTGGGAGATATGCGACATCGGAAACTGCAATCCCTTCTCGGAGGAGGATGGCCGCGCCTGTGCGTTCCATAGCTGCAGGGGCGGCGTGCGTCTCGTATCCAACACCCGGTCCAAGTTGCTGTCCTCAGTTCTTGTAACAGGGCGATGTCGATGTCCGCTGCTCTTAGCGTGTCACGGAGCAGTTGAAGTTTAACGTGGGAGCCGATATTATTAGTACTGATAGTAGCTACTCGGTACGCCTGATGGGAGATCCGTGTTGTCAATAGGTTCGTAGCTGGTGAAGATTTTCGTGGTGGATTCTGGAAGTCCATAGAAGTCGCAGAAGTCGTCGTAGAAACATCCTCCAGTTTAATGTTGGTCTGATGGAGGAACAGATCTCATTTCTGCATCAGATGGAGGTGGGAAATCCGTGTCATCCGCTCATGAAAGATGTCCGTCAGTTTTGACATCGGCGAGAGGTGGCAGCGCTGGCCGAGTCGGCTCAATTGCGTCTGTGACGACAGGCGTGCTATGTTCCATGGCTTCTGGGCGCGGGGCTTGCTCACGATCTCTGTTGGACGGCTCACCGTTTTGTGGATTACGCGTCTCCGTGGCAGAAGAGAAAGAGTTATCATGTACTCCGTCAGAGTTAGGTGCCATCTCTTCGTCTTGCGGAGGGGGCTCAATGGTGGATTCTGATGTCTTGCGGCGTTTTTTCGTCGTTTGGGCGACTTTTGCTTCCGGCAATGGGTTTCGGTGTCTGAGGAAGGCAGAGAGTCACGTCGTTCCGGTACAAAAGCCGTGGGTGCTATGATGAGGGCTTCATTCTCCATAAAGCTCTCGCTGGTATCCTTGTGATCTTCTAGCGTGAGTGTGGCCGGCTGTAAGTCATGTTTACGGGCGGCATTGCCGGTGTCAAGATGCTGGGACGCCTCAGGGTGTATCGGTGCAGAAAGACGCTCATGAACGGCGTCTTGTGAGATCTGGACGTGCAGTGTCGCCGCATGGGTGATCGGAAAGGTCGTTGTGGTTCTGTCGGTGTTCGTATCGTCGTGCCGTAGTTGTGTGATGAGGCGTTGCAGGCATTCATTACGGACGTGGCCTTCTTTGCCACAACCGGAACAAGTTCGAGGTTGCCAGTCGTAAATGACCACCGCACGGCAACCGCCGATAGAAATATACGATGGGGCGTGCCGTTTGAGATCTATTCGGACTTGTCTCACACCATTAAGCATAGGATACGTCATAAACTGTGCCCATGTCTCGGCTACGTGATTCTGGACTTTTACGAATGGGCTAAGCGCCGCAATGACTTCATCTTCATTCACCCCGAAAGGCAGTTCGGATTCACGGATCGTTCGAAGGCCAAGTCCTGCATGGTTGACATCCACAGGCCCGACGTTTCCGTCGGAGTGTCGAAATTTGAGTCCATGTCGCGTCCGTTGAATAATCTCGTTGCAGGCAGCGTCGGAAGTCATCTTAACACAAACGACGCTGCTAATGATGGATAGGTGTATGCTGATTAGATCGTCACGGGGGATCTTCACACCTTCGCGTAGGAAGCCCTCGACGGTCAGGGCTTTGGGTCGTGCGTATTCGTTTGAGAAGGTGAACTTAGAAGTGTTCTTCCTGTAAGAGTTGGCCATTATAACTTGTTCGACTGAGAAGCGCGGTGACGAGGAAGTAAACACTCTGCGCGCGCAGCGGCGTGGACGGTTCAAAATGGTTCAAATGGCTCTGAGCACTATGGGACTTAACTGCTGAGGTCATCAGTCCCCTAGAACTTAGGACTACTTAAACCAAACTAACCTAAGGACATCACACACATCCATGTCCGAGGCAGGATTCGAACCTGCAACCGTAGCGGTCGCGTGGCTCCAGACTGTAGTGCCTAGAACCGCTCGGCCACAAAGACCGACGGTGTGGACGGCCGAGTGTAGTGCGCACTGCTGCCCTGCCGAAGGCAGACTGCCCGCCATCTGAGCTACCCAAGCACGACTCAGGCCTCGTCCTCACAGCCTTACTTCTGCCAGTACCTCATCTCCTAGCTTCCAAACTTTACAGAAGCTCTCCTGCAAGGTATGTAGGTGAGCTTCTGTAAAGTTTGGAAGGTTGTGTGGAGGGGGCGTGAGTCGTGCTTGGGTAGCTCAAACGGCAGAGCACTTGCCCGCGAAAGGCAAAGGTCCGTAGTTCGGTTCTCGGCCGATACACAGTTTTAATCTGCCACGAAGTTTCATAAGAGAAATCAGAGCTCATACAGAAAGATTTAATTGTACATTTTTTCCAGGCGCTGTTAGAGAGTGGAACGGTAGAGAAATGGGCTAAGGTGGTTCGAAGAGCTCTCTGCCAGGTTCTTAAGTGCGAGCTATAGAATGGTGATGTAGATGCAGATGAAAACGAGTTATGTTACCCCAGTTATCCTGCACTACGTACTAGTACAGCAGAGTCAAAGTAATTTTTGTGTTACGTTTTTCATAACTCTATGTTTACGGAGATGGCGCATTATGATTCGTTTTCGAGCAGGTCTTGAAGAGAGAAACTGGATTACCTGATAGCGAATATAGGGCGCTATTTTTTAAACAAATAGTTACCGATGTTTGCATCCTCGTAACGAACGAAGTTACAGGGAAAGTATCACGCTAGAGTGAATGTGTCCATGGTGGCTAAACAATATTTGCTTGATACATTGTTTTGTTTCAGTTCTGGACAAAAAGTTACCTGGGTTTTTGAAAATAAATGTGGCACCACATATAAAGCTGAACTCATTCTGAATAAATAAATTATAAGGATTCGGGCCATTGTTGATGTACAGGGGTGGACAAAAATATGGATACACCAAAAAAAATAGACATTACAACGCCCATTACGGCCTAAGAAAACCATTGGCGTTCAAAACAGCTTCCAGTCGTCTCGGAATACAGATCCTGTACGGTTTTCAAGGGAGTCTTTTACCGTTCTTTCTGCAAAATAGTGGCAAGTGCAGATAACTGTGGTGGAGGTGCAGAGTAGTCGTGCGTCTTTCTCTCAAAAGTAGACCATAGTGGCTCATTGAGATCTGGCGACTGTGGGGGCCAGGACAGACGCAATAGTTCATCTTTGTGCTCACAATACCACTCCTGGACGATGCGAGCTGTGTGAACAGGGGCCCTGTTGTCTTGTAGCACAACATCAGCAGTGGAGAACAAATATTGTACCTTGGTTGGGGTAGACCCTATCAGCCAAAATGGTCACATAATCCTTGGCGGTAATGCGCTCACGGAAAGTAACCATGAGACCCATGGAGTTTCAGGATATGGCTGTCCAAACTATCACTGCACATCCACCATGTTTCACTCTTGAGACGTAAACGCGGCAACAAGTTGTAAACAGTGTGAAACGAGACTCATCCGACCAAATGACATTCTTGCATTGCTCCATAGTCAAGATTTTACGTCTTCGGCACCAGGCTAGCCTGTTATGGGCATCTGGATCACTGATGAGTGGTTTTGGATTTCCATTTAGCAGTGCAATTTCTAGCTTGTGGAGCTCCCTTCCTGTTGTTTTCGTGTTGACAAGTTTCGCGAGAGCCACCTTCAGTTCTGCAGTGACTTTTGCAGGGAATTTTGTAGTCCTCTTATTTTCGTCACAATCGTCTTCAGTCACCTTCTGTCACGATCATTCAACACATACTTCCGTTCGTGTCGTGACTTAGCGGATGATGTTGCACTGTCCCTCTCTCTTGAGTAAATATTCGATAGGATGTCTCTCGAAACATCAAACAATTCGGCTGCCCTGTTTACGGAAGCACCTATCATGCGAGCACCAACAGTTTGCCCACGTTGGAATTCAGTTATCTCTGCCACAATGAACTCACAACCGTACACTGACACTTGCAACTTAGTGAGGAAACCGCACAGGTGCCGTTGGTTGTCGTATACAAAAGCGCAATCTGCAGGCTTGGCCAGCGTCTGCATTTACTTTCAAAGCGCGCATTTCTTTCGCTGTTTCCATATTTTTGTCCACCCCCTGTACTAACAAAGTGAAATTCGTTTATTCGCCTGCGTTCTGCCATCGACGTATATAAAAAAAAAAACCGCTGTGAATTTGTGTGGCAACGGTGCGGAAATTCCCGATCGTCAGCTACATTGTCGCTTTAATTAATAGCCTATCGTGCATCTGATACATCGTTATCACACTGCTCGTGAACAGAGCGATGTTATTTTCATATCTACAGATTCTACATATTCACTGTCGAACAGTTTGTTTACAGCTTCTTGAAAGATCTGTCTGTATCAGACAAAAGCTGATACTGGCGTTTTTCTCTTGTCAGAGCGTCAGTTCGTGCGATTAATAATTTCGTGCTCTATCGCTGGAAGCAGACTTTATTTCCACTTCCATTACACGCCAGTCGTTGACTGTAACTAAAAAATGTGGGACTATTTAAAGTATGGCTGTGAATGTTTATATCATATAATTATACTAAATTTATTTTTAAGTTATCGGCAGAGCCCATTTCACACTTGCATCACAATGCCCATAGCCAACAGTCCATGTATGGTTTGGTTTAAAAGCGAGCTCTAAGGATCGAACGTCTGCACTTTCAGCTCTCCTGTATTTGACTTAATATTCGATAAGGTCGAGAGCTCTCGACAGTTGGGCACGGTAATCCTGTAATCAATTTGGAACATCTGTCGCTTCTTATGAGCTATCTCGAGCAATGAAAACTCTAGAGGTGGTGCGTCTGCATATCTTCGTGGCCAAGTGGTGCGACTTTCACGACCGGTCTATCGGTTACAAAAACGCGAAAAAAAAGTACAAACACATTCAAAGTGTTTATCGGAACGTCTACTTATTCAGCTAAGGTATTGTCCCAAAATATGAACAATTCTGTAATTTGTTTCTCTAGCATCTGTGAGTAACTAGTGCAAAAACCATTCGAAATGCGGCTTGTTTCCGAAATAACTACTTTGATGCAAATAAAATCATGGAATATTGATATTTTCTCTTGAAATGCCCTACATAGAGTCGAGAAGAGGATTGTTTCGGTCCATCTCTATCCGCACTACTTCGGAAGCATATCCCAAAACTGATCGCATGAGAACTTGTAAAAAATTACTTTTTAGGTTCTCTATACGTCCCCATAATTCCTTATTTGAACTGGTTTGTGGCTGAAGGAGACTCTTCCCCACAAACAGTGAAATTTGCATATTCAGTCATATGATCACAGGACGTTACGACATTCACAACGTCTAATCTTCTGCCGACTAAAAAATTAATTTTATATTATAAAGATAAAGGATTTTGCAAATTCACAGTGGGTGACAGTTTCAAATAATACCGAAAGAACATCCAAGAGCAAACGTGTTTTTATGTTCTGACCTCCACGTGTAATCGTTCGCAATATTCTCTTCGTGCAATAAAGCCATGAAAAAAGTTGTCAAAAAAGAAAAATGTCTTCATGAATCTGGTGGCAGAACGTCTTAACGAGGAATCTGGTAGCGCGATCACGTCGAAGAAAGCATGTTAATGCAAGAGCGTGTGCGAACGTGGTTTTCTATGTATTTATTGAAGTCCAAAAAAACAATGATGCAATGTAATCCCAAAAGTGCAATCTGATACTGATGGTTCCGAGAGTCCAAAAAGCCAGATAAAAGCGGCCATTCAGTGCAAGCAAGTCTTTCAGCTCACCGGGTTCACCCTGATTACCGCTATACAACAACTGTTGACAGTCCTGCCTTGCTGCAAACTCTCAAAGCTCATCATCAAAGATACCACACGTCTCCAGATTAATCTTGCACCTTGTCACCACCATTCTCGATCCGCTTTCGCGGTAGTACCCAAATGGGAACTTCTCTTTTTACTGTCCACAATCTTCCAGGACAGTGGTTTCCAAACTTTTTCTTTCCACGGATCTATTAACATGAACATAAACAATTGCGGCTCCTTGCGCACATGATGTGTGGCTCGAAGTGTGAGGTAAACAAACTGAAGTTACTAAAAAAATATTGACATGACATATTTTAATCAACTTTTAATGTTATTACATCTTATTTTTGGAACGAAATCAAGGTGTAGGATCAGCTTGCTTCTTCATTGTCAGTTCTGAATGCTGAAAGTTCGTGTGGCAATTGCTTAATGTATATTTCATTGCCTTGAAGGGATACATTGAATGAAATGAGTGTTTGAAATATGTGTCAAACATGCGCCAGCTTCAAAACTAAGTCACTGTTTACGAACGTCTCGGATCTCAAACGTTTCTCTTCAACGAAGTACCAGTAAAGTTCATTCCTGACTTCGTCCACACCTTACAACACATTCAAAAGTGAAAGGCAGTGACAGTTGTAATAAATCAGGGAAATGCGCTCAACTGTCATACCAACGGACAATTAGTAGAAATATCTCGACCTAAGTGGCCGACTTTTCCAAAGTTTACCGTTTGGATGACGGATTGAAGAATCTCATGAAGCGCAGGGCTCGTAATTTTTGATGCCAGTTCTTCACAGTGAATAAAACAGTGTGTCCAAATAGCATCAGGAGCCGGTCTAAGCTTGCAATCCGGCATTAACAGCCAGCCCTATTACTACCTCTATCTATACATGTGTCTACACAATTTTTTCGATTAATGTTATTTTCTTCTATAAAAGAGTGTAGCGTTTCAAGAAGGTCTATCGCTTTTCCTCCGAAAGTTAGATCTCCATGAAATTTGTAACTCATAAACCGTACGTAACAAATTAGATGCATATTATAGTGGTTGTCTGCAGCTCCATCCAACAGAATAGCGAAATCAGTATTACCTTTGAGTTTTTCAACCAACTGATCATTAATACAGTCAGCCACAGCGAGTATTCGGCGACTGATAGGGTTGTCTGACAAAGTCTGTCTTGTCAGTTGCTTGGCAGCTGACACACCTATCATAATACACTGACGAAAAAAAACCGCAACACAAAAAATAATTAACATAGAGTAATTAACTTTCGGGAAGACATTTGTTTAGGTAACATACGTAAGTGATTAACATTGCGAGATCGCAGGTTAATGAACCACGACGTAAGCCATTGCAAATGTTAAATGCTGGTATGTTAATCAAATGGCGCCTCGGCGCTCACGATAGATTAGATGAAAGGACTGGACTGGGGTTCGGATATCAGCATTCGCCGTTTGTGAAACATTTAATGTAAAAAGTTGTGAAGTGCAAACATCCAATTTTACAATAGGCAGACTTTCTGAATATGTACAACTGCTATTGTCACTCAGTAAATTAAAACAGACTGGAATAAATTTAACAGTTTAAGAACATGCCTACAGGACACTTAAATAAAACTTGACGAAGAAGTAACGGAATTTACTCTAATCTTGATTTTACATATTTGAGAAAAAAAGATAAGTGTTATGAAATATGACAAAATTCTGATAAGGAGGAGTCATATACCATTATTCAGGTCTACAAAAGGGATCGCGATAATATGAAACACAGAACATGATGAGTAATAAGGACAATTACTTATGAATACATGCCATTAACATACTGCCTCTACATCTAAAAGCCACTTTATTCAAGAAAACTTTGCCATACTTACAAAACAAAACCTTAAAAAGTTTAACAAATTGGTTAATGGCTAATCATGGATCTTCAAAAATTTAAACCTCGCCGGCACCAGATAATAAAATGTAAGGAAATTTAATAACCTGGGCTATGGTCGTTCACGGCCCTGCAAAACATTAACCCAACACAGTGAAACTGTTAAATCCATATTACTTAAAACACGAAATAGGACATCTCGTTTTCAAAAAGCAAAAACAAAAAAAACAGGAAATTAAAACGAAAATATTGCAATTATTGCGGCAGAAGTCCTTACGTAACTTAATTGGTTCAAATGGCTTTGAGCACTATGGGACTTAACATCTATGGTCATCAGTCCCCTAGAACTTAGAACTACTTAAACCTAACTAACCTAAGGACAGCACACAACACCCAGCCATCACGAGGCAGAGAAAATCCCTGACCCCGCCGGGAATCGAACCCGGGAACCCGGGCGCGGGAAGCGAGAACGCTACCGCACGACCACGAGATGCGGGCTACGTAACTTAATTCTCTGCGGTGTGAGGTGATGCAGGAAGTGGCAGGCTCGACGAAGACGATGTCAGCAGCCGATGCACGCTGGCGGCAGGTCCAAACGAGAACTGTGGAGCCAACAGTTTCGGTGTCCTCTGCGGTACCACACCAGTGGTAAGACTGGAACTAATAAGGAGCGTCTAAGTTGCTGCACCACTAGGCCCTTTCACAATCTGCCGTAATCGAGTGTTCAGTCGGGAAAGGACTCCCTTAGCAGGCACCACCTCCACGAAACTTCTACGCACAAGGAGTCACCAGTCATTTATACAGCTTTAAGTATTTTTATCCTGTCAGATTTACTGCTGAGCATAAGAATCAACAATACAATTACTAGAAATACATCTCAGGCATTGATTCTGTGCACCACCAGGAGGCAAGATACCGGAAAAGGAAACAATCTCAGACACCACCGATATCGCCTTTCCTTGACAGTCCGTGCTTAGCTAGCTCCAAGCTCACCGGGCAGACGGACAGCGTAGTAATTCAGTAACCCAAAGGCTAAAGACCCTCGACGGAGGTTAGAGTCCTCCATCAGACATGCGTGTGTGTGTTGTCCTTAGCCTAAGTTAGTTTAAGTTAGATTAAGTAGTGTGTAAGCCTAGGCGCCGATGACCTTCGCACAAATAAAAAAAAAGAAAAGAGGCTAAAGCACTTGATGAGTCAGAGTCTCAAAATTACCATACTCTCTGTACATTAGTTCGTACAAACTGAATCCTCAAATGAAAGGAAAATGGTGTACTCATTCAAGTAAAATAATTTTTGCGCTCAAGTAACACACTTGGCCAAGATCGCTTACAATAATGCACACCCGAGAATAAGTCGCAGAGGCCCCGACCAAATACTAAAGGTCACTGTGACCAAAGCTTGGCACCCCACACAGCGGGTCATTCCAACCGAGCGAGTCCGACTTGACCCGCAAAACACACTGCCGCTGACAGCAACCGCCCGGCCGTTTACGACGGCATGGCTGCGCTCCGTAGCTGGAAAGCGTTGTCTGTGGCGAGGAATCACTAGCTCTCCGGTGCTCATGATGCGAAATAAAGAAGCCGCCGCGGCTCAACCTCGACTCACCAAAACAATAAAGCTCCCCTCCCGACTTGGGGTCCTGCTACCGGCTCTCCTTGACCTAACTAACACGAGCTCGTGAACTGCCTGTTTGCAAATCACGGGCAAGAATTTTCATAGGTTTTTGAACCCTCCCAATTTGATACTGTCCCAGGAAACGAGAGGATAACTTATTACCAGAACAGAACTCTCCTTTCGATGCAACACCTTAGCCTTGGCCGGCCGTGGTGGCCAAGCGGTTAAAGGCGCTACAGTCTGGAACCACGCGGCCGCTGGGGTCGCAGGTTCGAATCCTGCCTCGTTCATGGATGTGTGTGATGTCCTTAGGTTAGTTAGGTTTAAGTAGTTCTAAGTTCTAGGGGACTGATGACCTTAGAAGTTAAGTCCCATTGTGCTCAGAGCCATTTTTGAACCTTAGCCTTGGACTCTCGTCGGCCTTGACTGTAATAGGGGGCCAACCTCTTATGTGCAAGCAGAATGTTCCGACTAGCACTCCCCCCCCTCCCCCCCCCTTCAGTTCTGTTGTATAACTTCTGGATTAATATCCCCCAGCAAGAGATCGTTAACGGATCAAAGGTTAACAAGGGGAAAATTAACCAGACAAGTCAAAATAAGAGAGGCCAGGTATGCCTTAAGAGACTCGTGCTATGCAGTATTGAAGGGGAAGTTTAGCCAGGGTATCGAGAGATCCCACTTCCTCTGAGGTTTGCTGTGAAACATAATACAAGCAGCTGTTAGGTTACGGTTCATTCGGTCCGAAAAAGGCGATTGCGGATAATAAGGTACAGTTGTGACATACTGGACGGTGTTCTCAAAGCGGAACCTCTTAAATACCTTGGAAATAAAGGCTGGAGCGTTACCACTATCGAGCGTTCTGGGTGGCCCGAAAATGAAAAAAAAAAAGAAAGCAAAACAGATGGTGATTACATAAAGGAGCCGTCAGCCCTCTGCTTGGGATCAGCCAACCAAAACTTTTCTTATTGGGTATTATTAACCGCTTCAGCTGTATTTTGATCCTTTATTACTGTAGCACTACCAGTTTCGTGGCCTGATAAATGATTAAAACATGTCACCTGAAGATGTGACTTCAAAGCCACGAAACCAGTAGTCGTACAGTAATAAAGGACCAAAATACAGCTGAAGCAGTTATTAATACCTAGCATGAATACTCATCCAGAATGAGATTTTCGCTCTGCAGCGGAGTGTGCGCTGATATTAAACTTCCTGGTAAATTAAAACTTTGTGCTGGACCGAGACTCGAACTCGGGACCTTTGCCTTTCACTGGCAAGTGCTCTACCATCATTTTTTTTTTCATTTTGTCCGTTGTTGATTGTTTTGTTTGGTCGTTGCGGACGTCACATGACGTTCGTTCAAGTTCGTTTGTTGATCCTTCCACTCAGGTTTTTATTACAGAGGCCAACCATCTCTCTCACCGAACACGCTGAGCTACCGTGCCGGCAGCCATCTGAGCTACCCAAGCACGACTCACGTCCCGTCCTCACAGCCTTACTTCTGTCAGTACCTCTTCTCCTACCTATGAATACTCATAGCAGTGGTTGCTCCACCTACAATGTTGTCTGCAAACATTTTTCTTATTCTTAGGCACAACGAATTTGCACAAATCACTAGTCCACTCCTGGTCAATCCTGATGTAGTCGGCAGAAATTAGATGCCCCAAAAAGGAATTCTGATGGCGTGCTAACGTGATTTTAGGTGGTTTCACGTCAGTTCCGCCTCTCTAAGGTGGACCAGGTGTTGCAGATGTTCCCAATAGGTCGCGCTATAAATGACCACATCATGAAATAATTTGAGACACACCAAAATTGAACATCACCTAAAACCCAATCTAGGAGATCGAACAAGACGGCAGCTCCTGTTGACAAACCAAAGGGGTCGCTGTTGAATTTGTATGGATTCCGGTCGGTACATAAGATGGTAATGTACTTGGAATCCTCGGTTAAAGGCGCGCCCCTAGTTGGGAAGCGCTCTCTGTGGAGAGGAATCACTAGTTCTCTAGTGCACACAGCGGGAGATTTGAAAGAACGAAGCCGCCACGGCTCAATTAATAGACGGTGTAATAGCCAGAATGTTGAATGTAAGCATTAAAAACGTGCATGTTCTGTGTTTTACAGGTGCTGGATGACCGTTTGTTGGATGGAACTCCATGCCTGATGTACTAGGTCGATCAATGCAGGTACAGTTAATTTTGTTTGTGGATGACGCTGGAGGTGCCGTCCGATTATGTCCATATGTGCTCGATTTGAGACAAACCTTGTGATCGAGTAGGCGAATGCAACTCATCGACAATCTGTAGAGCATGTTGAGTTACAACACCGGTATGTTTCCATGAACGTGGGCACACCTGGTCGAACCAGCGTGTTAGTTTTGCAAGGTTCGCAGGAGAGCTTCTGTGAAGACTGGAAGGTAGGAGACGAGGTACTGGCGGAATTAGAGCTGTGAGGACAGGGGCGTGAGTCGTGCTTGGGTAGCTCAGATGGCAAGTTCCGTTTCAGCCGCGCTCGCGAGTGGCCGCTGTTAACTGTTGCGCTGCACTTCAGTGTTTACATCGTTGTATACTTGTGCTCCGCCGAGTGCCGTCCGTCCGTTTATCTCCGTGTTTGTTCCTGTTCCTTGTGATCTGATCGCTCTTTCTGGTCTTGCTGCTGCTACTTGGAATTTCGGTTGTTTAACCGAAATTGCTTCGCTGGATTAACCATGGCTACAAACCTCAGGAAGAATACTCTGGTATTTGCTTTTGACAAGGAATCCCGTCCTGTTCAGCCGACATCCCTGGAAACAGATGACTGGATTACACAGGTAATTGGTCTAAATTCTGAAACCTTTCATACCTGGCAACTAGATCAGGAAAAATACTATGTTTTTGTCAAGTTAATCAGTGCTTCGACTGTTGATAAAGTGTTACGAAAGTGGGGCTATGAAGTAGATTTTGTGCATAGAAATGGTTATAAAAGTAAGGTTTCCATCTATAGAGCGGACATTCATTACAAAACCGTTCGTGTCTTGAATCTTCCCTTTGAAATTGAAAATGATAAGATTAAGGAAGCTCTTTCAAACTACGGAGACGTTAAATCAATTGCAAATGAAAGATGGTCGCCTCGCTTTAAACTGCAGTGTTTTAACGGGGTCCGCTGTGTAGAGATGGACGTTAAGACGAATATTCCGTCTCACATAACTGTTTGTGGGTATGAGGCACAAATTGTTTATACAGGTCAGGAAGCTACATGTCATATATGTGACGAAACCGGCCACTTCAGACAGGAACGTCCGCGGCGAACTGTTGTTCTTAAAAGTAATTTGATACAGCGTCAGAAGCTTACCTTAAATGATCTGTTACCAAAGAATAGCCCGGAACAACTGGTTGAGGATGTTAACGCAACGGGCCAAGCTGATGTCTCCCTTCACGATAACAGTCAATTTCCCCCGTTAACAACAAAAGGAAACCCTGTTGCCACTACTCGTGAAACTGAAACGCAACCGAAATAACGACCTCTTGAGATAACTGATAGTTGTTCAGAGGACGAGCTGTCTTGTCCCACTCCCTCACTTCGCAAGCAAAAACAGTGCGATGAGGAGGCCGAGGAACCTGAAGGCAAAATGCGAATGGAAACTAATGAACAGAAAGATAAAACACACACGGTACCAGAAAATGAAGGGGGAGTAAGCAGCATTAATTTGCAAGAAACAACAGGTGCAGTAGCCCATTGCAAAGATCAGAATCTATCTGTTAATAAACAAATTCAGGGAGAGGTTGCAAAACTACAGTCTCCACTTGTTTCCCTCGATCAGAAAGTGAGTGAAATTAATAAAGAAAGAGGAAGTGGTGGCCAAACTGAAATCACGGTCAACACCTCAGGGCAGGTGCCGGCAACCGAAATTGCGAAAGCGTCTGCTGCTGCTCCAGATAAGCCGCGAAGTAAAATACCGACACAACCAAATGAGAATGTAGCTCGTAACCAAGGGAAGGGAAAATCCGGTAGGGGCGACCCAAGCCCAAAGAATGTTCAGTCCGAAACGGTCGTACACGAATCACTTGAGGAAAAATCAGAAAGTTTACCAGGAAATCAGTCTGCTTGCGTTACAAGAGAAAACATCAAAAGCAGAAGAAAACGGGACAGTAACTAATAAACTGATTGAAGTGTTATTCCATGTTCAGCCTTCCCAGAAAACTGTTACAGCTTAACTGAACCCTGGACCACATGAAACTATATTAGTTCATCAAAACAACTACATAGTGACAGCACAATGACGCAATCTTTTTCTGTCACCACTATAAACATCAATAAAATCACGACCGGTTTGAAATTATCGGCCCTTAAGGAATTTTTGTACGAATCCGCGACTGATATTGCCCTGTTACAAGAAGTTCTAATTTCGGATTTGGTAATTCCCGGTTTTGTCAGTTACATAAGTGTGTCCCCGAAACAAGTGTTGGAACAGCTATTTTGGTGAGGGAAGGGATTACAGTAAGCGAGGTGGAACGACTGGAATCCGGAAGGGGAACAGGACTAAATATCTATGATGTGACTATCATCAACTTGTACGCCCCATCAGGAAGTTCTCATCGAGCTGACAGGGCACGTTTCGTCAAAGATGACCTGATATACTTGTTAAGGAAATCGCCAAGACGGTTATTACTTGGAGGTGATTTTAATTGTGTTTTAAATCGAAAAGATCAGTTACCTAATTTTAATTTCTCAAGAGAATTAAAACAACTAGTTACTGATTTAGAATTAAAGGATATATGGGAAATCAAATACCCCTCTAGTGTTGAGTTCACTTATGTCACGGCAATATCACGTAGCAGGATTGATAGACTATTTATTTCTAAAAATCTTGAAACTTCCGTGACAAATGTAGAAACCATTCCTACTTACTTTTCAGACCATTCTAGTGTCTTAGCTTGCATAAATCTAACAAGACAGCCGGTTCGCCGATTCAAGAATCAGTGGAATTTGAACACTTCCTTGTTAGTAAACCATGATTTAGAAGATCTGATTAAAGAAACATGGGCAATATGCCTGCGAGTCCGTAGTAGATATGCCACTGATATTGACTGGTGGGTTAAAATGGCAAAGCCAAAGTTGAGGAAAGTTCTTATTCAATACAGTGCCCAGAGCGCAAGGGAAATGAAATGGACTATAGAGTATTACTATTCCGTTTTGAGAGATCTATATGATCAAGTCTCAGCAGGTTTCTCACTTCGAATAGCAGACATCAAAAAAGTCAAAGCCAAGTTACTTAATATCAAGAGTAGTCAAATGGAAGGGTTGAAAATAAAATCGAAGGCAAATTCGGTGTCAGAAGATGAAACTACTTCCCTATATCATTTAGTGAAGCATACGAAAAACGGGAGAAGGACTTTTATTGATGAAATTCGAACAAAACACGGATTCTCAGAACCCAGCAGGATATCATGGACGAGATTTATCGCTATTATTGCGAGCTATATTCTGTACATCGAAGTAGAGATGCTTCCTTGGAAGAATTCCTTGACATCCTAGCCCCACAGCTGACAGAAGATGACAACGAAAATTTTCTCGAGGTTGTCACTGAAGAAGACGTGTATGAGACTCTGCGCGCCTTGCCACCAAAAAAATCCCCAGGACCGGATGGTCTGCCAGCAGAGTTTTACATCCGTTACTGGCCAATAGTACGTGCAAAAATCACGGACATTGTAAATGAGGTTAATCAGGGTGAAATGATTCCGGCTGAGTTTAAGGAGAGTAAAATTATTCTGGTGCCAAAAAATAATGGAAACAAAGATTTAAATAATTTTCGTCCAATTTCACTGCTGAATTCTGATTATAAATTAATAGCTAGAATAATAAACAAGAGAATTTCATGCCTTACAGATAAAATTGTTAGTCAACATCAGAACTGTGCGCAAGGCAGAACCATTTTTCAAAAGCTAGCGGAATTCAGGGATATCATTGCAATAGCTTCTGTAACAAACATAAATTGTACTTTATTGTTTTTAGATTTTTATAAAGCGTTCGATGTAGTAAATCATGAATATCCTCTACAGACATTGAAGAAAATAAGTTTCAACGATAGGGTCATACAGTTGATTAAGAACATAGCAACTGGAATAAATGCTAAAATAGCGGTGAATTGTCAACAATCCAGGCCGATGCAAATACAACGAGGTGTTCCTCAAGGAAGTCCTCTGTCCATGTCGCTCTTCGCCATTTCGCTGGAACCTTTCCTCCGACATGTCCATGCTAGATTAAAAGGCTTAACAGTTATAAGAGCCTATGCTGACGATATAGGGGTCATTATAAGGAATAATGACGAGGTAACCACGCTAGCAACGTTGATTGATTCGTACTGTAGAGCATCTGGAGCCAAAGCAAACGGAAAAAAAGTAAGATGTTAAATCTCAGAGGTTTTGATAATGTCAACGTCGAGTGGGCAAAAATAGTCCGACAACATAAAACACTTGGGATCACCCTGACAGCATGTCCTATGAAAATGACGGCTTTAAATTGGAAAGTTGCAGCAGATAAAGTGCAAGGAGCCATTGTAGAGAATTTAACTCGATCTATGAACCAAGTTCAAAGAACACAGTATATCAACTCATGCATCCTTGCTAAGGCTTACTATACTGCCCACCTGTTTCCAATACCGAGAATGATAGCGAAGAGAATAATGTCCAAAATCACCAACTTTTTATGGAGAGGTGAAGTGTTCAGAGTACCTGCTAAAGTAGCCACTATAGATCCTAAAAATGGTGGACTAGGATTAACTGATATAACGGATAAAGCCTCTGCTCTTTTTATCAAAAGGCAAGTTAATTTAATAAGAGCTTCGCGAGAAAGCATAACCAGCCAACTTTTCGAGATCATTAAACCTCCAAACCTGCTTCCCCGATTGACGTGCAGAATATCAACAGTCGCTTACAGCACGTGAGGATTTTCTATGTTGAGTTTAGCTATGTCAGTGTCGAACTCAGGCAGTCCCGACACTTAACGTCGAGAGCCATAATGAGGGAATGAAAGAAAAGCGAAGGAAGAAACAAAATAGAACGACAGTTTCCAAACATTGAGTGGACTGAGATTTGGAAAAACATTAGTTCTAATGTGCTCACGTCTAACATAAAAACGGGATGGTACAAGACAGTTAACAACATAGTTAGCACCAATGAAAGACTGCACGCAATCGGACTCTGTGAAACAAATTTATGTCAACAATGCCATCTAGTTGACACAGTAATTCACAGATACACTTGCAGTGGTCACATGAATAGTTGGAAGTGGGTCCGGGAGCAAATAGCTCTGATTACAAGAACATCTCCTGAGTATATATTGCTGTCATTGATACACAGGCCCGAAGCACACTATTTCCCAGAAGCAAAAAATAACGCTGTGTACTGGTTGCTGAGAAATTTTGTTAACTACGTCCTTAACAAATTAGGATCCCATAGAATCATAGAGTTCAAGGTACACATGTTGTGTGAGTTCCACAAAATTAGAAGCTATTCGAATCACAAGAAAATGTTCGGTGATATGTTAAAAATTGTATTTGAATGAATAGACATTGGTTAATATAAAAAAGAAGACTGTGTTGACAGTGATGTATTGTAGTTACCTTAAGGATACTATTTAAGATTTTACAGAATATTTATGATGTGTACTTTCTCTACTTCAGAGAGTAGTTTTTGCAATTTATAAGCTAATGTACAGAACTTATCTGACATTGAGATTTTGTGTCTAAATAGTGTCAAAACACAAAATATTAAAGGTGCATTATTGGCTTATACTAGAAATTTGGAAATAGACAGTTTTTATATAAATGTCCTTATCGATTGTTTAAAACCATAAGATTCTATCTGATAAATGTAATATTCAATGGCTGGCGCATTGCCCTGTTTATTTTTGCACTGTGATGTGTAAGTCAGTTTCTCAGTGAAAGACTGATTATATAGATCTGATCCAGTGAAAGACTGATTATATAGTGCGACTGCTACGGTCGCAGGTTCGAATCCTGCCTCGGGCATGGATGTGTGTGATGTCCTTAGGTTAGTTAGGTTTAAGTAGTTCTAAGTTCTAGGGGACTGATAACCACAGCATTTGAGTCCCATAGTGCTCAGAGCCATTTGAACCATTTGAACTGATTATATAGATCTGATCACTTCAGATACTTAAGATTCAATTAATGTCCAGAAGGTGTAGTTGGAAGGCTAGTCAACTTTATTATATATCTCCTTTCCGCCAGTCTCAAGTATTTCAGAAATTGTCTAATATGATTATTAAATTGTTTTATATTAAAATTATCCCATCAACTTGCTGATATCCATTATAAAGAAATAATGCTTCTGTAAAGATTGCACCTCATGTAATTCAAAGTGCAGATTTTACTTCTTCAGGTTGAAGTTTGAATGTCTTTAAAAATTTTTTTCTTGATGTTTAACTTAGTTCTTTCTGGTAATTAGTCAGTAACACAATCCTCTGTTGTCTTTCCTTAACGTCAGCGTAACTGAAATGATCAAAACGTTTTGTTTAAATAACTTCATGTATGTATAACTTACTATGTATTTGGAGTGTAACATTGTTTTTTTAATAAATGTTTTTAGAAAAAAAATAGATGGCAGAGCACTTGCCCGCAGAAGGCAAAGGTCCCGAGTTCGAGTGTCGGTCCGGCACACAGTTTTAATCTGCCAGGAAGTTTCATTTGGTTTTCTTTTTGATTGTAGTGTCCGCTAATAAATGCGTTTGACCACTTTTAAATTAGAACCGTTTTATAACACTTACGATCAACATCTGAATAAATTTCCTGACAAAATAGTAAACTGTTCATTAAATAAATACACAAGTATGACAAAATGCGAGATACTGGTACTACGTAAACGTGGAGAATACGATGTTATGACAAACATTTTCGTAATAAAAAGATACAAAATCCTTATTTAATAAAAAAATAAAGTAGATATATATATATATATATATATATATATATATATATATATATATGACGCTTTCAGAAATGACATTTTTCTGACATTTAGATTTGCATTAATATTTGATGTGTGTAATTGTAGAATCTCAAAGAGCTGTAATTTAGCCATCTTTCAGCTTGTGTGACACCCTGCCATATCCTGGAACATTGTATGCCCTCCTACGCGACCGTCCATTGCCAAAATTCGCCGTACTGCGGTTAACCCATTTTCGGTCCTTTGCTGACACCTGGCTGACCTGGAGCTGCCGCTGCAGCCCACCCTGAGCCCAAGGCCTGCTAGTGTTCAGCCGTACATCTAATACACCTTACCTTGGAGCAGTTCTAGGTGGCTGATTATCTCGCTTACTCACTTCTAACATTACTGTACCCATCACGCTCCAAAACAATGCTAAATGAACAGCTATCTCACTTTCAGATATTAGGATGTGACATAAGTCATAAATATGGTAACGACATCTCCAATAAGTTGAATAAGTTTCAAATGATATGTGGTACTATACATACAACATTAGTCAATAAAACTAGGAAAGACAGATAGACGAAATTCTATAAAATAATCTCAACACCTATGCTCACATACGGAAGTATGAACAGCTATCTCACTTTCAGATATTAGGATGTGACATAAGTCATAAATATGATAACGACATCTCCAATAAGTTGAATAAGTTTCAAATGATATGTGGTACTATACATACAACATTAGTCAATAAAACTAGGAAAGACAGATAGACGAAATTCTATAAAATAATCTCAACACCTATGCTCACATACGGAAGTGAGGTCTGGACAATAACTAAGAGAGTTCAAAGAATTATATGGTTAGCTGGAAGAAAATTTTTAAGGAAAATAAAATTATGTATTCTGAGGGATCAAATCAAGTATTATGAAATAAGGAGAGAAATATGTTATGCAGGAACGAAAGAACAGATAACTGGATAACAACATGGAAGATGCCTATTTAACGAATGTGGGCAGAAAAATTAGTCAGACATGTTATAGACTGTAGACCTGAATGAAAAAAAAAGGTACAGGAAGACCCAGGAAAAGTGGATTTTGTGAAGACGGAACAGGCAATAAGCCGACTGCTTGAAGTGAAGAAGAAGAAGAAGAGCATTAATCAATTTCTACTGTGGTCTTGTCACAAGGTCTTGTCATTACTCTAATTTCCGTTTCAATAATGAATTCCACGTTCCACATACAACCTGAAGATCACGCCTGCCGCAATATCCGAGATCAGTAACCCATTGTAGTGTGGCCCCTTGACTCTAAGGTAGGCGCTCCGAATTATCGTAAGGAAAGCTGTCAAAAACAGTATTTAGCTGCCTGTGGAGGAGTGATAGTATTGTCAAGAATATGATCACACGAGCTTTGGTCAAAGTCCTCCGAAAAAACCGCAAACATCTCCGCTAGCGTCTCACGAAGCGAGGCAATATGACAGTGATTAAGGTGATTAAGCTCAGAGGCTGACTGGCTCTGAGCACTATGGGACTTAATATCTGAGGTCATGAGTCCCATAGACTTAGAACTACTTAAACCTAACTAACCCACGGACATCACACACATCCATGCCCGAGGGAGGATTCGAACCTGCGACCGTAGCAGCCGCGTGGTTCCGGACTGAAGCGCCTAGAACCGCTCGGCCACAACGGCCGGCAAGCACAGAGGAACCGTCGTCACTACACGAGAGGAGTAACCTATCTATCGCACTAGATTTTACGCCTATCGCCTTCTCTCCCATCGTCGTCAACATAAGCACTCTGCACAAAGTAATCAAATTCATCGAACTCTGCAAATACTCTTACGATACCGCATGAAGTGCGAACAGTCAAGAGACAGTTGCTTGTTTACTGGATCGATTTAAGCGAGGATGATTTAAAATCCGGAGTTAACCTAGGGAACGATCTGTCGCATTACGGAACAACCACGTGATGTTGAGGTAACTCAACATCGAAAGTTTGAACTGCACACTGTTAATGGTGGCGATAGAGTTGCAACTGTAGCATACTGCTCCGCACAGAATCTAATACTGCAAAAGTAAGTCTGTAATCTTGTCGGTACTGGTTGTAGAGGGAAATGAGTAAATTTATTCCGTGGCCAACTTTTAGAGCTTCTGACAGTGAACACTGCAGCCAAAACTGTGTTATTCCTTTCATAATCTGAATCAAATGTGGTTCATAAGATATTTCCCTTTGTAAGGGCGCTCCGACCCAGCATCAGGGCTGCAGTTTGTTTCCTGTACCGTGTTTCTGCAATCTCTTCCGTAGTTGGAGATCATCTTTACTCACACGTGATTGTAAAAACAGAACAACCTGAGTACACGCACACACACGTATTGTTTACGAACGCTAATGCAGCTAGTTAATGAAATATTTGTCAGCTGTTTGTGAAGATTATAGAGCGTCATCTTGTTATCATTATCACCTACGTTGTCACAAACCCCGACACCGTATTTTAGTTACCAACATATTTCTTTTTGCCTCTTTTGCCGTTTCGTAATTTATTTTGATATTTTCTTCCAGTTATGTCTGTAATAGTTATGTTGAAATATTTCCACGAAGAAATAGTTTCTCACCGGAAACATATAGCGTCAGTAAAATTTGATCGTGCACTGGAGATATTAAAAGAATGTTTTAAGTACATTTCCAATGCACTTATGGACTCAGAAGAGTCGTGTGAACATCTTGCTCTGATGCATCATAATCTTCTTTGGTCAGACGAGACCTCACTTACCCAAATCCTTTGTAATGGGAGGGCAGAGGACCGTTTAGAGTTGAAGGACCAGGCGCTCTGTTATTACAGGGGTGGGTGGCTGCTCCGCGGGGTGAGGGGATCAATAGTGATTAACAGTGTGACACTGGAGAAGGCAACTCAAACTACGGAACGAAAGACCTGTGGTGTACTTCGTACTTAACTGGAAGGGGTACTGTGTGTAAACTAGATCCGAAGTGGGTATTCACGTGCAAAATACTTGCATTACGCGAACCGGGATGTGGCGTCATAAGGCTAACAAATCTGAAGAAGATCTATCGGTAGGTAGTGATTGCAAGTTTTGACATATGGTATAAAATCAGCAACAAAAAGTTTGTGTTGGCAAACACAAAAAGGGAAAATGTCTGAATAAATTTAAGAACTAACCACGAGTTGAGTTGGCATGCGAGATACAGAAAAGAAAGTAGAATTACGGGAACTTAATTCTTAGTGATAATATTCTTGCACAAAATTCTCTCGGTTGCCTTGCTGGGTTGGTTTATAATGATACCTACCTGAATCGTTCTACATTTCTCTTTCATGATTAGCGTCAGATGCTATCGTAACAACAGACACGGTGCTTTTATTTTAACTGAAGCTATGCTTGTATTGAAAAAGTAACGGTCTACCGAATTACGATGTGCAAATATCAAACAACTTTGATTTGCTACCAGTGGTTAAATGGACGACTCCAAAGACGCAGCCTCTCTACTGGAGCACCATATTCCACACAGGAAGTGTTTTTTATTATTCATTTTATTTGTTTTTTTTTTAGCTTGCCTTCGGTCTTTTGATTGATTTGATACGGCTCGCCACGAATTCCTCTGCTGTGACAACCTCTCCATTTCAGAGTAGCTCTTGGCATCAACCGTCCCTGCAATTATTTACCGGATGTATACCAATTTCTATCTTGCTCTGCAGCTACTTATAGCACCATGAAATTTATTTCCTGATGTCTTAACAGATGTCCGATCATTCTGTCCCTTTTTCTTATCGGTGTTTTCCATATAATCCTTTCGTCTCCGATTCTGCGCAGAACCTCCTCATTCCTTACCTTATCAGTCCATCTAACAATCAAAATTCGTCTCTAGCACCACACCTCAATGCTTAAATTCTCTTCCCAGTTTTCCCACAGGTCACGTTCCTCTACCATATAATACTGTGCTCCAAACGTACATTCTCAGAAATTTCTTCCTCAAATTAAGACCTATATTCGATATGAGTATACTTCTCTTGTCCAGGAATGCCTCTTTTGGCACTGCTAGTCTGCTTTCGATGACTCTTTGCTCTGTACATCATGAGTTATTTTATTGACTAGGTAGCAGACTTCCTTAACTTCGTCTGCTTCGCGACCACCTACACTGACCTTAGGTTTCTCGCTGTTCTCATTTCTGCTACTTCTCATTACTTTCTTCTTTTTTAGATTTACTCTCAGTCCATATTCTGAATTCATTATAGTGTTCATTCCATTCAGCGGACCTTGTAATTCTTCTTCACAGTAATGTCATCAGCAAAATATTATCATTGATACACGTTCACGATGAATTTTAATTCTACTCGTGACTTTTCTTTTAGTTCCGTTACTGCTTCTTCGCGATACAGACTGAACAGAAGGGCTGAAAAACTACATTTCTGTCCTACATACTTTTTAATCTAAGCAATTCACTCTTGGTCTTCCACTCTTATTACTCTCTGTTGGCTCTTGTACATATTGCACATTTATCTTGATTTTTCTTTATTCTTGCTTCTATTATAACTGCAAGTAGTGGGGCAAAGGTGGCCCTGAGCCATTCTGTTTGTACAGATTGCATACACTCAGCAGCACGTCTACATTCAGGGCAATTTAACCTCCTCCCCTTAACTTATTGTTCTGCAAATTGATTTATGACCCCAGGCGGTTGTTTCTTGACCTCTGAGGGTATTTCATCCTTCTGAGTAACCACACACCCCTCGTCCTCCCATACCCAGCTGGAAAATCCCTAACCCCTTCCCCCTTGCCGACATGTGTAACGTTTGTTATCAAATTAATTGACTAATTAATTAAATTGATCAATTATTTACCCTCTGACCTCCTAGGAAATCCCCCAGCCCTCTGATCCCCTCACCCATCCTGAAGTTGGCGGGAAAAAGACTAGTCTGTGGTGCAAGAGGAATGATCTCATGATATGAAATTCAAGTCAGTGTCAATAATAATACACTGTTCAAATCAATTTTCATGTTCTACCCACTGAGGTAGAGTTCTCATCTGCTCCCCCACCCTCACTTCCAATGATTTAATAACTGTAAGCAGTGAGGAATGTAATAAAGTGCATTATATTAGCTGCCATTTTGTGCTGCCCATATGTTATCTGTTGTCTGGGCATGGGGCAGACACTAGGCACCACATCTGCGTGCCATAGAGGTGGGGCCCTTATTGAGGCTGTAGTTTCACATGCAGCCAACAGGTGACAACAGTGTTTCAACTGACTCCCTCCCTAAAACTGCTCAATTTCCGTTGAGCTGTCAGACACGAAGGATCTAACTGTGGAGTACTTATATGATGAAGATGAAAGAAAAAAGAAAAGAGAAGTGTTGAGATATAGTATGCATTTTTCTGGATATTTTAGCTCAGTTCGAACTATGTTACTGGAGTGTCTCAATAAGTAGTTTCCTCCTGAGAATGTGTGGTCTTAATGTGTTCAGTTGGGAAGATGTTGTTATTGGACATAGAGAAGTTTAATCAGTGTTCAAGCATTACCTGTAAGTATTCTGAGCACTGAATCCACAAATTCCTACATGAGGAGCGAATGGAGGTGATAACGGATGAATGTGAAGTGAAAAATTTTCAGGAAATAGTGGCGATGCAGTGGGATGGGCTGAAGATGCATTTCACAACCCTAGAGACTACTGACTGTGCTGGATCTGTTCAGGTTTTTTTGCAGTGACCTATCAGTCCACAGTGCAAGAGAGAACTTTGCCCTATTCCACTACCAGAGTTGTTCATGTTAGTGTATGGACATCGATGACCTGGTTCACAACATCGCCACTAGAGGCTGCTTGAAACATATTGCCCTATCACTTGCCTCAGAAACCAATAGGAATGCAGTATCTCCCCCTCCCCCCCCCCCCCCCCCCCCGCACACACACTCACACCTGAACATTAGCAGGAACCAATAGAAAAGTGGGAACACTAAATTTCGTCATGCGTGCATGATGTCTGGTGACATAAGATGGATGTGGTCTCAGTTACAGTCAGTTTGTGGGAGAATATAAAGCGCTAACAGCAACAAAGATCGTCATCTCCCTCTGCCTCATAGAAGATGCTTAAAAGTAAGTACATGTGGTTTAGTTTCATGTCTTTATTCAACTCAATGCCTGTGTCTTTGGATAATTACTGTTTCTTCCTCTTCGTTCAGCGACCGGCAGCATGTCCACAGCACAGCACAGCTCCCTGCAGAATGTCTGAGCAGCGACGTGTGACATGTCTGGGCCAGCAGCAGCCACCACTGGCTCGTCTGGACCAGCAGCGACCTCCAGCCTGTTGAGCAAGCAGTGGCAGCAGCACAACAGGATCCTATAGCACACCCAAAAATCGTGTTGGAGCAGAACAATGAGACACTTGCCGACTCTCAGAAGAACTGTGCTGGGAAGCCTACGTCAGCCGCTGTGGCCAGGCAGTTCCAGGCGCTTCAGTTTGGAACTACGCTGCTGCTATGGTTGCAGGTTCGAACCCTGCATCAGGCATGGAAGTGTGTTGTCCTTAGGTTAGTTATGTTTAAGTAGTTCTAAGTCTAGGGGACTGATGAACTCAGATGCTAAGTCCCATGGTGCTTAGAGCCATTTGAACCATTTTGGGGAGCCTGCACCACATAGTGCAGGTCAGTATTGATCTGTGACATACGCACAATCACAGGATATTCCGGTGTTACTCTAAAGGCACAATGTTGATGTAGTGGATGAGAAGCTGTCAATTCCTCCCAGTCTTCTACTGCTTTTCACTTGAACTTACAATTTAACAGCTAATTGTTCAGAGCACTTAAATAATGGTATAGAAGCATCAGTGGTTGATGACTGGTGTGTTGTGTTAGAGATTGAAAATGCATTGAAAGTGTTAAAGTGTAATTTACAGAGTTGGAATGGGATGCACAATGTCATGCAGAACCCTACATGAATCAAAAAATGATCTCTGAGTATTCTCCATGTCATCCACCTATGGATATTTGCTGTGCTAGCCTGATACTAGTGCACAGTAGTGTGACACTCATGATGAGATCTAGAGGTCGATCTATTAATCTGCAATACTCCAGTGTTACAAACTTGTATGGCCTACAGATGCTGCTATCACTTGTGTTGGAACTGTCGATTGCTGTGTGGGGAAACTGTGTATAACTACATTATGAACTATCTCTGTACATACAATATGCCTGCAGATGATTTAGAACACTGCATCAAGATGGTGTTAAAAGAAGAAGTTAAAGGAACAACCATCAGTCTGAGAGAAATACATTCTAAATTCTGTGCATGCAAGAGAGCTTTATTTGCCAAATACTATATCACTATAAAGAGCAAACTAGTGAATTTTTTAAATGATGTGTACCACTGCTGTTGCGTAAATAAAAAATGTTAGCCTAAATCTATGTTGCTTTTCTTACTTAACTATCCTGACATTATGTAATGTAAGCAGCAGCCATTGTAACTCTGTCAGTAAGATGATTGTGCTGTAGTTTTTTCTACGTATTATTATTGTTATTATTATTATCTTCATTCTTCTTTGAAAGCTTATTGCACACCAAAACCCGATGTTGTTGGTATCATGGTGGGCTGAGTGAATTATCAGGACATTGTTGTAAGTAACACTCCTGTGATGGTGTGGAAGAAGACCAGAAGAAGAAGAAGAAGAAGAAGAAGAAGAAGAAGAGGAATGGGATACCTCTACGGTGAGTGATAAATATAGTTCCATCCACCTGTGTGTAGCGGGACTTTGAATTTCGCCGCGCTACACACGTTCCCTCAGATATAAATTATACCGTCGCAGTGGTATGAGCGCTCGACGGCAGAGAAAATATATAAGAAAATGAAGGTACTAAAATTGTAACTCTTTTTTTTCTATCAATTTTTTGTCTTTGAGAGCGGAAGCTTAACTTACTTATTAGCTAGTCTTGGTCTGATTAAGACGAAAAAACTCATTGATGTGCCGACGTATTGTGGAAGTTTATATGAAACTCGGATGGAAGCAGCAACGTAAAATACATTGCATTTAATATTAAGACGGTTTTTGTATACATTAGTAATTCCTGGATAATGAAATTTATTGCAAGATTTCGGAGCAGCTACGACTTCTCTCGCAGAAATGAAGGAGGAGATTTTTGGAGAACAAGACCTGGACACCGCACGAGAGAAGACGTGTTATCATGGTAAAGAATGAACTCTTATCTACGCCATTTCCTCCTTTTAATCACATTTTCTTATTCTCTGTTCTGTTTCAAATAATTTTTGTAGTGGAAATTGGTTTGACTTTTGCTCAGAAACGCCACAAGGACCACCTCAACAACAGCTTTTCCGAATCACGAAGTCCGATAACTTTTCTGTAATACGAAGTCCGATTTGCATTTCATTCTTTTCTTATTTTCACTAACGATTTTAAAACCCCCTTTTTATTCATCATTTCTTCCCACATTATCAACCTTTTATTTTCTTCTCTTTTTCTTTCTTATTAACCACTACAACTGGCTCCCGCGACAAGACGCAATCTTCGGATGTGTCGTTTTTGAGCAAATTTGAAACTTTAATTTGTATTTTTTCCCAACAGAGAATAACCAAAAGTCCTGAAGTTTAAAGGGTAACTAAAAGATCAACTTTATTGTACATGAGCGAATGATTATACAAGAATATTGTAAAGAATTTTTGTAACTAATTCAACCTATTTTGCTTCGCATGGCATATATTGCTGCAAAACTGTTATTTTGAGACCTTTTGGTGATTATCCGATGGAGATGTATTAATAAAATCCATATTTTGACGAATACGATTTGCGCAGAGGTGAAAGACCAGCCGCTGCAGGACAGAAAATTTAATTGTGAGTCACACGATTATGTTTCATTCAAACATTCAATAGTCAACTGCAGAATCCATTTTTCCTTTCCACACATCCTGTAGTTTTCTTCTAGATTTTTCCAAAATTATCTATCTCTATGGTAGTTTGTGGTAATTATAGTATTGTTGTAGCATATGAAGATCGTGAATTTGACTGCCAACCATTCATTTGTTACGAAAAATTTTGTCCGCCCTGCTACATCTTTCTCAACCATTGTTGCAATAGAGCAATCATTTACATTGACGAGAAAATATGTCAACCTAAATTTGAGTCAAATCTTTATTAATCAGACTTATATTATCCCCTTTTTGAGTTACAATTATACATCCTATTACAATGGAACTCGGTAAGATAGAGATAGTTTCGGCAGATGAGTTAAGTGAACTAGATTCATCGTCCAACCAACAAGAAAGTTCGCGTTTCCCTCCATGGACGAGTTCACAGGTCAGTGCAATGATTTTGCCTCAAACTCGCAACATTTGTGATAATACACAGATGGCGACTTTAAATGACGAAATGTGGAATGGACGCGAGACTAGACCGTCAACGCCATTGTTAACATCCATGTCAGAACCGAATATGAGACAAATTCAGCAACGTGACACAAATCGGACACAGGAGACTGACAAACTGGACTGACTATTAGAGTTATTTGCAGACATGAAACGAGACGTTATTCAGGAAATTGACGTATTAAACCGTACTATGACCGAAAATTTTGAACGAACGACAAAACAGATGACAGAATTAAATACCACCACTCAACAGCTCAGCCAGCGATTTGAGACATTGTCCTACCAAGTCACTAAACAGGAAGAAACTTTGGTTACATTCACACATGAAATAAAAAACAGTATCACCCGATGTGAGAATCAGTTAACTCAAATAGTTAATGTGCAGCAGGAAGTGAACACCCGAGTGGAAGAGTTACCTCAGGCCCACACTTCAACTAGCTCCACCCAAGAAAAGCTGACTGAAGAAGTGGGAAATATTACCCGACAGCTCACAATGGTAGTTCTTGAACAAACCCACCTCAAAGAAAAGATAGAAAAATAAGAAGACCGAGCGGACCTTGCGTCACTAAACAACGACATCAACATGGCCGAAAGAATTGTACATGAATGTAAATTGTGTGACGACTGTCTGGACAAAAAACTTGAAACAATTACACAGGACATACTTTCAAAAACAAAGACACATGTTAAACACGAAACAAAACACATAGAAGACGAAGTGACAAAATTACAAGAGAATGTTGTGCCGTATTTGGCGATTGGTGCAAACGCATCGTAAGGGAACGACAGAACAGCTAAAACCATGGCTAATGACACAGACAGAACACCTATTGTGGAATCACCTATTTTCAATCAAACTTACAATGTGCCGCTTTCTTTTCCACCAAACGAGCAATATTACGGTACGACACCTAGAGTAGCAAGTGACACAAACCACGTCAATACAGTTATGCCAACCGGCATGACCGGTGACACGTTTGTAAGGCATGGGTATTTCCAGACATTTTCCAGTGAGGACAAGCACAAAGTCCACCCTATTGTGTTTATTAGATCATTTGACGGTGTTTTTCCACGTAGTTGGTCAGAAGTCGATAAAATCAGATACGTCACCAATCTCATGAGACGAGCAGCTAAGTGGGATGCCGCTATGAAACGGCGGTGCCTTACGTTTGAACAGTTCGAACAAGATTAAAACTGTGTGCCGGAAAGAGATTCGAACTCGGGACCTTGCCTTTCGCGGGCAAGTGCTCTACCAACTGAGCTATCCAAGCACGACTCACGCCCCGTCCTCACAGCTTTACTTCCGCCAGTACCTCGTCTCCCACCTTCCAAACTTTACAGGAGCTCTCCTGCAGGAGAGCTGCTGTAAAGTTTGGAAGGTGGGAGACGAGGTACTGGCGGAAGTAAAGCTGTAAGGACGGGGCGTGAGTCGTGCTTGGATAGCTCAGTTGGTAGAGCACTTGCCCGCGAAAGGCAAGGTCCCGAGTTCGAATCTCTTTCCGGCACACAGTTTTAATCTGCCAGGAAGTTTCATATCAGCGCACACTCCGCTGCAGAGTGAAAATCTCATTCAGTTCGAACAAGCCTTCCTGGACGAATTCTGGCCCGAGAATGAGCAACAGAGTCTAAGGAGAGATGTGTGCAACCCCGAGACCTATGACCCTAAAAAAGAGACATTAAGACAATACTTTGAGAGGCACGTAGACAAGACACAGTACTGGTCCAAACCAGCCGACTTGCCAGCGATAATTGACACTTTAAAGAGCCACTTACCCTTTCCATACCGAGACAGATTAACAGGAGTACCGGAGAATGACATTGAGACTTTCTTAAACTTCTTGGATCAAATGGACGTAGTGTACAGAGGCGATTCACGCCATTCAAATTTTAATCATATTAGTAACCAAAATCAGCACCCACCCCAAAGGAACCGTAGTGACGGTGGTTGGTGGGACCATCCGTCCGCGCCGCGACGCAATACGATGCCTGCTCGCGAAACATATTCAAATGGAAACGTGTATGACGGTAGGAACAACCGCAGAAATTCGTGGGCTACTTTGACAGGAACATGCCATATAACAGACATAATTACCATCAAAACAATAACAATCCCAACAATCACCGACAGAATATGTGGAACACACAAAATGCACGCATGACAAATCATAACCCTCCACGGAATCCGCCGCCTTTCTCCCAATATAGTTATGCACTCCCCGCCACGAAGTAGCGATAACAATTGCGGCGCGCCATCAGCTGACGCGTGGGCGCCAACCGGCCGGAATGTAAACATAGTGGAGCTGGTCAATGAACCCAGCCAAACACAGCAGACGACGGAAAACAGTCGACGACCGAGCTAAGCGCTCGTGCTTCGGTCGTGAGGTGTTGTAAGAGCGCAACGGCTGAGACGGTTTGTTTCCTCAGGTACGACGACAAAATGACAGCAGAACAGGAATTAACAGTGCCATCAGGTTGATGACCTTGTTATTTTGCGTTCACATCCCAAGTCTACAAAATTAAAACAACTGAACAGAAAATGGCAGTTACTATATTCAGGTCCTTTCAGAATAGCAAGCATACCTCACCCAGGTTGTTACTCCCTAGAATACCCCTTATCTCACAAGCCGAGGGGGCTGCATCCCCACAGACGTTTGAAACCCTTTGTGCACTAAAACAACATAATATAATGACAACTAATTTGAACATGAGCAAGTCGCTGTGAAAACGAGATCGTAAATATTTGTATTGAATACACGAACATTAAGTTATGCAGCCTAAGAACACAAACGTTAATTTATGGAAATTATATACTGCAGCTACACTTGTACACATAATTATGAAGAGAATGTAAACCCAGGTAAGTACACTTATTGAATGAGATAAGATATTCATATAGGAACGAGATCTACGCAGGTTACATTTGTTATTAATTGTAAATTATAAGGTGAATCATTAACTAGTTAGTTATTTCAAGGCACTCTAATGACAGGAGATAATAGCTATTGAGATCAGTAATGACATACGTATGTAGCAGAATGAATGAGGATGTAAGAATGAGTTAATATTTAGGTTAATATAAGAGGGTAAGTTACTGTGAAGTAGTTGATGGAGACAAGAGATTATTTGAGGAACATATTACTGGAGTTTTATGAGAATGGAAGTGCCAGATGGCCCCACGTATGTGATATATTAATGTTTGATGAGGAATATGTTTAATGTATAAGGATATATATGTTATGATGAATATGTGAGTCAGGAATGAGCGAGAATGTTTTGGTAATATTGTGCTACATAGAGAAGTGAGTAAACGGTCTACATCTTTAAAATTACATAAGAATTTCAGTTTGAAAGAAAACCTTTGTGATGAGTTAGAACGCGTGAGTGCAAGACGTGAAATGTGAATTATTTTCAGTGTCCTTGAAAATAAACGAATGCAAGAAAAGCAGAGTGAACATAATGATGATTACAGATGTTGAACGAAGTGTAATAAGAATGTAACTTGGAAACACATTAGCTTTAATTTATTTCAGAAGTGTAACTTAGTAACCTTTCGTTAAGTTTTGTTAAGCCAATGTGTGGAAGAAAACATTTTTGGACAACAAGACCTGGATGCCTCACGAGAGAAGACGTGTTAACATGGTAAAGGATGAACTCTTATCTACGCCATTTCCCCCTTTTAATCACATTTTGTTATTCTCTGTTCTATTTCAAATAATTTTTGTAGTGGAAATTGGTTTGACTTTTGCTCAGAAACGCCACAAGGACCACCTCAACAATAGCTTTTCCGAATCACGAAGTCCGACAACTTTTCTGTAATACTAAGTCCGATTTGCATTTCATTCTTTTCCTATTTTCACGGTCATTGACGATTTTGAAACCCCCTTTTTATTCATCATTTCTTCCCACATTATCAACCTTTTCTTTTCTTTTCTTCTCTTCTCTTTTTCTTTTTTATTAACCACTACATGTGGCAAGACAAATGTTCTCATGCCACTGCTAACACAACCAGATGGAGTCTGCTTTGAGCTTGTATGTGTATTTTCAAAAACGTTGTTTCAGCCCAAGTACCGGCTACTGCAAAAGATACTGCAGGGGGTAGATGAAATGAGATACACGATATTCAGTCAGAGAAGTCAAACCACTCCATGAGAAAAAGTAAAGCCAAACATCCTGTTCATACACGGCAATGTTGCTGGAGAAAATCAGGATCAAATTCGTCGATCATATGGGTACTGACATATTTTATTTGAGTAAAGCCATCCTCTGAACCGAATCCTGAAACAATTGGTGAGGACTAAGACAAATCTCATCATAGCTTTCAAACAAGACAATTTGAATTTAAAACACATTTACCAGGCACATGTAGGAACTAACATGTCATTCAACGATTTTGTAAAGATATGCGTAGAATGCTGGAATCACACAAAGTGTGGGTTTCTCATTATTTATAAATCTAGAAAACTGCATGACAATAGATACAGACAGAAATTCCAAGAGCTTCTTTGTACACAGACATGAAAATAGTGATGAGTACATTAGTATAAAATACAAAATACACCAAGAACAAGTCTACACTTGTGTCAGCCACTCAGTCGAAGAGGATAGGTGTGTATAGGCAGAGTCTGTGTCTATACGTAGATGAAAAATTTCAACATCTCGAATGTGAAGTTAAGGACCTAGAGACGTATGCTCAGGCCCTTCTGAGACTGATCGATGACTTAGATGCTAAGGTTGAGGAACTAGAGACGCACATGCAGATAATTGTGAGAAAGAAAGTAGCTGTAAAGATTGACTGAATTAAAATGAATGTCCACTAGTTATCTGTAAAGGTTGCTAGAAGCAGACAGAATGTATACAGGCTGAACCCTGTTGAGGAGTCTGCTTAGTATACAACAAGATGTCGACCAAGCAGAAGGTCATCGCAGCATGGAAGGCTATTCAAGAGAAGTAATGACTGCTAAGGTTAGCACATTTGGATCGAGACAGACACTGAGAAATACCTTTAAGACACTTATTGAATCTCTTGATGAAATCTCAGCATAATTACAAAACAACGATGGTGTTGCTGATTTCATTAATCATCACAGCGATTCTAGGGTAGACAAAATATTTGGTGTCAGTGGTGAAAAATCGTACACGCTGGGCACACAGCCTATACGTTTAATAGAAAAACAATACAGACAGGTGATAGAGAATTTAACAAAATGGCTGGTCTAATGAACCTCATTTTCCTAAATGGTAAATTATTCACTAAAGATCTGGAGATGTATGGTGAAATACTGCAATTGACTGGTGTACATATGAAAGTCGGAATCTGGTGCAGTGTGAAATACAGAACCATTACAAAACATATATTATGTTCTCAATATACCGGTGATGATGGTATTGACTTTCAGCAGAAAAGAGTCAGCTATCAACCCCCACAGTATTTATACTATAACGACCCCAATGAGCTAATAGAGCAGCTTTGACTGTTCATAGCATCAGCTGCTGGTGGTAATACTCCTCATTCGAATGAGATTGTTTCAGTAAAGCGTAGAGAGAGAGGTATAATCGAATAAGTATGCAAAACAAACCCTCTTAGGCATGTCATGATTGAAGGTTTGGATAACTTATGGCAGGCTGATCCGGTAGATATGCAGGAATATTCACTTGCTAATAATAGATTCAAATATATTTTAATGGTTATCAATACGCAACCCAAATTTCCTCTGGATTACCTACTAAAACAAAGAGAGAGAGATGTTATGGAGGTGTTTGAGCGCTTGTAGCAGACAGTGATGAATCAATGCTCGGACAATCTCCAAACCGATCATCGTGGCGAGTTTTACAACAGGTATTTCAAGATCTTGATGCAGCAGTATGGAATACATCATCACTCAACATTCACCCAACTTCATACGAATATCATGGAACATTTGAATAGAACAATAAAAGGTCAACTGTGGATGCATTTTAATCTTCACAGCTCATACAAAAGGACAGGTTCATGAAAATGGACTAATGGGTATGGTATACTATTTTATGAAAATGCTGGATCCATGTAAACAGAAATTTAGTGTGGATGATTTGGTTGTATTTGAAAACACAAGACAGCACTTGAGAAGGTATACCTCCCAAACTGGTCGAATGACATATCCACAGTTTCGAAAGTGCTGAGAAGAAATCCCGAGCCTGAATCTTAAAGGATAGCCGTGACATTGAAATTTTAGGAGGCTTTCACACAGAGGAAAAGCTGAAGATCTCGGAGCGACGCGTGTTTCTCATATAGTGTGTCATACAACACAAAACAGCTGGATTCATGCTGACAATACTATATAATGGGATGTATAGAGCACAGCCGACACAGTAGCATAACAGGCACAATAGGAGGCACATTATAGAAGGCGGTGGTATTCTACATCTACATCTACATCTACATCGATACTCCGCAAGCCACCCAACGGTGTGTGGCGGAGGGCACTTTACGTGCCACTGTCATTACCTCCCTTTCCTGTTCCAGTCGCGTATGGTTCGCAGGAAGAACGACTGTCTGAAGCCTCCGTGCGCGCTCTAATCTCTCTAATTTTACATTCGTGATCTCCTCGGGAGGTATAAGTAGGGGGAAGCAATATATTCGATACCTCATCCAGAAACGCACCCTCTCGAAACCTGGCGAGCAAGCTACACCGCGATGCAGAGCGCCTCTCTTGCAGAGTCTGCCACTGGAGTTCGCTAATCATCTCCGTAATGCTATCACGCTTACCAAATAACCCTGTGACGAAACGCGCCGCTCTTCTTTGGATCTTCTCTATCTCCTCCGTCAGACCGATCTGGTACGGATCCCACACTGATGAGCAATACTCAAGTATAGGTCGAACGAGTGTTTTGTAAGCCACCTCCTTTGTTGATGGACTACATTTTCTAAGCACTCTCCCAATGAATCTCAACCTGGTACCCGCCTTACCAACAATTAATTTTATATGATCATTCCACTTCAAATCGTTCCGCGCGCATACTCCCAGATATTTTACAGAAGTAACTGCTACCAGTGTTTGTTCCGCTATCATATAATCATACAATAAAGGATCCTTCTATCTATGTATTCGCAATACATTACATTTGTCTATGTTAAGGGTCAGTTGCCACTCCCTGCACCAAGTGCCTATCCGCTGCAGATCTTCCTGCATTTCGCTACAATTTTCTAATGCTGCAACTTCTCTGTATACTACAGCATCATCCGCGAAAAGCCGCATGGAACTTCCGAAATTATCTACTAGGTCATTTATATATATTGTGAAAAGCAATGGTCCCATAACACTCCCCTGTGGCACGCCAGAGGTTACTTTAACGTCTGTAGACGTCTCTCCATTGATAACAACATGCTGTGTTCTGTTTGCTAAAAACTCTTCAATCCAGCCACACAGCTGGTCTGATATTCCGTAGGCTCTTACTTTGTTTATCAGGCGACAGTGCGGAACTGTATCGAACGCCTTCCAGAAGTCAAGAAAAATAGCATCTACCTGGGAGCCTGTATCTAATATTTTCTGGGTCTCATGAACAAATAAAGCGAGTTGGGTCTCACACGATCGCTGTTTCCGGAATCCATGTTGATTCCTACATAGTAGATTCTGGGTTTCCAGAAATGACATGATACGCGAGCAAAAAACATGTTCTAAAATTCTACAAGATATCGACGTCAGAGATATAGGTCTATAGTTTTGCGCATCTGCTCGACGACCCTTCTTGAAGACTGGGACTATCTGTGCTCTTTTCCAATCATTTGGAACCCTCCGTTCCACTAGAGACTTGCGGTACACGGCTGTTAGAAGGGGGGCAAGTTCTTTCGCGTACTCTGTGTAGAATCGAATTGGTATCCCGTCAGGTCCAGTGGACTTTCCTCTATTGAGTGATTCCAGTTGCTTTTCTATTCCTTGGACAAGCTTCTCGCCAAACTTCCAGTAAAGTTGCACATTATTGGGTATAATTAGTGTATACCTGGTACAAAGCTTCAAACATATTTAGCTTGTGGTGACACAGAGATCAATCTGGTCGTTGAGGCACGTTCGAAGACGATACTGCATACAAAGAACATAAAGGTCTCCCAGGAAGTCACATTGCAAATTGAATTTTGGTTCGTAAAGCCAAAGCAATACAGGAGAGAAAGGATATTGGTATAGGGCAGCACGTTGCAGCACTTGTAGTTCATAAAACCATGCGTGATAAAATTAAGCTGGGATTCTTTGTGGTTTTCGAGCAAGTTATGAATACTGCATATCGTGCACTGAAGAAGAAGAACACAATGATGGCGAAGAAGTGGTGATAAAAAAACTGTATCCTGACAGTGATGTATGCAGTTAAAGTGCACTGAAGCATAACAGACCAGTAAAAGCACCCTAGGTTCCGCTGATATCCAAAACATCAGGAAGAATTATCCCCTTCCTCATTCCTGTCGTTATAGGTCTCTTAGCGATGGGGTAAGTGACTGGTGGTGCTGCGGCTGTTGCCAGAATGGTCAAGACGCACAGAATCCTGGGAGCAGCTGAAGGAAGCTAGAAAACATAACCGCATGATGGAAACAGCAGCCACAGCGAAAGGTCTGTATCTGTAAGCATACAGGAAAGGACTATGTCTCATAAATAATAATAACAATAAAAATAAATCCCGTTAGGTATCCTGCTTACAAATACAGATCTGTTCAAGTTTGTTAGGAAAAAGTTCATCCGTCCAAGAGTCTGTGACGTGTTTATGCGGCATAAATTACTGAAGACTATGGGGAAATCCGGAGAATGTGGAATTACTCGTATGCATTTAGAAGTTGTTGTTGGCACGCAAAGTGCACGCAGCCCTGGTGAGGCCAACTGAGGAGCTACTTGATCGAAAAATAGCAGCACCGATCACGAAAACTGACAACGGTCGGGAGGGCGGTGTGCTGATCACGTGCCCCTCAGTATCCGCATCCAGCGATGCCTAGGGGCTGAATGAGGATGACGCGGTGGCGGTCGGTACCGTTGGACCTTCAAGGCGTGCTCGGACGGTGTTTGGTTGTTTGTTTATTTCGACTCGTTCGGAGACCTCTAGTGAGACCTGTAGCCACCAGAAGAGTTACAACCATACTTCACCATCAGCGTGTTCCACAATTTTTATCGCTAGCAGGCCTTTAATACCTAATTGTGTGAGATACGAGCATCATGTTCTTCCTAACGTGCATTAGACATCCACTCATCAGCTAAGATACAAATGCAATCTCGCATAGTCTGACTTTAAAGGAATGATCGTCAGTATTATGCGGGACTTACTTCCCCCCCGATTGATTCAAGCAACGGGGAGTGGAGTATTGCGCTGACTACACTGGCGATATATAACAACATTCAGAATATCGCAGAGGCTAACAATGAAGTTCATCAGGAAATTAAAAGTGGAGGAGAAATTGTGGAAAGAGAACCATGTGCATATGATACAGCTATTGGACTGGAAAAGGGATTGTGCTACATGAAAATATCAATACACTTAAATATGAAATAAAGATACCTAAAGCAACGATTGGCTTTAACCAGAAAGGTTCAATTGGACGGCTACTGGGTTTCACAAAAGGACAGGTTTTTCAAGAAGGATCCTAGTAAAGTTTACAGATATCATCAGTCTGTGGATATACATCCCGTCAGTACTATCCGTGTTGAGTGTAACATTGCAACAAATTCTTATCTCTACAATGGATTGATTCGTACAATTTACAGACTCTTCCCACCAGTTGGAAGAGGACGTAAGATCGTTGAGATCCCTGCCAACGATATTTACCTCCCAGTAACGGTTTGAACAATGGGGCTCCGTATTGTGGACCAGGATAATCAACTTTTCAACTTCTGCGGCGAGGAAATCATTGTAGGGCTACATCTAAAGTGGAATTAGCAGTGATATCAAACACACAGAGATGCAGAAGTGGTCAACCATCTGGGACCTGTTGTAGGCAGTTGCAACGACATTTAACTTGCTAGACAGAAAGCACTGGGGCAACCTTTATCCAGTCAGGCATCGCAGCAACCCGCAGCGTCCTCATACTGTCAATGAAGACAGGATGAACCTAAGGTATAAAACCAATGTGCACAATGCACAGCGCAGCGCTTCACAGCAGGCAGCAAGGTGATAACACACGCAAACTACAAGTTTCTTAAATTATTAGGTCTGAAACATTGCAACGACGTTCGATATAACTACCCTAGTGGAAGTTAATGAGCGTATTATACACCGGGAATACTTCTAGCATAAGCTTTAAGCATCAACCACATTTAACAAGAATGATGACATTAGGGTTGTCATTCAGCACCAAGATGCTTTAACACTCCCATGCAGGAGTTTCATATATCTTGATGGATCATTTACGTAAAAGGATAGTACTGCTACAATGGCATCGAACCTCACATGTAATGCTTTAGGTATCCTGTATTATGAGATGCAATATGAAACTAATGGGGTCGAGGTAGACCGTCATGGACTGTACACACAACATCAACTCTTAAAATGATTTGAACAATTTAGAAAATGCTGGATGGTTCATTCGCGAGCCAGTGGATAGAACAGTGGAAGAGTACAATAAATTTACTGCATGTGTACCTCTAAAACTTCTTATTGGATACTCTGAAGACATGCGGCGAGCTATATTGAATATTAAACAGGAACTTATTCTGGTAGAGAGTGCAACGGATAACAACTGATATGTTCAAGGAGCTCAACAGAAGAACGAGATCACCATCAATAAAATGATGTGGAAAATGCCACACGTCAAATGAGCAGTGTTTGAAGCTTACAAAAGTTATGAATGCCGGTGTATTTCCACCATTATCTTATCATTCATGGGAGGTTTCGCGTACCCAGTGCTACTGATTGCACGCAGACAAACAGACGTGTGAACATCATTGTAGATGATCAGAGTTTCTATGATGATGAGCATACATACTTCACATTTAAATGTGTTGCATTCATAAAATACACAAAAGATGCCAGAATAATAGAGAGATTCTCAGTAAAAATTACATCGCTGAGGGGTTTCAAGGATATGAAGTATGTTAAAACATTTTCATACCACAGAATTCACTAGATGGTTCTGGTATACCACATAAAGATATGGTGATATCGCTTTGATTATTCAACCTCATGAATACAATTATTTACGTCAAAGGCGAAGAGAAGATCACTTAGATGCGTCGAATCTCCAAGTTTGCTGCTATTCAAGACCTGGAATATTATGGGTGTCCTGCTCTCCATCGACTCAAAAAGAAGAAGATGTGTGAAAATAGGATTGTGTCTCCTTATGAAAATGTAAAGTTTCTTTTAACTGGGATGAAAAACAATTTTTTATATTTTTTTATTTTACTTTTCTTACCTCACAATCCATCTATGATTTCTCTTCAGCCTGTTCCTACTTTGACAGTATACACTTTTTTTCATAGGTCTGTTATTTTTTTCAAGTACTGGTGATATAATTTTCGACATGTTTGCCGTATGTCATTAGAAGATGTTAGCCATATGCCATTGGAAGTGAATATTTTCATGTGCCTCCTGCCTCTATAAGACAATTCGTGCTGCCCAGTATGAGTAATTCCATGTGACAATTTATTATCTTCCATGTTAAACTTCACCTACATGTTCAAAACCAATGTCATTTGTGTCTTGCTCATCCTATATACAATCATCATATACACAATTGGGATAGGCGTTCTGTAAATAACGACAACAAAGATGTATAGTAACAATGTTTTCTTCATTTATTCAATTCTCACAGATACAATTTGATTATTGAGATATAATTTGTTCTTGAGGTACGATTTCGATTCGGTATTATTCAATAAAAAGATTTTTTTTGCGTAATAACAAAAAAATTTCTCTGGTTGAAATATTTACAATTGTCAGGTATATAAATCTATGCTAAAAGTAACAGTGATGTGGTTGCTATACAACAATTATGAAGGATGGTTAACTATATATATACGTATATATATATATCCTGAATGGCTAGCGGCAAGTGAAACTTAAAAAATCTGTTTTATTTACATATTGTGCAAGGTAACTACATATATTTCCGACATACAGCTTTTCTTGTCGACACACATGCTGTGCAAATATTTTACAAGTACAATTTTTTACCGATCAGCGTGATGTGTAGATTTCCCTTACAAGATATATGTTTTTACAAGTGCACACAGCACACATTCCTCACACACATGCTTTCCATAAATAAATAAATATTTACATCACACATATACACACAAAATTACTTACACTATGATAAAAGGATCATATTATTCTGCAGTATCACCCAATCTCATTCTCGCCCTCTCATTCCGTCAGAGTCTTTTCACCTACGCTCTCTCAAAATACGAATAGTTTGAGTATGGGAGAATTTCATTCCTGTAATCACAAATGACCCTTTTATCGTCATGAGGCGACTATCGTCAAGAGGCGACAGGTCGACTTTAGATTGCAGCACAGTGTACGTGTTTTCCCGTAAAGGTAATATGTAGGGTCACCTTCATAGTGGGTCACAAGAACGAGGAGGCATTCCAAGTTGACATACACCACAAATGGGTAACGCTCCTGATGGTGAGTATTCTTAAACTTTACGAATATGTTTTCTTCAATAGGCATAACACGTGCCGGCCGAAGTTGCCGTGCGGTTAAGGGCGCTGCAGTCTGGAACCGCAAGACCGCTATGGTCACAGGTTCGAATCCTGCCTCGGGCATCGATGTTTGTGATGTCCTTAGGTTAGTTAGGTTTAACTAGTTCTAAGTTCTAGGGGACTAATGACTTCAGCAGTTGAGTCCCATAGTGCTCAGAGCCATTTGAACCAGTTTTTTGCATAACACGTACTGAATTATTTGAAGTGCAGTCTACTAGATAGTTTCCCAATAACTTTTCTGGGGAAAAGACATTGGGACACCTTAGTCCAATATGCTGCATATCCTTACATTTACTTAGTTGGGAGGCAAGGAGTCAGGTCCTTGATACAAACAAAATGATAATTGCCTTTCTCCTTAATTTCCTCAGCTAAGAATAACAAAGCGTTCACATGCACTTACACTTACTGACAAATTTTGAGAAATGGAGGGGTCGGACGACAGTATGTTTATCCTGCTTGTTCTGCTGTTCTGAATTTGAGGCACGGAGTACCAGAACATTGCTTCATGTTTATGGCCTGGAGAAATGCAAGTCAAATGAGCCAGATGCTGGAAGGAGGATGGCTCATGGACTCCAGAAAAAGGTTGGTGGAGACAGGGGCGGAGGCAGTGGCGACTGTGGCTGTGACTGCTGGTGCAGCAGCAGCTTCCTGTGCACTGACGAGGCTCATTGTACATGGTGCAGCATGCCACTCAGAACCTCTTCTACAGTTCTACCTTCACTGCCCTCGGTACTTGCGCCACTGTATACTACATGAACAATGGTTCTGAGAAAGAATAACGAGAAATAAATACACCATTCCAGACATCACCTGTTGCTGCAATTATGAAGGATGGTTAACTATACAGGGTGATTCAAAAAGAATACCACAACTTTAAAAATGTGTATTTAATGAAAGAAACATAATATAACCTTCTGTTATACATCATTACAAAGAGTATTTAAAAAGGTTTTTTTTTCACTCAAAAACAAGTTCAGAGATGGTCAATATGGCCCCATCCAGACACTCGAGCAATATCAACCCGATACTCCAACTCGTTCCACACTCTCTGTAGCATATCAGGCGTAACAGTTTGGATAGCTGTTGTTATTTCTCGTTTCAAATCATCAATGGTGGCTGGGAGAGGTGGCCGAAACACCATATCCTTAACATACTCCCATAAGAAAAAATCGCAGGGGGTAAGATCAGGGCTTCTTGGAGGCCAGCGATGAAGTGCTCTGTCACGGGCTGCCTGGCGGCCGATCCATCGCCTCGGGTAGTTGACGTTCAGGTTTCATAACTAACCTTTTTCGTAGGACTCTCCATACAGTTGATTGTGGAATTTGCAGCTCTCTGCTAGCTCTGTGAGTCGATTTTCCTGGGCTGCGAACAAATGCTTGCTGGATGCGTGCTACATTTTCATCACTCGTTCTCGGCCGTCCAGAACTTTTCCCTTTGCACAAACACCCATTCTCTGTAAACTGTTTATACCAACGTTTAATACACCACCTATCAGGAGGTTTAACACCATACTTCGTTCGAAATGCACGCTGAACAACTGTCGTCGATTCACTTCTGCTGTACTCAATAACACAAAAAGCTTTCTGTTGAGCGGTCGCCATCTTAGCATCAACTGACGCTGACGCCTAGTCAACAGCGCCTCAAGCGAACAAATGTACAACTAAATGAAACTTTATAGCTCCCTTAATTCGCCGACAGATAGTGCTTAGCTCTGCCTTTTGTCATCACAGAGTTTTAAATTCCTAAAGTTGTGGTATTCTTTTTGAATCACTCTGTATATATATATATATATATATATATATATATATATATATATATATATATATGGATTTTATATTCAGCAGAGTGAGTATATATATAAATTACCTATCTCTGTCAGGCTCTGTGCGGTATCCTTCAGGTCTTCTGGCATCTCCCCATTTCGACGTAGCTCCTTCTGCATCTCCTCTGCCAACTCAAGCATCTCCTTGCCCAAACCACTGTGGATCCATCGCTCGAGGTCTGCGAAATCACATGAAATATACAATGTAGATTTTCACGGCCGATATTGTCAGGGTTGAGATTTGTACATCGATCACGGCCTATCAGCCCGGAAGTCTTAAGTGAAGTCACGTGAAACAGCAAGATACTGATTTAATAAAAAAGTATACGCTCGAAAATCGAAGAAAAAATTTAATTAACAAATATGTACTTACTTGATAGCAGTGACGCATATGGCGCCACAACCTCTGCCCATTCCTGCTCCTACTCCTTGAAATCATCTACAACAATAACGAAGAATGTGCCTCAGACATCATATTATGTATATGATGAATTTTTTCAAGCAGACACGATAATATGTCTAACAGCTACACAGTACTATGATAAAGAAAATGTATCTGAAGCTGCTGCTGCTGTTCCTTCTCAGCTGCCAGCTGATCCACGATTTGGTGGATGTATGCTGAAACAAGTAGGAAAAAAAATTTACACCGAGATCTGAGCAAATGCTATGAAACCTGAACAAATACTACGAAACCTATGAAATCCGAACACACAATGATTTGATACTACTAAACCTTTCTACTAAAATATACTGCGAAATCTGAGCACGCAGTACTTTGATACTGTGACACCTTTTTACGAATGTATACTTCTAAATCTGAACACACAGTGACTTGATACTACAAAATATTTTTGCAAAAACATATGCTACAAAATCCGAGCTCACGCTATGAAACCTGAAGGGGACTGATCCATGAATAAAAGGGGAAACCTTGAAAAAATTGACAGTTTTCTAAACAGTATAACTCAAAGAATAATATTTACAAGGCCATACAATGCTTGCCATCTTTTAAAACATCTTTTGAGAACATTTTTATGGATGAACCACAGCTTTAGCTCTCACACGATTTTTTACTGTATTTTTTATTGCATGTGAAATAAACCATGCTAATTATTTATGTACATCATAGGCACACATTATTCAAAATACAAACTAAGTAGAAGGTTTATTTTTTTCTGTAAGTTCTTTACACTATTATCTTTAAAGCAGACTGTTGAAAAGATGGTGCTGACATAAACTGTGGTACTAAAAATATTTTAAATATGATTATCAAAAATTTTGGAAATGAATTCAGGTTTTTTTTCAAAAAAGCATTTTATTTTCAAAGCTAAGTCACAAGAGTAGTCTACTTTTTAGTGAAACATGTTTTAAGACGTTATACAAAATTTCAGCAAACTATCTTTGATAGTTTTTAGGCGAAGTGTACCAGAACACGAAATAATTTAACTTTCGCAAAATGCAAATTAAAGTTAAAACTTGCTTTTTCTATTAAACTTGCATGGCACTAATGCACCCCAGGTCCACATTCATCTTGTTTCATGTGCTGTTCTTCCACCCATCTCTTTTTCACACTTCTTCTTATTCTTGCTTCTTTGGTGGCTTCCAACACTGATTTTTCTGCTTCGACTGTCTCCTTCAGTCAATGGGTATTAGAGCTCTGTTCATATTTAGTCCACCAGGCACTCCCATCAGTTCCATAACGTTATGCCTTGACACTGAACCGTTATTGAAACATAGAACAGCATGTAGCACATCTATTTTCAAAATATTTAGTCCTAGTTGAACAGTTTTTGGTATCTATTCCCATATACAATTGTTGAAACTATGATTTGGATTTTGAGTCCTACCATGTAAACATTTTTTTTCAGGATGCTGCCACTACAACTGTCTGATGTAATTTGTCAGATAGCCTGATCCACTGAGACAGGCTGCTTGAAGTTGGAACACGTTCTGGTTTTGTCAGTCAGCGTCCAGAGACGCTAGAGCGACGTTGTGTTTACCGTGTATGTCACGCACAACGCGTGAACATTAATTTCTGTTTCAAGTTTCAAAAAATTGCTAATGAAACTAACGAAATGTTGAATTCTGCAACTCTAAAGATTTTTTACAAGTTTATGAGCCGTTTAATAGCGGAAATCAGTCGTAGAAGACAAAAGATGTTCGAGACGTCCATTAACCTCAAAAACAGAAGAAACCGTCCAAACAATGGTAAAAATTGTTCGTTCAAACATGCGAATAACTATTCGAGAGCGTACCGAAGAACGTAGCATCTCATACGGGTCCGTACAAAGCATTTTAACTGATAATTTATAAATGGGACGAGTGAGTGCAAAATTTGTTCCTAGACTTTTGAATGATGACCAGAAGAAAAACTGTGTGTCAATTTGCACCGACTTCAAGGATCGTCTTCGTTCGGATACAAACCGTGTCCAAAATCGTAAGTGGAGATGAAACTGGGATGAAAATCCAGAGTTCCCATTGGAAAACCAGCGAATCTCCTCGTCCTAAAAAGGCACGTCAGTCAGAATCGAATACATAAGTCATGTTCAGCGACTTTTTCAATGTTAAAGGCGTAATGCGATTAGAATTCGGTCCAAGGGGAAAAACTGTAGACACCGAAATTTATAAGTGCGTGCTACAACGTCTGAGAAATGGAGTGCGCAGAAAGAGACGAGAAAAACGGGCTTTTGGTTTCCTTCTTCATCACGAAAACGCACCGTGCCACACCTCGCTTTTGATTTGCGGATGTTAGGCCGAAAAAGTGTTCCTGTCTGTCCACAATCGCTTTATTCAGCAGATATGAGACCATGCGACTTCTGGATCTTTCCAAAAATTAAAACAGTACTGAGCTGAACGCCTTTTCAAAAGAAACAGCTTTCAAAACATATCCCAGACATGGATTCAACGTTGGTATAAGCGCATTTCGAGTCAAGGACAGCACTTTGAAGAAGAGTAAGTCAAATTTCATCAAGTTTATTACTGTTTCTGACAAAATTATTCACCGTATTTTTTTGGTCGCTCCTCGTATGTTACCTGTAGATGCGGCAGGGGCGTATTACATAAAGCAAGGGACACTAGTGGGGTACCTGAGGAGAACAACACTGATCAACGAGGCACAGTGGCTGACTGAGCGCTCATTCGAAGAGCATGCACTCTGGCTCGAATCACCTGTGCCATAACTCGTCGTAACGTGAGGCTATCTAACCAATAGCTCAGGCACACAAGCACGTCGCAAAGCCGTAAACTGTTGGTGCTGCATGTGTGCTTACGAGAGGATTGTTTATAACACCTGATGTTTCAGTGACAAGTCCTTGAGGCGCGCAGCTATTCATCAGCGCACTTCCGTTCTTCAGTTCGTGACAGGTTTCAGCAGCTTCTGAACTCATAAATAGCGTGCTTCATTGGCAGCGGCAAAAACGACGATGAGAGAATCTCCATGTGGCGCACGCAAGCCCTTGGGTTGGGTTGGTTTCTGTCTTTCCCGGCTCGTTGCTTCCACCTTTAACTTCCAAACCGTTGTTAGACACATTTCCCCTCAAGGTTTTGGGACAGATATTACGAACGTGCCGATTATTAGTGTAAGCATCTAGACACCAATTCAATCGACTTGACTTCCCGTGACGTGCAAGTGATGGCGCATTAGCTAATTTCACATCAGTGCTAGTATGTTGTTGTGACAAGACCCGATCCTTACATCTATAAAATAACATTTTTTGTGCCCCAGTTTGCGAAAACGTTTGAAAAACTTCCAGAAACATTTTGATACACTACTGGCCATTAAAATTGCTACACCACGAAGATGACGTGCTACAGACAGGAAGAAGATACTGTGATATGCAAATGATTAGCTTTTCAGAGCATTCACACAAGTTTGGCGCCGGTGGCGGCACCTACAACGTGCTCACATGGGGAAAGTTTCCAACCGATTTCTCATACACGAACAGCAGTAGATCGGCGTTGCCTAGTGAAACGTTGTTGTGATGCCTCGTGTAAGGAGGAGAAATGCGTACCATCACGTTTCCGACTTTGATAAAGGTCGGATTGTAGCCTATCGCGATTGCGGTTTATCGTATCGCGACATTGCTGCTCGCATTGGTCGAGATCCAATGACTGTTAGCAGAATATGAAATCGGTGCGTTCAGGAAGGTAATACGGAACGCTGTGCTGGATCCCAACGGCCTCGTATCACTAGTAGTCGAGATGACAGGCATCTTATCCGCATGGCTGTAATGGATCGTGCAGCCACGTCTCGATCCCTGAGTCAACAGATGGCGACGTTTGCAAGACAACAACCATCAGCACGAACATTTCGACGACGTTTTCAGCAGCATGGACTATCAGATTAGAGACCATGGTTGCGGTTACCCTTGACGCTTAATCACAGACAGGAGCACCTGCGACTCAACGACCAACCTGGGTTCACCAATAGCAAAACGTCATTTTTTCGAAAGAATCCAGGTTCTGTTTACAGCATCATGATGGTCGCATCCGTGTTTGGCGACATCGCGGTGAACGCACATTGCAAGCGTGTATTCGTTATCGCCATACTGGCGTATCATCCGGAGTGATGGTATGGGGTGCCATTGGTTACACGTCTCGGTCACCTCTTGTTCGCGTTGATGGCACTTTGAACAGTAGATGTTACTTTTCAGATGTGTTACGACCCATGTCTCTCCCCTTCATTCGATCCTTGCGAAACCCTACATTTCAGCAGGATAATGCACGACCGAAGGTTGCAGGTTCTGTACGGGCGTTTCTGCATACAGAAAACGTTCGACTGCTGCGCTGGCCAGCACATTCACCAGATCTCTCACCAATTGAAAACGTCTGGTCTATGGTGGACGAGCAACTGGCTCGTCGCAATACGCCAGTCACTACTCTTGATGAACTATGGTATCGTGTTGAAGCTGCATGGGCAGCTGTACCTGTAGACGCCATCCAAGCTCTGTTTGACTCAATGCCTAGGCGTATCAAGGCCGTTATTACCGGCAGAGGTGGTTATTCTGGGTGCTGACTTCTCAGGTTCTATGCACCCAAACTGCGTGAAAATGTAATCATATGTCAGTTCTGGTATAATATATTTGTCGAATGAATACCCGTTTATCATCTGCATTTCTTCTCGGTGTAGCAATTTTAATGGCCAGTAGTGTATGTTTAATAAAGGAGTAACGTGTTTTGTTCTCGCTTTTGCAGCTGTCCCTCCAAAAGTCGCTTGAGGATTCGTGTAGTGCCTGAATGGATACCTAGTAGTAGTAGTAGTAATAAGATCATGCTTGAAAAGAGAACATACGTATGTTTAATTTTTCACACTGAATAGCTTACAGAAAAAAAAACTTATTTCTTTACAAAGTACATAATTCTAAAAGTTTCCTTTGATAGTATTGTAAATGTTCTTCGTACTGTGTGTAGCTTGTAAGAATAAGAGGTGACTTTTCTGTTGAACATCATTAGTAGCAGCTGTTGATGCATCAAAATGTTAGAAATTATGCAAAATTATCATAAGCCTGGGCAAAATAGAAATACATCCTTTAGGGGCTAATGAAATAATTTGGTACAAAATACAATCTAAATTCATTGCTGTAAGTTTTGTTAAGTACACTACGGCCTTCTGTATCGATGTGACGTAACAGCTGCTGTACAGCGGCACCATAATGTTGAAGAGTACAAGATAAACTTCATTAAAGAATATTAAATGAGTATATTTATGGAGCCTTTGGCTAACGGTTTATAAGTATAGAGCCATACCGTCTTGGTACCGTTTGTAGTGACGTTAGACGTCTGGGTTCTTATATATTAAAAATGAAACAGCCCATCAGTATTTACCCCGAACCTAGACATATTGTTCTCTGTACCCCACTTTGTGCCAAAACACGACGACTGTGGTCACCTTAGTGCCAAAGCCATACAGCGCGTTGAAGAAACCAAAAAAGTCTGAATTATTAATAAAAATACGTAAAGATTTGTTGTACAATAATACATCATGCACACAGCTCATTTACTGGCACTACTGATCTAACTTACAGGTTAATGTACACTTGGCGATTACTGTAATTTGATGTTTGTACCTGGGTCGGCCGGGGTGGCCGAGCGGTTCCAGGCGCTACAGTCTGGAACCGCGCGACCGCTACGATTGTAGTTTCGAATCCTGCCACGGGCATGGATGTATCTGATGTCCTTAAGTTAGATTTAAGTAGTTCTAAGTTCTAGGGGACTGATGACCTCAGAAGTTAAGTCCCATAGTGCTCAGAGCCATCTGAACCATTTTTTGAACCTAAGTAAAATAGGGCTTTAAATAAGCCAAAACAAGTATTAATTTCTATTACACTCCTGGCCTATTTAGTTGATGTTTTGTTTACATCAAGACCGTGGATCTACTGTAACTTCAAAAGGCAGGACCTCCTTATCAGTGATATCAAAGCCATGCATCCCTCCTCCCCCCTCCCTTCTTTCCTCTCTCCCAATCCTATCCTACTCCCGTCACCCTTGCCTTCCAGCCAATCTCAGCGCAGTATTAACATGCAGTTACCAATCAGAATGTAGTTTCACTAATAATTAAGTAAGTAAAACGAATTTAAAATATCGAAGATGGTGGAATTAACCCAGTTGTACTTTGCACCAGCTCCCCCTCCCCAAGCTCCCGAATCAATCAGAACAATGCCCAAAAATGGCGTCGAGTTGCATTCTTTCCATGAAAGTCAATGATATTTACGTACGATATTAACCTTTTACCTCTTGGGATGGGTAGGCACTAAAAAAAATATAATAATAATAATAAAATAAAAGAAGAGAGAGAACAGAATGAGTCACTGTTTACAGAAATGAAATTTCAGATATCGGGTTAGGACACCACATAAGATAACAGAATGGCTCTCAAAATGGCTCTGAGTACTATGCGACTTAACTTATGAGGTCATCAGTCGCCTAGAACTTAGAACTAATTAAACCTAACTAACCTAAGGACATCACACACATCATTGCCCGAGGCAGGATTCGAACCTGCGACCGGAGCGGTCGCCCGGTTCCAGACTGTAGCGCCTAGAACCGCAAGGCCACTCCGGCCGGCAAAACAGAATGTGTCACCTTTCAAATAAAGAGAAAAATGTACCTTTCAAAATAATTGGAGCAGGTCGCTATTCAAAACATGAAACCGGTAATCCTTTAACGAAACAGAACAAGTCGCCATTTAACGAAATGGAATGCGTTAAACGAATACTTCAACATGAGTTACAAACATCAAATGGAGAAACATCAAAATAAATCGACAAAATTAATGATGACATGCAAAAAAAGGCACGAAGAAATACATTGGTAACTAAAGCAAACTGTTGTGGCATCACAGATGATTAATGGAAACCATGTGACACTATATTGTCTCTAAAATCCGCAACAAATAGACCAAAATTGTAACAGTTGCCCACTATTTTTTATTTGGATACAGATCAGCACGTAATAAAATTGTTACAGATTGCTTCGTACATCATTATCTTGCATGAAATCATAACAAACCGAACGAGAGTGATCAGTTAATAATGATGAACAGTGGACAATTACGGTCAGTTTATAGAATGAATGCCATTAACCCAAATGCACATACACATATCAAAGAAAGTTTTGCATCACCTCGGTTCCGAGAGTTCCGGAACCTGTACAGAAAATTGGAATAAAGATCGACATAAACGTCATTTCCGCCCTTTTTAGTGCTCATGGAAACCAAACATTACATGTTGTACCACCATACAGCGAGACCTTCAGAGGTGGCGGTCCAGATTGCTGTACACACCGACACCTCTATTACCCAGTAGCATGTCCCCTTGCATTGATGCATGCCTGTATGCATGCAGCCTACTGCGCACATCTTGTGACTGCACGAAAAGCATTATTAAACATGGTGGCGTTACTGTCAGGGTCCCTCAGAGCCATAATCCGTATGTAGCTTGTGGCGTAATATCCACAAGTTAATCAAGGCACTGTTGGTCCAGATTGTCCCATAACCAACGGCGATCCGGCGTAGATACCTCAGAGTGTTTGGTGGATCCCTTTGTTCAGAAACAGCCCTTTTCAGTCCATCCCCGGCATGTTCGATACGGTTCATGTCTGGAGAACATGCTGGCCACTCTAGTCGAGTGGTGTTATGGTGAAGGAAGTCATTCACAAGATGTGCATGATGGGGGCGCGAATTGTCGTCCATGAAGACGAATGCCTTGCCAGTATGCTGCCGATATGGTTGCACTATTGATCGGAGGATAGCATTCACGTATCGTACAGCCGTTACAGCTCCTTCCATGATCACGATCGGCGTACGTCTGCCCCCATAATGCCACCCCAAAACAGCAGGGAACCTCACCTTGCTGCACTCGCTCGACAGTGTGTCTAAAGCGTTCAGCCTGCCGGGTTGCCTCCAGACGATTGTCTGGTTGAAGGCATATGCGACACTAATCGGTGAAGAGAGAGTTATGCCAATCCTGAGCGGTCCATCGGCATGTTGTTGGGCCCATCTGTACCGCACTGCAGGGTGTCGTGGTTGCAAAGATGGACCTCGTCATGGGTGTTGGGAGTGAAGGTGCGCATCATGCAGCCTATTGCGCACATCTTGTGGCTGCACGAAAAGCATTATTCAACGTGGTGGCGTTGCTGTCAGGGTTCCTCCGAGCCATAATCCGTATGTAGCTGTCATCCACTGCAATAGTAGCTCTTGGGCAGCCTGAGCGGGGCATGTCATCGACAGTTCCTGTCTCTCTGTATCTCCTCCAAGTCCGAACAACATCGCTTTGATTCACTCCGGGACGCCTGGACACTTCCGTTGTCGTGAGCTCTTCCTGACACAAAGTAACAAAGCGGACGTGATCGAACCGCGGTATTGACCATCTAGGCATGGTTGAACTACAGACAACACGAGTCGTGTACCTCCTTCCTGGTAGAATGACTGGAAGTGATCGATTGTCGGACCCTCTCCGTCTAGTAGTAGCTGCTCATGCATAGTTGTTTATATCTTTATGCGGGTTTAGTAACATCTCTGAACCCTGAAAGGGACTGTGTCTGTGATACAATGTCCACAGTCGACGTCTATCTTCAGGAGCTCTGGGAACCGGGGTGATGAAAAACTTTTTTTGACTTGTTAATATTTATGCATTTATGTGATTTATAGACTACAGTAATTTTCAGATTACTATCTCCGACTCGTCTTAAACGTCATCTCACATATGTGTGATACCACAACATTAATAAAAAAAAAATATCCAGTAGCTGTCACTGACAGCACTGTGGACTCAACTTTTTGTTCCATATGAGGCGTGCTGCGAGGTCGGCAGGAAGGAAAGAGAGGAGGGTCGAGGCTGACGGTTCTTGCCATTGGTGTCGGTGGAGCGTACATGGTTATTGGGGAGCAATTGGCCAGTATTTACTGACCCACGGATTTCCTGGTGCGAGCATTGTGAGCCGGTGTTTACGGTGCAGGAGGGTGCAGCCGGCCGTAGACGCCAAGTACTGGCGAGGCTACACCTGTCCTACCTGGGCTAGTTGGCGTGGTCTCGAGATTCCTCGTGCAGAAGTCCGCGCGATTCGACGAAGCCTACGAATCATAACCCGGGGTGCCCTAGTCGATTGGAACGCACTCATCGCCGGCCGCGGTGGCCGAGCGGTTGTAGGTGCTTCATTCCGGAACCGCGTGACTGCTATGGTCGCAGGTTCGAATCCTGCCCCGGGCATGGATGTGTGTGATGTCCTTAGGTTAGTTAGGTTTTAGTAGTTCTAAGTTCTCGGCGACTGATGACCTCAGATGTTAAGTCCCATAGTGCTCAGAGCCATTTGAACCATTTTTGAACCAACGTTCTCATCCTATTTTGCCGGATTCAGGGTCAATGCCTCCTTGGATTTTTCAGTCGAGGACAGATCCACGTCCTGCCTCCTTCAGTTTATGGGTGAGTGTAATTTGTAATGTGCACCAGAAACTCATCGAGGTTGCCTGAAATTTGTTTGAAGCAGCTTGACACTTGCCTTCCGGTTGGTTTTCAACTCCAATTGCACTGCGTTCCCGCATTTTGCATTAAGGTAATTATTTGAAGGGGCCACTGGCATCTGCTCAACTTGCTTATGTGTCGAAATTGGCTTATCTGTTTAGTGCACGTTTTTGAAAAATTTCGGGTGCTCCAACAACATGCCGATTGTAAGTAAAGGTTCAAACTGTTGTTTTCCTGTAATTTTGATTGTAATGGCTTGCGGCCTGTGCTCAATTTTAAGTTTAGATTTCATCATGCCACTGTGTTTAATTTAAAGCGGTGGCTGTGACTTGGTTACTGGAGGCTGTAGTGTATGAGCGTTCTTATTCTATAGTGGAATAACGAGAATATTTTATTTGATACCCAACCACTTGTTTTACAAGCTAAATAACATTTCATTCTTGGTTACTTCTCTCTCTATACCCGCTTTAAGTCTGATTTCTTAAAGATCTGGGCCAAGAGCTGTAGTTTGTTTCACCGTTTCACTGTTTAAGACAGTTACACTAAATGTAATCACAACTGCGAGTATGGACAACTATCAACTGTAGAATCGAATGACGACAATGAAAATTTTTAGCGGACTGGGACTCGAACCCAGATTTCCCGCTTATCGCTAGCGGTCACCGTGCCGTTTGGCTATCCGTGGACGACTCAGGGCTAGACCCAAATTTCCATTCGTCGTCAGCTATGCATCTACAAGCTGTACACGTACATCCAGTTTTTGTATTCCAGGTGAGACATTTTACTTGAAAGTCGCTTTCCCGGTGTGGCGGATAAAAGTGATTTTCAGTGCCCGTGTTAGTCTGAATTACGATGCAAAGTTCATTTGGACATGCACGCAATCTTAATGTTATTGCCCTTGCTTTTAATTTCATCAAAAGTTGTTTCGACTTTTGTATATGCTGAGTCCTTCCCTCAGTCATTTCTTTTTCGACTTCTTCACATTTTTCATGTAACCATTTCGTCTTAGCTTCCCTTCAGTTACTGCCCGTACTTCTGTATATCCGAATTTCCCTTCACATTTTTGTACTTCCTCTTTCAACGATCAACTCCAGTATTTCTTCTGTTACCCACAGTGTTTCCGCAGTTACCTTCCTTGTATCTATGTTTTCTTTCCAACTTCTGTGAGTTCCCTGTTTAGGGAAGTCCACTTCTCTTCAGCTCAAATTCCTACTGAGCTATTCATTATCTCAGTGTCTATAGCCATAGAGAACTTTAAACATATCTCTTCATTTCTTAGTACTTCCGTATTCCACTTCTTTGCGCATTGATTCTTCCAGACCAGTCTCATGAAATTCAGCCTACTCTTCATCATTACTAAACTGCAATCTGAGTATATCTGCCCTGAGTACGGCTTACAATTCCCCCAACTACTTTGGGAATCTATGCCTGCCCATGATGTAATCTAACTCGAATCCTCCTGTATTTCCCGGCCTCCTCTTCGGATTATTGAGCAGAGTATTCGTAATCACCAGCTTAAATTTGTTGCAGAACTCAGTTAGTCTTCCCCCTCTAGCAATCCTACTACCACTCTCATATTTTCCCGTGATCATTTTTTTTACTCGTTCTCCTACAATTTTAGATTTTCATCTCTCTTTACATACTGAATTACCCGCCCTTATATACTTTCTCTAGATCTTCCTCTTCTGCTTGGGATGTCGTCGGATTGTCAGATTTGGTTTGCTGTTGATTCTGATGAGAACTACCCTATCACTGAACTGTTGACAGTAGCTCACTTTTTGCCCTGCCTTCCTATTCATAAAGAATCATTTTCCCATTGTACCATTTTCTGCTGCTGTTGATACTATTCGTCTGACCAAAAACAGTTGGTTTCTTTCCATTTCACTTCACCGACGGTCATCTTAACTAGATTGAGCCTTAGCACTTCCATTTTCAGATTTTCTAGCTTTTCTACCACGATCAAACTTCTGACATTCTACGCCCCAATTCTTGGAAGTTACCCCTTCGTTTGTAAATCAGTATTTTTCTCGTGGTCAGCAACACTTTGGCAGTGCCCTCAAGGAGATCCGAAAGGGGGACTAGTCTGAATCTTTTATCAACTATTTTTCCGTTACAGGCCACATGTCCTGTGGATAACAGTCTGTGTCTTTAAGGCAGTAAGGTTGGCGTCTGCGTACTTTTAGGAGCAGTTTCCCACCCCAAGGGCATGAGAGATCCCTAAACCTCTGTTCGTTCCTCCGCTCTCGAATCTTGAACCCAGCACTTTTTTTGATTATTAGTGAAACATTCTACCCCTAGATCGCGGGTCTTAGCCGTCACACATATCACAGACTTCAGTGCCGCCGCTTGCTAGGAGATAGGGGGAGAGAGACAAAGAGAGAGAGAGAGAGAGAGAGAGAGAGAGAGAGAGAGAGAGAGAGAGAGAGAGAAGGGGTAGGGGGGAAGGAGAGAGGGGGGAGGGGTGGAGGAGAGGGAGAGAGAGAGAAAGCCACGGGCGGCAGTTACGTCCTCACGTCGCAAAAAACGGTTCAAATGGCTCTGAGCACTATGGGACTTAACATCTGTGGTCATCGGTCCCTAGAACTACTTAAACCTAACTAACCTAAGGACATCACACACACCCATGCCCGAGGCAGGATTCGAACCTGCGACCGCAGCGGTCGCGCGGTTCCGGACTAAAGCGCCTAGAACCGCATGGCCACACCGGCCGGCCTCACGTCGCAGGCGTCCTGATAACACAGAGCCCAGGTGGCTCTGCTGAGAGAGTGAGATGACACAAGTCAAATTGCTAATATTATGTTGCATGAAGCACAAGCAGAGGCAATGGGAAGGAGAAAAAACAAAAAGCACACTGAAGATAAAATTTATTATAATTTTTTTCCATACAGTATTTTTACAGAAGACGTTTTTCATATAGGTGCGAAATGTGGGTGCTGCAATTTTGGCTATGTGGTTTTGGCTACTTCTGAAGGTACTGAACTACCCACATATGGCTACTTTGCAGATCACCATCCGAAAGACAGACATAGTTCATCGCAGATAGGAGACTATTTTAGTATTTTTGGCAGGGTAACGAATAAAGAAACATACACTACTGTACAACATATTTATTAATTTTTAAATGTATATTTACACACGGAAAACAACTCTTCCTTTATGTTTGTTTGTCGTGGGTTTGTTATCATCCACTTTAATTTTTAACTTGCAATCTAGTTCTACAGAAGAATCATATAATTCGTTTTACGACTAGTAATTGGAGAAGAGCAAAGGAGTCATATTCTTGAATTCTATATCTATCTAATTTTTTCTCTGCAGACTAACTCTTTTATGGATTTAATGACTAGAACCATTCCAGTCACCTGAATAGTTCTGAATACTTCTGAGACTTCCAACTGATTCAGTAACTGTTGGGGAGAGAATTATTCTCAGTTTCTTATCTTGTGTGAAACTTGTAACCTGATACACAGTTCAGTCAACAAAAATCTGCCCAATGAAAAAAAATTCTGCTTGATCTGCAGGAATGCTGCTTCATCAGCAAAAATTCCGGCTGTGTAACGATCCTTGATAACTGCAACTGACCAGTGATCCGTGTTAGTGAAAAGTAAAAATACGAGTATATCTTCCTCCAAAATGCTAATATGTCTTAGTTTGTGGTTATTGTTGGAGAGGGTGGACAATCTTGTTATTGGTACTGCTAACGTAAATTACACCGAAAGTCGTATGCTCCTTAGCAGTAAGAGTTTCAATGCGCGTGTGCCCATTACGGGACATTTTTTGTGACAACATTATGGTGGTCAAATTTTGTGATAAGATCGACTGCCAGGAACGGTTAGAGAAGTGACAGTCTGTAATGTTAAAGAAGAAAATGTGTGATTTGTTTAACAGTTACCTGCTTGAGAAATTCACCAAGTTCATCTCTGCGAAATGTGCCGTCACGCCAGACTTACCATTTCTCCTACATGAGAGCAGCAATGTGACATCAGGAGGAATATTGGAAAACATAGGCAAGAAAGCACTTGAAACCGTTTGGAGGGAATATAAAAATTCTGTAGATATACCATATGATGTAGAATAATGATATGGCGTCAAGGCAAAGTTACCAGTTCTCCTTCTTGGGAACAATACTGTGACAACAAGACGTATACTGGAAAGAATTGGAAACTATTACAAGGAAATATAAAAATCTTGTGGGTGTACCATATAAAATAGAACTGACTGGCGCTAAAATGGTTGTAATAATGGGTTTGGTACCCGGGATATTGCAGCACCGTTATGTAAAGGACTGTTACCTTATGTTCCTGGATATAACACTAGATTTTGCAGGGCAAAATGAAGATGTGCAACTGCGAGCCTTCAGACCATGGTTTCTGTGTGCGAGGAGACTACCAAGGAAACAGCAATGTGATTTTGAACAACGATAAAATAGTTGGAAAAGGCTATTTAGCGTGGATGAACTCCAATTGTAAAGACATATGGTACATTTAGTGTACAAAATGTTTATTAATTTTTGTATTTTCTGCTATTATGATGACTTACGTGTGTCTTTTGGATGGTGATCTTGCAAAGTAGCCACAAGTGGATAGTTTGGCGACCACATGAAGTAGCCAAAATTAGATCGCAGAAAGCACAGCAACCCACACTTCGTGCCTATATGAATGTATGAATGTGTGAGTAACGAATCGATTTCATTGGAAGATGGCGTGCCGCCAGTCGAAGAGTTTAAATGTTTATTAACAGGTTAAACAGTCACAGAGGAAAATTACCAAAGAGCTTGCAGTCCATGGAGTGGATTCAGGTGTGAAACACTTGAAGAATATTCCGATTCATTTTTGAAAACTGACGTGCTACTCGTTGCTGATGCGTCCGAAAGTGGCGAAATCCTAAGATTTGTGAACAGGATCCTGCACATTACATTATTCCATATGGCTTGGTGTGAGATACTCCAATGAAAAGTAATAAAGATTATAACCAACATCAAACAGCTCCAGTTTGTTGAAAGAGGCATTAGAGGTGGAATTGGTCATTGTTCTTACACACATATAGTTGCTACAACAGATTCATGACCGATTGTGATGACAAACTTGACCTACACTGCAGCATATATCTTCATGCGGATAGCCTATAGAGCTGTATGATGTTGCAAATTTTCCTCCAGAGAGTATTTTCCCCCCAGAGAGTATGTGATTGAAAATGTACCAGATAGTTACAACATAAGTGTGTTTTAGAAATAGATCTTTAATACTACAGGAGTACCCACAATTAACTATCATGTTTGCCTTACATTCAGGAAAAATGTCAGCTTCATCCAATAGTAAGAAACCAAAAAAATTACCTCCGATTTTATACGACAAGAAAAAGTATGTTATTTACTACCAGCAAACTGAAACTATGTTTGCAACATGAACTGGATGAAAAAATCATCGCATTTCATCATTTATGGAAGGTCCCTGCATGAAGTGATGTATTCCTCCAAAATTCCTGAGTGGAAGCAATAATTTAGGGAATAACCTTTTCATAGTGATGAAAAATTGTATTTTGGAAAAACCACGCAAAATTTGTGAAAGATTTGCGATATCCATTACCAAATGCAAAATTATGATTGATTTGATTTTAAATAATATAAACATGTGGGGCAGCTGCATTAATGGTTGCACCATATTTTTAAACCTTAGTACTTTGTAACTTTGCTATTGAACATCAGCTCTCTTGTAGCTTTTGATAAAAGGAATGGCTGTTTCGAACGTTTCGAAAACCGTACTAATCGAGTTACACTATTGATCCAAATTAATTATCTGCCAAATCATGTGAAACCATGCTACACCTACACTGACAGCTTAAGGTACCACATTGAAACTCCGAATATCTATGAGCATAGCAGTGATGGGCATCCAAACTCCGATACCTCAGAATTCCCTGCAAAAAACACATGCAGCATTCCACTGGTTTAATGGAAGACGAACTTAATGGTGAACATATTACAAAATTTGTTCAGCTATGACAAAACAGTGTGCTCTCGAGGTTGAGTCAGGGCGCATACAGCGCAAGATGCATAAAACAGTCTTCTGTAAACAGGGTTAACCTTAAGCGGTAATGTGTATTGGATTTGGATGTAAAACCTACAGTGAAATTTGTAACTAAGTCAAAGAAACATGTTGCTTCTACAATTAAACAACACAAACTGGGGCTATCTGAACAGGACGGTAAACTTCCTGGCAGATTAAAACTGTGTGCCGGACCGAGACTCGAACTCGGGACCTTTGCCTTTCGCGGACAAGTACTCTACCAACTTTTTTTTTTTAAAATTGATCGGCTCTCTCTCTTTTTTTTAATTTAAATCTCATTTTGTTCGTTTTCGTTCGTTGTATCTGCTCTCGGCGGACGTCGAAAGACACCCGTTTCAGTTCGTTGTTGATCCATTAACTCAGTTTTTTTTTTATTACAGAGGGCAGCTAACCCTGTGACCGAACACGCTGAGCTACCGTGCCGGCAATTCAACTGAGCTACCCAAGCACGACTCACGCCCGTCCTCACAGCTTTAATTCCGCCAGTACCTCGACTCCTACCTTTCATTCTAGGACGATAAACTTGTAATAAGTCTTGGTAAGATAGATACAGTGACTTGTGGCCATTACCACACGAAAAGTGATTATCAATTTCACTGTAAGTAAAGTAAATACCTGAAAATAATGTAATTACCTGAAGAACGTGACGTGTAAGTGACGTAAATCTACATACTTATGTCCTCATTACCTTGTTGGAAATTTAGTGGTCCATCGTAATTGCTCAGACGGTAAAAACACTGCATGAAATCTTTTACAATAAATTTTATGATTTTGTTCATATCTGTAATTCAACCGCTTCAGACCATTTCAAAAGATATCAAGAGGCAGTCGTCAGCTGCACAAGCAAACTCTGTATAGCTTAAATGTACAGCATTTGATTCTATAGCTTCTCTGTAAAATCATTTACGGTGACCTACTTCACGTCCAACTCTCTTTGTATCTGATTACACATTCGGAGCTGGTTTGCTCACAGCTTTTAAAGCTATTTTATTTTATTGTTTCTATCCAGCGTGTGCTAACGGGTTTTGGGTAACATAGATTTTTTACTTTCTGACAATGTCCTCTTGTTATAGCCACGACCTGCTACTTAATGTTAATGTGTAATCGCACGTTGACTTGTTAAAACGCCTACAGGGCTTATTAGCTCCCACACACTAGGTTTTAGTTAGCACCTAGGTAAGCTATAGGCACAGTTGCACAAATAAAGTCAACATGGAAACACGCGCTGGGGCCCCTCACACGCCTTCCGGTGAGCGGCGTCCACTCGCTGCTACCGAAGCCCGGTTGCAGCTCACAAACTCGTGTTCCCCGCTGACGCGCGTCCAGCGGCCGGCCTCGTCTCCAGGATACTGAACAGTTCCACAGGTTGCCACTGTTCCAGTGGCCTAAGGCGCCATCATAAACTAATAACAAATTCTGAACAGTTTACCTTCCTTCGTTCATCTTCCTGTACGTAGTAATGATGTTATTTTTATATGTCTGTTTGCTTAACACTTGGTCTTTTGTTAACCATTTTATATGGTTTTATAAGGTTCATTGCATAATTGCACTTCAACTGTTGCAGAATGTATTACAGCGTATATGTACACTAGCGCTGCCACATTGTATATAGGTGTGGTCAATGCCATTCTTGTCTTCAGTATGTTGTTTGATTTTCGTCTCACTGTAGTGGAATACCACCGCAAGGACGGAGGTGTGCTAGTGTAGTCCGTGCGGTTGTGCAGAGCCTCTGTGCCGGGCTGTCGTAGTGGTTAGTGCATCTGCCTGGAGAGCAGAGGACCCAGGTTTGAATCCTGGCCTCGATTCAAATTTTCATTCTTCGCTCCAGTCTGCATATAAACATCATAGGTGCTTGAGGCTCCAGAAAATCCATTTTAGTAATCATACCTTAATTATTCAGTATGGGCCCCTGACTGCAGCTGCATGTGGCAATACACAGGGTGGTCCATTGATCGTGACCGGGCCTAATATCTCACGAAATAAGCATCAAACGAAAAAACTACAAAGAACGACACTCGTCTAGCTTGAAGGGGGAAACCAGACGGCGCTATGGTCAGCCCGCTAGATGGCGCTGCCATAGGTCAAACGGATATTAACTGCGTTTTTTTAAAATAGGAACCCCCATTTTTTATTACATATTCGTGTAGTACGTAAATAAATATGAATGTTTTAGTTGGACCACTTTTTTCGCTTTGTGATAGATGGCGCTGTAATAGTCACAAACATATGGCTCACAATTTTAGACGAACAGTTGGTAACAGGTAGGTTTTTTAATCTAAAATGCAGAACGTAGGTACGTTTGAACATTTTATTTCGGTTGTTCTAATGTGATGCACGTACATTTGCGAATTTATCATTTCTGAGAACGCACGCTGTTACAGCGTGGTTACCTGTAAATACCACATTAATGCAATAAATGCTCAAAATGATGTCCGTCAACCTCAATGCATTTGGCAATAGGTGTAACGACATTCCTCTCAACAGCGAGTAGTTCGCCTTCCGTAATGTTCGCACATTCATTGACAATGCGCTGACATATGTTGTCAGACGTTGTCGGTGGATCACGACAGCAAATATCCATCTTTCCCCACAGAAAGAAATCCGGGGCGTCAGATCCGGTGAACGTGCGGACCATGGTATGGTGCTTCGACGACCAATCTACCTGTCATGAAATATGCTATTCAATACCGCTTCAACCGCACGCGAGCTATGTGCCGGACATCCATTATGTTGGAAGTATATCGCCATTCTGTCATGCAGTGAAACATTTTGTAGTGACATCGGTAGAACAATACGTAGGAAATCAGCATACATTGCACCATTTAGACTGCCATCGATAAAATGGGGGCCAGTTACTCTTCCTCCCATAATGATGTTCCACTTGTCTCAGCCATCGTGGATTTTCCGCTGCCCAATAGTGCATATTATGCCGGTTTACGTTACCGCTGTTGATGAATGACACTTCGTCGCTAAACAGAACGAGTGCAAAAAATCGATGTTGATGTAGCATTCTCAACATCGACGTTTTTGAGATTCCCGATTCTCGCGCCATTTGTCTGCTACTGATGTGAGGATTAGCCGCGACAGCAGCTACAGCATCTACTTTGGCATCATCTTTTGTTGCAGGTCGTGGTTGACGTTTCACATGTGGCTGAACACTTCCTGTTTCCTTAAATATCGTAACTATCCGGCGAACGGTAAGGACACTTGGATGATATCGTACAGCAGCATACATAGCACACGCCCGTTGGGCATTTTGATCACAATAGCCATACGTCAACACGATATCGACCTTTTCCGCAATTGGTAAATGGTCCATTTTAACACGGGTAATGTATTACGAAGCAGATACCGTCCGTAGTGGCGGAATGTTACTTGATGCCACGTATTTATAAGTTTGTGACTATTACAGCGCCATCTGTCACAAATCGAAAAAAGTTGTTCAACTAAAACATTCATATTTATTTACGGACTGCACAAATATGTAATAAAAATAGGGGGGTCCCATTAAAAAAACGCAGTTGATAGCCATTTGACCTATGGTAAACCATCTAGCGGGCCAACCATAGCGCCATCTGGTTTCCCCCTTCAAACTAGACGAGTTTCGTTCTTTGTAGTTATTTCGTTTGATGCTTATTTCGTGAGATATTGGGCCTGGTCACTATCAATGGATCACGCTGAATACATTATATTAAAAATGTTGATCGATATTTGGACGTGAGTGAAGTCATTGGCTGCCGTTTTAAGCGAGTGTGTCCCCTTGTATGGGAGCTACAGCGTTGGATGCGAAGGCGTACTGAGTAGTAAACATGCCAGTGGGCGCAACCCCCAACAAGGCTTCTCGCCCCCGTGGATGCCCACAGCAGATGCCAGCATATCTGCTGCTGTATAGCTGCAGTGATACCTGGAAGATCATTAATGCGTTGAAGAGGCTTACAGCCATCTCAGGTGACTGTGCGACGGAAGAATAAGCAGATCAGTGACGAGTAGAATTTTGAGCCCTCTTCACGTACGTCCACTTCTTTGTAACTGTTCGGTATCCCTTTTTCTGTGCACCTTTTCTGTGCATCCGAAACGCCATTATTAATATATTCTGTACCACCTTTCGGGGGTGGTCCAGTTATCCGCCATTGGCTGATGAAGTTACTTCCTTCCACTTGGTGACTCTCATCAATCTGCGAAGTGCGTTCGATTTCGCCTGTAAGTCTAAGGAATAGCCAGTATTGTTTCCCTTGGTTCCCAGGCGTACATATTCTTGTAAAAACTTTGTGCTAGTCCAGCATTGCCGTAGGCAACGAAACACTGCTTAGAGCCTATAGCAGACTAAGCAGCGGGCTGGGGCGTTAATTTTTCATCATGCGTTTCGCAGTACCGCACAGTAACCAGTGTCACGACTATAATGAGAATGGAAAGACGTCGATGCCCTTGTGGAAGTCTATTTTATTGCCACCTGGTGGAAATATTTACAGCTATTTTGCTGAAGGTATTACAGAATTAAAAGATTTATTAGCTTGCGATAGTCTAACATGCTCGAGACAAATAGATAAGTAGTAGACTTTCGGTTATAATGTAAGAACCTAAGTGCGAATGACAAATTTTCCAATATTTTCTACTTCAACTAAAAAATTATTGAAATATGAGAAAGCTCTTATGACTTATCAAAAATCGTTCTTATGAAAATATTTTGAAACGTCAACTGTCAATATATACTATTTATGTATGAAAGTGTCATTTGAACCAAATGGAACACCGTTTGTCAAATTAAATACATTTACTCACTACATCAGAAAACTAAGGTGGGACATTTAAGAAAAAAATATTATATATTTACTGTCAAGAAAATCATGCTGCTCTCAAATAACAGGCCATTTTTAACAATTTTCTGAATGACCAACAACAGCGAGGGTGAAATTAAAAAAAAAAAAAAAAAGTTGTCAATGTGTGAACAGGACTCTTGCGCTGAAGGTTGCGCACAAATTTAAGTATGTATACAGACAGTTCATCTATTCTTGAAATCGAGGCTCTCCACAATTTTTGCCGGTCATCGACGTTAATAGTGTCAAGTCGTCGCTCCCAGGGATTCAAAGTCTTTCGTGAATGTTTCCATTTTAAGCTTAAAGTCGGATAACAAACGACACATTTTTTTTCGTATAATATAATCACAAATTAGCAATTTCGGATTTTTTCTCTTTACTTGTACTGCCAAATTTCGTGATTCTAGTCCAACGGGAAGTACCCTACAGATTTTGATGAATGGGGTTGCGAGTATCGACATATGTGACATAAATGGCCATATCTTTTGATTACATTGCCTTAGAAGCTAACATTTATTATACCGCCATGGAGCCATAGGCGATGTTACATTTTATTTCAACATCGTACGTCTACCCAATCCTGAGAAAAATGGTTTTTAACAGTCGGACAGACAGACAAATGAACAAAAAAGTGATCATATCAGGGTTCCCTTTTTACAGACTGGGATACGGGACAATAAAAAAGTGAGAATTCTTTCCAAACGCTAATTAAATAAGTCAGAATTTAATGTTCGGAGTGTAATGATCATGTTCATACGTTTTGAAGTAAATATTTGCAATAATTTGATAACACACACAGGTTAAGTCGTTAGAAAGGGCAGCATTTTGCTTTATTAAGCAGGAGACACGTAAGTTCGGTTCTAACGACATAGGGCAAAATAGTGTTATTGCGAAGTGTATCGTGCGTCTTTGTTTTGAGTTACTCATATGCTTCATTGTTTAAATATTTACTCCATGACTCTTAGCGTGCTCATTATTATTCAAAGTTACTCGTTTATAACTGGTAAGTGTTGGTTGCCCGTAATTAATTTTCGTAGCCTTTTGTGTTTGATCAACCTGGATACCGCTGAAGTTATATATGTTTTTCCGAGGTATTATTTGGACCGTTGATTGTTCGCACTTGAAGTGGTGATTTCTCAGGTGAAGTTAGCAGCTAATTTATTAATAGTACGTAATTTCTTCCCTCGCCCGAACACACACACACACACACACACACACACACACACACACACACACACACACATATATATATATATATATATATATATATATATATATATATATATATATATATATATATATATACCTCGGCTATAAACAGTGATAAGAGACAGTCGATGAGAAACAGAGGAATTGCTTTTATTTATTCGTATTAGTCAGTGGTTACACAATGAACCGAGAAATACCAGCCATATCTATAATTTCAGATTCTCACTAACGGAAACTGCGTACATGTAAACAGTGATGAGTGCCGAAAACATGGTTGCCAGTATTAGTTACGCATGTGGTGTTCATGCCAAGAACATACTTTTCAGTGGTGATGTATAGGAATTCGTGGATGACTCTGAATATGGCCCTGACGCAAATGCGCTACAGAAGTTGGTGCTAATCAGGTAAACTGCAAATAATTATTCAAGTAAATAACAATGCTGTGTTCCTTATTATAGTTTAAGTGAATTTAGGTGGCAGTGTGATGGCAAAAATGTTAAGGACCACCCTTTAAACTGGCGGCAGTAAAATTAGTTTTATATTGTGCTGAATCATATATTTTTTGAGGTTTGTACCCGCAATTACTGAAAAAACTGGTAATACAGATCTTAGTATCATAAACTGAAATAATATGCACACTTTAAATTTGTATTTTTGCGAAGTTTCAGATTAATACTTCGTAAACGCGCCCACCGAATAAACAGTGGTAAGTTAGTGCTAACCCAGGCACTCAGTGCACAGGTAAACAGTATAAAGTACCCACTGATGTATTTTTAAGAAGAAATTTTGGACAGAATTTATGATTTTAAAAATTTCGTTACTCTAGGAAAATTTGAAAATAGTGACTTACCTGAATAAAAAAATTACAATAGATGTACTTGAAATACCTTATTGACGAGATTTTATTGTAACTTCTCTGCGCAGTTCCTCAAAACAACCGACTTGTTCCACTGTATGCAGCCAAGGTCTTTGTAAAGGATGGGAATCAATGGGTTTAAGAGACCATAGTGACCAAGACAAGGAGGCATTGTTGTTCAAACAACTCGAAGTCACGACAATGTGCGCATGGAAGCTCGAGTTAGAAAAAATGTTGCTATAGTTAGTACTTATTTAATGTTAGAAATCAATGAATAACTGTACGGTGGAACGTTTTGAAACAAAATTCGCATTAACGGAGGAGAAAATGTTGGTTGAAATCTTTGGGTTAATTTGAGTAGTAGTTGCATTCTTGAGATATGGAATACATGTTTAACAACTGGTTTGAATGATTCGTAGAAGGGATGGTAAACACTTACCGGTGAAGCTTCGGAATTAGTTATGCTTTTGTAATCTGTGTGGTAAAATATATTACTATAGTGGTAAAATACAACTTGGAAAGTAGAAAAATTTTGTTAGTATTTTGAAACCACATTATTTACATACTATGTACAAATGCTGATAGCGTATTAGTTTCGTCTCTCAGTCTTAAGACTACGAGTTATAGGTACATTACATTACACGATGTATTTATTTAAGAACTATTCGAGAGTAAAACATTGAACTTTGGCAGGTGAAATTGATCTGTGAAATTCTTCCGTCAGCCTATCACGTGCCCGAAGAATGTTGGCCAAGCGCTGAATACCCTAAGGCCATTGGACAAGACCCTGCCACCAGTCGTCGCCGCACTCTCTATTGAATCGGCGATGGGGTCAACATTACCCTTGACGAGATTTTCGACGGCCGACGAAAAGCGATCCCTCTCAGCGTTGATGGTGTTCGGGATGACGGAGATCAGGGCAGCGAGTGGGTTGTTGGCAAGTTGGTTGTTTGCAAGTGGGTTGTTGGCACTGTTACTACTGCCGGTGAGTCCGCTGATGATGGCGGAAGCTAACAAGTTGTTGGCGTATTCACGAGGAATTATTATAGCTGTAGGGTCTGTCGCTCCCGAGGAGTCGGCGTTTGATGCTGAGTTGGACACGTTTCCAGGGGACGAAGAGGCAGAGCCGCTATTCGCCTTCTGGTTGTCAGTGGTTCCGCTCTGCGGCCGAGGAGCAGCCTGAGGAAGCAAAGAAAATTTCTCAGCACTATATTATATTGGCCACATTTCAATTGTTAGCATTTTAATTTCTTAATGTTTTATTTTATAAAACTGTATTTTCGTTTACTCGAGTAACCGTCTTTGTAGTAGAGGTCGTTCATATTTGATAGTGCAACACACTCTACCGGAAGATAGCCAATTCGAATTCCTGGTAGACTGTCGGAACGACAGAGTCAGCAACAAAAAAGTCAAAACAACCTTCAGTGAAATTAAAAGCAAGGGTGGTAACATTAAGAGTGCAATGCAGAGGACAGAGCGGCTAGGTGGAAAGGCTACATTAAGGAATTCCACGAGGGAGAAGATTTGCCCGATGTGACTGAAGAAGAGGCAGATGTCGATAGGGAAGAGATAGGGGAACCAGTATTGGAATGGAATTTATAAGTTCTCTGGAAGACCTAACGTCAAATATGGAAGAAGGGATAGATAACATTCCATCAAAATTTCTAAAATCATTTGGGGAAGTGTCAACAAAACGACTGCTCATGTTGCTGTGTAAAATTGTATGAGTTTGTCGATATACGATCCGACTTTCGCAAAAGAATCATCCACACAATTCCGAAGACTGCAAAGAACTGACAAGTGCAAGAATTACCGCACAATCAGCTCAACAACTCATGCATCGAAGTTTGTGACGAAGATAATATACAAGAGAATGGAAAAGAAAATTGAGGATCTATTAGATGACGATCACTTTGACTTTATGAAATGTAAAGGCACCAGAGAGGCAGTTCTGACGGTGCAGTTGATAACAGAAGCAAGACTGAAGAAAAATAAAGACACGCTCATGAGAGCTGTCGAATTGGAAAAAGCGTTCGACGATGTAACATCGTGCAAGATGTTCGTAATTCTTAGGAGACTAGGGAGTAAGCTGTAGGGTGAGACGAGTAATATACGACATATACAAGAGCGAAAAAGGAAGACCAGAATCGAAGTGTTCGGATTAAAAAGGTTGTAATTGACAGGGATAGTCTTTCGCCCCTACTGTTCGATCTAGTGATCGAAGAAGCAATGATGGAAATAAAAGAAAGGTCCAAGAGTGGAAATAAAACTGTAGGTGAAAGGGTTTCAATGATACGATTCGCTAATGACATTGCCATCCTCGGTGAAAGGGAAGAAGCATTACAGGATCTGCTGAATGGAATGAACACTCTAATGGGTACAGAATATGGATTGGGAGTAAATCGAAGAAAGACGAAAGTAATGAGAGGTGGCGTATATGAGAACAGCGAGAAACTCAACATCAGCATTGATGGTCGCGAAGCAGGTGAAGGCAAGGAATTCTGTCACCTAGGCAGCAAAATAACCAATGACAGACGGAGCAAGGAGGACATCAGAAGCAGACTAGCACTGCCAAAAAGGGCATTCCTGGCCGTTCTGAGAATGTACGTTTGGAGCACAGCAGGTTGAATGGTACAGAAATGTGGACTGTTACAAAACTGGAACAGAAGGGAATCGCAGAATTTCAGATGTGGTGCTACAGAAGAATGTTAAAAATTTGTTGGACTGGTAAGGTAAGGAGTGAGGAGGGGAAGGTCTGCGCAGAATCATGGAGGAAAGCAATATATGGCGAACACTGAGAAGAAGAAGAAGGGAGAAGATGATAGGATATCTGTTAGGACATCAGGGATAATTTCAGTGATAACAGAGGATTGCAGAGGGTAACAATTGTAGAGAAAACCAGAGGTTGGAACACATCCAGCCAATAATTGAGGACGTTGGTGGCAAGTGCTACTCTGAGAAGACGAGGTTGGTACAGGAAAGGAATTCCTGGGGGGGGGGGCATCAAACCAGAAAAAAGTACTATCCATGCACTGCATAATCCTAATTTAAAAGCTTCTTTCTCCATTTATTAGTTACGTTGCAGCACTTTTCACTATTTTCACGATTTTCACAGGAGAGATGTCACATGTGTGTCTCAACATGTTCACGCACACACATAAAATTGGCTAGGTGCGAGTAGGACTGCACACTGAAGCTCAATTATGTATACAGACATTTCATCCATTCCAGAAATAGAGGCTCTGAACGATTTTTGCGTGCTATCGACATTAATACTACACTACTGGCCACGAAAATTGCTACACCAAGAAGAAATGCAGATGATAAACGGGTATTCATTAAACAAATATATTATACTAGAACTGACAAGTGATTACATTTTCACACAATTTGGGTGCGTAGATCCTGAGATATCAGTACCCAGAACAACCACCTCTGGCCGTAATAACGGCCTTGATACACCAGGGCATTTAGTCAAACAGAGCTTGGATGGCGTGAACAGGTAAAGCTGCCCATGCAGCTTCAAAGCGATACCACAGTTCACCAAGAGTAGCGACCGGCGTTTTGTGACGAGTCAGTTGCTCGGCCACCATTGACCAGACGTTTTCAATTGGTGAGAGATCTGGAGAATGTGCTGGCCAGGGCAGCAGTCGAACATTTTCTGTATCCAGAAAGGCCTGTACACGACCTGCAACATGCGGTCGTGTATTATGCTGCTGAAATGTAGGGTTTCGCAGGTATCGAATGAAGGGTAGAGCCACGGCTCGTAACACATCTGAAATGTAACGTCCACTGTTCAAAGTGCCGTCAATGCGAACAAGAGGTGACAGAGACGTGTAACCAATGGCACCCCATACCATCACGCCAAGTGATACGGCAGTATGGTGATGACGAATACACGCTTCCAATGTGCGTTCACCGCGATGTCGCCAAACTCGGATGCGACCATCATGATGCTGTAAACAGAACCTGGATTCATCCGAAAAAATGACGTTTTGCCATTCGCGCACCCAGGTTCGTCGTTGAGTACACCATCGCAGGCGCTCCTGTCTGTGATGCAGCGTCAAGGGTGACTGCAGCCATGGTCTCAGAGCTGATAGGCCCTGCTGCTGCAAACGTCATCGAACTGTTCGTACAGATGGTTGTTGTCTTGCAAACGTCCCTATCTGTTGACTCTGGGATCGAGACGTGGCTGCACTATCCTTTACAGCCATGCGGATAAGATGCCTGTCATCTCGACTGCTAGTGATACGAGGCCGTTGGGATCCAGCACGGCGTTCCGTATTACCCTCCTGAACCCACCTATTCCATATTCTGCTAACAGTCATTGGATCTCGACCAACGCGAGCAGAAATGTTGCGATACGATAAACCGCAATCGCAATAGGCTACCATTCCGACCTTTATCAAAGTCGGAAACGGGATGGTACGCATTTCTCCTCCTTTCACGAGGCATAACAACAGTTTCACCAGGCAACGCCGATAAACTGCTGTTTGTGTCTGAGAAATCGGTTGGAAACTTTCCTCATGTCAGCACGTTGTAGGTGTCGCCACCGGCGCCAACCTTGTGTGAATGGTCTGAAAAGCTAATCATTTGCAAATCACAGCATCTTCTTCCTGTCGGTTAAGTTTCGCGTTTTTATCAAGTCATCTTCGTGGTGTAGCAGTTTTAATGACCAGTAGTGTAAAAAGTTATCGGTCCCAGGGATTCCAAGACTTCCGGGAATGTTTTAATTTCAAGTCTGAAGTCGAATAACAAATGTCAAAGGACATATTTTTTCGTGTAACATAATTACGGATTAAAAAGTTCCTTTTCTTCTTTTTCTTTAATAGTACTCCGAAACCTTTTTTCTTGCCAAATTTCGTGATTCTACGACACGGGGAAGCAGCTACAGATTTTAATGGGTGAGTTTTCGAGTGTAGAAATTTATGACATAAATTGTCACAACTTTTGGCTGCATTGTTTATTGTATCGAAAAGAAAGCATAGACCTAAGATAGTGTCATAACTTTCAACTTTATACGTCTACCCGTTGCCGGTAAAAAGAGGTCTTAACAGCCGGATGGGCAGACGGACGGACGGCGTGATATGAAAAACATATTTAGTGAGATATAATTACAAATTCAGAACTTTCGGATTTTTTCCTCTGGGTGTAGTATGAAATACTGCTTCTTGGTAAATTTCATGACTATGTCAACCCTTTAGGTTCTGATGACTGAGTTTGGGAATACAAAATATGTGACGTAAACTGCCGTATCTTTTGATTGCATTGACTTAGAAGCTTCACTTTTTCCATCACAAAGGGACCGTAGACCTTAATATGTGACGCAAATTTCAACTTCATGCGACTACCCGTTCCTGAGAAAATGAGACACATAGACAGGACAACAAAGTGATACTATAAGGGTTCCGTTTTTACCGGCTGACGCACGGAACTCTAGAAAAGAGCTCACCTCAAACTAAGGTGTTAAGCTGTATTGTAAAAAATGAGAACGATCATTTGTAAAGAAACGATCAGAAACATATTATCATAGAGCACTAAAACGTTGAGTCGATGACATCAGCGTTTTATTTACTGAGTCATTTGTGTACTGTTACGAGCTTCATGCTGTGTTAGTGGACATCGTGAACATGCGAGGGCGGTGACAATTAGCACAATTTGTGTAATTAACTTGTAACTGATTGAATTTCAGCAACGTCATACCATTTATTCAGGCTGTGGGAGGTAGGATAGATCCTCCGAAAAAAATTTAAAAGCTCAGGTTCCTCGCCTCACAAACCAAATTATTTGTAAGCTACATTTGTTGATGTGATACAATGCCCTATGTTTCCACACTGGAAAAAAAGACACACTTGCCAAGAATGCTGCTTTATAAAACCATTCAATTTTCGAGCAATGGTTAAGTTAGCAAAATCTATCAGCTCTGTCCTGTTGAATGATAAACCTTGTCATGTCCCTTCGACTGTCTCATTCATCGTACTTTTATCATCAAGATTTATTTACAAACGTGAAATGTCCTGACGGTGTTAGACGGCTCTCCAGGAATGTCATAGTCTGACGCAAAGATTTCTTTCCCTGTCCTAAGGTCCGCCACATAAACTCTCTACATCGCCTAGACAACCGCTTCAGAAGAGCATCCACTGCACGGCGACCAGCGACAAATTAGGACTAATGCTGTATGTAGAACGTCAGCGAGAACCACCAAGGTTTGCTGGAAGCTGGGAAACAAGTAAGTGCGCCATTCACTAGACTTCCTCATACACCTTGTCACTTACCCCTCGATGGTGCAGCAAAAAATGGAACGGGAGAATAAATGGGATTAGTTAACCATGGCGGAAGTTTTTACCTTGGAGTTTGTAACAGTCGTTTGTGAATTTAGCAATAACTACTGGAATGTGTGAATCAGTGACACACAGCACTGACTTCATGCATCATGAGGAACAATAGCTTGCAGTTCCCGTATACATCTAGAATACAAGCCACTGCAGAATAATTTCAGAAGGATATCCGGACTGTTCTGTTACCTTTTTTACAACGCCATAGGTATACGTTTTTCCAGAAACATTTTCCATGAACATACTCGTCGCAGTGCCCAAAGTCATTTTCAAGAAGTCTGACCAGTACTATCACCAGGTATGTCCACCACCATGTCTGCGATAATAGAGTCCTTGTCTGGTTTGGTCTATGGAACACTATTTTTGAAACATTCTCTCTCAAGATTACATTCGTCATGAAACACGACTGAAAGTCTGCACTCCAGCTACAGTGTGCTGTACTAGCTAATGGAGTTGTTGTCCAAAATAACTTATACGTATGTTTTTTATCTGATTACTATCATATGCTGTATACAAGCTGTATGAATTTAAAAGTAAAATTCGTTCCTTTCCCACTATACTGTCTCACAACTACTGAAATAAGTCTAGCTCAAATATAATCAATTTTGCTATTGTTCATCATTTTCTTCAATGTCGACTGTGTTCAGCTTCCTGCACTGAAGATGGAATTCAGCAAGGAGAAGAAAATGATTTGGAAGTGGCTAAGTTTTGGGCAAAAGTAATATAGTCGCAACTGTGTGCAATATGTTCACATATCAGCCAAAACATTACGACCACTGCCCACCGCGATTTTAAATGGTGCCTGGTGACGTTTTGGGTACGTGACGCGGTAACAGATGTATGCAAGCGGAGCAAACACGGTTGGGGGGTCTCCCTAGTGAAGCTATTATTATTATTATTATTATTATTATTATGCAGAGCCTGTGAACGAATATCTCGAAAACAGCGAAGCCAGTCGAATGTCCACGTGCTACTATCGTGAGAATCTACGGAAAGAGGTAGGAGCATAGTGAAACTACCACTAGACGCTAAATTGTTGGACGTCCACGGCTATTAACAGAATATGGGGTTCAGAGACTTGTCTGCTCTGTAAAGTGGGATAGATGGTGATCTGTCATGTATGCCAAAAAGAGTACAATGCTGGTGCACACACAAGTATTGCCGAGCTCGTCGTTCGTCGTGCATTGTTGAACGTGGAACTCCGCAGCCAACCAGCTCTGCGTGCTCACGTGTTGACCCAACGACATCTTCAATTACGATTTCAGTTGGCACGAGACCATCAGGTTCCCAACGTTGATCAGTGGAAAAGGCCAGCTCTTAGGTTGAATCACATTTTTGCTACACTACTTTGATGGTCGTCTCCGCAAATGCCATCATCGAGGTGAACGGTATTGGGTATTAACTTCTGATGTCATTAGTCCCCTAGAACTTAGAACCACTTGAACCTAACTAACCTAAGGACATCACACACATCCATGCCCGAGGCAGGATTCGAACCTGCGACCGTAGCGGTCGCACAGTTCCAGACTTTAGCGCCTAGAACCGGATGGCGATGTCATCTTTCAGCAGTAGACCTATAACTGTCCAAGTCTCGAAGCCAGAACCGTGCTACAACGGTTTGAGAAGTATTATAGTGAACTCATGTTGATGTCTCGACGACCAAATTCGCCTGATGTAAGTCCTACGAAACCCATTTGTGTCGCTATCTGGCGATATCAGCACGTACGCAAATCAGCGGTCCGTTATTTACGCAAATTTGGCTGGATTGAAGAGTTTTTAGCAAACAGAACGCAGCATGTTATTCTCAATGGAGAGACGTCTACAGACGTTAAAGTAACCTCTGGCATGCCACAGGGTAGTGTTATAGGTCCATTGCTTTCCACAATATATATAAATGACCTAGCATATAGTGTCGGAAGTTCCATGCGGCTTTTCGCGGATGACGCTGTAGGATACAGAGAAGTTGCAGCATTAGAAAATTGCAGCAAAATGCAGGAAGATCTGCAGCGGATAGACACTTGGTTCAGGGAGTGACAACTGACCCTTAACATAGACAAATGTGATGTATTGCGAATACATTGAAAGAAAGATCCTTTATTGTATAATTATATGATAGCGGAACAAACATTGGTAGCAGTTACTTCTGTAAAATATCTGGGAGTATGCGTACGGAACGATTTGAAGTGGAATGATCAAATAAAAATTGTTGGTAAGGAGGGTGCCAGGTTGAGATTCATTGGGAGAGTCCCTAGAAAATGAAGTCCGTAAACAAAGGAGGTGGCTTACAAAACACTCGTTCGACCTATACGTGAGTATTGCTCATCACTGTGGGATCTGTACCAGGTCGGGTTGACAGAGGAGATAGAGAAGATCCAAAGAAGAGCGGCGCGTTTCGTCACAGGGTTATTTGATAAGCGTGATAGCGTTACGGAGATGTTTAGCAAACTCAAGTGGCAGACTCTGCGAGAGAGGTGCTCTGTATCGCGGTGTAGCTTGCTGTCCAGGTTTCGAGAGGGTGCGTCTCTGGATGAGGTATCGAATATATTGCTTACACCTACTTATAACTCCCGAGCAGATCACGAATGTAAAATAAGAGATTCGAGTGCGCACGGAGGCTTTCCGGCAGTCGTTCTTCCCGCGAACCATACGCGACTGGAACAGGAAAGGGATCTGGCACGTGAAGTGCCCTCCGCCACACACCGTTGGGTGGCTTGCGGAGTATAAATGTAGATGTAGATGAAATTTCATGATCTATGTGTAGGCATCTAATGCCACACACCACCACAAATCTACCAACAATAGCCGGATACCTGATAAGCAGAATCAGTGACGTATTTCGTTCCAAAGTCGAACAAACAAGCTATTAAGCCGGTAGTCAAAATGTTTTCGTTCATCAGTGTACGTTTCTGATAGAATTACAAATCAATGTTAGTTAACACAACTCAGTAGTTGTGTTTGTCCTGCGATATTTATTGATCTGCATCTTTTACTTTCTATTTTTTTTTTTTTGCTTTTTTTTTTAGATTCACCTGAACGGAATGTTGTTATTCAACTTGGCCAAGTCTCGATGTCATCCTAAGACACCATGAAGCACCGTGCACTGCTACAGTTCTAGTAGGGGTTATATTTCAAGGCTGTGTACAAAAGGAATCATAAAAAGATTAAGATGCGGAAAAGCTATCCCAGCCTGAAGATTTGAACACCAGTGTGCTGCACCAGGCATGGACGTATTTGGTATGGTAGGCCAGTGCCTTCCTACGATCTTCAATTTGACAGTTTAAGATGGACTCTAAACCGCGGAGGAAACGAGCGTTTTTGACACGGGCGAAATCGGAACAAGAAGTTGTGACAGAAAAAAACAAGCGTTACAAACTCTTCTTCGAAGATTATACCTTTGCTACCAGAAGCCTGATGGGATAAGAATTAAAAGCAACCTCACACATATCCCGTAAAACATAGGAACACAGTTATTTGGTCTACATCAGATCGTCCAGCGTCCTTACCTGTGAAATAGCAATGAGAGTGGCGATGAACAACGTTACAAAGCGTGCCATGGTTTTCATATGGCTCGCACTTGTCTATAGAGGGACTGCGTCTTCCTTAGCTGCTGGCTGTCTTCTTTATATCCAGTTCACGGACACGATCGTGTGGCTCCAGGTGCATGTATTGTTACCATGATAAAGGGAACAGACGCGCAATGTTGACGTACTTGGCGCTCTGTTGTTTGATCAGCAGCCTGCAGCGTCCTTTTCGCTTGATTGCACAGTGCGTGGGGCGCTGTTTTAGGAGCAGTAACTCTCCATTATCCAGGTCGGTTGAAAGCAACGCTTCGGCTCAATCCACACAACAAAATACCGAGTACAGGAGGGTGTACTCGAGTGTGGGCGTGTAGTGCAACCAACACCAAGACAGTTGCACTTTCTCTCCTGCCGCTCAGTTTACACGTAATCATGTGTTATATGTATTCTATGAACATTAAATTCGATATTTAGGAACATTATTGTCAATGTCATTTGTGTGTTTCTCAAACTGAAACTGTGTGTTTGAATGGATTGTTTTGTATCTGTTTCATGTCGTAGGAGAATGCAGTAACACGACGACGGCAACATTTTTGGCGCTAAGCAGAGGACTGTCTGCTATTGTTCATCTGGCTAAAGCCATCGTGCGGTGGAAGATCTTGTCGGCTTGTGTTAGCGGCCTTTCATTTACATAAAACAAATTATTTCAGGATACGTAGCAAAACTTTGACTGTCAGTGTTGTTCAAATAGAGTGAAAAATTGTTTAATTATCCACAAAGATTTCTTAACTGAATTTTAAGTGCATCTGATCTCCTCAGGAGAAGACTGCTCTTTTTCATGATTGAGTTTTGTTGAGAATGCTAGAATTACTGAAGTTTGAAGTGCGTCATACATCGATTTTAATGGACAATAGCAGAGATAATCGGGATCATAGTCTAATATTTTTATTACCCAAACAGATAGCAGCGCTCTAAGCGGCCGACAGGCAACACTTCTGAATACGATATCGGATGAGTGTGAATACTAACGTTGATATTGATTTGTAACGTAGATTATACAATGGGGAGTGTATGTAGTGCCATAAAATCGACAATAACTAAAAAGGACACCATATTTGTCATGCTTTAATTTCCGAAGGAGGTACGAAACGGTGTGTTACAGGTCATTTTATTTACGAGTCTGCCGTAACGTACAGATATTTCTGAACAATATTGTTTCCTTTAATAACAAGAAAATGCTAGTAAACACCAGAAGACCTGAATTTTTACAGAAAGACGTCGTATAACTACCCAATACAGCAGAATTTTGCTCGCTGCACTTTCATTCAAAATGGTTCAAATGGCTCTGAGCACTATGGGACTTAACATCTGAGGTCATCAGTCCCCTGGACTTAGAACTACTTAAACCTAGCCGGCTGAAGTGGCCGTGCGGTTCTAGGCGCTGTGGTCTGGAACCACGAGCCCGCTACGGTCGCAGGTTCGAATCCTGCCTCGGGCATGGATGTGTGTGATGCGCTTAGGTTAGTTAGGTTTAACTAGTTCTAAGTTCTAGGGGACTAATGACCTCAGAAGTTGAGTCCCATAGTGCTCAGAGTTATTTTTTTGAACTTAAACCTAACTAACCTGAGGACAACACACACATCCATGCCCGAGGCAGGATGCGAACCTGCGACCGTAGTAACAGCGCGGCTCCGGACTGAAGCGCCTAGAACCGCTCGACCAGAACGGCCGGCGCACTTTCATTCTAATCAGTTGTTGTGGAACGTACGAAACCTATATGGAATCTAATACCTACATTATTTTACCAAGTAAGGCTCCACACCTGTAACTTGAGGGAAAACCACTCAGACATAATGATATAAATCGTCAAAAGCAATAAAACTGTCTCCCAACGCAGAAGAAACCAATTCCACAATTGTTCTTACACCTGAGCTACAAACGGAAAGAATCTTCAACACGTTCGCTTTTGAAGCAAAAATGTGTAATTTGTAGCTTGTAATTACATTCACAAATATATTCGTGTATTAGGAAGTCGAGTGAAGCATACTAACGGGCGAATCCTTAGACCCCATAAAACATTAAGTGTGAAGGAAAGTGCCTACGATAATGACAACAGATAATAAAATATATGCTTCTGATGCAGGAAATACATGTTTATATACTCTTCCTTTCAGCGGAGTAACCTGTAAATACCCAAATATTCGGAAGTATTTCCTTATTAATAAAACTAGTTTATGTCGCTGAATCAGTTTGATTTGGCTGTTTTTATGTGTATTTCACAATAATTCATGTTTCTTGGTATTTTACTATCGCTCGGAACGCAAAAATATATCAACTATTTCGTTAAGTAAGTATAAAATAATTATAAACAAAAACTTCCCTTGCGAAGCATGTGGCCGTCTGCTTTTTCATCGCTTGAAGCGCTAGTGTCGCTGCAGCTGTCGACCGGCAACAATTTTCGTGACTGTATGTATTAGACTGTGCCCCAGATGTCACTTTATGAAAAGCCACGGAACTGATGTTATGCGAATGACAGTATTTTTGTCTCTCTCTCTCTCTCTCTCTCTCTCTCTCTGCTTCCGAGCTTCCACAAAGTTAATCAATTCATAGAAGTGATTCAAATTAGTTGTGGTGTCCATTCAGTAAAAGATGTCTGAAACGGTCAAGCTGAATTATTATACGTACCTGAGTGAAAGTTTTCGTCACCTCGGTGTTAGGTACGACGTCTGTTAATGTCTAAAGAGGGGTAGAGCGCCACAAGGGTTAAGGAGCTATTAAACAGCGGAACCGTATGCAAATGAACATGATTTTCCCCATCTTATTTTCAAAATGTGGTTTGTATGTTAAAAAGTGACCTTAGCAGAAATAAAGTACTTGAGAACAGCAGACTTTAAAAGAATTCCGAGGCTAGGTGAGTATTACGAAGGCGCCTGTGAAAATGAGCGTCTGTAGTGAACTCGTGGTCTTCCTTCCGTCCTTTTTTTTGCCTGTGAATATTGTTGGAACACATATCTGTGGTTGATATTTCGCGATTTCAGTTGAACTTTTGTCTATAAAAGTCGGTAAATTAGAGGAGCTAAGACTCTAAAAGACTGTGAGAAGATCTCGACATCCTCTAGCGGTTTGCAGTACAGCGTCAAAATTATTAGGCTGAATATATAGTCATACTTCTGTCGGCGAAGTCTCCTTAGACATTACACTTCAAGTACACCTTATACACATATCAAAAAAAGTTTTGCACCACATCGGTTCCGAGAGTTCCTGAACCTGTACAGAAAATGTGAATAGAGACCAACATTAACATCATTTCTGCCCTTTTTATTGCTCATGAAAACCACACATTGCATGTTGTACCGCCGTACAGCAAGACCACCGGTACCTCTAATACCCAGTACCACGTCTTCTTGCATTGATGCATACCTGTATTCATCGTGGCATACTATCCAAAAGTTCATCAAGGCACTGTTGGTCCAGATTGTCCCACTCCTCAAGGGCCATTTAGCGTAGATCTCTGAGTGGTTGGTGGGTCACGTCGCCCATAAAAAGCCCTTTTCAGGCATGTTCAATAGGGTTAATGTCTGGAGAACATGCTGGCCATTCAAATCGAGCGATGTCGTTATCCTGAAGGAAGTCATTTACAAGATGGGCATGATGCGGGCGCGAAGTGTCGTCCATGAAGACGAATGCCTCGCCAGTATGCCGCCGATATGGTGCACTATAGGTCGTAGGATGACATTCACGTATCGCACAGTCGTTACGGCCCCTTCCGTGACCACCAGCGGCGTACGTCGGCCCCAAATAATGCTACCCCCAAAACAGCAGAGAACCTCCACCTTGCTGCACTCGCTGGTCAGTGTGTCTAAGGCATTCAGCCTGGCCGGGTTGCCTCCAAACACGTCTCAGACGATTTTCTGGTTGAAGGCGTAGGCGACACTCATCGGTGAAGAGAACATGATGCCAATCCTGAGCGGTCCATTCGGCATGTTGGTGAGCCCATCTGTACCACACTGCAGGGTGTCGAGGTTGCAAAGATGGACCACGCTGTGGACGTCATGAGAAGTTGCGTATCATGCAGCCTATTGCACACAGTCTGAGTCGTAACACGACGTCCTGTGGCTGCACGAAAAGTTCAACATGGTGGCGTTGCTGTCAGGGTTCCTCCGAGCCATAATCCGTAGGTAGCGGTCATCCACTGCAGTAGCAGCCCTTGGGCGGCCTGAGAGAGGTCTGTCATCGATAGTTTCTGTCTCTGTATCTCTTCCATGTCCGAACAACATCGCTTTGGTTCAATCCGAGACGCCTGAACACTTCCCTTGTTGAGAGCCCTTCCTGGCACAAAGTAACAATGCGGACGCGATCGAACTGCGGTATTGATCGTTCAGGCATGGTTGAACTACAGAGAACACGAGCCGTGTATCTCCTTGTTGAATGAGTGGAAGTGATCGGCTGTCGGACCCCCTCTCTCTAATGTATAGTTTTTTTTACATCTTTGGGCGAGTTTAGTGACATCTCTGAACAGTCAAAGGGACTGTGTCTGTAATAATTAAAAAACAGTCTTGATTGCAAATTTCTTTTAATCGAAGTGACCGGTTTCAGTCCTTAAGGATTATCTTCAGACTCTAGAATGGCAGGTGGACATCCACGGAGCAGGCTGCGCCGATCCACGACGCTGTACTGAGCAGTCAGTTCAGCGTCGTGATCGGCGCAACCTGCTCCATGAAAGTCCACCTGCCATTCTGGAGTCTGAAGAGGGATTAATAGAAATTTGCTATCAAGAATGTTTTTTAATTATTACATTAATATAAGATCGCTGATAATGTTTTCAAAAATTTTATACGGTCCGCAGTCAACGTCTATCTTCCAGAGTTCTGGGAAGCAGAGTTACGCTAAAGTTTTTTTTTTTTATGTGTGAGTTATGATACCTCATCGAGTCTAGTTTGTTTGATTATTTCTCTTTCTCTTTATTTTTTACCTTAATTTATTTACTTTTTTGCAGTCATTGAGTCATCAGTCTTCTGATTGGTTTTATGGGGCCCGCCACGGATTACTCACATGTGCCACCCTCTTCATCTCAGATTAATTTGCTGAATGTATTCCAATTTCTATCTGCCTCTACAGTTTTTACCCTGTACAACTCCATCTAGTACCATGGAAGATATTCCCTGATATTTTAAGAGATGTCCTATCATCCTTTCCCTTCTTCTCGTTAGTGTTTTCCATAAATTCTGTTCCTTACCGACTCTGTGCAGAACTACTTCATTCCTTACATTATCAGTCCTTCTATTTTTCAGCGTTCTTCTGCAGCATTACATCTCAAACGCATCGATTCTGTTCTGTTCTCACAGTCATTCTATTACAACGAAAAGAACGAGTAATAAAAAAATTAAACAGCTGTGTACTCATAAATGGACGTTTCTTTAAGATTAACCAAAACTAAAACCATTATCTGTAATACGAGTTATCTGTCAGCTGACGTTGCATATCCAATAACAAATGTTACCGGATTCACCAGTGTTCGATAGGAAATTCTAAGGTACCCCTTGCCAGTAACCTCGCATTTAGGAGTGTCAAGAAGGGAATAGACATGATGAACTGTTTTTAGAAACTGTCAGTGTGCAACAAAATTCTTCTGAATTATCCACTGTTACGTAAATCAAAAATGGGTTCGAGCCCTCTGTCTGCACCTAACCGAGTGCTTCAGAAAGAAGGCCCCTAGTTTATTGTAGCCCAGATTTTCGCTTAATAAAAGTTGGTTGTGGTGTAGTAGACAGTTTAGGTCACTACAAATAATTGCTTGACTTTAACCGTCTCTTTAGGTGTCGATTATTTTACGTACATTTACTTTATCAGCGGTTTTTTGTGTAACTCAAGTTTTCGTATTTGGTTTCTGTTTTAGAAATTATCTGCAGCGTGACGGTCAGCAAAGATGGCTGCCTGCGGAGGTCTCGGGTTCGATTCCCGGTACTGCCAGGCTTTAGCAGTTACTAGCATATTTACGGGAATAATAGCTTCAGTTGTTCGATACTAATAAGTAATGGGGTAGCAACACTGGACTGGTACGGGGTGTACTCAACCTCGTGATGCCGACTGAGGAGTTGCTTGACCGAGCAGTAGAGGCTCCACGGTCTGGTAAGTATGGCCGAGCGGCTTTAGGCGCTTCAGTCTGGAACCGCGCGACCGCTACGGTCGCAGGTTCGAATCCTGCCTTGGGCTTGGATGTGTGTAATGTCCTTCGGTTAGTTAGGTTTAAGTAGTTCTAAGTTCTAGGGGACTGATGACCTCAGATGTTAAGTCCCATAGTGCTCATAGCCATTTGAACCAATCTGGGAAGTCTGCAAAATTGCCAGGACGGGATGGGGGTGTTCTGACCATATCCGCCTGATTCCACCAGGCAAGGGATGACACGGCGGCCGTCAGACAACTCTTGGGCCTTCACAGCCTGGTAAGGCGCACGTTTTATCACTTTTATTGGAAGCCAGAAACGTCTTTTTTTCGTAACGACGTAACACTTTTTGTGCCGGATATTTTCCATTAACTGACCACGCAACGCCTAATACGAGAGCGGTCTTCAACCTGCTGTTCGACTCTATCTTTGAAAAGCGTTTTGGAATATCTGAGATATGATGGTAGATGTACGAGTTTGGATCACATTGATACCAGTAATTTGTTTCATCCAGGAAACAATGTTTTAATTGATATTAGTTGAACGGTCGATATATACACTACTGGCCATTAAAATTCCTACACCACGAAGATGACGTGCTACAGACATAAATTTAACCGACAGGAAGAAGATGCTGTGATGTGCAATGATTAGCTTTTCAGAGCATTCACACAAGGCTGGTGTCGGTGGCGACACCTACAACGTGCTGACATGAGGAAAGTTTCCCAACCGATTTCTCATACACAAACAGCAGTTGACCGGCGTTGCCTGGTGAAACGTTGTTGCGATGCCTCGTGTAAGGAGGAGAAATGCGTACCATCACGTTTCCGACTTTGATAAAGGTCGGATTGTAGCCTATCGCGATTGCGGTTTATCGTATCGCGACATTGCTGCTCGCGTTGGTTGAGATCCAATGACTGTTAGCAGAATATGGAATCGGTGGGTTCAGGAGGGTAATACGGAACGCCGTGCTGGATCCCAACGGCCTCGTATCACTTGCAGTCGAGATGACAGGCATCTAATCCGCATGGCTGTAACGGATCGTGCAGCCACGTCTCGATCCCTGAGTCAACAGATGGGGACGTTTGCAAGGCAACAACCATCTGCACGAACAGTTCGACGACGTTTGCAGCAGCATGGACTACCAGCTCGGAGACCATGACTGCGGTTACCCTTGACGCTGCATCACAGACAGGAGCGCCTGCGATGGTGAACTCAACGACGAACCTGGGTGCACGAATGGCAAAACGTCACTTTTTCGAATGAATCTAGGTTCTGTTTACAGCATCATGATGGTCGCATCCGTGTTCGGAAACATCGCGGTGAACGCACATTGGAAGCCTGTATTCGTCATCGCCATACTGGCATATAACCCGGCGTGATGGTATGGAGTGCCATCGGTTACTCGTCTCGGTCACCTCTTGTTCGCGTTGACGCCACTTTGAACAGTGGCCGTTACATTTCAGATGTGTTACGACCCGTGGCTCTACCCCTCATTCGATCCCTGCAAAACCCTACATTTCAGCAGGATATTGCACGACCGCATGTTGCAGGTCCTGTACGGGCCTTTCTGGATACAGAAAATGTTCGACTGCTGCCCTGGTCAGGACATTCGCCAGATCTCTCACCAACTGAAAACGTCTGGTGAATGGTGACCGAGCAACTGGAGCGTCACAATACGCTAGTCACTACTCCTGATGAACTGTGGTATCGTGTGAAGGTGCATTGGCAGCTGTACCTGTACACGCCATCCAAGTTTTGTTTGACTCAATGCCCAGGTGTATCAAGGCCGTTATTACGGCCAGAGTTGGTTGTTCTAGGTACTGATTTCTTAGGATCTATGAACCCGAATTGCAAAAAATGTAATTACATGTCAGTTCTAGTATAACATATCTGTCCAATGAATACCCGTTTATCATCTGCATTTCTTCTTGGTGTAGCAATTTTAATGGCCAGTAGTGTATATGCATCGGTAGCTTACCAGATACTTCAACTTGGGAAAATGCAAGATCAGGCTTTTAATCTCGGACCAAATGCAGTCGTTCAAAATATACATGTGCTCAACTTTCAATTCTGAAATTTTTGTAATGGGTTACATTTTGGTACGTCTTAAGCGTAAACTCATTTCAATCAATCCTCCTTTATATTGCGAGTAACGCACCATGGTGAAAATTAGCTTTCAGTGCAATTGGAAAAATTATAATTGGACTGATAAGACGCTTAGAATGACATCGTAAGGCACCATAAATAAACCACATTAGCTAAAGGTGTCAAGTTGTGGGCTGTTGTGTAGAGCTTTTAGTAAGTTAGGCGAGTTATTAGCAGATTAACGGGAATAATAGTTTCAGATGTTAGATCCTAATAAGTAATGTGGTAGCAACACTGGTTGCGGGATGATGAAATATAGAATTGCGTCATGTTTTTGCTAAAAGGTAACAAAAAATCTTCATGGAAAGTTTTTGTTTGCTTTTCAACCATTTAAAATCACTTTGAGCTTTACATGAAGCCGTGGTCTGCAACCCTGGACAAAGCAACGACCACTAGACAACTATTAATGTTATAGATTTGATAATCCACCACAAAACACAAGTAGGTCTCAAATGTTTCTGCGAATTACAAAGGTATCTCCACCTACCTTATTCACAGCGGTAAGTGACGTTACACTTCCTTGTCAACAGGGCCCTCCCTGCCACGTAATAAGGTGTCGCAGTGTTGAAAACAATACTCTCATATTTAGCCAATTGGACCGATGCGTGCTACTGAAAGGAGATAGTAACTACAGGGTGTCCCAAAATAACGTATACACTCGCTGAAACTGAACACCTCTTTAATGAAAGGGGTTAGAAATACAATTTTAGTGGTGTTAGGTGCCTCATGGTGCGACTGGTAAATGTTCAAACTGTTGTCCGTCCACCGCAATACACCGTTGACAACGACATAAAACTGAGCGACATGCCAGCTTTACTGTTTCCAACGGAATAGCATTACAGGCTTGCTCAATTTGCTCTCTAAGATCATTCAATATGTGTCGTCTCGCAGCGTAAACTGTGTTCTTGAGAGTACGGCATAGAAAGAAGTCTAGAGGAGTTAAATCTGGAGATCGAGCGGGATACTCCACACTACCTCTTCTTCCTGTCCATCTGGCAGGAAATGTAGGATTGAGAAATGCCCTCACATCCAGGTGAAAGTGAGGTGGCGCCCCATCCTAATGAAAATAATAATCTTCATTTCCAAACACTAAGACCAGGAGTTATTTCCAACATTTCCAAGTACGAGTCGCCCGTGACAGTGTTGTCAAAGAAGTACGGCCCGATTAACCCTCTAGAAGACACACCACACCAGACTGTTACTGCTGGTAGATTAACATGCCTTTGCTCGGTTACGTATGGATTCTCGCTGGCCCAGTACATGCAGTTATGGCGGTTAACTGTTCCACCAAGTTTAAACGTCTCTTCATTTGGTCAAAGAATTCGATCTTGGAAACAAGTGGCTCTGAGCACCATGCGACTTAACTTCTGAGGTCATCAGTCGCCTAGAATTTAGAACTAATTAAACCTAACTAACCTAAGGACATCACACATATCCATGCCCGAGGTAGGATTCGAACCTGCGACCGTAGCGGTCTCTCGGCTCCATACTGTAGCGCCTAGAACCTCACGGCCACTACGGCCGGCAATCTTGGAAACGTTGTTCTTCATATCTGTTAATGAACTACTCACAAAATTCGCTTCGTCTATCAGGATCATTCTCATTAAGAGCATGGAGAAGTCTTGGAAAGTAAGGCTTGAAGACCGCAAAATTCTATGAACACTGCTGCTGCAGATCCCAGTCTCACGAGAGCATTGCCTCACAGAGTTCTCCGGGGATCATGTGTATGCCTATATTACTGCATCAACACTCTCATTGTCTGTTGAACTTCTCTTTCGTCCGCTGTGTCCCTTCTTCATATCATGTGCCGTTCCTTCGACTTCAAACTTACCTCTGATTCTTGTAATTGTTACTATTGTCGGTGGTGGCGTTCCAAATTCAACTTTCCAACATCATCGTACCGCACTCACATTCTCTGTTTTCCAGTAATACTTTAGCACCCATTTCCGTTGTTCAAAAGATAACGCGATGTTTGCTGACTTTTGTGGCGGCGTTCGTAGCGACAAACAATTTTTGTGGAAACGGCTTACGAAGTCACCGCCACACTTTTAATAGCGGGCCGACCGGTCCGCTGGAACAGTGAACAGAAAGATGAAAACCCAAACACTCTGATTAAATAAAAGTCAGTACTTATCTTTATTAACGAAGATACAGAAACACAGTAGTGAACTCCGTGTCTACAGAAATCTGTCTAGTTCGAGTCGGAGCGGCTAGGTCAGCGTCGGCGGACGACAAACAACAACTCTGCTGCGATGAACACACAACTGACTAGCAAGTACACAATTCGGTGGCGAGTATACAACTGAGCGGCGAATACAGAACTGTCCTAGCGCTCGCGACTCCAGCGCTTAAGAAACCAGAAGCCAGCGGTGGCGCGCGCAGACTTGCGGCGATTTCCTGTCTCGCTGGCGCTGCTTATGCGGACGGCGTCCGGACTTTGATGCTGCCAACCTTTTGGCAGCGGGCTCGGGTGGCATTACTGGCTAGGATATAACACTGACAATCCTGAAACAAAAGAAAGCATTGTGATGTTTTTCCCCGCGTTCTAAATTATTACTCATAAAAATTGTATTTCTGTCTCCTTAAATTAAAGAGTGTATACATCATTTTGGGACACCCTGCGTATGACAGACAAGCTACTGTGATAGCAAGTGTTTCTGATTCCTCGCCATTTGATCTACATGCAGCAGAACAAAGCTGAATCCGTCAACACAGCTTATTTGTCATGGAACACGTTAATAACTGTTTTAATCTCGAAATAAAAACTGCATACCCTTCTAAACTTAAAAGTGCCTAGGGAATTGTGAGACAAGATAGTACCTCTACGCAAAGTTAAACAGTGCAGCTTGTAATGCAGACGTTTTACTCAAAAAGTTTAATAGTGGATGTACTGTAAGTGTCAGTAGCGATTTTTTTCAGACTAAAATCAAAATGGTGGAAGTAGTAATGTTGAAACCAGCAGTACTTGGGAAAAGTAGCAGTGTCGATGTTAGACGATGCTAATAGTAATCGTAATAAATGCAGTAACAGAACATGTTAATTGGTGATGTAACACAACCATACCAATAGAACGAGGTTGTGTAGAGGTTGGCTGTGGCCAATATAGAAATTTATAACTTGTTCTTCGGAATGAAGAGACGACCGACAACAAACAGAACCCGATCACAGAGGAAAGTTGCACACAAGGTCATGTACAATGCTTGACAATTGCTAAGGAACAGTGACATAGTTGGACAGGAACAATCGCAGGTAATGATGGAAGACATAAACACAGTACATACAAAGAAGATGTGTAGTGGTATACTTATAATGAAAAGTGATATGGACACCACCACATGGTAAAGCAGGATAAAAGATATAAGAAACATAAAAACATTCAAATTTGACACTAATGCTAATTTTACACCTGCTATTCATGCTGGCTACCAAGCTCTTGAATGCTTGGGTGATATTGTCCCGATCAATGCCGTTTTCAACTCTCACGCTTCGGGAAAGGGGTGTTCTTTGAGAAACAAGCCTTCCAAGAGCATTCCAGGCATGCTCTGTAGGGTTTAGGCCCTGGGAGTACATAGGCCATTTCATACGTCCAATACCTTCACTTTCCATTGTTCCCGACATCTCAGCGGTCCTGTGTAGGCGGGCACTGTCATTCATAAACAGGAAGTCTGGACCTGACGCACCTCTTAACAGACAGACATATTCGTCAATATTCTCCCTCCAATAGAGCTCTGCTGTGGCGGTACCTCGTTCGAAGACACGCAGCGATATTCGGACATAGTGCATAATGCTTATCCACAGCATAATCCCTATTCTATATGGATGGCGTTCACGAACATGTTCCCCTCCCCCTATACGCTAGTTAGTGGCCAGCATCACTTGTCACAGTAAAATGGAATTCGTCGGAGAAGATCACTCGACCGCTGTTGCTGACCCCATCCAACATGCTCCCTACACCAACAATGTTGGCGTGGTTGAAGTGGGATGTATGCACCAGGCTTCGGAGCATACAAACCAGCCTAATTTAATATCCACGATATTGTTCTTGTAGAGACACGTGTACCAGTAGCGACTGCAAGGTCTGCAGCGGTCTGCCTAGGAATGAGATGTCTGTTTCTTTTCGCCACTACGGGTACGTATCGATACTAGCGCTTTGTGTGCCGTGTGGTGGACCGTCTACGGCCACTGACGCCTTATTTAATCGCGAGATAGCACTTTTGGACACGCGGTTTTCTGTGGTCACAGTAATAACCTGCTTCGCGCCGTCCAACTGCTCTTCGAAGGTCGTAAGCAATCAAATGATTTCTTGTAGATATGTCGCCGTACCACATGGAATGTCGCACTAATCGGTTCCACAACAATCTTCGTCAATCATGCGTGAACTGTCGAAATTATACAGTTCTTCGTGCACACGCCTCGCTGCAGTTAACGCGTCCCACCGTCTACATTTTTTTTTTTTTTTTTAGCTGGTCGTGTGTTACGTAGCAATTGTCGGCTGATCCGTAGCATTTGGCAGTTATTCCTTCACAAGTTTCAGGTGTTCCTTACTAATTATCAAGCAGTGTAACATTAGTAGATGCTGTAAAAGTTAACGTAGCAGCATTGTAGAAAATTAGGAAATGACTTATGAACAAATTTATTTGACGAATAACTATAGGTATGTATTGTGTGCCTCCAATTTATTCGCTATGGTAACGTACTAATGAAAAAATAGAGATAGATTATAAAGAAACGATATTGGTAAAATGATTGAAGTGAAAGACTGCATCATTTCCTCGCCTTTACAAAGTAAATTAGATACTCAAATAAGGAGAGGCAGTTAATGTTATAGCAATATTTTGGATAGCAGCTTCAATGCAGCCTTAAAATAGTGTCACAACAGTAAATTGTTCTTTGACTGGAGGTTCGTGACTGGTGTTGACAGAGAAACCATAAAAAACACGGAGCAGTTGAGGAGATTAAAATTCAAAGAGCTGGCAACGCCACACCGTAAGCAAGTAGCCTCGCACTGAGATAATTCATGAGCTTCAGAAGATTTCAACTACTTTTAGAATCGTAAACCAGAACTACAAGAATTTAGTATTTAATTTAGACATTAGATGAATTTTCAGACGTCGGGTTTTCACTGCGGATCACTGACAGTGAAAGTAAGTTTTACAGCTGTGTAACATTGTTGTGAGGTTGAAGTATAGATTGGCCAGCAGAAAATGCTGCTATCGGAGCACAGTAAAGGCCAATATGTTCTTGTTTAAAAGACTGAAAATGGCTTCCAGTTGCCTCATCCTACCTTCCTCAGCAACTTTAAAAATTTGTCCAAAAGTTTTGGCATGCGAATATACTCGCGCTTTTTTTAACATGAAACTCAACCCTCGCTCCCAAAAGCTCCTATCATCTGTAACTGTCTCTCACCCAATAGTCATACCCATCCCCTCCCACTTGCCCGTTCTCACTTACCCATTTAGCCCAACACATTTTCGTTATCTCTTTGTGTCTCTCTGCCACTGTCTTTTGTCTCACGGTGACAGTCTCCTTCGTTCTGTCCCACTACTACTCTCCTTTCATTGTCTCTATCTCCCTCTTGCACTACCTTCCTGCTATATTTCATACCTTCCTTCCCACTGCTGTTGTCTCTTCTCACTATCTCTCCCTCCCTCTTTGTCATTGTCATAAACTGTCTCATTACCACTAGCTCTCACCCAAACCTACATTCTCTTTCTCTTTCCTCCTGTGCCACAGGTAATGAATCTTCCACTCTTTTCCTAGCACTGTTCTGTCACTGTCAGATATGTTACACTGCCAGTGTGTCCTCCTGTTCCTCTCTCACTGCTGTTGTGCCCTTCCCTCTTTCTAAACCACAATCACTGTCTATTATCGTCCAGTATTTCTTTTCCGTCCTTTTCCCACTGCTTCTGTCTCGTTCACCCCAGTATAAAAAACACGAATATGTTCGCATACCATAATTTTTGAGAAAATTTTTAAGGGGAATGAAGATAGAATGAGGCAGGTGGTACCCCACTTTTCAGTTAGTATTTTAAGCAGGCATATATATGCCTATTTTGCGCTCGGATAGAATCATTTTTCCTCTGGTCTCCATATTTTCTCTGTCTCAGCAGATGATGTCACTCGTATGGAAAGAACTTTGTGAGCCAGTAAAACTTTAATAGTTTACGAATGTACAATTGAAATAACGGAAAAGTACACTGCTGTTTGAAATTAAAGCAACAAACCGAAATTTTGCAAGGTAGCCTTTATTTTGCCACGAAACAGCATAATAAGGTGACAGTGAAGTAGAAACAATATAAAGAAAAGAGAACGTAAACAACGGCAACATGCATAACGGTAGACAAAAAGTTCTTCGTTTTTTTTTCAACTTAACGGATTTATACACACATTCCGACAACTGGTTAATGCGCTCAGTATGGGGTGTGACCACCTCTGGCGGCAATACAGGTCTGACAAACGACGGGCAATGCTGTGAATGATGTCATCAGTCTCATGTTGAGGCAATAACGCCCATTCTTTGTGTTGCGCTTGGAGAGTCGTTGGTGAATGCTGACGTGATGCAATCCGTGTCCCTATTGGATCCCAGACGTGCCCTATGGGATTGAAATCGGGAGAGTGAGCAGGCCATGCCATGCGTGCAATATCTTACGTTTCCAGGAAAACATCAGCCACCCTTGCTCTATGAAGTCGAGCAATGCGATGTCTGAGCCAACAGCATCTCGCAACAACCACACATGAGGTCCCAAGATCTCGTCACCATACCTGACAGCAGTTAAACCTTGCCGATTCAACCATACAATTTCATCAAGACGTGTTTAAGGGATCAACATGAATCCTGCCCACACCATTAGGGATCCTCCTCGATATCGGTCTCTTTCCGCAATGGTTGGGTCCCGAAATCGTATTCCACGTTTAATCCACATGCCAATCCGTCGAGAAACACTGTTCGGAGCAAATGGGGACTCATTTATGAAAAGAACATTGGCACACTGTTCGACCGTTCAGCTGGCATGTTGACGGCCCCACTCCAGACGTTCCCTTCTATGAAGACGCTTCAAAGGAACACATACAGCCGGTCTCTGACTATAAAGGCCTCTCTACAACACGTTCAGTGGGTGCTGCGAGGTCAGATGCCAGTTGCAGTGCAGTACAAAGGCGATAGTGTCGTGCCCTTACAGCCACATAACGGTTCCCTGTTTCTGACGCTACACGATCTTCGGGGTGCAAACTGTCGCCATATTCGAAAAACAACAATTCACATTACCCCATCGTGCCATATCAGTTTGCGACTGTCCCGCTTCCATTGTTCCCATGGCCCTCCACCACAGAGGCGTCCTCTCTGTGCCGCACTGCACCGTCTGTGACTGTGTACATGGCGACTGTGTGTGTAGGACTAAGCAGCAAACACTATCATGTTTGATAGGTGCCTTGACATCATTGTTGGCGTCTTGTCCGTTGACCAGAATGTCATCTTCCGTGCAGGACACGATTGTACGGACATCTGTTGACAGTCTGTATGATTACATCGTGAATTAGACACAGGACGGGGAAATAGTGGTTTGTTGCTTTAATTTTGGGCAGTAGTGTAAGTTTACACCTCAAACTGTGTTTTACGGGCACAAAAATTTTGCATATTCTTCAGTACTACAATATGGGGTTCCCGGAATCGTTCTGACGATAACGAAGACGCTTTATAGCATATTTCTCCGTGTTACATCAATATATAAAAAACGTTTTCGGACTGTACAGGAATTTACGTGTAGAGTGAATCTCTGCACCTCGGAAACGGATAAAGATACCATGAAAATTTTCAAGGTTGTTCGAAATCGGGACTTTTGCAATGCATCATAAAAATTATAAGTAGTACAATTCGCTGTGCATAACCGTCTCGGAGTCGGCGGATCGGTTTTGGTACGAAAACCGTGGTAAACAAAAGCTTTTGTTGAGGGGGGTAGGGGATGTTTGAACTTAAGGACCACCTTAGACTACATCAAATACGAAAGGAATCAACTGCTTTGCTGCTTTGCCTAAGCAGGAGGAAGGATGTAATAGTCATACTTTGACGCTGTACTGTAGGATAGTGACACTAAGACAATCCTTCGGTTGAGTATATGAGTACAAATGGTCCCTAGCACAAGGGTTATACTAAACACATGACCCTCCCTTTCTGTCACCAACAGAAACCGAGGCATGAGACGCGGGAAATCCCACGTTTATACGCGACGTTTTGGAACATATTAGGTAGCGTAAGCTGTTGCGTCTGTAATGATTGTCATATTGTTCAGCATATACAAACTTGAGACTTCAGTTGTTACTCCTGTACGTCAAGTACACTGAATTTTTTATGCAGTAGCCTTACTCTCGCTACGCGGAGAAAGGAAATGTCTTACAGCGTTCTCAGTTGTCCGTGTACAAAGACTGTGACGCAACTAGAAACGTCAGTGTAGATGAAAACAACTGCTGGTGCAGGCAGATGAAAACAATGTTTCCTGGGTCGACATGCAAAAACTGCGAGTTAGTTCACCAGGCCAATTCCCACCTGCTTGTCTGATGCAAAACTTAACACGTCGTGATACAAGAGGCACTGAAAATACCCTCCCAGCTTAGTTAATTCCATACTAGCGAATCCAGAATTCGATTAAATTTTAGAAAACTAACAACATATACGCAAACATGATTTAACAGGAATACTGAAGAGAAAGAGACACGTAGCAGGCTTCAACTTTGCTTTCGTTCTTGTTTCCCTTGTGATCGCTAGTTATCTCTTCGTGTGCAGCTTACTGTTCACCTTAATTACAACAATGCTCTTTTTCGATTTGTTTCTGTGAGAACTGATATTCCCTTCTAAGCATCATTAACCTTTGTATTTTTTATTTTATTTTTTGGAGTCTATGTTCTCTGTAACCGACAGTTCTTCGAACACACTGAAATAGAAATGCCTCCATTAAGAAATTAGTCCGTAACTTTCAGATCGACAGCAGCTGCCATGGAATTAGGTTCACTTCATACGTTAGATTCCAAAATCAGATTTCACCATCCTTTGATTCTATTTAAAGTCCAATCACGAGATTCTTCCATAGTAAATTTATTCGCATATGTTACGTCTGTGTTGGTAGTTGCAACAGCTCTAGACTCATGTGCTACTGGATTCGCCTAGTCTAGAGCAACACCTTCTGTTGTCCTGACGACGGTGGTGGTGCGCCATAGCATTGATTTCATGGCATACTGCAAATGGCAGGGACCTATTGAGATTCACTGACATCTCAGCCGCTGCCCACAACTTCTAGATAATGACCGGAGACGGATCCTAGGCACCCTCCACCTCGCCACCTGATGGAATAGCATTTGTGTACACAATAGAATAGATGTCAGCTGACCAGGTTGCACACACAACGAAAGATGGAAGATTGGTGGTTTACGTCCCGTTGACTTTGAGATTATTAGAGATAATAATCTCCGCATTGTAAGTGTCAAAATTACACTGATGGCATAAAATTCTGAACTGGATACTTTGTGATGTGAACCTAATGCCTGGAAGCGGTTATTTAGTCTTTTATTGGCATAAATAACTAACAATTCGTAGCAAAAGCTGCAGAATCTTACATACATTTTCGTGTTTGAGTAGAGAGGTCTGAAAATAGTCTGAAACTGGCTGCATTGACTGTAAATTTTTCGACGATTTACAATGCATTTTCCATTAAAATATTCACGATCAAAAACCTACCACTGAGAAATTCTCCTTTCAGAACATTAAGAATTACAAAAAAGGTTGAAATAATTTTTTAAGCTTGTAACATTGGCACAAATTATTAAAAAAATGTCGAAATATATTTTTTAAGTTAGTAACATTGCTACGTTATACGACGTTTCTGGTAAACGCATTAGCTAAAATAACGATTATTATTCAAAAGTATTTACCATGATAATTACTGATTTGATCTGTGTTTCTTAAGAAACTCTACTGAAATTTAATTTTAATTAACCAAAGGATAAGGCGGATGCTTTGCCGCAGGGCTTTTATCGCAGGTTTAGTATGAAACCGTCCGCTGCCTCGAGGTGTTGTCCACATATATAGCGTTCTATCATGAGTCCTAATGCAGTGGTTTGATTATGGCCTGTACAAAATCTACCAGACGACTTCTTCTTTCATTCCCTTGGCTAGCCATCGAATTTAAACCAGCATTGAAATTACATTTAGTCTTTTTTTACGTTCTGCGCAATTTCTTTTATCTCAGCTTACATTTTTAAAACTCTTCGTTACCTGCAGAGCTCTGAGGCAAATATTCTACTGTGGTGAGATGATGATACATCGGCTATTCTGATCGTAGTTGTTCAACCACATTCCTTTTTCGTTATTAGCCGTTTGACTGCATTCGTTAACCGTATTTGTTTTTGTAATGATAAATCCAATACTCAAATAACAAGATATCGAGTTCTTCCTGCCACCACACTTGAGTAATTCCTGCTAAATCCGGCTTCAGACAATTCATATCTCTTCTCAAGTTCTCTAAACAACTTATCCTGTTATGGGAGCTAACATTCAGCTCTCATACCAGTAGAATAGCAGATTTTTCATGTGGTAACAACTCCCTCTTGAGTAATCTCCACCTGGCTGTCAGAGTGGCGAACTATCTTAACTATTGAATATTTTATTTTTGAAAATGTTATCATTATTGAACCCTGTAAGAGAGCTATATGTCATTCGGAAATATAACGGCTTGCCATGGTACATATACAGGGGGGCGAAAAATTGTGTCACGAAATTTTAACCCTGTATAGCTGATGCCAGTAGGAACCAAAATTACTCATGTTGTGTATGTCGACAACGTACAATTTTTAAACTACGGAAACCTGGCGCCGCACGCTCCGGTTGACTGCGGGATTGTTCTGTTGCCAGATGCTCTGGACAACGCATGACCGCGAATGCTTTGCGTGCCGGAGATAGCGATGTATCCAAGGCGGCCCGCACGCTCGGTGGTAGCGCGCCAGCCTTCAACTCTGGTTGCCTGGAGGCGAATCCATTGTAGTTTCATTATAAAAACCCGTCAACAGCTGTTAGTTAGAAAACAAAGTCTTTTATAAATTGTGTCGGTCCTGAAAAGGACCTTTTTTGTAGCTACGACATTGTTTACTTAAAGCAGGTACTCGAACTGGTGACCCTCTGACGCGACACAGGCTTGGTAACGTCGAACGGTGTTTTGCCGAACTCTTTCAAAGATTCCTTGATGAGATTGGCGACATGTTGAATGCGATCTATTAATTCCTCTTCGTTTATAGGTGGTTCGCGTCTGGGTGGGTGAACTACAACCTTGAAGAACCTCCACAGGAAAAACACCGGTGGCGTGAGGTCTGGTGATCGCGGGGGCCATGTCCTATGAGCACGTCTGCCAATTACCCGGCTGTCGAAGAGTTCATTTAAATATCCGCGCACAGCGCGACTGTTACGTGCGGACGCCCCGTCATGCTGCAACCACATGCGTAGCCGTATGTCCAGGAGAACATCTTCCAGCAGGCTGGGTAGAGTTCCTTGCAAAAAGTAAAGGTAATTTGCCCCGATAAGTCGAGGAGGTAGACAGATCGCCCCAATTAGATGGTCACCCATAATGCCTGGCCAAAGATTGAACGAAAATCGTTCTTGGTGTCCGTGGACGTACGTGACGTGAGGATTTCCCCTTGCCCAGTCATGAACATTTCGAGTGTTGTAAAGGCCATCCCGATGGAAGGTGCACTCATCGGTAAACAACAAATTGGTGGGGAAGTCGGGATCTCGTGCAACACGTCGCAGAAACCACCGGCAAAACTCTAGCTTGTGTTCATAGTACGCCACAGGATTTAGGTCTTGGACAGGGTGGAAACCAAATGGGTGCCGGTCGTCATCCCTCAAATCCTTCCAGATTAACCGATGAGAGACTCCCATGTCGTGTACAACTGCTCGAGTACTTGTCGTAGGTGCTTCCTCGAAGCGCTCTAGCCGGCCGGTGTGGCCGTGCGGTTCTAGGCGCTTCAGTCTGGAACCGCGTGACCGCTACGGTCGCAGGTTCGAATCCTGCCTCAGGCATGAATGTGTGTGATGTCCTTAGGTTAGTTAGGTTTAAGTAGTTCTAAGTTCTAGGGCACTGATGACCAAAGATGTTAAGTCCCATAGTGCTCAGAGCCATCTGAACCATCTGAAGCGCTCGATAACAGTCTCTTCAAATGCAGCATCCAGTCGTGTTCGAGGTCTTCCAGCATCACCATGATATCCCGCTAACGAGCCTGTTTCGCCACATTGCCGATGAACTGCTGTAAACGTTTGCGGGTGTGGGTGGCGTCTTGCTGGGTACCGTTCCTCATACAAACGTCGAGCTTCATGCGCATTACCGTCGGCTAGTTCATAAACAAAAACCATATCTCGTTGTTCTTCAAACGAATACTGTGCCGCCATGCTTACTGTATGACTAAATCGCAGGTGACATGTGTGTGCTCCGAAGCTAAGCTTACTTGTGAATGCCTCTGACTAGAGGTGGAGACAAACGGCAAGACGTATTCGACACGTGCGCGTATCACGTTGGGGCAGTGAGGGGCTACGGACATTTGCATGTGTGAACCGACAACCACAGCGCTGCCATTCAAATTTTTCTCCACCTTGTATAACACGGTAACGTTAGATAATGTTACAAGGCACATCAGTTAATCATTCGTCCGTGCAACTGCTGAAGATCTTACCGATTCCCTTTAGGAAATATATGTTGATATGAACTCTCTACAGATGCCTCTCTGATATCTTTACGCCTATGGTACGGGTATCCGTAAGCCACCAAATGTAGTAATATCCATGGTTTGTGGCGGTAGGTAAATAAAAGAGAAGTATTAGCACGCGTACCTAAGTCCATCCATTTCTTATACGATAATTCTGTGTGTACTAGTAACCGATGACTCCTTCAAACGCGTATCAGTTTCGGCTTTTATTCCTTTTGGAAGAGCTGCATTAATGAACTTCGCCAAGGACCTAGAATCGCTACATTGAACATTAAAGTGACTTACTAATCATTTGAATGATAGAATATGAATATCATCCGTAAGTTGTCATTCTCTAAAATTTCTGATTAATAAAGAAATGGATGTTTCACCTGAAACATCTGGGAAAAGGGAAACTTATGAACATACAAGTTCCGAAAGAGATATAGAAGTGTATGTGAGCCGTGCACTGCTCGTGTTCAGGCCATTTATTGTTTGTCATCTTCAGTTACGGTACTGCCGCCTCGTTGCGTTATTCCATTTACCGGCATCACTAACTTCCTGCCTTATTTTCCCGTGAGCGGCAGCAGCAGCGCGTATCGATAAGTGCACTGTCGTACAATCTCTGGAGCGACTGATAGTATTTCCGGGTCGTCGTGTGTCTGCCAGTTGGCTGGAGACGGACCAGCAGTGAACTCGGGACGCAGCGGCAGTGAAGTTGGGGATGGAGCGCCGCTGAGGAGCGGACAGCCAGTGCTCGCCGACCGCTGGTGACACACATGAACTGTCCGACGGAGAGAGGTTGGAGCGGGACGACCGTTGGTTGGTCGTCTCATCGGCCGACGTAGGTTTGGTCCTTTCACCGTTTTCGGGCCTGGGCAGTTGGTCGGGTGGCGAGGAGCAGCGAGGAAGTCTCCGTGTCGCGTAGTCAGGCCAGAGCCGCTGGCGGCGTCCACGCTCGGACGGAGTGTGAGGGGCTGTTCCCGTTGCTACGAGTTCCGTGGCTCACCGATCCCGGACACGAAAGTTGAGTCTTTACTTAATCTACCCGCCAGCCCCAACTGTTCACAATGTGTCGTTTGGATTTCATTGTGGGCTGTTGGGACATTCCCGCGAGCAACAACGTGTGTTTTCAAGTTGGCGAAATTCTAGCAACCCTCCTGTGGAGTTTAACTTAACTTGATTATTTTTGAATTGAAGTGCACCAGCGGAATCTTCTGCCTTGTGGCCGTTAACGATCCAGTTACCTACCCTGGCCGTTGACGTAAATTCAGGCAGTGTATTTTCCTTGTGGTGTTGTGACTGTCCAGCATGGCGTGTAGTTTGATAGCTGAATGTGTAATTCGTTGTGGGCGCCGATACCTTCTGCGTTGTTCCATTGAACTCCCTGTTGTGTGCTGGTCGGGTGGAGTGGAAGATATCCTGTCACTTGGTCCGTTAAATGTCTGTTGGTTGGGTTGCCGTCGAATTTAGAATTGTTGGGCTGACTGCCTGTCTCACCGAAGTGAGCGTTAGTGTTTGAATTCCAGGCCGACCCTTGGAAACTTCTGAGCGCCGTTTGATGTGCTGTCTTTTTTTATTCGTCCGTGTTTTTTGTTTGTGTTTGGCTTCTAGCCGATTTTAAGTTAAATTTGTTTTGCCGTTAAGGCGTGAGGTTGTTTGGGCATCGGTTCCTGTATACACAGAATTTAAGAGGTCGTATAACAAATGGATGGACTTAGGTACGTGTGGCAATACTGCTCTATTATTTACCTACCACCACGAACCGTGGACATTACCGCCTTTGGTGGCTTACAGTTACCACAGTATATTACCATAGGCGTAAAGATATCAGACAGGCGTCTGTAGAGAGTTCATACTAACATACACAGGGGTAGTACATTGATCGTGACCGGGCCAAATATCTCATGAAATAAGCGTCAAAGAAATTTTAGAATAAGGGCTTCTGCCTTTTAAAATTCAAATTCTTGTTTTTCAATCTTAAGTGATTGGCATTCAGCTGGTTTTAAATTAAAGTTGTTTTGCTCTTGAGGCGCGAGACTGGCGCATTTAGCCGGGAATTAAGTTATAAAATTAATGTGTTGCTTGCTCTGTTTTTAATGTTTTCTTTACTCTTGTAATGTTTGTCAAATGAATAAAGTAGTATGTTCGAGTGCAACTGACAGCCACTCATTTTGGCCCGTTTCCACAAATTAAACTATCTGTCCTGTCCTGCGGGTATAGCAGGGGATCTCAGTGTTCACTGCAACTAACTATTGTAAAACAACTTGTAGTGAAGCTTGTCGAAATCTGTCGGCGTTGCACAGTTAGTGCTGGCGGAAGTTGGGTGTGTCATTAAGTTCGCAAAAAAATGCGTGCAAGCAAATCTTGATAGTAAGCCTTTTACGCGACCCAGATGAATGCTTCTCACTTGTTCTACGAAAGTAGTATTGTATTGTCATCGCGCTTCTCTATTAACTAATAACGAGCATTTAGTTATTCTCACACACAATCGGATCACTTATAACGCTTCTCAAGTCAAAAACACGTTTGTGTCAGTGCGAAATTGTGAAGAATTCAGCAAGAGATGCTACAAAAAGTGTAAATGACCCATTTGAAAAGCGAGTTGAGATCACATGGACGTTTAACAGAATTACGTCGAAATTATAATATTACTATACTTCTTTTTGGGAAACCCATGGAATGTGTCTGAAAAAAATCTCTTGTTAAATACCTGTAATGCAGCAACATATTGATCTAAAGAGATCACATACGTCAAGAAACTCGTCCCATTACCCGCAACGTGGCTTTCTTTCTTTACGAAACACGAACGATAAGCTGTTACATGTCAGTGTTTAGACCCATCAACCTTAGATATTTCTGACCTGAAGCTGGTACGTGTCAACTCTGGCGTCGGCGTTCTTATCCCTTCATACCAGTGAACGTAGACACATCATTGAAATAGTTCTTACAGGCTTGAGCAGAAGTTAGTTTCTTTTTAATATAAAACACCTACCTGGTACGGATATCTTAATATGAGGTACTTGATGAGTTAAATGATACACGCTGCTTATGAAAATACAGACTGCTCGAGAAAAAATTGAAATCGATTTTATTAAAAAAGACTATTACCACTGTAAATTTTTCAGGCTGTACAGGATAGCATTTCTCATATAGAATGTGTTAAATGTCTTGTAATATCTGAAAAATTATTGCATGTTCCAAATATCTTGTTAACTGTTTCCTTTCTTTAATATTCAGGGTCTTTCAAAATTCATGTTACGTTCTTCTAGGTGTTGTAGATGGGACTTAGACGAAGTTTTACGTAGGGATCTGTGGCGTCGATAGTTACGATGCCACAACGTAGGTGCACGTTCTCGTAAGTTGGCACTACGAGAGAAGACTGACTACGCCGACCACAGCGCCCTCTGGCCGACGCTGTGGAGCTCAGGGAGTGCCGTCTTGATTACGGCCCATTTCATCAAGAGCAGATGCCCTGGAAATATCGCTTCTACTACCGAGTGGACTAGCTTGCTATTGAGACTTTGTATTAGTTACGTTCAGTTAAAGTTTGGACAGCAACGAGTATTTGTTAGTTTTGAGATTATACAGAACAGTCATCCTAACTTCACAGGATTAGACATGGACTACGGCTTCACACCTACGTGCTCATCCCAGCCAAAGCTATGTATGCATTTGATATTTACTTATGTTTTTGACTCTATTAAAAGTGTTAAAGTTACAAGCAGTACCGAAGTGCTTCACCTCTCCTGCTCCTACTCGCTTCCTTCATTCTCGGTATACAGGGTGTTACAAAAAGGTACGGCCAAATTTCAGGAAACATTCCTCACACACAAATAAAGAAAAGCTGTTATGTGGACATGTGTCCGGAAACGCTTACATTCCATATTAGAGCTCATTTTATTACTTCTCTTCAAATCACATTAATCATGGAATGGAGAGCGTGGAGGCCATGGAATTGGTCCGCCTCTACCAATCCATCGGTCACCGAATCTGTTGTTGAGAAGCGTACGATCACTTCGACTGAAATGTGCAGGAGCTCCATCGTGCATGAACCACATGTTGTGTCGTACTTGTAAAGGCACATGTTCTAGCAGCACAGGTAGAGTATACCGTATGAAATCATGATAACGTGCTCCATTGAGCGTACATACTGACGAAACTAAAATGCAAATTAAGCGTTTCCGGACACATGTACACATAACATATTTTCTTTAATTGTGTGTGAGGAATGTTTCCTAAGAGTTTGGCCGTACCTTTTTGTAACACCCTGTATATTACAGAAGCAGTTCACAGGAGCAGACCCACGCTCCGCCTTTCCAGGCGGGATGCAAAAGAATCCATATCCGGAAACATCATCTAACGACGCTACGGAGCTGTGAGCACTTGTTCAGTAGAGGAGAAGTGTTTCACGGTAGCGAAGATGAACAAGTGCTCATAGCTTCTCAGGTACGCAATGTAGAACCCATATTTGGTTTATATTTTTTCTATGTTTTGGTCCACATTACCACCTCTGAAAGCTGCCTATCCTACAGTCTTAGCAATAATAGTACCAGTACATGTATTCTACTGTCAGAGGTATCAGAACCGTTTTCGCTTATAACTTTCGAACGTTCGTTTCCGGTAGAGGATATTTACCTTTAATTGATACGTTTATCCTTCTCCATAGGCGTAGAAAATATGTAACATAACCACGGAAACACCCTGTATATACATACATTTACAGGTATCGATGTTTAGGACTCTGACGCTCTGTAGAGCCGTTGGATGATTTTTCCGGATATGGGTTTCTATGTAAAACTTAATTTAATAAGTACTCTCTACAACCTCTAGAAGTGTGTAATATGAATTGTGAAACACCCTGTATCTCATGTAAGTTAATACATGTTGTTGGACTCAAGACCAATTCTAGGTCTTTATGTCGATTACTTGCGATACCCAAATATTAATACAAACCATTATTTATGCATGACTCTTGACGCCTGAACTCCTACTTTGGTAAGAAAACTCATCAATGTGCGGTGCTTAGGCGTACGAACATCTATGTAGTACAGTTAGGAAACCCAGGATGGAGTTGTGAGGGTAGCTCATGATTTGGGTGATGGCATGATCTGTGTTTCTGGTAACGAACCAAAAAGTGTCATATGTCTTCTTGTAACATCTAACATCCTAACTAAAGTTTTGGGCAAGGTTTTGAACTTTTTCTTTCTCTCAGGCAACAAAATTCTTGCATCTCAAATTTTTGTATATCCCTAGCGATTTTGCTTACTTTCGTATAAACTTTTTAATTTTTTATATTGTTGTTATTTTATTATGATTTTCCTAAGAATTGATATATTTTACTATGTAATTTTATCTGTAGCGATTTCGATTTATCAGCATTTGAGCTCCAACGACCGTAAGGTAGTCCGTAGAGAACCAAATATTAACAACATTAATTATAACTTCACTGAACCATTCAATGAACACCTGTAGGAACTGCCTGAAATGATTGTTTGTCATGCAGAAACATTTTTTGACTGAGGTATGAATTTAGTGCAACTACTTTTCAGGGGAACGCCCGGGATGTCACTACTTTATCTTCTGATATTACAGCTACAACCCATATAGCTATTGACAGAGTGTCGTAAACTAATTTGTGTGTGCTATGATGTGTTTAAGATGTTAACATAATTAAACAACGAAGTTTCAGACAGTGTGCACCAAAATTCTTTTAAAACAACTACGATAGGCGGAATACGAAAATTATATAATAATTATGCATCAAATGGCTGATCATTCAATTCCCAGATTGAGCACTGTATTTCAGATGGCCACTATGTGAATTATAGCGACGTTCAGATACTAGCTACGGCAGCATCTTACGAGACTTTGTGGTTGTAGAAGCAGTAGAAGTATGAATAATAGACAACCTAATCAACAGAGATGCCGTTTCAGAGATTGTATTTGATTTTCATTCTGAGTTGCCACCGAAGTTTTGAATGAACAGCCATCTGACAAATAATTGTTCTAAATTTGCGTCTTGTGTTGTATTTTAAATTATGGCTGGTGTATCTTATGATTCTTCCCTGTTTAACTGCGTTGGCGACTCAGAAAATAAATACCGCTGCTCTGAGAAGGCAGTTAGCGATGTACCTAGACAATGGCTGCACGGTTTGTAGCTGCAATATCGAAATGATATGGCAACGGCGCAGTTCTAATACTTGCTGGAGTAATGTAAACTGGAAAAATTTTATGTTAAAAATTTATTTCAACACATGAAGTAGTTGAGAAAACTTCCATATTACGCCATTTCTATTCATTTCTATTTATAGCTATCTACATCTTCATCTACAACTACATTTATACAACCCATTGTACCAGTTATAAAGGCTTTTCTCGTTCCAGTCACATATGGAACGCGGAAAGTGTGACTATTCAAATACCTCTGGAGGTGCTGTAATTAATCTAACCTTGTCCCCACGATCCCTATGGGAGCAATATGTTAAGGTTGTATTATGTTCCTAGAAAACCATCAAAACCGGTTCTTGAAACTTTGTAAGCAGTCTTTCTCGGGTTAGTTTGCGTCTGTCTTCAATTGTCAGCCACTTACGTTCTTTCAACATCTCTGTGACTCTTTCCTGCAGGTCAAACAAACCTGCGACCTGCCCTTCTCTGTGTACTTTCTCTTATTTCGTAGCGGCCCACACACTTGAGCAGTAATATAGAATGGGTCGCTAGAGCGCTTTGTAAGCGATGTCATTTGTAGACTGTTTGCATTTCAGTAGTATTCTACCAATAAACCGAAGTCTGCCACGTGCTTTACCCGCGGTTGAGGCTGCGTGATCATTCCACATCATCTCCCTACTGTTACATCCAGGTATTTGTATGAGTGTACCGATTCCAACAGTGGCCCATTGATACGTTTTCTCCTTTTGTGAAATGCACAATTTTACATTTTTTAACGTTCAAAGCATGTTGACAATATGAGCACAATTTTGAAATCTGATCAAAATCTGAGTGAAAATATGTGAAACTTCTTTCAGACTACTGAAAATTTGTGAAACTTCTTTCAGACTACTTCACTGCAGGTAACTGCTTCATCTGTGAAAAGTATGAGGTTATTATTAATATTTTCCGTAAGTTGATTAACCGGGGTTGTAAGAGAAGGCCGTGCGCAGGATCGCGGTTTGGATGGGTTTTGGTGCTAGGTTCCTCTTTCAGCTAGGGATGCGAGATGAAAAGTTGGTTTACTGCAGACCGGTGGCCATTTGCACAGCCATTTGACCACGTGTTTTACTGTAGCTACGTTACAGTACACTAATCAAGGCTTGAACGACGAACCGCAGCTAGCACCCAGGGAAATTGTGCGAATCGATTAATCCTTTTGAAAAATGAATATAACTGGGCTGAAATTCATGCTGAAATAATGGCACCGTGGTCAGGCCTGCACGGTAGCTCAGCGTAATCGGTGAGAGGGTTTCGCTACCCTCTGTAATAAAAAACTGAGTGAGCGGATGAACGAACTACCTGAACGAGTGTCATCGGACGTCTAAGACGAAAAAACTCAACGAAAAAAAAGGTGTAGTGGTCTTTGAATCAAAACGTCTTCGGTCCTGGTTTCGAATCCCGCCGCTGCTTAAATTTGGATTAATAACCAGCATTGGCGGCCGAAGACTTCCAGCATAAGAAGTCATTCTCATTCTGCCAACGGCCTTGTCAAAGAGGGCGGAGGAGCAGACTGAGGTTCAGGGCACTCTCTTGTCCTAGGGGTGCGAAACTGCCCCTAAAGGCGGAAGAGTGAGCAATGATCAACGGCATGAAGAAGCAGAAGGCAATGGAAACCACTGCATTAAAGACACGTAACGTATATCCTCAGGACATGTGGCCTGTATTTGAAGAGGTGCCATGATGATCTCTCCATTGGCAAAAGATTCAGGAATAGTCCCCCATTTGGATCTCCGGGAGGGGACTGCCAAAGAGGAGGTTACCACGAGAAAAATATTGAGTAATCAACGGAAGGATAACATTTTACAAGTCGGCGCGTGGAATGTCAGAAGCTTTAAGGTGGTAAGGAAACTAGGACATCTGAAAAAGGGAAATGCAAAGGCTCAATCTAGGCATAGTAAGGGTTAGTGAAGTGAAGTGGAAAAAAGACAAGAGATTTCCGGTCTCATGAGTATAGGGTAATATCAACAGAAAATGTTATAACGGGAGTCGGATTCGCTATGAATAGGAAGGTAGGGCAGAGAGTGTGTTCCTGTGAACGGTTCAATGACAGAATCGTTCTTATCAGAATCGACAGCAAACCAACACCGACAACGATAGTCATACATATGCCGACGTCGCAAGCTGAAGAGATAGTGTATGAGGATGTTGAAAAGGTAATACAGTATGTAAAGGGGGATGAAAATCTAATAGTCATGGGGGACTGTAATGCAGTTGTAGAGGAAGTAGTAGAAGAAAAGGTTACAGGAGTATATGGGCTTAGGCCAAGGAATGAGAGAGGAGAAAGACTAATTGAGGTCTGTAACAAGTTTAAGTTAATAATAGCGAATATCCTGTTCAAGAATCACCAGAGGAGGAGGTATATTTGGAAAACGTCGGGTGACACGGGAAGATTTCAGTTAGATTACATCATGGTCAGACAGAGGTTCCGAAAGCAGATATTGGAGTGTAAGGCGTACCCAGGAGCAGATATAATCACAATTTAGTAGTGCTGAAGAGTAGACTGAAGTTTGAGACATTAGTCAGGGAGAATTAATACACAAAGAAGTGGGATATGGAAGTACTAAGGAACGACGAGATACACTCGAAGTTCTCTAAGGCTATAGATACAGCAATAAGTGCATCACAGAAGTTGGGAAGGAAAACATAGGTACAAAGTAGGTAACTGCGAAGAAACCATGGCTAACAAAAGAAATACTTCAGTTGATTGATGAAAGGAGGAATTACAAAAATTTTCCGAGAAACTCAGGAATACAGAAATATAAGTCGCTGAGGAATGAAATAAATAGGACGTGCAGGGAAGCTAAGACGAAATGGCTGCAGAAAAAATGTGAAAGCATCGAAAAAGAAATGATTGTCGGAAGGACAGACTCAGCATACAGGAAAGTCAAAACAATCTTCGGTGATATTAAAAGCAAGGATGGTAACATTAAGACTGCAACGGGAATTTCGCTGTTAAATGCAGAGGAGAGATTGGGTAGGTGGAATGAGTACATTGAAAGCCTCTATGAGGGGGAAGATTTGTCTGATTGATAGAAAACGAAACAGGAGTCGATTTAGAAGAGATAGGGGATCCAGTATTAGATTCAGAATTTAAAAGAGCTTAAGGTCAAATAAGGCAGAAGGGATAAATAACATTCCATCAGAATTTCTAAAATGGTTGGAGGAAGCGGCAACAAAACGACTATTCACGTTGGTGTGTAGAATGTATGAGTCCGCTTACATACCATCTGACTTTCGGCAAAGCATCATCCACAAAGTTCCGAAGACGGAAAGAGCTGATATGTGCGATAATTATGGCACGATAAGATTAACAGCTCATGAATCCAAGTTGCTGACAGAAATAATATACAGAAGAATGAAAAAGAAAATTGAGGATGCGCTAGATGACGATCAGTTTGGATTTAGGAAAGGTAAAGGCACAAGAGAGACAATTCTGACGTTGCGGTTAATAATGGAAGCAAGACTAAGGAAAAATCAAGACACGTTCATAGGATTTGTCGACGTGGAAAAAGCATTCGACAATGTAAAATGGTAGGAGATATTCGAAATTCTGAAAAAAGTAGGTTTAAGCTACAGGGACGTCTAGAGAATGTGATGCATCTACAATAGGAAGTATCCGAATGTAGGTATATATCTATAATTGGAATGCATCCTAAATTTTAGCAGCATGTTGTGTCATATCGAACAACATGTTACATGCCACGTTGGATGACACGATGGCATGTGTCATGTTATACGACATGACATCGTGTATCCTGTTACTTCACTTGACGCTATTCATGGATACCAATAATTACAACTAAAAAACCGCGAATATGTCAAGATGTTTCGATTTAAATGGTTTTGAAACTGCTAGATTAGTCTAAAAGAAAGTTGGCTTCTTTTACATCCTTAGTTCTGCCCAGGACGGATTGGCCTTTTTTGCGCTATGATAGCAGCATTTTTCATTCTGGTACACAAGGTGACCAGCAAAGGATGAACACACTTTCTTGGGGTACGTCAGAAGTTACGTCAACATCTGTCGATGACTCCATCCAAGTGATCTTGCTGCGTCATCTATACCAGAAAACTACTTAAACCAGTCACAAATTTCCGTTGGGACCTCGAACCATCCTACTGTTGATATTAAGTGTAGATGTGGTACTGATTTAAACTGCTCTTCGGAAGCCGAGAAATACTGCATCTACCTGACTGCCTTGATCCATGGCATTTAGTATATCATGTGAGAAAAGTGGGAGTGGGGTTTCACATGATCGTTGTTTTTTTTTTCGAAATCGACACTGTCTGGCATGGTGGATCTCATTCTGTTGGAGATACCTCATTGCGTTTGAGCTCAGAATATCTTCTAAGATTCTATAACAGTTTTGTGGATCACTTCTGCTACCCGTCTTGCAGAAGGCGTCACCTGCGCTTACTACCAACTACCGGGAATGGTTTTTCGTTCTAGGGGTCTATGACAGATTGTGGTTAACAGAGGGGCAACTCCACTGCAAATTGGGTGTATAATATGGCAGGGATTCCAAGAGATCCTGGTAATTTGTCCAGTTTCAACGATTGCCGCTATTTTTTTAACGCCAGTGACAGTAATAACTATTTCACTTACCTTTTTAATGGTACGAGAATTTAATTAGGACACTACTGCTGGTTTTTTAAGGATCTTTTGAAAATAGAGTTTAACATTTCTGCTTTTGCTTTGTTACTCTCAGATTCAATTCCCATTTCATCCGTGAATGACTTTGGTACCTTCACATTCGGCCATAATTTCGTTGGGTTTTGTGCAAGACCTTTTGACAATTTCTGTTACGTAGTCGCTGAAGGCTTCACGCATTGCCCTCTTGACAGCCCAACGCATTTCATCCAGCATCTCCCTATCTGTAGTTCCATGCATTGTTTTTTTGCTATCTTGGGATATGAAAGTACTGCTTCTTTGGTTACTTTCCTGAACATACGAATTCTTCTACTTGGTTAAGTTGTCCTTGCACCTTGGTATTCGTTGGTGTTGTAACTGCCTAATAGTCACTGATACCAGGCTCCATTGAGACGTCCTCAAAGATGGCAGCACTATTTGTTGTGAACAGATACAGTTATAATTTTTTGTGCACCCTTGATGCTGTATTGCCCAAAAAATCTCGCATATAACTTCGATTGCTATCTCAGTGGATTTAAATTTCTTATCTACTGCAATAAATACACCACATCGGTATCCTATTAACCTATCTTTCGATAAACGTTTAAATCTTCGCCTAAGATCTCGCTGCTGTCAGCTTCAATTAGTAACCAGCTTTCTGTTGTGAGCTTCATCGCTTTTTAGGAGCACTTCAAAAACTACTACTTCATTGCAAATGCTTCAGCAGGTAACAACTACGATTTTAATACTCTTGCATGTGAAGGAGGGGGGGCTTTTCATTGGATGTCACACTGATACTTCTGGCCTCTCTACATCTGGACTGGATGAAGAGTAGACTACTCTAAAAGACCCTTGTGAGCATACATTTGAACTGCTTCCCCTTTACACAGGAGGTAGCACCTTTCCCAGCAGAAGTAATGTATCTCACTCGCTCAGTTCCAGTTTCAGTGGAAGACAGCACCTGGAACTCTTTTACATGGTGAATGGGTGCAACATCCTGAGATCTCTCTGGTTCCCGTCTCCCCTCTGCAAGATGCCACTCACAGTCAAGTGGACGAGTCATTATGGATTCTGTATTTCCTGCAGAGAGACGGTATACGCAGGTGAGGATACTACTTGAGGTGTCTTTGGTACGTCTTGTGCGTGGTTCTTGGTAAGCCTCACAACACACCCATTCTGAATCGCTTCCAATCGCCTGACGGTAGTCTGGGCGATTTTTAGTTGATTATCAATAGCAATCAACTCATTCGCTGCAAATAGCAAACACAGTTTGGCTGCAGTACGTCTGGTTTAGTATTTTACAGAACAGTAGACGATTACGGTGTACCTCGTTCAATATTTTACAGAACAGTAAACATGTTACTTTAAACTGAGCCAGCTGATTTAATTTATGAGTCCGATAAGCTAGAAGTTCTGACACTCCATTCCTTTTCACGTTCGTCAGACATCAGCAAAAACACCCTGTGAGTGCGTTAGTGTCTATAGAATAAATAACTGATGTTAGGAATGGACCCTTATTCTATGACAGAGCACATCAGTGTTCAACTCTACACAATTTGTTCAATTTCAGAATTATTTTCAAAGAAGTACACGAATTTACATAGATTGTGACATGAAACTTACAGGACAGTTGTTAATATAACGCATCACTTGCTGTTAGTAGAAATAACACTGACCACAACAATATCAAATTTAAATAGAACGTTCTCTAAAAGATTATTCTTACTGCTACACCGTGAAGTTGGCCAACATAACGACAAATCATCCGAATCCGGTTCTAAGTTCGATACTATTTAGGATGACAATCAAGTCTACAAAGGATGGCTAGTTTTCGTGACAAGATGAGCAAAAGATTACTCAAGGTTGATAGAGTTCATAGTGGACGTAAGCTGGTGAACCAACAAGTTGTAATGCCCTTTTCTTAACTAATTTGTGCCTAATTTTATTCTGAGAAGCTCAGTAATGTATGAAAATACCAAGTGAAGCGAAGTTGGACAGTAAGAAACTCTTTAGCGCGCAAACCCCGCAACGATAGTCGTTGTGAATCTTTGAGTATCGTCTCAAAAAAAAAAAAAACCAATTGATTTATTAAGAAAAAAGAGGACTGTTAATCTGTACTGCTAGGCCGTCCCTCAGAACGTATTGTTACATTTGATGAAAATTGATATTGTAGTGATAAAACAGAGTAAAGTATGTGTAAGAGTTGCCAAACATTTATGTATGCAAATTTTCTGGAAGTGAAAAATAGAAATATCTTGTTTTTGGAAAAGGAGGTGAACTTCATTGTGGTCGCCGTCTATCAATCGGCAGAATTGTAAGTGTAAAAAGTTCACTAAAATACAGGAAAAGAAATGCATTCTCTATAGTTTTCATTCAATACGTATCAACCTCTCATAATTTCTTAATTACAGTAATTGGATTATGTTCTTGTACAATAGTACGATGCTGAACTCCACTGACCAATTTTGATGCAGCGGGACGTGTAGCTAGAAGGAACTTTGTGTGCCAAGCAATCTCCTTTCCTCACGAAAAGCAGATTGCTGTTTGATCTTATTTACTTACAACAGTGGTCCCTTAGGTATGATAAGCTACGAAAAGTTGGGCTCAAAGCTGTCTGCAATACTGCCAAGTAACCAACAGAATCGTACTTTAAATCTTAAAGAACAATAACTTCCTCCAAATTATAATACATCACCAACTGGTGCAGAAGCTGATCGTTTAAAAAGGCTGCAACCAAAATTCAGGTACAAGTTACGACTTAAAGTCTCAATCAAAACCAATCTCTCTCTCTCCAAACACATATATAAATATTCATATTATTAAGACAAAAATCATTTTATAAAGTTTACGCCTCTGTCAGCGGCAATTAAATTTTAGCTGAGATGTGCTGTCAGCTGCATGGCTGCTCTCGCCCTCTGAAAATCCTATAAAAAGCTAATCAAAATTTATACCGATTTTATCAGCTAAAACTGTCCTACGTTTCTCTTTAGGCGAGAAAACATGCACTCATCCCCAGTTTGGAAAATATGGCGATATACACGTGCATAGATGGTGCAGTGTGTATACTTCATGTCCTCTCAGGTCTCGCAATGCCCTCTCAGTTCTCGCAATAACAATTAACTACGTGGCTATTTCGTTTGTCTTCTATCAAAGCTCAACGACTCTTCAGCTAATTCCAAGCTGACTGTCAGCCAAAGTGAACGCAGTGTTCACACAAAATTCCTCTTTTGGCATCGTACAGAGCGTGATGCGCTCTCGTCTTCACTTGACGCTCGTTCAGAGGAGAGTCCTCGCAGTTTTCGGTATTGTCTCTTTCGTAGCAAACTGTCTCCCCACCTGTGTCGTTTCATGCTTCACCTCATGGCTTTTTCAAACCAATGGGAGAATTCCTTTCATTTTGTGGAAATTACCCCAGACAATCGCAAAGGCCTACCTTTAAACTGCGTCGAAATATCGCAGCTTTTACTCCTTCGGAGTTTATTTCAGCCAATCGAACATTTTGTGCTCGCTACTGACGCCTAAATGTTACAAGCATCCATCACGTGCATACCACGGGTCTTTCACGTGATCAGCTGCATTGTTGATCTGTCTGTATCCATCTGCGCCGCTACCTGCTCCGCTCAATGTATAGCCTGGCGCGTTCGTTGTCCGTCTCGCTACAGGTCACCAACCCCTTTTTTAGAAGCGTTCCATTGTACGCGTGCCGTGGTGGTGTAACTTGCATCTGCCCCCAAACTAACACGTTTCCTCCAGTAGCTTTTTTCACCTTTTGCTCAGTGACATGCAGGATTTGGGTTCGGCGTGTTAATACCATAAAATTGAGTGTCATCCCTTTGAGTTGCATAATGTACATTTTGAGAGGAAAATCTGCTAATTATTGCTGAAGTATGTCAGGTAACATTCATGTACTTGTTACGACACATAATCTCTCATGTAAGGTGCGAAATTGACGTTCATTCAATCTGTCACCTTACAAAGTATTATCAGAACGAAAGTGATGTAGAACTACAGCGATTTAGAACCAAAACCTCAGCTTGTGACAGCGGCATGTATACCTGAACTATCATTGTCAGTGTTGGTTTGCTGTCGGTTCTGATAATAACAACCCTGTCACTGAACTGTTCACAGTAACCTAGTCTCTGCCCTACCTTCCTATTCATAACGAATCCTACGCCTGTTATACCATTTTCTGCTGCTATTGATATTACCCTATACTCATGTGACCAGAAATCCTTGCCTTCTTTCCGGTTCACTTCACTGACCACTGCTGTATCTAGATTCAGCGTTTGCATATCCATTTTCAGATTTTCGAGCTTCCCTATCCCATTTAAGCTGACATTCCACGCCCCGACTCATAGAACGTTGTCCATTCGTTGATTATTCAATCTTTTTCTCATGGTAACCTCCCCCTTCGCAGTCACCTCCTGGCGATCCAAATGGGGAACTATTCCAAAATCGTTTGCCAATGGAGATATCATCATGACATTTCTTCAATTTTGGGCCACATGTCCGGTGGATAAACGTTATGTGTCTTTAATGCAGTGTTTTCAATTGCCTTCTGCATCCTCATGCCGTTGATCATTGCTGATTCTTCCGCCTTTAGAGTCAGTTTCCCACCTCTAGGAGAGGTGAGTGCCCTGAGCCTCTGTTCGCGGGCAAGTGCTCTACCGACTGAGCTACCCAAGCACGACTCACGCCCCGTCCTCACAGCTTAAATTTCGCCAGTACCTCGTCTCCTACCTTGCAAACTTTACAGAAGCTCTCCTGCGAACCTTGCAGAAGTTTGGAAGGTAGGAGACGAGGTAATTGCGGAATTAAAGCTGTGAGGACGCGGCGTGAGTCGTGCTTGGGTAGCTCAGTCGATAGAGCATTTGCCCGCGAAAGGCAAAGGTCCCGAGTTCGAGTCTCGGTCCGGCACACAGTTTTAATCTGCCAGGAAGTTTAATATCAGCCCACACTCCGCTGTAGAGTGAAAATTTCATTCTAGAAACAACCCCCAGGCTGTGGCTACGCCATGTCTCCGCAATATCCTTTCTTTCAGGAGTGCTAGTTCTGCAAGGTTCGCAGGAGAGCTTCTGTAAAGTTTGGAAGGTAGCAGACGAGGTACTGGCGGAATTAAAGCTGTGTGGACGGGGCTTGAGTCGTGCTTGGGTAGCTCAGTCGGTAGAGCACTTGCCCGCGAAAGGCAACAAGAAAAAGTGTAACATAATTTGACGGTACTTCTATGCTCGCGGAGATGTACACTCAGAGACAAAAGTCATGGGATAGTAATACACACATACAGTATGTGATCAAAAGTATCCTGACAACCCACCAAGAAAATGTTTTTCATATTAGGCGCATTGTACTGCCACCTACAGCCAGGTGCTCAATATCAGCGACTCAGTAGTCATTAGACTTCTTAAGAGAGCAGAATGGGGCGCTCTGCAGAACTCACGGACTTTGAACGTGGTTAGATAATTGGGCGTCACTTGTGTTATACGTCTGTGCGCGAGATTTCCACGCTCCTAAGCATCCCTAGGTCCACTGTTTCCGATGTGATACTAAAGTGGAAATGTGAAGCGACACATACAGCACAAAAGCGTATAGGCCTTCCTCGTCTGTTGACTGACAGTCCGCCGACCGTCGAAGAGGGTCGTAATGTGTAATATAGGCAGACATCTATCCACACCATCACACAGGAAGTCCAAACTGCATGAGGATCCACTGCAAGTACTCTGACAGTTAGGCGGGAGGTAAGAGAACTTGGATTTCATCGTCGAGCGGCTGCTCATAAGCTACACATCACGCCGGTAAATGCCAAACGACGCCTCGCTTAGTGTAAGGAGCGTAAACATTGGACCGTTGAACAGTGGACAAACGCTGTGTGGAGTAGCGAATCACGGTACACGATGTGGCGATCCGAGGCAGAGTGTGGGTATGGCAAATGCCCGGAATGTTTTGGAACGCCGACTTCGTGCCACTCCTCACCGACCGACGTCGATACCTCTCCTCAGTGCAGCACTCCGTGAAGAATCGGTTGCCATTTCCCAAGAAACCTTCCTGCACCTGATTGAACGTATGCGTGCGAGTGGAAGCTGTCACAAAGGCTAATTGTGGCCCAACACCATATTGAATTCCAGCATTACCGATGGCGGACACCACGAACATGAGTCATTTTCAGCCAGGTGTCCGGATACTTTGGATCAAATGGCTCTAAGCACTGTGGGACTTAACATCTGCGGCCATCAGTCCCCTAGACTTAGAACTACTTAAACCTAACTAACCAAGGACATCACACACATCGATGCCTGAGGCAGGATTCGTAGCTGCCACCGTAGCAGCCGCGTGGTTCCGGACTGAAGCACCTAGAAACGCTCGACCACAGCGGCCGGCTGCTTTTGATCACATAGTGTATATAGCTGGTGGTGTTACATAATGGTATGTGCTGTGTTTATATGGATATCACTGGGTCATCTGGTCTAGCTGAACCGATCATTCACTGGAAATGTTTACGTTGGAGACTGTTTGTACCAAACAATGATTCAATTTTTATGAAAATGCGTCTTGTCACCGGGCTACATTTGTTCGCACTTGGTTTGTAGAACATTATGGACCATTCGAATGAATGATTTGGTCACCCAGATCGCCTGAAGTGAATCTTATCGATATGTCCTGTACTTGCAATACTTTCGAATAATGGGCGCCTATATTTCTGCAGGGGACTTCCAACGACTTGTTCGGTCTAAATTATTCCATTCCATTATGACAACGTGCTGCAGCAGCCACTTTCGAATTATTTCAGAATAAAAACAATCTTGGCTGCGAAATTATTTAATATCAAATAATTTTGCAACTAAGAGTGTTTTTATTCTGAAATAAGCTGTTGATTCTTACCACTTTGAGCTGCTGCTCTATGCCGGGTGAAAGGATGTCCGACACTATATTAGGAGGCATCCCATGATATTTTTTCACTCCAGTGTAAATGTTTGCTAATCGTTTAACTGAGGCTGAGCGCGGGTACCAGCCCAGTATTCATTTAGTCGGATGTTGGAAGCCACCCTAAGAACACATCTCCTCTGATCGGCACACCGACCGTCGTCGTTAATACGATCTGGGGCTAGTTCGCCTCCCCAAATCCTGCAAGCTGTGTGCTAACGAATGCGGTTATCCAGGCGGGTCTTAGCAAAGCCTAAACTGATTTAGGTAAATCGTGCATCACCTAAATCGAAGCAATGTTGGTGCAAAATGTAATCCTGCAGTCATTTTCCTCCGTCCTTAACATTAGACTTTATTTAATACAAGCACCTGTCGTTTCCATGGATGTGAAGTTACAAGCGAATATTAAGACAGAAGTTTTGTTGTCGTATTTATTCGAAGCTGCCTGCTAAATATCTCTACAGTTACATTTCTTGCATTCCTCATTCACGTTATTTGCATTGTGGATGAGCATTTGCAAGCCTTTGCTTATTATATTTTGTTTTTTACTCCACAAACTGAATATTTTCTGTTATTTCGTTTTCGTAATGCGAAAACCACTCCCTTCAAGTTACCGCATCACTAATTTCACACCTTTTGACGTGTTAGCCACGCCAAACGGGCGTGCGTTCCTTGTACACATTTCACGTCGATTTTATAAGATATACAGACTCTACTGTATTCGTCTTTGCCGCGCTAATGTAAGGGGACACCAAATCAGCTAAGTTACAAAATGTGCGCGATTCGTGCGTTTGTTTAGTTATATTTATGTATACGAGCCACTTCCGATATTTCTTTTGTCCCCGAGTAAAGTCGCGTACGTCACATAAAATTATTCGGGAAATTGGGACCAAGAAGTGGACGTAACTTTTAAACGTGCTTTTCGTGATGATTTTATCAAAACTCGTTCGGGTATTTTTATGTATTGAATAGTACTATACCGTCAATGGAAAACATAATCTTTGCTTTTCAGAAACGTGGTATATTGTGCTAGATTATATCGTCAATTGTAAATTTAACCTGGGTTTTCAAAAACTTCTTACTGCAGTATCCTCGTTAATAATCAACAGTCCCCTAATTTAGTTACACATTTATGTTAAAAAAGTATATTTGGACACTTGTAGAGTTTCGTAAATTACAAGTGTTTTACATAATCGGTTTCGTAATAAATCGGAGTTTGTGTTTTGCAGCTCCTATAATAAGAAACATACAGTTTTGGTTAGTTTCGGTAGCAGGTTTAGGCTATAGCGAGAGACGGGTCACGTACAATATGTATAACAGCCAAGAGGAAAATGTAAGAGTGGACGACCAAGAACGAAGTGCTCGGATAAAAAGGATGTAGGACAAGGATGTAGCCTTTCGCCCCTACCGTTCAATCTGTACATCGAGGAAGCAATGATGTAAATAAAAAGAAAGGTTCAGGAGTGGAACTTAAGTTCAAGATGAAAGGATGTCAATGATACGAGTCGCTGATGACATTGCTATCCTGAGTGAAAGTGAAGAAGAATGACGTGGTCTGCTAAACGGAATGAACACTCTAATGAGTACAGATTATGGACTGAGAGTAAATAGAGGAAAGACGGAGGTAATGAGAAGTAGTAGAAATGAGAACAGCGATAAACTTAACATCAGGATTGATGGTCACGAAGTAGATGAAGTTAAGGAATTCTGCTACCTAGGCAGCAAAATAATCAATGACGGACGGACCAAGGAGGACATCAAAAGCAGACTGGCAATGGCAAAAAGGGCATTCCTGGCCAATAGAAGTCTACTAATATCAAATATCGGCCTTAATTTGAGGAAGAAATTTCTGAGAATGTACGTTTGGAGTACAGCATTGTATGATACTGAAACATGGACTGGGGGAAAACCGGAACGGAAGAGAATCGAAGCATTTGAGACGTGGTGCTACAGATGAATGTTGAAAGTTAGGTGGGCTGGTAAAGTAAGGAATGAGGAGGCTCTGCGTAGAATTGGAGAGGAAAGGAAGATGTGGAAAACACTGATAAGGAGAAGGGACAGGATGATAGGATAATCTGTTAAGACATCAGGGAATGACTTCCATGGTAGTAGAGGGAGGTGTAGAAGTCAGAGATTGGAATACATCCAGCAAATAATTGAGGACGTGGGTTGCAAGTGCTACTCTGAGATGAAGAGGATGTCACAGGAGAGAAATTCGCGGCGGGCGCTTCAAACCATTCAGAAGACCGATGAAAAAAAAAAAAAAAAAAAAGCTCTAAGACCTGTCTCTAGCGTTAGTTCATGTCTCTTCAGCACGCATCCTATCTTGCAGGTTGTTGCTCCACAGTATGGAATGAATACAGCTAGCTTGGCTTCCTCCGCGGATTCACGAGGCATCTTTCGTCGGTGGTGCTTAAAGCTTTAGCAATTTTTCTCTTGCTGTAATCATTTTCTCCGAACGCGGGCTTTTGAAATGCTGAAATTCAGATCCTAGATGGTTGTCGTCAAAAATAATCTTTGCTCTGTGTACTAACGTGTTCAGTGCCGCTTTCTTGTGTACAGGGTGGAGAAAACTTTTGACGTTTAATTATCGGTCAGTGTGCGCAGATTTCCTGTACACTGAATGACAGTGGCTGAATATTGCCTAGAAAAGGGTCATAAAAAGAAAATAAATAAGAGTTTTGCTTCAAACAACATCACACTGGGATTCTGTTACCAAAGAAGCGACCGAAATTAGAATAAACAGAAACAGTTTTAACAGAGACTAAGGGTATACACGTAGCAGGGCATGAGGCGGACATTGTACATCCAGCGAAAACAATGATATAGGGCCGACGCATTTAGGGACGCGGGAGCGGCAGTTTCAAAGGTGGCGCCGACCACTCGTGCCATATGACGTCACTCGCTCCCGCAGATGGACGGAGCCGCCAGTAGTTGTCCAAGGTTCCAGACGCTGCCATTACGTTTATATAAGCAGAACACCGTGCCAGCCCTGGCAGCCAATGAGTTCAACTCCTGGTGACGAATGGCGGACGCATCTACCGAAAGTTCGAGTGTTTTATTCGAAATGACGCGGCTTGTAAACTGAGAAGATTTTATTGATTTATGAAAGACTCTGAGGATACATATGTACACTTCTGTGGCTGTAGATATCAGTAGGTTTTCCAGTCTGGGAGACCCCAAGGATTTAATAGCTTGATCGCAGTTTAAAGCTGAGCCTTTGGTGGAAGCCTTCAGAAAAATATTGATTACTTATCCCACTATCAATCAGTCTAACCCAGCATGGAGATTAGTGGGGGAAAAAGTTTGTGCTGAGTGTATGTCAGTGGGCATTACATTCCTTTGGCTGAACATCAAGAAGACTTCAAACAGATAACAAATAGTCTTCTTCGTGACACCTCAGAGGTGTTGCTGGGTTTTCGACCAAAAGATTGTACAAGAGATTTTTCCCCACAATTACGATCACCAGGAATCACTAATTTGAGAAGAATGGCGCATGATAGCCTAAAAAGGGTTGCATAAGCCAGAGAGGTGGAGAATGACTGTCACTTGGGATTCACAACCCATAGGCTGGGTTACCTCGTTTCAAAACACCAGCTGTACTAGGGTTTGATTAAGAAATCATTCTGATAGTCTCTTCGAGGTGGCCAGGCTTGTGAATGCTAATGCTATGGACTGGGCAGTGTCTTAAACCAACACAATGACTGGCGTATCTCACGTAATTTCATTTAAAACATTTTTGAAGAGATGACCTTGCCATGTAAATGTGGGAACATTTACGTTGCTGGACATAAAGCAAATACAGGGTGTACATAAAGTCCGGGATCACTTTCAATTATTTATTGCACAATAACTAAACATTGTACAGATGTCATACATATCGCATTTTGAAGAGAAACTTTGAAAGTATTTTTTTATTTTATTTTTTTACAAACATTCAATATGCAGACCATGAGTGACCCGGCAGACGTCAATATAGTAATCGAATTCTTGCCGTACCCGTCCAGCATGGCATCGTCAACTGTGGGAGTCGCTTCCCGTGTTCTCTCCCGCATCTCTGCTACATCACGTCATAGGGACGGTACATACATCAGATCTTTAATGTGTCCCCACAGAAAAAAGCCACACGAAGTGAGATCTGGTGATCGGGGAGGCCATTTAATGAAACAGCTGTCCCCTTCGGTAGCACGGCCGATCCATCGATGCGGCAGTTCCGTGTTCAGGTACCCACGAACTTAATGACTTCAGGACTTTCCACAGTGTCATTGCATTGGAGCCATCTCAAGTTCACGGGATTCACGACGCACCGATTTCCTTGGACTCCTTATGAATGTCTGTTGTGCGCGCTCCACATGCACTTCACTCACAAAGGGGCGTCCGCTTCTCTTTGCCGGGCACAAGCAACCCGTCGTAATGAATTTGTTGTGCCAGTGGTAAATGGCATTCCTTGTTGGTGGCTTCTCACCTTACTTGATTCTGAAAATTCCTTGAAAGCTGTAGCATGCTTGTTTTTGTTGAACTCCAAGACACAGAAAGCTCGCTCCGCATCTGAACTCGCCATGTTTGCGACTAGCGTTGACTATCGGCAAATTACCAAACTACGCTGTGGCGGTATTCATAGAAAAAAAATTCGGGGTTTATCTTCAAAATAACATATGTATGATGTCTGTAGATTGTTTGGTTCTTGTGCAGTAAATAATTGAAAGTGTTTACAGACATTACGTACACCCTGTAATCACTTTTCCTGCAAAACTAAGATACCGACCCAAAGTTGCTCTTATTAATAGCACTACTATTGTAACTATGTAGACTAAACCACATATTCTCAACTAAAAACCACCGGAAGAGGTATTCCATAATTTATGTGAACCGCCTAAGAAGAATGCTGAAATGCAGTCGTGTAAAGCCTGTGTCTGGATTCCTTCTCCATGCTTACCCTTCCCATCAACTCGCCTGTCTCCCGTGATGTTAACATTGACCGGACAACAAACGTTAGTCATCTTTCTTCGTTGAAATAACCATCAGAAAAATCATTAATTGCTAACATAATAAGCAACACGTTTTTGAGTTCCCTTAAAAATACGTAGGACATCTGGAATGTCATATAATGATATGATTATCAACATATGTTCGTTGGAAACCCATCTACATGTTAAGGATCTACTGTGTAAAACTGTCTAGTCCAGTTTCCTGCTGGGTGAAAAACAATTCACTACGACTACGGCAGTTTATATGTAACAAGCTACCTAATATAACAGTAAAGCTAATACTATTATTCCACTGTCAGTCAGCAACCTGTTTCATTAGTGCAGCACTTCTTAGAATTGAGCATTGTTATCATATCACATAATTTGTTACTAACTTACTGTCATCCCTTCACCCTTCAGACCCGGGACAGTGCTACATACTGTTTCACAAGTTCATTCTCATTGCACAGATAGTTTCCTATTTAAACTATTATTCATTTAGTGCCCTCCATACATTGTACCTTGTACATCGAAAAGGAAAGCAAGTACTTAGCAACTTTATTTCCAGTCCCACAAATCCTAAAATTAATTGCAGTTGTTTGAAAGAAATTAATTTATGCGCTGACGGATTTTTTAAAATATCAGAGAAAAACTAAATTTCATTCACTAAGTGTTTGTTACCGGTTTTCATGTGAAATTTTCGATATGTATTTATATTGAAATTATGCCCAACATTTGGACACATAAGTAATAATGTGATTTTAAACTGTCAGTTATTTACATAATTTCTTTTTATTATTATTTTGGACAGTGCATAAGTATATTATATTCCACAAAAAATGCATCATCTCATTTTTATTTATTTCATTTTGAAATCAAGGGCACACGAAACATAAAATGGTCTTGGAGACAACTGTTTGTTTTTCTCTTATTTGACGTACTGAAGTCATAATGAATGACATGTCTGCTTCATAAATTATGAAACTATTACGTAATTAAAATTGGAGGAGGATTTATTATTCAGAAGTTTGGGATGTGTAACCAGGTTAACAGAACGAAATTATTTCTGTGAAATATACGTTACCGAAAGAAAAATTCATAAAAGTTGTAATGCATACAAAACTACCATATCTCCAGTTTTAGACTGTAATTAGAAATTAATTTTAAAAATGGAAACTATAATTTATTGTTTTTAAACTGTAATTATCAAACATGCACACTTTTATAGAAATTCGCTTTTGATTGGGTAACCATTGTAATCTGGTAAATTTACTTTTCTTGAGCATCTTGGCATGTATGAAGAAGTTATATACACGCAAAACCGTGCCAATTGCACTTTTTCCTGATTTTACATTGCAATTGGATGTTAGGTTATATATGTGCGTCACTCAGGATTTAGACACATCATCTGTATTTCATTTGTCTGCGTGATATAAGCATGATATCGGTTTATCAATTCTATATTCTGTGATGTTTTTCAGAAACCATACTTGGAAGAAAAATAAATGTCGTCAGATGAATTGGTGATAAATGGTGTTTTATTTATTGCATACAAAAGACATGGCCTTCCCTTAGATAAAGCAGCCTAAACAGGTTCTGCAAACGATCTTCCAGTCACCGTGAGAAAGACATGCACAAATCATTTTTGATATATGTTGATGTCATTTTCTACAGCGAATCATAACTCGCACAGTATTTATGCTAAAAGGCAATTGAAAATCATCCATATTTTAAATTTTATGCAATATAGCTACATAACGATATTTGGAGGTTGTGCAGAACATGACATCGTGAAATATGTGGCTCATTTGGTAAATGATTCTGCAGATTTTATGTTATTCAGATTTAGAAACTGATTTATGTTTCTTACATACGTTAATTAACAAATTCTCCCTTAAAGGCAGAATTTACTAGTAATATCCAATAAAAGGGTCAGTTGGATCAGGGCTGTAGCTATGTAATAACAGTAAATACCAATCAATTTCATTTACAGAAAATTTGTCTACCCCAGACCACAGCTAAACTGTTTGCAATTAGAAAGCTGTTCTAAAACATTCAGTATCTCTCTGTCGCAAGATTAAAAAGGAAACATTAATATGCCCTTAGTATTAATCATTAGCTAAGGATCACTTTCCTGGGTTTCAGATATTACTTCGAGACAAACACAGTATGGTCTACCAGACTTTTACTTGGGTGCTGTAATGACTTTCATTGCCATAAAATGCGTGACTAACATGTTGATGCATCGAGTCACTGCATGTGGGGGTCAGCAGTTAGCATGAATTATGTGCAGACAGCCCAGTCTCCCAGGAAATATTGAAGTATCTCACATGAGGCCTAGAAGTTAAGTACCTGCAGTACGTATACAACTCTCCATTGGCATTCTGTAAAATTTTCTCTATGCATCTGATTCTACAGCTAGATTGTTTGTCTCATCGATAAAATTATTTGTTAAGTTACTTTCAGTGCTGTTGTACGACACCCTAATTTTCCACGCTAAAAAAAGTAAAAAAAAAGTACAGTTGCCAAACATCTTCGTCTAGAAGGATTCCTGTGCTTGGTTATCAATATCTGCAAAATTTATTTTACCCTTGAGTCATTAGTTCTGCATCTTTGTACGTACTATTATATTGGTCTACAAGTGAAAACACACACTGGTTGCCTGTCCAGTTTCTCGAGAGCACAATTGCTGGGCAAAGTGGTTGCCTGGGACAGAATTTTCAAACAAAAAGCTTTCTATCATTGTTTGGATTTGGGCTGAGTCCCACGCAGAGAAAATTACCAAGCTGAATGTCGTACATTTTTGATGAGGTGAATACTATTTTAGAGTGTGATGCAATATGCGTCAAGAAAACAGACATATATGCAGAATAGTGATGCGATAGTTCTGTGGACATCATCAAGCAAAGCTCAGATGTTTATAGTGAGTACAGTACTTCATTCTCAGAACATATATCAGAAGTGTTTCACTCCCAAGCACATATTCATCTCTAGTATCACAGGAGGAGACTGCGAGTTCAAATTTCCAGGTGGAATTGGAAAAATACAGAGGATTATCGATATTCCTCGAAAGTGATATCGGTGTACACCATCGACTTTCAGGTAGTCGGAATATCAGTTAATCAATATTTAACATTTAATATATTAAGCGATATTGTTTTCTCTGTCTTTTCTTGATTCATAGCCACCATAGTTCTCATCAGCAGATTTCTTGACTATTCCAACTACTACCAATGTTTGCAATCTGACAGTAAATGCCTTACAACGAACTTAATTTAATTTTATATTCTATAATATAAACAAGCACCGGTTTTTAAGATGAATGTTTCTATACTGAAGATTCATGAAAGCCTGTTACTTCCTTGTGTCACTTCTGCCATTGCAAAATGCACACATTTAGTGACAGAACTGTACTAGAATAGTGGAAATTATCACTCCCTGCTACCAACTATGAGGCAGAATTTGCGCTTCCCTTACCCCTTGATCTGCCGCATCTAGAAAAGATAGACAGACTATAAAAGTAAAGTACACTCAGCACAAAAATCAGATACTGTACTGCACTGGCGTTTAATGGAAACTGGACTCTGTTGTCTCAGATGTTTATAGTGAGTACAGTACTTCATTCTCAGAACATATATCATAAGTGTTTCACTCCCAAGAAGCCGAGACTTCTCTATCATCCGCCATTTCCTTTCTGCTGACTCTATCATTTGTCAGGCACGTCTGGCACGAACGATATTCCCAAGACGTAAGAACTGAACAACTCAGTGTACCATATCGCACAACGTATGCCATCTATTGACGATATGACGAAGCCATTCAAGTAGTACCTAGAACATACACCGACGAATGATACAACCTGGCGCCCTTCTACCAGCTGCATCTTTAGTTGTTGAGGTGTTCTGCAATTGTGAGCTAGTTATCGGGACGGGACGTACTGTATGCAGTTGAAGAGTGTCAGTGTAGAGTGGGATGCGGTCCCCACACTTTTACATGAATGCCTGCAATTGTGTGCGAAAAGTGTTAACGTTTTTATAACAGTGTTTGGTTTGGCTTCAAGTGGATTTGCGTTTCCAGAACACTTATGTCAGCAGTCTTGAAATTTTTTTCTAAACAAGGCAACAACGAACCTGTTTCTTGCAACATGTGTGGTAAAATTTATAAAACTGGTGATAATACAACCAACTTGGCTACTCATCTCACACTTAAACATCATTTTACCCACTTGCAATGGTGAAAAAAGCAAAATCAGTGTTGTCAGTGCCAACTCCATCAACATCTGCAAACAGGCAAATGACTTCTGGTGAAGATGATGTCACTCATGCAACTTTAGTTTCAGTGATAGGTCACATACACGATTCTGCTGTTGAAAATGTAAGCTTTATGTAATGCTGATACAAAATTGACTTTAATAGGTTATATTCTTTACAACCCAAATTTTCATAATGAAAATATTATTTTACATTCTTGTGCATATCGAAATACATTGTTATCTTCAGACACGCAGTACTAATATATTTGTGAATTTCACACTATGTAAAAAAAATCGTTTCAAATTTCGTTCCCTCCCACTTCACACGTGAAGATCGTAATAATAATAATGAGGCTTTCGAAGTGACAATGAATATTTGCTATTATTATTGTATTTATAAACTGTTAGGCTATGAATCAACTTCTACCTGTATCTGATTGTTTATAGGCTATAATGTGCAGTAATCATGATTCACACGTCACAGCCAAATCTGAGGCAGAGATTACCCCTAAGAGATTGTTTTGAGAGCCATAAAAGCTTTGAAGGTCAATTGAGAGTGCCGTACATTGATTTTAAACCTTCATTTGTCGAAGATAATTATCTTTTATTCATAATTAAAATTCATTTGTAACAAAAAATTATCTGAACAAATTAGGGTAGTAAGGTTTCTATTTTATTTTATTATCATTGGGCTAAAATTAACAAATCATAGTGGCAAATAGTAAATTTTAGTGAGACTTGTGCCAAGCTTTAAAATTATCGATGCTTTTAATATCAGTAATTTGTGTTTATAATATTTTTATTCAGTACTGATTTTAATTTTTCAGAATGTCGAAAAGTCATTGCGACATTGCAAAAGCCTTGATCTACATGATTTGTAAAGGTGATTTGCCATTTTCATGTGTGGAAAAAGTTGGAAAGAAAAAAATTGTGGACACAGCTTGTCCCCTCTATAAAATGCCTTACGGAAGAAAGGTTTGTGAATTACGTTTTCCTTATTTCACTTTACTATCATGCCTATTGTAACATATAATAACTTATGTGACTATTTTGTAATTAATATTTATATTTATTTGTGAATTGTAGATGACTCAGTTAGTAGAACAGAGATATAATACGACATAGGACATTATTTTTTTTTTTTTAAAAAAAAAAAACTTGTTGAAGCAAAGTTTATTTCTTTTACAAGTGACATACTGACAGTCACCAACTCCACAAGTAATTTCTTGGTATTCACAGTTCACTTGCTTGACATCGGTAGCTCTTCTGTACATCAAAATATAAATCTGTGTGCAGACATACTGTCTCAGGAAAGTTTTGTTTAAGAAATAGGTACTTTCTAAATTGTTATATCAAGTATATCAAGAGAACTAGGTATGAACAAAAAGAATATTTATATCGTAATTGTACCGAATACTCTTTCATGATGGCCAATATGTTTCAGACACACCAGGACAGTACATCAAAGATCGCTGGGAGGAAATTATAGAACACTTTGGCATTTTTTTAGAGTCATCAGTCTTCTGTCTGGTTTGATGCGGCCCGCCATGATTTCCTCTCCTGTACTAACCTCTTTATCTCAGAGTAGAACTTGCAACCCACGTCCTCAATTATTTGCTAGATGTATTCCAATCTCCGTCTTAATCTACAGTTTTACAGTTTACAGATCACTCTAGTACCATGGAGGTCATTCCCTGATGTCTTAACAGATGTCCTACAATCCTGTACCTTCTCTTTGTCAGTGTTTTCTACATATTACTTTTCTCTCCGATTCTCCACAGAACGTCCACATCCCTTACCTTAACAGTCCACCTAATTTTCAACATTCGTCTGTAACACCACATCACAAATGCTTCGATTCTCTTCTGTTACAGTTTTACCACAGTCCGTGTTTCACTACCACACATGCTGTATTTCAGACGTAGATTTTCAGAAATTTCTTCCCCAAATTTAGGGCTATGTTTGATACTAGTGGACTTCTCTTGACCTGAAATGCCCTTTTTGTCAGTGCTAGTCTGCTTTCAATGTCCTTTTTGCTCCACTGTCGGTGTTTATTTTGCTGCCTAGGTAGCACAATTCCATAACTTCACCTACTTCGTGACCATCAGTTCCAATGTGAAGTTTCTCGCTGTTCTCGTTTGTGCTTCCTCTTATTGCTTTTGCCCTTCTTCGATTTACTCTCAGTCCATCTTCTGTAATTATACTGTTTATTCGATTCAGCATATGATGTAATTTTTCTTCACTTTCTCTCAGAATAGCAATGCCATCAGCGAATCGCATCCTTGATATACTTTCATCTTAAATTTTAATTCTACTCTTGAACCTTTCTTTTATTTCCATCACTGCTTCTTTGATGTTCAGATTGAACAGTAGGAGCGAAAGACTACAGCCCTATCTTACACCATTACTATCGGAGCACTTCGTTCTTGGTCATCCACTCTTATTACTTTGTATAGTCTCTTGTACATTTTGTATATGACCCGTCTCTCCCTGTAGTTTAAAAAGCTAAACTCTGCCCGAAAAGACCATGAAGGCCAAACGGTACCGACCGCTTGTCGTGTCATCCTCAACCCACATGTTTCACTGGATGCGGATATGGAGGGGCATGTGGGCAGCACACAGCTCTCCCGGCCGTATGTCGGTTTACGGGACCGGAGCCGCTACTTCTCAATTAAAAAAAAAAAATCAAATGTGTATGAAATCTTATGGGACTTAACTGCTACGGTCATCAGTCCCGAAGCTTACACACTACTTAACCGAAATCATTCTAAGGACACACACACACTCCCATGCCCGAGGGAGGACTCGAACCTTCGCCGGGACCAGCCGCACAGTCCATGACTGCAGCGCCTAAGACCACTCGGCTAATCCCGCGCAGCTTCTCAATCAAGTAGCTCCTCACAAGGGCTGAGTGCAGCCCACTTGCCAACAGCGCTCGGCAGACTGGATGGTCACCCAGCCAAGTGCTATCCCAGCCAGACAGCGCTTAACTTCGGTGAACTGACGGGAACTAGTGTTACCAATGCGACAAGGCAGTTGGTTCTCCCTATAGATTACCCCTACTTTTCTCAGAATTTCGAATTTCTAGCACCATTTGGCATTGTGGAAAGCTTTTTCCAGATCGGCAAATCCTATGAACGTGTCTTGCTCTTTCTTTAATTTTGCTTCGATTATCAACTGCAACGTCAGAATTGCCTCTCTGGTGCCTTTACCTTTTCTAAAGCCAAACTGATGGTCATCTAACACATCCTCCATTTTATTTACCACTCTCCTGTCTATTATTGCTGTAAGCAACTTGGATGCATGAGCTGTTAAGCTGATTGTAGGATAAAACTCGCACTAGTCAGTTTTTGCAGTCTTCGGAGTTGTGTGTATGATATTTTTGCGAAAGTTAGATGGTATATCACCAGACTCATACTCTATAGATACCAAGGTGAACAGCCGTTTTGTTGGCGCTTCCTGCAATGATTTTAGAAATTCTGATGGAATGTTATCAATCCCTTCTGTCGTATTTGATCTTAAGTCCTTCAAAGTTCTCTTAAATTCTGATTCTAATACTGGATCCACAATCTCTTCTAAATCGACTCTGTTCCTTCTTCTATCACATCAGACAAGTCTCCCCCCTCCTAAAGGCCTTCAATGTATGCTTTCCATCTATCCGCTCTATGCTGTGCATTTAACAGTGGAATTCCCGTTGCACGCTTTATGTTTGCATCCTTACTTTTAATTTCACCGAAGGCTGATTTGACTTTCATATATGCTGAGCGTCATTCCGACGATTGTTTCTTTTTCGATTTCTTCGCATTTTTCATGGAGACATTTCGTCTTAGCTTCCCTGCACTTACTACGTATTTCATACCTCAGCAACTTGTATTTCTGTACTCTTGAATTTCCCTGAATGCTATTGTATTTCCTTGTTGCGTTGATCAACTGAAGTATTTCCTCTGCTCTCCATGGTTTCTTCGTAGTTACCTTCTTTGTACCTATGTTTTCCTTTCCAACTTCTGTGATTGCCCTTTCTAGGGCAGTCCATTGTTCTGCAACTGTTCTGCCCGCTGAGCTAATCCTTACTGCTGTATCTATTGCCTTAGTGTACTTCAAGCATTTCTCGTCTTTCCTTAGTACTTCCTTATCTGACTTCTTTGCATATTGATTCTTCCTGACTAATCTCTTAAACTTCAACCTACTCTTTGACATAGACAAAAATAAAATTATGTGTATTAAAAATGAGTGCAGTACAAATGTAATGCCAGGGTCACGATTGTTCTTAGAAGGTGTGATGCCGATACCCTGTATGGCACACCTACTGAATTTAGTAGTGGATGGTGCACTGAACTAGAATAATAGGTTTTATATGCTTCGATATGCTGATTTTAAGCAATCAGCTAATGATATGTACTTGCTATGATCTGACCAAAGGCATCTGGAAAGAAAAAGAAGGCCAGGTGTTGACTTTAATACAAGTTGTCAGTACAAGATGGAACTCGTGCTTTGACATGCTAGAAAGATTCATGAGAATATCAGCAACTGTAACTAAAATCTTGGCTACAAAAAAATTAATCAAATAAAGAATACACCTGATATGGTTGCATCGTAGCTCATAATGTGATAAGAGATCTGTTTGACTTTCTTGACTCTTTGAACCATGCCACTGAGGAGATTAGTGGTGCTAACTACATGACTGCAAGCTTCTGCATTCCTATAACAGAACTACTTCGGCAAAAAATGGAGCATGCAAGTCCTCCTACTGATTTAGGAGTATCTTTAACAAAAAACTACCTACTTGCGTGACTATCTACTTGCTTGAGTATTAGACAGACTACTTCCTTTAGAGAAATACTTTTCTTGCCATAGCTGCAGTTCTGGGTCCTCAGTTCAAGGGCATTCGCTTTGATTTTTCCCTTGCTGTATCAGCTGCAATAGTCGAAATAACTAAGAAAATTTGTTTTGGACTGGCTAGTTGTCACCTGAACAAAGAGCTTCCGATGTAACACAAGAAGATTCCGACAAGCCTTCAATTTGGTCACGGCATGAAAAACTGTTGACCGAAAGCTCAGTCACACAAGAAATTCCAAGCCCTGATTCTCTTCCAAACGAGCTGAAACAATATCTCGATCTACCACATTAAGGACAGAACTGTAACCCTGCAAATGTCCGGGTTGATAGCCATCATTTTACACCTGCTTTGTCAGAAATTAATATGAAATATTTAATACGCTAAGTCTCTTCTATTTCGTCCGAAAGAGTGGCTTTCTTGGTAAACTTGCTTGTTCCAGATAACAGAAGCAGACTTACAGGAGAACACATTATTGGTGATGATTATTAGTTTCATTAACTAAAAATGTTTTGTAAATAAGTGATTTTATAGTACATTTTATGTCTTTTATTGGTTAATCTTGGCTATAATAAAGTTTTCGTAAATTTTTAAACGTTTGTTAATCATTTCTGTGACTTCGAACATTTTTAAAACTTCCTGTAGACATTAAAAATGTAGTCCGATGTATCGAAATATCAATATTTTTGAGTCTGTAATATCGCTATCCTTTAAGCTTATCGATTCGAAGTACATAGATATTTTTAAAAATTTGCGAATTTTTATTTCTAGCTGATGGGTAGAAGAAGTACAGGTAACAAAGATTTGTGTTTGTCCTATAAAAAGACCTATTTCAAAAGTATTAGTGAATTTTTAGAGCATTTCCTTGGAACTTATCAGTGAATTAACTTATTACCACTACCATAAATATTTTCTCTCGTGCAAAACTCCAGATAATTTTTGATGCTGTCTTCATTATTTAAGAAACTATTCCTCACAGTTGTTATTTCACGCCGGCCGGGGAGGCCGAGCGGTTCTAGGCGCTACAGTCTGGAACCGCGTGACCGCTACGATCGCAGGTTCGAATCCCGCCTCGGGCATGGATGTGTGTGATGTCTTTAGTTTAGTTAGGTTTGAGTAGTTCTAAGTTCTAGGGGACTGATGACCTCAAAAGTTAAGTCGCATAGTGCTCACAACCATTTGAACCATTTTGTTATTTCACATTCAGGAATATTATGTGTTTACACTTGCCACTACACTGCTCTCAGGTAGGAAAATCCACCGACCTAAGCGATTTTGACAAAGGCCGGATTGTTTCGGCAGGATGTCTGGAAACTAGCATCTCAGAAACATCGAAGGCTATCCGCTGTTGGCTTATTACTGTAGTGAGTTTCTACAGAAAGTGGTTGGAGGACGGAGAAAAACACCAACAGGCAATAATGTGTTGGAAGTAGACGCCACATTGCAGGAGGTATGGTCGGAGGCTTACGCACTGTGTAAAACAGGATAGGAAGCGATTTTTGACAGATCTGACGGAAGAGTTTGTTGCTGGTGTAGGCACAAGTGTTTCGAAGCAAACAGTTCAACGCATATTGTTGATTATGGGGCTCCGCAGCATACGACCCCTACGTGTTTCCATATTGACGCAGCGACATAGTCAGTTACGACTGCAGTGAGGACGGGTCATTGAGATTGGACCTTGAATCAAGGGGAAAATGACGCCTTCTCGGATGAACCATGTTTGTTGTTACACCAGGTCAATTGTCGTGTCCGGATACGCCGTCATCTGGCGTTCGAAACATGGACCATGCCTCGGACGCAGGGCTATGTGGGCTCTATTACGCTGTGAGGGGAAATTAATCTGAGTGACCAAGGGACCTTCGTTAGCAATCGAAGGTACCATGCCAGCTGTGGACTACGTATGCATTGCCGCAGACCACCTGCATCCCTTCATACTCGATGTCTTCCCCGAAGGCGATGGTGTCTTCCAGCAGAATGAATATCCATGTCGTATGTTCGGAACTGTGTTACAGTCGTTTGAGGGACGCGATATGAACTCACATGGGACATGTTGACCACCAAATTCGTCTGATCTGCTCCTGATGGAACACATCTGAGAGGCTATAGGAAGCCATCTCTGCCCCAACAAACCACCGGCCGTTAATTTTAAAAACTGTGTAGAAATCTGGCGCCACATACTTCCAGAAACCTACCAAGGGCTTGTTGAATCCATGCCACGCAGAATCGCTAAGTTCTTAAGGTGGACCAACAATCAATTAAGCTGATGGTCATAACGTGTTTGAACACCAGTGTGTATTCTTTCTCGCAGAAGAAGACGCAGAAAGAGAGAGAGAGAGAGAGAGAGAGAGAGAGAGAGGTGGAGGGAAAGAGAGGCCAGGGAGTGTATTTCTCCTATCTTAGATTGAATGTAAGTAAAGAACGTCTGACTGCTCCCGTTACGTAGGTTTGTAAGGTATTATGACAAAGCAGCTAATAAATATTGGTATCCCTCTCTCAAAACTATTGCATTAGACGGTTCATAATTCAGTCGGGTTAGAGGAAAAATAATATTAGGCAATCTTAGGAAAAAAAACCTAGCACATAATGCAACATGACTGAAACTTACCGAAAGGAACAGCTTGAATTTCTGTATTGTCTCTCAAACTTTCAATACACACTGACGGGTAACAACAATGACGCCAGTTCACACTTAGTGTTCTGACAACGGACTTCTGCGTTGCATATTTGACGTAACAAATTCTCATTGTTCCTGAACACACTCGTTAATCTTGTACATTCTTATTTTCAACCATATATTCCTTTTTTCCTAGATTATTAGCTGGTGCAATCTCCTTAAATTTCCTTACCCCAGGACTTACTATGTCACAAAAAACGACTGTTTTGTACACCTGTAAATACTTTTTATACCTGCCAGTACCATTACTGCTTTTGTTGTTACTATTGTTATTAATAATCACTAATAGTAGTGCAAGAACTGCTAGTGTTAACTTTGTTAGTTCATAGTGAGTATTATTTACTCACATCGTTACTTCAGACACTGAAGTCATTTTAATACTGTCATACGAAAATTGTTGTTTCTTAGGAGATATGATGCAAGAAAGGAACTGTATGTTTGAAACCCTGCTCCTATGTAAGACAGCACCTGATTGTTCTAATCATATCATGTTAAATACATAAATAAAATAAAAATGAAACAAGTAAAGGAATGAGTTTGACGATGACGTACCTTAAGACATTTTCAAGGAAACTGGATTCTTACTGTTTTCTCTTACACTGACAACTTAGAAATAGCACGGAGTATTAATTTTCATGTTTTTAACATTTGATTGTAGCGTTGGTGAGTTGCAATTTGAGAATTATTTCAAGGACGATCTGCTTCAAACTGACCGACCTGCTGACAGGTAAAACAAATAGAAGAAAATAATGTTGTATCGATTTGTCTTCTTAGTGATGCAAAAAGCATTTTGACGCTCCACCGCTGTTAAGGTCTTTGGAGACAGGATACCAACTATGACTGGAAAAGAATGAGAAAGGAAGTTGACAGCGGCCGAGTTTATCCAACTATCCTGCCATTCCTCTGAAGTGATGTGGGTAAACGCCACGGAACATAAATCGTAACGGCTGGATGGGGATTGCAACCGGTATTTGGCTACCGAGGGAGAAGAACTGATGATGTAGTATTCTTGATCACCAAAGCACGGACCTGTACACCAGCTTGCATCCCAAACCTTTCCAGAGAATCTCACGTAGCAGCAACGTTATAGAAGTGGCGTCATTGATACCGTCGATGACGTCCGTCAGGAACACAGTCATAGCGCCAAAACACTTTCATCACAGATGCATAAATTATAGTAACACTTTAAAATTTCATGGGCGCATTTCAGAGAGTGGACAAGGGCCCTCGTCGAGATGAAAGCCGTCTACGCCCTGGATGATGATGCTGATGACCTGAGGAACTGCCGCAACGCATTCAGTGGAGAATTGTGGTAATTCTGTCTTCTATGAAACCTGCGATAAATTTAACCGACTTATAGACACCTAAGTGTATCTGTAACATCTTAACTCTCTCTTTCACAGTACTCATATAAGGCACTCTTCTTTAAGCAGACAACTGCCATCAGATGAACTAAAAGTAGAGTGTTTGTGTAACTGTAAAAAGCTTATGAAATTAGACGTACATTGCATTTCATGGACACAATGTGGAACACTGTCGTAATTTTGGTGGTGGTGGTCCTGTAGGTGTCCTAACTTTCTTCAGTAATTTTACACCTATTTTTACTTTATAGCTTTGGTTCTGACGCAAATTTCTGTTTCAGCCACATTTACGTTGAAATTAGAAACTAAACAGATCACTGTTGTTATATATTCTGTACGGCAGGTATTCACAACCTGTTGTAGTAGCTCAGAGGGCAGACATAATATAAAAAAAGAAAAAAATTACTCATGGAGAGAAGGCATGTTGGTGGCGTTCCGTCCGTCGAATGGGAATGTTAAAGGGTACAGCCATCCGCTAACGCATTTCTCCCCCTTAATTTATTTTTTTTTATTTCTGCATCTTGCATGAAAATGTTGTGAGACGGTGCGTCCATTTGGATGCACTTTTGATAACTTTTCATACGTCTTCACCACGCTTTTTGTTTTCCGACAAAGTTACGCGTTTCGACGTTACGTCATCTTCAAAGGCAGTGTTATGTCAGTGATATAAAATTGTTAATTGGATAGATTGTATCACGTCAACAATTTCGTCTCGTGATCGAGAATGTTGACGTGATACAGTGTATCTACTGAACATATTTATATGACTGACATAACTCTGCCTTTGACAACGCGTAAGGTTGCTGGAAAGATAAAAGTGTAGTAAAGGCATAAGAAAAGTTATGAAAAGTGCATTTTATTTCCGTAAGCATACTAGCACAAACATCTCACTGTGAAAGCACTCGACCATATGAATCGGGTGCGTACTTTACGCGTTATCACAGGCCGGAAGAAGGCAATGACATCCAAATTTATAAGAAGAGTGCATGGAGAACACTTTGGGATGTTTCACGGAGGCACCTTGGTCCGTAAAGAGAGCAAGAATTCTAAAATCAGTGCAACACACTCTGATCGAAAATATTCAGTGCTGTACCAGACAACATGGCATTCTCCAAGGTGAAGGTATAGTTTAAAGCAGAAAAATAGTAATATTTTATATATTTTTATTAAAAGAATTTACATTAACACGATATGAAACTGAAACACAATGTTGAAGTACGTTGGTTTTAGTTGTATACGATCTATACCCGAATTGAAACAGCAAAATATTATACAAACCGTTGTAACAAATGAGTTGCTTACAATATTAACATGTTAACGCCGCTTTTGAATGAAGTAACATTATTTACAGATGTTAATAGTTTAAGGAGACAGGGAGGCGAGTTTTAGTGTAAGATCTACTCTACAGATAACGTTACGCAGTTACCCGAATGATACAAAACTTAGAAACAAGACTCTTACGAAGCATTTTACTGACGCTGAGAAGTCACTTCAACCCAGTAGGTTTGCCCAGAAGGTGGGCCAGGAGGCGATGACCTTGATGCCGTTGGACATGAGCTGTCCGCCGGTCTGCGCCGCCGCACTGATGGAGTCGGTGGCAGCGCCCACCTGCTCAGACACCAGCTGGTTCACGGCGCTGCTGACTCGCTCGCGCTCCGTGTTGATGGCGTTCGGGATGAAGGAGATGATGGCGGCTATTGGATTCTGGGCACTGGCGGTAGAGGGAGAGCCACTAAAGTTGAACTGCGGCAACAAGTTGCTGAGATGAGGGAAGACGACGCTCGGGGTCTGTGAGCTGGACGACCCACCGCCGGACTGTGCGCCGCTGCTGTCGCTGCCGCCACTTCCAGAGGATGAGGTGTCGGAGTTGGAGCCGGTAGCGGAGGTCGAGGAGTTACTCTGCTGGGGGGCGGCGTCCTGCACCTGTCCCTGAGGAGCGGCCTGCAAAAAGAAATGATTTCTTTCTGCATCTTTCAAATGTCTTTCAAATGGAGTAATTGAACTCTTATGAATTGATTTAGAACGACAGGAGGAAAACCAGAGACTTATTAGCTTACTGACGTGAATATGTGCTCCATTTTTACTAGTAGGATGATACAGTCAGTATTAACTGGTGTCCAAAATCAAAGCAACAAAGGGAAATTTTGGAAGGTTGCGTTTATTTTGCAACAAACATGTGGCAATAAAGTGAAAAAGATGTAGAGAACACAGAACGTAAACAACTGCAGCATGTATAACGGTAGAAAAAATCGTTCTTCGTTTTTTTACAACTTAATGGATCTGAACACGCATTCCGACAACTGGTTAATGTGTTGAACATGGGATGTTACCACCTCTGGTTGCAATACAGGCCTGACAAGGACGGGGCATGCTGTGAGTGATGTCATCAGTCTCACGTTGAGATAATAACGCCCATTCTTCCTGCAGAGCTGCTCGCAAGTCTTGGAGAGTGGTTGGTGGGTGCTGACGTGATGCAACCTGTCTCCCTAGCGCAACACAGATACGTACTATGGGATTTAAATAGGGCGAGCGAGCAGGCCAAGCCATGCATACAGTATCTTTCGTTTCCAAGAAAACATCAACCATCTGTGCTCTATGAGTTCGAGCATTATCGTCTATAAATATGAAGTCTGGGCCCACAGCACCTCGCAACAACGGCACGTGAGGTCCAAAGATCTCGACGCGGTACCTGACAACACTTAAACCTTGCTGATTCACCCGTACAATTTCGTGAAGAGGTATTCGTGTGGTCAACATAATCCCTGCTCACACCATTAAGGATCTTCTTCGATATAGGTCTCTTTCCACTTTGTTTAGATAACGAAATCGTATCGCATGGGAATGCGTCGAGAATCACGCTCCAGACCAAATCGAGATTCATCTGCGGAAATAACCCTGGCCCACTCTTCGACAGTCCAGGTGGCATGTTGACGATTCCACTCTAAACGTTCCCTTCTGTGAAGACGCATCAGAGATACACATACAGAAGATCTCCGAATATAAAGGCTACTCTGCCGAAACCTTCTGTACATCGTTTGTCTCGATACAACATGTCCAATGGATGCTGCGAGGCTAGATGCCAGTTGCCGTGCAGTACTAAAGCGGTACTGTCGTGCCTTACAAATAACGGTCCTCTTTGGTATCACACGTGGTCGGCCCTGCCCTGGTCTTCGGGATGCAATTTTGGTCTCTATAAATTGTCGCCACATGCGGGAAACAAAAGAACGATTTACATTAAGCTTTCGGGTCACATCAGTTTGCGACTGTCCTGCTTCCATTCTACTTATTGCCCTCCACCACAGAGAGTGTGGTAGGCGTCTTCTTTCAGCCATACTGCACCGTCTGTGACTGTATACAGAGCCATTGTGGATGTGGGACTACTTAGCAAACATTACCCCTGACGTTGTCGTTGACGGGTTGTCCATTGTCCGGAATGCCATCATCCGTGCAGAACACGACTGTACGGATATCTATTGACATTTTGTATGATTATACTGTGAATCAGTGGGGTAATAGTGGTTTGTTGCCAGTGTACGAAATAAAAGAATTCCTGCTAGAACATATGGACAGCGCGTTGTTGCGAGTGTACGAAGTAAACGAATTCCTGCCAGAACATATGGACAGGTACAAGAACGAATGGACGGATATTAGGGTTTAAGCTACTCGCAGTGACGATGTCATTAGAGACTGTGTACACGCATCTATTGGTGAAGCAGTTCTTTTTAAATGAAATGTCTAAGCTTTCTTTTTTATTTCAGATACAATCACATTATATTAATCTAAACGATTTCGGCTATTGTCTATCTTCCGTTGTTATTGGTCATTGGCAGCATTCGGTGAACAAAACATTCATTACGTAGCATGCCTAATCATTGAATTCTGTCGATGGCCAGCAGCACCTGAAGATAGGCAATATTGGCCGAAACCGATTATGATTCTCACATACAATGCGACTGTGTTTGAAATGAAATGAAGTTCGTAATAGGCCCGTCAGTGAACTCTTTCAACGGAATTTCGTCTTGCACTACAACCGTCTAAGCATTTACCCGAAACGAAATTCCCAAATCGTCATGTCCGGTTACGAAACTGAGCTCCAATCAGAATGCGAGTCCAGTGTCTTAACGTTTGCTTTACGTTGCATGGTGTCAATTCACAAAAATGAAAGCGTTTTAGAGCTAGCCGGGAGCTGAAACTGATGTGAATAAAATCTGTAGTAATGGTGATACGATGACGTAAGGCAAGTGGCGGTCTGAACTGAGGAACCATTCTTTGTGCGGGTATATGAACTAGCCGAATAACTATGCTGTTGGTCTTTCTTTCGAATGGATAAACTTGGATGTCGTCCCACTACATAATTCTTTATTTGAGGTATTTTATCGTCGAGGGATATTCATCCAAAGTTAATGAGAGATTGAAAAGAATCTCCTCCACCACTATCAACAGTTAAGAAATGAACAGCTCAACGCAAAATGCCTTTTGTTGAAGAACAGATGAAAACATAGAGAAAGTGGTAGTTTACGATCGCTCATTGAAGGTCCATGAAACAGCTGCTGTTATAGGCGTATCACCAATAACTATATGCAGAATGAGGAAACTTTGTACAAGTTCAGGTTTAATGGACGATCAGTTAAATGATAAAGAAAAGTAAATACGAAAATGTATTTTTTTGAGCAATGTTTAGACCATTAAAGAAATAAAAAGTAAAACCTTTTTCTGTCCGCTGATTTATTACTGTGGGAGAACCATGTGTCTACTGTTTCGTGTTAGAAATGAAACTAGAGTAATCAGTATGTGGGAGCAGATATCCCTGCGCTTAATGAAGGTTAAGATGACTATCATCTGCCAGACAGATTATGGCTAGTGTTTTCTTGGTTACAAACGTGTTCCACAACTTTGCAAACTACTAAACGATAACGTGCAAAAGCTGCAAGTATAACTGACCAGATAGATAAAGTGTCAGAAGAACCCCGAATTGCAAAACATAATTCTATTTGTCAGTACAGTGGCAGGTGCATTGAGGTTGCGAAAATCAAAAGTAAATCGATAGAAACATATACATACGAAGGCAAACTGAAAAGACTGCACGTCCTCTCGGCCAGGCAACGTCTCGAATATAGGAAAAAAGAATCTCTCTAATCTAAACATAACCCAACTGACACCCTGTACATAGTAAATTATAATCAAATATTGCAACCCGTATTCCACACTTTCCAACTGTCTTAGCTAATTTCAGTCATCAATCCGGCGACTAATTTACAAAGTAAGGGAGATTGTTGTACCTTGGGACCCATAAATTTTTAAATGATGGCATTCACCTTCTATGTGCTGCAGTCTTTTTCTGAAATTAATAAAGTTACTCCGGAAAATTGTGGTTTTTCCTCTCGCAAAAACATGTTACAAGGTACAACACGGTCATGTATCTACGAACAAATATTCTACTAAAATTTTAAAGCGTTGCAGTCAATAAGGTGTTATCAGTCATCTGTAGGTTACATTATTAGGGGAAAGTGGGGAAATTTGGCACACCAAAGACACTTTGACTGTAACCTGTATTCTATAATATCCATAGGCTCCAATTTTCGTATGGCATTAGCTGCATGTGTTTATTGTAACATATTTTAAAACCATAAATGCACAGCTACTCGTTTTTGAAAAAGAAACTTGATGATCATGACATCATTGCATTCCGTCATTGTACTCGTCTTATAGGGTGAACTGCCACAGGGAATAATTTTAATTTATTGGTAAGGTATCGGTGATATTTCCCGTACAATAACTTGTAGGCCCATTGGCTGATGACAAAGTTTGAAATCTGATGTTGTGTTTGGCAAGTTTGCAACATGGTCAGAATTCTCATTCAACATATGCTATGGACAACAGACTTGGCAACGCCGGAGTAATTTTATCGTTTTCTATTTCTTCAGAACAAAATCTGTTGTAGTTTAATGGAAAACTTCCTGCACTTCTAAATACAGATTCGGCCTTCTCCATTGGCACAACTTTCATATAAACTATACTGAATAGTTTCGCCAGTTTGTAGGTAGTAACTTTTATGTTTCCTCGAGATTTAGCATATTCATCTTTTTCTCTGCTGAAGGAGTTTTTCAGGGGACCGAAGAAAGTTAGGTCCAATGCCTGGAACCTTTTAAATGTATGTGATGCCATTGTTGGTATTGTTATTTCATTTTTCTTGCAAAACCTGAAATTCTGAAGATTTGAGTGATTATCTAACACTATTACAGTAAGATCGTTCTTTGAAGCTCTTACAAAACATTTGAAATGTAATTAATCAAAGGAAATGTCTTCATTACTCTAGTCATCGTGAGAACACCTGTAAATTGCACCAACAGGTCCGCTTTGACTCAAGCTGGATGTCATTCTTTTCCCAGAGAAAACAGCCAAAGAAGGAAAATAAGTTCCGAAAGCGCTGGACGCTCAAACTATTGTCACTTTTTTTACCTCTTTCCCAAGAAATTCGCGATCCAAAATGTTCGGTTCCTTTGAATCAAGCTGTTTTGGTGGTTTCTGAACTTAAGTTATTCCACATTCTACATTAAAAACTCTGTTTTCTTTGAATTTATATTTTGAAAAAATGTTCTTCAGACTATCAAAATAGATACATAAGGGTTCTATAGTGAAAGATGTTATTCTGTCTGAACTAGTTCAATATGGTTAAAATGGCTCTGAGCGCTATGGGACTTAACTGCTGTGGTCATCAGTCCCCTAGAACTTAGAACTACTTAAACCTAACTAACCTAAAGACATCACACACATCCATGCCCGAGGCAGGATTCGAACCTGCCACCGTAGTGGTCGCGTGGTTCCAGATTTAGCGCCTAGAACCGCTCGGCCACTCCGGCCGGCCTGAACTAGTTCTTTCTGGCTATCTTCAGGTAATTCGTGGATGACGCTTAAGAAATAAATAATACCAGTCTTTTCCAGACTTTGCTTTTATAAAAATTGTATGCTATGTTATTAGCTTTTGCATTATTGTAAGCCATTTTTACTGAATCGTGAGCTGTCAGCCAATAAAATGGCTTGGGTAGTCTTAAACATGATTAGCTAAATCGATTTTGAACCTTCCATGTTTAGTTTTATTTTTCTACGTAGTGTTACGTTTGCTGCACTCTGTTTCTGTGCGTCAACAAGTATGGCTTGTATAAAGGTACAGTCCCACATACTATTTTTGCTTAAGAGAAATAATATATAAACCTGCGTGTTAATGGGCAGAGACAGCCATAATAAGTCGTGTTTTAGTATAACAGGAAATGTCTTACCTCTTAGAAACTCCAGATCAAGTATAAGATGAAACGAAGACAAAACACACTCCTCCTTCTTGCGCCGCCAATTGGCCAGTAACTGTTCCCGAGTTTTGCATGTTTACTTGTGTAACTAAGCATCATATGACAGCACCGATCAGATGAGACTGGCTGTCACAGTTAAAGACATATTGACTGCTTCATTTTATCCGCTGCACCAAATTCCCCCATGCTCCAGCACTCTACTGCAGAGTGCAGCTAGTGCAATTAAACTAAGGGGAAGCATTATCAGAAACCAATTACAAGTTTAATACATTTTGAAATTGAAGATATATGAAACTAACAGAAATTTACGTTTTCAAGACACGATATCAACGAAACCAACTTTACTGACAACTATGCCATGTTACGTGGTAAAAGATTTCGTCTTCCAGGTAGAAGATGGTGCGCAGCCGACGAAGTATGGCTGTAACCGCCCACATGTTACGTAACTAGTTTTAAAAAGATGTAGAATTTTACTTGTCACAAAATTCTGTTACTGAAGAATTAAAAACCATATTTCAAATAGCTTTCAAATATTACACTGCACTTAAACGTGAAGAACTTCAAGTTTTTACAAACGCTGCACAAACACAACCTTATCTCTAACGACAACAAAAACTGTAGACAATGGCGGGAACTGCTTATGGCGATCTCTTAGTGGGAATTCCTTCATGTGATTCTAAAATCACTAGACTGAAGAACCGAACCAAAAAACATTATTTGCTCCTAGGTACACTCTCCTCTGGGTACAACACTGTCCCACAGCTGTACAATAGAATATTATTAAGATCAATTTGTCACTTTTTATTTTGGAAGTGCGAGACGTTTCATAATGCGATCGATATAAGCGAAATGATAAATTGCTTTATTACGAAAGTCGTTGGCAGAAGTGTACACGTAGTTGATTACACTTGAAACTGAAAAATATGACTCGTTTCATGAGTATTCGAGCGCGACATCCTACGGGACACCTTAAGCTGGAGAACAAACACTAAACATTTAAATAATTCAAGGAGCTTTGGATTTGTAACCTGATACTTCGGCACCTACCGAGAAAGCCATACGTGATGTACTTGTTCACGTGAAATTTTCGAATCAGGGAAATATGTTTTACCCCTTACAGTCGTGAAGAGCAAAGTAAGAGAAAAGCTTAAAACGGCATTGGAAATAACTGTGTAACTAACAAAGTTGAAAATAAATGATAAACTACTACTGATGCGATAGGTGTGACGAGATATACGTTGAGGAGACAAAAGTCATGGGTTAGCGATATGCACATATGCAGATAGCCGTATATCGCATATACAAGGCAAATGAAGGCAATGCATTGGCGGAGCTGTCATTTGTGCTCAGGTTATTCACTCAGGAAGGTTTATGGCATGATTACGGCTGCACGACGGGAGTTAAACTTTGAATGCGGACTGGTAGTTGGACATTACGTTTCGGAAATCGTTAGGGAATTCAATATCCTGAGATCTTAGTGTCAAGAGTGTGCCAAGAATACCAAATTTCAGGCATTACCTCTCACCCCGGTCGACGCAGTGGCCGACGCTCTTTACTTAACTACCGAGAGCAACAGTGTTTGCGCAGTGTTGTCAGTGCTAACAGACAAGCAACACTGCGTGAAGTAACCACAGAAATCAATGTGGGACGTACGACGAACACATCCGTCAGGACAATGCGGCAGAATTTGGCCTTAATGGGCTGTGGCAGCAGACATCCGACGGCAGTGCCTTTCCTAACAGCACGACGTCGCCTGCAGCGCCTCTCCTGGGCTCGTGACCATATCGGTTGGACCCCAGACGGCTGGAAATCCGTAACCCGGTCAGTTGGGTTCCGATTCCAGTTAAGAGTTGATAACAGGGTTTGAGTGTGGCGCAGATCCCATGAAGCCATGGACTAGGTACATGAAATGTATTAGCAGTTGCGAATATGGACAACCATCAGCTGTATAATGGAATAACGAAAATGAAAATTTGTATCAGACCCGGACTCGAATCCGAATTTTCCGCTTATCGCGAGCGGCCGCCTCACCATTCAGCTATCCGAGCACGACTCACGGTCTGATCCAAACTTCCGAATGTCGTCAACCATGTGTCGAAAACCTTTGCTCGTACATCAATTATGTATATTCCCGCACAGGGGAGAAATTTTACTTGAAAGTCGCTAGCCCGGTGTCGGCGGATAAATAAGATATTACTGTGCCTGTGTTATTCCAAATTACGATGCCAAGTTCATTAGGATGTGCATACATTTCCGAAAGAACTGAATAGTAGTTCGGAGTAAGACAGGGAATGCAATATCGTACGAACTCAGGTTGTCAACGCTGGTGATGCCTCCCTAATCGTGTGGGCTGCTTTCACATGGAATGGACTGGGTTCTCTGGTCCTACTGAATCGATTCTTGACTATTAATAGTTACGTCCGGCTACTTGGAGACCATTTACAGCCATTCATGAATTTCATGTTTCCAAACAACGATTGAATTTTTATGGGCGACCACGCATTATGTCACCGGGTCACAGTCGTTAGCGACTGGTTTGAAGAGCATTCTGGAGAAATCAAGAGAGTGATTTGGCCACCCTGATTCCCCGATATGAATCCCACCGAACACTTATTGGACATAATGGAGAGGTCATTCCGTGCACAGAATCTTGCACGGGCGACGCTTCCGTGTTTATGGCTGTTACGAAGGCAACATGGCCGAATATTTCCGCGGGGGACTTTCAAAGACTTGTTGAGTTCATGTCACGTCGGGCTGCTGCACTACGCCGGGGGAAAGGAGGCCCGACACGTTATTAAAAGGTAACCCATGACTTTTGTCATCTCAGTGTATATGGACAAACTCACAGAGAATCACGTTTTCCGTAAGACACCTAACAGCCAAAATACTCTTACATGGAAATTGGAACAAATAAAATAAATGTCGTATGAGTAGGGCCTCCCGTCTGCTAGACCGTTTGCCGGGTACAAGTCTTTTCGATTTGACGCCTCTTCGGTGACTTGCTTGTCGATGGGGATGAAATGATGATGATTAGGATAACACAACACCCAGACCCTGAGTGAAGAAAATCTCCGACCCAACTGGGAATCGATCCCGGGCCCTTAGGATTGACATTCTGCCGCGCTGACCACTCAGCTACCGGGGGCGGACATTGGAACAAAAAAACTATGAATAACATAGCAGTAGTTGTAGGTGATTATACTCGTGACAGTTGAAATGTGTAGTGTAGCTCGTTACCAAGTTCGTTAGTTTGTACACTACTAAGTACGACGATATTTGAAACCTGGTCGTTACCTGTGAAACGGCGATGAGGAGTGTGAGAACCAACGCTGATTTGCTCGCCATGGCTGCTGGGTGATGGTTACTTCGAGATAGCTTGTCGAGAGAACGAATGATGCCTGGTCTGCAGGAATGGGCTTTATACCCAGTGGGGCGTGCAGCTGTCTGTAGGGCACACGTGTGGGCTTTTGTTTCCGCCTGAAAGCCCCGCTCGTGCACCATGTTTGCGTGATCCACTTTGTTGTGTGTGAACAGCGGTGCGGCTCTACTGTTGTTTCCGCCCGAGACTCGCCGTTAAACGTGGGACACTGACGGAAGGCGCCGTCAGCGAGTCACGGAAGGGCGTTACTTGTGCATTGAAAGCGTGTTCAGCACAGGCGCCTTCATGAAGATGGAAAGCCGTCTTTGATTTTACGAAAACACACTGACGGAAACGGAAAGTACTGCACCATGTGAGGCAAACTGAGGAGCTACTTGATTGAGAAGCAGAGGCTCCGGTCTCGTAAACTGACATACGGCCGGGAGAGCGGTGTGCTGACCACATACCCCTCCATATCCGCATCCAATGACGCCTGAGGGCTGAGGATGACACGGCGGCCGGTTGGTACCGTTGGGACTTCATGGTCTGTTTGGACGGAGTTTAGTTTTCAGTTTGAATACTTTGACTCAATGCTACCAGGCTCATACTCCAGAACTTGCGTGCCTAAGCGATATGTTTTTTTAAAATTTCAACCCTGTGGAGGATTATTTTCAATACAGACAAAAGCATTTATTCACATGAAGAATGGCGTGCGCCATTGTGACTACTGTGTGTATCTAATGTTACTGGAACTTTTGAGAGAAGATCGCAACAGAGCATGCCCAGAGGATTTGCATGGGCAGACTCTGAGAATGGTCGGAAGTGGTCGAATCACTAGCGTGAGGAGCATGGGAGCATCACAACGACAGATTGCACAGAAAGTTGACTGTAGTGCAATGACCAGAGAAAGGGTGCTGATGAGATGGACTGAGGAAGACAGTGTGTCCAGCTTTCCATTTTTTTGTTGTTGTGCTTATCGTTCCTCTGCACCAACCTTTCCAGCTCAGGGAAGCACTTGCAACCTACGTCCTCTATTGTTTGTTGCATGCATACAGTCTCTGTATCTCTCTACAACTTATATCTCCTAGAGCCCCCTCTTGTACCATGGAAATTACGTTATGTATTAAAATGTCCTGTCTTCTTATGGGTGTTATCCTTAAGTTCCTTCCTTCGCCGATTTTGCGGAGAACCTCCTCATTACTTACCTTATCAACCCACATAACTTCCAATATTCTTCTGTAGCACTATATCGAAAGTGCTTCCATCCTCTTCTAATCTGATTTTCTCACAGTCCATGTTTCACTGCCATATAGAAATTTATTTCTCAAATTAAGACCTATGTTTGGCGTCAGGAGACTTCTCTTGGCCAGAAGTGCCCTCTTTTCTGTTGTTAATCTGAATTTTATGGCCGCTCGGAGTGGCCGTGCGGTTTGAGGCAACATGTCACGGATTGCGTGACATCTCCCGCCGGAGGTTCGAGTCCTCCCTCGATCATGGGTGTTTGTGTTGTTCTTAGCATAAGTTAGTTTAAGTAGTGTGTAAGGGACCGATGACCTTAGCAGTTTGATCCCTTAGGAATTCACACACATTTGCATTTTATGTCCTCCTTGATCCGTCTGTCATGGGTTATTTTGCTTCCAAGGTTGCAGAATTACTTAAGTTGGTATACTTTGTGACTACCAATTTTGATATTACATTTCCCACTGTTCTCATTTGTGGTACCTCTCTTTTTTTTCAGTTTATCCTCAGTCCATATGCTGTTCTAATGACTGTTCATTCCATTTAACACCCTATATTTCTTCTTCACTTTCACTGACGATAGCAATGTCATCAGCGAATGTTGTCATTGATATTCTTTTACCCTGAATTTTAGTCCCAGTCTTGAAGCTTTCTTTTATTTCCGTCATTGCTTCTACGGTATATAGACTGGACAGTAGGGGCGAAAGACTGCATATCTGCCTGACATCCCTTTTATCCGAATACTTCGTTCTTCGGTCTTCCATTCTTATAGTTCCCTCTTGGTTCTTGCACGTATTGTGTGTTACAAGTCTTACCCTGTAGCTTATTCCTACTTTTCTAAGATTTCTAACTGTCTGCACCATTTTGCACTGTCGAATGCTCCATCCAGGTTGACAAATCCTATGAACGTGTCTTAAATTTTCTTCAGTTTCGCTTTTATTATGAAGCGCAAAGCCAGAACAGCCTCTCTTATGCCTTTCCCTTTTCTGAAGCAAAGCTGATCATCTAGAGATTCTCAATTTCCTTTTCCATTTTCCTGTATATTATTCTTGTCAGCAACTTGGCTGCATCAGCTCTTAAGCTGATTGTGCTATAGGTCCCGCACTTATTAGCTCCAAAGGACTACACCACGAGATTATTTAACTAGCTCTGATGGATATACGGATGGCAACATCTGAAATACGGCAGTAGTTTACGGGCACGGCGTCAGCATGAATAATCGGGAGCAGATTACTGGAACCTGGGGTGGAGTCTCGAATTGTTGTATGTCGTTTACCGCTGTCACAGTATCACACACAGCGGTGACTTGCATAGTCTAGAGCCACAGTAAGCCGAGACAGCATTCTGTGGTGTTCGGAGAAGTCTCGCCTCTGTTTGTGGAGGTCAGATCGACACCAGCGTGTCCACAGGTGACCTGGTGAAAGGCCACAGGAAGTAATGATTTTCGGCTCATAAAACTCCCGGAGTCACAGCATGAGGTGTTGTGGGATTCGACAACAAGACTATTTAGGTAACTGTATATGTCAAAAACGGTAAACCGGGTTTTCATACCCTTCATGACGGTAGCAAATGAAATTCGAGTATTCCAGTCTCCACACTACAATTCACACCACCAACGCCTTGAGGGAAGTACATATTCGGGACTGGTCTGCTCGGGCCGCTGATTTGTCACCCAAGAACAGGTATGGAATGCGATGAGAAGACGTTTTGTCTGTTAAACGGCCTCTTTCAATCTACCAATAATTTTCATTCAGTAACTCGCGAACTTAACCTTTGGTGATAACTTACAAAGGAGTCTCTGTAGTCAGTATCCATGGATACTGCATAGATTCTTTGAATTTGTCTTTTTGAGATGTGTGGAGGAAGCATGGTCACCTCTGACGGCTTCCAGGAGCTTTGAGCCAATAAGCGCTCTGATGCTTCAGAGTACTTGATTGCGGTAGGCTTTTAAGCAGTTTGTCTTGTTCCAGGAGCCAGGTATGGCAGGAGGTTAGAAGCAACAAGACGTGTTTGCAGTTGTTGGTGAGTTTCGTTTATTTGCGGTTATTCGAAGTGTTTACCCGTTGGCAAGACTTTGCTATCAGTCCATTCGAGGGGTGCTAGTATCCCATGGCATAATTTTCACGAGTTTCTCGTGATGAACTAGCTGTGAATCATGAAGACCAGTACGTATCCTGGCTGTAGTGTCAGAAAATTTCATTGTCTTTGTGAATTAGTTGAGTTTGTTACAAAATCATATTATTCCATTCGTAAGATTAAGCAGTCAACTAAATCTCTCCAAATCTATTGAGCTCGTTTTATGCCTTTCATGAAGTAGTGTTTACATACTGAAGTATTTGTGATTCTTGCCCGCCTGGTTAGCCGTGCGGTCTAACGCACTGCTTTCCGGGCGGGAAGGCGTGCCGGTCCCCGGCACGAATACGCCTGGCGGGTTAGTGTCGAGGTAAGGTGAGCCGGCCAGTCTGTGGATGGTTTTTAAGGCGGTTTTCCTCCTGCCTCGGCTAATGCGATCTGGTTCCCCTTATTCCGCCTCAGTTACATTATGTAGGCGATTGCTGGACTTCACTTTCTCCACGTACGCGTACACCGTAATTGCTCTACCACGCAAACATTGCGGTTACACCTGTCTGGTGAGAGACGTTCTCGGAGAGAGGGTGGGGGGACGGGCGGCGAACGGCACAATAACCCTGGGTTCGGTGTGGGGCGACGGTGGGATGAGTGGACTGCTGTAGCCTGTTGTGGGGTTGTGAACCACTGAGGGCTACAACGGGGCGAAGCGTTTCTAGGTCCCCGGTTCTATACAGTACAATAAAAAACAATACAATTTGTGATTCTTGATTCATTTCACTTTCATGTAATTGTTGGAAACCAAATGTCTAGCTTATGATGGTTAGTGTCAGATGCTAATTTGATTATGGAAACAATTATACGACTTCCAGAATGAGATTTTCACTCTGCAGCGGAGTGTGCGCTGATATGAAACTTCCTGGCAGATTAAAACTGTGTGCCCGACCGAGACTCGAACTCGGGACCTTTGCCTTTCGCGGGCAATTGCTCTACCAGCTGCGCTACCGAAGCACGACTCACGGCCGGTACTCACAGCTTTACTTCTGCCAGTACCTCGTCTCCTACCTTCCAAACTTTACAGAAGCTCTCCTGCGAACCTTGCAGACCTAGCACTCCTGAAAGAAAGGATATTGCGGAGACATGGCTTAGCCACAGCCTGGGGGATGTTTCCAGAATGAGATTTTCACTCTGCAGCGGAGTGTGCGCTCATATGAAAATTCCTGGCAGATTAAAACTGTGTGCCCGACCGAGACTCGAACTCGGGACCTTTGCCTTTCACGGGCAAGTGCTCTACCATCTGAGCTACCGAAGCACGGCTCACACACGGTACTCACAGCTTTACTTCTGCCAGTATCTCGTCTCCTACCTTCCTAACTTTACAGAAGCTCTCCTGCGAAACTTGCGTTGTCATGGAGAAGAGGAAGTTAATCTGCCAGGAAGTTTCATATCAGCGCACACTCCGCTGCAGAGTGAAAATCTCATTCTGAAAACGTCCCCCAGGCTGTGGCTAAGCCATGTCTCCGCAATATCCTTTCTTTCAGGAGTGCTAGGTCTGCAAGGTTCGCAGGAGAGCTTCTGTAAAGTTTGGAAGGTAGGAGACGAGGTACTGGCAGAAGTAAAGCTGTGAGTACCGGGCGTGAGCCGTGCTTCGGTAACTCAGTTGGTAGAGCACTTGCCCGCGAAAGGCAAAGGTCCCGAGTTCGAGTCTCGGTCGGGCACACAGTTTTAATCTGCCAGGAAGTTTCAGTTATACGACTTAATTTCGTGTGCCCTTTCTGACTCCCACTTTCATAAATTTGTTAAATATTTACGTACATTTTTGAGGTATGCTTTGTCTTCTGTGTCTTTGTCTTCTGTGTTCATGTGTGACAAGTTGCCACTTTTGTCTACGTAACTGCTGCACGTGAAACAGCACACGAAACATTTGAGTTATCAAATGATTTACCGCTATTTATAGTAACAATTACCCCAATTACTTGCATAGAACTCCAGTTGTAACGGTAGATCTTAACGATGATCGCTGATTGAAGAAAAGCTTTTGTTGATGCTGTGAGGCGTATATGTTCATGTTCCACAAGCTTAATTACAGAAAGTGTTGCGTCGATACGTCCACTATTGCTTAATATGGCGTGCGTTTTCATATGTTTCGAACTGCGCCTTATTCAAATGATTTGGTACGTACTGTCCGCAGATGCTCACTTTTCATATTTGAGAACTCGATCCCTGCTACAAGTTGGTCACAGTTACGCTTAGTAATTCTGGTAGAAGCTCACGAGCGATGTTCCTATTCCAACTACGTCTGTCCTACACTAAGTTTCGAGATTTACATAAGTGTGGGCTACTTTTTTATCCGTTAGCGAACACATGTAGCCTTCCAAAATTGATTAGTTCTGTCATGAATTTAATAATAACGAGGCATAATCTCTAAATCAGGACTTAATTGTTCTATTTGCACGAGTAGTTCAACTGCTAAAACATATCAGCCACCTTACAACGAGTACTTTCATATGACCTTTGGAGGCTGCTTGTTTCCATGCCTCAGCGAACACGAGAGTGTATTCATGCCTGTGGTGTCACACCTCGTACTGATGTTGGTGGTGGACAGCAGTTACGAATGGAATGAAAGTCCAATCATTTAATACTCGATATGTGGTGAACGTCTCCACAAAGTCACAAAGTTTGATACCGGACTGGTGCTTAATTACATTTTACATAAACAAATCTGACGCACTGCGAAGAAATTGTGCGAATGGGACGGAAACCGTAAGATATCATATAAATGTGCAGACAAACGAATGATTACAATTTTAGAAAAATTGGGTGATTTGTTAAAGAGAAATAGTTTACCAACTGAGCAAGTCAATAAAGCGTTGGTCCACCTCTGGTCTTTATGCAAGCAGTTATTCGGCTTGGCTTTGATTTCACAAGCTGCGACACTGTCGCGAATAAAACAGTGACCCGTATATAGAATAAATTTCCTTTAATTTACGTCTATGGTCACAAAGGTTTTGTTCAGATTACCGGTTTCGATCTATAATGACCATCTTCACATCCGTGTTTTATAAAAACAGTGTGCTAATGTACTGCAGCCATAGCAGCATCGTCAAAAGTTAAATGCAAACTCAGCACCAGCATCGTCAAATATATTTAAATAACAGCATATGCATGAGTCATGTTGTCAGTAGCAGTGCTGATTTTGCATTTAACATTTGACGATGCCACTATGGCTGCAGTACATTTTTATAAAACACAGACCTAAAGATGGTCATTATAGACCGAAAATGGTAATCTGTAAACAAAACGTTTGTGACAGTAGGCGTAAATTAAAGGAAATGTATTGGCTTTGATTGATAGAGTTGTTGGATGTCGTCCTGACGGTGACAAATTAGCGCTTTAGAGCGTCAAAGCTCGAGCTGGTTCGAGGTCCCTGTCCTTAACGTTCTGTTTCTCGATTAAGGAGAAGTCCAGCAATCTTGCTGGGCAAGAACGAAGGCAAGCAGTGGAAGCTCTCGTCATGTGCAGGAGGGAATTACCTTTCTGAAACGTGAGCCCCAGATGGCTGGCCACGAAGGCCACAAAACGGGACCTAGAATGTCGTCGACGTACCGCTGGTCTATAAGTGTGCCGCGGATGTCTACCAAAGGGCTCGTGCTATCAGAAATTGCACATGGGACAATCGCTCCTTGTTGTAGGGCCGTATGACTGGCAACTGTCAGTCCGTTTGGTATCCCATCACTGCCCTCGACATCTGCTAACGCGCCTTCGGTGGTCATCGGGGCTCAGTTCTAAGGAAAACACATCATCACATTGGCACGTTGGTGAGATTCCACTTCCCGTTTTGTTACCCTTCATGGCAAGTCATCCTGAGCTTACATTTGAAAAAGATAATGCCCGGCCACACATGGTGAAAGTTTCTACAGTCTGTCTTCGTGTTTGCCAAACCCCACCTTGGCCAGCAAGGTGGCCGGATCTCTCTCCAGTTGAGAATGCTTGAAGCATATAGGGATTTTCATGATCTAACAGGTCAGTTGAACAGAATTTGGTACAATATCCCCCAGGAGAACATTCAACAACTCTGTCAATCAGTGCCAATCCGAATAACTGCTTGCATAAGTGTTATTTACTTGCTCCATTTGTGAAGCTCTTTGTCTCGAATAAACCATCAATTTTTTCTGAAACTGTAACCATTAATTTGTCTGTACATGTACATTGCATCTATCGATCTCCATCCCATTCAGATAATTCCTCTGTGGTGCGTCGTTTTTTGTCTTAGAATGTATATTAGACATTATGAGGAATAACGAAACTAAGCTAAACTACCCCCCCCCCCCCCCTCACCCGCCACTTCACTTTACTTTTAGTGTTGCCACCAGGAAACTGATAGTATTTCTTGAATTTGATCTGTAGTAGTAGCTGCGAATGGCAGGACACGTAATCATTGATGCTATAGAATAACTTCACTCCTGCCTCAGTTGAGTCAGCTTTGGCCAATTTCCCGAAATATTCTTACACGAGAGAGTGGGAAGTTGTGGCGTCAGCGTCTCCTTAGAGTTGACAAGACTCGGATGTGATGTTTGTCCTAGTCGGTATGACGTGGAACGGCGTCCGTCGCTCACGACAACGTCGCACCCTGTAACACACACTCCTCGTGTGGTTTTCTTTTGTTGTGAGTCCACGACAGACTTTTCAGTTGGCGCGAACTGGCTAACTGAAGTTCTTTTTATTATGCCCGGTTAGATAATGAACCTTGAATATTAAAAATATAAAGTCTTGAATCTTCAATTCATCACCCAAGTCGTGGCCAGATTTTGGAATTGCGAGGATATTAAGTTAATAAATTGTTATTCCGTAGTCAAGACGTCCCTAAGTGGTGTGTTCAATAACTACACGACTTAATTCCAGAGATAACGTATACTTAAGCAATGTTCACAATGCGTCGTAATCTTGGCACAAATCGATGATTGTTCACTGTTAAATAATCATGAATTCACTTTTCACTTCATAATATTCTAATAGTCACTTAATTGTCACTAATACACAAGACACTGTCTATTCAATTATGTAGGCGACAGGAAGAATTAAAGTTTGAATCCAATTTTATTGTTCCTTGTAATTAATTGTCCCTACGCTGAGCACTCACCCCGATTTCTCACTCAGGAAATTGCTTCCGTTTGCAACAGTAATCCTGTCGTTGACGACAACTTCTGACAACTTGGCGCAATTGTACGTTCTTCGTGTTGGCGTTTGTCTGTTACCTACTCGAGACTAATAATTGTTTTTCTGTCGGCGATCTTTCTTTTTCAATGTCCTTGAATATTCGTGCTTATTCAGTATCACAAATCTCTCACGATTTAATTTCGTCGCGAATGTCCGTATCCCGTTACCTTGCTAACAGTAAACATGACTTTGCTTTAGTGTGACTTCTGAATCATACTTCAGTCTATATCGCAAAACTTTCAAACTTCCGATTAGCTCTCAACAATCTAGTTGCTCTTACATGCATGCTACTATCGGAATAGTACTAGAGAGCGACTAGATAGCAACTGAAGCTAACATTTCCATTTCCGAGCTACATTGTAGTTACATAGAATTTCCTTTTCGATGCGGCTACAACTCTTCTATGGTAAATGTTATCTTTGGCCAATTTACCATCTTGGCTTTAACCTTCGTTATTAATTATTTTGCAATTCTTTCTTTGATGTTTTTGTTGCGTATCCTATCGTATTCTTTCATTCAGTCTCTATTTCATGATAATTATTATTATTCACATGACATTCCTGTTGATCAAACTATCACAAGTGTAAATTTTGTCGTCAGTAGCTTCCGTCACTGTCAGGATGATTAATTTTCCTACTTGTTTTACAACAAAGGGTTGTTTATTAAGGTTTCTGTAATTGGGGTGTTACAAGGTTCACGTAAATACTAAGGACTGTTGCACCCGATCATATGACACAAAGAAGAGATTGTGCTCTGACTGCGATTACCTGGACATAAACAGCTCATTGCCGTCACGGTTTGGCACACTACGAAACGTGAATGTTTATTATCTCGTTTCTTGCTCCCACGGAAGCGCATGGTCACCCATTTCTTATTTGTTATCCTAGAATGTAACCAGTATGGCCGCTACGTCTACTCTGTAACAGGTGCGGAAGCATAATAGTTTCAGTTGCATGAAACAGTCAATGGCAAAAAGGGACATCAGTGCAATTCGTTGACTGTATATAATATGTCAAGTAAAAGAAAGCAAAAATTTATATACCTAAAAAAGCAACCTTGCACAACTGGAGAAGGCGTGCTGTCCTACCTACAATGATTTTCCATTTCTACGTAAATAACTGCTTAGTGATAATGATCACGAAACACTACGCACCATAATGATTCGTGCACGACAGCGACGGACTCAAACCTGTTTCCTGATATTCTCGTTGTATAAGGGGCGTTCAATAAGTAATGTAACACGTTTCTTCCTCGGCCAGTTCCGGTTGAAAATACGCGCAATTTGTTGCGCGATTCCGTTGAATATTCCCGCTTCTATCTCTATAGTTTTATGAATGATGTCTGTAACGGAGGGGCGTTCCAAGCAGACAGCTGTCATTGTCTTTCGGTGGAAAACCAGAGCATCGCAGATATTCATAGGCGTCTACGGAGACCTGTCAGTGAAGAAAAACGCAATGAGTCTCTAAACATTCTGCGTGGTGTCTGTTTGTTCTATATCGTGTCTCCTTACCACTTTCGCGCAACGACGCTCTGAGCGTGTTTTTTAGGGAATTGACTAGTTTGAACCTGGGGCCTGTTGCTGGTAAGGAGACGCCAGACCACGCATGACATGTAGAATTCAGAAGAGTTCAGTGAGACTAGCGCTGATATAACCAAATACTTAATGATTTCAGCGTCAGCTCCACTGCACTCCCTGTAAAAAAATCTTAATACTAACTAAATTTAGTGGAAAGGGTTCAAGGCTTTCCTATTTTTAGTTAGCTGGTAAATTAACGTCGAAAAAGCAGTTAAGTTTACCATTGGAAATTTTATTCTACTCACAAAACATTGTTTATAAATTGCACTATCGATAAAAGGAAATATTTTAATACAGGATGGTAAAAACCAACTGCGTTCAACAAAAATGTGAACGAATATTCCCTGAATGGGTTTCCAAGTTCTACAATGGATCGAAGGATGACCTATGCCATATCACATCTATAATCTAGGTTTAAATTAAGTTTCACAAAAGAGAAAACTATCAAAATGGTCTACAGTGACCCTCAATTATCTTTAATTGCTTATCTAACTTGTCGTAAATTACAGTGGCTGATGTGGCTTCTCAATAACTGTATAACAGAAAAATCATCGCATTTCAAATTTTTACTTCAAGTGGCAAATGTGAACACCATGAGCTTTAATTGACGATCGACACTAGTATTACGCAAAAAGGGGATGTAACAGATGAGACTTCTGCAGTTCTGAGTGAAGTCTTATGCGCTCAAAAATGTGGCATCGTGTGCGTTCATTACCTCGTTGGTGCTCGTCAGGGGGTGGCGGGCAGCACAGCTCCGTTCACCTTGCCGTCTCCGAAGCAACTCTCCTCTAACTTCTCCTTACTACAATTTAGCGAAGTTGGTTAAAAAAAACTATCTGACCAATCAGGGTCTCAATGTTAACGTTAAGCTCCGCCTACAAAAATTCTGTCTATCCAATGAGAAACGTTATACTTTTCGTGGTGGGGCAATGTTTTTAAAGTTTGCAACGTAACAGAGAAGCGAAAAAGTTTCATGCTAAAACTTGCAGCTGGTGTGGTCCTTTTAGCGTTATCGTAAGATCTATACTGTTCTTCTGGAGAGCTCTATGTTTTAACATGGGCTGGGGGGTGGTCCTAACGTAACAGAGACGCGGAAAAGGTCTCACGCTAAAAACTTGCGGGTGGTGTAGCCCTTTTTGTGTTATCGTAAGATCTATACTGTTCTTCTGGAGGGCTCTAGCTTTTAACATTGGCTGGGGGGGGGGGGGGGGGGGGGGTCCTAACGTAACAGAGACGCGAAAAAGTCTCACACTAAAAAAATTGCGGGTGGTGTGGTCCTAGCAGTTAGCTGGCGACGTGGGTGTCCGTCCGTCCCTTATCGTAGGGCCTCCCAGCTTAACACGGTTCTGCTCTCGGCTTCTGTTCTCGTTTCTCTCCTCGGAACTGCGTCTGTCTCACGGTGGGAAGGTATGACATGCATTTAAGTATTCTTGTGTTAGTCTGTGGCATTCCATTTGCTCACTCATTACTCGTATTGCTTTGGTTAATTTAATGTCACGATTTTTCGGAGCTATGTGACATACTACTGGATTTGCTTATCATGTCAGGGTTTTCATGGAAGGTGTTGGATTTGCCTGGCACCTTACAAGTCGTTGGGCGAGGCATCTGTAATCATTGCAACAATGTATCGCAAAGCTGTCCGATCTCCCGCGTGCCGGGGGGACCACATACAGCTGTGACTCCTGCAGTGCTGAAAAACAGAAAAAAAAAATGCAGACGAACTGCTCCTTCCAGAATGAGGTTTTCACTCTGCACCAAAGTATGTACTGTTATGAAACTTCCTGGCAGATTAAAACTGTGTGCCGGACCGAGACTCGAACTCAGGACCTTTGTCTTTAGTGGGGAAGTGCTCTACCGTCTGAGCTACCAAAACACGACTCCTGCCCCTCGTCGCTTTACTCCTGCTAGGACATCGTCTTCTACCTTCCACACTTCGCAGAAGCTGTCCTGCGAACCTTGCAGAACTAGCACTCCTGGAAAAAGGATATTGCGAAGACATGGCTTAGCCACAGCCTGGGGGATATTTCCAGAAAGAGATTTTCACTCTGTAGCGGAGTGTGCGCTGATATGAAATTTCCTGGCGGGTTAACTTCTCCTTCTCCATGACAACGCAAGGCCTCACAAAGTCTGCACACACGCGAGGAGCTCTCAAAACTTCATGGGATTGTTCTTCCTCATTCACTCTACACCACGGATGTTGCTCTTTCTGACTTACATCTGTTTGAACGAATGAAGGATGCATTCCGCGGAAGCAGTACGTGGATGATGGGGACACTGCTGATATGGCAAGACGTCAGCTGCAACGTCGACCAGTAAAGTGATACCATGCGGGTAAACGGGCCCTCCCAGTAAGGTGGCGTAAGACTGTCACTTTAAACGAACATTATGTTGAAAATAGGGTTCTGCAGCCCAAACGTTGAGGAATAATATGGTCTATTGAAATCCGGAATAAAACGAACCTGCTTTAGGAAAGAAATGTTGCATTACTTTTAGAACGATCTTCGTATGTGGACAGGAAACTTACTTAAAACCTATCTTCAGTGGAGGCTCCAAATTGCTAACTGTATTTCATTTGGTGTCACCTTATCTGTTGTGAAGTCATCGTATAACCGTCTCATGAATCAGTACTGAGAATATTACGCGCCAGTTGTCAAATGCGTGATGACAAAACGTGTTTCGGGACTGCGTTTTCCCATTTTCATATAACTAAAACTAGAATACCATTAGAGACAGCATGTTTGCTGCTAGCTTTTTACTTTTGACGGTGCGTAATGTCACAGAAGTTTGAAGCGTTTGATAATGTGATAATATAGTCGCGAAACACGTTGTGGTCAAAAGACCACACGTTTAACAAATGGTGCGTATTATCCTCAGTAATGGTGTCACTTTTCTGACTATAGACCTTCCTACAGACGACTGAAGGAGAGCCTGAAGGCAAGGACATGTCGGTGGCCTTCATTTTGGTTGTGTGGTATTAGCAAAATGGTATTAGCGAAATACTATTAAACGCGAAATCAATTATTTAAATTACACTGATAGACTTCACAAAATATCGGTAGCATTATATTTCACAGAAAAATAAAACCTTTAAAAAAATGAAGTACTAAATAGCTCTTTTACATGGTGACGTAAATGATATTAGAAGAAGTCTTATCACTAGAAGAATAAATTGTGTTTTTCCAGTAAACGCTATAGTAACGCTAGTAAAGAAAAAGGTATTTCACTTACCATAACAACTCACTCACAAATGTTGTAGAGGAGTTATTAGTTATGAAAACACATTAACAATGGCTGTCGAAGACTTCCGGTATAAGGAGTCACCCTCTTTCTGAGCACGCTCAAATCAAAGAGGGCGAAAGAGTATACAAAGGTTTCGGGCACCCGCTTGCCCTTGGAGGTAAGAAACGCTCTTAAGAGGCCGAAGACTCAGCAGCGATCAACGGCACGAGGATATAGAAACCACTGGATTAAATATACATAAAAAATATAGAAACCACTGGATTAAAGATATGTAATGTTTATCCTCATGACATGCCTGCTGTCACGACGATCTCTTCATAAGCAAAAGATTCCGGATTAGTCCCCTATTAGCATCTCCAATAGGGTACTGTGAAGGGGAATGTGATCATGAGAACAAGATGGAATAAAGAACGAAAAGTTAAAACGAAGGGTAATGTTCTAGAAGTTGGAGAAAGAAATGTCGAATGAACATGGTAGGGAAGGTAGATGATCTGAAAAAGGAAAAGGAAAGGCGCAGTCTAGTAACAGTGGAGCTTAGTAAAGTGATATGGAAAGAAAGTAAGTATTTCTAGCCATAAAGATATAGGGTAATATCAATAGCAGCAGAAAATGTTACGAATACGAAGGCAGTGCATTAAGTGAGTTACTTACTGCGAAGAGTTCAGTAACAGTGTCGTTCTATCAGAATCGACAGCAAACCAGCACTAACCACAATCGTTAGGATTTACAAAGAGACGTCACAAGCAGAAGATGAAAAGACAGAGAAAGTACCGATGTATGATGATATGTAAGGGTAATTCCATATGTAAAGGGCGATGAATATCTAATAATCGCGGGGGACTGGAACGCTGTAGGAATAGAAGACGGAGTTACGAAAGAATGTGGGTTTGGAGACAGGAATGAGAGCGAAGAAAGACTACTATAGTTCTGCAATAAGTTTCAGCAAGTAATAGCGAATAAGCTGTTCGTAAATCACAAGAGGAGAAGGTATGTTTGAAAAAGACTCAGAGACACGGGAAGATTCCGGCTGGACTACGTCATGGTCAGATGGAGATTCTGAAGTCAGATACTGGATTGTAAGGGTATCCAGGAGCAGATACAAATTTACGTCACAGTTTAGTAGTGATGAAGACTAAACAAGTTAAAACAACCGTCCAAAAGAATCAATGTGGAAATAAATGACATACTGAAGTACCAGGGAATTATGATATACGTTTGAAGTTCCCAAAGGCTGCAGATACTGTGATGGTGAATAATACAGGAGGCAGTTCAGATGAAAATGGATGGAAATCTCTAAAAAGGGCAGTTACAGAAGTTGGACAGACAAATAAAGGTACAAGGAAGGTTATTCGGAGAAACGATCGGTAACAGAAGAAATATTTCAGTCTACCATCGGAAGAAGGCAGCACAAAAATATTCCAAAAAAGACATGAGTAGAGCGCACACTAAATAAGCAGTGCAGGAAGCTAAAGTGAAATGGTTGCAGGAAAAATGCGAAGAAATGGAAAAAGAAATTGTCGGCAGAAATAGATCAAAAATTTTTTCAGGCGACAAGTCATACTTGGAGAAATGCATGGTAGACACTGTGCTGTCTTACAATATATTTATTTACATCCGGTTTTGATCATTGATCATCTTCACAGTGGAAAATATTCTGACAACTTCACATGTCACACATGCTATTTAACCAGAAAAGATGCCATAGTTGAGTTGAAGACATCATAAAAAGATACTTCACGTCATAATACCCGCTAAAGCACACAAATAACACGGAGATTTGAAACCACGAAATAACCTACTGTTGTTGTACCTGAGTAAGGGTGCTGTCAAATGATCTCATTTTTCAATGTTTTCTGTTTCCTTAGGCCGGTATTATGGCGTGAAGTATCTTTTTCTGATGTTTGCAAGTCAACTGTGGCATCTTTTCTGGTTAAATAGCATGAATGACATGTGAAGTTGTCAGAATATTTTCCACTGTGGAGATGATCAATGGTCGAAGCCGGTTGTGAATAAATATATTGTAAGACAACACAGTGTTTACCATGCATTTCTCCAACGTCGCCATAAAGAAGATGCAGCACATACAATCGTCAAAATGAACACGTACAGGGGGAATTCCACCGTTACACGCACAGGATAGATCTAACAGATGAAAAGAGTACACTGAAAACTTCTACGAGGAGGAGAAGTGTAACCGAGTCTTTGAAGACTTGAAATCAAAGAAGGCATAAGGCTGTAATATCAACGCCAATATTTTGTGTATGGGACAGTGCTCGAGACATGAATTAACGAATATTTTTCCAGAAATGACTTTCAACTGAGATGACCTATTATTATATGATGAGTTATTATATTGTGAAATAACATGTTTTATTATTTTGTAGCCAGTTTCCTACAAAGAATAATCGTGTAACAAAAGATAACACCACTAAAAGATTTTATTGGCATTGTATTGTTGTGGAATTTTTCTCTGATGTATGAAGCGGATGAGATCGAAGATAAGCTGAGGTCTGTTCTTTTAAATAATGTAAAAGGTAGTCATAAGTGATCAAAAGGAAAACTTAACTTACAATTTATTAAATGGAATTCTAGTGTACGGACTTTTATTTGTAACTAAATAACCAACTACGAATGTTTTAAGTTTTGTGTCCACAGCAATCCAGTCTGTGCTTTTTTTGGCGTATGGAGCGGCAATTTTAAGCTGCAGAAATAATCAGACACTAATTCTTTCGATCGTTATTATAGTATTTGAACTCCGAGGACAAGACTTTTTTCATCTGTGAAAGTGAAAATAACATTCAGTGAACAACGTAACTGAAATAATTTTATGACTGGTGCGTAAGATCAATTTTTCCTAGACTAATTTATCGGTGATTTTAAATAAAAATATTTACGACGCCTGTGTTGTTATGGGTAGAGTTTGTGGTATAATATGTTAATTATTTGGTGCATACATTTTAATGTCAAGTAAAGAATTATAGAAACGTGTTGTTATGGGTAGAGTTTGTGGTATAATATCTTAATTATTTGGTGCATACATTTTAATGTTAAGTAAAGACTTATAGCTACTCATTATAGTCGGAGTAAGATGCACCTAGATAACAGTTATCAGAGATTATTTATTTCTTACAAATTATACATTTATTCTTGATACTACATTTACATACGGTTTACAGTAACATCTACACAGAATATAAGAAGTAGTAGTATCATATCCTGGCTGCGAGAAGCATTTTCAAATATCATGTTGTCTATAGTGAGTTGTTGTGTACACAAACACATTTAGTTGTAGTGATTATTTCTTGTGTTAGTTATAGAATAATTTTGGGGCTTTGAATTTGTTGTAATAGCTTTATAGTGTGAAATATTTGCTGTTAAAAATGGTTCGGCCTAAGAAGCAGACTAAAACGAATGAGCAGGCTGATACAGATTTAGTGTCAGATCATCAAGTGAGCCAAATTTCGCACACTTCGGTGCAGGAGGTAGATAGCTTGAATGTTGATGATAACATTATTTTACTGGACATTTCAAGCGATATTGAAAACGAGGATTTGTCAGTGTTGAGTGGCTCTCAAGTAGTGAAAGCTTTAGGAGCAAATGATAGCAATTTCAGCGGGAAAGGGGCAGGACTTGCCAGTACTCAAAGTAAGCCATTGCCAGATGGTAATATATTAGCCATATTACTTCAGAAATTAGAATTGATAGAAAAGCAACGTAGGGAAGAAGAAGCTCTTAAAGAGCAGCAGCGTTTAGAAGCGAAGGCTTTAAAAGCAGAGCAAGGTGAATTAAAAGAATAGGAAAGAGAAAGAAAATTCTTAGAACAAATCAATCAGGTCTTTATCAAGCGAGACAAAGAAATTGTTCAAAATATTAACCAAATGATAATCAACAGGGATAAAGTATTGTCAGCACACTTAAATGCGGAGATAAATTCTGTTAAAGATACGATCAAAAGGCTGGCAAACATTCCCACTAAAATAAATGATATGCAGACTGAAATCAGTAACTTAGAAACTAGTTTTAAAACACTGACTACTGCCGTAGACAGAACTGAAGGTAAAATACAAACCGAAGTGAAGAAACAAGTACAGACGGAGGTAGGCAGAGTTTGTAATCTAGACAATCGAAACTTATGGGTAAAGTCAGAATCCAGTAATGAAGAATATGGCCCTGACGGGGAAACTAAAATTAAACATTTCCTGACTGCTAGTGTGGCAGTGCAGAATAGACCACGACATTTGCCCCACTGGTCGTGTTATAAATCAGAGTAATACACAAAGTTCGCCAGCAAGCTTTGTTGCAATTTATGATAAGTCAAGCCATGATAGCCAACCTTTATTACCACAGCCGCTGGTGCATACAAGAAATTCAGAACTAGAAACAGGCTGTACCTGTAGCAAAACGAATACACCGCCTGCTAATGAGAGCCGATCCATGCTTTTGAGTACATTGATGCATGAGGAGAGCCTCATTAAACATCATCTTTCAGATTTTCAATGAAGAGAGCAAAAAGAATATCCACCCAGTCGTATTTATACGTAACTTCAGAAGTGCCCTTTCGAAATATTGGACCAAAGAACAGAAAATACAATTCGTGGTCTCACATATTGCGGGGGACGCTTCACTTTGGGCATTAAATGCTGCCGAGACTTGCCGAACTTTCTGTGATTTTGAGAGGGCGTTTCTTGACCAGTTTTGGTCTTAGAAAAATGGTTTACAAATGCAGTATATAATCCGAAGGCTGGGTCTCTACGAAAATACTTTCAAAATACAGTTATATGACTCGGTATTGGGATGAGCCGGTCACTACCCGAGATCTATTCAGAGTATTAAAAGCAAGGTTACCGATTAACATAAGGGAAAAGCTGTTCAATGTTACGGACACTGATCTTAAAGAATTTCTTTCCGTAATAGACTCACTAGACCTGGTCCAGGAGGATGTACGAAGATGTTCAGATACAGGTAATTCTAATACCAACTATTCCGATGGAAAACGCTCTTGGAATGGGAACAGCAGTACTAGGGGCGAAAATAGTCCGAAGAAGAATAAAAATAATTTTAGTGATAATAACAATTACAATGGAAAAGAGAATTATTACCAGAAACAATCATGGAAATAAAACGAAGGTTCAAGAGTAGTATTAAAATTCAAGGTGAAAGCATATCAGTGATAAGATTCACTGATGTTATTGCTATCCTCAGTGAAAGTGAAAAAGTACAAGATTTGTTGAATGGAATGAACAGTGTAATGAGTGCAGAATATGAACTGAAGGTAAACCGAAGAGAGGCGAAAGTAATGAGGAGTAGCAGAAAAGAAATTAGCGACAAAATTGGTGACAACGAAGTAGGTGAGGTTAAGGAATTCTGCTATCTTGGAAGAAAAATAACACATGATGGAAGAAGTAAGGAGGACATAAAAAGCACGATAGCGCAGGTAAGGGCATTCCTGACCCAAAGGAGTCTGCTTGTATCAAAGGCCTTAATAAAAGGAAGACAGTTAGTATGGATCACAGCACTGGATGGGCGAGAATCATGGAATGTAGGCAAAAAAGAAAGGAAGAGATGCGGTGCCTTATAAGGAAGTTGAAAATTCCGTGGACTGATAAGATAACAAATGAGGAGTTTTTCTGCACGTTTCGTCAGGAAGGAACACATGGAGAACACTGACTAGAAGAAGGGACAGTGTGAAATTATATTTGTTAAATAAAAAGCAAGGCACTCGAGAGGAAGTCGTATCTATACTGTGTTAGTGCTCATTTCTATTCGATACGATACCACGCTGCAACGTGACATCTACATATCAATGTTTGGCGGGTAACAAGCTTGATAAAATCTTACGTCCGGACGAGCGCAGAGCTAAGGTACATAACGCTTTCAGTAAGCGTTTTTTCTCTGGCTTAATGTCAATGCACTTTCATTTCAAGAAGTGTAATAAGGGAAGTTGGCGTTGCTAATCAGATAGCTATAGCGATCTATAAAAAGCACAGATGTCGCTCAGCTGATTGTACAATTGTTGTGTGTTATGAAAGATGAATCCTTAGGCAGGCATTGAGGAATTATCAGTGATACATGTAGGTAGAGCGCCTATTATTCGATATCAGCAAGTGAACGTAAGGATATGTGCCCAGCAGATTTGTGTAAGACGTACGCTTAGAACAAGGGAGGCAATGCCGATTCTGTGCTTATCATAGACGACATTCTTTCGGCCACCAATAGCTATCAGAGACTTCGTCTCCTGTTAATCTCGTGCAAAGAATGCTGAACTGAAGGTCACAAGATGACGACGTCCCTGGTGCTCTTTGACGTCCGTTGCTGCCATTACCTCGAAGCAATACGTCCACTGCGATGGGGAAAGTAAAGTCGTGTTATTGGTGACAAAGACGGCAAGGCGGATGAAGGAAGTGATGCTGTTTAGCGAAGCGGCTTCTTGAAAACTTTGTGGCGTCATGGCTGGCTTTGTTCTCAATGCGACGCTCTTGCACTTGGGGATTGCGTGCAGTGGCTTTAAGCTGCCTGGTGTTGATCCGTAGAACGGAACGTGCACGCACACACCTGTTGTGTTTGCGTTCTGCGGTACACAATGCGTCATGGTGTTTAAGGTCAATCAATGTTTCTGTGCAATACCCGCAGTATGTAGAAAAGCTAAAGGAGACGTAACCTCACACACAAACTACAGAATAGAAAAAGGGGTTTCAATATTTTACTGTATGTTTTTAAGCATCGTCGACAGAACGTTGTAAAATTGCTTTTTAAAGTTTGGTTGACTGCTTTAAGGCGTTAAAAAAAACACTCCGTCTACAGGCTACAAGTGGCTCATCGGGCCATCCGACCACCGTGTCATCCTCAGGGGAGGATGCGGACAGGAGGGGCGTGGGGTCAACACACCGCTCTCCCAGTCGTAATGATAGTATTCTTGACCGAAGCCGCTACTATTCGGTCGAATAGCTCTTCAATTGGCATCACGAGGTTGAGTGCACCCCGAAAAATGGCAACAGTGCCTGGCGGCCCAGATGGTCACCCATCCAAGTGTCGACCACGCCCGACAGCGCTTAACTTCGGGAACCGGTGTATCCACTGCGGTAAGGCCGTTACCGCTTTGGGTATTAAGAATAGTAGAACTGATGAAGCAAGTCACTTCCAGTTGCTCTGTGTTATATTGGTGCTGAGGGAATGTTGTTAACTTACCTTTCCTTCAACACACTATGTGTTACAAAGAAGTACTCTCGATGGAGATTATATTGCAGAACAATTATCTCCTCTAACAAAGTTATCTTCTCTTACGACAAAGCCGGCCGTAGTGGCGCTTCAGTCTGGAACAGCGCTGCCGCTACGGTTGCAGGTTCGAATCCTGCCACGGGCATGGATGTGTGTGATTTCCTTAGGTTAGTTAGGTGTAAGTAGTTCTAAGTTCTAGGGGACTGATGACCTCAGGTGTTAAGTCCCATAGAGCTCAGAGCCATTTCTTACGATAGAAACCACAAAATAATTTCGCAGTGTGGTAGAACGTGAAAATTGAGTTATTTTGTGGTTGTTATAAGGAAATAAACTAAAAACTTCATGCATTACGCCTTTGATTATTGGCAAGTCCTTCCTTCCTACCCTTCTTCGCCATACTAAGACTGTAGTATATCACTTTCTGAGGTATGAGACCTGAGTTTCTCCTGGCGTATACAACTTTCAAATAACTTCCGGGAATTCAAGCAGGTAACACTTTCAGCGACCGCCGATATTTTGGCGGGAGAACACCCCGCCATTTTCAAGGCAAACTGCAACGGACAGCTGAGCTGTCCTATCTTGAAGTTGTATTTCGTTAAAATGGTTATAGTGATAGACAGATCGAACGTGCGTTGCGCTATCGACCAACTGTACATCGGGTGACTGATGATAATTCTGAGTCAACACCTAAGTCTACTGCCTTTTTGCCTTACGTAGGAAACACGTCCAACAAGATCGGTCGTATTTTACGGAAATACGATGTGAAATGTGTTTTCCGACCTCCATCTAAAATTAGAGCACTTTTGAGTTCCGTTGAGGATGATCTTGGACTGCGTAAGGCGGGTGTATATCGTATTCCTTGTAGCTGCGGCATGGCATATATTGGTCAAACAATCAGGACCGTGGAGGAACGACGTACTGAGCATAAACGTCACACACAATTACTGCAGCCAAGTAGATCTGTTATTGCCAAACATTGCTTGGATACTGGTCACCCCATGTTATATAATAACACCGAGATATTGGCACGCACGTCCAGCTATTGGGACAGTGTTATTAGAGAGACAGTCGAGATTAATTTAGCGAGCAACTTCGTTAACAGGGATGGAGATATCTGTTTAAACTCTGTTTGGAATCCGGCTCCCTCCCTTGTAAAAAAAAAAAAAAAAAAAAAAAAAAAAAAAAAAAAAAAAAAAAAAAAAAAAACCAGAGGGACAGAGGCAATGCTACCTCACCTGCGAATTCAGTCTCACTATCGATAGCTCTGACTTTGGTCATCTTTGGTGGCACTAGTGTTCAGTGTGTGTGTCATCTTTCCTGCTTCAGTCCGAGAACCGAGGTTTTAAATTTGCATGTACGCTGCCTGTCCGTAGCAGTTTGCCTGGAAAATGGCGGGGTGTCCTCCCGCCGGAATATCGGCGGTCGCTGAAAGTGTTACCTGGCTGAATTCCCGGAAGTTATTTGAAAGACTTTCTGAGGTAGTCTGTCGCGGTTCATCATGTCGACATGTTCACACCATTGTTTCTCGTTATTCTCTATTTTGCTTCTCACCTTGGAACGTGGACTGGAGGAAAGGAATGAAAGGAGCCACTTGACAGCATTTTGCACGGATCTTAATTTAATCATTGCAAATACTTGTTTTAAGAATCAAGCAAAAGGGTTGTACGCATGGGAAAGACAGGAGACACTGAAAGTTTTGTGTCCTGCCTACTCGTTGAATATGGGGTGCCTAGGAAACCTGCTTTCTCTGATCGCTAGACAACAATTCAAGCAAATCGTGCCAAAGAATTTTTATTGCAGGAAGATAAATGACAATACTTTGAGAATTTACAATGGTATGTCGCAAGCAATGGGAGACAGGAAAAATAAGAAAACTCCTAATACACAACTCCTGATAAAAGTGAAACGATACAGTTCCTAAGTTGCTGCTGTATAGCTCGTAGAATGGCTAGTGTGCAACTGGACCGCAGCCTGGCGGTGCGGCTCTTGTGTTCTCTTCGCATAGAGGCCGCTGCTTCCTCGGTGTCGTCCCAGAGAGGGGTAGGTCGGCGGACTACTGGTTGACGTCCTCTTCACAGCCCTTTCTGCCCTACCGTTCCTGACTGTCGTGCCGGCTCTTGACTTTTACGCCGGAAAAGAAAGCTTTCAGACTGGTTATGTAATGGTAATACAGAGATTTCGAAGCTCGGATGGTTCAAATGGCTCTGAGCACTATGAGACTTATCTTCTGCCATCAGTCCCCTAGCACTTAGAACTACTTAAACCTAACTAACCTAAGGACAACACACACACATCCATTCCCGAGGCAGGATTCGAACCTGCGACCGTAGCGGTCACACGGTTCCAGACTGTAGCGCCTAGAACCGCTCGGCCACCCTGGTCGACGAAGCTCGGATGGCCAAGCGCGTTATACCACCCACTTCCAAGACACGGGGAGCACGCCGTTGGAGTAACGATGGGGGCCTGTGTTCCAACAAACCTGGAAATGGTTTTTAGGCGGTTTCTCACATCCAGCTAGTTAAATACCAACGTGATACCCCTGCCTCGCCTGAGATAAACGCTACGCAAATATTTACAAAGCCTTCTCGCACTTGAACATACATCTAAATCTACATGATTACTCTGCTATTCACAATAAAATGCCTGGCAGGGGGTTCAGCAAACCACCTTCATGCTGTCTCTCTGCCGTTCCACTCTCGAACGGCATGCGGGAAAAAGAGCACTTAATTTTTTCTGTGTGAGCCCTGATTTCTCTTATTTTATCATGATGATCATTTCTCCCTATGTAGGTGGGTGACAACAGAATGTTTTCGCAAGCGGAGGAGAAAACTGTTGATTGAAATTTCATGAGAAAATCCTGTCGCAACGAAAAACGCCTTTGTTTTAATGATTGCCACTCCAAGTCACGTATCATGTCTGTGACATTATCTCCCCTATTTAGCGATAATACAAAACGAGCTGCCCTACTTTGTACTTTTTCGATGTCACCCGTCAGTCCCACCTGATGCGGATCCCACACCGCATAGCAATGCTCCAGAATAGGCCGGACAAGCGTGGTGTAAGCAGTCGCTTTAGTAGACCTGTTGCACCTTACAAGTGTTCTGGCAATGAATCGAGTGTTTGGTTTGCTCTACCCACAATATTATTTATGTGATCGCTGCAATTTAGGTTATTTGTAATTGTACTCCCTAAGTATTTAGCTGAATTTACAGCCTTCAGATTTGTGCGACTTATCACGTAATCGAAATTTAGCTCATTTCTTTTAGTACACATGTGAATAACTTCACACTTTTCCTTGTTCAGGGTCAATTGCCACTTTTCGCACCATACAGATATCTTATCTAAATCATTTTGCTAGTCATCCCATGTAGGCTTTCACGTCCGGCGTCTTCATCAGTAAACATTTCCGGGCTAAGTTGCCGTGGTCGATCTGTAGAACTACCTCACCCTGACGTTTCGTTCTCAACTACGGAGAACATCTTCCGAGGTGAGTCGACGACTGGCTGCTAGGAGCTGGGGCGCCGCTTATATGGAGATCGTAGAGGGTGCCACCGCACGTCACGTGGCATCGATGTGTGGCTATCTCTGGCTATTGTCTGTTCTCTCGATTGCAGGCAATCGATTGTCCCGTGATTGATGCAACGTCGACCGCCGTATCTTGTCCAATTTTAATCCTTCTTCTTTACGATTAAAATTGTATTGATGTTTGTGGATTTCAATTGCCTCTCTATACATACGTGTATAATAATGCGACGTCCTCGCTAGCACGTTTGTTTCACCAAATTTTATTTCGTGATCTCCATCCTTAAAAATATGTTCCGCTACTGCCGATTTGTCGATATGTCCCAAGCGACAGTTTCTTTTGTGCTCCGTCAACCGTGTACTGATGCTTCTTTTTGTAGTTCCTATGTAAACCCTGCCACAACTACACGGAATTTTATATACCCCTGGGGTGGCTTGGGGGTGACGAGCATGGAGGACATTATTGCTAATATAGAGGCAGGAATTCGTCAGTTACCATCATATTCTGCTGATGAAATTAGGATGGAAACCTCCAGGATATTACGTAAAGCTAAGCCACCCAGCAGCAATCTGTCTCAAGGGGAAAGGAAGGCATTACGGGAGATCAATGCAGACAAGAATGTTGTCAGTCTTTGTTCACTATGGTTCCAGTTGATGAAGCTCTCTCTCATATAGCCCATATGCTCCCTGCTGATATAGTGGCCTTGTTCCAACACTGTCTATCCTCGACCTATTTTCAGTACAATGGTGAATTTTATGAACAGATTGATGGGGTAGCGATGGGAAGCCCCCTAAACCCCGCAATTGCGAATTTATTCATGGAATATTTTGAACATCAAGCACTGCAGTCGGCCAAAAAAAGCCCCTCGAAGTGGTATCGGTATGTGGATGATACCTTTGTAATATGGAATCATGAGGAAGAAGACTTGAATGATTTCCTGGTGCACTTAAATAGCATCAACCCAAAGGTCAAATTTACTATGGAGAAAGAGAAGAATGGACAACTTAACTTTTTGGATGTATCAGTTATGAAACGGGCGGATGGGACCTTAGGCCATAAGGTCTACAGGAAAGGTACACATACTGATCGCTACCTCCATATGAACTCAAACCACCACCCTACACAAAAGAGGGGGTCATAAAAACACTAGTGGATAGGGCCAATAATATTTGTGAACCAGGCTACTTACAAGAAGAACTAAATCATTTACGAGTGGCTTTTGCGAAAAATGGTTATACGAAAAACGAGATTAACCGAGCACTTCACCCAAGTAGAAAAATGCCTAAAAATAGGAGACAGCAACAACCATCAGCTGGAAAAGTATTTCTTCCGTTCATCCATAACATCACGGATCGCATTGGGAAAGTACTAGCCAAGTTTCGGGTGGAGACTATTTTCAGACCTACTAAGAAAATTAGTGAATGCCTAATATCAACAAAAGATGCTCGTCACCCCCTAGCCACCCCAGGGGTATATAAAATTCCGTGTAGTTGTGGCAGGGTTTACATAGGAACTACAAAAAGAAGCATCAACACACGGTTGACGGAGCACAAGAGAAACTGTCGCTTGGGGCATATCGACAAATCGGCAGTAGCGGAACATGTTTTTAAGGATGGAGATCACGAAATAAAATTTGGTGAAACAAACGTGCTAGCGAGGACGTCGCATTATTATACACGTATGTATAGAGAGGCAATTGAAATCCACAAACATCAATACAATTTTAATCGTAAAGAAGGATTAAAATTAGACAACATACGGCGGTCGACGTTGCATCAATCACGGGACAATCGATTGCCTGCAATCGAGAGAACAGACAATAGCCAGAGATAGCTACACATCGACGCCACGTGACGTGCGGTGGCGCCCTCTGCGATCTCCATATAAGCGACGCCCCAGCTCCTAGCAGCCAGTCGTCGACTCACCTCGGAAGATGTTCTCCGTAGTTGGGAACGAAACGTCAGGGAGAAGTAGTTCTACAGATCGACCGTGGCAACTTAGCCCGGAAGTGTTTACTGATCTTTTTGCAAGTTGTTTTGATCATCTAATGACTTTACAAGACGGTAAATGACAGCATCATCTGCTAACAATCTGAGATACAATCTCGACGCATACAGGTAGGGTATAGAAATTCGGGAACGGGGGGGGGGGGGGGGGGGGGGGGGGAGTTGTGATAGCTGGAAAGACACCCGATCACTTTCTACTACTAACATTGCCAAAACCAATACAACACGACGACTGCGCAGAGAAATTGGACAAGGGAAAGAAGAATACAAGATTTTAAGAGAAGAGAAGAAGGAAGAGAATACAAGATTTTAAACTTGAAGATATATCCGGGCGACAGATGTGACTCTTGTGAGCTTTCTATTTAATTTATCTATATGTGAAATACTGAATATTCTTTATCAAAAACTTTCTCCTCGTCTAATGAGTCCTTAAGATACCGTATTCAACTGTTGAGCAATACTGACTGTTGGTTAGCTCTGTATTACGCTTGTAAACAGTATCGTGAAACAAAATTTTAATCATAGTATAATGCTCAATTTCAAATAATTAAAATAAATCTCTAGTCCCAAAACAAACTAATGTACACAGTGAAAAGTATTTAACTGAAACTCAATGCTGAATTCCTTATAAAAGTTACAAAACATGAAATGTCATGTCTGATTTGGAACATCAACGAAATATAATATTGCTCAATTAGGAAGAAAATAGCTGTTTTAGACTCCCTTCACTGTCTACTGTAAATTAATCCGCCACCTGAAAATTCTGACTACGTACTGTTGTAAGAATACAAAGTGAGATGTGCCCCGAAAGAAAAGTAACTTACGTCATGCTCAGCGTGCTATTTTGTTTCTGGTGTACTGACGTTTTCGAAAGCAAACTTAAATCAGCAAATTGAGGAGCTAAAGAAAAATAGCTCTCTATTAAATTTTCCTTTGCTTCTGAGAAACACTCTGTGGCTGCGTGATGCGTAAGGTGCAATGCGCGCATGACAAGATGTTTAAAACATTACTAAGAATGGTGGAGAAGGGTTCTACTTTTAAAGAAAAGAGCTCTTGAAAAAATAAATTATAAAAAAGACAAGAAGCCTCTAACAATTACGAAATTCACACATTACAATAATTAGACATTTAAACCTATTGCGTTATTTGTGACGTAATGAGAACAGAGATAAAATTAACACTAATCAAGAATGTTATGAGCTATCTAAGAGAAAAGATTTCATTCAGATAACATTCCTGACAAACAATCATTTGATAATTGCGCGTGAATTAGTTATATTGCAATATTCCTCCAAAAGTCTTCTCCTTCCACACGGTCAAGAAAATGTCTTTACAAACAAGTTTTCATCCCTATAATAAAGTATTCCAGATATACCTCCGAGATTCACAAATATCTGATCTCCTTTTCTAAAATTCAATTGTTCGCTTTTTTTGTTTCATCAGTCTTCTGACTGGCTGGATATATGTCAGTCTGTTTTCCTCTACAGTTTTTGCACTCTACAGCTCCTTCTAGTAGCATGGAAGTCATTCTCTGATCCCTTAACAGAGGTCCTATGATCCTGTCCCTTTTCCTTGTCAGTATTTCCCACATATCCCTTTCCTCTCCGATTCTGCGCAGACCCTCCTCATTCCTTCCTTGTCAGTATGCGAAATTTTTAATATTCTATAGCACCACATCTCAAATGCTTCGATTCTCTGCTGTTCTAGTTTTCCCACAGTCCATGTTTCACTACCATACAATGCTGTGCTCCAAACGTACATTCTTAGAACGTTCTTCCTCAAATTAAGGCATATGTTCGATACTAGTAGACTTCTCTCGGTCAGGAATGCCATTTTTATCAATGATAGTCTGTTTTTGTTGTCCTTCTTGCTCTGTATGTCACTAGCTATTTTGTGGCCTAGCTAGTAGAATTCCTTAACTTCATCTACTTCGTGACCATCAACCCCGATGTTAAGTTTCTCGCTGTTCTCGTTTCTGCTACTTCTCATTACGTTTGTCTGTCTTCGATTTCCTCTCCATCCACGTTCTGTACTCATTAGAATGTTCATTTCGCTCAGCAGATCATGTACTTCTTCACTTTACGCAGGATAGCAATGTCGTCCGCGAATCTTGTCATTGATATCTTTTCACCTTGAATTTCAATTCCTCTCTTGAACCTTTTTTTTATTTTCATCATTGGTACTTCGATGTACAGACTGAACAGTGGGGGGGGGGGGGGGGGGGGGAAAGTCTACATCCCTGTCTTACATAATTTTTAGTCCGAGCGCTTCATTCTTGGGTCCACCCTTATTATCCCCGCTTGGCTCTGTTCATGTTGTATATTACCCGTCTCTCCCTATAACTTACTATTACTTTTCTCAGAATTTCGAACATCTTGCACCATTTTACATTGTCGAACGCTTTTTCCAGCTCATTAAATACAGTGAACGTGTCTTGATATTTCTTTAGTTTTTCTTCTATTATCAACCACAACGTATAAATTACCTCTCTGGTGCCTGTACCTTGTTGTTGTTGTGGTCTTCAGTCCTGAGACTGGTTTGATGCAGCTCTCCATGCTACTCTATCCTGTGCAAGCTTCTTCATCTCCCAGTACCTACTGCAGCCTACATCCTTCTGAATCACCTTAGTGTATTCATCTCTTGGTCTCCCTCTACGATTTTTACCCTCCTCACTGCCCTCCAATACTAAATTGGTGACCCCTTGATGCCTCAGAACATGTCCTGCCAAACGATCCCTTTTTCTAGTCAAGTTGTGCCACAAACCTCTTCTCCCCAATTCTATTCAATACCTCCTCATTGGTTATGCGATCTACCCATCTAATCTTCAGCATTCTTCTGTAGCACCTCATTTCGAAAGCTTCTATGCTCTTCTTGTCTAAACTATTTATCGTCCAAGTTTCACTTCCATACAAGGCCACACTCCATACAAACACTTTCAGAAACGACGTCCTGACATTTAAATCTGTACTCGATGTTAACAAATTTCTCTTCTTCAGAAACGCTTTTCTTGCCATTGCCAGTCTACATTTTATATCCTCTCTACTTCGACCATCATCAGTTATTTTGCTCCCCAAATAGCAAAACTCCTCTACTACTTTAAGTGTCTCATTTCCTAATCAAATTCCCTCAGCATCACCCGACTTAATTCGACTACATTCCATTATCCTCGTTTTGCTTTTGTTGATGTTCATCTTATACCCTGGTTTCAAGACACTGTCCATTCCGTTCAACTGCTCTTCCAAGACCTTTGATGTCTCCAACAGAATTACGCTGTCATCGGCGAACCTCAAAGTTTTTATTTCTTCTCCATGGATTTTAATACCTACTCCGAACTTTTCTTTACCCCTCGACTCTTATAACTGCCATCTGGTTTCAGTACAAATTGTAAATAGCCTTTCGCTCCCTGTATTTTACCCCTGCCATCTTCAGAATTTGAAAGAGAGTATTCCAGTCAACATTGTCAAAAGCTTTCTCTAAGTTTACAAAAGCTAGAAACGTACGTTTGCTTTTCCTTAATCTTTCTTCTAAGATAAGTCGTAGGGTCAGTATTGCCTCACGTGTTCCAACATTTCTACGGAATCCACACTAATCTTCCCCGAGGTCGGCTTCTACCAGTATTTCCATTCGTCTGTAAAGAATTCGCGTTAGTGTTTTGCAGTTGTGACTTATTAAACTGATAGTTCGGTAATTTTCACATCTGTCAACACCTGCTTTCTTTGGGATTGGAATTATTATATTTTTCTTCAAGTCTGAGGGTATTTCGCCTGTCTCATACATATTGCTCGCCAGATGGTAGAGTTTTGTCAGGACTGGCTCTCCCAAGGCTGTCAGTAGTTCTAAGGGAATGTTGTCTCTTCCCGGGCCATGTTTCGACTCAGGTCTTTCAGTGCTCTGTCAAACTGTTCACTCAGTATCATATCTCCCATTTCATCTTCATGCTCTTCCATTTCCATAATATTGTCCTCAAGCACATCGCCCTTGTATAGACCCTCTATATACTCCTTCCACCTTTCTGCTTTCCCTTCTTTGCTTACAACTGGGTTTCCATCAAAGGTCTTAATATCCATGCAAGTGGTTCTCCTTTCTCCAAAGGTCTCTGTAATTTTCGTGTAGGCAGTATCTATCTTACCCATAGTGAGATAAACCTCTACATCCTTACATTTGTCCTCTAGCCATGTCTGCTTAGCCATTTTGCACTTCCTGTCGATCTCATTTTTGAGGCGTTTGTATTCCTTTTTGCCTGCTTCATTTACTGCGCTTTTATATTTTCTCCTTCCATCAATTAAATTCAATATTTCTTCCGTTACCTAAGGGGTTCTAATAGCCCTCGTCTTTTTACCTATTTGATCCTCTGCTGCCTTCACTATTTCATCCCTCAAAGCTACCCATTCTTCTTCTACTGTATTTCCTTCCCCTGTTGTTGTTGTTGTTGTGGTCTTCAGTCCTGAGACTGGTTTGATGCAGCTCTCCATGCTACTCTATCCTGTGCAAGCTTTTTCATCTCCCAGTACCTACTGCAACCTACATCCTTCTGAATCTGCTTAGTGTATTCATCTCTTGGTCTCCCTCTACGATTTTTACCCTCCACGCTGCCCTCCAATACTAAATTGGTGATCCCTTGATGCCTCAGAACATGTCCTACCAACCGATCCCTTCTTCTGGTCAAGTTGTGCCACAAACTTCTCTCTTCCCCAATCCTATTCAATACCTCCTCATTAGTTATGTGATCTACCCATCTAATCTTCAGCATTCTTCTGTAGCACCACATTTCGAAAGCTTCTATTCTCTTCTTGTCCAAACTATTTATCGTCCATGTTTCACTTCCATACATGGCTACACTCCATACGAATACTTTCAGAAATGACTTCCTGACACTTAAATCAATACTGGATGTTAACAAATTTCTCTTCTTCAGAAACGCTTTCCTTGCCATTGCCAGCCTACATTTTATATCCTCTCTACTTCGACCATCATCAGTTATTTTGCTCCCCAAATAGCAAAACTCCTTTACTACTTTAAGTGCCTCATTTCCTAATCTAATTCCCTCAGCATCACCCGACTTAATTAGACTACATTCCATTATCCTTGTTTTGCTTTTGTTGATGTTCATCTTATATCCTCCTTTCAAGACACTGTCCATTACATTCAACTGCTCTTCCAAGTCCTTTGCTGTCTCTGACAGAATTACAATGTCATCGGCGAACCTCAAAGTTTTTATTTCTTCTCCATGAATTTTAATACCTACCCCGAATTTTTCTTTTGTTTCCTTTACTGCTTGCTCAATATACAGATTGAATAACATCGGGGAGAGGCTACAACCCTGTCTCACTCCCTTCCCAACCACTGCTTCCCTTTCATGTCCCTCGACTCTTATAACTGCCATCTGGTTTCTGTACAAATTGTAAATAGCCTTTCGCTCCCTGTATTTTACCCCTGCCACCTTTAGAATTTGAAAGAGAGTATTCCAGTCAACATTGTCAAAAGCTTTCTCTGAGTCTACAAATGCTAGAAACGTAGGTTTGCCTTTCCTTAATCTTTCTTCTAAGATAAGTCGTAAGGTCAGTATTGCCTCACGTGTTCCAGTGTTTCTACGGAATCCAAACTGATCTTCCCCGAGGTTGGCTTCTACTAGTTTTTCCATTCGTCTGTAAAGAATTCGTGTTAGTATTTTGCAGCTGTGACTTATTAAGCTGATAGTTCGGTAAGTTTCACATCTGTCAACACCTGCTTTCTTTGGGATTGGAATTATTATATTCTTCTTGAAGTCTGAGGGTATTTCGCCTGTCTCATACATCTTGCTCACCAGATGGTAGAGTTTTGTCATGACTGGCTCTCCCACGGCCGTCAGTAGTTCCAATGGAATATTGTCTACTCCGGGGGCCTTGTTTCGACTCAGGTCTTTCAGTGCTCTGTCAAACTCTTCACGCAGTATCGTATCTCCCATTTCATCTTCATCTACATCCTCTTCCATTTCCATAATATTGTCCTCAAGTACATCGCCCTTGTATAGACCCTCTATATACTCCTTCCACCTTTCTGCTTTCCCTTCTTTGCTTAGAACTGGGTTTCCATCTGAGCTCTTGATATTCATACAAGTCCTTCTCTTATCTCCAAAGGTCTCTTTAATTTTCCTGTAGGCGGTATCTATCTTACCCCTAGTGAGATAAGCCTCTACATCCTTACATTTGTCCTCTAGCCATCCCTGCTTAGCCATTTTGCACTTCCTGTCGATCTCATTTTTGAGACGTTTGTATTCCTTTTTGCCTGTTTCACTTACTGCATTTTTATATTTTCTCCTTTCATCAATTAAATTCAATATTTCTTCTGTTACCCAAGGATTTCTACTAGCCCTCGTCTTTTTACCTACTTGATCCTCTGCTGCCTTCACTACTTCATCCCTCAAAGCTACCCATTCTTCTTCTACTGTATTTATTTCCCCCATTCCTGTCAATTGCTCCCTTATGCTCTCCCTGAATCTCTGTACAACCTCTGGTTCTTTTAGTTTATCCAGGTCCCATCTCCTTAAATTCCCACCTTTTTGCAGTTTCTTCAGTTTTAATCTACAGGTCATAACCAATAGATTGTGGTCAGAGTCCACATCGGCCCCTGGAAATGTCTTACAATTTAAAACCTGGTTCCTAAATCTCTGTCTTACCATTATATAATCTATCTGATACCTTTTAGTATCTCCAGGGTTCTTCCATGTATACAACCTTCTTTCATGATTCTTAAACCAAGTGTTAGTTATGATTATGTTGTGCTCTGTGCAAAATTCTACCAGGCGGCTTCCTCTTTCATTTCTGTCCCCCAATCCATATTCACCTACTATGTTTCCTTCTCTCCCTTTTCCTACACTCGAATTCCAGTCACCCATGACTATTAAATTTTCGTCTCCCTTCACAATCTGAATAATTTCTTTTATTTCATCATACATTTCTTCAATTTCTTCGTCATCTGCAGAGCTAGTTGGCATATAAACTTGTACTACTGTAGTAGGTGTGGGCTTCGTGTCTATCTTGGCCACAATAATGCGTTCACTATGCTGTTTGTAGTAGCTTACCCGCATTCCTATTTTCCTATTCATTATTAAACCTACTCCTGCATTACCCCTATTTGATTTTGTGTTTATAACCCTGTAGTCACCTGACCAGAAGTCTTGTTCCTCCTGCCACCGAACTTCACTAATTCCCACTATATCTAACTTCAACCTATCCATTTCCCTTTTTAAATTTTCTAACCTACCTGCCCGATTAAGGGATCTGACATTCCACGCTCCGATCCGTAGAACGCCAGTTTTCTTTCTCCTGATAACGACATCCTCTTGAGTAGTCCCCGCCCGGAGATCCGAATGGGGGACTATTTCACCTCCGGAATATTTTACCCAAGAGGACGCCATCATCATGTAATCATACAGTAAAGCTGCATGCCCTCGGGTCCCCTATTTCTGTGAATTGTTCCCTTATGCTCTCCATGAAACTCTGTACAACGACTGGTTTAGTCAGTTTATCCAGGTCCCATCTCCTTAAATTCCCACCTTTTTGCAGTTCCTTCTGTTTTAATCTACAGTTCATAACCAATAGATTGTGGTCAGAGTCCACATCTACCCCTGGAAATGTCTTACAATTTAAAACCTGGTTCCTAAATCTCTGTCTTACCATTATATAATCTATCTGATACCTTTTAGTATCTCCAGGGTTCTACCATGTATACAACCTTCTTTCATGATTTTTAAACCAAGTGTTAGCTATGATTAAGTTAAGCTCTGCGCAAAATTCTACGAGGCGGCTTCCTCTTTCATTTCTTAGCCCCAATCCATATTCACCTACTATGTTTCCTTCTCTCCCTTTTCCTACTCTTGAATTCGTCATCCATGACTATTAAATTTTCATCTCCCTTCACTACCTGAATAATTTCTTTCATCTCATCATACATTTCATCAATTTCTTCGTCATCTGCAGAGCTAGTTGGCATATAAACCTGTACTACTGTAGCAGGCATTGGCTTCGTGTCTATCTTGGCCACAATAATGCGTTCACTATGCTGTTTGTAGTAGCCTACCCGTACTCCTATTTTTTTATTCATTATTAAACCTACTCCTGCATTACCCCTATTTGATTTTGTATTTATAACCCTGTATTTACCTGACCAAAAGTCTTGTTCCTTCTGCCACGGAACTTCACTAATTCCCACTATATCTAACTTTAACCTATCCATTTCCCTCTTTAAATTTTCTAACCTACCTGCCCGATTAAGGGATCTGACATTCCACGCTCCGATCCGTAGAACGCCAGTTTTCTTTCTCCTGATAACAACGTCCTCCTGAGTAGTCCCCGCCCGGAGATCCCAATGGGGGACTATTTTACCTCCGGAATATTTTACCCAAGAGGACGCCATCATTATTTAATCATACAGTAAAGCTGCATGCCCTCGGGAAAAATTACTGCTGTAGTTTCCCCTTGCTTTCAGCCGTTCGCAGTACCAGCACAGCAAGGCCGTTTTGGTTAGTGTTACAAGGCCAGATTAGTCAATCAATTAGACTGTTGCCCCTACAACCACTGAAAAGGCTGTTGCCCCTCTTCAGGAACCACACGTTTGTCTGGCCTCTCAACCGATATCCCTCCGTTGTGGTTGCACCTACGGTACGGCTATCTGTATTGTTGAGGTACGCAAGCCTCCCGACCAACGGCAAAGTCAATGGTTCATGGGGGGGGGGGAGGGTGAGGGGGGGGTGTACTTCACCTAAAGCCGAACTGGTCGTCATCTCACACCTCCTCAAATTTCTTCTCCATTGTTCTGTGTATTATTCTTGTCAGCAACGTGGATGCATGATCTGTTAAGCTGATTGTGCGCCCAATTCTTGCAGTTCTCATCTCTTGCAATCTTCGTGATTGTGTGGATGATATTTTTCCAAAAGTCAGACATTATGCCATAAGATTCTTACATTCCACACACCAACTTGTATAGTCGTTTTGTAGGCACTTCCCCCAATTATTTTAGAAATTCTAATAGAAAGTTGTCTATTCCTACTGCCTTGTTTCATCATAAGTCCTCCAAAGCTTTCTTAAATTCTGATTCTAACTAGACCCCCTATCTCTTCTAAATCGCCTCCTGTTTCTTCTTCTATCGAATGACACATATCTTCGTCGTGATCGAGACTTTCAATGTATTTTTCCTACCTATCCGCCCTCTCCTCTGCATTTAGCAGTGGAACTTCCGTTACGCTCTTAGTGTTATCACCCTTGCTATTAATTTCACCGAAGAATGTTTTGATTTTCTTATATGCTGAGACCGTCCTCACGATTATCATTTCTTTGTCGATTTCTTCACATTTTTCATGCAGCTATTTCGTCCTATTTATTGCATTCCTCAGCGACTTGTATTTCTGTCTTCCTGGATTTCCCTGAATATTTTTGTGCTTCCTACTTCCTTCTTTCGTCGATCAGCTGACGCATTTCTTCGCAGTTACCTTCTTTGTACCTACGTTTTTCTTTCCAACTTCTGTGATTACTCTTTTTAGAGATATTCATTCCTCTCAACTGTACAGCCTACTGAGCTACTCCTTACTGCTGTATCTATAGCTTTAGAGAACTGTAAGCGTCTCGTGTAATTTCTTAGCACTTCCGTATCCCACTTCTTTTCATATTGATTCTTTCTCACTAATCTCTTAAGCTTCAACCTACTCTTCATGATTGCTACATTGTGATATGAATCTATACCTGCTGCTGAAAATGCCTTGCAATCCGGTATCTGATATCGGAATCTCTGTCTCACCATGATGTAATCCAGCTGAAATCTTCCTGTGTTACCAGACCTTTTCCAGGTATACCTTCTCCTCCTCCTGTGATCCTTGATCAGAATATTGGCTACTATGGTCTGAAATTTACTACAGAACTCAATTATTATTTCTCCTCTTTCTTTCTAAGTACCAAGCCCATGTTGCCCTGTAACTACTGTTTCCCCTACAACCGCATGAATTATCCTTTCAATATCTTCATATACTTTCTCTGTCTCTACATCTTCAGCTTGCGACATCGGCATGTATACCTGAACTATCGGTGTCGGTGCTGGTTTGCTGTCGATTCTGATAAGAACAACCCTATCACTGAACTGTTCACAGAAAGACACTCTCTGCCCTACCATCTTATTCATAACGAATCCTGCTCCCTTTATTTCATTTTCTGCTGTTGTTTATATTACGCTATACTCATCTGACCAGAAATCCTTGTCTTTGCATTCACTTCACTGACCCTTGCTATATCTAGACTGAGTCTTGGCATTTCCGTTTTCAAATTTCCTGACTCCATTACCACAAGCTCGCCACTATGCCTCTAATAAGAATGCCCTAATGCTTTACAACTGACTGGCGACCAAGCGCACTATTGATTTCATTAAAGGATTTTATTCATCAAAGGTTTTTATCCATTCTTCAAGTCGTACGCTCATGCATCTTTACATCTATACATTAAAGGTGAGATATTTACAGTGGTCCAAAACAAATGAATCATTACACTCTGACCGTAATTTTCTCATTATGAACCAGAGATTAAAACTGAAGATATTGCAAGAAAAGTAGGAAATTAAGGCGAAGTGACCTGCGTAAATTGAAGGAGTCAGAGATTGTTAATAATTTCAGGCAGCTTTTGACTGAAACAGGGAAAAGTAATACAACAGAAGACGAAAGAGTATCCTTAAGGGATGAAATAATGAATTCATCAGAGGGTCATATAGGAGAAACAACAAAGCCCAGTAGAAGGCACTGGGTAACTCGGGGATTGACGGAAGGAGACAATAAAAGAATGCGTCATATGAAGTAGACGAAAGTGATTGACAGAAAATGAAAAGTGGCTAGGCAGGGTAGGCTGTACGATTATTGCATGACTAGGATAAAGACAGATCTCTGCCTCGTGATGGCTGGGTGTTGTGTGCTGTCCTTAGGTTAGTTAGGTTTAATTAGTTCTAAGTTCTAGGCGACTAATGACCTCAGCAGTTGAGTCGCATAGTGCTCAGAGCCATTTTTGATAAAGACAGAAGCCGCCTACAGGAAAATTACACGTCTGGAGCAAAGAGAAGTAGGAGCTCAGATGGCAAGCACATACTAAACGAAGAAGGGAAAACCGAAAGGTACAAGGAATACAAACATGATTTACACAAAAGAAATGAACTTAAAGGCAATGTTATAGAAACAGAAGACAAACTAAATGAAAATATGCGAGAACACTAAAAAACCAGTGTGAATAGAAGGCCCTTGGAGTTGACAACATTCCCTCAAATTTACTGAGGTACTTGGGTGAATCAGTCATGGCAAAATTATTCCACTTTGTGTGAAAGATGATGAGCCATAAGAAATGTCCTGAGACTTCAAAAAGAATGGAATAATTCCAATTTCAAAGTAGTCAGATGCTGACAAGTGTGAATACTGCCAAACCATCAGTTTAGTAAATCATGGTTGCAAAATACAGACAGGAAATAGTTACAGAAGAATAGAGAAACCACCAGAAACCGACCCTGGGGAAGTTCAGTTTTGGTTCAGGGGAAACACGTGAGGTAATACTAATCCTATGACTCATCTTAAAAGGTAGGTTGAAGCAATGCTATGTTTACAACATTATTAAACGTAGAAAAAGTTTTTGATAATGTTGACTGGAACACAGTCTTTGAAATTTTGAAAGCAGTTTCCAAAAATACAGGGAATGAAAGGTTATTTACAACTTGTAGAGAAACTCGACTCCAGTTGCAAGAGATGGACATAATAGGCAAATGGGGGTTGCGGTAGCAGTTAGACAACTTGGTAGCCTATCTCCAATGTTACGAAACCTGTACACTGAGCAAATATTAATGGAAACCAATAAAAAACTTGGAGGCAAATTAAACTTCAGGGAGGTGACATAAAATGTTTGAGATCTGGCAATGATATCACAGTTCTGTCAGATATGGCAAAGGACTTTGAAGAGCATCTGAACGAAATGGATGGTCTCTTGAAAAGAGTAGTGGAATGTAGCTGAATTATTTCAGGTTATGCGGAGAGAATTATGTTTGGAAATGAGAGATTAAAAGTGAGTCTTGTTCCTTGGGCAGCGAAGTAATTGATGAGGATATAAAATGCAGACTAGTAAAATCAAGACATGGAATCTGAAACAGATGAAGCTGTTAGCACCTGGCATAAATTTAAGTGTCAGGAAGTCTTCTCTGAAGGTACATGTCAGGAGCGTAGCTTGTACAGAAACGAAACGTCGACGATCAGCAGTACAGACAACAACAGACTAGAAGTTTTTGAAATGCGGTGCTACAGAAGAATGTTGAAGATTCGATGGGTAGATGGAATACCTAATCCATCTGGGGAAAAGAGAAACTTATGACACAGTTTCACAAAAAAAGGGATGACTTGGTAGGAGCCAACAAGAAACAGTTGGTACTGAGAATATTACGCACCAGTTGTCAAACGTGTGATATATTTATCTCAACTTGTTTCAAGACTGTTATCCCATTATCAAGTACGTTCGAGGAAGAGTTTTGTCTTTGAGGGAGGAGTTTTATATTTGACTACGCTTGTATATTTATCTCAACATGTTTCGAGACTATGTTATCCCATTATCAAGTACGTTCGAGGAAGAGTTTTGTCTTTGACAATGCTTGTTTGCTGCTTGCTTCTTACTTTTGCCGGTGCCGAATGGCATAAAAACTTTACGGTACGTTAAAGTACAGTACAAGAAGACATTTCTGTCCAGCTGCCGTACTCTTCAGCATAAACTCAAGTTGGAAGGATAAAGAACTGATAGAGTGAAGAAGATTCAAGCGGAATCACAGAACTTACTATATACCCTAATAGAGACAGACTTCTACGTTTCATTCAAAACGTTGCAGCAATATTGGGACCGCTGTACTCGCTTCTAAGGGGACTACGTAAAGATGGTAGTACAGAATAAGATCCAGGTAGGACATTGTCATTTTAATTAATATATTTCGGGAACTTTTTGATGCTAGCTCCTACTACATGATTGTTGTTGTGATTTTTAGTCCGAAGACGGGTTTGATGCCACTCTCGGCGCCATTCTATCCTGTGATAGCCTCTTCATCTCTGAATTCCTACTACAACCATTTTAATTTGCTTACTGTATTCATCCCCAGCTCCATCCCCCTCCCCCCCCCTCAAAAATTTTACGCATCAACTTCCTTCCATTAGCAAACTGAGTGCTCCTTATCTGTTGCAAAGCCATCGTATAACTGACCCATGAATCAGTGCTGCGAATATTACATACCAGTTATCAAATTTACCACAACATGTTTCGGGGCTACGTTATCACATTATCAAGTATTAAAACAAGGAAACAAATCAATACATCGCAGTACTGAAAACCATGTAAATATCTATATTGTCTTGTAGTTTAACATGCCTAAGTTTTTATGCCATTAGGCACCGTCAAAAGTAAGAAGCGAGCACCAAAAAAACATTGTCAAACACAAATCTTCCTCGAACATACTTGACAATGGGATAACATAGCGTTGAAACATGTCGAGATAAATATAAAAGCATTGTCAAACATAAAACTACTTCTTGAACGTATATGATAATGAGATAACATAGTCTCAAAACATGTTGAGATAAATATATCACACAGTTGATAATTGGTGCGTAATATACTCAGATTTCAACTTCAACGACAAAGGTCTGTTCTTTATTTAGGTAACTTATTACTCATATTCCATTTCTTTAGCTATGTGTCTTGGATAGTACTATAAAATAATTTGATCCGAAATCAGGCCTGTAAAAATTTAGTTATCTCCTACTATTCACTCTAATTTCTCGTAGATTATTAAATAACCGCTACGGTCGCAGGTTCGAATCCTGGCTGGGGCATGGATGTGTGATGTCCTTAGGTTAGTTAGGTTTAAGTAGTTCTAAGTTCTAGGGGACTGATGACCACATATGTTAAGTCCCATAGTGCTCAGAGCCAGAGCCATTAAATAACCTACGACGGCAGACGAGCCAAAACCATTATCCACCCGTGTCTGAATGCCACTTGTTGACGTTGCGGCACCTGACGCTGCAAGGCAAGGATACAAGTGGAGAAGCGACGATTGGGGAATCATTCTAGCAATGATACGGGCTGTAAACAGGGGATTCTACTGACAAATTGCAGACTGTTACGGTCCAGCTTCTGGAAACAAACATCCCACACACAGCAAAGCTGGTCAGCTTTTGGTGTGCATATTTGAAAAAAAGTTGAAACAACGAGTGGACGATAATAAGTTGGACACCAAAGCCTCATTACAGAACGTGAAGATCGTAGGACTGCTTTCTCTGTAAAGCAGTACAGACGGCGATCTGAGACAGCTCTGACGATAGAATACAATGCTGGTGCAGAACAAGGATATCGTATGATATGCCCCCCACCTTCCACCCCCCAGCGGGCGACCACTGCAAGTTACTATGTCGACCCAAAGACATTGCTAGTTGGGATTGAATGGGCGTGGAGCCATCGAAATTGTACCGTGGATCGATGGAAACGAGTAGCCTGGTCGGACGAATCACATTTCTTGTTACAGCAGGTCGCTGGTCGTATCCGTGTGCGCCTCAACCAGATGAACTGCTGTTCGAAATATGCACTGCGGCCGTGGGGACAGCGTTATAGTAGAGAGGATATTCAGACGGTCTTTATGGGACCTTCGGTAGAACTCTAAGTCACTATGACAGCTGTAGACTGTGTGAACATCCATTCATGCTTGATGATTTTCCATACGGCGACTTCCAACCGCATAACTGCTCGTGACACAAGGCCACAATCGTACTACAGTAGTTTGAGGGGAATGATACTGAATTCACGTTGATGCGTTGGCCACCAGATTCACATGACCTGATCCCGATGCTACAAATCCAACCAGCTCCTAGTCCACAAACCACCAGTCCGTAGTTTACGAGAATTACTCGGCCTTTGCATACATATCTGGTGTCACATGCTTCCGACAACCTACCGACGACTTCTAGAATCCATGTCATGCATAGGAGCTGCCGTATTGCGTTCTGCTGTTGGACCCAGTAAGATACTGAGCAGGAGATCATGATCATTTCACTGATCAATGAGTATATCTTTGCTGAAAACACAAATCTGAGAATATCTCTCTCTCCAGAAGATATCTTCTGGAATACAAAAATTTCGTTTATGGTTGAAATGGTGGCCACGGCTCAGTGCTAGTGTACAATGTTTTGATGACGATGTGATATTGATGATGGCAATGATTATGATAACTCTATGGTACCACCAGCTACTTACTGTTGCAGGAAACGTGCAGTTATTTCTGCCGTTGCTCTTTAAGTAACCAAGTCGACTGTCCACATGACGTAAACGCACATCAGGCAGGTGATGTGATGCACGAAGGATATCTAGATATCCAGCTTTCATTGGTCATAAATGCTGAGTGAAAAGTATTATCCTCGAAATAGTAATTCAATCTTGTCTCAAAAATAATTTCGAGGCCGCTGTGAAGTAAAATTCGGGGCAAGTGAAGGAGCTTATGAGTAGATCTATCGGACTTACAAGTTCGGGTCACATAGTTTTCATTGGACTGGAAGGTTCTTAAATTTCTAATTGCCAATTTCTACTTGTTCAATAACGAAGATTTTTAGGAATCTTACACAAGGCTCTATGAAAGAACTGTCCAATTATTACCACAAAAAAGCTTTTGGTGATGTAAAATAAATCAGTATTTGAGGGTGAGCCGTGGCTGGCTCGCGCTATGCTTAGTTTTTTTATCATTGGTTGCAGTCCAGTGGTGTCTTATTTTTTCTTCGGTTACCGCCATAACGTTGCTGTCTTCTCTCCGTCAGTGGCGGCAGCAGCGTGTATCGGTACTAGTACTGCTGTACTATCTTTGATGTAGCGAATGTATTTTCCGGGTGTGCTGTGTGTGGCAGTCGGTCGGTTGGGGCAGAGCAGCGAGGAAGTCTCCGTGGCGCGTGGTCAGGTCGGAGCCGCTGGCAGCGTGCACGCGCGGCTGGAGTAGTGAGGCGCTTCTTGCGACGGTTACGAAATTCGTCGCCCACCGATCCTGGACACTAAAGTTGAGTGCTCACTTAACCTTCTATCAAGCCTCAACTGCTATCCCATCTCTTTGTTTGATCCTGATTGTCGCTTTCTGGGAGATTCCCGCGAGCAACAACGTGAGTGCATTGAAGTCGGCTAGAATTGCAGCCGTCTTCCTGTATCATGTTTAACTTAATTTAATTCATTCTTGCATTAATGAAGTGTACCAATGGTATCTTCTGCCTTAGGGCCGTTGACGTTCCGGTGACGTGCCCTGGTTGTTGATGTAGTTTTCGGCAGTGCATTTTCCTCGTCGTGTTGATGCTGTCCAGCACCGCGTGTAGTTCGACAGCTGAGGTGTTGTTGGTAGTTTTGGGGTTTTATTCTGACATGGCTGGATTGGGCACCAGTATCCAGAACGTTGAGCTATTGACATCTTGTTGTTTTGCTGGTCGGGTGGAGCAGAACTGATTTTGTTGCTTGGTTCGTCTGCTGGCTTTCGGTGGGTTGCCTGTCTCACCTAAACGTGCGTTAGTGTTAGCTTCCCAGGCCGACCCTTGGAACCTTCGAGAGCCGCTCTTGTGTTTTACATAGTGATTTCCGTTTTAGTCTTAAGTAGTCAGTGTGGCCATCAGCCGAGTTTTAGCTTATTAAAGCTGCAAGGCTTTTCTTCTTAGGCCTTAAGCCGTAAATAAAAAAAGAAGTTTCTTCTTGAGCCGAGTTTTCATCCTTTTCAAATCAAAAGTTAAAAAATTTTATCCAGGCCGTAAGCCGTAAGAAATATTTTCCAGTTGTATGTGGCCTTCAACCGAGTTTTCCAGCTTAAATTAAAACTGGAGATTCCTTTGTCTGGGCTTAAAGCCGTGAGGTTGTTTGGTCCGTATGTGGCCTTCAGCCGAGTTTTATGTGAAGCATTTGAGGATAAAGCCTTTAGCCTATTTTAGTTGAAATTTAGAAGCTCTTCCCTTTAGGCCTTAAGCCGTAAAATTGTTTTCTGCATGGTGTGTGGCCTTCAATCGAGTTTTAATCTCTCTTAAATTAAAAATTGTTGTCTTGCCCTCAAGTCATAAGATTGTTATTTTTTAGTATGAGGCCTTCAGCCGAGTTTTACACGAAATATTTTAAGATAAGGCCTTCAGCCTTTTCACATTAAAAGCTCTTCTTCCTAGGCCTTAAGCCGTTAAATTGCTTTGTTGATATGCGGCCTTCAGCCGAGTTTTCAGCCTATTTTGATTAAACATTGAAAATATTTGTCTCGGCCTTAAGCCGTAACACTTCTTGATTAATGTGAGGCCTTCAGCCGAGTTCTATGGGAAAAAATAAGCTAAGGTTTTCTGCTTATTTATATTGAAGATAAAAAAGTTTTTCTGAAGAAGTGAAACCTCCAGAAGAACTCCTGTACCTCAATTACTTGCTTAGGTCTTATGCCTTGGATTTTCGATGTGGCCTTCAGCCGATCGAAGGAGGTCTCTCGTTAAAACCTTAAGAGTTTTTGATTCTTGCTTATGTGATTGTCTGTTTTAATAAATAAAGTTTATATGTTGAGTGCAACTGACAGTACCTATTTTGGCCCCTTTCCACAAATATAACCTCATCTGCTCTGTCCTGCTAGCCCAGGGACTTCAGATGGGACTGTAAATTCTGTTTTTCGCTGACTGCCTGTACGATAAACTGCCTGACAAAAAAGAAGTGGAGCAACCAGAAGATACGGTTGGATGTTAATGTAACTTCGTACGTGTACCCACCACTCGTGGATATGTAAATAATTAGAGTTGCAAATCTCTGTGACAGGCGGAACGGCAACCTGAGTGTATTAGTATTTGGTGTCGTTGGCAGGTCTGGTAGGGTATATAAGAGACACGAATAGCGTCGGATGTTGAGTGGTCATTGTGAAGGACACGGAGATCCTGCGTACGCATGTGAGACAGCCTTATCAGCACCTGACAGAGTTCGAAAGTGGACTTACTGTGCGGTCCTCATCCGGCAGCCTAGTCGCATCGTACATCCAGAATGATGGGTCATTCGGTTGTGATAATGAGCCGATGTTAGACTGCATGGAAACGAGGGGACAGGCATACTCGAGGCCCCGGTCGCCCACCAAAATGTATCGGGCACCAAGCACCCTCTTCGCATGTGCACCTACCGTCTGAGAACGAGTAATGGATCCTCTACAACACACCGTGTCATTTTGCACCATTGACTGGAGACTAGCCGTGTCCGGTCTAGTGAAGTACCGTCCCACGTGTAAGATGCTGCTAACTTCACAACAAAAAAGGCTTTGTTCGAAATGGTGCAGTGATCGGGAAAAATGGAATGCTGATGAATGATGTGTCATTGCGCTCAGCGAGGGATCGCAGTTCTCCACTACCCCTGATGACTGGCGTCAGCAAATGTGGTGGCGACCAGGAGAGAAATCCCATTCTTCCAACGTTTTAGAGAAGCGCAGCGGTGTGAGAAGCAATCGGGTTTCGCTTCAGGTCACGGCTGGTAGTGATTGAGGCAGCTACGATGTCAACACAGTACGACACGGACATCCTACTTCCTCATTTGATCCCTCTCTAAGTACCCGACAGTATTGTGGTGCAAAATTTCAACACGATAATGCTCGTCCACATATAGCTCGTATTTCTGTGAACTGTATTCGTAATATTAAGGTACTCCCATTGCCGTGGCCAGCAATATCCCCAGATCTGGCTCCAATGGACCATGTGTGAGGCCAGCTCGGACGACAACTTCAGTGCTGGTATCCGGGATACCAACAACCAGTTGTGACACAGCTTGCTGCCTCATGAGAGAATGTAGTGGCTTTACGACAAATTCTAGAGTTCTTTGCAAAACTGACTCGATTTTGCGATCATTGAAACAATTTCAAATTCTCCTTCAGGCTTTGAAGTTACATTTCCGTCTCCTTCATCTTTTTGTCAGGAAGCGCAATGAGAACTGGAGGTGCGATCGGAGGAGTACGGATATTAATGTCTTTCTCGGCGTTGTCGGAGGAGTACAGATATTAATGTTTTCCACAATCCGTTTGTAGTCGAGATAGGGAAGAAACAAACAAATAATGGCTCGAAATATCGTTTGGTATTTTATAGGTAGAAAAGATCTTGTTGAAAACAAGATTCGTTTTCCTTTTGCTAATATTGATAAACTTCGAACTGGTTTTCGGCTTGTGGGACCGTCGTTTGGATCGTCGTTAGGAAGAAACCGTGAGCGTCCACAACAGATACTAGCGTGTACGAAACCAAACACTAAAAAGAAAAAAAGGGGAAGGGGAAAGCTTACTACAAGTATTTTGTTTTTCTTTTTGCGCCATCACTCTTCTGACTGACTGACACGGCCCGCCATGAATTCCTCTCCTGTGCCAACCTCTTAATCTCAGAGTAGCACTTGCAGCCTGCATCCTCAATTATTTGCTGGATGTATTCCAATCTCTGTCTTCCTCTACAGCTGTGGCCCTCCAACATGGAAGTCATCCTCTGATGTCTTCACATATGTCTTCTCATCCTATCCCTTCTATCTGTCAGTGTTTTCCACATATTCCTTTCCTCTATGATAGTGCGCAGAACCTCCTCATTCCTTACCTTGTCAGTCCACCTAATTTTCAAAATTCGTCTGTAGCACCGCATCTCAGATACTTCGATTCTCTTGTGTTCTAGTTTTCCAACAGTCCATGTTTCACTATCATACAATGCTGCACTCCAAACGTACGTACGTTCTTCCGAAAATTAACACCTGTGTTTGATATTAGTAGTCTTCTGTTGGACAGGTACGCCATATTTTCCAGTGCAAGTCTGAATTTTCTATCCTCCTTGCTCCATCCGTCAATCCACATTCTTTACTCATTAGACTGTTCATTCCACTCAGCAGATCATGCAATTCTTCTTCACTTTCATTCAGGATAGCAATGTCATTGGCGAATTGTATCATTGATATAGTTCCACTTTGAATTTAATTCCACTCCTGGACCTTTCTTTTATTTCTATCGTTTCTTCGATGAATATATTGAACAGTAGGGCCGAAACACTACATCCCCGTCTTACACTGTTTTTAATCTGAGCACTTCATTTTCGGTCATCCACTCTTATTATTCCCTCTTGGCTCATGTAAATATTGTCCCCCCCGTCGCTCCCTGTAGCTTACCCCTACTTTTCTCAAAATTTCGAACATCTTTACAATGACGAACACTTTTTCAAGGTCGACAAATCCTATGAACGTGTCTTCATTTTTCTTTAGTCATGCCTTCATTATCAACCGCAACGTCAGAATTACCTCTCTGGTGCCTTTCATTCCTAAAACCAAAATGATCATCTAATTTATTCTCAGTTTTTTGAGGTAAAAGATTAGCGAGCTGAAAAACTCCTTGTAGTCCTGAGTGATCAGTAACAGCTGAGCACATTCCCTTGCTAAGCTTCAAATGATCCAATCAAATAGACAGATTCCCCGACCTCCATCGCAATGACCTCATCCATCTCAGTGGACTACTACCACAACAAAATTGTCGTTATACCATAATTTATTTTTGCTTAAAGACCTTTAGTATTACATTCATACAACTTGTATATTTTAATATTGTTTGTTGCAAAATGCTCGAAATTCTAAAAATAGGGGTAAGGTATAGGGAAAGACGGTTAATTCATAATATGTAGAAGAATAAGAAGGAACAATAAGACTGGAAGACCAAGAACGAAGCGATGGAATTAAAATGGGTGTAAGTCAACGATGTAACGTTTCGCCCATACTGTTCAATCTACAAATTAAAAAAGCCTTGAGGGAAATAAAAGAATTGTATAGTAGTGGGATTAAAATACAGAGTGAAGGAATATCAATAATAATAATATTCGCTGATGACATCGTTATCCTCAGTGAAAGTGAAGAAGAGTTACAGGATGCGTTAAATGCCGGCTGTGGTGGCCGATCTGTTCTAGGCACTTCAGTCTGGAACCGCGCGACCGCTACGGTCGCAAGTTCGAATCCTGCCTCGGGCATGGATGTGTGTGATGTCCTTAGGTTAGTTAGGTTTAAGTAGTTCTAAGTTCTAGGGGACTGATGACCTCAGATATTATGTCTCATAGAGCTCAGAGCCATTTGAACCATTTTTTGATGCGTTAAATGGAATGAACAGTCTAATGAGTACAGAATATGGATTGATAGTAAATCGAAGAAAGACGAGAAGAGGGAGAAATGAGAACGGCGAGAAACTTAACATCAAATTTGGGGATCACTAATTCGACGATGTTAAGAAAGTCTGCTACCTAGGCAGCATAATAATGCATGACGAACGGAGCAAGGATGACATAAAAAACCGATTAGCACTGGCAAAAGGCGAGAGACGTGGCGGATTTAATCTTGGTGGCATGGTATTCCACTGGCGCCACTAACTACTTGGGTTGCCGATATCGATTTGATCTTTATGCCGCTAGCTAAGATCTTTGGTCGAGGTATGTGTGTTGTTGGTTTGCCGGGGCCTGTGGAGTCAGTTGGCTGGAGGGCACGGTTCTGGCGAGTTGTTGCTCTTGGGGGACTCCGGTTGTCCGGGATGGGTCTCGGGAAGCCGCCAAAGGTTAAGTCGCTCTCGAGCAAACCTTGTCGGCTCGCTTCAGGATTGGTAGCGGCGGGCTGCGGGAAGATCTACGGACGTCGCGTGCAACCCGGTCGGGAAATTCACGGCCTGCTCTGCAAGCTTAAAGTTTACGGCACCTCGACGACCGCCTGTAAGGATTGGAGATTCCTGTAATCTTACAAGTCATGGCTCCTTCACGCCTGAATGGAGTTAAGTGTTGTTTTCTTATTTTTCAGTACTTGACACTGTAAAGCAATGTCTGTGTTATATGGAATTGGACCTGTTATGTTAACGGGTCAACTAGTGATTGAGTGCATGATCATCGGTCAGTGTTACGAATCGGAATTTGTGCTCCAGGCCATATGCCGTTCAGCTCTACGTATTCCCAGTTATAAGTTCCATGAAGGGAATGAAATTGTAACATAATCTGTGTGGGAGGTAAAGCAATCGTGGTAAATGTGTATGCTTGAGTTATTGCGTCAACAAGAGTTGACATTTTCGCTTCTGAATAGTAGTAATTTTAAGGAGTATTAAACTTGTAACCTGGAACGTTATTACTTATCACCTGCTTCGTTTAACCTTTAAATCTAAAGGGAGTGGAAGGGCTGACCCAATAAGGTGAACATTTCAGTTCCAGTGTGTTTATTAACTACACCAATCTCACATAAAAACTGACAGGCCCCACTCAGGCAAGATTATTTACGAAACACTAACTACATTAAATCATAAGAAAATTAATAAATCATTAGCCAACGATCTCCCATAAACAGTGAGAAAAGCCACTAATACTGAATTTGCCCATAACTTTAACAAAACAACTCTAGTTAAGACACATTATGTAAGACCCTTTCAATTCCAATACTTTAACATTACATGTAAAATAACAGTGGACACACAGCCGCAATTTTAACACGAATACTTAGAACATATTTATTATAACGCAACTTGGGCAATCTTGCAAATTAATAGGAGAACCTTGCAGAGCGAACCACGAAATTATTCAAATGCCCATTGGCTTGTAAGATGGGCTTTTAGGGCATAGAAAGTTACAACTTTGTACAATCATAAATGTGTAACAACAGAAGTAAAGCCCAAGCTTGTAAGGCCCGAACCAAGACGTGGCTGTGTTTGCAACCCCGCATCGAGTAGGCCACCGAAATGTGAACCCAGCAAACGCTACCGAAGATGAACACACGACCTCAGGCGAAGTCCACCACCCGTAAGCCAAACTTGTAATCTAAAGGGAAGCTCTGCTCTTCGGTTGCCCACTGCCTCAGCTCACACACATAGACCACATCCGACAACAGGAGGCCAGAAAAACTTTTCTTAACTTTAACGTTCAAGATTGACCAGTAAATTAACACTTTAAAATCAAGACTAAACAACAGCTCGTAACCTGTGTCGGTAGTCGCTTGTGCGATCAGTTCACATTTTCTACTCCTTAGACATTCTTATGTGTAACCTTATTTGCACAGGCTACTGTTCCATTTTGATGTGTGTCGGCAGGGTACCTTTCTCGGCAAAGGAGGCGTTCCTGTTCCCTGGCTCCGGAGCAGAGGTGTTGGCCTTTTGTCGTAACGGCACTTCCGTCGATGCACGGCGTCGGGTTTGGCCTGCAGTCTGGTGCCCCTTCCAGTCTCTTCGCGGTGGCTCAACTAAAGTAAAGTTGATCGTTTGATGCGTGCCACGGCGGACTGTCGTCGATTAAGCGGGAACCAGTAGTTTGCTCTATTTGGTGAATTCAATGAGCACAGGAGGTTTAAGGCGTGTTTACCAAGTCCGAGGTTCCTCCTCATTATATCTCTTTACCTATCATTTAAACCTTGCACTCTTGTTACTGCTTCTGAGCTCGTTAAGTTTAAGACCTATTACTTATCAATATAAACTGTCGAATCTTAATTGGTCCACAGTCATTAGCTAACTCCACTTATTGCGAAACTTGGCTGCTCGTTCCTTGTTGGCTGTGATAGATGTCTTCTGTAGCTGTCAGCTGAATGATTATTGTCAACGTTTCAGCTGGTTTCTACCAATTGGAAGTACATTTCAATTGCAAGTACTCCCAACTTATCTTGAATTTTGGGCAACTTTAGTTTTTATTATAGGTTGTTATCAATATTTCTGCTAGTTTGTACAATTTGGAAGTACATATCAGTTGCATGAATTCCCAAATTATCTCGAATGTTTGGCAATTGTATATTTATTAAAGGTCATTTTCAGTGTCTGGTTGGGGTGTACCGATTGGGATATGTTGTTGTTGTTGTTGTTGTCGTCTTCAGTCCTGAGACTGGTTTGATGCAGCTCTCCATGCTACTCTATCCTGTGCAAGGTTCTTCATATCCCAGTACCCACTGCAACCTACATCCTTCTGAATCTGCTTAGTGTATTCATCTCTTGGTCCCCCTCTACGATTTTTACCCTCCACGCTGCCCTCCAATACTAAATTGGTGATCCCTTGATGCCTCAGAACATGTCCTACCAACCGATCTCTTCCTCTAGTCAAGTTGTGCCACAAAGTCCTCTTCTCCCCAATCCTATTCAATACCTCCTCATTAGTTACGTGATCTACCGATCTAATCTTCAACATTCTTCTGTAGCACCACATTTCGAAAGCTTCTATTATCTTCTTGTCCAAACTATTTATCGTCCATGTTTCACTTCCATACATGGCTACACTCCATACGAATACTTTCAGAAACGACTTCCTGACACTTAAATCTATACTCGATGTTAACAAATTTCTCTTCTTCAGAAATGCTTTCCTTGCAATTGCCAGTCTACATTTTATATCCTCTTTGCTTCGACCATCATCAGTTATTTTGCTCCCCAAATAGCAAATCTCCTTTACTACTTTGTCTCATTCCCTAATCTAATTCCCTCAGCATCCCCCTACTTAATTCGACTACATTCCATTATCCTTGTTTTGCTTTTGTTGATGTTCATCCTATACCATCCTTTAAAGACACTGTCCATTCCGTTCAACTGCTCTTCCAGGTCCTTTGCGTCTCTGACAGAATTACGCTGACACCGGCGAACCTCAAAGTTTTTATTTCTTCTCCATGGATTTTAATACCTACTCCAAATTTTTCTTTTGTTTCCTTCACTGCTTGCTCAGTATACAGATTAAATAACATCGGGGAAAGGCTACAACCTTGTCTCACTCCCTTCCCAACCACTGCTTCCCTTTGATGTCCCTCGACCCTTATAACTGCCATCTGGTTTCTGTACAAATTGTAAATAGCTTTACGCTCCCTGTATTTTACCCCTGCCACCTTCAGAATTTGAAACACAGTATTCCAGTCAACATTGTCAAAAGCTTTCTCTAAGTCTACAAATGCTAGAAATGTAGGTTTGCCTTTCCTTAATCTCTCTTCTAAGATAAGTCGTAGGGTCAGTATTACCTCACGTGTTCCAATATTTCTAGGGAATCCAAACTGATCTTCCCTGAGGTCGGCTTCTACCAGTTTTTCCATTCGTCTGTAAAGAATTCGCGTTAGTATCTTACATCCGTGACTTATTAAACTGATAGTTCGGTAATTTTCACATCTGTCAACACCTGCTTTCTTTGGTATTCTTCTTGAAGTCTGAGGGTATTTCGCCTGTCTCATACATCTTGCTCACCAGATGGTAGAGTTTTGTCAGGACTAGCTCTCCCAAGGCTGTCAGTAGTTCTAATGCAATGTTGTCTACTCCCGGGGCATTGTTTCGACTCAGGTCTTTCAGTGCTCTTTCAAACTCTTCACGCAGCGTCATATCTCCCATTTCATCTTCATCTTCATCCTCTTCCATTTCCATAATATTGACCTCAAGTACATCACCCTTGTATAGACCCTCTATATTCTCCTTCCACCTTTCTGCTTTCCCTTCTTTGCTTACAACTGGGTTTCCATCTGAGCTCTTGATATTCGTACAAGTGGTTCACTTTTCTCCAAAGGTCTCTCTAATTTTCGTGTAGGCAGTATCTATCTTACCCATAGTGAGATAAACCTCTACATCCTTACATTTGTCCTCTAGCCATCCCTGCTTAGCCATTTTGCACTTCCTGTCGATCTCATTTTTGAGACGTTTGTATTCCTTTTTGCCTGCTTCATTTACTGCATTCTTATATTTTTTCCTTTCATCAATTAATTTAATATTTCTTCTGTTACCCAAGGGGTTCTACTAGCCCTCTTCTCTTTACCTATTTGATCCTCTGCTGCCTTCATCCCTCAAAGCTACCCATTCTTCTTCTACTGTATTTCTTTCCCCTATTTCTGTGAATTGTTCCCTTATGCTCTCCATGAAACTCTGTACAACCACTGGTTTAGTCAGTTTATCCAGGTCCCATCTCCTTAAATTCCCACCTTTTTTCAGTTTCTTCTGTTTTAATCTACAGTTCATAACCAATAGATTGTGGTTAGAGTCCACATCTACTCCTGGAAATGTCTTACAATTTAAAACCTGGTTCCTAAATCTCTGTCTTACCATTATATAATATATCTGATACCTTTTAGTATCTCCAGGGTTCTACCATGTATACAACCTTCTTTCATGATTTTTAAACCAAGTATTAGCTATGATTAAGTTATGCTCTGCGCAAAATTCTACGAGGCGGCTTCCTCTTTCATTTCTTAGCCCCAATCCATATTCACCTACTATGTTTCCTTCTCTCCCTTTTCCTACTCTTGAATTCGTCACCCATGACTATTAAATTTTCATCTCCCTTCACTACCTGAATAATTTCTTTTATCTCATCATACATTTCATCAATTTCCTCGTCATCTGCAGAGCTAGTTGGCATATAAACCTGTACTACTGTAGTAGGCGTGGGCTTCGTGTCTATCTTGGCCACAATAATGCATTCACTATGCTGTTTGTAGTAGCTTACCCGTAATCCAATTTTTTAATTCATTATTAAACCTACTCCTGCATTACCCTTATTTGATTTTGTATTTATAACCCTGTATTTACCTGACCAAAAGTCTTGTTCCTCCTGCCACCGAACTTCATAAATTCCCACTATATCTAACTTCAACCTATCCATTTCCCTTTTTAAATTTTCTAACCTACCTGCCCGATTAATGGATCTGACATTCCACGCTCCGATCCGTAGAACGCCAGTTTTCTTTCTCCTGATAACAACGTCCTCCTGAGTAGTCCCCGCCCGGAGATCCCAATGGGGGACTATTTTACCTCCGGAATATTTTACCCAAGAGGACGCCATCACCATTTAATCATACAGTAAAGCTGCATGCCCTCGGGAAAAATTACAGCTGTAGTTTCCCCTTGCTTTCAGCCGTTCGCAGTACCAGCACAGCAAGGCCGTTTTGGTTAGTGTTACAAGGCCAGATTAGTCAATCATCCAGACTGTTGCCCCTACAACTACTGAAAAGGCTGCTGCCCCTCTGCAGGAACCACGCGTTTGTCTGGCCTCTCAACAGATACCCTTCCGTTTTGCACCTACGGTACGGCTATCTGTATCGCTGAGGCATACAAGCCTCTCCACCAACGGCAAGGTCGATGGTTCTGGGGTGGGGGGATATATTTTTCAATTTTATACCTTGCTTCATTGTCTGTTTTGAGGGATTGCGTATTTTATTGCTTAAGAGATTTTTTTATTAAGGCTCATACATTGCTAAGTGGCCTTACAGCAGCTACAATTAGTGACGTGACTTGTTATTCTTTCTGTGTTTGGATGAATGTTATCCAATTGTATAACGGTACCAAAGCTTGAAAATTGTTAGTACATTTAATGGGGGGCATTGCACTTCTTTTGGCTGGTAAAATTGTTTGTTGAATCTGCTTGCAGCCATGATCAGTTGGTGTGACCTTTTCTTGTTTATGGGAACTGTGTACTTCCGGTTTCAAGCCCTGCTCTTAATGGTAGAATTGTTAAAATTTGTTTTTAATGAATTGACGCTGTTCAATATTTGATTGTAAGAATTCTGATTCTTTTAATAAGTTTTTAAAATGTAATGATAATATTGTTGTGAAGTTCTAAAGTGTATTACCTGAAACAACAAATGACGAAATGTGTGTGTCCACCCATCATGTGTTTTCGTCAAAGCTATCCCAACCCTAGTTGTGAGATATCAAGGGGCATTCCTGGCCAAGAGAAGTCTGCTAGTATCAAACATCGGTCTTAATATGAGGAAGAAATTTCTGGAAATGTACGTTTAGAGCATAGCATTGTATGTTAATGAGACATGAACTGCGGGAAAACCAGAACAGAAAAGAATCTAAGCATTTGGGATGCGACGCTGCAGAAAAAGTTGAAAATTCGGTGGACTGAGAGGTAAGGAAAAGGGAGCTTCGCCATAGAATCGAAGTGAATAGAATATATGGAAAACACTGAGAAGAAGAAGGGGCAGTATGATAGGACATCAGGGAATAGCCTCTATGGTACTCTAGGGAACTGTAGGAGGTAAAAGTGTAGAGGAAGACGGATTGGAATACGTCTAACATCTAATTGTGGACGTTAGTTGTAATTACTACACGGAGTGGAAAAGTTCCTCTTTGTTGCTAATCATCGGTTTGTAGATCACTGATCATAGGGTAGCCACATCTATTCCATATTATAAGGTGATGTGTGTCTCAACACTGCGATCACCTTTCACTTTGTCTTCTGCGAAAGATAAAAGTGTTAAGAATATTAAAGTGAAAAAGAAATATGAGCGGGGAGAGAACTAAAAAGTGACATATTCATACAAACACTTAATATCTCTTACTCACAACTCCGCTATGAAAGTACTGCGGAGAAGAATAAATTAGAAAGCGTATGTCCCACTATTAAAGCATAATAAACTGTTAAGTAATCGTTACATAAGGCAAAGTTTTCCTACGACACACAAAAAGGAAATACAGTGCGACTGAGAATCGAAACAGAATGAGCAATAAATAGTTAATGTTCAGGAGAGTGTTAGCTACAGAACAAGAAAACAGCCATCTTCTCGAATTGGCATCCTTAAATTACTGAATCGAATCCGATAATTAGAAACCGATAATTGAGTTCCGGTCAGGTAATTTGTTTTTATGGCATCGTAAACCGCTGGGTATGTGCTACTGTGAAGATGCTGCTTGTATCCGAATACTGTTTTTCCTGGAGCAAGTGGCTCCATATGTCAATGCTCTTAATTTTTCAGATTGTAAATGTAATTCGTGCAGCCTAAATTACAGTATGTTTCTATTTAATTGTTGTACTGGCAGTAACAGATTTTATTGGAGTTTCTTTTGTACAAAAAACTTTGTTGCAGATTTTCTGATGTGTTGTTGTGTTTTAATAGAAATGAAAGTAAAAACATCTATTTATTGAACCTCAATATTCTTTGTTATTCATTCAGTTGAAGTGTGTGAAAGCACCTTGTGTTACCGATGGTAATGTTCTTCACGTGGACGGTATTCGAATATAGGCATTCAACTACTTTCAATAACATTTACGTGCTATACAAAATTTTCTCTGTGTTCAAGCCGTGTCACATTTCAGTATAACATCCTATATCGAGGTGTTCTGGTTTATTATAAGTAGATTGGCGTCATCGGTAATCGAGAATTGGTGGAAGGGGAGGGGATGAAGGGGTTGGATTCGCACGCGCAGGAAATCAGCAGTGATGGAAGTAAAGCCTCCCCTCCTTCACCCTCCATCTGTGCCGGAATTATGGAGTGGAAGGGGGGATGGATTCCGTGCTCAGCACGTTTCACTTGTGATTCTGCTCTTTTCTGGGTGGTCCGTTTCCAATGCTCCTCCATAGGCTCATCTCACGCTCTATCTAATTCTATAGTCAGAATAATTCACTAACGATTTTTCACTTTGAGGAAGACTTTTTTCGAACCGTACAGGCTACTTCCTGTATTAGGTCTTGATATTTCTTTCCGTTTCATTCGCATGTTAAGCGAGGACACGCAACGATAGTAGTAAGACTTAGATGTAGGAAGTGCTCTTTAGTACGATGCACTTCTTACGTGTTATCGAGAAATGGAGATCTAGAGTTTTACGGGTGAGTTGATTACCATGTCAAAGCGCCAGCCACCGAGCAACAGGCTAGAAGTCTGCCTGTACTGTATTCGGGTTTCCTTATCCCTTTTCTAACTATCATCTAACACTTTCAGCGCTACTGCCAATTATTTTTCTTCGGAAGTAACTGTATTACTATTATTATTATTATTACAACAATGGAAAAACACTTCATAATGTTCTGCAAAATTATATTTGATTTGGTCACGAAGAGGCTTTCGGCTTCTCAGGTCATCTTCAGCTCATCATGTCACAAAAGGAGATAAACATGATGTGCAACTTACACAGGTATTATTTGTACTGAACATACAAAAATGGCAAATGGTTGACACAGGAAAATATTATAATAGTTACATTAACTGAAAAAGAGTAAAAAAAGTTTTTATGTGGAGATACGTATAAGAAATGATGAGAAATAAAATGAATTTACAGTTTGAATCTACTATTTGTAACTAAAACTTAATTTAGAAAGGGGATAAACGGAAGCTGGGTCTGATCCTTTAATACTAGGCTAACATTCTGCGTCATATATTTGTTGATTTCCAGTATTTCAAGTAGGGTCATGTACCTACTTTTTCTGATTGAATGTAAAACTTCAGTTTATACATCATAAGGATTTTTTTTTTTATAGTAAAAGGTGGTCAGCAAAGGTCGAATCTTTCATCCTAGTGAACATGAGAGAAGCTGAGAGTACAAGAAGAAAGATTCGACGTTTGTTGATCACATTTTACCAGAAAATCATCTGTATGACGTAGAATATGGAGTTTTACATTCCGTCAAAGTAGCAGAAAGGTCACCTACTGGAAATGCTGGAAATCAACAATCACATGACACAGAATGCCAGCCTTATATTAAATGATCGGAATCAATTTCCATTTTTCCTCTTGTTAAATCAAGTCTTCGTTACAAGTAGTATATCGAGACTGCAAATTCATTTTATTTCTCATCATTTGATAGATGCGTCTCCGCATAAAAGCCTTCAGTACTCTTTTTTAGTTTCTGTAATTATTGTAATATCTTCCTATGTGAACCCTTTGCCATTTTTGTATGTTCTGTACAAATAATATCTGTGCAAGTCGCACACCGTGTTTCTCTCTGTTTGCGACATTCAATTGTCGGTGAGATGGCCTCAGAGGCCGAAAGCCGGTTCGTGACCAAATAAGTATAATTTTGCAAAACCTTAGGACACGTTTTTCCTTTTAATAGTGTTATAATGTTCTGCTAAGAAGCGACGAAAAATTCTGTTACTGTTAAGTAATTGTAATGAGAATCGCAGTGGTACATTCTTGTCGAAATATAATTAGGAATCTCATTGGAGTCACACTGTAAGACCGACAGCGAGATGGGTGGTATCTATCGCAAAAGGATGGAAAATATAATACAGACTTGCACCAAACACGTTCATGCAGTGCGTCGTACTACAGCAGAATTTGAAACATCGTACTTACTACATTTGCCTGTAGTCTGTTGAAGTTTGTCGTGTGTATCTTTACGATTGATTGCCTCTGATGAGGAGATTGCGAAACAGTGCGGACAGACAGAATTACGACGGCCATCACAACAATATCATGATTTTTGTTTTGCACGAGAAACAACAGAACTGAATAGTGGCATTTATTCCCCAAGTTCGTGGCATAGAGCAGAGATAAATGAATTCACAAATTTTTTTTTGACAAAACAAGAAAATCAGGCAGATTTTGTGTTCAGAGGTAGTGCTCTTTTATTCTCTATACGGTTTCAGGTAAGCTAATACCGACTAATTTTAAGAATAATCACAAATCATAGATTTATGGAGACACAAGTGAGCAGCAGTAACACTGACTTACTGGTGGTGCTTATATTTCATTCTAACGATAGCTTTCGGGACGGTGCGTGTGACTGCATCTATCAATCTAAAACTAACGCCTCCAGTATGTGCATGTCCCTCCCCATGAGGATCAAGCTTACAGCCTCATGAAATCGTGTCGCCACAGATCACCACCGACTGTACCTAATAAGGAAACTCGCTTTCGATGATCAAATGATGATGTTCTCGTGTTCCTTGAAGTCGCAACTAATATGTCACTGCAGGACGAAGGCTATAGCCGGCGGCTGCGGCCGAGAAGTTCTAATCGCTTCATTCTGGAGCCGCGCGACCGCTACGGTCACAGGTTGGAATCCTGCCTCGGGCATGGATGTGTGTGATGTCCTAAGGTTAGTTAGGTTTAAGTATTTCCAAGTTCTAGGGAACTTATGACCTCAGATGTTAAGTCCCATAGTCCTCAGAGCAGTTTGAACCATTTGAAGAAGGCTATAGCCAAGATTAGTCCACAGCGTTGCCCTGTTTGCAATGAAACGTTATCAGCAGTGCGTTCACAAAGTAAACCGATCGATTTTTCTTCATCGTCTGACCACGTACCTCCTATTACTAAAGTGAAACCATAATGCCTGCAGAGATCAATGGAAGTTTAATGTTCCGATTATGGTGCTAACGACCTGTTGATAGACGAACGCAGTATATATAAGGCAGATATAGGATTGTTTTAGCAACTGAGAGGGGGGAAGAAACATGGAGACATAAAAGTATTTTAAAACTGCAACAGAGAAAATGAGACAAATTAAAACATATTCAGAATGTAAACAGTTAACAGGTGAGAGGAATGAGACGCTTTAGGCAGCAGTGGTAATAATTACGTAAAGGGACAGTTCGGAAAATGAAGAAGCTAAAATATTTACTGAAACTGAAAATGTAAGCGTTGGTATTGTTCATGAGGAGAAAAGAAAACTCAAGAGAAAGGCAATCGATGGAGCTTTTGACTGTTCCTTCATGTCTCAGGAATAAAAAAAAAAAGAAGTACAACTAAAATAGCTAAATACAGAAATGAAATTACCTGAATCTGCCATAGTAAAAAATTCTTTGTCCAATGGAAGAGGCAGAAATGAGCCAACAGCTGGATATACTGAGCGGAGATGTGGAGCTGCGATACTGGAAACGGATTACACCAAAATGAACGTGTGTGCAGGCGATGCCTAGTTTTCTTTGCACCTTGCGGAAATACATTCATCAAAATTCTTATTTACGTTCGCGTAAAAAGTGAAGGACAGTAAAAGATCAGTGCAGCTGGAGTGCAACTGTATAGCATAAGCATTTGCCGTAAGACTAGTTACCAATTTCGAAACTGGCGTGAGGTTCACTTGACAAACATGGTTACACTACACAGGTTCAATCTGCGCAATTTACGCTGCATGGTCTTCTCGTTTTCATGTGAGCTATAGAAAGACCAATTAAAGCAGTTAAAACATGTCTGCTTTCATGCTAGAGGGAATAGTGGGCCGATGGGATAGAATGACTAAGTTTTATTTCAGGAAGAACGCTGTCTGACAAGATACATGACATGTTGCGAAGTGGAGGTCCATGAGCCATTATGCGATATGAGTAAAGCTAAGACAATATCTCAGCTGCCGGCCCGTGTGGACGAGAGGTTCTAGGCGCTGCAGTCTGGAACCGCGCGACCGCTACGGTCGCAGGTTCGAATCCTGCCTCGGGCATGGATGTGTGTGATGTCCTTAGGTTAGTTAGGTTTAAGTAGTTCTAAGTTCTAGTTGACTGATGACTTCAGATATTAAGTCCCATAGTTCTCAGAGCCAATATCTCAGCAATGCTACCTGTTGGAAGGTGTGTCAGACACAATATACAACGCGCTGCATCAAACGGCACTGAAGTGCTCTAAAACGTAATTGGAAGACCGTTCAGTGATTTTTAAATGAGGAGAGTCGTCCACGTACAACTTCAGTCAGATACGTTCTCTATCCCTTACTCAGGCTCCAATGCCTTGCAAAATGCGATTTAGCTATAACAAAAAACAAGGACACACAGAATATAATCCAGACTGTTCATCAGCGACTTCGTGAAAGTATCCTCTATTCACGTAATACTATCATGTGCTATCATACAAGTCCCATTAACTATACAAGGCGCCGGTAGCTCAAAAGGTTTACGGTCTGGTGCTTCCTATTGGGGACAGGTTTTACGCTACACCAGTAATAGTTTAATGCGGAGGGTAACCACTGACATGTTTATTTCAAGTGAACGAGGTACGATAAACAGCTCCACAATTTTGCACGAAATATGCCAATATCAGAGTGTTACTCCGATGTTTTGAACAGGATTTAACATTTTTGTGTATATGGGCACATACTTTATTGGAAATGCAAACACCATGCAAACGTCCACAAAAACCGAAGATGTAAAACAAATCGCTAATAAACTTGGGGTTTACCATCTCGGAAAAAATCAAACAATGATCACGAAAATTGATTTTAGTCCTCTACATGTTCTTGTTTGAATGTGGCACCTTTTTAACACAGATGGATAACATATCGGAGACTTTGGTTGTGTTTTGCATGTTTAGGGAACGTTGCACCTCATAAATCACCTCATCCTCATTCTTGAAATTCCTGTCACGCAATGTTTTATTTTTCCAAGGAAAGAGGAAGATGCCATCGAGTGTCGTCAAGAGAACACACAGCATGAGGCAAAATTTGGTACCCCAGAGAAGCAGAAATAGACTATGTGATCAAAAGTATCCGGACTCCCCTAAAACATACGTTTTTCATATTAGGTGCTTTGTGCTGCCACCTACTGCCAGGTACTTCATATCAGCCTCAGTAGCCATTACACATCGTGAGAGAGCAGAGTAGGGCGATCAGCGGAACTCACGGACTTCGAACGTGGTCAGGTGATTGGGTGTCACTTGTGTCACATGTTTGTACTCGAGATTGTGAGCTCCCCTCAGATGCGCAGACTTGATTGAAGCCTAGTGTTGTCATGGAGAAGAAGTTAGTTTTCATTTTTGTGACGACGAATACGCTGAAGTCATTTCTTCAATTCCACTGCTGTGTGCGGCCAGCCGGCACTTTGGACTGGTTTCCAAGATTCTGTAGCGATGTTGACAGACGGCTCGCCCAACTACCCAAGGCGATTTTGGTCACTGACAGGTCTCCGTTGACGTTCTGGAAGCACCTATGAGTATCTGCGAAGCTCTGATTTTCAGCCAAAAGAAACTCAATAATGACAGCTCTGTGCTTGGACCGCACCTCCGTTACTGACGCCATTTTGAAGGCTACGTGTAGCGCCACCAAAATCGAAAATTCATGAAACTGTAGGGGCTGCAGAGGGAATATTCCACAACGTCCTACAGCTAATTCCCCATTGTACCAACCGATATTGGCCAAGAAAAAAAATTGTTGTATTATTTACCGAACGCCTCTCGTACATATAAAATATATCTTTTATTTTTTAAATTTTCGTGGTTCAAAAATGGTTCAAATGGCTCTGAGCACTATGTGACTCAACTGCTGAGGTCATTAGTCCCCTAGAACTTAGAACTAGTAAAACCTAACTAATCTAAGGACATAACAAACATCCATGCCCGAGGCAGGATTCGAACCTGCGACCGTAGCGGTCTTACGGTTCCAGACTGCAGCGCCTTTAACCGCATGGTCACTTCGGCCGGCTTAAATTTTCGTCTTTACATCAACGTGCCATCACTATATGAGTAAAATTGTAACTGGTTTATAACCTTTACACACCATTCCTGAGAATACATAGTAGGACTATTTATGAGGGAAGTCCACATAAGTTATACACTACTGGCCATTAAAATTTCTACACCACGAAGATGACGTGCTACAGACGTGAAATTTAGCCGGCAGGAAGAAGATGCTGTGATATGCAAATGATTAGCTTTTCAGAGCATTCACACAAGGTTGGCGCCGGTGGCGACACCTACAACGTGCTGACATGAAGAAAGTTTCCAACCGATTTCTCATACACAAACAGCAGTTGACCGGCGTTGCCTAGTGAAACGTTATTGCGGTGCCTCGTGTAAGCAGGAGAAATGCGTACCACCACTTTTCAGGCTTTGATAAAGGTCGGATTGTAGCCTATTGCGATTGCGGTTTATCGTATCGCGACATTGCTACTCGCATTGGTCGAGATCCAATGACTGTTAGCAGAATATGGAATCGGTGGTTTCAGGAGGGTAATACGGAACTCCGTGCTGGATCCCAACAGCATCGTATCACTAGCAGTCGAGATGACAGGTATCTTATCCGCATGGCTGTAACGGATCGTGCAGCCACGTCTCGATCCTTGAGTCAACAGATGGGGACGTTTGCAAGACAACAACCATCTGCACTAACAGTTCGACGACGTTTGCAGCAGCATGGACAATCAGCTCGGAGACCATGGCTGCGGTTACCCTTGACGCTGCATCACAGACAGGAGAGCCTGCGATGGTGTACTCAACGACGAACCTGGGTGCACGAATGGCAAAAAGTAATTTTTTCGGATGAATCCAGGTTCTGTTTACAGCATCATGATGGTCGCATCCGTGTTTGGCGACATCGTGGTGAACGCACGTTGGAAGCGTGTATTCGTCATCATCATACTGGCGTATCACTCGGCGTGATGGTATGGGGTGCCATTGGTTACACGTCTCGGTCACCTCTTGTTCGCATTGACGGCACTTTGAACAGTGGACGTTACATTTAAGACATGTTACGACCCGTGGCTTTACCCTTCATTCGATCCCTGCAAAACCCTACATTTCAGAAGGATAATGCACTACCGCATGTTGCAGGTCCTGTACGGGCCTTTCTGGATACTGAAAATGTTCGACTGCTGCCCTGGCAAGCACATTCTCTAGATCTCTCACCAATTGAAAACGTCTGGTCAATGGTGACCGAGTAACAGGCTCGTCACAATACGCCAGTCACTATTCTTGATGAACTGTGGTTTCGTGTTGAAGCTGCATTGGCAGCTGTACCTGTACACGCCATCCGAGCTCTGTCTGACTCCATGCCCAGGTGTATCAAGGCTGTTATTACGGCCAGAGGTGGTTGTCCTGGGTACTGATTCCACATGATCTATGCACCCAAATTGCGTGAAAATGTAATCACATGTCAGTTCTAGTATAATATATTTGTCCAATGAATACCCGTTTATCGTTTGCATTTCTTCTTGGTGTAGAATTTTAAAGGCCAGTAGTGTACTTACCGACCGACTACGTTATGTAACTGCAGTGATACCTTATTTATAAATCCTGAATCAGTCGGCATGAACAGCAAAATGCTTATATGTTATTTGATATTCGTGTTGTATCTGTGATGTAAGTTACGCCTAAGTATTACTCAAAGGTTGCTAGTCTACGTAGGCCTTAGATATTATGACAATAAAATTAACATATTGCTTACACTGCTGGGTACTGATATATGCGTAATTCACAAACCCTCGAGTACATCACAAATGCAATACGAATACTAACTTCAAAAATCGTATTTTTCCTCGTCTCCGCGTCCAAAAAATAGAGACATAATATCGAAAAGATTCTTTTGGGACAAGAGAAGTGGGTTGGCACTTTTTCGAGAACCAGATGACGTACTTGGCTCTGTTTCTCTGTTCTCTACGAAACACGTGTAAACGATAGAAAAGGAGAGTGAGAGAAGATTTAAGAGAGGATGAAATACATCTCACTAAGCTCTTGTGGTATCACCTTTTCCTGGTGTATGTTATTCCCGATGGTGTGATGCAGACATTGCCAGACTTCTAGCTGTTTTCTACCGCAGCTGCAGAAGACTCACTGCCTTCGAGTCGACGAGGAAAGCTTCTGGAGATACCGGAACACGAGTCGTCAGTCAAAGTGAGAGACAAAAAGTCGTTTGTTGCTATTGGAGGCGAAGGTCCCGGGAGGTGGTGTGGGAAAGCGAGAACTGGGAAAAAAGAGGAACCGTGTGCGATGGAAGTTTGTCGGTGGCCGCGTTTTGCGTGCCCTCGATACGCCGAGGTCGCAGAGTTATACATCTCAGCGACCCCAACCACATCCGACTGTTTTATGGCCGCAACACGAAGCATGCGCAGGAAAGGGATGTGGCGATGGTGCTACAAACATCTGGTTTTGCAATCAGGGAGCGGCTGCTACAGTGCTTTCATCTGTAGTCATGCTAAGAGTGAAATATTTGTGTGCGCACTCGCCTGTGCGTATGTGTATGTGTGTGTGTGTGTGTGTGTGTGTGTGTGTGTGTGTGTGTGTGTGTGTGTGTGTCTGTGTGTGTGTGTGTGTGTGTGTGTGTGTGTGCGCGCGCTTGTGTGTGTGTGTGTGACAGAGAGAGAAAGAGAAAGAGAAAGAGAGAGAGAGGGAGAGAGAGAGAGAGAGAATTTTGAAACTGATGTTCAGATCATATCTATGGATATGTCATAGTATTAGCTCATCGTAGTATTTCACAATGTTAACGAAAACCTGCAACCAATTTTTGTTAAATTTGTTCCATATCTTTAATGGACTTTAGGAATGGCATTATGTAACAAAGTAAGCTGCTGGTCATATTCCTCTTGAATTTGAGGCCCGTTTCGTTCATGAAAACAGAAAAATTTCAGGTACAAATGATATTTTAAAACTGTTGTAAAAGTACAAACGATTCTTACAACTTGGGTTAATAGCAAGAGTTACACATGTATGACAAAAAGAGCGGAATATCAAGAATATAACATTCAGAAATAAAGCTTCGTCATGCAAGAGGGTGATGCATGGAGTGCTAGTTATAAATATTCCAAACAGTACACAAAATGCAGCAGCAAAGAATCATGAAAAACCGTTAACGTAAAACCTGCTAAGCTGTAAATACCGTAGACCTACTTCATATCAGATAGCCCTCAAGGCTTTCATTACCTTTACAACAAGATATCCCGAAAATTTCTTCCTCAAATTAAGGATGAGGAAGAAGTTTTTGGGAATGTACCTTTGGAGCACAGCGTGGTGTGGTAGTAAAAAATGGACTGTGGGAAAACTGGAAACCAAGATGCGTTTGAGATGTGGTGCTACAGATGACTGTTGGAAATTAGGTGAGGAGGTTCTGCGCAGAATCGATGAGGAAAGGAACATATGTATTAAAATGAGTGTGAATTCCTAAGGGACCCAACTGCTGAGGTCATCGGTCCCTAGACTTACACACTTCTTAGACCAACTTAAACTAAGAGCAAAACACACACACACACACACACACACACACGCACACACACACACACACACACACACACACACACACACACGGCTGGAACATATGCAACACTGACAAGAAAGAGGGGAAGTTGAGACACTAGGGAATATGTTCCATGGTACTAGAGGGAGCTGTAGAAGATAAAAGTATCGATACTCTCGGAAGAATACAGACAAGGGTTCAACCTCGTAAGGTACCCGTCAAACACAGACCGAGGGTGGTCTTATGAAACAGCACTAATACAACTGTAAGTTGTCGTAGCCATGATGGAAAAGAACCAGTGCTCCAAGGAGGTAGGCAGCAAACATCGTTTGAAAACGTACCAAATAGGTGCTCCTGAAATGATTTTGAGCAATTTGTTCAGAGCCCACATGAAGTGTAAAATGTTACAGTATCATACTAGACCTCTTAGCGACAAATAATCTTGAGCAAATAAAGGGCGTCATGATAGATGTGGGAACTAGCAACCACAAAGTTGTTGCAGCGAGACTGAATACCGTAACATCCAAATTCACCATAAACACAAAATACATCTCTTTAAAAAAGTAGATAAAAACGCTAATCGCTTTCATAAAGGGCGGTCTATTCCTTTCTAAACAACTACGTAAGAGTGGACCACGGGAAGCTTAAACTCAAAGAAATAGTCCTACCAGCAACCGAGTTTCGTACCAAGGAAAACAGTAAGACACGTAACAGACCCCCATTGATACACAAAACAAGTCAGGACACTGCTGCAAAACAAGAAAAACAAAACAAAAAATGAATGGTATAACGGAACGACAGCTCTCCTCCTATACTGGCGATATTTCACAGAAGCTCAGAATCTTGCGCCAGGTTGAAAAAAACGCAAAATCTCCATACTCAGCGGTGTTTCACAGAATCTCTAAATTTAGCGCTGGCGTAAATGAGAGATGCTTTTAATGGTTTCCACAACGAAACTGTTTCAAAATACCGGAGAACCCCAAGTATGTATTGTATGCAACGTATACTAGCTGCAAGACTCAATCAATACTTGCACTATGTGATATCATTGGTAATGTTACCTGGAACAGAATCACTATAGCGGAGATACTACCTGCGGTTTTGTGAAAATCCCTCAGAAAGAATATGCAGTAAGTTTTCCCAGAATTCGAGACAAGAACAGTTACCAAGGTGAGTAACTTAGTAGATAGCGTCGGTATAGCAACACAAAATAGCTCAATAAAGGCGAGTCTTCCAGTACCAGCTCGTATATGAGTTAGTTTTTTTTTTCAGAGTATGCTGGTTTAATAGCTAAAGTTTTGGCAAACATATACAGCCGCTCGCTCAAGAAAAGAGATCCATACCCAAAGACTGGAAAATTGCACAGGTGACACCAATACATAAGCCTTCCGTTGATCATCGACTTCCAGTAGGATTTTGGAACGTATCCTGTGTTCTCAACAACTCGAACAAAATTATCTACCGACACATAGCCAGTACAGATTCAGAAAATATCGTTCTTATGAAACACAGCATGCTCTTTATTCACCGACAGGGGATATCTAGATGATTCCATATTTTTAGATTTCCAAGTGTTTGACACCGTTGCTCACAGTTGACTTTTAATTAAATTGCGTACCTATGAAGTATCGCCACAGATGTATTACTGGGTTCGTGATTTCCTGGCTGCTCCTAATCCATATTAATGTTTGAGGCAACAATCTGAGTAACCCTCTTAGACTGCTTGCAGATGATGCTGTTTTTTACAGTCTAGTGAAGTTAACAGAAGGTCGAAACGAATTTCAGAATAATTTAGATAAGATATCTGTAATGTGCGTAAAGTGACAAATTACGTTAAACAGTGAAGAGTGTGAGATTCTCCACATTAGTACCGAAAATGATTAGTTAAATTACGGTTACACGTAATCTGAAGACTATCAGTTCTCCTACATACCTAGGGATTACAGTTACTAACAACTTAATTTTAAACCACCACATAAAAAATGTTGTAGGGTTAGGCGAACCAAAGACAGCATTTTAGTGGCATAATAATTAAAATATACGCCATCTCTGGCTATGAGAGTGAAGCCACTATGTTTCTCCGTCCCCATTTGAAGTCTTGCTGCACGGTATGGGGTCCTCACCAGAGGTCATCTAAAAAGTTCGTAGAAGCACCGACCCTTTTGTATTATCACGAAATGGGAGTGTGAAAGTCACGGAAATGATACGCGAGTTGGGATGTCAATCATTAAAACAAAGGAACTTTTCGTTGCGGCGAGATATTTTCACGAACTTTTAATTACGAACTTTCTCCACCGAATGCGATAATATCGTGCTGAGTCCCACTTACACAGAGAAATGGCTATCGTAATAAAATAAGAGGGATCAGAGCTCACACGGAAAGATTTGAATGCTCGTTTTTTCCACATGTTTTTCAAAAGTGGAAAGGTCTGGAAACAGTTCGAAAGTGCTTGTATGAACCCTCTGACTAGCACTCAGGTGTGAACTGGAGGGGCATAGTGGATATACTAGAAAATAGTGTCGCTGTTTTACATAAGACGGAGAGAGAGAGAGATAAAAATTGGCTTCATGGGTCCGCTGGAAATTTTTGCTCTTTATGCTAATGAAGGAAATTGTCTTTTGAAAGAACAAATGGAACTGAAATTAAAAAAAAATATTTATTTTGAAAATTGTTAAAAAGTAATCCTAGTCGTAGAGCAAATGACTGGAACTAAGTACAGGGCATATAGTTAGCGATGTTTTATGTAACGGCTTTTCACGACTCTTCACCGCTTTATTTTATGTGCTGCTTGGACGGTTACGTTTGGCACTCCGTGCATGTATTACTGCATGATTGATCATCACGTATACATATTACATTTTTAACGTTCGCGGAAAACGAAATACTGGGCAGGAGTTGAATGCCATGTGTTCATCGCGAGAAACAGTTGGAAGAAGAGTGTGGCCTGCATGTCACTGGCGTGTGCCGACTGTTAGACTGCATCGTTCTACGTTAAGGTAAGACGAAAATATATGGCGTGACAATATTTTGATATTTGGATAGGAGAGCTTTTAATGATTCTAGGGATAATTGATAAAGATATGACACTGAATACGTTTGAGAGGGAGAAGACTGCTAAATTTATTTCAACGCTCCTTGGGGTACGTTAATGTGCTGAGTGGAGAACCTTCAGTGCTTCACAGACAGTTGACAGGGAGATGACGTTGGACTCATTTCAATTGAGGGAAAAATGCTACTGTAGTTCCGTTGCACTGAACTGCAAACGGGAGTTCATTCTCTTGAAACCAGTAGTTTGACAAGACCAATAATATTTGGCAGAATGCAGTAGTCCAAGATATCAGGACAATTCAAGCATTTATTATCGCAGGTGGAACGTTACAGAAATTTTATGGCTTTAACAAGTCACGACAAGAGCGCACTGGAGTTTCAAACAAAATACGGGCTCAATGAAGAGAGAGGCCTAATAGGGCTTAACGCTCCTTCGACTACAAAGTCATTAGAACATGCTTGTAAAGGATGGGGAAGGAAATAGGTTGTGTCCTTTGAAACGGAACTTGTTGTTCCGTTCCATATTTTTCCAATAAATTCCGGTACAGAAGAACTATAGCTAGAGTGTTTTGACTCTGCGGAAGTGAATTCCGTGTGTAAAAAACAGAAGATAGTGGACCAAGTGATGTTTATTTATTTATTCATTTTATTTCATGTGTGCCACGTTTCCCTGTCTCCATTCCCATATGTGACATTGGACTGTATGAATGAGATAGTATGTGATGTAGCAGAAAGCTCTGGTCAGAGGTCGTAGTGTTGCATGTGTAGAGTCGTTCTGTGGTGGGATAGTACCAACCCCTAGATGTGAACAAATTTAGCAAAGATGGTGGGCAAGTCAAGTCAGAGGGACCGCGAAGCCCCGAGGATTGGCTCTGTTAGGTTGGCGAACCATCCCCTCCACCACCTTTTGAACGAAGAACGGTTAGGCGAGGTGTCCGGCGGAGCACTTGTTCCTGGGACGCGGTGCTGGTCAGAAATGGAGACGCAACTCTCGATTTTGGTAAGTTAACAAAGGTATTAGATTGTCTGAAATGTGCTCGGTTATGAAGTCCAGATGTTGAAATCAGATGTGGGATCACCGGTAAGCTCCCACAAGGGAATTTATTTTCATAATTTATTCGAATTTCAGTAGAACTGCGCGTTTGTGCCTTGGTCATGTCACGCACCGTGGTCTTAAGCTCACGGTCACATTATTGCTCTGTGATTAACAGAAATTCACTCAATTAATGTATTTTAATCTGCTCATTCATTTACAGTAATATTTTGGGGGATTTTTGTTTAATTTACATGTGTTCCCTTTGTGAACTTGCTTTCGGACCACATGGTCGGTTGGAGCAACCGCCACATTGATAAATTGTAGTTTCGGTCTGAAAATGTGTTGTACACGATGAATAATCATACGATAGTGGGTGAGTGTAAAATAGGGAAGGAATAATCTTGTGTCTCCATATTTTTCTGGATTTCTGTTGGCTACCGAAATTTGACCACGTGTGTTGAAGGCACTGAAGTAATTTTTCTTGTGCTCCCCCATAACTATTTGATTTGTTGGCAATGTTGTGCGTCAAGTAAAATACATGGTTTAAACTCGTGCCACTAGGAAAAGTATCAGATTTTAATGCCCATTGATTTGATAAAGACTTGCGAAATACTCTTCCGCCCTGACCTGGTTTGCTTGTAGTGTCTTTGCTGAACTTGTTCTGAGTCACCCATAGCAATTGAATGTAATAAGCATGGGTTTATGTATAATTGTGTGTTTGTATAAAATTACATTGAAGCCAGGTCTGCGCTCCCCAGTCCCATTCCATAATTACGTGGCGAAACTGCACAATGTTATCTAGACAGACCAGTTGGGATGATGTATATTGCAACAGAAACACTGCTAGTTGTCGAAATGCCACCGGTACCGAATAAATATCATTTAATCAATACCCTCGACTGATTATTTGCTCCCTCCATCATAAAGAATAGGTGAAAGTCAGTACCTCAGTCGAGTCCTGGGTCATGAAAGCAAATAAAAGGTACATACTGCCTATTAAGCCCCTGTATGCCTTCTGTAGTGGTTCAAAGAAAATATTGCGTTATCCGTTGCGTTCAAATTTTTTCCAGTTGGTTGAAAACTCCTACTAGAAATTATTAGTACCCATCAATAACTTGCAGGGGCCAGTAATTTCGTGGACGACACGAATTTAATGAACCATTTACTTCAGACGGTGGCTTGCAGGAGCGGTAGGACATGACAAAGGGACGGTAATCTTCCTACTTACGTTGCAGTTGCACTTTTCAAAAGAACCGTCCCGTCATTTGCTCTAATCCAATCAAGTAACGCACAGAAAACCTAAATCTGGATATCCGGACGGAGGTTTGAATGACCGTCTTTCCGAAAATAAGTGCTGTCAGTGTCTTACCACAAAGTTGTCCTCGCTTGATGAACTGAATGTGACACCATGCACTAACACAAAGCTGGCTAGTAAACGAGATAACGATTTCCAGAATGAATTCTCACTCGTGCAGCACAGCAGGTGCTAATATGAAACTTCCTGGCAGATTAAAAAGTGTGTGTACTGGACCGCGTTTCGGCAGCAAGTGCTCTACGACGTGAGCTGCCAGAGCATGACTCACGGCTCTTCCTCACACCTTTACTTCAGCACACAATTTTTGTCTTTCACCCCGGAAGTATTTTTAACAAGATAACGACTTTGTGTTTCGTCCTAAGGCACATAACGCTGTCCACTTACGAGACCTTCGGCCTGTGTATCTTCTTCTAGTTATCGGCACTTTTCCCTTGTCTTCAAGGGGTCGGCATGTTAGGCTGGACTTCACAATGCTGATCTTGGAGGGTAGCTGGATATCCTCCCTGTCGCCAATCCTTCCCCTCTCGGATGGAATTAATGTACCACATCTATCTGCGACTCGTGTTATCCCACGTGAAAATGTGCGTACGTTTTCAAAATCTTCCTGAATAGTGTATTTGAGGTGGAACGTGGTTACCAGCCTGGTATTTACCTAGTCGAACGTGGGAAATGTTCATAAAACACATTCACGCTGTCAGGCACGCCACCTCTCGTCGCTAATCCGCCAGGCGTAATTGATCTTGCAACCGGAATGACTTACCGAATCCCAGATGCGGAGTGGTAGAGCGCGCAGCAATCCGAATGGGTTAAATCTTCAGATTATAATGTTGGAGAAAGTATTTTCATTTTGTGCTAGAACTAAAGACGTCGTGGCGACTACTGCTGGCATCATCACTGTAACACACTGACGAAGGCCGCCTGCACCACCAGCAGAAATGTGTGTAATTTTGTCGTATATGACGCGGTCGTACACTGAGAAGAGCTCAGGTCACTGGTCTGCGACAATATATATACGGGGTTTTGCGGTAAAAGGGCCGATTTGGTTGTAGCGGCCGAAGATTATACTGTAAAACATTTTCAATCGCACCCATCAAACTCTTGCATACTGTCATTTCACTCACTGTTCATGTTTTGAAAATGATGTTCTGTAGGTAGCCACCATTTTTACCTTTGAACTCAGACAGTCTGCGACCCAAATCGTTCACGGCACGTTCAAGCACCTGTATAGGAGTGTTCCTGATTTCTGCACGAATGGCGTCCTTCAGTTCCAAAATGGTGTCTAGATATCTAGCATACACCCTGTGTTTCAGGAACCCCTAAGGAATGTAATTCCTAGGTCTTTAATTCGGCTGACCTGGGAAGCCACAGAATTTCCCCATTCCTTGAAGTGATGTGCTTACCAAACACTCTGCGCACTACTGCCACTGAAATTTGCGCACAATCAGGCTTATCACTATCTTACTGAAACCAAGGCTCATTTATATGTAATTTTTGAAGTTCAGGTGCCAGCAGTGTGTCAATCGCGGCAGCATACCGTTCAGATGTGACTGTAGCTGTTTATCCACGTTCACCCTGTATTGTTTGTTTATGTAGCCCCTGAAATGAAAATATGCCTCGTTACTCATCCATAGCAAATCTATGAAACCTTCATTGTCCATAATTCTAATCAACAGTTCAACAACCAGAGTCATTCGCTTTTCATAATAATTTTCTTTTACAACTGCAGCACACCTTGTCTGTGCACATTACGAGTGAATAGCGGCACCGTTGCCATAGTCTGTCTCACAGAACGCTATGGACTGTTGGTTACAGCACTTTGCGCTTCCTCCATTCGTTCCTGTGAGCGACAACTTCTGCATCTTTCTGGATATTTCAGCTTAAGGGGAGATTTTAGTCGAGAGGCACGATAATTGAATCAAGTGTAGTATCAGTACTGTTTTTATTAAAATAGAAGTTTCACCACTTCATTACACATACATTCGAGTATGAAAAAAGATTTTCATCACAAAACAAATTACAACTGGCTACTGCAGCCCTTGTAAAGAGTATGCGCCACGAGGCGAGTCCTGATTTGCGCTAAGCGTTTTAGAGATGCGGGTTATTTCTGAAACCCATAAAAAGGAAAATTCTTAAATTAGAATAAATTTAGTGGGAATCAAGATGGAATTGTGAAAAACACCTTAAAATTGGAATAACAAAAAACTCTAGCTAAGACACCCTAAATTTAATTATCTTTCATTAGGAAAAGAGTCAGTTGATCCGTGGAGCCTCTAGCGCGCTTTTCACGCTGAAGTACTGTATGTTGTTTCGAGAAAAACGCGTTTAATGTTTGGAGTAACGAAAACAATATTGTATCAGAATTGGGATCCCAGGATCATAGTGGCATTCTTCCGCCTCCTCAAACATGCTCTGGTTCTGAATTTGAATTCTTTTCAATCTGATCTTTTTTAACAAAGTGAGACATTGCTTGCTCCGGGAGGGCCACGCGCTCCCTGTCATTTACTCGGCTGTTCGTCCCTACGACAATTCCTAACACTTTGATGGTCTTCAAAACAAATGAATAACCTTCGTCGAATGTACTTGCAGCAGTATTTGCTACTTATTCAACAGTTTCTGCTCTACAACGAAGATATTTCGATACGCTCAAATGTGTGTGAATTCCTAAGGGAACAAACTGCTTAGGTCATTGGTCCCTAGACTTACACACTACTTAAACTAACTTATGCTAAGAACAACACACACACCCATGCCCGAGGGACGACTCGAACCTCCTGTGGGAGAGGCCGCGCAGTCCGTGACATGGCGCCTCAACCCCGCGGCTATTTCAGTACGTTTCCAAATGCATGCGCCAAAGCTGTCGTTGTCATTTTGCGTATTGCCACCGGTGCACGTTTTACGCAAGTCTTCATTGGACAGAAATTCGTATTCTGGTCGAACTTTTGTTGAACTAATGCGCCGAGAGCCTACAGCTGCCTAAATGTCTTTCATTCAACACGGCGTACACAGAAAAAAGTCATGAAAGACCACCTAATGTCGTGTCGGACCTCCTTTTCCCCATCGTAGTGCCTTAACTTGCCGTGGCAACTCGCCGTGGCATGGACTCAACAAGTCCTTGGAAGTCCCCCACAGAAATATTGACTCATGCTGCCTATACAGCCATCGATAATTGCGAAAATGTTGCTGGTGTAGGATTTTGTGCACGATATGTACTCTCGATTACGCCCCGCTATGTTCAATCGAAATCTTGTCGGGAAATCTGGGGGCCAAATCAGTTGCTCGAATTCTCCTAAGTGTTGTTCAAACCAATGACGAGTAACTGTAGCCCTGCGACATTGTGCATTGTCATCCATAAAAATTCCATGGTTGCTTGGGAACATGAAGTCCGTGAATGGTTGCAAATGGCTCGAAGTAGCAGCCTATTCTCATTTACAGTCAATGATCGGTTTAGTTGGACCAGAGGACCCAGCCCTGTTTAGAGCCCACACCGTTATGGAGCCGCCACCACCTTGTACAGTGCATTGATAACAACTTGGGTCCATGGCTTCCTGGGGTCTGCGCCACACTCGAACCCTGCCATCAGTTGTTCCAAGCTGAAATCGCGACTCATCTGACAAGGCCAGGGTTTTCCACTCATCTAGGGTTCTTTATTTCATTCAGTGTTGCTTGTCTGTTAGCACGGACAGCATTATGAACGCTGCCGTCCTTGATCGTTAAGTGACGACCGTCGGCCACTTCGTTGCTCGTGTTGAGAGGTAATGCCTCAAAGCTGGTGTTCTAGGCACACCCTTGACACTGTGGATCTCGGAATATTGAATTCCCTAATGATTTCTTAAATGGAATGTCCCATGCGTCTTGCTCCAATTACCATCCCGCGTTCAAAGTCTGTTAATTTCCTTCGTGTGGTCGTAATCATGTCGGAAACCTTTTTACGTCAATCACTTGAGTACAAATGATATCTCCTCAGCGCACTGTCTATTCATACCTTGTGTATGCGATACTGCCGTATTCTGTACAGGTGCATATCGTTATGCCATGATTTTTGTCATCTCAGTGTAACTTCTAAAAGCTCTTTTGCAGCCATAATATACAGGGCGCTCAATCGCTAATACGCCCGCTCGGGGGAGCTTTACTTTTCCCTGGCGACAGCCAGCTGGCAACGGCGCTAGCGGCGAGTATGTTTCCCCTCCGATGTGAGGCCGTCTGTGTACAAATTTTGCACAAATCTGTGTTACGTGACGCAACACAACGTACTGAGCGAAAAGATTTCATTTTGAATGGGAAAATAGAGGCGCTCTTTTAGCCGAACCGTATTCATATACGATCAGCACGTGCAGTAAAATGATTATTTCGAGTGGAATTTCCTGACGTTCAAAACTCATAATCGGAGTGTGTTTCAGCGATTGATAAATAACTTTCATGAAACGGAAAGCGTTCGTGACATGACACATAGGCAACAACCACGTACAATACATACAGAGTAAACATTGCAGAGTACTGGGTTTGATCTGGAAAGGTCTGCTATAAAATCAGGTCTATGTCTTTCTTAGAAATGGTAATTTGCTATGGTTCTGTTCAAATGGCTACGAAATTATTACAGTTACAACCCTATAAAATAACTACAGCCAAGATCTTATCCCGGGTGATCCTGCAGAAAGGTTGCGGTTTTGTGAAAGGATTTTGAGTAAGATGCATGACGGAGAAACTGACCCTAACTTTCTTGGTAGACGTGTCATGATTCCACCTAAGGGGCTAACCTAATTCCCAAATAACCGTCGTTGGAGTACCGGAAAGCCTAACGTAGTGCACGAGACACTCCTCAATGATCAAAAATTAGGAGTGTAGTGCGCTATTAGCGATGAGAGAATAATAGGCCCTATTTCTTTCCAGAAAACAATTAAGAGTGAGAGGCACGTGGGAAATATTTCGACCAACTAACTGACAGAGAACCTGCTTTCGTAACCTTTTAGCAAGACTCCGAGACGGAAAATACAGCCATCTACACATAGGCCTACATCTGCATGTACGTGTACACGATTATTCTGCAATTTACAATTAAGTACGTAGCAGAGGATCTATCTAACCACCTTCAAGCTATTTCTCTACCGTTCAACTTTCGATGGCGCGGGGGGAAAACGGACACTTAAATCTTTCTGTGTGAGCTCTGATGTGTCTTAATTTATCATTATGACCATTTCCCCCTGTGTAGGTGGGCGCCAACACAAGTTGCTGATTGTAATTTCAGGAGAAGACACTGACACAACGAAAACCACCTTTGTTTTAATGATTGCCACCCCAATTCACGTATAATGCCCATCGCACTCTCTCCCCTATTTCGCTGTAGTACAAGACGAACTGCCTGTCTTTGAACTTTTTCGGTGTCCTCCCTCAGTCGCAGCGGATCCCACACTACACAACAATATTCCAGTTGAGGCGGGATAAGCACAGTATAAGCAATCTCTGTAATAGACCTGTTGCACTTCTCATTACAGGAAATTGATGACGTATTCCTTGCCCCTGTTTAGTCCTCGGCGAATTTTGTCTCTGGGCGGCATTAAAACAGAATGTTTACAATTCAAATCCACACACTTCAGATGAACTAAAACCCACCATTCCTCATTTTTCGGAGGGATCTGAAGGATGTAATGTGCTAAGCAAGTGCCGGGAATACTTGAACAACGAAAGGTTGCAGTTCTAGCATCTCCTTGCTTAATATGAAACATCCCCTTAGGAAAATTTATAACTGATTGTGCTGGTAAACCCCTTACGTTATTTGATTTTCAAACAGCTGAACAGAACTGAACGTACTCAGACATTTCTCTCTTTACTTATTCTGATCAACACTAAACTGACACTCAATATTTTTAGCGCAACGCAATCTGACTTTCAAAAATCCCTACAAACGAATGGCCCTGACTAACAATAACCTATACCTTTCATGAATCAATTACCTGACAAAAATCTTCGTTACTCGACCTGCTGCAATACAGCGAGCGCCAATTCTGCCAGCTAAATAAAAGATTCTAACTACTGAGGGCACTAACTACTGATAGGCATAGTTAGCAAATGAAAGATTTTGACAGAGAACAAACAATGTGTTTACTTTAATAGTGTTCAAAAGTCATCATATATATATCAATTCATGACATCCATCTTTACAGATTTCCTTATTCTGTTGGACACAAGTCGAGATCGTCCGCTTATATCAACCTATCAAAACTCTAGCATTTCTCTCTCCACATCCACCACTGGCGGCGGCTCACCTCCAACTGCACAACGCTACGTGCTGTTCACATCCAATTGCCCAACATTACAATAGCAAATATTCCAACAATGCAAACCAGCGACAGACTTCACACAGCACAATCAGTGATTTTCATACAGAGCGCTACGTGACGTTACCAACATAAAAAACTAAACAGCCTACTGACAAATATAAGCAAGTAATTTTCTTCTCTTTATTTCTCTGATCATCCAGTATATACTTTAGGTATGCAAATTAAGTAAGACAATACTTTTTCATCGGTTTCTTCCAGATCCTTCAGTGAAGTACACTTCCTTTTACTTCATCTCCTCCCAAAACTCGATTGCGTGTGCTGACGGTACTGGATCATACCGTCCAAGGTTGAAATGGCGACGGTATTCCGGTCTGGTGGCAGCGAAACATTCACCGCTTTTTGTTAAAGGCCTCCACAGCCACAGAACGTTGAGGCCCCCTACAGCGCCCCATCTCAGCAGATGTGGTGCCTACGTGAAACGTATTACAATCAGTGTTGCCAATAATACCACTGCACTTTTAGAGACCGACTGAAACAGCCCGTTTTTCTGCCATAGCCTGTGTAACTGAAAGTTCGTCACGATGCGGCCACACTAGCTCGAAGTACCTAGCAGGAGGCGCGCTCGTGGCTAGTGGCGGTCGTCACATGAGAGCGACAGTGGCAGTGAAAGGGGGGGGGGGAGGTGAGGGGAGAGGGTGTGGGAACGCGACGCGGGCACCAGAGGTGGTGGCGAGCGGTCCCGGGACCCGGCCACGTCACCAGAGCGGCTTACACACGCGCCCTGCCCGATCCGATTTGTCCGGCGCGCTTAGCACCTCGTCCTGCCGCCAGCGCCGCTCCCTGATTCACTATTTTATCCCTCGTTACGGCTTCACACTCTCCCAATTCCACATTTAAGCACATTTCAACAGTTTTCATGTATTTCGCGTTTCCGAGCGTATTTATGGGGGATTTTGAAAAAAAAACAGAAAACAGACGTGTGTAGCAGGAATATTGTACCGGTTACCGATGAGCGGATCTGTGCTGAAATCACTTTTATTGGGGAAACAAATTCAGCTCTTTCTCTCCACTCTGTGACGAATAAAACACGGCCTGCGTGTTAACATCTCTGGAGGCGCTAAATACCGTAGTGCATTAGCGGGATGGAGTTATGTTTATAGCGCAATCACCTACGTTCTCAACGTCCTCGTTCTGGCACAGATGGGCGCCAGTAGTCAAAATACAGCAAGCATGGAAAAGCACTATTATCAGTTCTTATGTTTGTTTCCACGAAGAGTTAAAGCAATCGATTTTTTTGGGATTTCAGATCGTTTAACTTCAACCTATGTAAAACAGAAGTGAGCCGTGGTAAAAATTGCTGTTTTGAAGAGGACGCCGCAGCGCGTAGTGTGAAGCAGTCGCCCTCCGTTTCTGGAGGTGGCGCCGCTGTGGCAGTCGCAGTTTTGGTGTCTCCCTCTGGTGGGAAAGGGGAAAGGTTGCCTGTTCACGTGCATTTAAGGAGCGCTATGAGCTCGCCAGTGAGTCAGTCTGGGGTCAGTCTCTCGTCCCCAGTTTGCTAGTCTGTCTCTCGTCCGCATCTGTTTGGCAGTTAGTGTCTGTCTGTCGTTCGGAGTGCTAGTATGTCTGTCGTTCGAATCAACCTTTAAAGCCGGCAAAATGAGTCTTTCCACTCTGCCACTAAGAGAACTCAGCGAGTGGTCGCCCGGCCGGGGCTTAGTTCCTGCATCTGAGTCTGCGCGTTAGGCCGCCAGTCTGCTCGAGTTTGCTCAGGCATTGGCCATTGGCGGTGGGATCGATCGGTTGGTCGGTCGCGCACTGAGACACAAGATGACTGGTCCGTCTTGACCGTCGGCGCATGTGAGGTCCCCACGTGAGTCCAGTGGGCCGCGGCGTATGGCGAGGGGTAGTGACTTTGCGGTCGAGACGAGAGCAACAGGAGTCAACCCACGACATCGGTGTGGCCGGTGCGAGCTGCGACGCCGTGACACGGGAGATCGGCGCGTCTTCCTGCGTCCGTTGAAACGGCTGGCAGCGGACGGTTCGGGAGAGCGATATGGGGGTGCTGCGGCAAGTCTTCTCGAGAAATCACAGTTATTAGAAGTTAAGTGATTGGTGATATGTTGTTTGATTTACCCTTGTTAAATTCTACTTGTTTTCTCAGTGAGCTCACCAGCCGTTTTGCTTTGGACTCGTCCCACCATTCTCTCCGTTTGCCCACCAGCAGGAAGGTGGTTATTTATAGATGGGCTGGTCCGTTTTTCCCTCGTGGAGTAGGAGCGAATTAGGGCCACCCGCGGTTTGGGTTGTTCGGTAATCTCCCTATCAATCTACCGTACGTTAGTAGCTTACTCTGTCATGTTTGTCGGATTTGGTGTGTTAACGAATTTATTGCTTGGAGTATAATAGTAAATATGTTTTGATCTTTGGAAACTTTGATATTATTGCCTATGATCTTGAGTATCTGCGTACTGTAGGGCATCTTAACTATTGTTTGGCCAACCTTGTAGAATTTTATATAAGATTGCATTTCATGGGCTTTTATTTAAATGATCATTTTAGTATATAAAGTTGCCACCCTTTCACCGTAAGACTATTCTTAGAAGTTAAAATCAAGTTGCACCTTCGGTGGCAAGGTTAATATTTTAATTGTTGGTGTTTTGTACCATTTCCAACCCTCCTTCGGGGGCTGCATAGTTTGTGTGCTTGTGTAAATTGTTAAAACTCCTAGTTTTAAGTTATCTGGTGTGTTGCAGATTTGCACCGCTGTAGTCCTTCAGAGGCTGTTGTGAGCGGTCGTAACCACGGCCGTGTCAAAAGGGAGCGGCAAGGTTCTCTGCCCGAAAGCTGATTCAGTCAGAACTTGTTTCTTTCTGCCTCTGAATAAATTGTAACTTTGATATTTAGAGGATGCTTTCTGATTATAATTTTAATTAAATCAGTTTCTTTTAAAAATGCTTTTAGGCACTATTAAAGTGAATAAAATTCCCATTTGTTAAAAGGAATTTGGTTATGATTTCGTCAGTTACTCCTTGGCAACTACTTCGATGCTTGCATAGTGTGGTTAAATGTGTTAATGTTCTTGATGAATCGCTAGTAAATAAAATAAATTCTTAAGAATTTAGTGGCAGGGGTAAAATACAGGGAGCGATAGACTATTTACAATGTGTACAGAAACCAGATGGCAGTTATAAGAGTCGAGGGACATGAAAGGGAAGCAGCGGTTGGGTAGGGAGTGAGACAGTGTTGTAGCTTCTCCCCGATGTTATTCAATCTGTATATTAAGCAAGCAGTAAAGGAAACAAAAGAAAAATTCGGAGTAGGTATTAAAATCAATGGAAAAGAAATAAAAACTTTGAGGTTCACCGATGACATTGCAATTCTGTCAGAGACAGCAAAGGACTTGGAAGAGCAGTTGAACGGAAAGGATAGTGTCTTGAAAGGAGGATATAAGATGAACATCAACAAAAGCAAAACGAGGATAATGGAATGTAGTCGAATTAAGTCGGGTGATGCTAAGGGAATTAGATTAGTAAATGAGACACTTAAAGTAGTAAAGGAGTTTTGCTATTTGGGGAGCAAAATAACTGATGATGGTCGAAGTAGAGAGGATATAAAATGTAGACTGGCAATGGCAAGGAAAGCGTTTCTGAAGAAGAGAAATTTGTTAACATCGAGTATAGATTTAAGTGTCAGGAAATCGTTTCTGAAAGTATTTGTATGGAGTGTAGCCATGTATGGAAGTGAAACGTGGACGATAAATAGTTTGGACAAGAAGAGAATAGAAGCTTTTGAAATGTGGTGCTACAGAAGAATGCTGAAGATTAGATTGGTAGATCACATAACTAATGAGGAGGTATTGAATAGGATTGGGAGAAGAGAAGTTTGTGGCACAACTTGACTAGAAGAAGGGATCGCTTGGTAGGACATGTTCTGAGGCATCAAGGGATCACCAGTTTAGTATAGGAGGGCAGCGTGGAGGGTAAAAATCGTAGAGGGAGACCAAGAGATGAGTACACTAAGCAGATTCAGAAAGATGTAGGTTGCCGTAGGTACTGGGAGATGAAGAAGCTTGCAGAGGATAGAGTAGCATCGAGAGCTGCATCAAACCAATCTGACTGAAGATCACAACAAGAACAAGAATATTCTTTGAAAATAAATCACGGTCCAAGAAGTTAGAATTCACACCTCTGTTTTCGACCGTTGAGCGGTAATTTAATTATCTTAAGCACGGTTTTGCGCCCATTGAAGACGAATACTGCTTTGGGCGTCATAAAACATAGACAATTGAGGAAGTCGAGTCAAATATTTACCATGTCGCACTCAGTGATTGCCAACAAAAGGTACGTGAACTGTGGCACTCAAATCGAGGGGACGCTTTCCTTCGGCAAGAAGACCTTTGCGAGAATTTCGAGTGGTCGTGGTTGCGGCGCGAACGAGGGGACACTTGCGGACGTCGGTTGCGAGAGAAGCGCTGTGGGCCTGCGCGGCGTGTGGAGACGGGTCCGGAATCAGTGGGCTGCTGCTGCCTTGGTTGGCTGACGTTGTCTTTCACTGAAGTGGTCCATGGAGCTGCAAAGTGGTGGGCTCATGCCTGTTGACACCGTTGTGTACGCTGCCCGATGGGTCCAGTTCCGGCGATTGAAAACGGGAGCCTCGCTATGCATCGGAAGAACCTGAGTGTAACGACTGTTTGTAAAGTGGAGAGTTGGATCACAAGCTGAGTGTGAATGTTTCTTATGAATCGAACTCAGTGCTTGTAATTGTTTATGCTTGTTAACGCTCTCACAAGTGTAGTAGGCTCAGGCATACGTTTGCATGTGACTCTGCGGTATAGCTTGCTCAGCTGAATTACGTGATCTAGTCTGTTAGCATTCACAACTGTAAACGTTTCCTTGCTGTGTCGTGCTGGTTGTGATTACATATATTGAACCTTATTAGTGAAGACTGGCAGTAACTTGGTACATTGTTTTCATTACTGACAGGTAACTCAGTTTATCCTTGTGTCAATGCTCACGAGCGAAGTACCCCTTTAAGTAATATACACTTGCGGTGTGGCCAACTATTGTTCCTTACTAATGTTTTAACTTAGCCTGCTTTAGTGCACTACTCTTCGGGTCCTGCACTTGGTCGCCTTTCCGTCCATGTTGTTGGGCAAGCAATTCAAGTCATTTATGGCGGTCCAAATTGTTCGGGGCGATCAGTTGATGGAGGAATGAAACTGCATAATGCAGTAACCATATTTGTAATATTGCAGTGACAAAGGACAAAGGGTAAGCGCAATGACCGTGGATTATTACCGACGAAGTTATGTACATAACAGTTGTGTTAAAGTTATTACGTTTAAAACTTTGTTAAAGTGCCTCGCTTAATTTGATTGCCATTTGGTAATTGAACTGTGTGTAAGTGCGTGCCTAGCGGTCTTTTTTTACATTCTGTGCGACTGCACGAAATTCATAAATACGTTTTAATCTCTGTAAATTATTACTACCCATTTACTGAATGAGAGTTTTAAGATTGTAGCCAGTTGTGTTTCCTGAGAAATGGTTATTTCTGAAATGAAATGATTAACGGTCTTACTGGTGCTGGTATGCTTGATTTTATAAATTTAATTACTCATTTTCCTAATGCACTATTTATCATTCTCAAGTTTTAGCACGAATTCAGGGAGTTGCTAGTAGTTAAAGATGTTGATTGATTTAATAGCTGCTAAATATTTAAAGCAAGTATCTTACTTAAAATACCATTTTATTGGGATTTGTTAAAGCCAATTTTTACGTTTTTTAGGAGATCATTATTCTAGATATATCTGATATTGTTCAACATTGTTCTTAAGATTTCATTGTCATAAGTACATGCTATATCAAATTAAGCTTGCCAAATGTTAAATAAATTTTCTGTTAAATTTTTAACTGTGAATGGTGTTGCTGTTGTCACCCTATGGTTGCGAGGTGCTGGGGTGGAGAAGTGTTTGTACCTCTTTAATTCAGACGAATTTTGCGTGAGAACAAGATATGCACTCGAACCCGTCCTTATTTACCACCTAATTAATTATACACACAACGGTAATGGAATGAAATGATGGTGGACCCTGGTAGTTGCTAAAATAAGGAGTGCACACTCGCATTAATTTAATAAAAATCGTAATCTACTGAGGAGAAAAAGAGAACTTGAAAGGTGGCTACACTGAGCCACAGCGCCAGAGATTGCGCCAAAGAGTATTATTCCGCCGCCTCCACTGGCAGTGCTTGTCGAGAACTCGTAGTAGAGTGCTTGCTAAGATGTCGTAGTGAAAAGTTCTTGTCGAGAAGTCGTAGTGGAGAGTGCTTGTTCCATGTTTTATGCGGTTGTTTGATGGGGTAGACAGCTGATGTTGTTCGAATGGAGATATTGTAATGATCAAAGTGCTTTTCGTCAATATATATGAAGGTAAAATATTCCTTGTTTTTTCATTATTTCAGTGTCTTAAATAATGCGTCATTACAGGTTCAGTCAACAAAACATCTGGCTTGTGTTCTTGTATTAGAGTGTAATTCTGGTTTTCTTGCGCAATTATAGTATTTGTATTTTTTTAATTACTTCAGTATAAATGGTATCTAAAATTTCTTGTCTTGTTGAAGAAGAACCGTGCCAGATGTGTACGTTGAATCACACTTCCACACACAGAACAATTACACTTGTGCTTTGTGGTTTCGTACGTTTTATAGTTGCTGGGGACTTAATTAATTAATTAATTGTATTAACGGAAATTTTCTTTCATTCTTTGTTGTTATTCTATGCAGTCAGATTGCGTACTAGAACTAGTCAGGGCCAACCGTTTACGAGACTTCGTAATCGGACTTACAGCTACTAAAAATTAAAAAAGTATTTGCATTTCATATTTATATAATTAAGCCCCCATGTAAACTTTATCATAATAAACAACAGGAAATGGTATTCTGTATATATATTACAATGAGATTTATTATACATCAGAACATAAATGCACATGATTATCGATACAAACAGTAGGTTAACGGATACGATATACTAAACTATTATACGAATAAGAGTTGGCTCGAGAACAAGGGCTCCAACTCTCTGTGACGCAATAACTTGACGATAATGACAGGAGGTCCTAATCAATCAAATATTACTCTCTCGACTATATTGCAGTACCCCGATTAGTAGTGAGAGCTCACATGAGATCACATGGAGAAACAAGCAAGGTGGACTTGTGGCAAAGCGAGCGTGAGTGCTGCTACGGACTACAGTATAAAATTGATAGGCCCTACAATGCCGGATCCTCAAAATACTTTACCAATCCTGAAATTTGTAGCAGATCGTCGGTAGGCAGCTTTCTGATAATGTAGGCGCCGACTTGTGGTGTGCAGCAACTCTCTGTCGACCCCTAGCCTCGAAGGCTGTCCGAAAATTCTAAGTTCTGTCGAAAAAGTGAGACTAAGTCGCAAGACCGTCTGACTCCGACGAAGATCAGATCCTGAATCTCCCGCGCCTCACGCAACAGCGAAGCGAACATTGCTCAACTCCCTACAGCGAATCAGCATTCCGTGCTGATTCCAAAAATCCCCCACACTGTCTCAGAACATCATTCGCGCCAACAGCGACCATTCCCTCCAATTTCGAGCAGGGCTTTATGACGTCAACTAGCCTCAGTTTAAGTTGACCAATGATGCCTCTGCTGTTCAGCTGAGGGCATTGAACTTGCCATTTGACTGGCTACGAAAACAACCTGCCTAGACCACCGGCCATCCGGCGGTAGACAGTCGCACCCAGCAGGGATCGCCCCACAAGTATTCTCAGAATCAAGAGGACAATACATTTAGTCGGTGCCAGGAGTCTTCGTTCCGGGCGCTCCGAAACGGTAAACACAAATTGCGTCGACACACAGAAGTCTCGCAGGTCATTTCGCCCTGCATACAACTGGCGAAACTCGACCGACATCAGTCGTTCCGCAAGGCGCTTAAGCCCATGGTACGATCCCCTCAGAATTCGGGAAAGTGCAGCCCCCAACCGGAAATGCAGTGTGCCGCGTCCTCCGATGCTCGCCTCGCACAGGCCACACAGGGGAGTAACCCAACATGCATAGGAATCAAGTGAAAAGTATTTCTGAGCTCTCATTACAAATATTCTCGTCATAATAACCTTATTCAGTCTGTTACCACCGTGCAATGACATAGAACATTAATGGTTCAAATGGCTCTGAGCACTATGGGACGCAACTGCTGAGGTCATTAGTCCCCTAGAACTTAGAACTAGTTAAACCTAACTAACCTAAGGACATCACAAACATCCATGCCCGAGGCAGGATTCGAACCTGCGACCTTAGCGGTCTTGCGGTTCCAGACTGCAGCGCCTTTAACCACACGGCCACTTCGGTCGGCCATTAATAAAATTGATGAAAATGAGAGGCGACATACAAAAGAGGGCATGGAACCTCTCATGGTTGCCCTTCAACACCACAGCCCTCCCATGATCCACAGTAAAACCCTTTTCAGTACGTACACTCTCAGACATTGCAGTTATCTTCATAGGGAACAATCAGATTGTTCGCTAATTAGGTGCAGCATCTCTTAAGCATTAAAAAAAGGTGCAGAGGATCAGGTAGTGATTGTGGGTGGGGCTGGTAATAGTATTGATAGGGATGGGGAGTATGACAGATGGTGACCTGGAAAAGATAGCCGTTCAGACTGGCAACACGAATGTGCATTTCGTGGAACTGTTTCAGCGTCACGATCGGCCTCATCTTAATACAGCCGTCAGGCGTAATAACATGCGACTTGGGGGTGCGCTGATGACAGAAATCATGAGTCACATTTCAGTGGTGTCGGTGGAGTCTATCAGCAGGACGGGTTTTACTAGACATGGCCTGCACCTCAACAGGTATGGGAAGGGGAGGTTGGCAAAGCTTATAGGTGACGGCATAGGTGGGGGTGATGGGGTCACTCATGGGAAAATTCCTGCAGTAGTGGGTGTTAGAGCTGCACCTTTTTTAGATTGAAGTCAGCTGACAGGTATTCCTGCTTAAGAGAAGTCTCTCTAACAAAGGAACCACTTTTGACAAAGCTTAGGTATCCGAGTAATGAGGTAATTAGTATATTTCATCAAAATATACAAGGTATTAGAGATAAAGTTAGTGAACTGCTTATAGATGTTGACTCTGAAATTATTGGTATATCTGAACACTTCTTAAATAAGGAGATAATTCAGAGGCTTCCTTTTGCCAGGATACAGGTTGGCTGGCAGGTTTTCTAGGAGCTGTTTGCGGTGTGGGGGAGTAGCCATGTATGTGAAAAACGGCATCCCATTTGAGTCAATTGATGTTTCAAAGTACTGCACTGAAAAGGTGTTTGAATGTTGTGCAGGTGTGGTTAAATTTAATGGAGCTAAACTTCTAACTGTTGTTATTTATAGATCCCCAGACTCCGACTTCACAACATTTTTGCTAAAGCTAGAGGAGGTTCTTGGTTCACATTATAGGAAATACAAAAAGTTAGTTATATGTAGTGACTTCAACATTAATTGTGTAATTGATTGTGCAAGGAAAAGGATGCTGGTAGACCTCCTTAATTCATATAATCTTATGCAAACCATATTCTTTCCAACGAGAGTGCAAGGGAACAGTAGAACAACCATAGACAACATTTTTGTTCATTCCTCATTACTAGAAGGGCATTCTGTTAGCAAAAACGTGAATGGCCTTTCAGAACACGATGCAAAAAATTTTAAATCTAAAAGATTTTTGTGCTGCAACACATGTTAAATATACACTCCTGGAAATGGAAAAAAGAACACATTGACACCGTTGTGTCAGACCCACCATACTTGCTCCGGACACTGCGAGAGGGCTGTACAAGCAATGATCACACGCACGGCACAGCGGACACACCAGGAACCGCGGTGTTGGCCGTCGAATGGCGCTAGCTGCGCAGCATTTGTGCACCGCCGCCGTCAGTGTCAGCCAGTTTGCCGTGGCATACGGAGCTCCATCGCAGTCTTTAACACTGGTAGCATGCCGCGACAGCGTGGACGTGAACCGTATGTGCAGTTGACGGACTTTGAGCGAGGGCGTATAGTGGGCATGCGGGAGGCCGGGTGGACGTACCGCCGAATTGCTCAACACGTGGGGCGTGAGGTCTCCACAGTACATCGATGTTGTCGCCAGTGGTCGGCGGAAGGTGCACGTGCCCGTCGACCTGGGACCGGACCGCAGCGACGCACGGATGCACGCCAAGACCGTAGGATCCTACGGAGTGCCGTAGGGGACCGCACCGCCACTTCCCAGCAAATTAGGGGCACTGTTGCTCCTGGGGTATCGGCGAGGACCATTCGCAACCGTCTCCATGAAGCTGGGCTACGGTCCCGCACACCGTTAGGCCGTCTTCCGCTCACGCCCCAACATCGTGCAGCCCGCCTCCAGTGGTGTCGCGAGAGGCGTGAATGGAGGGACGAATGGAGACGTGTCGTCTTCAGCGATGAGAGTCGCTTCTGCCTTGGTGCCAATGATGGTCGTATGCGTGTTTGGCGCCGTGCAGGTGAGCGCCACAATCAGGACTGCATACGACCGAGGCACACAGGGCCAACACTCGGCATCATGGTGTGGGGAGCGATCTCCTACACTGGCCGTACACCACTGGTGATCGTTGAGGGGACACTGAATAGTGCACGGTACATCCAAACCGTCATCGAACCCATCGTTCTACCATTCCTAGACCGGCAAGGGAACTTGCTGTTCCAACAGGACAATGCACGTCCGCATGTATCCCGTGTCACCCAACGTGCTCTAGAAGGTGTAAGTCAACTACCCTGGCCAGCAAGATCTCCGGATCTGTCCCCCATTGAGCATGTTTGGGACTGGATGAAGCGTCGTCTCACGCGGTCTGCACGTCCAGCACGAACGCTGGTCCAACTGAGGCGCCAGGTGGAAATGGCATGGCAAGCCGTTCCACAGGACTACATCCAGCATCTCTACGATCGTCTCCATGGGAGAATAGCAGCCTGCATTGCTGCGAAAGGTGAATATACACTGTACTAGTGCCGACATTGTGCCAGCTCTGTTGCCTGTGTCTATGTGCCTGTGGTTCTGTCAGTGTGATCATGTGATGTATCTGACCCCAGGAATGTGTCAACAAAGTTTCCCCTTCCTGGGACAATGAATTCACGGTGTTCTTATTTCAATTTCCAGGAGTGTAGTTATCAACTGTTTAGGAAAGCTGATCCAGTTGCTGTAGAGACCTTTGTAAACCTTATCAATGAACAAGAGTGGCAAGATGTTTATAGCACTGATACCGTAGATGATAAATATAATGCTTTTCTCAAGACTTTTCTCGTTCTCTTTGAAAGCTGCTTTCCGTTAGCACGTTCAAAAGAGGGTACTAGCACAAACAGGCAGCTTGGGTGGCTGACTAGAGGGATAAGAATATCTTGTAGAACAAAGTGGCAATTATATCAAAACGTTAGAAGCAGGCAAATCTAAATGCAGCAGCCCATTACAAAACAGTATTGTAAGGTGAAACTTCCTGGCAGATTAAAACTGTGTGCCCGACCGAGACTCGAACTCGGGACCTTTGCCTTTCGCGGGCAAGTGCTCTACCATCTGAGCTTCCGAAGCACGACTCACGCCCGGCCCTCACAGCTTTACTTCTGCCAGAGTCTCGTCTCCTACCTTCCAAACTTTACAGAAGCTCTCCTGCGAAACTTGCAGAACTAGCACTCCTGAAAGAAAGGATATTGCGGAGACATGGCTTAGCCACAGCCTGGGGGATGTTTCCAGAACTGCAGTTTTAATCTGCCAGGAAGTTTCATTTCAGCGCACATTCCGCTGCAGAGTGAAAATCTCATTCTGGAAACATCCCCCAGGCTGTGGCTAAGCCATGTCTCCGCAATATGCTTTCTTTCAGGAGTCCTAGTTCTGCAAGTTTCGCAGGAGAGCTTCTGTAAAGTTTGGAAGGTAGGAGACGAGATACTGGCAGAAGTAAAGCTGTGAGGGGCGGGCGTGAGTCGTGCTTCGGTAGCTCAAATGGTAGAGCACTTGCCCGCGAAAGGCAAAGGTCCCGAGTTCGAGTCTCGGTCGGGCACACAGTTTTAATCTGCCAGGAAGTTTCATATCAGCGCACACTCCGCTGCAGAGTGAAAATCTCATTCAGTATTGTAAGGTGCTTAAAAATGTTATTAGGAAGGCAAAAAGTATGTGGTATGCAGATAGAATAGCTAAGTCTCAGGATAAAATTAAAACCATATGGTCAGTCGTAAAGGAAGTGGCTGGTCTGCAGAGACAGGTCAAGGATATAGAAACAGTGCGTAGTGGGAATGTCCGTGTTATTGATAAGTCGCGTATATTTACAGTATTTAATAACCACTTTCTGAATATAGCAGGTGAACTAAGTAGAAACCTAGTCCCAACATGGAATCACATAGAGCTCTTAGAAAAAAGTGTTCCGAGACTGTTACCTGAAATGCTCCTCCATGATACTGACAAGAGGGAGAATCAGTTAATAATTAAATCACTAAAGACCAAGAACTCTCATGGATATGACGGTGTATCTAGCAGAATACTGAAGTATTGTTCTATGTATGTTAGCCCAGTACTTAGCCATATCTGTAACTTTTGCTTTAGGAGTGGTCAGTTTCCTGACCGATTAAAGTACTCGGTAGTGAAGCCACTTTATAAGAAGGGAGACAGGGATAATGTTGACAATTCTAGACCTATTTCTATGCCTTCGGTGTTTGCTAACGTTGTCGAGAAGGTTGTATATACAAGGTTACTGGAGCATTTAAATTCACATAATTTGCTGTCAAACGTACAGTTTGGTTTTAGAAATGGTTTAACAACTGAAAATGCTATATTTTCTTTTCTCTGTGAGTTTTTGGACGGATTAAATAAAAGGTTGCGAACGCTAGGTGTTTTCTTTGATTTAACGAAGGCTTTTGACTGTGTTGACCACAAAATATTACTGCAGAAGTAGGACCATTACGGAGTAAGGGAGTAGCTTACAATTGGTTCGCTTCTTACTTTAAGAATAGTAAGCAGAAGGTAATTCTCTGCAATATTGAGAGTGGTAGTGATGTTCAGTCCCAATGGGGCACTGTTAAGTGGGGTGTTCCCCAAGGGTCTGTGCTGGGGCCACTGCTGTTTCTTATTTATATAAATGATATGCCTTCTAGTATTATAGGTGATTCAAAAATATTTCTGTTTGCTGATGACACCAGCTTGGTAGTGTTGGATCTTGTGTGTAATACTGAAACAGTATCAAATAATGTAGTTTATGAAATAAGTTCGTGGCTTGTGGAAAATAATTTGATGCTAAATCACAGTAAGACTCAGTTTTTACAGTTTATAACTCACAATTCAACAAGAACCGATATTTTGATCAGACGGCATATTATAAGCGAGACGGAACAGTTCAAGTTCCTAGGCGTTTGGATAGATAGTAAGCTGTTGTGGAAAGCCCACGTTCAGGATCTTGTTCAGAAACTAAATGCTGCTTTATTTACCATTAGAACAGTATCTGAAACAAATGACAATTCAACACGAAAAGTAGTCTACTTCGCATATTTTCATACACTTATGTCGTATGGTATTATTTTTTGGGGTAATTCTTCTGATTCAAAAAGGGTATTTTTGGCTCAAAAACGGGCTGTTCTAGCTATATGTGGTGTAAGTTCGAGAACCTCTTGTCGACCCCTATTCAATAGTCTGGGAATTCTGACATTGCCCTCACAGTATATGTTTTCTTTAATGTCGTTTGTTGTTAGCAATATTAGCCTATTCTCAATAGTTAGCAGCTTTCACTCAGTTAATACTAGGCAGAAATCAAATCTGCTTGTGAAATGCACTCCCTTGACTCTTGTGCAGCAAGGAGTGCAGTATTCTGCTGCATCCATTTTCAGTAAGCTAACACAAGAACTCAAAAATCTTAGCAGTAGCCCAAACTATTTTAAGTCCAAACTGAAGAGTTTCCTCATGCCTCACTCCTTCTATTCTGTCGAGGAGCTCCTGGAAGAGCTAAAAAATTAAGCAAATTCCAGTGTTACATTGTTGATTGTCTTTATTTAAACTTAAGACTTATAGCCTGAATATGTTTTTTATATTTCATTTTATCTGTTTCTACTATCGTGTTATAATTCCATGTATTGACTCGTTCCATGACCATGGAGACTTCCCCTTAATTTGGTCCCACGGAACAATAAATAAATAAATTATTGATGGCAGTTTTTAGAATCCTCCAGACTTTGACATTTGTTTGAACTCACTAATTCGCTGTTTGGAGATTTATTATGGAACAATTTTTTTTCTATTTCAGGGGAAAATAATCTGCGATTAAGCATTTCTGCAACGTGTTCTTCTTTGAGACCCCTTATTGCCAAAAATATGGTTTTATGTAAACATACACTGTGGAACAGTGGAACATACGTTACCTAACTTCTGATCTGTTACTGGAATGCGGCATGAAACTTTGGTTCCGACTCGTGCTGCTAACTAGTTATTATGTATTTTAAGCATACGGCACTCTTCCGCCTATCGTACCATTGTTTTATATTAATGTTCATAGATCATTTCCTTCTGACAAACTTTGCATTAATGGTTACTTAGCTGTGTACATAATACAAAATTAAGTCTTTCATGGCCACTTGTTGACAGATTGCTAGTTGGCTTCTGTCTCTGCTTCTCTGGCCGATGTTCCTTTGTCTATTTTTATTTTTTTTTTTACATTTCGCCAACAATGGAGCGATGGAGGGTGAAGCTTTGATAATGCCAGCCACTCGTACAAAAATTGTCAGATAATCGTCAGTAGATGAATGCCATTAAAAGGTACGTTTTCTTTTCTAATATCGTTTTTATTTGATGTGATAACTGATGAGTTTCCATGAATCTCCCTGAACATGGACTAGCTCCCAAACACTGGTTGAAAATAAGTATTGTATTCGAAACACAAAGGTATTTGCTTGTAAAAATGTCATTTATGAATTCAACATGTGTTCTATTCACTGGGAGTAGCTCATGACGACCACTTATCCTTCCCAGAACAAAATAAATGACGCGGCAGTCGAAGATTCGCATCTAATGAGGAGATTGAACATGTTGTTTAACTGCACAAATCGTATTCTGCTTAGGGTATTAAAGGGAGATGTGTTAAACTCACCTATTAACACGATGACTAAGTGGAAACATTAAAAAAATTAACTATTTCTTGTCCTGTCGTCCTCAGTTGGTGTAAAATTATGTTGATATGAGTTTCCATGAATCTCTCTGATCATGGAGTAGCTCCAAAACAGTGGTTGAAAAATAAGTATTGTAATCGGAACACAAAGGTATTTGCTTGTAAAAAACGTTATTTATGATTTCAGCGTCTGATCTAGTCAGATAAACGTCGGTAGTTGAATGCCATTAAAAGGTACATTTTATTTTGTAATATCGTTTTTATTTGATGTGATAACTGATGAATTTCCATGAATCTCTCTGATAATATGAACATCAACAAAAGCAAAAGATGTATAATGGAATGTAATCGAATTAAATCAGCTGATGCAGAGCGCATTAGATTGTAAAACCAGATGCTTGCAGTAGTAGAAGAGTTTTGTTATTCAAATAACTGATGATTGCCGAAGTAGAAAGGCTAGAAAATGTAGACTGGCAATGGCAAGAAAAACGTTTCTGAAGAAGAGAAATTTGTTAACATCGATACAGATTTGTTAGGAAGTCCTTTGTGAAAATATTTGTACGGAGTGTAATCATGTATGGAAGTGAAACATGGGCTACAAACAATTTAGACGAAAAGAGAATAGAAACTTTCGAAATGTGGCGTTACAGAAGAACGCTGAAGTTTAGATGGGTGCATTACGTAACTAATGAGGAGGTACTGAATAGTATTGGAGAGAAAAAAAAGCTGTGGCGAAATTTGACTAGAAGAAGGGGCACATTCTGAGGCATCAAAGGATCACCAATTTAGTATTGGATGGAAGAGTAGAATTAAAGTGTAGACAGAGACCGGGAGATGGGTACGGGAAGCAGATTCAGAAGGGTGTACCTTGCAGCAGTTATACGGAGATGAAGAGACTTGCACAGGATAAAGTAGCATGGAGAGCTGCATCAAATCAGTCTTCGGATTGAAGACCACAAAAACAACAACAGTTATTGCATTAGAACCGTCTCGTCTCAACAGAATAAAACAAATTTTTTCTTGCCATGCATGTTTCACCTTTATTTTTTGCAGGCATACTCAGTGGCTTGGAATACATAAATAATTGTGGTTAAATTACTTATCAACATAAAAACAGTATTCTGCCATTAACTTACGTTGTCCTTGTTTGTCCGATAATTTATTAAACATCCCTAGCTTGTACGACAGCAGGTTCACTCCGTTGCTTCATATCATTTCGTAGGCTTGACGTAGTTTTACTTGTTTATTCGTTTATCGCTTCCTCTGCTTCTATAGTCTACAAATCATTATGACATTAGGTACTTCTTATACAATACATTAAGATATCGTTCCTCTTCATTGACTAAAGGGACATGAGAAGAGCAATTTTTTATACGCTTTCGGATGAGCTGTTTGTAGAGTAATATTTTCTTAACGGTACTTGAAGATGGGACTTGGCGACGACTGCAGTAAGTGAAAGTAAATTTACATTTAGATATATTTACGAGATGTCTTCTAAAAGTAAGAGTAATTTTCCTTTTTTGAAATAATTTATTTCTCTGCCTCAATGCATATCCCTCCAAAATAGTCCTCATTAGATATTGTGCACTTATCCTTGGGAATAGCCGTTATCTCTCAGAGATGTGTTTCTAATTTCATTTTTGACAGCATCTTACCCCTCCGGAGCAGCTTGTGTTTAAAGTTGATTTTGTTAGAAACTAAACGATTTTGGTACAAATATCGCTTGCATCTTCAGAAGATTTGAAAGACTTTCGTGCCCTGAACGAGCTGATCGACATCATCATCAGATTCGCTGATTGTGATCGGCGATCGTTCATAGCAATTTCTTTCACTTATTCCATGGGTTTATCGGTTGATAGTGTGCTCAGTCTTCCAGTATGTTCGTCATGATGACTATATTCATTGCTGTCTTCGAAATGCTTATTCCACTCTCAAACCTTATTTTTACTCATAATAAACTCACCAAAAGCAATATTTAACGTTTCCAGGAGTTTACTGCACCTTAATACTTGTTGCAAAATTCAGTACAAATCCTTTGACCCATTTTAAGGAAAATGAATAGCTTTTACTACCAAAACACATGCAATCATTTGACAGCTGAAAATTGACTAAATATTCTATATTACTAAAACACTACATTTGCTTTTCTAACACGTTCAACAAATTAACAAAAAGTGCGCATGATTGGGACTAATAAAACACACGAAATTAGAAATTTCGTATTACTTTTTACACACCATCATCTATGCATTACTGGAAAAAAATTAGTATACCCTTTTAGAGGGTTCCAATTAACTCAAAATTTTTTGCTGCAACAGTGCATTTAACGTACATGACATCATTACATTTACGGATCAGTAGCCTAAGCAGTTCTTAGGTATCAGATGTCGAGCCATGTTGAAACAACCATATTAGTACGTGGTGTAGCCTCCACGGACGGCAATGCAGGCGTTGACTCTGGCATCCAGTCGATGTTACTGATAGCGAATACTGTACTGGGATACGTTATGACACGCCTGATCGACTTGTACACGCAGTCCCGTAAGAGTTATAGGTTGAAGAGCAACACGAATCACTTCTTGCCCATCATATCTCACACGTGTTCGATTGGAGGCAACCCGGATATCGTGCTGGCCAGGGAAGTTCCGCTCGTCTTTCAGAGCACGTTGAACTTGACGATCAGTGTATGTGCGAACATTACCCTGTTGGACCAACACGTTACCTTCCTGTTGCAAGAAGGGGAAAAAAGGGTCTAACCGCATTCTGGACATACTGAGCGTTGGTTAGAGCCCCTCCACAAACAACAAAGGCGATCAAGTGTTGTAGCTTACCGTACCGCAGACAATAAGGCATGGTGGCGGGTGAATGTATGTTGAATGAATCAACTATACGAGACAGCCAAGTCTTCTTCGTGCGCGCAATCGACTATCTATTGCATACCGGCAGAATCTACTTTCATCGCTGAAGACCATGGCGCGATATTCCACGTCTGACGTCATCAGTCGATCCGTACACTTCGATACTGTGTCGTGAGTGGAAGACGGGCTAGAAGTGTGTCGCCCGTAGTCTCACTGCTACTAACCTGTTTGCAACAGTTCGTGTTGGCATATCTGGGTTCAATTTTATCTGTGTTGCCATAGCCCTACGATTTTCCACTGCTACCCTTACAATACGACGACCATGGTGATGCTTGGACGTCCAGAAACTCGTCTAGGGGTGTGAGAATATTCACGTGACCACTGATACCAGCGTCGTTGCATAACTGACACATCAAATCCAGCTTGCCTTTGACCACTTTCGAACTCACACAGTAGGAAGCAGGAGTGCATCTCCGTGGTATGGTTGCCTGCTTGGTTCACACTTTCGTATCATACTGAGTCTTCTAGCTGTGAGCTTTCCCAGTTAAAGTGTATAATCAGATGGCGGTCTGGTAGTTATGTCACTACACTATCTGCTGGCGGACGACACTGAAATCATTATCAGTACATTTTCTATGTACTATGCCGTCAGCGGACGAAAATCGACGTCGTCTTTCCAGGTGTACTAATTTTTTTCCGGCAGTGTTTAAGTCCGCTATCTTTGCTAGGGGCCGTCAGTCGCATTTTATCTGGTGTTTCGGCAGCTATATGCGGTTTAGTTTTTGAAAAGTGTAGTTGGAGTCTGGCCAAAGAAACGCTGCTCATGACGTCTCACATACGATGACTGACGTCAACGAAAAGCGTCTGTTTCTTTCTCATTACATACAAAATTATTTTAACTCTTAATTTTACGTGCTAATTCGATGGAGCTGTCCAAAATTAATCCAGTGCTTTATCTGCATTATCGATATGTACTGACGTGAACACTAATACAAGTAAAATAATCATTACTCCAGCAGCGACTGAACAGCGCTTCCGCATGGCGGTAGCAGTCAGCGCGGGTCAGGTCGGTACTGTCGTTGCTGTAGTACTGGTTATTCTTCGTGCCTTACTGTCCCTGTTAATACACGCCGATAATACAAACATCGCCGTAGGTTAATTTGAAACCGCTCTGTCAACTGGGCACGAAAAATTCCACTTTAAGACTCATTTTGTTTGTAACGAGGAACAAACCGACTCTTTCCATCAAGGCTGAGCGTCGCATGGGAAATTTTATGGGCATTATTCGTTTGGGCTGACTCCATCAACACATTACGAAAACGAGATTGCAAATATCTACCGAAACACCAGATAAACTACGCCTGGCCCCTACAGGAGCGAGACCCTGTGAATAACACAAGGCTTTGTAGGTTGTATAGAAAGGACAGAAAAATCACTGAACAGGAGGCAAAAATTTGCTCCCCTAAAGCTGAATTAGAATAGCGAATTTGGCATTATGTAGGCTAAGGGAGGAAAATAGAGAAAAAGGGGAACTGTTGAAAAATCTTTCGAAATTCGTTTAGTAAATCAGTTTGGCTTGCTATCTGAAGTAGTGGAGGAAGGGCCTCATCCAGATGTAGCCAAATGTATGTTGAAGCAAAATATTAGCGTAAAGAAAAAAAAAGGTAGGTCGGGATCAAATCAGAATAGAAAAAGAATAATTCTGCTTCTAGGTAGCAGTCATGGGAGGGGTGTAGGCAACCAACTTCAGGAGAAATAAGGTGCTGGGTAACAGGTCAGAAGTTTGTGAAACCTGAGTGCTAGCCTTAGCCAGGTGATAGAAAAGGAAGATCAGGTAATTATAGTTCGGCGAGCAGGAAACAGACTGGTTGTGAATCCAAGATATAGTATTAGGAGTGACCTGGACAAAATAGGAGGAGAAACTGGGCACACAAATGTGGGGTTAGTGGAGGTTTTTCAGCGCCGTGATCGGCCGTGGGTAAACACTTCTGTATAGCATGTTAAGAATGAGCTGAACACGATGCTGCTGGTCGTTATGGCCGAGCGGTTCTAGGCGCTACAGTCTGAAACCGCGCGACCGCTACGGTGGCAGGTTCGAATCCTGCCTCGCGCATGGGTGTGTGTGATGTCCTTAGGTTAGTTACGTTTAAGTAGTTATAGGTTATAGGAGACTGATGGCATCAGATGGTTAGTCTCATAGTGCTCAGAGCCATTTGAACACGATGCTCCTGACACCGGAAAATCTCATATACACTATGTGGTCAAAACTATCCGGACACCTGACTGACAATGACTTTGGAGCTCGTGGCATCCTCCATCGGTAATGCTGGAATTCAGTATGGCGATGGCCCACCCTTAGCCTTGATGACCGCTTCCCCTATCGCAGGCATACGTTCAATCACGTGCTGGAAGGTTTCTTGGGGAATGGCAGCCCATTCTTCACGGAGTGCTGCACTGGGGAGACGTATCAATGTGCAGGTCAGTCCATTACAGGGATGTTATTGTCGTGTAATCACTCCGCCACAGGCCGTACATCATGAACAGGTGCTCGATGTGTTGAAAGATGCCCCGAATTGGTCTTTAACAGTGGAGAGTAAGAAGGTGCATAAAACATCAGTTTAGGCCTGTGCTGTGATAGTGCCACTCAAAAAAACAAGGGGTGCAAGCCCCCTCCATGAAAAACATGACCATACCATAACACCACCGCCTCCGACCTTTATTGTTTCCGCTACACACGCTGGCAGATGACGTTCACCGGGCATTCGCCATACCCACACTCTGCCATCGGATCGCCACTTTGTGTACCGTGATACGTCACTCCACACAACGTTTTTCCGCTGTTCAGTCGTCCAATGTTTACGCTCGTTACACCAAGCGAGGCGTCGTTTGGCATTTGCGGGCGACCATGAAATCCAAGTTTTCTCACCTCCCGCCTAACTGTCATAGTAGTCGCAGTGAATCGTGATGCAGTTTGGAGTTCCTGTGTGATGGTCTGGGTAGATGTCTGGCACTTACACATTACGACCCTCTTCAAGTGTCGGCAGTCTCTGTCAGTCAACAAACGAGGTCGGTCTGTACGCTTTTGAGCTATAAGTGTCCCTTCACGTTTCCACTTCACTATCACTTCGGGAACAGTGGACCTTGGGATGCTTTGGGGTGTGGAAATCTCGCGTACAGACATATGACACAAGTGACAGCCAATCACCTTACCGCATTCGAAATCCGTGAGTTCCGCAGAGCACCGCATTCTGCTCTCTCACAATGTCTAATGACTACTGGGATCGCTGATATGGAGTAAGTGGCAGTAGGTGGCAGCACAATGCACATAATATGAAAAATTACGTTTTTGGTGGTGTCTGGATACTTTTGATCACATAATGTAAGTATTGTTCTAGTTGATGCAATTGGTAGGTGGGGTGCACTACAAATGTCCTGCACCTAAATAGGAAGGGGAAAGATAAGTTAATTTCGCTATTAGCAGATACTGTAAGGGGGGCCACATTCACGCAAGGGATGATCTCTATGGTTAATGGGATCAGGCAGACAGGTTTTTTTAGGTTAAGGCCAGCGTCCAGATAGACAACAATTAATAAAAATGTAATAAAAGGAACTTCACATACAGTAAATAGGGATAAAGCTAAGGGTAGTATCAACTTACTTCATCAAAATTTCAGGGTAAAAAGATAAAGTAGATGAGCTGTTGGTGTGTTTAGATGATCTCAAAAATAAGAATGAGATTGGTATACTTTGTCTATCTGAACACAATGTAGCTGTGGGGATGGAAACTGTCAATAGAAATTGGTATAATTTAACATCTTACACTTGCATATCTAGTATGGATAAAGGAAGAGTTGCCATTTACATAAAACAAGGGTATAAATTCAAAACTGTACAAGTAAGCAAATTTTGTGTCGATCAGCATTTTGAAGTTTGTGCATATGAACTACAGCTCGATAATGTAGTGTGGTGAACTGTGAATTCTCTGTACTGTCGGACATGAAATGACGAATAGATGGCTAATGAAACTGTCCCATATTAGGAGCCAACAGTTACTTGATATCAATAATTAAGTGAAACCATACACAAATGGTTCGTAATTAAGGGGTTCATGTATGAAAGTAAACGATTGTGTATATGATGAAAACATGAAAGAAATGTAGGGTGTAGAAAAATTTCCGCTGCCACTCACAATAAACGGTTATTTATTTGTCACACGACCGGTTTCGGACTTGCGCACATCTGTAGGTGTTTATACATTCATGTACAGGTTTATATGTTGGAGATCATTGTATAAATACAGAAAAATTATTTGCTGGTGACTAAACAAATACAAGTGGGACAATTGTAAGTGGCAAGACACCATTTGTTGAAAATATATCTGTACTTTCATAAAGCTGAAGCATCATTATTATAGTTACGCTGCGGTGAGCATTTTTCCACTTAGTTACACACTTGTTATCATTTACACGTCCATATTTCAGTTTTATAAAGTTTAGCTGCATGTTTCACTATTACGATGTGCACTCGTGAAATACACTGTGGGCCGTGGTAAAGAACTTGGACGTAGCACGTGTAAAGATGTTACTCATACAGAAACATGTACGTTATGGTCAAAGAACTTAGCCACAGGAAGTGCAAGGGTGTTTCACATATAGAAACTGGAAAAGATATTACAGACTGCGAAGTTTTTTGATACACATTATGAAATTCTTTTTGATCCACATTTTTGTTGGAGGACTTAGAGCCAGGAAGTACAATGATGTTATATATATGAAATTACTAAAAGGTATTACAAATTAAAAAATGACAGATAGAACTGTTCGAGCCACAATGTTCTCAGAGAACTTAGATCTAGGAAGTACAATCTACATCTACATCTACATTTATACTCCGCAAGCCACCCAACGGTGTGTGGCGGAGGGCACTTTACGTGCCACTGTCATTACCTCCCTTTCCTGTTCCAGTCGCGTATGGTTCGCGGGAAGAACGACTGTCTGAAAGCCTCCGTGCGCGCTCTAATCTCTCTAATTTTACATTCGTGATCTCCTCGGGAGGTATAAGTAGGGGGAAGCAATATATTCGATACCTCATCCAGAAACGCACCCTCTCGAAACCTGGCGAGCAATCTACACCGCGATGCAGAGCGCCTCTCTTGCAGAGTCTGCCACTTGAGTTTATTAAACATCTCCGTAACGCTATCACGGTTACCAAAAAACCCTGTGACGAAACGCGCCGCTCTTCTTTGGATCTTCTCTATCTCCTCCGTCAAACCGATCTGGTACGGATCCCACACTGATGAGCAATTCTCAAGTATAGGTCGAACGAGTGTTTTGTAAGCCACCTCCTTTGTTGATGGACTACATTTTCTAAGCACTCTCCCAATGAATCTCAACCTCGTACCCGCCTTACCAACAATTCATTTTATATGATCATTCCACTTCAAATCGTTCCGCACGCATACTTCCAGATATTTTACAGAAGTAACTGCTACCAGTGTTTGTTCCGCTATCATATAATCATACAATAAAGGATCCTTCTTTCTATGTATTCGTAATACATTACATTTGTCTATGTTAAGGGTCAGTTGCCACTCCCTGCACGAAGTGCCTATCCGCTGCAGATCTTCCTGCATTTCGCTACAGTTTTCTAATGCTGCAACTTCTCTGTATACTACAGCATCATCCGCGAAAAGCCGCATGGAACTTCCGACACTATCTACTAGGTCATTTATATATATTGTGAAAAGCAATGGTCCCATAACACTCCCCTGTGGCACGCCAGAGGTTACTTTAACGTCTGTAGACGTCTCTCCATTGATAACAAGATGCTGTGTTCTGTTTGCTAAAAACTCTTCAATCCAGCCACACAGCTGGTCTGATATTCCGTAGGCTCTTACTTTGTTTATCAGGGGACAGTGCGGAACTGTATCGAACGCCTTCCGGAAGTAAAGAAAAATAGCATCTACTATGATACTCGAGCAAAAAACATGTTCTAAAATTCTACAACAGATCGACGTCAGAGATATAGGTCTATAGTTTTGCGTATCTGCTCGACGACCCTTCTTGAAGACTGGGACTACCTGTGCTCTTTTCCAATCATTTGGAACCCTCCGTTCCTCTAGAGACTTGCGGTACACAGCTGTTGGAAGGGGGGCAAGTTCTTTCGCGTACTCTGTTGTAGAATCGAATTGGTATCTCGTCAGGTCCAGTGGACTTTCCTCTATTGAGTGATTCCAGTTGCTTTTCTATTCCTTGGACACTTATTTCGATGTCAGCCATTTCTTCGTTTGTGCGAGGATTTAGAGAAGGAACTGCAGTGCGGTCTTCCTCTGTGAAACAGCTTTGGAAAAAGGTGTTTAGTATTTCAGCTTTACGCGTGTCATCCTCTGTTTCAATGCCGTCATCATCCCGGAGTGTCTGGATATGCTGTTTCGAGCCACTTACTGATTTAACGTAAGACCAGAACTTCCTAGGATTTTCTGTCAAGTCGGTACATAGAATTTTACTTTCGAATTCACTGAACGCTTCACGCATAGCCCTCCTTACGATAACTTTGACATCGTTTAGCTTCTGTTTGTATGAGAGGTTTTGGCTGCGTTTAAACTTGGAGTGAAGCTCTCTTTGCTTTCGCAGTAGTTTCCTAACTTTGTTGTTGTACCACGGTGGGTTTTTCCCGTCCCTCACAGTTTTACTCGGCACGTACCTGTCTAAAACGCATTTTACGATTGCCTTGAACTTTTTCCATAAACACTCAACATTGTCAGTGTCGGAACAGAAATTTTCGTTTTGATCTGTTAGGTAGTCTGAAATCTGCCTTCTATTACTCTTGCTAAACAGATAAACCTTCCTCCCTTTTTTTTATATTCCTATTAACTTCCATATTCAGGGATGCTGCAACGGCCTTATGATCACTGATTCCCTGTTCTGCACTTAAAGAGTCGAAAAGTTCGGGTCTGTTTGTTATCAGTAGGTCCAAGATGTTATCTCCACGAGTCGATTCTCTGTTTAATTGCTCGAGGTAATTTTTGGATAGTGCACTCAGTATAATGTCACTCGATGCTCTGTCCCTACCACCCGTCCTAAACATCTGAGTGTCCCAGTCTATATCTGGTAAATTGAAATCTCCACCTAAGACTATAACATGCTGAGAAAATTTATGTGAAATGTATTCCAAATTTTCTCTCAGTTGTTCTGCCACTAATGCTGCTGAGTCGGGAGGTCGGTAAAAGGAGCCAATTATTAACCTAGCTCGGTTGTTGAGTGTAACCTCCACCCATAATAATTCACAGGAACTATCCACCTCTACTTCACTACAGGATAAACTACTACTAACAGCGACGAACACTCCACCACCGGTTGCATGCAACCTATCCTTTCTAAACACCGTCTGTACTTTTGCAAAAATTTCGGAAGAATTTATCTCTGGCTTAAGCCAGCTTTCTGTACCTATAACGATTTCAGCTTCGGTGCTTTCTATCAGCGCTTGAAGTTCTGGTACTTTACCAACGCAGCTTCGACAGTTGACAATTACAATACCGATTGCTGCTTGGTCCCCGCATGTCCTGACTTTGCCCCGCACCCGTTGAGGCTGTTGCCCTTTCTGTACTTGCCCAAGGCCATCTAACCTAAAAAACCGCCCAGCCCACGCCACACAACCCCTGCTACCCGTTTAGCCGCTTGTTGCGTGTAGTGGACTCCTGACCTATCCAGCGGAACCCGAAACCCCACCACCCTATAGCGCAAATCGAGGAAGCTGCAGCCCACACGGTCGCAGAACCGTCTCAGCCTCTGATTCAGACCCTCCACTCGGCTCTGTACCAAAGGTCCGCAGTCAGTCCTGTCGACGATGCTGCAGATAGTGAGCTCTGCTTTCATCCCGCTAGCGAGACTGGCAGTCTTCACCAAATCAGATAGCCGCCGGAAGCCAGAGAGGATTTCCTCCGATCCAGAGCGACACACATCATTGGTGCCGACATGAGCGACCACCTGCAGATGGGTGCACCCTGTACCCTTCATGGCATCCGGAAGGACCCTTTCCACATCTGGAATGACTCCCCCCGGAATGCACACGGAGTGCACATTGGTTTTCTTCCCCTCTCTTGCTGCCATTTCCCTAAGGGGCCCCATTACGCGCCTGACGTTGGAGCTCCCAACTACCAGTAAGCCCAACCTCTGCGACCGCCCAGATCTTGCAGACTGAGGGGCAACCTCTGGAACAGGACAAGCAGCCATGTCAGGCCGAAGATCAGTATCAGCCTGAGACAGAGCCTGAAACCGGTTCGTCAGACAAACTGGAGAGGCCTTCCGTTCAGCCCTCCGGAATGTCTTTCGCCCCCTGCCACACCTTGAGACGACCTCCCACTCTACCACAGGTGAGGGATCAGCCTCAATGCGGGCAGTATCCCCGGCAATCACAGTCGTAGTCCAATCGGGGGATGCGTGGGACGAGCTGGCCGTCCCCGACAAACCCCCATCCGGACCCCCACAGTGATGCCCATTGGCAACAGCCTCAAGCTGTGTGACCGAAGCCAACACTGCCTGAAGCTGGGAGCGAAGGGATGCCAACTCAGCCTGGATCCGAACACAGCAGTTGCAGTCCCTATCCATGCTAAAAACTGTTTTGCAAAGAACGTCTGAACTAATCTACAGAGAGCGCAAACAAATCGACAAAATTTAAACGGTTATTAAAATACAAGATTGCCTAGTAAATGCAGTAATGCTGCTACTTGCGCACTGCTGACACTGCTCGGCGGCGGAAGGAGACTACGCGATTTTACACTATTCAGGTACTAAAACGCGATGCTACAAGTCTCAAATACTATAATACGCCCGAAATTTATGAATTAAACAATGCAAGTACCAAAAATACGCAAAGAAATTAAGAATTATACTATGTAACAAATGAGTGAGCTAGGAGTATAGGACTTGCTGCTGCAGCTGCTTATCCAACGGCGGCAGGGAGCACACATGAAATTTTGAAAGCTATTACAAATTATACAATGACAGTTACAGCTTGTGTTTACAATGTGACTATTACAAATTACGATAATGACAGTGGAACTGTTGTATGACGGTACATCGAATTTCCATAGAATAATTACATTGTTATTATAACAGAGGATAATTAGCTTTTGTTTTTGAATATTTCATTAAATATGTGTAGATAAGACTCGTTTGGATGCTCCACTTGTTCGTTGAGAATGAGGTCTAGTGAGTTAGAGCTGTGGCCCTTTCTAGCTCTTCGAGCAGATTCATTTTCTTTCCTTTGTTCACAGTGTGCAGTATTTGTAGGTTGTCTGTAATGGCTGTGTCTGAGTGACAAGCCACAGACATTTAAGATAACCTACAAATACTACACTATAAAGGAACAGTCACGGAGTTCAACAGCATCCACTACGGATAAAATTCATTTCATGGAAGAAATGTTTTTGTTTTATAGCGTGGGCGTGGACACGACTCAGTTATTAAGAGGAACAAGGAGGGGACGAATCGTCTCACCGTTATTCGTTATCGTTCGTCGTGTGGTGCTGTCGGCGGTAGGCGCCGCGTCGGTTCGGCGGGTCGCATCGAAGCTGCGCGACGCGTGCCGGCTGCCCTCAGCAGCAATCGCGGGTTTGCGGCGGAGCCCAGTTACGATCTCCACGTTGTCTGACAGTTGTCAGTCGCGTGGCCGAAGCTGTGCTACCACGGTGTCGGAAGGCGGAATTTGGCGATGGTGGAAGATCGCCCATGTCCTCTCACTGCCGCGGTGTCTCCATAACTCCCCCTTTATTGCTTCTCCTGCATCTCTCAGCTCAACTCCTCTTCGAAATAATCTTTCTTTCGGCTTTGTCATTGGCGGACAAAATTTTAAATGCAGCCCAATGACAGATTGCCGTTTCATAGCTACGTCTCTCTGTGCGAGGTGGAAATTTCCTGTCTGGCGTGGGCTGGCGTATGCTTCGTAAATCGGCATCTTTCTCATGATGTCACATTCTTGCGATGTTTACCTGCATTCCGAGGCTGTTCTTCATAACCACTCTCTCTCCGTGGGGCCTGGACAGACTCATGTTTGGGCTTCGTTTCAAAATCTGCCGGCATTCTTGATTTATAAGGAATGTCTTTACTGTCGAGAAAAACATCTTCTTAAGAACGCTGACTTCTTTCACACACCTCCCTGTGCCAATTCCCCGCGCTTTGTGTACGCTCCTTCCTGTACCCGTGGCATGCTGGAATTGTCGGCACATTCCTGCTTTCTAAGGCAGGTAAAATAACTGCTACCGGGCAAGAACTCACATTCTTGGCGTTCCGTACTAATGACTGCAGGTGTCTATCAGTTCACGACACACTTCTCGTTGTCTAACAGGCCCTTCGCAACGTGTCCCTCCTTGAGCGAGGCAGTGGCATCCGTCCGGCTTCCTGTTGTGTGCTTGCAGAATGACTGCAGTGTCCTCTCCTCGGGGACTCGCCACAGGCTGTCCAGCTCCCTTCTCCTCCTCGGCTACTCACGGCGAGTTGGCGAAAGTGGCCGCGGTCGGACGGATTACAGTAGTGTTGATATTAGCAACAGTGTACAGGTCCCCATTAGGAGACTGGGAGCTATTCATAAAAAAGTTTGACTCTCTATTATGCCGTCTGTCAGACAAAAAGAAGAAGTTATTAATATTTGGCAATTTCAATGTAAACTTTCTAAGCAATCTGATAGGAAAAGTGAACTAGAAGTGTTATTAATGACACATAACTTAGAACCAGTGATCAATTTCCCTACACGTATAGCTCAAGACAGTAGCGCTCTAAAAGATAATGTATTTGTACAGCAACAGGATGTAAAACTAACATATGCTTTCCCTGTGATGGATTATCAGACCATAACACATAACTGATTTACTTACAAAACCTAGCAGGGTGTACAGTTCAGAAACTATTAAGTAAAAGTGTAAGGTTGCTAAACCTGGTATCTATAGAACACTTCAAAGAAAATTTAAGAAATGTTAATTGGGGAGATGTATATAATGAGCCAAATGCTAATGATATTTCTTGATAAATTTGTATCCCTTTTTGAACATAGTGCCCAAAAAATTACTAAATGTAACACCAAACATTTTTCGAAGAAACCTTTGATTACGACAGGTATTAAAGTGTCTTCAGAAAGAAAAAGAAAATTGTATGAGACAGCAGGAATTAGTAAACCCCCACAAGTAACTTCACACTATAAAAATTATTGTAACATACCAAGAAAAGTTATCAGAAAATCAAGAAATATGTACATTGGAGATGAAATGAACAACTCTGACAATAAAATCAAATCAGTATGGAATAGTGTTAGAAGGGAGACACAGGAAAAGTGACCACTGGGGTAGGTAGTATCACCATTAAGGAGAATGAGCCACCTTAACCAACAGTACACAAGTAGCTAATGTAGTAGGTGGAAAATGGCGAGAATAGTTCAAAAGAAAAAGCCAAGCATTATATGGAAGAGTCAGTTTCGAGAAATCCTAGTCAGATTAATTTTCACCTAACAACCTCTTGTCAAATGAGGAAAATCATTAAATCTTTGAGAAATAAGTGTTCTGTTGGAGTATATAACATCTCTAACATGATGTTAAAACAATATGGAGCAATTGCAGCTGATGTTCTGAGTTACATAAGTAATTCATCACTAACTCCAACTATTTTCCCAGACAGGTTAAAATATGCCATTGTCAAGCCTCTCTAGAAAAAAGGGGACACCACAGACGCCAGTAATTGTCAGTCAGTATCTTTGCTTACAGAATTTTCAAACATCATCGAGAAAGTAATGTACTCAAGACTGGTTAGCCATCTCAACAATAATGGTATACTCAGTAATTCACAGTTCGGATTTCAAAAATGCTGTTCCACCGAGACAGCAACATACAACTTCACTGCCCACATAATAGAGTCTTTAAATAGAAATGTGTCAGCAATAGGAATTTTCTGTGACAATTGTGTGAAGTATGACATTATATTACAGAAATAACAATTCTATGGTATAAAGTCTTACCTACAGAGCAGGAAGCAAAAAGTTTCTTTATGTGGTTTAAGCTATTTAAGGAAGTTTCCCTCTTCCTCTAACTGGGGAGAAATTACATTAAGTGTTCCACAAGGGCCGATCATGGGTCCCTTCTTATCTGAAACAAGAAGCTAAACTGACTCTATTTCCTGATGATACAAGCATCATCGTTAATCCAGTAAAAGAAACTCCAATAAAAATGATACAAGTAATGTCTTGGAAAAGTTATTGGTCGGTTTTCTTAGAATGGACTTGTTATGAATTTTGAAAAAATGCAGCACATCCAATTTTCTACCGCAAGGAGTACAGTTCCCTCAATAAATATAACACGTCAGCGGAAGTCAGTAGTCAGGGTAGAGCATACTAAGTTTTTGGGTGTATATATACATGAGAATCATAACTGGAAAATTCATATTTTGGATCTCATAAAGCGACTAGATTCAGCAAATTTTTCAACCAGAATAATTGCCAATTTTGGGGATATAGAAATTAGTAAACTAACATACTTTCAATCTCTAATGTCATACGGAATAATATTTTGGAATACTCAACACTTAGGCAAGAAGTATTCACTGCTCGAAATAAAATGGTTAGAGTAGCGAATGGGCCTCATAGTCGCAATGGTCCATGTTGTTGAGAGCGAATGTCATGAATGAATAAATGAATTGTGAGGCTGGTGTAAGAACTCCTTACCTTTTAAATAGATACCTATCTATTTAAAAGGTTAGGAATTCTTACAACAGCCTCACATTTCTTCTCAACAACATGGACCAGATTAAAAACAACATTGACATTCATGATTATAATAACACAAGAAAGAAAGACTTACACTATTCTCTACTTAACCTATCTTTGGCACAGAAATTGCTAAAATATACGGCTGTAAAATTTTTCGATAAATTACCAGATCAAATAAAATGTCTGGCAGACAGGAGTAATAGTTTCAAAAATAAACTGAAATCATATCCCCTTGAGAACTCCTTCTATACCATTTGAATTTTTGAATAGGAATAAATAAATCTATAGATATAATATAAACATTTTGTGTCCTTTAAGGGAATGAGGTGGGTTACAAAAATTTTAAGTTTCATTCACATGTGCATTTCTTATGCACGTTCCACATCGTAATGGTAACCATGAGGATTATCAACGGAACACGTAACTAACTAACTATATTACTGTATATTGGGGTGATGCTTCACACAAACTGATAGCGGTACAAATAGTGATGACATTCCGTCCTAACTTCTTTCGATAGGAAAGGAGAAAAAAAATGACTTTCTCTATGCCTCAGTTCATGGCCCAATTCATATTACCCTTATTTTTTGAGGTTTTCAAGAGCGATGTGTGGTGAAGGTAGCAAAAATGTTGCACAGTCAAACACTGGTTCTCTTCGAAATGTTGTTAGTCAAGCATCTCATTTACACCGTCTTACATTTCCGCTACTCCATTTTAGCGATAGTGTAACAGTCTCTATTGTCACAACCCTCTCCGAATGGTACCTTGAATAAGAGTTTTGGTGTCTTTTTTTACTTTACTTGATATACTAAAGGTGTCTTTCAACAGATTATGCCAGCTCATAGTTTACACAATGTGTGTGACAGATTTACGAGAGTAAAAGAAACCTGCGACCACTCGAGCTGCCCTTCTTTGTGTGAGGCTGATGCTCCTCATTATAAGAACCTAAATTGCATTTCATGCTCTCAAGAAGTGCTTCAGTGCAGCACATACAAATGATACGTAAACTGCGCCTGCCTAAAGAGCTATAGTTACATTGTTTCCTATCAATACGTCAAACACAATGCAAGAGCACAATTACTATGCTCGTTGGTGATACTCTACTTTTTTAAACCTTCACAGCACATGAGATACAACCAGTGAAAATTATGGAACATCATAATGATCAGTTACTGACTTTTTCGGAACCAATGTAGGAAATTTCGGTAGACGTTTACGTGTTTGGTCTTAGCAGTAATACAACAATGTATATATCCGACAATGCTGAGTGGTAATCTGTCATATGCTATATATATGTTTTGTCAATGTGTCTGATATTTGACAGAGAGACGAGTATGTTATGTTCGAATTGAAATACATCAAGGAAATTTCTTCATGTGACGCACAGTGGTCTCGCTCACACCTTTGGTTGCCGGTGGTAGGACGTCCGTGTGCTTAAGGCAGTAATGTGCAGTAACAGTGGAAACAACCATGACTTTTCCTGTTATGAAGTTTTCACTCTGCAGTCAAATGTGCGCTGATATGAAACTTCCTGGCAGATTAACACTTGTTTCGCACCGAGACTCGAACTGGGGACCTTTGGCTTTCGCAGGAAGTGTTCTACCGACTGTGCTACCCACGTACGGCTCACGACACGTCCTCACAGATTTGCTTGCGCCGCTGCCTTGTCCGCGAAAGGTAAAGTCCCCAGTTCGAGTCTCGGTCTGGCACAGTCTTAATGTGCCAGGTAGTTTCATGACTTTTGATAAATTTAAAATGGTGTTGGTTCCACTATTACGCTAATAATTAAACCACACAGACGCAGTTTTAAAGTTGTAATCCACGACACTATACCTTTCTTGTAAAAGTATCAAACCAGATAAGTTATTTGATTTTTTTTGGCACGTCATCAAAGCTCCGCAGATAGATATACGCTAACTGCAACGCTATTTTGTGGTGGTACATAGAGTAGACCGCCGACACAAATTTCGTTTTTCGGTATCCAGTCTCATTTTGATAAACTAAACTTGGAGACCATTAACTTTACGTTTGAAGTTTACGTCAAACATGAGATACTTTTATTTTGTTTTAATTGGTACAACGAAACGGAAAATAATCTGTTTAGGACTAAATTAGCTGCAAGCAGCATTAGTAAGTAATAAGGAATATTGGTTATAGGCATAGCAATTTTTAATGTCAGGCCCTCAGAGAACAGACATCTGGCCCTAAGTTTCGACAATCTGCATCCAACTGCATTTCTGTAGCTTGAAACTCAATGATGGTAATCTGGAAACATCTGATCACTAACCAGAAAATTTCGTTTGGAATGTTGGTCACCTCATATCGTAAAAGGAGCCGTCTGACTTAAACTGCTAAAGGTCACTTGCAATATTGTGTGAAAAGTTGGTTTACTTTAAATTATGACTTGGTTTGCAGCCCAAAAAATTTTATTTGTATATGAACACTAACTGGTGTCATAATGTGTCATCATGACCGATAACACTCAGGGGAGTGAAATATATTTGATAATATTTTCATATTTGAGGCCACAGTCATGTAATAGTATTCGAATGATATTTGACTGTACCGTTTAATTTTTAATTACTGTTATGATTTCGGCCTTAAGCTGTTATCAAGTACGACAATGTTGGGTATAATTAGACTTTGTTAAGTGAAGTCATCGTCAAGATCTATTGAACTGGAATCCCAGCTTGTAGATTTGTACTTATCTACAAGCTCGGGCACCCAGTTCACGCATTTCTTCTTGAGACGACAATTTAGTAACTGTTTTGAAAGTACGAGTGCATTTAGCATGAAACCGACAATGCTGTGGTAAGACAGAGACATCTAACTCTATACAGAGGTACTTCTACGAATATACTGCATTTCAGCAGTCACTTATACAGTGTTCAAAGCAACAGTCAGCACGGACACTGTGCAACATGATTATAGGAGATTTTCACATGCGTTGTTTTCCGCATTGAGGAGACCACTGTCAGTGAAAGTACGTACATCTAAAGCTACTGTAACATGAATTTGAGTTTGTTTTACTGCTTTCGTAAGTGGTTTCGAAACGAAAAAATCGGTGCTGTATATAGTTTTGATACAAAATTTATTAAATTTTAGACCCAGTTCTGCTTTTTACTTAGACTATAGTTTGTTTTAAGCTTTGAGTTCCTGGAAAATTGGGAATGTGAGGTAGCGTCTAGGAAAAAGCGAACTTCCTTTCAATATATCACGTGAAATGATGGTTGGTTGATAACTATATGTCCCAGTGGTTCCAAAATAAATCCGCCTCCTAAAAAAAAGCTATTGTTTAGTTTTTGCCAGTTTCTTATTCTTTTCGTTGCTTTTTATGCTAAGAAAGGCTAATTTGGTAAAGATTTTAAAATTATATTTTTATTCATATCAGTGGGGCTCAATGAATTAAAGATTTCTCATTTCCTTTCACCTTGGTATCACTTTGATTCTGTTTACGTTCCTGAGGATATTTATAGCGAAACCGTGAAATATATCTAGCAAGAGAATGTGTTTGGTTTCTGTTCTTACACCTTTAAAAAGTAGACATATGATTACGCTACACACTTTAGCTTTGTCTTAAAAATGTAGATATATTGATATTACGATTCCGTTTTCTCTTATAACATAATTTTTTTCTGCATCAATTGATCTAAAACTTTTAACATCGTATTAAGAATATTTTAATAAACTGTGAAACATGATTTAACTTTATGCTCTCACCTTTCTGCTGGTGATTCAACTGTAACGGAATACTGATATTTCCTCTAGCAAAACAATACGAACTATGGAAGTTTCGTTATGCTATTGGTCACACAAAATACATTTATAACAAATAAACTAATACATTTCTAACATTTAAGGAAATTGTTTTCGTGTGGTGCCTTGACATATTCCATTCGTTAGTGCATAGCGACTGCAGAAGATTACTTGTATGTCTTGTGAAAGAAGACGTGCAACAGTGCAGACGCTGCATATATACTAGATTGACTAATCGGGACGTACTTGTGCGGGATGAAAATAAAATGAATTCTTTTTGAGGATGGTCGTCTTATGTTGTGTGTGTGTCAAAGGGGAACAAAACATGCGTGTATCTGAACTGTAAATGATCTATGGGAACGAAGAGGACATTTCCCTATACTGTCTTGGGCACTCACTGGCACCGGCCGAAGTGGCCGTGCGGTTAAAGGCGCTGCAGTCTGAAACCGCAAGACCGCTACGGTCGCAGGTTCGAATCCTGCCTCGGGCATGGATGTTTGTGATGTCCTTAGGTTAGTTAGGTTTAACTAGTTCTATGTTCTAGGGGACTAATGACCTCAGCAGTTGAGTCCCATAGTGCTCAGAGCCATTTGAACCATTTTTTGAACACTCACTGGTAACCGATACATTACACTTCTACAGGTACAAAAATGTGAATATTTTTGGTTTCCAAAATTAGCTTGTGGTTCTTAGAACCAAAACTGACGTTTTCTACATCTACATACATACTCCGCAATCCACCATACGGTGCGTGGCGGAGGGTACCTCGTACCACAACTAGCATCTTCTCTCCCTGTTCCATTCCCAAACAGAACGAGGGAAGAATGACTGCCTATATGCCTCTGTACGAGCCCTAATCTCTCTTATCTTATCTTTGTGGTCTTTCCGCGAAATGTAAGTTGGCGACAGTAAAATTGTACTGCAGTCAGCCTCAAATGCTGGTTCTCTAAATTTCCTCAGTAGCGATTCACGAAAAGAACGCCTCCTTTCCTCTAGAGACTCCCACCCGAGTTCCTGAAGCATTTCCGTAACACTCGCGTGATGATCAAACCTACCAGTAACAAATCTAGCAGCCCGCCTCTGAATTGCTTCTATGTGGTCCCTCAATCCGACCTGATAAGGATCCCAAACACTCGATCAGTACTCAAGAATAGGTCGTATTAGTGTTTTATAAACGGTGTCCTTTACAGGTGAACCACATCTTCCCAAAATTCTACCAATGAACCGAAGACGACTATCCGCCTTCCCCACAATTGCCTTTACATGCTTGTCCCACTTCATATCGCTCTGTAATGTTACGCCCAAATATTTAATCGACGTGACTGTATCAAGCGCTACACTACTAATGGAGTATTCAAACATTACAGGATTCTTTTTCCTACTCATCTGCATTAATTTACATTTATCTATATTTAGACTTAGCTGCCATTCTTTACACCAATCACAAATCCTGTCCAAGTCATTTTGTATTCTCCTACAGTCACTCAACGTCGACACCTTTCCGTACACCACAGCATCATCAGCAAACAGCCGGACATTGCTACCCACCCTATCTAAAAGATCATTTATGTATATAGAAAACAACAGCGGACCTACCACACTTCCCTGGGGCGCTCCGGATGATACCCTCACCTCCGACGAACACTCACCATCGAGGACAACGTACTGGGTTCTATTACTTAAGAAGTCTTCGAGCCACTCACAAACTTGGGAACCAATCCCATATGCTCGTACCTTAGTTAGGAGTCTGCAGTGGGGCACCGAGTCAAACGGTTTCCAGAAGTGAAGGAATATGGCATGCGTCTGATACCCTTCATCCATGGTTCGCAAGATATCATGTGAAAAAAGGGCGAGTTGCGTTTCGCAGGAGCGATGCTTTCTAAAGCCGTGCTGATGCATGGATAGCAACTTCTCTGTCTCAAGGAAATTCATTATACTCAAACTGAGAATATGTTCGAGAATCCTGCAACAAACCAATGTTAAGGATATTGGTCTGTAATTTTGAGGATCCGTCCTTCTACCCTTCTTATACACAGGCGTCACCTGCGCTTTTTTCCAGTCGCTCGGGACTTTACTTTGGGCAAGAGATTTGCGATAAATGCAAGCTAAGTAAGGAGCCAATGTAGTACAGTACTCTCTGTAAAACCGAATTGGAATCCCATCAGGACCTGGCGATTTATTTATTCTCAATCCATTCATATGATGTCGCAAAATGAATTTCTTCAGGTTGTTTAAACACAGTGCGTATTGGTTCTACAAACGACTGCGCACTACAGTTATTTTCGACCGCGTGATCTGTCTCATTTAGACGCAGTATTTGAACTGTTGACTCACTTTTCCAGTCAGGGGGGGGGGGGGGGGGGAGCAGGTGTGGCCTACAAAACTGTGTCGTTACAGGTGCAGTACCAGCCTCGAAACGACGGAAGAGGCTCTAGGGAGCCTCATGTGTGCAGCGGTATACATGGAAGCAGGTCTAATTTCGAAATCCTATGTCCCACATTTCGTGATTTCCCAATGATTCTGTACGAGAATAAATTCTTCCAGCTGACTCAATTATATTTTACGACACAGTTTTTAATGAATTTCTTGTTTTCTCATAACAAGTTTAAGACATGGGCCCACCGACAAATGGTAGCGAAGATTTTTTGTACAAATACCATGTTATTTTGATGATATGATATCACAGAATACTGACGATTTTCTAACTTACAGGTGGTTTTACTTTGTGTACAAGGTCTTTACATTGTACGTACTTGAGGCTCAGATAGTCCAAAATAACGATACAAACAACAGCATGCATGAAAGAAAAAACTAAAGTACAGCTGAACTTGTGGAAAAAGTAAAAATATTGCGCCATCTTCATGACAAACTTGACTGCATATCTAGTGATGAAATAGAGCTAAGAAACTAACTCTAACTAGAAAATTTCATTTAGCTTCTGTAACGCTGTATCTATAGGGGGAATATGTGTACCGCCATAGTTAGCCTATTTAATTAAAAAAGCATTCACTGAAAAAGACTTTCAGTTTAATTTCCCACTATTTTTAATAGTTAATTGTACATCACAGACCAGGCTAAGAAAAATAATTTTGCATTACTATACATAATAACTGCAGAAGAATGCCATTGCGGCATGATTTTGTTCTTTGATACAATCAATCAAATCACTATCTGACTTAACATCAGACGTACACACATGTGTTCGCTGTCTTGCCTTCAGTCAAGCTGATCTTCAGCACACACCATATAATTTATTGGTGCTGTGTCCTGTGCTGTAATGCATAAAGTGAAACATGCGGTCAAGTAAGCAAAACGTGATGAAATGATCTTCTATATAATGTAAAAACTTTGGCAAACAAGAAAATCGTGAATATTCTGTTTAACTATGGACACATGCAGGCATCTATGGTCCGTATTTTAAGCATGTAATACAGTAGACATACCCTTCTCCGTCAACAATGTCGTAACAAGGTGTTGGTTTTCGAAAGTTGAGCCGCTATAGACATGGTTCAGCAGCTTTTTTACGCTACTCACATGAATAAATATTGTATTCTACACTTCAATGTAACACTTATTTCTTCTTTAAAATTTACCATGCATTGCACTTTAGCTGACCTGTTAATGTACAGTGTACTAACTTGGAAGGCAGGGAACTGAGCCACGCTCGAGTCGAAGCCGCATGTTAAACCAACGAATTGGTCTTGTACGCCATTCTGCCTGAGTGTGGTTGGTAGGTGGTTTTCCACGGTCATTAGGCACTTTCCGAGCTAGTCCTCAATCTCTGTCCCAGAATATACAACATACATACCGTTACGTATGATAATGAACAAAGGTCTTACACGATTAACAACTAGGTGGCGCACAAGACTTTCCTCCCCTAGGTTAACTGACGACTGCAAAGCCAGGTAAGGCATTCAGCCACAACGTTAAAATAAAGTTAGAATTTGCCATCTACATCTTAATCTACATCTACATCTACATGGATACTCTGAAAATCACATTTAAATGCCTGGCAGAGGGTTCATCGAACCACTTTCACAGTTCTCTATTATTCCAAGCTCGTATAGCGAGCGGAAAGAATGAACAACTATATCTATCCCTACGGACTCTGATTTCCCTTATTTTGTTGTGGTGATCGTTCCCCCTATGCAGGTCGATGTCAACAAAATATTTTCGCATTCGGAGGTGAAAGTTGGTGATTTGAATTTCGTGAGAAGATTCCGTCGCAACGAAAAACGCCTTTCTTTTAATGATTACGAGCCCAAATCCTGTATCGTTTCTGTGACACTCTCTCCCACATTTCGCGATAATACAAAACGTGCTGCCTTCCCTTGAACTTTTTCATTGTACTCCGTCAGTCATACTGGGTAAGGATCCCACAACGCGCAGCAGTATTATAAAAGAGGACGGACAAGCGTAGTGTGGGCAATCTCCTTAGTAAGTCTGTTACATTTTCTAAGTGTCCTTCCAATAAAACGCAGCCTTTGGTTAGCCTTCCCTACAACATTTTCTGTGTGTTCTTTCCAATTTAAGTTGTTCGTAATTGTAATACCAAGGTATTTAGTTGAATTTACGGCTTTTAGATTAGACTGATTTAAGGTGTAACCGAAGTTTAACGAATTCCTTTTAGTACTTATGTGGATGACCTCACACTTTTAGTTATTTAGGGTCAACTGCCACTTTTCGCACCATTTAGATATTTTTTCTAAACCGTTTTGCAGTTTGTTTTGCTCTTCTGATGACTTTATTAGTCGATAAACGACGGCGTCATCTGCTCAGATTGTCTCTCAAATCGTTTATATAGATAAGGAACAGCAAAGGGCCTATAACACTACCTTGGGGAACACCAGAAATCACTTCTGTTTTACTCGATGATGACTTTCGTCAGTTACTACGAACTGTGACCTTTCTGACAAGAAATCACAAATCCAGTCACATAACTGAGACGATATTCCGTAAGCTTGCAGTTTCTCTACGAGTCGCTCGTGTGGTACAGTGTCAAAAGCCTCCCGGAAATCCAGAAATACGGAATCGATCTGAAATCCCTTGTCAATAGCACTCAACACTTTATGTGAATAAAGAGCTAGCTGTGTTTTACAGGAACGATGTTTTCTAAACCCATGTTGACCGTGTGTCAATAGACCGTTTTCTTCAAGGTAATTCATAATGTTTGAACATAATGTATGCTCCAAAATCCTGCTGCGTATCGACGTTAACGATATGAGCCTGTAATTTAGTGGATTAATCCTACTCCCTTTCTTGAATATTGGTGTGACCTGTGCAACTTTCCAGTCATTGGCTACGGATCGTTCGTCGAGCAAACAGTTGTATATGATTGTTAAGTATGGAGCTAATGCATCAGCATACTCCGAAAGGAACCTAATTGGTGTACAGTCTGGACCAGAAGACTTGCTTTTTTTTTAAGGTGATTTAAGTTTCTTCACTACTCCAAGGATATTTACTTCTACGTTACTCATGTTGGCAACTGTTCTAGATTCGAATGCTGGAACATTTACACCGTCTTCTTTTGTGAAGGCATTTCGGAAGGCTGTGTTTAGTAACTCTACTTTGGCAGCACTGTCTTCGATAGTATCTCCATTGCTATCGTGCACAGAAGGCATTGATTGTTTCTTGCCACTAACATACTTCACATACGACCAGAATCTCTTTGGATTTTCTTCCAGGTTTCGAGACAAAGTTTCGTTGTGGAAACTGTTATAAGCATCTCGCATCGTGAAAACGCTAGGAAAGAGAATTCCATTGCATATTAGTAGCTAGGTGCTTAATCCTTTGAGTGTCAGTCATTTCCGCTTGAAACCACCATTTTATTAATTTGTTTTGGAAGTACCAACGCCTTTAGCATGAAACCACCGATGCTGTTGCAAGACAAACACCTAACGTTTTGCAGAGGTATTTCCACTAACAGATCTTCTCTTATGAAAAGCATAAGGCAGTAGTTTACAAACTGTTTGGGTTCACAGTTCCCTTGAACGAAACATAAACACTGCTGGCCCTTTCCGTACATGACATCAGATTCGAAATGTTGCGCCGACAAACTTAAGTTTCCCAAAAAAACAAAAAAAAGAGGAATTAGTTATTTCTTCATTAACAGTTGACTTATCACATTTTAATCAACTCTTACTGTTGGAAAGAGCAGACATCCGGCGGAATCGGATGGACTGGTAATATCAGTTGCATCGGACTTCATGAGAAATCGACTACGAGAAGCGAAAATGTGTGCCACCCCGTGACTCGAACCATGATCTCTTGCTTACGAGACAGTCACTTTAGCCACTGCGCCGTCCAGAGACAGTGTTTAGCAGTCCCTGTCCGTGCCCTCCGTGCTCGCTAATTCTGGATTTTCCTGCGGGGAATAAACCAAATTACTATTTTTGGAACCCTCTGCGACTCGCCTACTCTATGGCCGCGGCGTCCCTGGGAGCCACGATCCACAATTTGAAAATAAACGTAATTTTTATAAAATCTCTGTTACGTTGTGCTCCATAGCTGTTATAAAAGACATTTTTATGCATACCATTGCAAAGTAACTAATACCTTTATTGTGCTGCAGTCAGGTTTGACAATGTGGCATCATATAATAGATTTGACAATTTAAAATGATGTATCTGTTATGTCTGCCACAAATGACCCCTGCCAGGCAGACTACACTCAAGACACCCCTGTGTACCATATAACATGCACAAGCACTTGCAGGCGCAACTAAGAGGAAAACAATTCTTCAAAATAAACAGAACTTGCTAGAGACTAATGCGAACCTTTTACTGCAAAGATCGCCTCACAGACGCAGGGAAGTTGGAGTACTCCGCCGACCTCCGCCGGCTTTATAAGTCCAGCGCAGCAGCAGTACAGCCAGTTCCTCGACGAGCTCGGACCAGCTCCGACGGACCTCACCGACGCTCTTGATGAATAGTCGTTTACTTGTTATTTGCTTTCTTTGTGCATATAGTGATTGTTCGAGTAGTTCAGTTTCAATAAACGACATTATACTGAGTGTTCTACAATACTGAGTATTCTTCAGTGTCTATTCTAAGGCCTGCCTTACAAATGTATAACATTAAAACTTATTGTTGCTCGACAAAAATTTTAGAAACTTCTTAGTGGATCACACAAAAATATCATGTTTTTAGAGAGACTTGTGGCTCTGAGCACTATGGGACTTAACATCTGTGGTCATCAGTCCCCTAGAACTTAGAACTACTTAAACCTAACTAACCTAAGGACATCACAAACATCCATGCCCGAGACAGGATTCGAACCTGCGACTGTAGCGGTCTTGCGGTTCCAGACTGCAGCGCCCTTAACCGCACTGCCACTTCGGCCGGCCAAAACATTTTAAGTCTTATCAAATTAGTCATTCTGGTGATCAAGACTTTTCCAAGGACGACCAGTTTGTCAATGTAGATTGTTTCACTTTGTGGACGCAGCGACAACCTCACCTCCGCTTGCACCGCTTCATCACTATCAAAGTTGACTCCTCGAAGGTGTTTCGAAAACAGGTAAAAATCGAATGTGGCCAAGTCGGGACTGTATGTAAGCTGATCGATGGTAGTACGCAAGGCGTCCGATTGTTGCACATGTCACAGTGCTGGAGTGTGGTCAGACATTGTAGTGCAGAAGGAGAGGGTGCTCCATGTGTGGAAGAACTCTTCGAATTCTTGCTATCAGAAATTCGATTACAGCATGCTGCTTCTCGCGTACCGACACAGTTACACTACACACAGCCATGTTACACGCTAGAATTAGGAGACAGCGTCTGAGAAGCGAAAAAGTGGACTGACTAATAAGCCTGACATGTAACACCTCAATCAGCACTGAGAACAGAATAAAAGATTCGGACGCACTGCATTTCAGCAGGTGCTTGTAGTTTCTTAAAGGACTGATTTCTATTCCACTTGAGTTAATGGAGTAATGTAATTTGCTGTCTCAGGAATAATCGAACAATGGAAAAAATTAAAACTGAATGGTAAACGTTTGTGACATTTGTCACATCCATCAAAACTGTCCCAATGAATTTTAAATCTGAGAATGTGTGCAACATCGTAACTGTAATAAGCGATTAAAATTCCAAAGGGGTGCAATACGCACAAGCCCAGCAGCAGATTAACTCTGAACAGTAATTGTTCACCTATTTCTAGCGATATTTAAAAAATATTGAACATTCTGCTTCGTTATAAGTCTACAAACAAGTTTGCAAAGTATGAATGCTTGAACTTGCATTTAAATAAAATAAATTATTTTCTCAGACTATGTAAAAACCTGATTTTATTCCATTAGTGGGGTAAAACCAGGTGTACACTGAAATCAATAAAAAAAACAGGTAAATAATTGCTTGAATTTAATTTTAATTCTTAAATAGAGTAAGGTCATTAAGGTATGAAGTTTCGGTGAAACACCAGTAGAAGAACACAATTTTAAATTAGTTACTGTTTTCCTGCTGTGCCAAAAACATAATAAAATGTTCTGTGTAAGTAACTTGTTGTATTTTTGTTGGCAGCGCTATAGACTGTGTTAATATCGCTGACAGCGCTCTGCGCCCTCGGCAAGAGATTCTGTGGTTGAACGGACTAGCAGTTAGTAAGTGGATAGAGCAGCGTATGGACGTGATGTTCTTAGCGGAGACTCTGTGTTGGTAGCACTGCATTGTAAAGTGAGATGAAATGATGTGTTTATAAGAAAATACGCAATGAAATGTATGAGGAGGGATGTATGGTTGATAATGTTTGGGCAGTGGAATTGTTGACAACTACATAATTTTTGGAACTGGATATCACATGAATAAGGTAAAATTTTCTAAATAAATTGTTTGATCTTCAAAAAATCTTTCTTTTTACTAACCATATGCCTCCTAGTAGTTAGAGCTATAGTAGTTAGAATCTTTTTATTTACTTGGCTGTTGTTGCTACTTGCTGTGAATGCTGTAGTTCGTGTTATGAAGATTTTCTGTGAAGAAAGTGACTTATGAATAAGAGTGGGGTTTCCACGATGGGGATTCATGACTGAAATGAGTTTAGGCAATTAACAGAGTTGGAGGTAGTTTCGTATTTATTTAATTTCATGTTTTTTGGATTAGTATTGTTGTTAGGATTTCTTGCAATTCAGGGCCATTCTTTTGTGTTAATTATTGGAAGTCATGTTGTCAATGTATAGCAGTCAGATTGCGTTGGGCTTGTATATTGCGGGTAATAAATAAACAGGATAAGTTTGAATTGTCTTTGTAAGGGAAAAATTTGTAGGTCAGTGTTTAATAAAAAGAAACAATAATTAAAGTGGTAGTTTCAGCATCCTAGTGATGCTTTTTCAGAACTCATTTAAGCACTCATTTCACATGAAGTAGTTACACACAAAACTAACTTCTTCTTCTTCTGCTTACGAATATGCTTCATGGGCCCACCTTTTGCACTGAATCCAGTCTTCCTTGGTTGCTAAATCAGCGTAGGTCTCGTTGCAGAAAATGCAGGCTTCATTGAGGTCTTCTTCTGCAGACGAAGAATCTGCTGTGTTATCTTTCTTAGATGTCGAATTCTCCTTTCTTTTGTTTTTTAAATTTTCTATTGCCTATTTTTTGTTTCATCTCTTTGTTTCTTTTTTATTCTCATTTATTCCATTTTTATTACTCTTTTAGGACAATTATCATTTCTGTTCTTTTTTTCTCTTTTTATTTCCTTCTTCTTCTGGGGCTAATTTTTATGGAGAATTCGTTAATATCGCAGTTTTTTCTTCTTCTATGGTTCATCTACTATTCATCTCATTCAAATGCTTGTGGAGCAGGCATAAGTAAATTTGCAGAAATTGCAAAACACGATTCTTTGGATGATGACGTCTGCAATTGCATAGACGGTTCATCTAACAACGGCTGTGGGTCTTTTGATGTTTCAGCAACTGCAGAGTTTTTTCCAACGCATCACCACCTCTTGGCTCATTATGAGGTGTATTGTTGGTTTCATTCACTGCAACTTCAGGAGATGGCATAGGCCTACCAGTGGTATCTGATGGGGCATAAAGTTTATCAGGAAAAATGTTTCTGTTGAATGGGTAGATTCCACCCTTCTCAAACCCTTTAATGGCTGTTTGCATAAAAGCTGCTCCGGTAAATACACTACTGGCTATTAAAATGGCTACACCAAGAAGAAATACCGATGATAAATGGGTATTCATCGGAGAGATATATTTACTAGAACTGACATGTGATTACATTTTCACAGAAATTTTAGTGCATAGATCCTGAGAAATCAGTACCCAGAACAACCACCTCTGGCCGTAATAACGGCCTTGATACGCCTGGGAAATGAGTCAAACAGAGCTTGGATGGCGTGTACAGGTACAGCTGCCCATGCAGCTTCAACACGATACCACAGTTCATCAAGAGTAGTGACTGGCGTATTGTGACGAGCCGTTTGCCCGGCACCATTGACCAGACGTTTTCAGTCGGTGAGAGATCTGGAGAATGCGCTGGCCAGGGCAGCAGTCGAACATTTTCTGCTGCCAGAAACGCACGCACAGGACCTGCAACATGCGGTCGTGCATTATTCTGCTGAAATGTAGGGTTTCGCAGGGATCGAATGAAGGGTAGAGCCACGGGTCGTAACACATCTGAAATGTAACGTCCATTGTTCAAAGTGACGTCAATGCGAACAAGAGGTGACCGAGACGTGTAACCAGTGGCACCCCATACCATCACGCCGGGTGATACGCCAGTATGGCGATGACGAATACACGCTTCAAAAGTGCGTTCACCGCGATGTCGCCAAACACAATACACCATCGCAGGCGCTCCTGTCTGTGATGCAGCGTCAAGGGTAACCGCAGCCATGGTCTCCGAACTGGTAGTCCACGCTGCTGGAAACGTCGTCGAGCTGTTCGTGCAGATGGTTGTTGTCTTGCAAACGTCCCCATAAGTTGACTTAGGGATCGAGACGTGGCTGCAAGATCCGTTACAGCCATGCGGATAAGATGCACGTCATCTCGACTGCTAGTGATACGAGGCCGTTGGGATCCAGCACGGCGTTCCGTATTACCCTCCTGAACCCAACGATTCCATATTCAGCAAACAGTCATTGGATTTCGACGAACGCGAGCAGCAATGTTGCGATACGATAAACTGCAATCGCGATAGGCTGCTATCCGACCCTTAACAAAGTCAAAAACGTGATGGTACGCATTTCTCCTCCTTACACGAGGCATCACAACAACGTTTCACCAGGCAACGCCGCTCAAGTGCTGGTTGTGTATGAGAAATCGGTTGGAAACTTTCCTAATGTCAGCACGTTGTATCGCCATCGGCGCCAACCTTGTGTGAATGCTCTGAAAAGCTAATCATTTGCATATCACAGCATCTTCTTCCTGTCGGTTAAATTTCGCGTCTGTAGCACGTCATGTTCGTGGTGTAGCAATTTTAATGGCCAGTAGTGTACATTTAGAGAGCACAAGTTACTCTCTCACCCATTTTTCGCATACGGAAAATTATTAAGGATTTCATTACAACCTGACACACCTTGAGCGAGACTCAAGAAAGTTAACGGTTTGAGCAGCTCTTGATGGAGCCTGGTAGGTTGCTAAAAGCATGAGGTATTTTTATGGTTCTTGGTTCGTAGAAACGGCTTGTTGGGAGTTGAAAGCAACTGGCGGCGAGCCCATCCCTTAGTAAATCTTGCCGGACAGGCCCACAGCCGTACACGGCAGACAGGGCAGTCCCTCATCGAGACAGGGCTCCAGCAGAGCAATGCCATCATCCCTGCCGCTACACCAGCAGAAGCCTGGGCTGGGGCGGCGGTCTAAAGGATCGCGTCTACACAGTGGAGTCGTAAACCGGGCATTGCGTGCAGATCCAAGCGTAATAAAAATTCACATGTTTTCGTGTTTGCCGATACTACAAATAGGCCAGTGAACCACTTCCCTCGACCGCCTCGGTTGTATAAGAAGACTCCGGCGTCCGAGAAACGTTTAGAGATAGAATCTTTATTTCAACTCATAGCTAGGACTAACAAGCTCCAAGACACAGGCGATTTAGATAAAGATCTTTGAGATTGTATCTGTTTGCTTGTTGCCGTGGGAAGAGGCATGACTTTGGATAAAATCATCTCTACCCCCTCTGCGAAAACTTAAAGAAGCAAGTAATTGGCGGTTTCTTTTTTTGAGAGATGCAGGTTTCTTAACTCTTGCTGATTCGACATGAGTTTGCGCTGTCGAGGGGAAGGGGAGATTTAGCGCCTCTAAAGCCTTGTGATTGGCTCAAGACGGGGTGAAGGCAATGTAGTTCATGCACTTTGCGGGAAAACGTAGTTTTTTTCTGGAATGGTGCGAAGTACTCGGGTGCGGGGTCTTTGGTCTGGTAAGCACTTCTGGTTGGAGCTCTGACATGTGTGGTTGGTACTTGGGACCAGTCTTGAGACTGACTTCACTTGCGAGTAGATTAGACGGGGAAGCCTGTGGTACAGCTCTTACTGTACCGACAGTGTGACTTCAAACCTCTCAGACTACTCCTTTGCTGAGAGCACACTTATTCATTTCTGGTTTACCAGTCTTCACGTTTGGTATCCTTGTGCGCTCTGTCGTATAACCGAGCCAAACTGGTCCCTGGTATGACCAGAGAATGGGTGCGTCACACACTGAAATCTACCGTGATTTCAGGGCTCTGGTAGAGAGTAAATTGCGATCCGTCTGCCTGATCGCTAGACCGTGAGATTTAAGCATTTCTTTCGTGGCCGTGATCGATTCACAGGTGCCGCCTCCACGTCTCATCTCCGCTGTACTCATCTCGCCAGCCGCAAGTCGCATCGCCGCACGAAGTAAACAGGGTATCGTACTGCCACTCCGGCATTGTCAGGACGTACAGGTCTCAATCGCCACTTGCTCTTAGCTGAACCTATGTAGAGAAACTTCCGTAGATTTGATCATCAAAGCCTGTTCAACGTCCGATCAATTCAGCTTGTATTATCCACATTTTTAGGGTCAGAGTACTTGGCTCACTGATGACCTAGTTAAACTGTCTTTGCCACCCAGGATCCACCAAGTGTAATATTAAATCACCTGTTAGTTGCTTAGTGTATTCAATCTGTAACTTGTTTAGTATAATTTGTGTCTGGTTTCAAAAAATAGATGTTGTTATTACACTAAATTTTGCCTACATTCTCAATCATTAAATAGTGCCACCAGAGTTACCTTCCATTGTGGCGTCCCATGCCAGGATCTCGAGTTGATGGCACCTTCTGTGACCGTCAGATTGCCTTGCCTAGCGTAGTCATTCAATTTGACGTCCCTTGGGCAGAATTTCGAAATGATCGGACCTTCTGAGACTGTCGTCAGATCGTAGATAGTGTTGTCTAGTGAAGTTTCTGTTTCCCGTGTTTAATGTGGTGCACTGAGTAGAGTAAATTCGCGTTGCTGGCGCCTAGACTAATATTTAATTGCTACATGTGTGTATTTTCATGTTGTGGTTGTGACTTCTGTGTGCGAGAAGCACCATCAGTGAGACCGCCAGACCAGAATCACAAACGAAACGTCACAGAATGATGGAATCTCCCTCATGTATTTCTGGAGGTGTTAGCGGTGGATCTCAGTTTGAGGCTCTCATGCAATTCATACAAGAGGCAGAAAGGAAGGGACAAGAGGCAGAGAAAAAGAGACGGGAGGAAGAGGAGGGAAGACACAAATTAGTCATAAGAACGGTCACAGACTGTATACGTGGAGTCAAGAAAGAGATCGCAGGAATCCAATAAGAGCTAGAGAATGTCAAAAAACGACAGCAGAAACGCGTGAGGTCGTGGACCAGGCGAAGCGCGATGCCAAAACAGCGCGATTGGTAGCGCAAGTAGCGCGAAAGGTCGCATCAGTGGCCAAAGAACAAGTTAAACTGACGAGGTAAGACAAAAAGGGCACTTGCAATTCTCCGAAAGCATGCAAAAAAATAGTTCAAGAAACGCAGGAAAAAAATGAGTGAAGCTTCGAAGCGAATCGAACAGATAGAAATCAAACAGGTCGAAATCTCTGAAGTAAAGATCAGTAGGCCCGAGTTGCCGTGTAACAAAACGAGTTGGCTAAGGACGTTCGACAGGCACACCAGCGGGTCACACGATTGCAAACTCAATTTCGTCCGGTAGAGCGCCATCGAGAGCATCACGGAAGTGAAGGAAATGTTTTGCGACTCTCCGAACCGCTATATGAGGACACACCCTCTAGACATGGGTGCAGGAACTTTCAACAGTGCACTGTGCGAACTCGAGTACGTGAATGAAATTCACAACTCGCGGGAAGGAAGTAGAAATAATGACCGTCACTGGCCAGATTCTGCAGAGAGGAATGACAACAGACGAAATGGGGGAAACACCGATCGAATCGAAACCAAAATTCAAACTGCAATGGGAATAACCAGTCTTCATGGGAAAATAGAAGACCAGGAAATTATAATCATAACAAACAACAACAACAGCTACCGACGAAACGGAAACTGGAGGGAGCAACAGAACTCGAACCAGAGCCAACAGGATTTTAGGAACCAGCAGCAAAGTAGTAGCAGGACAGACAACGGTCAAGGTCAATAGAATGATCAACGTAGTGAATATATGGAATTGAGGCCACCTAACCCCCTGCAGGGGCCACGCAGAGAAAATTCGAACCGGAATTGATACACAGCCACTGCGGACTAAGCTCAAAACAATGCCGCAAAAACTATCGGACCGCAGATTCGAATCCTGCCTCGGGCATGGATATGTGTGATGTCCTTAGGTTAGTTAGGTTTAAGTAGTTCTAAGTTCTAGGGGACTGATGACCTTAGATGTTAAGTCTCATAGTGCTCAGAGCCTAAAACTATCAAATGGTTCAAATGGCTCTGAGCACTATGGGACTTAACTTATGAGGTCATCAGTCCCCTAGAACTTAGAACTACTTAAACCTAACTAACCTAAGGACATCACACACATCCATGCCTGAGGCAGGATTCGAACCTGCGACCGTAGAGTTCGCGCGGTTCCAGACTGTAGCGCCTAGAACCGCTCGGCCACTCCGGCCGGCCCCTAAAACTATCGGAACGAGCGACTTTACCCTGTTAGAGTACGAAGATACAAGAGAACTGCCACGAGAAGAGAAGGGGCAGTATGTAAATAATCTCCATGGATGAAATGTTTAACGTAATTTAATGTTGATGTTTCGTTGCTTAGCGTAATTTTCCATTTATTTAATTTCGGTGTTGTTTTGTTTGTTTGTCATTTCCATTAGTTTTCAGCATTCTCAATCATTACAATAGTCCTACTAGAGTTACCTTTCAACATCTCTGAAGAGCTTCCCGACTTGGTGAATTGTAACACTGCGTCCAGGATGTGCGACTAACCACTGTCTCACCTCATGCTCATAAAATTTGCTTAAAGGATTCTTGAATGATTCGTCCAGGCGATGAGTCTTGTGAGGAGGTAATCGTAGCAATACAGCATTACTTTCTTGAGCCAGATTGATAAGGTTTAAACTTCCGATCTGGGAGTCCGCCTAGTTAGCTGAGTGGTAACGTGCTTGCCTATCATTCAGTGGGCCAGTGTTCGATTCCCGGCCGGATTGGGGATTTTCCCCGCTCCTGGAGTGGTGTTGTGTTGTCCTCATCATCATCTCATCGTCACCGACGCGCAATACGCCCAGTGTGGCGTCACATGACATAGGACTTGCACCCGGCAGCCTAACTTACCCGGACGGGGCCTCCCGTCCAACAATGCCACACGATTATTTAGTTTTTTCATTTTGGTTTCGTAGGATTCAGAAAAATCAATAAACTCCTGGAGCCAATGAAAGAAATTGTCTTTGTTGATCCACCTACTTTCATGATAGTAAGCAAAAAGAGCCTGGAACTGATTCATACGTTACGAACTGGTTCTCTCTTTTCCTCGGGAAAATATACATGGAAGGCATAAATTATCCCGAAGCGCTCATGCATATCTCTACAATTTCAAGAACTCCTCGTTCGGCAGACACTAAACAGCCTACTTGTTCATTGCCTCGAAGAGCCAGGATCTTGGATGGCTTGTCCTGGAACTATCATAATTCCTGTTTCGTCAACGTTGTAAATATTTGTTGGTGAAATGCCACGCTTTTTGTAGGCTGACTCCAACAGATCATAAAACTTTCCCACTGTGTTACGATTTAAACCTTTAGTACGTGCAAGTGACGTTTCCTCTGGGTTTCGCAGCGATAGTTGTGGCTGTCTTGCCAGAAACCCATACATCCAGTCCTTTCTCGTCATTCCTGTATCCTTATTAAAATTTTGCTTCATGCTATTCTTTTCAGCCAGTCCGTAAGCTAGTCTGCGAAGTCGAACGTTGTTAGGCCAAACAACCTTTTCCCCAAAAATAGTACTTGATTCAAATTTCCATTTCTTGTTCGTTAGAGAAAGCTGTGCAGAACCGACCTATCACCGCTTTTCAGCTTCTAAAGCAGGCATGAGTGCTTGCTAGCGTGCTTTCTTGACTCTGTCTTCCAAGGCTGACTGAGGAACATAAGGTCTCGAGCAGCTTTCATTATCGCATCTGCCATAAGATTTACAGACCAGCACTGTTGCGTCGTTTTCCGCCGTAGTTTTCCTCGGCATATCTACGGGCAGAAATCTATATGTAGCGAGAAATTATGTATTTCTAGTTTCTAAAAAGTCCTATATGCAGCCAGAAATCACGTGTACATAGTTCATATCACAATACAAATGCAGTTTGATCGCGTTTTAGCTTAGTAGGCATAGACTTTACTGCCCACAAAGATTTTAAATTATAGGATAAAACCCCTCTTGGTAATGCCAGGTTTTGCGCCTCGATGCCATAAAGGAACACTGGTGTTTGTAAGCCAAATATGAACAATGAGATATTGGCTTTAACATTAAAATTTATGTCAAATAACATTAAATAAGCATGCACGCATTATGTATTACAGGGTTATTGTCAAGACATTCTTAAGCACAGTATTAAAGAAACTCGGACCAAAATCTTCGAAACACCATCACAACGAAACTACACGTGCTACGTTCGCTAAACTCAACTGATATACCACTAGGTGGCGCTTTCTAATAGATGTGACTTTATTTGCGGCATAGCAGCAGCGGTCAAGAAATAAGTGCGTACCCATTTTGACCCGCCTACCCTGTTTTGGACAACTTTCCCCTACTTCCAGCTCATTCAGTGAATGTTTCCAAACGAAGAAGAAGCATGAAACAAGCCTCGTTAATGTTAAACAGAACAATATCAGCTTATGAGAACCTTATAATGGGATCGAATGTATAATTGAATAGAATATTAAAGGTTGATTGCATTTGGTTGCTAGCAAGAAGAGAAAGCGGAATTATCTTAATGGCGGGAGCTGAGACGGAAGTCGGCATAATCGGTGATTGTTGGTTCGTTGCTGACAGGGTGATGCATGAACCTTCAGAATAAATATCATTAATCCAGAGCAAGTATTTTCTTTGCATTGCGATGATTATTTAAAAGGTATTATACACCGTAATATGAATGTAGATTTTTTTTCTTTTTTTTTTTTTTACTAGGCATGCGATGTGCATTAAAGGCCGCAGCAATGGTGGCCGATCAATAGCGTTACCATATTACTAACGTTCAACTCAACTCGACGCTCACCGTCAAAAGAGGGAACAAAAACACTTGAAAATTAACGTTAGGAGAGGGAATAATGACAGCATTAATTAGAAACATTCTAGTTTCAAGCAAGTATTGTTAGTCTAATTAATACAAAGAGAAAAAATAGACCACCTCATGCCAGCAGTTCAGAGACGGGAACCTGACCAAGAGTCATCAACTGTTTTTTAAACAAAATCAGAACGAAATTCCTGTCATAGCGTCTATAGGTCTTACAACAGAGTTTGTTAGGCATATGTGCTGTTTGTGTATTGTTGTATTATAAATGGTTATTGTCCTCAAAAGAAGTCGTATTATGACACTTAGTGCCTGTCCAGAAGTGCTGCGACGCAGATACTTAGTTCAAACTACAGGATAGAAGATGACAGTATGACGTGTAGAGCAGGTCTGTGGGTCTGGACAAATGCTCCACCTCCCGATTAGTGAACTGCTGCCGGCCGCATCCGGTATTACCAGAACTGGCAACGAACAAACCGGAGAAAACAGAGGGAGTCACGTGACAGGACCACAGCTTGTCAACAGATGAGAGGTGGTAGTAAGAACTTGGAGGAGGCAGTCATCAGAGGAAAAAGAGCGAACAGACATTCTCACTGTGCATAATAGTACGCTTTACGTAGCACATGCAGAAGCTTTTTCTCTGTCAACAGTTCTGCATTGGTAATATAAGAATACATTATGTTTACTTCTCCTGAAAGGTGACAGACAATTAGCTCAAATTTGTGGGATTCGGTTCTCATTTAGAACTTTTTCTGTTACTTATCGCTTTTCGGTGATTCCAGGGTGAACGCAGCTTCATATTTTTATGTGAAAACAAATGTCAAGCGTGTAGTAGCTGCTTTGAAAAGATAAAATGATGAGTATTTATTAATCACACAAGTCTTACGAGGGACAGCTAAGAATTTTAACTGTCACCTCGAATAAATCAAGCTGCGAACAAGTATCATTCACCGTTCCATGTTCGCAGCTTCCGTGAGATACATTTTCCCCTTCGATGGATGACTTGCCGGAGTCCTTGGTTGTACGGGGGTCACTCCAAAAGAAATGAACACTATTTTTTTTAAATCCATCTTTTATTCTACATGTTTGAAAGCTTTACAGTGTGTAGATACACCCTTTAGGAACAATATTTTAATTTCTCCACATAATTTCGATCCCTCTCAACTGCCTTACGCCATCTTGGAACCAGCGCCTGTATACCCGCACGGTAAAATTCTGGACCAACCTGTTGGAGTCACTGTTTGGCAGTGTGCACAAGGCAGTTATCATCTTCAAACCTTGTTCCACGAAGAGAGTCTTTCAGTTTCCCAAAGAGATGATAGTCACATGGAGCCAGGTCAGGACTTTAGGGCGGTTGTTTCAGTGTTGTCCATCCGAGTTTTGTGATCGCTTCCATGGTTTTTTGACTGACATGTGGCCGTGCCTTGTCGTGCAACAGCAAAACATCCTGCTTTTGCCGATGTGGTCGAACACGATTCAGTCGAGCTTGAAGTTTCTTCAGTGTCGTCACATATGCATCAGAATTTATGGTGGTTCCACTTGGCATGATGTGCACAAGCAAGTGTCCGGAATCGAAAAACACCGTAGCCATAACTTTTCCAGCGGAAGGTGTTGTTTTGAATTTTTTTTTTCTTGGGTGAATTTGCATGATGCCACTCCATTGGTTGCCTCTTCGTCTCTGGTGAAAAATGATGGAGCCATGTTTCATCACCTGTCACAATTCTTCCAAGAAATTCATCTCCACCAGTCTCGTACTGTTCCAAAAGTTCGCTGCATACCGTTTTTCTTGTTTCTATGTGAGCCACTGTCAACATCCTGGGAGCCCACCTGGCACAAACCTTTTCTTACGCCAACCATTTCAGTATTCTGCAAACACTTCCTTCCCCTATCCCAACGTAGCGTGACAATTCGTTCACTGTGAAGCGTCTGTCAGCAGTCACCAATTCGTTAACTCTCTTCACATTGTCTGGAGTGTGTGCGGTACGAGGCCAGCCGCTGCGAGGACAATCCTCAATATTGCTGTGCCCTCTTTCATCACGTAACCTGCTTGGCCACCGACTAACTGTACTGCGATCGACAGCAGCATCTCCATACACCTTTCAACCTCTTGTGGATGTTTCCCACTTTCTCGTTTCCACAGTACAGGAATTCTATGACAGCACGTTGCTTCTGACGAACGTCAAGTAAATAAAAAGTTTCTCACTTACCGTTCTGTATTGTGCGCAATGTTGAGTTCAAGATGAGAGAAGCAGCACATTGCCCAGCCCACATCTTCAATAGTAGCGTAGGCAGCCACTTCTGACGCTAGTTGAAGGTGGCGTTGGCGTTGTAGCGACGTCCGCACGGTGCCGAGGCTCGCCTTTTGCTCACCTGTTGTAGCGGTTGCCCCTTGGCCAGGATTTTTAGTGGGCGTGAAAGCTGAGCAAGTGACATACTGATACTATTGGTGCACAAGGCTTAGCGATGTCTCGAATGGTATTTATTACGAGTAATTTACAGTGCAGATTATTTCCTCCAGTGAAGCAGAAGGCACGCTGTTTCGCACACTCACATACAAGGAATGCGGAAACAGCTCTTAGTCAGTTGCAGCTATTGCACTGGTGGAACCCAGCGGCAGTGTCGTGCAGGTGGCCTATACAGGAGTGCGTAGGCGCAAGGCTACTGCGGTTCACCAGCATCTTGTGCGAGCCGCCCCGGCGCTCTCGAAGAGGGACGTGAGCTTTCGTGGGTAGCAAGACCGTATCATGGACAGTGGATGACGTGAAGGCGGAAGATCAGGAGCCAAATCAGCAACATAACGTACAGGCAGAGAATTGGTACTACATACAGCCAGGATGACGGTACTCAGATGTCTCGTGCACCATGTTGTAGGTGGTAGCTTGCAGTCACTTGGTATGGTCCTTCACCAAGGGAAGGCCCAGACTTATCTACACCTTTCTTCCAATCCATATGTGGCATACAGCAAACCAGTGCTTAACAGTATTGGTTAAAAACAGTCTTGGTTGCAATTTTAGTTTTATATTTATCAACGACGCCTTTCGCCTTATTTAGGCATCTTCAGGTTATCATAGTTATGTATTCCTTGCAATCATCTACAGCTTCTTAGAACACGGCAGTGACCAAACAGCAGTGGCAGTTCGTAGCGGTCCATTTCCACTACAGCCGGCTGACTGTGGTCTTGGAGGCGAAACCTTCTCTCGGCACACCACGATTCACCAATCAAGTTATCAAGTAACTAGCGAGACTGTCATTCCGCCGGAATGAGACATTCGCCGGGAGAACAGAAATTGAGACAGTGGCTTCAGAAACTGTTGTGTTTAGACTGGACGTAACGTCATCGCGGATAGCGATGTGGCCATTTGCCCTAATCGTCCTGGGGTGTCAGCGAAGTTTGTCTCCCACTGTGTTGTCTCAGTTATTGTCAGTTCTCCTCGTCTTTGCACTTCCCTTCAATGCTAGGACACAGCTGAGCGGCTGAGCTCGGTGGTTACATGTTATGGCTGCATACTGCAAGGCTTGCAGGATAACGCATTAGGTGCTGTCATACTGCGCCGTTTGCGCTTCTTGATTACGGTAGAAATGTAGAAATGTGTCACCAGCGGCTCCCTCTCTTCTCCAACGACGCGCTCTTTGCGTACCCCAGATACTGATTCTGACACTCACCATGCGCTAAGTAATAACTTCAAAAATCTGTACATGCATCCGGGAATCGAAGTTGCTGTGCAACAGCACTGTGGCGCTTGGATTTCAATGTGTGAGACGACTTCCGACACGTACCTGCAAATTAACGAATAATTAATTATTTAGCTTTATGTTTTAGATGTGATAATTAAAACTAATTTCCCTCATATAGCTAGTAAAATGCTCTCTTTTAATATAATTGGTAATTATTCTTATTGCTTAGGAAAACATATATTTCTTTGTTCTTTATTTTGTCTAACTTCTGTGACAAAACGAACAATATTCTTGTTACTTTTAGTTCTATCGCAACTGTCGTTTATCTACCTTTCTATCAGGTTTTTCCCACAAGAAAACGAAATCCACTTCATCCTACTAGACACAAATTAAGTTTAATACATATTTCACCACTACGAATCTGAACTTTGTATTCTCATTCATTGAAAAGTTAGCGCTACATTTTAGACTATTTTCTTCGCCTCTCCATTTTCTGACTAGACATACTGAGAAGAGTCGTTAATTAACTGTAAACTACAGTAAGTAATTTTGAAAACGTCTTCAGCTGCTAAGATGAACATTGTGCTGTTTTGATCATAATAAATCATCTTGAGGTAAGAAACGAACACCTTAGCTTTCTTATGCGCAAATAATTATGACGTTAGGAATGATCATTCAGTGCCAGATTAAATATTATAGGGTCATACCTGACTCAAATATCTATACATAAGATGTGTAGAACCGTAACTTTCTTGCAAGAAAAGACAAAATATTTTCAAGTAATGATTCCATTTTCACGAGAAGCCTGTTTGTTGATACCGTAACTGTAGAGTGATGTTGACGGAGCCATAACCTCACCTCTGACTGTACAGCATTAAAGTGAAGTCTTCGGAGGTGTTCTTTAAGTTTTAGAAGCCGATGAAAATCGGATGGGGCGAAGTCGGAGCTGTGTGAAAGACGATCGATGACAGAGAGCCCAAGGCGTCGGATTGTTGCATATATGTTCTTTTGTACATATCAGAAAGAACAGTTACCACGTACATATACAAACAATCCTGTTGGAAGAACATCCGCAACTGAGCATTATAACAATGGCTGGAAATACCGCTTACGTCGTAAATTTCTTTTATTATCACGACCGGTTTCCGGCTCTCGGAAGGCCATCTTCAGGTGTCGCAACTGTGCTGAGGCTTCCGAGTGCCACGGTGGACGTGTACTAGGCGTGGTGTGATGGAAACTGGTCGTGATAACAAAAGAAATTTACAACTGAAGTGGTATTTTCAACCTTTGGCACATACATATAATTAAGATGATGACAGTCAATGATCCATTCAGGGCAGATGTGCACCAAGCTCCAGCTCTTACAGGAATCGACGAGATGCCACTAGTAATGAGGCTAATGAGCAGGGCATTACATCAGTAGTGCATAGCATAAGTTAAGAATCTGAATCTGATGGGAGGCGCGCTAGGCTAATCCGAGTGGCTGCGGTGACCACTGCATCCGGATGGCATAGAGGTCAGCGCAGTCTCCATTGTAAGCAGGAAACCTGGGTTCGACTCCTGGTCTAGCACAAATTTTAAACTTGCCCCATGTATATAAAGCAATACCCACCCAGCAGCTAATGTCTTTAATTATTTTGTGTCTTGAAGTTTTCTGTCGTTAGAAACTCGATTACGTCATCTAGTTTGTCACGCACTGTCAAGTTACGTTACACACCTCCATGTTACACAGTATAATTCGGAGCTGTGGCAGAGAGTTGCATCTTGCGCCAGGAAAGCAGTAAAGTCGAACGAGTAATATGCATGATATGTAATACCTCAACCGATGCTGAGAACAGAAAAAAAAAAACCGGAGACACTACTTTTCAGCTCGCTCTCGTACTTCCTTGAATTCTACCTATGATTTTCTCCCAACCCTCGTCTACGTTGTCCTCTGCATTAATGGAACTAATGTACACAATCACACACACGCACATATACACACACAAACACACACACATCAAAAAAAGTTTTGCATCACCTCAGTTCCGAGACTTCCGGAAACTGTACAGTATATTGGAATAGAGATCAACATAAAAATCATTTCTGTCCTTTTTATTGCTCATTCAAACCATACATCGCATGTTGTACCACCATTCAGAAAGACCTTCAGAGGTGGTGATCCAGATTGCTGCACACACCGGTACCTCTAATACCAAATAGCACGTCATCTTGCATTCTTGCATGCCTGTATTCGTCGTGGCATACTATCCAAAAGTTCATCAAGGCACTGTTGGTCAAGATTGTCCTACCCCTCAACTGCGATTCGGCCTAGATCCCTCAGACGGGTTGGTGGGTCACGTCGACCATAAAAAGCCCTTTTCAATCTATGCCACGCATGTTAGAAAGGGTCCATCTCTGGAGAACATCCTGGTCATTCTAATCGAGCGATGTCGTTAGCCTGAAGGAAGTCATTCACAAGATAGGCACGATAGGGGGCGGGATGTGTCGTCCATGAAGACGAATGCCTCGGCAATATGCTGCCGATATGGTAGCACTATAGGTCGGTGGAAGACATTCACGCATCGCACAGCTGTTACGGCGCCTTCCATGACCACCAGCGGTGTACGTCGGCCCCACATAACGCCACCCCAAAACAGCAGAGAAACTCCACGTTGCTGCACTAGCTGGACAGTGTGTCTAAGGCGTTCAGCCTGACCGGGTTGCCTCCAAACACGTCTCCGACGATTGTCTGGTTGAAGGCAGATGCGACACTCATACGTGAAGAGAACGTGATGCCAATCCTGAGCGAACCATTCGGCATGTTGTTGGGCCCATGTGTACCGCGCTGCATGGTGTCGTGGTTGCAAAGATGGGCCTCGCCATGGACGTCGGGAGTGAAGCTGCGCATCATGCAGCCTATTGCTCACAGTTTGAGTCGTAACACGACGTCCTGTGCTGCGCGAAAAGCATTATTCAACATGTTGGCGTTGCTGTCAGGATTCCTCCGTGCCACAGTCCGTAGGTAGCCCTTGGGTGGCCTGAGCGAAGAATGTCATCGACAGTTTCTGTCCCGCTTTAAGTCCTCCATATACGAACAACATCGCTTTAGTTCACTCCGAGACGTCCGGACATTTCCCTTGTTGAGAGCTCTTACTGGCATAAAGTAACAATGCGGACGCGATGGAACCACGGTATTGATCGTTGAGGCATGGTTGAACTAAAGACAACACTAGCTGTGTACCTCCTTCCTGGTAGAATGACTGGAAGTGACCGTCTTTCGGACTCCCTCGGTCTAATAGGCGCTGCTCATGCATGGTTGTTTACATGTTTGGGCTGGTTTAGTGACAGTCAAAGGGACTGTGTCTGTGATACAATGTCCACAGTCAACGTCTATCTTCAGTAGTTCTGGGAACCAGGGTGATGCAAAACGTGTTTTGATGTGTTTATACATGCCATACTATGTATATAGTGTACAACCATTGTACACCACATATATACACAAAAGTGTATACATGATGGATCGTAGCTAATTTTGTCCTTCTCGATATATTGTATACATAAAACAAAGGAAACGGTTTACTATTCATGAGAAACTTAAAAACCCCACGATCACGGCATCTTATTTACCCACAGATGCATCACATGATTTGTATTTGAAAGAGTTTGAAAGATACTTTGTACGAGAAAGAACAAATTCTATCATAGTGTATGTGAACCAAACGTTGCCGGCGGTGACAGGGTGTACACTTTCATGTCAGGGAACGTTTGTCCTGTAAACAGAAAAGACGGTCACTGGCGGAAGGAAAACCGCGGCACGCATGACGTATTTAGAGCAGCAGTGCACTGTTCGCTGTATCCCATACTCGCCGGCCGATAGCTATTAATGGACTCTTCGCAATGTTACTGCCGTGGAAAATTTCACAAACGGGGAATACGAAATCATCCTCCTCACATATCGGCTTGTCGATGGGAGAGCTAACGTTATAAGACAATTGTGCCACGGGAGGCTTCCTCCCGCGAAAATGTTTTTCTCTGTGGATAGGCGCTTGAGGGGATATGGTGCATGTATAGCAGCTCCAGGATTTAGTGCCTGAGGCCTAACGTCGACGTACAGTGCGTATAACGAAGAGAGAATTTATTACAAAATGTTGCGGAGGACTGAAGAATAAGCACCAAGTCCCTCGCCACTGCAGTCGGAACGTCACAATCGAGTGTTACGTTCGCACCGAACAGAAACTATTACCATCCCTATCATATTCAGGAGGTACTAGCATTGTCGCCTGGCGACTACCAGCAGAGGCTGGATTTCTGCGAATTAGTGCTGTGGTGTCAGAGGCACTACAAGCATTTTTCACGAACAATACAGTTCACCGTGAAAGCCTATTTTGCGAAGGAGGGTTTAGCGAATTCGCATAACTGGCACGAGTGGACAGAAGAACCCCCTCCCCGTCAGCACAGAGGTACGAGGGTACCGACAACGATGCAGTGTTAATATCTGCTGTGGTATTATCGGTTGACATCTCTTAGGAGCACATGTAGTAGCAGAAAGGCTGTCCGGAGAGCGATATTTGCGTTTCCTGGATGCTTCGTTACCGGTATTGTTGGAAGGCAGTAGTTTGGCCTCTCACATGAACCCGTGGTACATGAATGATGGAGCCACCGCTCACATGAGCGGCATGGTGCGATGCCTCCTGGACAACTCCTTTCCTTCCGATTGGATTGGTCGTGAAGGCCCTGTAGCATGGCAAAGTAGATCGCCAGACCTTCATCCACAGGATTTCATTTTATGGGGCCATCAGAAAGCTATGATTTATGAAGGAGTGGTTGTAGACATCAACAATCTTCGACGCAGAATACAACATGTGAAGCATCCCCTTTGAACAATTATACATGACTGTGCTTAAACTGACACACAATATTTTTTGCGCAACTTCCAATAATCACTACAAAAGAATGGCCCTGACTAACATTAACCTATACCTTTCACAAATCACTTATCTCACAAAAATCTTCGTTACTCGAACTACTGCAATACAGTGAGCGCCACTACTGCCAGCTAAATAAAAGATTCAAACTACGGAAGGCACTAACTACTGATAGGCATAGTTAGCAAATGAAAGATTTTAATAGAGAACAAACAATGTATTTACCTTAATAGTGTTGAAAAATCATAATATACATAGCAGTTCATGACATCCAGTCTTACAAATTTCAAAACTCCGCCATTTCTCTCCCCACATCCACCACTGCTGGCGGCTCACCTCCAACTGCGCAACGCAACGCGCTTTTAACAGCCAACTGCCCAACACTACAATGGCAGACAACAATGCAAACTAGCCACAGACTGCACACAGCACAGCCAGTGATTTTCATACAGAGCGCTACGTAACGTTGCCAATAAGAAAACATAAACAGCCTACTTACATGGCCCCCATGCACCCCACAAAAAATTTTACAAATTTTTTTGGGCAGTGACAAATAATGATTTGATAAAATTTTTCATAATTACAATAACAAAGATATCAAACGCACACACTTATTGATACAATGTTGGTCATAAGCTAAAATTTTCTCACAGTCCATAAAGACAGTCCTGATCATTCATCACAGTAAAAATGCAGAGTTTTTCTCAAAGTCTGAGCAGTAAAAGAAAATGCACACGGAAGTAGTGGATTTCCATGCAGTCTTGAAGAAGTAGTGTTGTCCTTCCAACGGAAAGACAGTGCTGACTCTCGACATGCAGACAGGTAATGGGCCACAACAGAGCAAACCCACAGCAGAGTCATTCGACGTTTTGAAGAATATTGGTAGGTAGGTCATCACAGAGTAGACCCACTGTAGTCCTGGTAGAGATTACGGTATTGGTGGGCCACCAGAGGTGCAGACCCACTGCAGTCCTTGTAGAAATAATGGTATTGGTGGGTCATCAAAGATGCAGACCCACTGTAGTCCTTGTAGAGACGGCCAGCAGCCATCTGTTGCGACTGTGTCCGCAGCTCGTGGTCGTGCGGTAGTGTTCTCGCTTCCCACGCCCGGGTTCCCGTGTTCGATTCCCTGCGGGGTCAGGGATTTTCTCTGCCTCGTGATGACTCGGTGTTGTGTGCTGTCCTTATGTTAGTTAGGTTTAAGTAGTTCTAAGTTCTAGGGGACTGATGACCATAGATGTTAAGTCCCATAGTGCTCAGAGCCATTTGAACCATTTGTTGCGACTGTGCAGGTGCACAATCACCATCAAAGAGTCTTGCGGAGAATATAGCAAGTCCATAAACCACCACTTGTGCACTCACAAAGTTTTTTTTCTAATTGTCCTTAGAACCAGCAATGCTGTTAACCAGTCCCTTGCTGAATTATTAACACTCATCCAAACACTAACAGTCCCAACTGCTCACATACTGTGCATATATTATGCCCAACAGAAACATGTGCAGTGAAATGATACTTAATTTGAAGAACTGGTGTCTATACAATAATAAATTTACAACATAAGAATAAAATTACAAAGGTACAAAATACATCATTGAAGAATGTAACAATACAGATAACATTTGTAGTAGTAGGGGCTTTACAAAAGAATAGAAGTAAACATATACATCAGTGTTACAGGAATTATGACATAAGTAAATACATAAAAGATCAGAATAACTTTTGAAACATAATCTTCACACAAGAGCATTAAAACGAAACAGAACAAATAATGTCTAAACATCTTTACAAAGAAAATAACATATTATCAGAAAAATTCTACAACATAACTCTCATCAGATAAACACATAAAGACAGGAAGAACACAAATACCCAAGGGTACACAAACACATAGTGGGATAACACAAGGAAAGGACAGGGTTTGTTTTACTGCAGTATTTTGCAAACAAATCTTTCTTTACTTCTTGGCATTCTCCATTGGTTTTTCATTATTTCCAAAAAGTCCTGTCTATACCTGCTTTCTGTACTTTTTACGTATAACTCCTCAATGCATTTCTTCCAATGCATCGCAACTCATTCTCTTATATAGTCTACCCTCTCTTAAGCTAACTTAAATCTACTGAGCTCAGATGCTAAACTAAAGGACGAGGCAATGCAGCAGCACAAAACAATTAATACAAACAGCAATAAAAAAAAATGCAAACTGCCAAAGCAAGCAGCATAAATTAGCAAAGCAAATGGAATATTACAAGTAATATAAGGCAATGTGCAGCAAACAAAAAAAATAAATCCGTAGTAAAACTGGCTTAACAGAGTAATACAAAGTCAAATTCAGTAACATTATGCCTGGCAAACAGCAGCAGCAAATGCAATAACTTATATCTAAACTTGACAAAGCTCAAGCAGAAAAAATATTACACTAAAGACAACAATGCAGACAAGGGAAATGTATATTCACATCTTAATCTCTATGTAATTAAAGTGGTGCACCACAACTTATTCTACGAGAAATATTACCAAGTAGTTGAAAAGAAAATTATGTATGCAAATCCTGTGAAGGGAAATGATTATTTGTGCTCTTTTTTCTAAGAAAGTACATCATAAACGTATTCTTTACTGGGTCTGTAGACAGAAAATAATGATATTAGTACATCTATTAAATTTTATTTTAACCAATGCTGCAGTGCAGCTAGAAACTTGATATTAAACAAAATGAGCAAATATATATATAAAGCAACATATGAAACGTCATTCACTAGGCAAATGGCATCTCCAAAGGCAAAAAAATTCTCTCAACTAGAAAGACAATAGATCTAAAATGTTTCTCATCATTTCATTAGGTATTTTAGTAAATATCATAAATTAAGAGCTCCACAGTGTAATCATATGTTTTCAAGTTTGAGCGTGTCGTATTTGCGATGCTTTCTACACAGGAATGTCAATAGCGAGGATAATGGCCCTTTCTTTTTCCACCTGTGCCTCTGAAAGGCACATACTAATGGCTACTAATGGCTTTTTTCCAGGCGACTGTCGCGCAGCTGGGTGCCCACGACGCATTACGTGCCGGTGGTCACTTAACTTTCTTATAGAAATATTTACGACACCAGTTTGCACTACAGTGACAGTCTTATATAAAAAATTTCACAGGTCGAGAATTTGCGTTGCAAATGTGTAGAAACAAAATCCTATGAATATAACAGTGTTCAAAAAGTTTTCGTTGGCATTGTGATACATTCACGCATTTACACACATTTCATAACTCTTAAAGTAAGATTCTTGGTTTCCAAGTTCCTTTTCCACAAATCAGAGTCCCTAACCACTACTCATTATTCATATACGTATTCGTCAACACTTCTTCAATATTTCATCATAATAAATACGTAGCATAATCAAATTCGTCGTATACGGTAGCATCATCTTATTGATCATAAACATACCTCAACAGCACAATACACATCGTCGTCATAAAAATAACATCATAACACCTCAGTCAAATCCATAGCTTTCTGCATTAATTTCAAAACCTAAAACAATTCTCTGCCCATTTAAATAGTGTCATCCACTTCAAAAGTACTTTAAAAATCATGATCCCATACCGAATACATCATTCAAAGCTCTCGTAGTATCACAGTGGTTCTGAAAAATGTATTTCATAAATGAGATGTTGTCCAACTGTGTAATTGCGTAAACATGTGTCACTGACATAGTAAAAAAAAATGTTTGTCTCTCTCAGTTAAATGATCAGATAGCTGTGTAATTCTGTGTTAGAGAAATATGGTACCGTTGTGTAAAGTTGTATAAGCAAATACCATATTAGCTAGGGCTCTGTGTGCTTGCCAAACACATGGTACACAAAGTAGGCGTGTACCCCCTGAGGATTAATGTAATTATACCCTCAGGTGTTACAGATTATTGTAATGGAATGAAATGTATCATGGAAAAACTTTGTATCATTGTACTTCAAATATCTTTAAAATTAAATGTTTTAAGTACAAAATTAATCACTCAAATACGTGTACTGTAGCGCTAAACTGTGCATCTTGTTGTAAGATAATCTCTGTGGAAGTGTCGTAGTTATCGTCCTCCGAAAGTTAAGTTCTGGAGAAGTCAATGTACTTACCTCATGATAAACAAAAGTGAAATGCTTTGCGTATAGATATCTTAGTTATTACGCTTATTGCCGTGATGAAGAAAGTACTGTGCTGTAATGTATTGCTGTGCTACGGAAAAGGCTGTCTCCTTGTAGCTATACCACAAAAGTAACTACTAAAACATATTTTAATTTCCAGAAGAATTCAGAAAAACTGTGCAGATATAGAACAGATACACCGCAAAAGCAACATTGTAAATTGTCACTCATTAGTAGCTTCATGATAAAATCGTGTAGCTGTCACATAAACTAACCACTGTGTCATCTGGTATCTCACAGAAAGTACTTTAAATCCGGAATGTATTTTCAAGTAAACCAAAATGTTGCATTAAAATCTCATTAGCAGTACTGGTAAATGTTCTAAGTATGTCAGCCTTATAGTCGTTGCGTAATTGTGCAACTAACAAGCAAGAATGTACACACACAATAACACTGTGTCGTCTGTTCACTATAACAATGCACTCGTAAATAATGTCTAAATATGTTCCCTAGGTTCTAGACTGGATAGTGAACTTCAAAAAATTGTTGCATGTTAACAGTTTCTCAGTGTGACAAATTGTGCTAGTAGCGTGAAGTGAAAAGTTTTATGGCAGAGACTAAGTTAAAAAACAGATTATCTTTCAATAAACGGTTTTACATGTGAAATGTGGTGTAAACCTTTACTCTTCCTAGTACGCAGAGTATCAACTTCAACGCAGTTATCATGTGGTATATGGTACGTTGCTAAAGAATGCTCAAATTTTTCTCAAGGTTAGCGTCTATGTTATTTTTGTCTGAGCCAGCCGGCGCACGTGGCTGCCTGCGGTGCGAGTCATTGTCTGCTATCTCTTTGTTGGCGTGCGTCGTTATTGGGATTAGGAGACCTAACTTCTACAAATTCGCCTTGCCGAGAGTGCCCTGCTCTGTTTGAATCTCGCCAGTTCTGATGCAATTCAAGTCTGTGGTTACGATTATATCGTCTGTCGTCATGTCGGTAGTTCTTGTAGTTTCTTTCTTGTCGGTTAAGTACTGGAGAATTTCTCCCTGAATTATCACTGCACCGTGGACCGTTGCATCTGAAGTTATTCTGTCTCCCGTGATAATAATAGTTATGGTTGCCATATTGTCTGTTTCTATGATTGACACTGTTATAATCATTACTATGGAAATGCGATCTTTCTCTGTGATTGTTATTACTCTGCCAGTGGTTGTCGTGTGGGTGGTGTCTGTTTTGGTCACGATTTACGTTGTAAGAATAGCCTTGTCGTGTCAAGTTATTATTTCTTTCATCGCAGAGTTGTGATGGATGTGACCTGTAATTTTTGTGCTCCCGTTTTCGCGTTCCGCGACTGTCAGTGTCAATTTCCAACTCTTGTAGCAGTCCCTGAAAAGCATCAATGTCGTCTTTGCAACGTCCTGCCGAAATAATATTTCGCAAATGTTCAGGTAATTTGATTAAGCAGATGCGGATGAGTTCTGAGGGGCTGTATGGGTTTGACAGGTACTGATTCTTGTGCAACATGTCTTCAAAATATTTCACAAGACTGGAGATTTCAGATTGTTCGAAATGTTTCATCATTATGATGCTACGTTTTACTCGGTCTTGTGTAGCTTGAGACCAATATGCTGAGAGAAAGGCATAATAAAATTCTCCTTCACTGTGGCAATCGTGAATGATCGATCGCATTCTTACAGCTGGTTCATTCTCTAAATAGCCACACATAAATTCTAATCTGTGCTCCAATGACCAGTTGGGAGGAAAACAATGAGAGAATTCATGAAGCCATGCTTGTGGATGAATGTCGTTGTCAGAATTCTTAAATGTTTTGAATTTACGTGTAGTAATGAACAGCTTATAGTCAAAATCATCGTGTCGGTGAGTCGCACATCGCTCATTGTTACTTCGTTTCGGCGGTTCCATCTCAAAATCCAATGCTTCTTGTCAATTTCTTTCATAATTTCCAAAGTGTCCTGTGTTATTATTTTGTGGTTGTTCCGTATTTCTATGTCACTCTTCCCGTACTGGAGCGCGAGTGTCCTCTGAAATATGTAATTCTTGTATTACTTGTGCCAACTGAACTTGTACTTCCCGGATTTCTCTTTTGTACTGTGTATTGATTTGATTTTAATTTTGTTTGAATTTTATAATTTGATCATACCCTTCAGTGTCCGTGAAGGCTACAGGTCTTGTGTCATTCAGATCATCATCTACCTTTGTAGATAAGTTAGTGAACTGATCTGAAAGTTCGGCCACTTTATCCGTTAGTGAAATTATTTCCTCTGTGTGTTTTTCTGAACCAAGTTTCAGAGTGTCCATTTGTGTTGAAATCGTATCTACTGTGTCCTTTAAGTTTTCCTGAGTTTTTGCAAGTTGCGTAACCGAATCGGTAGATGTAACTAAGTCAAATTTAACTTGCAAGGTGTCGTGATTTTCATGAACAATAGTCTGCAGTTCTTTTATGGCTGCTTCGTGATTCTGTAATGCATTTTCATGACGCGAAAAAATAGGTTGGAAATGCTCAGAAAATTGTGTTTTTACGTCATTACAGACTTTTTGACATTTCGATTCAATGTTATGTAACTCAGTAGTTAAATCTTCACGTGTTTGTTCAAGTGTGGTGTCTAACTTCCGAAGATTTTGTTCCATGGTGTCTAACTGTTGCTATGTTTGTCTCTGGTGTTGTTCCATTGTGTCTAACTTTTGAAGATTTTGTTCCATTGTGTCTAACTGTTGCTGCGTTTGTCTCTGGTGTTGTTCCATTGTGTCTAACTTTTGAAGATTTTGTCCCATTTGTTTCTGATTTTGTTCAAGCGTTGTGTCTAACTTTTGTAGCCTTTGTCCCATTTGTTGCATTAACGGTAATAACAGTGCACTGGTGTCTGAAGCATGTTCCTCAGTGCTATTCGGCAGTGCATTTGAACCGGAAATATTCGGATTTTGAAAAGCAGAAAATGTGTTTTGATTTATTTGAGAAAACGGTGAGGACGCAAAGCCTGAATCTACAGTATTTGCAAGATTGTGTCCTGTCATTTCGGAATCCTGAGGCGAGCTGTTGCCGACCGATCGATCGATAATGCTTTCCTGTTCACTAATTGTTTCACTGCCTACACCATTATTTGCAGCCAACTCCATTTCCCTATGCACAATTACCAAATTACTACTTTGAACATTAGTTAATTCATTACATGGTGGCGCTAACGCACTGCTTTCGTATTCACTGTCATTTCTCAGTTTACTTTGGAGCCTAGTATTACGTTTTTCACACGCCATTATTGTCACAATATTTCATACGGCAACACATAAAAACACAATTTGAAGAGCAAAAATAAGAGAACACATTAACATAGCACTGAAAATAATATCTAGCTAATTGAAAGCGCAGCTGCGAAATACCTGGTGCAAATTTACATGCGTGCCACACCTGTGTTAATGTACAACAATGAAAGACTGCAACTACAAAGGAGATTCTCTCTACAATTACGCGCTAGCAATAAACAAAATCTACACTAATTACACAAACTACAAGAAAAAACAGACGATTCCAGTGAGGTATCCTCGGCTAAGGGTCGACATATGGAACGCCCCCTCAGAAAAATTATATAAGACTGTGCATAAACTGACACACAATATTTTTTGCGAAACTCAATCTGTCTTTCGATAAACCCCTACAAAAGAATGGCCCTGACTAACATTAACCTATACGTTTCACAAATCACTTACCTCACAAAAATCGAACTACTGCAATACAGCGAGCGCCACTACTGCCAGCTAAATAAAAGATTCAAACTACGGAAGGCACTAACTACTGATAGGCATAGTTAGCAAATGAAAGATTTTAATAGAGAATAAACAATGTATTTACCTTAATAGTGTTGAAAAATCATAATATACGTAGCAGTTCATGACATCCAGTCTTACAAATTTCAGAACTCCGCCATTTCTCTCCCCACATCCACCACTGCTGGCGGCTCACCTCCAACTGCGCAACGCTACGCGATGTTAACAGCCAACTGCCCAACACTACAATGGCAGACAACAATGCAAACTAGCCACAGACTGCACACAGCACAGCCAGTGATTTTCATACAGAGCGCTACGTAACGTTGCCAATAAGAAAACATAAACAGCCTACTTACACATGCCTTTGACATTACGCGAAGAGTTTCAGGCATGATGGATCGTATTCAGCAATCCTTTCTGTGAAGAATCGAGCTTTGCCACACACACCATGGCCGTCATTTGATCAATACTTTTGAAACACCACTGCAGCTTCTTGTCAAGTGTTTCTGCGTTAGTTTGGATTTGCACAGTTGCACTGTATTCATTTGGATTAATATTATTTTCTGATTGTTTGCATTAGTTCCTTAAAACTAAATCCAGGGCACAAAAACCAAACAATAAAATATTCGTACACACTAATACAGTCACTCCCCAATTATTATCTTAATGCCAACTAGTTACGACGCGTAATACCGGCTGGCGAAAACGGAACGAGATAGATGTGGACGTTGTCACTGCTTACATGTCACGCAGACCGTCGTTTGACGCCGCATGCTTCGCCCTCCAGTCGGCGACATCGACATATATCGGCCACGAGCAGTAAAACACACACAGATATGTATGAATGTGTGTGTGTGAGTGTGTGTGTGTGTGTGTGTGTGTGTGTGTGTGTGTGTGTGTGCGTGTGTGTGTGTATATATGGCCGATGACTAAAGGAATTTGTATATAACCATAAAATAAATTAAATTAGCTGGTGGTTCATGACCAATTTAAACTAATTATATGACATCTAGATGACGGGCAGAAAAATTGGATCGTAATTATCACTTGCATTGTATGGACGGTAACTTTGTTCTGTACGTACTTATCAGCAATCGCAATCGTCAGACGTATGCACTTTGAAAACAGAAAAATGGAAGGGACTTTCAGCTATTGACTCGCGCATCACTTAAACACAATTCAGCAATGATAAACTGTTACCAATTTTGTCCAGTATATAGTGCACAACTCAGCCCAATCTACACACAGGGTGTTTGGAAATTCCTGTTACAAATTTCTAGGACTTGTGGAAGGGAGTGAGTAGATAATATTTTGCATTGGTACCCACGTCCGGGGACCTATTGTTTCCATTCTACAACCGTCTGAAATCATGTTGGTAACGCGACCACTTTTGCAAGTAATTGAATAGGCGTGACCCAGTACATCGCTTTCTTTACAATTTCACTAATTTATAGCGCAAAAAAAAACAGCTCGTGTATTTGTTGACGGTTTCTCTTCACTGTGATGCAGTACTGTTTCTTCCAGTGCGAGTGTGCGGCGTCTCCTTCGAACATCACAGTCACGCCTGCTGACGGTGAAGGTATCCTTCCTCGTCTCCCTCGAAGTCGTTGCGTAATTGTGGCGAAAAATGTGTGCGATAGAGCTGGACGTTGTGGAGAACTGTCTTGATAAAGGCAACGAAGAGCTCTTCCATTACCGTGAGCTTTGCCATTCAGAAGGATCGCATCGTTCTATTATGCAAACGCATACTCTGTCATTTTGCTCTGACACTCACAGACGCTTGAATGAGACTAGAGACAGGTCAGACGTAGGACAGACGCCAAATGCCATCAGCAGATCCGACATAATCACCCCCGCCTTCCACCATCACTGATCTGTTGCATACCTACCTAGCTAACATGTTTTCAAACACCTGTAACACGGAAACGGTACGTTTCCGGACTTGGGATCCTATTCAAAATATTATATACCCGCTTCCCTCTACAAGTCCTAGAAGTCTGTAACGGTAATTTGTTAACACACTGTAGGTGAATTTACCCAATGTCGGATTCTACGCTAAATGTTATTTCAAGATTGGCAGAACATATGTTTGACTGTCATGAGACACTACTCCCTTTATTAGACAGACACAAAGTTGGCTGATACTGCTTAGCGATGAGAAACTGAGGACCCCAACGCTGACTGCCACTGTCAGGAAAAGCTCAGTGCACAAGCCAATGGAGTCCAACATATTTACTGTGAGGGTTTCCCTATCTGCTGAATTAGAGTGTCTCTACACCATATGTCCACTTTGTCCTGGAGATGTGGTATCTATGTTTCTGCACAGCCGACTAATGTCGGCGACCATTGTGGCCAAGCGGTTAAAGGCGCTACAGTCTGGAACCGCGCGACCGCTACGGTCGCAGGTTCGAATCCTGCCTCGGGCATTGATGTGTGTGATGTCCTTAGGTTAGTTAGGTTTAAGTAGTTCTAAGTTCTAGGGGACTGATGACCACAGATGTTAAGTCCCATAGTGCTCAGAGCCATTTGAACCATTTTTTAGTTACAAATACATCTGAGACGTTTAAATCCTTCTGAAACTATCCAAGTCGACTGTTGGTCATCTGATTATGAAGTGTAAGGAACAGTCACAGATGACCCGTGATCAATGTTGCTTCTTGGATACTCCTCCACATCGCTGCTAGACGCTCTGTTACTCCATTAGGGGTCTGATACTGCCAATGTCGGTCGCTTTGTACTCTTGCCAAGATCCTTCTTCCGTTCGGATCGGGTTTCACATGATGTGCTTCATTGTCTTTCTGGAACATTTCGTCCCCAAGTGATGTTGTTAATTTTCCGGCAATTGGCCAAGATTCGGGGCTGCATTACTCCTGTCGTGCGCTAGACGTCGTTAAAGTGTTGACAAGTATTACGTTGTCACTAAATTCAGAATTTATGAAATTAAATTGGCTGGAAATAAGTAGTTCAGTACATCTAACAGGGTTGTGCAATCATTAAGGAAAATTGGGGAAAGTTCTGTTCCATTAAAGGTATCTTAGATCGATATCGAGTTTAAGCCATAACTCAGTTTGTTTTGTAAATTTGAACAATTACTCTTTCTTTCGTCTAAAGTTTTTCGATCATATACGTTTTGCAGAAAGGAGAAAGCTGCGTGGTTTTCATTAAAAAGTTCAAAATGTTTTGAGATTTTGTTTTAACGATTTCTAGCTAGTAATACTAAAAAATTATTTTCGAATGTGTATTTACACCACCAGCATTTCATAAAGAATGTAAAACGTTCCCTTCCTTTCCCGCGGTCAGAATCCATGGAATCTTAGCAGTATGAGGCGCAGGAGACAAATTGCGTGACGCACTGCTATGCTAATTTTATCAAAAGTCATTATTGACAGAGCTGAATTAATGCTCTACATTGGTGTAAATATGGTAATAAACTAAATAAGGTTCGCTAGCTGCGTTTCCTACAGCCATCCGCGCTTAAAATTGTTGCTGCTTCATCACGAATAATGTACCCAGTGGCAGTTCATCTATTTTGAAAAGTCTCTCATATCGGACCACCGGACTGGAAAACAATCAGCTTCTCCCGTTGAAAATCTCATCCATAAAGAAAATAAAAAATACACACACACGAAACAGCACTTTTGATATTTGCAATGGAACGCTGTCACGATCACCTCTTTCGTTAAGCCGTATCTCCAATATGTCAATGGCTCCAAGCTATGCTACTCGCACCCTTTCTATACAGCCTGTGTGTGCCCAGTAAACTGCTCCACTCGCCTTTAAAGCCGGCAGAGGACTAAGCTGGTTTCCATGCGCGCTCGCGGGATCCCTTTTGCGAACTCTTCCGAAACTGCCTGCTCATGAAAAACGGATTTGTTGATCACTGAGGATCGCTGACCACATACTTCGCAAATACACTCCGCAATACAGCTGTACCCCACAGGACGCAAAACGTGCCTCTTGCACTCCAAAGTGGCTACCAATCTACTTCTGATTTTATGAGCTACTAAAGTACCCCATGATATTACACATTTAACCCTTTCAGCCTGTTGGAATCAGAAACAAAAGGTATTGGCCATTTACTTCTACTGATAGTAGAATGTAACACTGGAATTTGCTTAATTTTTTAGCTCTTCCAGGAGCTCCTCGACAGAATAGAAGGAGTGAGCCATGAGGAAACTCTTCAGTTTAGACTTAAAAGCGTTTGGGCTACTGCTAAGATTTTTGAGTTCTTGTGTTAGCTTATTGAAAATGGATGCAGCAGAATACTGCACTCCTTTCTGCACAAGAGTCGAGGGAGTGCATTCCACAAGCAGATTTGATTTCTGCCTAGTATTAACTGAGTGAAAGCTGCTAACTCTTGGGAATAAGCTAATATTGCTAACAGCAAACGACATTAAAGAAAATATATACTGTGAGGGAAATGTCAGAATTCCCAGACTATTGAATAGGGGTCGACAAGGGGTTCTCGAACTTACACCACACATAGCTCGAACAGCCCGTTTTTGAGCAAAAAATACCCTTTTTGAATCAGAAGAATTACCACAAAAAATAATACCATATGACATAAGCGTATGAAAATATGCGAAGTAGACTACTTTTCGTGTTGAAATGTCACTTATTTCAGATACTGTTCTAATGGTAAATAAAGCGGCATTTAGTTTCTGAACAAGATCCTGAACATGGGCTTTCCACAACAGCTTACTATCTATCCGTACGCCTAGGAAGTTGAACTGTTCCGTCTCGCTTATAACATGCCCATTCTGTCTGATTGAAATATCAGTTCTTGTTGAATTGTGAGTTAGAAACTGTAAAAACTGAGTCTTACTGTGATTTAGCATCAAATTATTTTCCACAAGCCACCAACTTATTTCATGAACTACATTATTTGATAATGTTTCAATATTACACACAAGATCCTTCACTACCAAGCTGGTGTCATCAGCAAACAGAAATATTTTTGAATTGCCTGTAATACTAGAAGGCATATCATTTATATAAATAAGAAACAGCAGTGGCCCCAGCACCGATCCTTGGGGAACGCCCCATTTAACAGTGCCCCATTGGGACTGAACATCATTACTACTCTCAATATTGCGGAGAATTACCTTCTGCTTTCTGTTCTTAAAGTAAGAGGCGAACCAATTGTAAGCTACTCCCCTTACTCCATAATGTTCCAACTTCTGCAGTAATATTTTGTGGTCAACACAGTCAAAAGCCTTCGTTAAATCAAAGAAAACACCTAACGTTCGCAACCTTTTATTTAATCCGTCCAAAACCTCACAGAGAAAAGAGACTATAGCATTTTCAGTTGTTAACCCATTTCTAAAACCAAACTATACATTTGACAGCAAATTATGCGAATTTAAATGCTGCAGTAACCATGTATATACAACCCTCTCAATAACTTTGGCAAACAACGATGGCATAGAAATAGGTCTATAATTATCAACATTATCCCTGTCTCCCTTTTTATAAAGTGGCTTCACTACCGAGTACTTTAATCAGTCAGGAAACCGACCTCTCCTAAAGGAAAAGTTACAGATACGGCTAAGTACTGGTCTAACATACATGGAACAATACTTCAGTATTCTGCTAGATACCCCGTCATATCCATGAGAGTTCTTGGTCTTTAGTGATTTAATTATTAACTCAATCTCCCTCTTGTCAGTATCATGGAGGAGCATTTCAGGTAACTGTCTCGGAACACTTTTTTCTAAGAGCGCTGTATGATTCCCTGTTGGGACTAGGTTTCTATTTAGTTCACCTGCTATATTCAGAAAGTGATTATTAAATACTGTACGTATATGCGACTTATCAGTAACACGGACATTCCCACTACGCACTGATTCTATATCCTCGACCTGTCTCTGCAGACCAGCAACTTCCTTTACGACTGACCATATGGTTTTAATTTTATCCTCAGACTTAGCTATTCTATCTGCATATCACATAGTTTTTGCCTTCCTAATAACTTTTTTAAGCACCTTACAATACTGTTTGTAATGGGCTACTGCATTTAGATTGTGACTGTTTCTAACGTTTTGATATAATTGCCACTTTATTCTACAAGATATTCTTATACCTTTAGTCAGCCACCCAGGGTGCCTGTTTGTGCTAGTACCCTGTTTTGAACGTTCTAACGGAAAGCAACTTTCAAAGAGAACGAGAAAAGTCTTGAGAAAAGCATTATATTTATCATCTACGGAATCAGCGCTATAAACATCTTGCCACTCTTGTTCCTTGATAAGGTTTACAAAAGTCTCTACAGCAACTGGATCAGCTTTCCTAAAAAGTTGGTAACTATATTTAACCTGTGCTGCAGCACAAAAATCTTTTAGACTTAAAATTTGTACATCATGATCTGAAAGGCCATTCACCATTTTGCTAACAGAATGCCCTTCTATCAATGAGGAATGAACAAAAATGTTGTCTATGGTTGTTCTACTGTTCCCTTGCACTCTCGTTGGAAAGAATACGGTTTGCATAAGATTATATGAATTAAGGAGGTCTACCAGCATCATTTTCCTTGCACAATCACTTATACAATTTATATTGAAGTCACCACATATAACTAACTTTTTGTATTTCCTATAAAGTGAACCAAGAACCTCCTCTAGCTTTAGCAAAAATGTTGTGAAGTCGGAGTCTGGCGATCTATAAATAACAAAAGTAAGAAGTTTAGCTCCACTAAATTTAACGACACCTGCACAACATTCAAACACCTTTTCAGTGCAGTACTTTGATACATCAATTGACTCAAATGGGATACCGTTCTTCACATACATGGCTACTCCCCCACACCGCAAAGAGCTCCTAGAAAAACTGCCAGCCAACCTGTATCCTGGTAAAGGAAGCCTCTGAATTATCTCCTTATTTAAGAAGTGTTCAGATATACCAATAATTTCAGAGTCAACATCCATAAGTAGTTCACTAACTTTATCTCTAATGCCTTATATGTTTTGATGAAATATACTAATTCACTATCCCTATGTAATTACACTCTGTAAATCACGTAAGTGCCTCCACTTTTCGGTGGGAAGTGTGTTCCAGCGCTTCCCATGAGAGGATTCTTTGTGTGGAGATCAGCTTGCGACCATTGTTTCTGGGATCACACATTCATTTGCACTAAAAGAACGTCTCTTCACCTTGGGCCGGCCGTGGTAGCCGAGCGGTTCTAGGCGCTACAGTCTGGAGCCGCGCGACCGCTACGGTCGCAGGTTCGAATCCTGCCTCGGGCATGGATGTGTGTGATGTCCTTAGGTTAGTTAGGTTTAAGTAGTTCTAAGTTCTAGGGGACTGATGATCTTAGAAGTTAAGTCCCATAGTGCTCAGAGTCATTTGAACCATTTCTTCACCTTGTTCCACCCTCAACGCCCTTCCGTCGGATACGCTGATCTGAAATTTATCGACCCAAAAGAGTGCAGCCTCCCACCTGCACTGTCCATGCTGTGGGATTCTGCAGCCTCCAGACCTGTAAACCGCCGCCTCTTCGCTCTGCTCTCTGTCAGGGCAGTAAATGTCCATCTCTGCAGAACACAACAACTCTCTTCCCAGCCATTGTTCAGCCGTTAGCCGCTTGTGAGGAATGCATAGCCCATGTCACCCTTTCTCTCAGTGCTCAGTTCTAGTTTCTCCCAGACATGCAGCACTACAGAAGTGATAAGTGGTGCTAGTTAGTAACACCAAATAATATTATTAATAATCCGATTATGCATCATAAACAATGATCTAATGTAAATAAAAACCCAAAAGGATTCACAGGGTATTAAGTAATGGTAGCAAGATTTTGGCACCATATTATTCTGTGAATCTTGCCACCTTGCAAGTTCGATAATGTTACGTGTGGCAGAAAGTCCTCAACCCAGTCACAAATATTTACAAGTCTGCCACTGACATGAAACGGACTTGGCGTCCATTTTTATATCTCTAATGAAGTAATATAGCAGAAATTAATAACTAGCTTACTGATGGATCATGCGTTTTGCCTTTGGCGTCCCCTTGGCGTGGCGCCTGGGCGCGATTCATCCCTTACACACTGGGGTAAGTTCGCCGCCACTACCAACGCTCGTCTCTTTCCAGTAGGGCGTGCTCTGCTCTGCAGGGCAGGCAGACACGCCTCGTCTCGGCCTTGTTCGGCTGCGCCGGCCGCAATAGATGTAGCACAATTGGTCGCTAAAGGACGCCGGGACAGCCCATACTGTCGACCAACTGCAGCAGCCACTAGGACTCCGGCCTGACGTCACTGCACGGCAGGCATTACAGCGCACAGCGGTGCAGCTCAGGCTTTCGCCCTTGATTAAAGCGACACTTACTGAAACGGAAATCCCCTTCTCTCTCTTACCTCTGCACGGACGATATTACGCTGAATGAGGACACTACACATAACCACCAGCCAGTCTCCGTAACTCGGCGTAGTGTCATTGTCTAATAACACAAAAGTATGCAAAACTTCAGGACGAAAGTAACTTTCGCACGATTCGTCACTTTTATCTAACATGGTTCTATGAAACTTGGGCCATACATAGAAACAACTGCTACACTGTAGTGCAGAAAGTAATTCAAAGAGATACACAATGAGACAAACAGGAATTACACTTTTATTCAAATACAGTAGTTACACTAAAGTCATCTCGGTTCAATATTGCCCCATGGACATTACAAAAGGCAGGATATGGCTCTTCATAGGATGTGTGATCGCCACGGACGGCAATGCACGCTCAGTACCATACTTTCACGTAGGCCACATCATTGGTGACGAGTTTTTGTAGCAGGGCGTTCCATTCCTACAGCAGCGCGGATGATGTGTAAAAGTGAATTCAGGCACCCCTGAAAAGACGCAGATGAGGAAGGAGTGCACAATAACGTTGACCGCTGAGTTAACCGTGTTCAAAGATGCCCGTGCAACGTTATGCCTCCGCATACCGTAGCACTTGGACTGCCAAAACGATCACGTTCGACGATGTTCCTGGTTACATTACGTGTGCCCCCCTCTCGCCATTTGAGGGTACATACAGCAAAGTCGAACGTGGTTGTTTTCTTGGTCGGGTGTTATGGTTTGGGGGAGAGCGTAATGTACGAGGGCAGTTCAATAAGTAATGCAACACATTTTTTTTCTCGGCCAATTTTGGTTGAAAAAACCGGAAATTTCTTGTGGAATATTTTCAAACATTCCCGCTTCGTCTCGTATAGTTTCATTTACCTCCGACAGGTGGCAGCGCTGTACGGAGCTGTTAAAATGGCGTCTGTAACGGATGTGCGTTGCAAACAACGGGCAGTGATCGAGTTTCTTTTGGCGGAAAACCAGGGCATCTCAGATATTCATAGGCGCTTGCAGAATGTCTACGGTGATCTGGCAGCGGACAAAAGCACGGTGAGTCGTTGGACAAAGCGTGTGTCATCATCGCCGCAAGGTCAAGCAAGACTGTCTGATCTCCCGCGTGCGGGCCGGCCGTGCACAGCTGTGACTCCTGCAATGGCGGAGCGTGCGAACACACTCGTTCGAGATGATCGACGGATCACCATCAAACAACTCAGTGCTCAACTTTACATCTCTGTTGGTAGTGCTGTCACAATTGTTCACCAGTTGGGATATTCAAAGGTTTGTTCCCGCTGGGTCCCTCGTTGTCTAACCGAAAACCATAAAGAGCAAAGGAGAACCATCTGTGCGGAATTGCTTGCTCGTCATGTGGCTGAGGGTGACAATTTCTTGTCAAAGATTGTTACAGGCGATGAAACATGGGTTCATCACTTCGAACCTGAAACAAAACGGCAATCAATGGAGTGGCGCCACACCCACTCCCCTACCAAGAAAAAGTTTAAAGCCATACCCTCAGCTGGTAAAGTCACGGTTACAGTCTTCTGGGACGCTGAAGGGGTTATTCTGTTCGATGTCCTTCCCCATGGTCAAACGATCAACTCTGAAGTGTATTGTGCTACTCTTCAGAAATTGAAGAAACGACTTCAGCGTGTTCGTAGGCACAAAAACCTGAACGAACTTCTCCGTCTTCATGACAACGCAAGACCTCACACAAGTCTTCGCACCCGAGAGGAGCTCACAAAACTTCAGTGGACTGTTCTTCCTCATGCACCCTACAGCCCCGATCTCGCACCGTCGGATTTCCATATGTTTGACCCAATGAAGGACGCAATCCGTGGGAGACACTACGCGGATGATGAAGAAGTTATTGATGCAGTACGACGTTGGCTCCGACATCGACCAGTGGAATGGTACCGTGCAGGCATACAGGCCCTCATTTCAAGGTGGCGTAAGGCCGTAGCATTGAATGGAGATTACGTTGAAAAATAGTGTTGTGTAGCTAAAAGATTGGGGAATAACCTGGTGTATTTCAATGCTGAATAAAACAACCCCTGTTTTAGAAAAAAAAAGTGTTGCATTACTTATTGAACTGCCCTCGTAGTATGGACGAACTGACATCCAAATATTTGAACCCAGCACATTCGGCGGTCAACGCTACTGGGAATCTGGATTCCTTCCCCACGTGCGTCATTTTAGGGGTACGTTCGCCTCTAGTTCCATTTTTATAGATAACCATTAGCGACCGCCTTGAACAGCTCAGGTGGAGGAGCTCTTGGGAACGTGAGGACACTCACCGAATGGACTGGCCCATCCGTTCCCATAACTTAATCTCATCGAGTACGTCACGGATGCGTTGGGGAGACGTGTGGCAGCAGGTCTACATGCACCAACGACCATCCACAAGTTGTCAAACGCACTGGAGGGAGAACAGAACGCCGTGTAACAGGAAATCGTTACCAACCTTGTGGCCAGCATGGGAGCACGTTGCAGATCATGTACTGCCATCCGTGGTCATCACACACACTATTAAGAACCATGTCTCGCATTTGGTAATGTCTAGGACACCATCTTAAATCGCAGTGACATCAGTGTAAATATTATCATTGAATGAAAGTGTCATTTGTGTTCGTCTCGTTTTGTATTTCTTTCAGTTATCTTCTTGTTCGATACTGTAGCAGTTGTTTCCATGTATAGTTCATCTTTCATCGAGCTATGTTACTTGGCGGTGACACATAGTGTGAAGGTTAATTTCGTCCTTTTTTGCGCACAGTCGTAATGTCACCAGTAGGAGTAATTTAAATGGTGGATCACTTTAACGTGGATATCGGATATGTCAAAGCACTGTAGTTTCAGAAAATGCAGGGTATTTTAGGACGAATAGCAAATTTAGGAGAAATTAGTCCAGGCTAAATTGAATATAACGTTCCCCATAACACGTGTCCAGTTTTTATTCGCTACAGAGGCACAGCTGGTTACAGAAACAAGATTTCATTTCGCATGTTCGTATTCAATTTCATAAGGTTCAAATAACTTACGGGAACGGGAATGGAGTTGGATGATGTTGCCGAAATACGCCAATATTTTGACGGGAGCACACTCTGCAATTTTTAAGGGAAAACTGAAGCAAGTAAGTGCTGTGAAAGGGAATTTAAAACCTCAGTTACAAAGAGAAACTGCACAAAGGTAAAACACACACACACTCACACACACACACACACACATACACACACACACACACACACACACACACTGAACGCAAGGGTTTGTTTATCGATTGTCACTTTGGTTTTGAAGTTCAACTTGTGAAGTTGTGCTAGTTCACACAATTTAATTTTTGCAACTGTGGTAACCGTCGGTCAATTATGTTGTACCGTTTAAGTACGCCGAACATACAAATGTTTTTCCGATGTGGTATTTCTCCATGGCTTTTGTAATGGGAACGCTGCTGCTCTTTATAGAGAATGCGATGGACGATTTTCTAACCGCAGTGTACCAGATTCGAACTACGCAAGACTGGTGCAGTGCCCGGCAGTCATATTTCATCTGAACGCGCAAATGAGCACAATATAGACTGATAACAAGAAATTATCAAGTTGGCAGATAGTAGTCCTTCGACAAACACATGCAACATTTCTACATAAATTTAGGTTCCACATACAAGAATATGGCATACTTTACGTAAGAAATGCTTTTATCCTTATCATTTACAGCGGATTCAGCACCTTCGAGAATGAGATTAAGGTACGTGACTGTAATTTTGTATCAGGCTAGTTGCGAATCTCTGAGAAGACCCATTAATACTGTTTAATGATCAAATCTTTGACTCGTGACAGTATCGATACCACCTTTACTCTGACGATTTGACGAGCACGCATATGCCTTTGTAGAATCACATTCTCAAGAATGTTTATACTAGTGAAACGTCCCCTTAGAAAAATTTATGAATGACTGTGCTGACCTCTTACATTATTTGATTTTCAAACAGCTGAGCAGAACTGAACGTACTCAGACATTTCGGTCTTTACTTAATCTGATCATCACTAAACTGACACACAATATTTTTAGCGCAATACAATCTGACTTTCAATAATCCCTACAAAAGAATGGCCCTAATTAACATTAACCTATACCTTTCACAAATCACTTGCCTCACAAAAATCTTCGTTACTCGTACTACTGCAATACAGCGAGTGCCAATACTGCCAGCTAAATAAAAGATTCTAACTACTGAAGGAACTAGCTACTGATAGGCATAGTTAGCAAATGAAAGATTTTGATAAAGAACAAACAATGTATTTACCTTAATAGTGTTCAAAAGTCATAATATATATAGCAGTTCATGGCATCCAGTCTTTGAAATTTACAGTCTCTGATGGACACACGTCCAGATCATCCGCTCTCAAAGCTCTGCCATTTCTCTCCCCACATACATCACTGCTGGTGGCTCACCTCCAACTGCGCAACGCTACGCGCTGTTAACAGCCAACTGCCCAGCACTACCATAACAAATTCCAACATTGCCACCCAGCCACAAACTGCACATAGCACAGCCAGTGATTTTCATACAGAGCGCTACGTGGCGTTACCAATAAGAAAACATAAACAGCCTACGTACACTAGGTGACAATTGTTGTGCTGTATGAAATAAAAACGTCATAACTTCTAGACTGTTTACATTAGGACGTTCAAACTGCACGATTGGCCGCGGTGCATGATGGCAATTAATATGGTTTCCTTTAGCGATGAGGCCCAATTTCATTTGGATTGGTTCATCAGTAAGCAAAAATGGCGAATTTTAGCTCTGAGAATCCGCATTTCGCGATCGAGAACTCTCTTCACCCTCAGCGGGTGACTGTGTGTTCTGCAATGTCCAGTAACGGAATAATCGGTGCGATATTCCTTGATGGCAGAGTGACTACCCAATGGTATGTGAAAATTTTTGAAGATGATTTCATCCTCGTTATCCAAAGTTATCCTCATTTCGACAAGACGTGGTTCATGCAATATGGAGCTCGAGCCCACAGAAGCAGGAGCGTGTCTGATGTCCTGGAGGAGCACTTTGGGGACCGCACTCTGGCTCTGGGGTACCCAGAGGCCACTGGCAGGGACCTCGATTGGGCGTCATATTCTCCGTATCTGAACACATGCGACTCCTTTTTGTGGGGATAGATTAAAGACAAGGTCTACGGCAATAATACCAGAACCACTGCTGAGCTGAAAAGGCATTCATGAGGTCACTGACAACATCAATGTTTCGATGCTTGAGCGGGTCTCGTCTGCGCCACGTCAACGCCAAGGATGGCAGGCATATCGAAAATGTCATAACCTAAATCCGAATATCTTTAGTGACGTTTAAATGTTGAATAAGGTGTGTGCACGCCGCGGTTTGTAACTAATTTAAGTTATTTCTTATGGTTCAATAATGGTCACCCTTTATGTAAACCCATTGTGTGGTACAGACGATCTCTTGCTTGGGCCTGCTGCGTTACAGCACTGCCTTACAGGGTCCCTTTACACTTCCTTGAAAACGAGCTTCCAGGACTATTGGAAGAGGTTCCTTTGCGTACAGAGATGTTACTCCAACATGACGGAGCCCCTACACAGTCGTTGACACCTGACATTCTCCGTAACATTTGTAGACAGAAATGGTCATCAAGATCGCCGAACTGTAACCTTTTAAATTGTTGCCCATGGGGATGATTTAAAGGCGAAGTCTACAAAGAAAAAATAAACACAGGAGAAGAACTGAAGATTCGGGTTATGAATAGTACCGGCCTCATAAGAGAACACCAAGACGACCTCAGAATAATTACACGTGGTTTTGTTAAGAGAAATCAAAAATTGACCTTTCATAAGACTTTACATGAGTGTTTGGGTTACATTCTGTCAAATAACACATAAGCCGTACTTTAATCGAAATAGTCTATGCTACGATCATCTTACAATATTTACTATTTCTCCTGAAACATTGCTGACACAGGAATTAACGTCAGTTTTAGTGGCTTCCTGTACTGATTACATGAATAATATAGTGCAGTACGTCTCCTTTGCCCACTGTTATACATCAAACTCATTGACAGCAACCATATTTCATCACGATTATGACGAGTTTATTTATTCTGACTGGTGGCCGTTTTATTCAAATCTAGGTACTGAGAATAGTGTGAAACACTGAGGAATGGACCGGACTGCAATCGGGAAGAGCGGGATTCAATCTTCTCTGGCTGTAAAGTTTTATGTTCTGTGGTTTCCCTAATTCACTTCAAGGAAATAAGTGAACAGTTTATTTTTTGTAACTATGCTGCACCATTTGTACTAACCCTGTCCAGTTGCTCCTTCTCTAACATCTAATATGTGAAACTCTAATCATTCCTCGTTTCCGATTACTTGAGGTAGACATTAAGGCAGTTGTACTGTCCGTTAATTTCTCTGGAGGCAGAGTCCTAGAAGCAGTTGACCATGAAGATCAGGCCCTGATCTGACGTCCAACGTGCCCTGTTTGTTGCTGACTCCGCGTAATGAGAAACAAAGTGTTCTTTCTCCAACACGACATCTTTACTGTCTTATGCAGGCATACTACAACGATATGCCGGAGCCCAAAGACACAAGCTACACGTGAGCGTGTTTCAGAATAATGCATGTAGTGAGGAGCGCTACCAATCAATCTGTGTACAACAAAGATGCAGAATTCCAGTCAATTAAATCCGCACTGCTTCCCCTTCCTAATAGATCGTGGCCTCCTTTGCCATAGCTTCAAGCAGGAGTATCTAAGGGATCTGTTTTGTATCCTCTATTTTGCCCGCCCGGTTAGCTGTGCGGTCTAACGCACGGCTTTTCGGATTGGGAAGGAGCGCCTGGTCCCCAGCACGAATCCGCCCGGCGGATTTGTGTCGAGGTCCGGTGAGCTGGCCATTCAGTGAATGGTTTTTAGGCGGTTTTCCATCTGCCTCGACGAATGCGGGCTAATTTCCCTTATTCCGCCTCAGCTACGCTATGTCGTCGATTGTTGCGCAAACAAGTTGTTACACTCGTCTGGTGTGATGGTGTGAGACGTTGCCTAGGGGAGGGCGGGGTGGGGTGGGGGGGGGGGGGGTGGTCCACCGGGGGCCGAACCGCACAATAATCCTGAAATAGTGGTTCGGTGTGGGGCGGCGGCGCGGTGATGTGGACTGCGGTAGTCGTCGTGGGGTTGTGGACCACTGCGGCTGCTTCGGGGCGTAGCCTCTCCGTCATTTCTAGGCACCCGGTTGCCATAGAATACAACACAATCCTCTATCTTCGTCCCACAACTATAGTGAAGTGACTTGCTCCCTTATACTTGCTTCAGTATGCTGACGGCGCCATCTTACTTGCCATTCGTCCAGTCCTCTAGAGTGCCCCAATAACCTCACCTCCTTGCATAACAACAAATACCTTAAAATTATCTGCATCAAGACTTGCGCAGTTATCACAAGAACTGTACCCATCACTTGCGTCGTTTTGATTTTCACTTCATATCTGTAACCATCCAATCCCTCTTAGTAGTCACTAAAATAATTTTTTAGTAACCCTTGACAACAAGATCACATATTCGTCAAATTAATAGCCCCAAAAGCCTTACAACGGACAAACAGCATCCCAGCACCCAAATATTTCATCATTTAAAAGTTTTATCCGATATATTCTTTTTTCAATGCTGCACTTCAAGTCCAAAAATATTTAGCGTTCCCTACAGGTACTTGATTGCTATGCCCTACACGATAACTCCTGCACTTCTCCTTCTGCCAAACGCATTCCCTACAATTTGGTTTGATTCTATGTTCTACTCAAATTCCTTAAACATCTCTATAGATTGTTCATATCTTCGAATCCGTGACCGTCCTCCCCCTAACTGATTCTTCCATCCTTTCCAAACCCAGTCCACTACTGTGTCTATAACAAAACATTGTACAACTCACTCCATATCTTAAAAAAATGGTTCAAATGGCTCTGAGCCCTACGGGACTTAACGTCTGAGATCATCAGTCCCCTAGAACTTAGAACTACTTAAACGTAACTAACCTAAGGACATCACACACATCCATGCCCGAGGCAGGATTCGAACCTGCGACAGTAGCGGTTGCGCGGTTCCAGACAATAGCACCTAGAACCGCTCGGTCACTACGGCCGGCCAAACCGATATAATTAGTAAACAACACTTCACATGCACTCATATACAATATTGCCTGTGATAAAACCAAATTCAACTTAACGGGCGTAACAGTGCAAAAATATTGCATGTGGAATGACTTCTCTAACTTACGTTTGCACAACGTTTGAATGTCCCGCCAAGTGGGCTGCCCTATCACCCTTAATTTTGCATTCGTAGGGGTCGCGCGATTCCCGACTGATGAGCCTAGAACCACTCTGCCACCATCTGCCGCCTCCATATCTTATTTCAAGGCAACATCCACCACCCAAAACAACACTCACTGAAACCAGCTTCACCCCTACCCCCCCTCTCTCCACACTAAGGTTTCGATATATCTCCTGTCCTTCCATTACCATGGCTTTCCATTGTACCTTCTAATTATAGCTTCCACGTGCTCGTCACACATTTATCAAAATTCACCTCCCGTCCAAAAGATCCACTTACTCCAACAGGAACTGGGATCATACGACCTGGGCCCTGCAATGACAGCACGGAGACTGAGTGGCACAACTTGTGTCCCAGCCGCGCACCTCCATCTCCACCTCGCCATCGGAACTGCGCCCGGCGTTCAGGGAAATTCAGGAATACAGAAATACAAGTCACTTAGGAATAAAGTAAATAGGAGGTGCTCGTAAGCTAAACCGAAATGGCTTCATGGAAAATATGAAGCAATCGAAAAAGAAATGAATGTTGCAATGCACGTATTGAGGAGCGCCTAATATAGAATTCAGCATGTAGAAAAGTCCGAACAACCTTCCGTGAAATTAAAACCAAGGGTAGTAAGAGTACAAGGGGAATTCCACTGTTAAATGCCTAGGAGAGAGCGGATAGAGGAAAGAGTGCATTGAAGGCATCTATGAAAGGGGGGGGGGGGGGACTTGCCTCATGACGTGGTAGAAGATGAAACAGGAGTCGGTAGGCAAGAGAAAGAGGATCCAGTATTAGAATTTAAAAGAGATTTGGGAGACTTAAGGTCAAATAAGGCAGAAGGGATACATAAAATTTCATCAGAATTTCTAAAACCATGAGGGAAGTGGCAATAAAACGACTATTCACCTCGGTACAGAGAGTGTATGAGACTGGTGATATGCCATAAGACTTTCGGAAAACAGCATCCACACAGTTCCTAATTGCAAGAGTCGAATTATGGCACAATCAGGTTAACACCTTATGTATTCAAGTTGCTGACAAGAATAATAAATAGAACAATGGTAATGAAAATTGAGGATGTGTTAGATGACGATCAGTTTGGCTTTAGGGAAGGTAAAGGCTCCAGAGAGGTAGTTCTTACGATGCAGTCGATAACGGAAGCAAGACTAAAGAGAAATCAAGACACATTCATACGATCTGTCGACTTAGAGAATGTGAAATGGTGCGAGGTGTTGGAAATTCTGAGAAAAATACGGGTAATCTGTACGGAAAGACAGGTAATATGTAATATGTAAAAAACCCAAGATAAGGGTGGACACCAAGATATTACAGAAAAACATAATCGACGAAGTCATTGACATACAAGGAGTACAATAGCGAGCCTACGAATTAAACGTTTTGAATTCTTGAGAGACCTCTTTTCCAGCAGAACTTTTCATTCTTACAGTTCTGTCCCACACTCTTTACTGCTGTTTGCCACCACTTTCGTGTACTATCTAAATAAGTGTACTATCTGACGATTCTTGCTTCGCTCTTTTCTGAGCATTATATTCCAGTTGCCGATGTCAAATCCTTTGCTGAAGAGTGTTGATGTCATTACTATGACCTCACGCTGATCTTGCGGATCCAGACTGCAGCGCCTTTAACCGCACGGCCACTTCGGCCGGCTGAGCAGAGGCTGTTATGCCATTGCCTTAACGGATGGAAATAAAACTTTTGGAAATAAAACTTCAGATTTATTTACATTAAAAAATATGAAGCGCATGAGGCTTAAAAATTTATTCAGAAACTTTGATAATTTACTAGTGTGCAAAGTTGTTCATCAATTTTATGTGTGATCCATGGCAGCCAATAGATACTAGACAGATACTTATGATACATAGATTTATTGCGCCATTTTTGTGAGTCATTACCTAGTAGCATTAAATATTTACATACTTTCGCCACGATGACGATTTTCGGTAGAATCAAGTCTCTATGGGGCTTGGACGCTTTCACAGTCTAGAAATGCAGCGAAAGACTCAGTTATGGTAAAAAGCAGTGTTACTTTGGTGTCTTGACTGATTTTCCTGGGAGCCAAGATTTATAATGGGACAGCAAAACGAGCAGTGGCTTTCACTTCTCGAACTACCGGGATGAATTCAACACATTCCTGCACAATATGTACAGTTAACCCACATGGATCGACAGTTTTGGCGCCATGCTCTAGCAGCGATAAAGTTTCAGAAGTTAAAGGAAGGCTGACAATTTTTGACGAAAAAACCGTTTAAAGATCCTGTTCCTTGTTCGGCGTGATAACGTTGGTTGCCAAATATTACAAAGTTAGATGGAATGAACGACTGCAACATGACTTTTGAGTCATCGATGTTACTTCTCAGGTAACTCTAGGAGTTCCGCTGCCATCATGACATCGATTGACGGAATTTCTTTTCCATTCGACTTCGTTTTCTCATCTGCTATAATAATTACATTATATGAATTTCTCCTGTTGACTGAGCAGTGACTGGCTATTCATTAACTGGTAAAATTGTTATAACTGGTGGCAGGTATTTTAGTGCTGTCACACATTTCTTGTGTGTGTACGTCAAGGTTTTTAGTTTACTTGAAAAAACACGTGATGACACAATCCGGTCTTATAAATTATTTATACATAATTGGTTTCGTTCATATACAATCTTCACAACGGAGTCTTTTTAACCTTTTTTTCTTTTTTTCACATTGGCAACATCACATGTCATTTCATTTTTAGATATGAAGATATGAGTGATAACACGGTCAAGCCAAAAATGTAAGAAACTTTTCACGTAGCTATTCATTCTTACTGCAATGGCTCAATCAAGAAGTGAATTTTAATATACCTGTTTAGTTTCCCACGACATTTACGTATATTTGTAATTTCTACAATTATCTTTAATTTATATTCGTAGCTCAACAACAACAACCGCAATTACGAAGAAAGGGGCTAAGGTTAATCACCCTGCAAGTACGAGAGCAAGCTGAACCATGGACAGAACAGCAAGTCGTAAGACAAGTTCTGATTTTAGCAAGAGCACATAGCGCCAGGTCTTTTGCAGTGCCTCTGTTTCAGGACTGTTCACCTGCCCACTAAGATTCTTTGGAATGGGAATACTGAGGGATTTGGAACAGAATATTTTTTGCTAGTTGAATTTCACCTTTTCGAAGATCTATAGCTATTTATGTGTGGGATATATTTCGACTTCCACGAAGGATCAAAGTCTACATCTACATAGATACACTGCAAGCCACCGTGCATTGCGCAGTGGAGAGTACCCTATACCGCTCATAATCGTTTTCTTTGCTGTTCTACTCGCAGACAGAGCCCGGGAAAAAGGACTATCTACGTGCCTCCGTATGAGACCTGATTTCGCGTACCTATATGTAGTCCTTACGAGAAATGTATGTTGGGAGCAGTAGGATCGTTTTATAATCAGCTTCAAATGCCAGTTCTCTAAATTTTGTCACTCGTATTCCTCGAAAAAAACATCACCTTCCCTCCAGAGATTCCCATTTGAATTCCCGATGCATCTCCGTAACACCTGCGTGCTCCTCGAACATACAACTAACAATTCCAACAGCCCGCCTCTGAATTGCTTCGATCTCTTCCTTGAACTCGATCTGGTGCGGGTCCGAAACACTCGAGCAGTACTCAAGAATAGGTTTCACTAGCCGTCCTATATGCGGTCTCTTTTTACAGTTCAACCATACTTTCCTAAAATTCTGCCAATAAACCGAAATCGACTATTCGCCTTCACTACCACAGTTCTCACATACTTGTTCCATTTCTTATCGCTTGGCAACGTTACGCTTAGTTATTTAAACGACTCGCTGTGTCAAGCAGAACACTAGTAATACTGTATCCAAACACTGAAGGTTAATTCCTCCAACTTATCGACATTAACTTACATTTTTCCACATTTAGTGCTAGCTGCCATTCATCACACCAAATGGAAATTTTGTGTAAGTCGTCTTGTATCTTCTTACAGTCGCTCTAGACTACCTACCATACACCACAGCATCATTAGAAAACAACCACAGTTTGCTGCCCACTCTGTCCGCCAAATTATTTATGTATACAGAGAACAACAGCTGTCCTATCATAGTTCCATGGTGCGTACCTGACGATACCCTTGTCGCTGATGAACACTTGCCGCCGAGGACAGCATACTGGTTTCTGTTACTTGTGTTCAAGGCCACTCAGATATGCGGGAACCTATACCGTATTTGAAGATATTTCAAAATCACACATCAAATGTGGAATATACTTAATGGCAAAATGGTTCAAATGGCTCTGACCACTATGGGACTCAACTTCTGAGGTCATCAGTCACCTAGAACTTAGAACTAATTAAACCTAACTAACCTAAGGACATCACACACATCCATTCCCGAGGCAGGATTCGAACCTGCGACCGTAGCGGTCGCGTGGTTCCAGACTGTAGCGCCTAGAACCGCTCGGCCACTTCGGCCGGCCCTTAATGGCAAAACGTTGGACAATTTACACTGAGCTAAAGTATGACTGCTAGTCTTGTTGTCATTACTCCGAAGACTTGTTTGATGCAGCCCTCCATGCTAGTCTGTCCTGTACCAGCCTTTTTTTTTATTTTTGCTTGACTACTGTAACTACATCCATTTCAACCTGCAAGACATGCCCTTTGTTTCTCCCCATTCCCTGCCCCCTCCCCCCCTCCAACAACACAAACTTACTTCCATTACCAGACTGATGATTCTTTGAGGCTCAGGACGTATCCCCATTAACAGATCGCGTTTGCTAGTCAAGTTGTGCCATATCCCCGTGTAATGCATACATGCATTCCCTTCATGTGTTTAAGCCAAGTATTACGCACATTTATGCCATCGGGAATGCTCAGTAGCAGCCAGGCTACATGTACATTTAACAATTAAGCGTTAGCAAGGAGCATTAGTGATGAAATCATAGGAGGCAATGTTGTGCAACCTTAGTAGGGACAAGATTCGACTATTTGGGAGTAGGATCTTACAATCTGAGACAGTGTTCCGACACAAACTTCCGTCACAATGTCCACAAACGTGACGTCAGATACGCATAGGAACAGCGATATGAACGCCCATCGGCTGAAAGCTTGGATATATATATATATGAAACGAGAGAAGTGTCCTTATTGGTTGAGAGAGAAAGGAGGGGGGGGGGGGGGGGCGTGTCTCTCTTGTCCTTCGGGAAGATAGGGCGAGTTAGTCGCAAGGAGCCACTCAAAACGCACGGCCGAGTAACCGGGGTGGCTCTAAAAGAACGGTCGCGAGTGCATATTTCAGATGATACATAAGATATAAAATAAAGTTATTAGTTATAAGAACGCCACGTGTCATGGGCAGTGTCTATCATTATGTAAAGTCAGAAAACGGTGTTAATGTGTGGAAAGGGTCGAATATAACGACATAGTCCAGAGCCGCCATATTGGAAATACTGATTCTGTGACGTGTGTGACAAAGAAACTTCTGTATTAAAAAAAGTCTGGTACAAACGTTATTGACAATTAACAACTGGCATCCGTAAACACTGCACTTCAGCAGGATCACCACCGTTGTGGAACCTGGCGACTGAGCGTTACTACTGTGCGACGAGGGACTTACGGAAGCACCAAGACACCAGGTTAGTCATACCGCCCAGAGAAGTACTTCCTTCTCGCTTCAATGCCAATGAGGGTGTTGTACCCGACAGAGCTTTACTTTTGGTTTACAATACTCAGTATTTCAATGCCAGAGCGAAATATTTGTATCTTGCTCTCGTAGTACTAAGTTGAAGATTGCATGAGCTTGCTTTCAGCCTAACACCCTGCATCATTAACGTACAGACGGCTGGCTGGTGAATAGGAACGTGGATTGTGAAGGGATGCTCTCAGGTGTAGCCCCGCGGCTGTGCTCCTACGCGAGAGCGCGTCGTAGCGGCGAACGGTGATGCGTGGCAGCGTGTGTGACACGGGGGCACAATCTGAGAGGCGACATTAGGAGCGGCCAGCCGCGCATGTTTATTTCAGCGGCAGCCGCCTGGAGACGGAAGGCCGCCGGCCAAATGAGGAGGCGAATAATGCATGCGCCGTGGGAGATTGTGGGGCGGCGAGGGTGCGCTACCCTCTGCGCCGCGCGTCCACTTGTCCTGCGCTCCCAGGGGGCCGCATCCGTCTCCACGCGCTGACGTCCCAGACGCAGCAGCCTCTTTCAGGTTGCAAAGAAAGCCGCGGACCTCAGGGGTGACTCAAAGTCCTCCCTTTAATGGGCGCGGTAACTCACTCTCTGCGCTGCGTAGAGAAAGTCAAAGGCCGATGGTCACCACATCTTCTGATGGAACTTCCGGACAAAGCTGCAAGCTGTAAGGTGAAAATTAACTTTAGATGGAAAATATCAACATCGACTTCCAATTTCCACCACTACTGAAAAACAAGATCGTTCTGGTCGTCCAGGAATTGTGGTGTGTGCGGCCATAATGTTGCATGGGAGTACTGGCCACCAAATCTTCGAAAACGATACACACACTGGTCAACCTCATTGTGCCACTGTACTGTTTCCTTACGCGCGTCTTTTCAGGGTGCAATCGGCCCTTTCATTTTTGTGGTTGGGCCGGCCGGAGTGCCCGAACGGTTCTAGGCGCTACAGTCTGGAACGGCGCGACCGCTACGGTCGCAGGTTCGAATCCTGCCTCGGGCATGGATGTGTGTGATGTCCTTAGGTTAGTTAGGTTTAAGTAGTTCTAAGTTCTAGGGGACTGATGACCTCAGAAGTTAAGTCCCATAGTGCTCAGAGCCATTTGAACCAATTTTTTTTTTTTTTTTTTTTTTTTTTTTTTTTTTTTTTTTTTTTTTTTTTTTTTTGTGGGTGACAATGCTTGACCACTTCAGACTGCGCAGATGAAGGAGTTCTTGCAACGAGAGGATATTCGTAAAATGGGCTGCCCTGCCGTTCCCCCCGACGTAGATCCCGTCGAGCATTTTTTGAATGCGTCATTGAGATACCTTGCGTCTCGTCCAGATACACCAACGACAATCCAGCAGTTGTGAATCGCGATGGTGGAGGAATGGAACGCCCTATCACAAGAGCTCCTTAGCAACGTTGTGGCCAGCATTATAGCAGGTTGGAGAACATACATTTCCATCCGTGGACATAACAAAATTCTATTAAGAAACATGTCCTGCCTTTTGTAATATCCAGGGGACCGTTGTAAATTGCGGTGGCTTCAGTGTAATTACTTCCTCCGAATAACAGGATCATATCTGTTCTTCTGTCTGCGTATTTCTGTCGGTTACGTTCTGTACTATAATGTAGCAGATCTCTCTGTGAGTGTGCCAAATTTTATCGTGATATGTTACTTCGCAGTGACTGTGAAAGACAACTTTCGTCCTTTAGTTTTGCACTGTGCAGTTTCTGTTGATCTGAACTAGCAGAGATATCTGTTGAACCTTTCATATTCAAAAGCAAATGTGTGTGAAATCTTATGAGATTTAACTGCTAAGGACATCAGTCCCCAAGCTTACACACTACTTAACCTAAATTATCCTAAGGACAAACACACACACCCATGCCCGAGGGGAGACTCGATCCTCCGCCAGGACCAGCCACACAGTCCATGACTGCAGCGCCTTAAACCGCTCGGCTAATCCAGCGCGGCAAGCTTTCATAACTGACGGAAGTAGCTTGTCGTCTGCTCTGCTTCCTGTAAGGAAAGCTGTTAACTTCGTACTAATTTGTGAAATATGTTTCTGGATAATGTGATTATTTTTTGTGTTGTATCTTCATTCGGGAGGATGCTGGTTCAAATCTGCGACCAGGCACCCAACTTCAGCTTTTCCGCGATTTCCCTAAATCGCTCCATACAAATGCCTTTACAGATTCTTTGAGAAGAGCGTTTACCTAGTAACCAATTGTATTATCCAATGATCGAGGCGTAGATCTTACCAACCACAAACTATAATACCATGTTACAGTGCCTATGTCGAAAGGAAAATTACATCGCATTTAGGAATAAAACAGGAACTGCAGTATCGTATTTATCCCGGACTCAGGGCGAGCGACGTTCAAGTAAAATGTCTTGCCTATGTGGGAATATACATAATGGATGTACCAGTACAGATTGTAGACGCATGGTTGACGATATGTGGAAGTTTTGATGTGGCTCTGAGTCGTGATCAGATAGACAACGGTAAGGCGACCGCTTGCTATAGGCGCGTAAACCGGGTTCGTGTTCCGGTCCGGAACAAATTTTCACTGTCCTCGTTCCATTGTACAGCTTATAGTTGTCTATATTCGCAATTGCGAACACATTTAATGTACAAACTATAACCTGAAAAACTAAGTTCTGAAGAAGGCCGCAGCTACAAAGCCGAAACTTTGGTTATTTTGGTATTATACAAGTATTTTGTAAAATAATTGGGCAGGACACCCATCTGAATGTTAATGAGGTACCTGCACAATTTCTGCTTCCTTGGCCAGTCCTTCAAGAAGTAAGAGGACGTAGCAGTCTACAAATGCTCCCTCGTTCTTGGCAATGCAAAGTTGTTGGAACAGGAGGGGAAATGACAAGTAGTGGTACGGGCTACTACTAACATTTCTTTGTGACAAATGGTACCAAGAACGACGTGTTTCTGATAAATCTCCAAGGCGACGTTACTTTGGAACTGCATAGTTTCATAAGACGCAAGTTATAATACAAAATCAACTACACATAAAAATTATTTTACCACCAGCACGACATCTGTAGTAATTTTATTCCAAACATTTATGCCAGTACGCACTTACTTTCGAGAAATCCTCAACGTGCTAGTACTTTGAAGCGGCATATGGAAGTACGTTATAAAATAAAACCCACCAAATACGAGCGTGTAATAAGAACTACGAAGTCCGTTATGGCGTTCCCTAAGTTACTGAAGTCGATAGAGTGGTCGTGCCGTCTTCGTTACAGCACGTGACGTCTAAATGTCGCCACGTTCGCCTTAGGCGTTGTGAACTGACCAGTATATCTACCCAAGGTATACACTTCGACTTTTATCGTTTTTGAATATGTCGTAGTGTAGAACAAAATAAAAGGCACATATTTTTTTAAAAATTTGGCCATACGACTTGTAAAGAGATCAAACGTCCCCTTCAAAATAATTGAGTTTAATATGTCTGAAAGTATCCCACTCAAACGGTAAAATATATAAAAAACTTCTAACAAAAGTTCCAAGTATTTTAATGTTCGTTACAGCGACGTACCCATAATGGTCGCTAAAGTAATTTTTTCAAAATCCCTCCCATTCAGCATATAGACTGAATAAACAAACTGACGTGACAATTGATATTGAGCAGACACATATATGGGGGTGCATACAGCGATAGAGAGTTATTTCTAGCTTATTTCTGACAAATGCGACTTTGGAATAGCACATCATCATATATGACTGAATATGGTATTAACGATGCTATACATTTTGCTATTATTCACATGTCGAAATGAAATATAAAATAGTCTGGGGCAGACGATTTCCAAAAAAATGACTTTTTCGACAAATTTGGGTTCAACCCCGTTACACACCTTAAAACCTCAAAACTTTTATTTGTTTTTTTTTCTAATCCGGTACCTTTTTGACGGCATTCATTCAGAAATATTATACTCAATTTCTTTCAAGGGGTTGCTTCACGCTCTTAACTACTCTATGGGCACATATAAAAAATATGTCTCTCTTGCTGCGCTCTATACTGCAACATATTCATAGCCTACCAAAATTGAAGTTTATCCCTTGCTTAGGTCTACTTGTAAATGTTACCCCATTACCAGCAAGTATTGCCTCTCATGTTTGAGTCTACGGTAGATAATTTTGTAGTGGACATGTTCTCCAACATTACTGCAATTACAGTGTGTAGCACGGGATGGAAAATGTTACTCCAAAAAGATTACGCTTTCGGATTCTAAAATTGTTCAAAAATGGTTCAAATCGCTCTGAGCACTATGGGGCTTAACATCTGAGGTCATCAGTCCACTAGAACTTGGAACTACTTAAACCTAACTAACCTAAGGACATCACACACATCCATGCCCGAGGCAGGATTCGAACCCGCGACCGTACCAGTCTCGCGGTTCAGGACTGAAGCACCTAGAACCGCACGGCCGCCGCGGCCGGCCTAAAATTGTTAAAAGGTGATGTAGCACCATGGAAAAGCAACGCTAAGAGCTGAAAAAGCTGTGTTAAAACTGCCTTCACTGAAAGCACAAATCTGCTCAAAATGGTTCAAATGGCTCTGAGCACTATGGGACTTAACACCTGTGGTCATCAGTCCCCTAGAACTTAGAACTACTTAAACCTAACTAACCTAAGGACATCACACACATCCATGCCCGAGGCAGGATTCGAACCTGCGACCGTAGCGGTCACGCGGTTCCAGACTGAAGCGCCTTTAACCGCACGGCCACACCGGTCGGCACAAATATGCTCGAGAGTCAAGACGACCACAGCTGTTTTCAAAGTTCAGAAGCAGAAGATGGTCTGCGATCTGAAGGGGGAAGTTACAGAAGAATTATGTCAGAGATCATCAAAACTAATATATGTAATCAACTGAAGAGAGAGCACATGGAAGAAGTAACCATTGAAGAAGGCGACACCTTAAGAAAATCCATTTACAGAGCTAAGAGGAAAATTCTACTGATGTCACGTATTAGTATTGAGAAAGTTAATGTTATTCTGAATATATGAAATATGAAAACTACAGATGGGACGGGTATGTTGTTACATAATGATGCTGACAAAAACATTATAATGGTTAGCGAAACTTAAAACGTCAGAACACTTAATCTATGTCACAAGATATGTTAATGGAACATTTAAGCATTTCAAAAAGTTTTTGTCAGCTATTTACGGTCCATGAGGTTGTTAATCGACATTACATTTGTTGAACGAAAAGAAAACTTCATTGTATCAACATGTATTTCGATAGTTCCTGGTAAATTTGATAATCTAGATCTGAATTCATCTACATTAACACTGTTATTACACCTGAGGAAACCATTTGGTTTGTCAGTGTTGGAGACTGATTTGTCTAGCGACCGTTTTGCTGAGGACTTAATGTCAGTGAAGCCTGTATTTGAAAAACTACGAACATTTTGCGACTGCTTAGTAGATACTGAAACGGACTCAAACGCACTCTTTCCTCCATCCATGAGGGCAGATCTAAGTTGCAATAGACAGACATCCATCAACGCTTGCGAAAGTTAACGCAGAAAATACGATAGCTATTTATACTCTTGCAGCTCAGATATATATAGATTTCTAGCGATACTGAAGCATATTCAGTTCGATACCAAAACTGCAGTCAACTGCTCAGAAAATAAGATAAAAAGAAAGACATGTCTGGCTTTAAAGTGTTTGAAGAAGCAAGTGGCGAATTTCGAAGCTGAATAAAATTACAATAAAATGCACGAAATCAGTTTACTGTAAAATAAAATCTGGAAGTACAAACCAAAACTAAAAATATTGTTAATTTTAAAGATGGACATTCATACAACAAATTTATAATTATATTTAAAATAAAAAATGTGAATTTTTAAATTTTACCTTTTTGACGGCATTCATTCAAAAATATTACACTCAATTTCTTTCAAGGGGTTGCTTCACGCTCTTAACTACTCTATGGGCACATATAAAAAATATGTCTCTCTTGCTGCGCTCTATACTGCAACATATTCATAGCCTACCAAACTTGAAGTTTATCCCTTGCTTAGGTCTACTTGTAAATGTTACCCCATTACCAGCAAGTATTGCCTCTCATGTTTGAGTCTACGGTAGATAATTTTGTAGTGGACATGTTCTCCAACATTACTGCAATTACAGTGTGTAGAACGGGATGGAAAATGTTACTCCAAAAAGATTACGCTTTCGGATTCTAAAATTGTTCAAAAATGGTTCAAATGGCTCTGAGCACTATGGGGCTTAACATCTGAGGTCATCAGTCCACTAGAACTTGGAACTACTTAAACCTAACTAACCTAAGGACATCACACACGTCCATGCCCGAGGGAGGATTCGAATCTGCGACCGTAGCGGTCCCGCAGTTCCAGACTGAAGCGCCTAGAACAGCTCGGCCACACCGGCTGGCAAGACATTTCCCCTTCTCATTGTTCACCTGGGGTAATGCTATATGAAGTGGTACAAATGCCATCAATTTACGTTTGAAGGGTCAGAGGCTCATTTACTTTCGATTTCAACTTGCACGATAATCAATGCCGTTTTTCCTTGCTATTTACCACAGACGCGAAAATTGTTTCACAGCTTTACAGCTATACATGTATGAGCCATGTTGCGGCTCGCGTTGGTGCTGTTGGTAGGTTGGCATCATGCAGTAGGGATAGTGGCGTCTCGCTTTCTTCTTGTGTTTACTGGCGCCACTACGTTTGCCAGCATTGTTTGTCCCTGAGTGGCAGCAGCAGCTGTTATCAATATCTAGTACAGTGGTACTATTTTTGGAGGGATGTCAAGTTTCTCCGGGGTGTGCAGGGAGTTCGGTTGGGGCACAACAGTAGTAAGGTCCAGCAGTGCGAGGACATCCCAGGACTGCTGGCGGCACACAGACACTGCCGGATCGAGGGGCTGTAGTTGCGAGGGCCACAACCTCATTGTGCTCAGGACCCAGGACGTTTGAGTTGAGTGAACATTAACCCAGTAGTGAAACCTCCACTATTTTCAGATCACGCTGTTTGCTCGCAGGTTGCTGCTTGAGGGATCGCTGAGATGAAGAGCAACGAGTGGAGTGTTTGGAGTGGGCGAAATTAATTAGCTGTCCTCCACTTCTTATTATTAATCATTGAATTCCTTGTGTTTATTGATGAAGTTCAACCAGCGGTATTTTTCTGCCTAGTGGCCGCTAACGCCCCAGTTACCTGCCCTGGAGGTTAGCATATTTTCGCGGCAGTGTACCTTTCCTCGCCTTGCCTCTGCTGTCCGGTAAGGCGTGTAGTTCGACAGCCTCCTTGATAGTGGTTTGGATATTTTGTTTCTTTTGGACTGCCTTGGTCGCAGTGGTTCCTCCTGCTTCTGGATGTTCTAAACACAGGATTCTGAAGATGCAATGCTGTCCGCCTGTTCCGCCTTGCCTGGGTTATTCCATCGTCCAACTGTTTTTTGCGTTATTACTCTTGGGGCCTTCAGCCGACAAATAATTAGAATTTCTTGTCAATAAGGCCTTCAGACGTGAAGGCAATTGGTTTTAACAATTTTTAATTAGATATTGTATCTTAATAGTGAAATATTCATGATTGCCTTTTTAAAAAAAAAAAATATTTTTGTGTCTCTTGGAGAAACTTCCTGGCAGATCAAAACTGTGTGCCGGACCGAGACTCGAACTAGGGACCTTTGCCTTTCGCGGGAAAGTGCTCTGCCATCTGAGCTACCCAAGCACGACTCACACCCCGTCGTCACAGCTTTACTTCTGCCAGTACCTCGTCTCCTACCTTCCAAACTTTACAGGAGCTCCCCCAGGCTGTGGCTAAGCCATGTCTCCGCAGTATCCTTTCTTTCAGGAGTGCTGGTTCGCAGGAGAGCTTCTGTAAAGTTTGGAAGGTAGGAGACGAGATACTGGCAGAAGTAAAGCTGTGAGGACGTGGCGTGAGTCGTGCTTGGGTAGCTCAGATAGTAGAGCACTTACCCGCGAAAGGCAAAGGTCCCGAGTTCTAGTCTCCATGCGACATACAGTTTTAATCTGCCTGGAAGTTTCATATCAACGCACACTCCGCTGCAGAGTGAAAATCTCATCCTAAAATCTCTTGGAGAAGTTTAACTGGTTCTTAAGACTTTGCTATCCATGCCTTCAGCCATCAAATTGTTTTGAGTTATATATTGGGTGCCAGGCCACCATCCACACATTTTGGCCTACTGGCAGTCCTTCCTCGGCGATATATAACTCAGAAGCTTCACCCTTCGCAACTTCAGCACTTAAAACATCGCTTCTACCTCCCTTTAACAAATCACCCATATCCGCCACAACATAATAAAATTAATCACCAGCTGATGAGACTATTGCTGCATCACCTTCACTAATAGCTTCACCTGATTTATCCAATACAAAATAGTCTTCATTACTTTCACCTACATTACCACAATTGTTGCTACTGACTAGTGCCTGATTAGAATTCGTCATACATTCCATCTCCATCACATTCAGCTCTACTTCTCCCTCTCTTTTGGTCACAAAATTTTTCAACATGCATACATTCATTCCATTATACACTTCCCTTTCACTATATAAATTCTTCATCTCCATATAATCATTATCGAATCTCTCGATACATTTCTTCCGCTCTCTTTATGGTTGCGTTGCTTAAAATTATTCTACATCTTATTTTTATTTCTCATAATCTTAATTTGTGGCTTATATGCCGAATTCTTGACACCCACAGAATTTTCAAAATAACGTGTCCTTTTCAACGCCAGTTAATTCCGCTACCTCTGGGCCTGATATGCAGCGTTTTCCTGTTTTACGACCTCGAATTCTGGCGTTGCATTTCGTAAGGCTCCTGCCTCTGAGATCTTCGTTTCCGGTTTTGATTTCTATTACGAAGATTTCCGTTTCCATTTCCCCTTTGAACATTATTTCTGTTGTGATTATTATATTTATTGTGGATATTACTGTAGTTGATATTCTGGAACCCATTTCTCTGTCTACTGATTGCACTATGAGGCTTGAATTTTAGCCCCTATTCAAGCTTGTCAATAAAAACTAATAACTCATTAATTGAATTTGTGGGACTGTGAATAAGATCCTATCGAAAATATTCCAGTAAGCCTCTCTTGAGCGTCGTGATTTCAGTCAACAATCCCAGCGGACGATTTATATGCGTCAACTGAGAGAGCTGATGCATACAAAAAACCCGCATCGACCCGCTTCCCTGTCTGAAACTTCATCCGTTCAGGAACGTATTCTGAAGTCGCGTTTGCTTCGCTTCACTCCAGAATTTTTTCAGGATACAATCGTCATACGCTTCTTAGATAGTGAATAAAGCACTTAATAAATTTGGCCGTGATTTTGCATTGTCTTCGAAACGTCTTTTAGCGAACTTAATGTTTGCCTCTTTCGACATTCCTCTCACAAAACCATATCTGTATGCAGCAATAAAATGAACTGGGTAGTATTTCCCATCGTCTCCAAAACACTTTGTCGTTCCCGAATTACCCCATGGAACACCCATCACATTATAGCCTGATTCGATGGTATAGCTTTTCATTCTGCCCGTACGTCTTGAAACTGCTGTTTACGCTGCAAAACTTCGATATAATCTCTGTGTGCAATTTTTGTCTATTTTTCACTGTCTCAAAATGGTTCAAATGGCTCTGATCACTACGGAACTTAACATCTGAGGTCATCAGTCCCGTAGAACTTACAACTACTCAAACCTAACTAACCTAAGGACATCACACATATCCATGCCCGAGGCAGGATTCGAACCTGCGGCCGCAGAGGTCGAGCGGTTGCAGACTGAAGCGCCTAGAACCACTCGGCCACAATGGTCGGCTTTGTCGTCTCTTTTTCACACTCTACCACTCTATCAGACAAATTGTTGATAGACTTTGTGGTCATTTCCTCAAGTTCATTTTGTCTCAGCACACAATTCTTCACATCGGCACACAGCCCTTAATATATCTTTTCCAATTTCTCCCCGAAATCTTTTCCCACTCTGTCGACTTTGCTGTCATCAGACCAACCTCTTCAGAAATTTTACCTACCTCTGTAATTATAACTTCTAATTTTGATCTGTCATCCCTTCTGGATCGGATCTTATTATCTTCACTTCAGCTTTTACACTTTCTGCTACACTTTTTGACACTCCCCTCCTTTTCACAATCGTCAGACATTAGCAAAAATACCCTGTGAGTGCGTTAGCGTCACTAGAATAAATTACTGGGGGGAGGAGTAGACCCTTATTCGATGACAGAGCACATAGTGTTTAGCTGTACAAAACTGGTTTAATTTCTGCGTTGTTATCAATAAGGCACACTGGTTTACACAGATTGTGACATGAGAATTTCAGGACATTTATCAAGATAACGTATTACGTCCTGATTAGCTGAAATAACAGTGAACACAATAACGTCAAATTTAAAAAGAAGATTTCTACAAGTTTTTTCTTACATCTAGACAGTGAAGCACTGTCTGAGTTGGCCAATATTACGTCAAATCATACAATTCTGCGTTCTAAGTTTATTACTATTTATGACGACAATCAAGTCTACGGAGGATGATCAGTTTTTGAGACACGATATGCAAGAGATTACTCAATGCTGCTCTTGTTGACAGTGGATACAGGGTGGTGACCCAATAATTTGACGCTTCTGCCAGCGGCATTTACCTTTAACTGCAACGTCTTGTTGGCTGCATGGCTGCTCTCGCCCTCTGAAAATCCTAGAGAAAATTAATCACAATATTTACTGATTTTGTCAGCTGAAACTGTCATACGTTTCCCGTTATGCGAGAAAACATGCACTCATCCCTAGTCTGGAAACTATGGCGATTTACACGTGCATAGATGGAGCAGCGAGTATACTTCAACGCCATTTCAGTTCTCGCAAGAACAATTAATTATGTTGCAGTTTAGTTTCTACGATGACGGATCTCAACGACTCAATCTAATTTCTAGGTGGATGTCAACCAAAGTGAACGCAATGTTCACACAAAATTCCTCTTTTGCCGTCGTGCGTGGAGCGCTCTGTTCCACACTTGGGGATTGTTCAGAGGAGAGTTCACGAAGTTTTCGGTATTCTGTCTGTCGTAGCCAAAACTGTCCCTCCACCTGTGGCTTTTCATGCTTCGCAACAAGGCCTTTTCAGACCAATGGGAGCGTTCCTTTCATCTCGTGGAAACTGACACCATCAATCGCAAAGGGCGTACCTTCAAACTGCGCCGTAATCTAGCCACTTCCACTATTTCCGAGTTTACTTCAGCCAATCGGACATTTTGCGCGTGCTCCTGACGCCTAAAAGTTACACGCGTACATCACGAGAGCACCACGGACCTTTCAAGTGATCAGTAAGTGAGACTCTCTTTTAACTTTGTCTCAGGTCTGTTTGTATCCATCTGGAATTTCCCTAACGCAATTTTCTAAAGAATTTCTCCGTCGCAGGCGGTGCTGGGCCGTTACCTGCTACATTCGATGTTTCGTCTGGTGCGTTCGTTGTCTCCCTCGCTACAGGTCACCAACTCCCTGTTAAAAGCCTTTCGTTACGTGGGCTGTGGCTGTGTGATCCGATTCCATCCCAAACTAAAGTGTCTTTTCCAGCAATTTTTTTCACCTTTTGCTCCTTGACATACAGGATTTGGGTTCGGTGTGTTAATACCGTCGAATCGAGTGTCATGCCTTTTTGCATTGCATACCGTACGTTTTTAAAGGCAAATCTACTCACTATCACTGAAGCATGTCTTGTGACGTATCCATCTAGTCGTAACAACGTATAAAATTTCATGTAAGGTACGAAATGAACAGTCACTCAAGCTGCCACCTTACAACTTGTCTCTACTGAACCTATCTCTGTTTATGTTGAACCTATCTCTGAAACCAATACCGCCGTTTTAGAATTCAAATTTTTCAGAGTTTCCTGTAACCACACTACTCACCCATTGGCAATTAAATCTCCTTTCTCTGATTCCAGACTATTTCTCTGACTAATATCATCTCTATTAACATCCAATGTTCAGGTATAGAATAAATGAAGCCTGTTGGTATTACTTAACCACATACGCTGGGTGATTGCTTAGTTGTTCGAAGCTCCATAACTGACGATGTTGCTGCAGGTTCACACATTTAACACTACTGACGCAAGTGCTTATCAGTGATGCTGGCTGGTTCTGTTGTACTGCTGCTGCCGGAAATGTCGATGCTGATGAATGTCAAGTCACCACCGATTGCCCTTGTTACCACTGCCGCCACTGCTGCTACGCAGCCAATGAGGTGTCCGTTGCTACTAGCCGCTACAGGCTCAAAGACACCTCCGCGTTGTCTTCTTCTTCTTTCTTGATGTTCCGCAGTGAAGTTTCTCACACTTAGACTTTGCTATTGATTCTCATGCGCGCAACTGATGCAAAATATTACTCCCAGAGCCCCCACGCAAACTGCCTATCACGGAATAGATTTGGGACCTGGATCACAGAATATTTTAACATGTTAGAATTACAGCTCGAATTCTATAGGGATTAGACTCATATCACGGACGAGAAAACCTCAATCGCGGTGGTACCTAAGGGTTACTGCTGTGTGGTTGATCTTCTAAGCAGCATCCCCGAATGAGTTGGAACTTTGCCTGATATTGCTCAAGGGTTAGGTACTTGGGCTATTCACGGCTCTATTTTTAAAAAAATTAGCTGAATATAGCAACAGGCTCGAGCCGTAAATGTCTACTTTTATGCCCCAAAGCTAACTCGCTGCAAATGATAACGTATAGCTGTTATCCTGTAGTGAAATAGTGTGTGTATTGGCTAGAATTACGAATTAATAAATTACTTAGAAATACAAAATGGGATATAAATCATTCATTTAGTAGGCTGGACCCACATGACCCATGGACCTTGCCGTTGGTGGGGAGGTTTGCGTGCACCAGTGATGCAGACGGCAATAACGTAGGTGCAACCAGAACAGAGGGGTATCTGTTGAGAGGCCAGACAAACGTGTGGTTCCTGAAGAGGGGCAGTAGCCTTTCCAGTAGTTGTAGGGGCAATAGTGTGGATGATTGACTGATCTGGCCTTGTAACACTAACCAAAACGGCCTTGCTGTGCTGGTATTGCGAACGGCTGAAAGCAAGGGGAAACTACAGCCGTACTTTTTTCCAAGGTCATGCAGTTTTACTGTGTGGTTAAATGATGATGGCGTCTTCTTGGGTAAAATATTCCAGAGGTAAAATAGTCTCCCATTCAGATCTCCAGGTGGGGACTACTCAGGTGGGCGTCGTTACCAGCAGAAACAAAACTGGTGATCTACGGATCGGAGTGTGGAATGCCAGATCCCTTAATTGGGCAGGTAGGTTAGAAAATGTTTAAAGGGAAAAGTGTAGATTAAAGTTAGATATAGTGGGAATTAGTGAAGTTCGGTGGCAGGAGGAAAAAGACTTCTGGTCAGGTGAGTACAGGGTTATAGATAGAAAATCTAATAGGGGTAATGCAGGAGTAGGTTTAATAATGAATAAAACAATAGGAGCGCTGCATAGTGAACGCATTATTGTAGCCAAGTTAGATACGAAGCCCACTCCTACCACAGTATTACAAGTTTATATGCCAACTAGCTCTGCAGTTGATGAAGATATTGAATAAATATATGATGAGATAAAAGAAATTATTCAGATAGTGAAGGGAGACGAAAATTTAATAATCATGGGGGACTGGAATTTGATAGTAGGAAAAGGAAGAGAAGGAAAACTAGTAGGTAAATATAGAATGGGGGTAAGGAATGAAAGAGGAAGCCACCTGGTAGAATTCTGCACAGTGCATATTTAATCATAGCTAACACTTTGTTTAAGAATCATCTGAGAAACTGTACACGTGGAAGAGACCTGCAGACACTGGAAGGTTTCAGATTGATTATATAATGGTATATGAACCAGATTTTTAAATGTAAGACATTTCCAGGGGCAGATGTGAACTCTGCCCACAAATTGTTGGTTATGAACTGCAGATTAAAACTGAAGAAATAATAAAAAGGCAGAAATTTAAGGACGTGGATAAACTGAAAGAACAAGAGGTTGTGGAGGGTTTGAGACGGACAAGAACAGGGGAAGAAATACAATAGAAGAAGAATGAGTAGCTTTGAGAGATGGAATAGTGAAGGCAGCAGAGGATCAAGTAGGCAAAAAGGCGAGGGCTAGTAGAAGTCCTTGGATAACACATGGATACCGAATTTAATCGAAGAAAGGAGAAAATATAAAAATGCACTAAATGAGGCAGAAGAAAGGGAATACATACATCCAAATAAATGAGATCGACAGGAAGTGCAAAATGCCTAAGGAGGGACAGCTAGAGGACAACCGTAAGGATGCAGAAGCATGTATCACTGTTTAGAGGAAAATTAAAGAGACCTTTGCAGAAAGGATAACCACCTGTAAGAATATCAAGAGCTTCGATGGAAAACTAGTGGTAAGCAAAGAAGGGAAAGCAGAAAGGTGGAAGGAGCACATAGAGGGTCTATACAACGGAGATGTACTTGCGGGCAATATTATGGAAAAGGAAGAGGACGTAGAAGAAGATGAGAATGGAGATATGATACTGCGTGAAGAATTTAATAAAGTACTGAAAGACCTAAGTCCAAACAAGGCCCCGAGAGTAGACAACATCCTATTAGAACTACTGACAGCGGTGACAAAACTCTTCCATCTGGTGAGCAAGATATATGAGACTGTCGAAATATCCTCAGATTTAAAGAAGACTATAATAACCCCAATTCCAAAGAAAACAGGTATTATCAGGTGCGAAAATTACCGCCCTATCAGTTTAATAAGTCACGGCTGCAAAATACTAAAGCGAATTCTTTACAGACGAATGGAAAAACTGGTAGAAGCTAACCTTCGGGAAGATCAGTTTGGATTCCAGAGAAATTTAGGAACACGAGAGGCAATAGTGACCCTACGAATTCTCATAGAAGATAGGTTAACGAAAACAAACCTACGTTTATAGTATCTGTGGACTTAGAGACAATGTTAACTGGAATACTATCTTTCAGATGTAAAGGGGGTACAACATAAATAGCGAAACCCTGTTTACAATTTGTACAGAAACCAGATGGCAGTTACCAGAGTCGAAGTGCACGAAAGGGAAGCAGTGGTTGAGAATAGAGTGAGACAGGGTTGTAGCCTATTCCCACACTTATTGGATCTGTATATTGAGCATGCAGTAAAGGAGAAAAATGAAGTTCAGGGAGAAGAAATAAAAACTTTGAGGTTTGCCTATGACATTGTCATTATGTCAGAGACACAGAAGTATTTGGGGGAACAGCTTAACGGAACGAACATTATCTTGAAAAGAGAAAATAATACGAACATCAACGAAAGCAAAACGAGGATAATGGAATGTAGTCGAATTAAATCAGGTGATGCTATGGGAATAAGATTAGGAAAGGAGACTCTTAAAGTATTAGATGAGTTTTGCTATTTGCTAAGCAAATTAACTGATGATGGTCGAAGGAGGGAGGATATATAATGTATACTGGCAATGGAAAGAAAAACTCTTCTGAAGAAGAGAAATTTGTTGACATTGCATATAGATTTGTGTTAGGAAGTCCTTCCTGAGAATGTTTTTATGGAGCTTAGCCATGTATGGAAATGAAACACGGACGATAAACAGTTTAGATAAGAAGAGAATAGAAACTTCTGAATTGTGGTGCTACAGAAGAATGCTGAAGAATAGATGGGTGGATCACATAACTAATGAGGAGTTACTGTGTAGAATTGGGGGAGGGGGGGGGGGGGGGAAGAGATATTTGTGGTATAACGTGACTAAAAGGAGGGATGGGTTGGTAGGACACATTCTGAAGCATCAAGAGATCACCAGCTTAGTACTGTAGGGAAGCGTTGGGGAAAAAATCGTAGAGGGAGGCCAAGAGCTGAATACATAAGCAGATTCTGAAGGACGTAAGCTGCAGTAGTTACTCGAAAATGAAGAGGCTTGCTCAGGGTAGAGTAGCATGTAGCATGGAGAGCTGTATCAAACCAGTATTTGAACTGTAAACCACGACAACAGTAACTGAATAATAAGGGTTGCATTCTAACGCTTATAATTGATGTAGACGACAGATATAAGGTAACTCGTAAGTAGGCGTGCTAATGGGTCGCTCTGGAATTGCTGCGAGGTAAGATGCATTTTTTTTGTGCATCTAAAATCAAGCGGGCCCTGATTTAAGAACTCATCGGGGCAGTTCTGGCTTCCGTCCAGGTGATCGGCACAAGCGAGTTCAGGTACAAAGACTACCATCGTCATTGCGGAGAATGTAGAGATGAACGGTCGCTTACGAGGACAGGCAATGCTGCAAGAAATGGTGGAGTTAAAAACAATCTTAAAGGTGGCTACGTTACAATTCTTGAGATTGAACATAAATCACAATTACGTATTAGTCCGAATCTGAATACATTGGCGATCCCAGAAAAAACAAGGCACAGCCAAGGAAACAGCAATATTATCTTTAAAACAACAGAAGCTAATATTTCAAGTGAATAAACATTTTCAGAATGAACCTCTGAATTAACAAAAGATAACTCAGATGACAGCATTGCACTACTGCTATCATCCCCGAAAGATACGTGAATGTATCAATTTTATTTATTGATTTACGGCGTCTGTTATATTGTTTTCATAATGCAAATATTTTTTTAGAACATAGTATGTTCCAAATTTAAACAGCAAATAAACACAGAATCAATACTTGATATTTTCATACTTGTGTAGTTATTTAATGAACAGTTCACTATTTTACCATTAACTTTATTTAAATGTAGCAAGTGCTCTTAAAAAACTGTGCTAATTTGAAAGTGTTTAGTTGCATGTCTTAGCGGACACCATACTTGAAATGAGAAACCACAAGAGAGCTGGCTCATTATTTATTTATGAACTAATTTTTATCCATAATTACTGTAAATTATCTGAGTGTGAAAAAACATTTCTTTCTTTAAATACTGTTCTAGTACATTAGTTTGGTTGGGAAAGTGCTCAAGAAGAGTCAAATCATATCTAGAACGTATTTTTAGTGGGGATGGCTTTCAGTGAATGGAAAGGCAATAGTAGAGGAACTGGCTCTGAGCACTATGCGACTTAACTTCTGAGGTCATCAGTCGCCTAGAACTTAGAACTATTTAAACCTAACTAACCTAAGGACATCACACACATCCATGCCCGAGGCAGGATTCGAACCTGCGACCGTAGCGGTCGCTCGGTTCCAGACTGTAGCGCCCAGAACCGCACGGCCACTCCGGCCGGCAGTAGAGGAACTCTACGAGAGTCAAATGGACACTGGAACTTTTCGAGTGAACAGCTCAAGCGAGCGATTCTGGACTTTACGTTAAGTTCTGCAAGGAGGCAGACCTGCCTGGAGTAATGTGGATGTTTCCATCGCCGTGGTCGTTGGTTCGGTGCGGTGAACCGACTGTATATTTCAAGAAGCCTGCATGTACTCCAGAGTAGGACTCTGCTTCTTCCGCCGGTATCATGGAACTGAGGATAGACAGAGTATGAGTTACTGTTCTTTGTATCACGTGTGTTAATTTGTGAATCATAGTGTTGAGCTCTGAACTGTTTTCAGCTGACGAATATCGGGTGTATTGTGATCACGAAATGGGCTGAATTTTTGTGTATCTTTGATAACAATTTAGTGTTTGGATTTTGCTGCCATTCTTGTAATGTTCTCAACGCAAATTTACTGCTTTTGATGAGGTTTTTTCTGTCTGTGTTTTAACTGAGTATCGTAGAACCACTTCCCGTTTATTTGAGATGTTCTTTCTTGAATACGTTGTTTAGCATAATTCCCAGTCGTCTACATCAATTACAGACGTTAGAATAGAAACCTTTTTATTATATTATTTACTTAACTATTTTGTGTATTGCTGTTAATTTTATTAACTCGGAATTCTAGCCAGTGCATTGACCGTTTGACTGTAGGCTCACAGGTGCAGGCTTTAATTTGCAGATTAGCTGTGAGGCATGAAAGCAGATGTGTGCGGCTCGACCCTATGACCACATCTAGTTATTATTTTTAAACAGCGCCGTGCATAGCTCAAAAGTCTAAAGGGAGAATAACGACAGGTAAATATGCAACTGGTTTGCTCGTTTGGAATGCTGTTAGGAAGAGCAACTACACAGCAGTAGCCGTAAGGTACCATCGCGCAATATATATACCAGCAGCCTTCCTCAAGTGTTTTCAAGATAAATGACTAATAAATGACAACAGGTTGACCTTGGATAATGTTTAAAGTATTATTTATGACTTCTTGACACAATCGTCTCTTGGTTCTCTTTCCAATTGCAATGCCTGCTAACTCATGCGATTGGCCCCTTTTAAATTAGCACAGTTTTTAATTGCAAACAACATTTGAATAAAGTTACTGGCAAAATAGTAAACTGTTCATTAAATAACTACACAAGCATGACAGTATGAGTTATTGATGTTGTGTTCATTTCGTGTGTAAATGTGGAGAGTATCATGTTCTGACAAATAGCTGCGTAGCAAGAATGATATAAAAGACGTCATAAGTGCATATGCAAAATAAATCCAGATGAGTGGCTTTCAGGGATGACAGCTATCGTGCAACGCTATCATCTGCGATACCGTTTATTGAAATCGCAAAGGGTATTTAAAAGTTGTTGATTCAGAAATTCATTGTGAAAATTTTTATTTACTGTGAAATATTAGCTTTTGTAGTTTTAAAGATGTTGAAGTATTGCTGTGCCACTGGATGCGCCTCATTTTTCTACGATCACAGATGTATTCAGTTATCTTGCACTGACAGTTACACCCTGCAAAAGTGGTCGACAGATCATGAAATACTGAACCTACCTCCAGAGACACTTCCTCTATTACAATGCTCTGCTACTGTCGATGAATGCTTGAATTTTTCAGCTTGAAACAGATCGCCAACCGGGTTATATCACCACATACCATACTGATGTAGTAAACACACCTTTCGTATTGTGCACCATACAAAAGCACTACTCCTGCATATAGCAGACAGATTCCAAAATACGCAAGCACATGTAATCCTAGAGTCTGGAGATGGCTGTAGAAAGCATGGCAGTAAGCAAGCAGGTTGGAGCTGGAAACAGTAATAGCAACCTTCTTCTGCTTTATATTCTGACTGGAGGTAATGGCCTCCCTGCTGATGACACTTCACGTTGGTTCTTAATGTTATGATGTAAAAGTCTGCCTACTGTTACTATAATATTTTTCTAGTTTTTATCTGTATGGTACCGTAAACATGATTTAATGAATTTACATATGATTCAATAACAAGCTATGGCCAAGCTGAAGGCACTGAGTGAAGTGGACAGAAGAGTGTTCGCTTGTGGCCAACAGTCATAATGGGGTAAGCTGGGACATGGTGTGCCCTGGAGCTGGGAATTCTGTGGAGCCAACAGTCGAAGATGAGTGTGGCAGAGCCGTTGTGGACATCGCCTACCTGGATCGCAGAGGGCGAGAGGGCTTGGTCTGTTCCATTAGCGTATGTGTGTTTGTGGGGGGGGGGGGGGGGAGGGGGGGAGGGTGGTGCTTCGACGTCAGCAGCGCTAAGGCTAAGCTCAATGCACAGAGCGAAGTGGGCAGAATAGTGTTGGCTGGTGGCCAATAGCCAAGACGGGGTCAGCTGGTGGGACATGGTGTGGTGCAGAGCTGGGTAGCCTGTGGAGCTAATGGTCGAAGTTGAGAGTGGCGGAGCCCTTCTGGTCATCGCCTACCTTTCCAGGTTGCCAGAGAAAAAGGCTACCCAGGCAAGATACAAAGAAGAACAACATTATTATTACCATAAATACGGAGCGCTAGGAGTCCGCTATAGTGGCGAGAGTCGGAGTTGGTTGATTTTGAGGAGGGAACCGGACAGCAAGTTTATCAGTCCCATCGAATTAGGGAAGGATGGGAAGGGAAGTCTACTATGCCCTTTCAAAGCAACCATCCTGGCATTTTCCTGAAGCGATTTAGGGAAATCACGGAAAACCTAAATCAGGATGGCCGGACGTGGGTTTGAACCGTCGTCCTCCCGAATGCGAATCCAGTAACCACTGCACTACCTCGCACGGTCCAGATTCGGAGTAGTGTATGGCGGGTACCGTGTATGACGAAGTCAGTAAATTAAACTGGTGTGCTAAACTATGGACGAAAGCAACTTTCGCATAACGTGACTTTGCCAAGTGACATAGCTCGATGAAACTTGGACCATACATATTAAGAACTACAACATTAGTGTAAGAAAGTAACAGAAAGAAATACGCAATGAGGTGAATAGGAATGACACTTTTATTCAAAGATAACAATTAAACTGGAATTACCGCCATTTATGGAGATCCCCTGGATAATACAAAAGGTGAGACATGGGTCTCAATATGGTATGTAATCACCACGGAAGCCAGTGCATGGCCTTCATCGTACTTCCAAGCTCTCCACCAGCGCGGTTAACAACTGTTGAACGTTCGTTGCTGTGTGTGGACATGCTACGTATCCACTACCTGCTCAATGGGATTTAAATCGGAGGACTGGGCAGATCAGTCCATTAACGAATCTCCCCTTTCTCCGAGAGCTCCCCCCCCCCCCCCCCCACCTCTTCCTGCGCAGTTCGATGCAGCAGCGCTTTGTCATCCATAAAAATGAAGTCTGGGCCGACTGCGTACCTGAAAAAACGCATATGGGAAGGGAGTACGGTTTCACAATAACGTTGACCGCTGAGTGTATCCCATACAAAATTTTTGATATCAGTACCGCCATGCAACGCTATGCCACCCCACACCGTAACATCTGGACCACCAGACTATGTTCGACGTTGTTCCTGGGTACGTAAGTACCCTCATATGCCGATTGGTGGTAACACTATAATGCAGCCAGGAACATTATCGAATATGATCATTTTGGTGGTACAGGTACTATGGTGTGGGGAGGCATATTGTTACACGGGCGTACTGACATTCAGATCGTTGAACACGGTACAATCACCGATCAAAGTCATTGTAACACTGTTCTCCTTTCCCTCGTGCGTCTTTTCAGAGGTGCCTTGGACTCTGATTTCATTATTATATCTGACCGCATTGAACTGCAGAGGTAGAGGATCTCTTGGAACGAGAGAACATTCGGCATATGAACTTGTCTGCCCATATCTCCGACTTAAATCCCATGGAACATGTGCAGGGTGCGGGATGTACTGCAGCACATCCACAAGCGCCGATACCATTTTGCTGATGGAGGAACAGAACGCTCTACCTTAACCAACCACATTATGACAATGGGAACACCTTGTAGAGCATGCTTTTGCGTCCACGGTGATCACACACCCTATTAAGAACCATGTCCCGCCATTCGTAATGTCCAGGGCACCATCATATATTGCGGTGACTTCAGGGTAATTATAGTCGTTGAATAAAAGTGCCACTCATCAGGTTACCTTCCATGAGGAACGTGGGTGCACTCAGCGACTGTGATCTGATTTATAAATGATAGAGCACAGCAATAAGTCGTCCTTTATTAGGTTTTACTTGGTAAATCCAGATTTCGGCTAGTGCCTAGTCATTATTAATGCATTATTTTCTATTCTCAATGCATGTCAGTTCCCTGTTCTTCGGGCGTCAGTCCCAGTTCTTTGACTACTACTGTATAAATACAGTATACTACTGTATTTATACAATAATAATTTTTAGCAATTTCATATCGGTCAGATGAGTGATGTTTCTTTCCACAGAATATATGAATATCGATCGACAACAGACTTTCGTCGTCACTTTGTATAAACAGACTTAATTCACAAACATACAGAAAATTGCACGTGGTGGAATTTTTAGATCAACATCAGCTGTTCAGTTTAGCAATCTTCATTTGTTCTCGTAGACATGTTTAGAATAAGCATTCGGCTGGTGTACAGTATGGCTCGATGGACGTAACTGATGCTGGGTCATTACGTCTCCTATGGAGCGACGGCTCATAGAAGGTTGCAACATGGCCCCTAATGTTTCGCTGACTGGCAGAAGACTTCCCTAAACTACCACGTCTCATATTAGTTTCTAATCTGAAACAAGATAATTGTTCAGCTGAGCCATTTGTTACCTGAACTGCTTGCATAAAACGAAGCGTATAATCCTGACATGATACGCAGAACGTTCCAGTAACATCATTTAGTTCAAACATGTTTCGGAATGGCAAGGGTTTTCAGTTACAGGAATAGCATAAGGGGTTTCGTAAAATACTGTGAACAGCGATTCCCCAAACAGTCGCGATATGAATCTCAGCTTAGTTTTAACAATAGAACGTCTGTCTTTATAGTACTGGATGAGACAAAATAGTGATATGACTATTCCGTAAGTACTCAAAGTACTGTGAAGCGGAATCTGCTAACAATTGTAATTATTTAATCATCTTTATTACTATGCGGCATCGATTAAATTATCTTACAGGGCATTAATCTGAGCTAATGGGTTGATAAACACCTATTTCACTTAACAGTCAGAGGTTATACAATCTAGGTTGGTAACAAAACTCTTTTCCGAAGACCTTGGTTTACTGTTGGCTGTAGAAATGGCTGAGTAGGTGCGAGACTCTGTAGATAAAAAAGCTGTTTGAGGCGTTGTCGAAAAAACAGGCCCAATTCTGTCCTTCACAAGAGCTGCTTGTCGACTGCGAGAACGGCTGTGGTTGCACAGCGTTGAGTGCCAAGCAGTTTCCAGTCAAGACCAAACAGAGTATGATTTTGCTCACACTGTGCTCCACAGATTTTCTACCGATTTCTAGAATCAAAACAGCGGCAAGATAGCAACTGTTTTAAGTTAGAAACAAAATTCACTGAAACGGGCGACAAGCAGTCGTACCTAACAAAGACTTCTGAACATAGGGCGCTACGCCACTTGATTGAAAGCAGTCTACATCAGAGGCATATAAGAAAGAACATAAGTAGTAGAGGATTGGATATAGTTTTCATTGTTGCCAGAGTCTTCAGTATACTTTGAGAAGGATGTGTACAATATACACTCCTGGAAATGGAAAAAAGAACACATTGACACCGGTGTGTCAGACCCACCATACTTGCTCCGGACACTGCGAGAGGGCTGTACAAGCAATGATCACACGCACGGCACAGCGTACACACCAGGAACCGCGGTGTTGGCCGTCGAATGGCGCTAGCTGCGCAGCATTTGTGCACCGCCGCCGTCAGTGTCAGCCAGTTTGCCGTGGCATACGGAGCTCCATCGCAGTCTTTAACACTGGTAGCATGCCGCGACAGCGTGGACGTGAACCGTATGTGCAGTTGACGGACTTTGAGCGAGGGCGTATAGTGGGCATGCGGGAGGCCGGGTGGACGTACCGCCGAATTGCTCAACACGTGGGGCGTGAGGTCTCCACAGTACATCGATGTTGTCGCCAGTGGTCGGCGGAAGGTGCACGTGCCCGTCGACCTGGGACCGGACCGCAGCGACGCACAGATGCACGCCAAGACCGTAGGATCCTACGCAGTGCCGTAGGGGACCGCACCGCCACTTCCCAGCAAATTAGGGACACTGTTGCTCCTGGGGTATCGGCGAGGACCATTCGCAACCGTCTCCATGAAGCTGGGCTACGGTCCCGCACACCGTTAGGCTGTCTTCCGCTCACGCCCCTACATCGTGCAGCCCGCCTCCAGTGGCGTCGCGACAGGTGTGAATGGAGGGACGAATGAAGACGTGTCGTCTTCAGCGATGAGAGTCGCTTCTGCCTTGGTGCCAATGATGGTCGTATGCGTGTTTGGCGCCGTGCAGGTGAGCGCCACAATCAGGACTGCATACGACCGAGGCACACAGGGCCAACACCCGGCATCATGGTGTGGGGAGCGATCTCCTACACTGGCCGTACACCACTGGTGATCGTCGAGGGGACACTGAATAGTGCACGGTACATCCAAACCGTCATCGAACCCATCGTTCTACCATTCCTAGACCGGCAAGGGAACTTGCTGTTCCAACAGGACAATGCACGTCCGCATGTATCCCGTGCCACCCAACGTGCTCTAGAAGGTGTAAGTCAACTACCCTCGCCAGCAAGATCTCCGGATCTGTCCCCCATTGAGCATGTTTGGGACTGGATGAAGCGTCGTCTCACGCGGTCTGCACGTCCAGCACGAACGCTGGTCCAACTGAGGCGCCAGGTGGAAATGGCATGGCAAGCCGTTCCACAGGACTACATCCAGCATCTCTACGATCGTCTCCATGGGAGAATAGCAGCCTGCATTGCTGCGAAAGGTGGATATGCACTGTACTAGTGCCGACATTGTGCATGCTCTGTTGCCTATGTGCCTGTGGTTCTGTCAGTGTGATCATATGATGTATCTGACCCCAGGAATGTGTGAAGAAAGTTTCCCCTTCCTGGGACAATGAATTCACGGTGTTCTTATTTCAATTTCCAGGAGTGTACTTTATAGATAGCAAGGAAAAATATACTCAGCGCCAAAACAATTATGATTGTGAAAACGTCCGTTAGTTGTATTAGAATCTGTAAGTCTAATAGTTTACCTATATTCAGATATTTCTGCCCAACAAGTTTGCCGTTTCGGCTTACGGTGTTAAGTGCATCTGTGCGTATTTGTGAATAGTGAGTCTAAATTACGTCTTACTTAAGATCAATAGCATCATTTTTACAAATTATATTTTTACTTTCTTCTAGGTGGAGTTAACGGTCATGTGGCATCTAGCAGTCGACTTTGATCCGTCTGTTACGAAATAATATTATTATGATCAGGTAGTTTTTCTATTACGAAATTTTTCCTGGCAATTGACACCCCCCCCCCCCCCCCCTCGCCCCCATTTCCCCCGCCGCGCCTTGTAAAAATTCCGCAATGTACAGATGTACAGCAGAGCAACGATCCAGGTGTCTCTGGACCGGGCCCGATCAGTATAATCAGATATCTCGATAATAGGGTAAATCAGGAAAACATGTAATTTATTTTTTTTTAAAAAAAGAAAGGTACATTTGTGCACACATGTTACTGCAATATTAACTTAATGACTACAAATCAGTATTACTGCAATATTAATTTTATGACTACAAATCAATGTTTTCGGATTTTATGCAGTACTTTACTATCATAGACTGTCAGTTCTTGAAAATGATGTCGGCCAGAGTCAGTTGTTTTTCTGTGTTTAATAATCTGCAGGCAGCCAAGCCTTCATCCGCTTGACGGTGAGCGGCTATATATTGTCACACTTAAGCTACCGCTCCATCCGTGTTAGCGCAGTGTCAAGACAGGCAAAGGCCTCACTAGCTGACGGCCCCGCATCTGGTTCAGTGATAGTGCCATCCACCTAGCCACCAGCTTCTGTCTTATCTATGAATAGTTTCATTCCCACTGAAAATTTGAAGTCCAGGGTACTGAAGAATCACAAAAAAACCATTCACCTGTATTCTCTGCACGTCAAGCGGGACGTCCAGGAATTTTCAAAAGGACCTTATGTCCTCAAGTGATATTTCATCCTCTTCCACTTCTCTTTCTTCTTTTCATCTTCATTTTATGTACCTCAACTTCGGTAGAAAAGCCTTTCAATCTATTACAAGCTCTTTTTTAATGTGGTTGTCGTCACAAAATTTCATGCTTCCGCAACCAGCTAAGAGACCCTTTTAAACTGAATTTTTGGTGATGAGCCACAGTGCCTTCTTCATTTCCAAATTCTATCAAACGCTTCCTCAACATTTGTCTCCTGTAATGTCGCTTCAAAGTTTAGATAACAGTTTCGTTCATAGACTGCAGGAAACCCGTTGGGTTTGGCGACAGGAAGAGCGTTTTAGAATTTTCATATTCTCCGTCAGGAAGGCCTTCTGTGGGGTGCGTGGGTGCATTGTCCAGAATTAACATCAGCTTAATGCCTTCGTTCCCTATGCGCTCGTAGCTTTTTTTTTCTTTTTTATTACAGGCTCGAAACCTGAATCCTACCAATCACGAAACAAAGAAAATGTCATCCACGCTTTTGGCTGATTCTTGTAAAAATGGGAAGTTTTCCAACATTGTTGAAAGTCCAGGGGTTTTCCGATATTCCTATCAACAGAAGAGGAATTTTGTGATTTCCCGCAGAGTTCATTACTTAAATACAACTCATGAGTACTGTGCCTTATCTTGAAATTCCGTAACCAACCACTGCTCGTTTTTTAAATGAAGACAAACTGTCGATTTTCTCAGTCAAAAGTTTGCTTTTTGTAAACAGTCGGCCCTGAAAAAGGGATTCCCATTGCTCGCTGCCGCGGCTCATTCAAGCTCTTTGTTTGCGGCTGTTTTCATATTTTTTTCTCGGCGAACACCCATATTTACCCCCAAGGACATATATAAAGTTTAACATGGGGGACTTTTCCCGAATTATTGATATTCCAACGCCCGTATCAATATGGTGTCTTGTGTCACTCACTGCCAGCCAAACAGCACGCCACTCTATGTGGGGCTATTTCCTTTCTGTCACTTTCGGCGCCCTACTCAGCAAGACGTTGTTGTATATCGCCCTCACCGATGCCAAGTATGTGGACAAGAGTTCAGTGTGGGTGTAACAGTTCAAGAAAGAATTGGCAATGCAGAAGAAAGGGGCTGGGATGTCTGATAACAGCGCCGCTGGAGAGAGAGAGAGAGAGAGAGAGAGAGAGAGAGAGAGAGAGAGAGAGAAAGAAAGAGAGAGTTCGGCACTAAGGCTTCCAGCAGCAGGCTTTTAAGAGTTGTAGGGCAACGTCACTACATCTTCACGTGAGAGCTGACAAATAGACTTTGCTCTGTTCTGAAGATGAAAAAGGCTGAAGCCGAATCTGTTCCTCAAGAGAGTGAGGAGCTCATAGCATATCTTAAAAAACATACTGATACTAGCAAAGGATCCTAAAGCTACCAACATATGGCGGACCAGAGATGGCGAGATCGGAACAGTATGCGAAACGTGGTGAACGCGATATGCCAAATAGACGTTGGCATATCGTTTCCTTGGCAGAACGTCTAGAGTCCAGAGGTGATGATGAGTTAGCCCTGCTCTGATTCGATTTAATAGATGCCTGCAGTTGAAAGTTATCTTGTGCCGCAGGTCAATTGTGAAATAATTGCCCAAACAACATATTACGTCACTCACTCGTTGGTGGGCGATGCATCTGTCAGGCAGCCTCTTACCTGTGGACCATGCGATTTTTGGACGTGAAGACTTTTGCCAAATGCCGCAATGTAGGTAACCATCCACGCCTGTGGTGTACGGATGTAATCGCCGTCACGAAGGAGGAGTAGCAGGACCGCCAGCTAAGGCAGCGTAGCAAAACGTGTGTCTGTCAAGTAGCATCCCCGCCAGACGTTGTCGAAGACCAAGGAACAAGCAGTTCGAAAGCGAAGGCGTACAATATCGCTGAGAGAGGACAGCCCTGTCTCATCGAGCGCTGAATTGGGATCGGCGGCATGAGATGGCCTTTGTACAACGCCCTAGACGTCTCACTGAGAAGAAGACACGTCACTACGATTGTGCCTGTGTTTGCCTGTGTCAAAAGCACTTGGTCAATCCTATCAAAAACCTGGCTGAAGTCCAGCAAGGCCAAGACTCCAGGCATTTGACGAGCCCAGGGAAGTGCAGTCATATAGCAATAACTACAGAGTGCAGTGGATGTTATGGTCACCTACTGGCGATGCCTGCTAACGATGCTTGGCCCTCTGAAACGAACAGTGGACCGTCTGCTTCAGACGCGCCTCCAGCAGTTGAGTGAAAATAGTCATGTTACTGCTGAGTAAGGTCAAGGGGCGAGGATTTCTGAGCCTGGAATTGGCTCGTGGTTCCTCCCTTCAAGGGAGGTTCCAGATAGCTGCACAGTGAGACACAGTAGATCGCGGCAGACGTGCGTTCAGACTGGCGATAGCAGTTGTTCAAAAGCCCAGTAGAACAAAGGGAGGCGGTTGGGTCCTGCTGACTTATGAGTGACTGCCATCTGTATCGCTTCAATGACCTCCACCTACGAATGAAATTCTTTGCTGTAGCTGGGGGCATCGTGCCAGAAGTGAGCAACGAGACCTCTACAATCACCTCTGAGGATGGCGATGCTCCGAGTACAGCCTAGTGCAGCGGGTGTGAGGGGCGTTCCCTATATTGTGCAGAGTACCTAGGCGTCTTACATAGTCGTGATAATGTGGATCAAGGCCCATCGCCAGCGTCGCCTGTCTGCAGTGGTATGATATATTGAGGGTACCCTCTGAGCCACTCTGTCTTGAGTACACTCCCTGACGGTCGATCCCGCAAGGTGGCAGTGTGTAAGGGTAGTGACTCACCATCGCCTGCTATGCAGGCGAGTGTGGAACATAATAGAAGTCCATGGAATGTCACCTCCATGCCACGACGCCTCTACCATAGCTTGTCTAAGTCTTCCAGAGGACAGCCATGGTACAGAATAGCCACTACAAAAAGGCAAGGTTGTAGGCGTCGCGTCGGCGCGTGTGGGAGTTCCATGTGTCCTCTACGAGCTGCCTACATTCCACAAAAGCGAGGAGGCCCACATTCAACTTCCATGGACCACGGCTGTGCCATGCCCTCTGACAGTTGAGGGTGATGGCACAGACCTTTTGTCGGCAAACGGTAGGGGCCACACTTTGCCAGCTCTCGTCCCCCTGACAATGGAGCGCGAGATTTAAATCCAATCTATATGGCTAGATGAAAGGCTGACTGATCGCCAGGAACATGCGCCATAAGTCCACAAGGTGGGGGTTGCTGTCAACGTGGCAAGTTCTGTGCATGGAGAGTGACTCAGTAACTGGTCCTTGGGCACTTGGGTGCAGTTGAAGTTATCTCCCAGCTCCAAGGCGTCTTCCCCTCCCATAAAGAGGAGCTTGACTTGATCTGCAAAGAAGGTAGATCGTACACTTCGTCAACATGATCCGACGTTACATAGACGCATCGTCGGATCACGTTGGCGACGTATAGATGTATATGAGACTGACTCTCTGGATAGTAAGAGCTTGAGGGATGTCGCGCATGTTCATCGGTAGAAGGCTGACAGTCGGTGGCATGCGTTGGTACTGCAGTCGCTGCGACATCGTGACGGAACAGATGGGCTGCGGCGTTAAGGTGGGGATGGGGAGTAATTCTACAACACGCCTGGGTGGTAGATTGCGATGGTGGGTCCTCGTCCTACACATAAATTCGAAGAAGCGAGTTGTCAGATGACGTACGGCTCCGCTCCTTTGGCTTTCGCGGAGACCGTCATTTGCGGACATGTTCGGTATCAGAACGCGTGCAGTAGTCATCCAAACGGGAGGAAGGCAGAAATCGGTACAACTCCTTCTCAGGAAGGTCTGCCTGTATGTGGGAGAGTGGGCAATTCGGCCGGAGACAGCGTGGGAGGAGGTGTGTGGGCCGCCAAGCTGTCGTGGACCATCGCCGGCGGCAGTGCGTGTCGGTCCGGGGAGGAAACATCTGTCGTTCTCATAGCTGCTGCGTAGGTCAGGAGATTGCAGTGGGCGTCGCGTGGGATGCAACGTCGCCGACTGGTGTATGAAGCTGTCTGCATTGGGTACATGGCGATCGGACATGGCCTTCCTGGCCGCAACGTGCGCAAGGTAAGCAGCTGCCCATAGCAAATGACGACGGCCCTGCAGCCCCGTATAGTTAAGTATGATAGGACGTGCTTTGTAAGTACAGTCTTGATTTGCTACAAATTTGATATCTCAAACGTTTGCCGTTTTTCAGCCAGTTAGCTTTACCAAGTTACCGTACGATTTGAACACTGTCATCACATCTCGGGAGACTTCGGAAGGGAGCTCGAAGACCGTCAGAGTGCAGAGGCCAAATCCAGCGTGGTATATCCTGACAGCACCTACATAGCTGTCAGAGTGTCTAAATTCCAGGCCAAGAGCGTGTCTGTTCACGACACCTGTGCACATCTCGTCATTTATCAGTTTAATATAGACGACTTTGCTAGTAACTGATAAGTGGATAGCTAGGATGTCTTGAGTGCAATATGAAGATTGTAATGAATAAAGAGTTAAGTTTCATGCGCACTAGGTCCGCTTGAAAAGAGCTCTTAATTGTGGCCTGGTGGTATGAATATGCAATGACGCTCATTCCAGACGCACTCGAAGTACCTGCTGCGGTGAGAAGGTAAACAGGAAACACTTGCACGAGCTGCACGGCAGACGGGACGCTAGATACTGCAACAAACTGGCTAGAAGAAGGGATCGTTTGACAGTATACATACAGAGGCATCAAGGACTCGTCAGTTTGGTCATGGTAGGAAGTATGGGTGTTAATAGTGTAGAGGGCGAACACAGTTTGACTACAGAAAACTGGTTGACGTGGATTGTCGACGCTTGCACAGGACACGCTAGCGTGGAGAGCTACAGCAAACCATTATTTGGACTGAAGACAGTAACAGTAAAGGAAGAAGAAAAGCCCAGAACATTAGGACTAAACGTCGAGATGTCGAGACAGTAGAAATAGTAAATAATCTTAATTATATGGAAGATCAGAAATCCTAATAATTGTAATTACATATTAGGTCATAACTAGAAACGGATATAATCTTTCAGACGACTGGAAAAGACAGGTGAAAAACAGGATGACATAACGAGTCACGAGGCAGCCGAAAGGTGTTTGCTTCTCAACGGTTGATAAAACATGCCAGTGAGGACTATTTTTCACAGTTCACCAAGTTGATGAGGTTCAAGTTCACAGGTGTCGGTTATAACCTTCTGATGTCTATAATGGGCGAATTAGTAGTGGAAGAATGATAGTCAAACGTAAAGACGATCAGATGTCGAAAAATCCTTCCCAGGAAATATTCCCGACAGGTATTGCAAAGGGTTGTGTGCACCCGGAATCAATATTGAAAAAAATAAAAATTCAGAGTAGGTCAGATTGAAGGAGAGGAGATGTTCAGCGTGTAATGCGAGCCGATGGAGTGCCATGACACGCCTCATCAGCACCTGATGAAGATGTAGACACTTCAAATGCGAAAAGGCAGTGGTCGACCCTGGTGAACACACAACAGCTGCAAGTTAAGTAGCGGCTTTCAATATTGACTGGAATAGCATTGAACAAAGACTTCCTGTCTCTGACTCAAAGAAATACGTTAGAGGAATTTCAGCGAATAGCAGGAACAAGTTCCTGGTTGGTACCTCTGTACTGTAGGACTAGTGTCTCTTGAATGATAGCGAATTATTTCAAAGTGTTTATGATTTATTATGTAGGCCAAGTGGCCAAAAGTCAGCAGACCGAGTGGCAGTGAAAGCACTCGTCTCTAATGAAGGGCAGTGATTATTGAAAGCACCTGACATTCTGTTAAGGGAGCCGGAACGATAAAAATGACAAAATTAATGAATCTGGTTTTTTCATTATAAAATTATTTGCAGTTTTCTGAGTAAAACAAATCTAGTTTCACCCTTTTAAGTGAATTCTAAGTGTGTTTTTTTGTCGCTGCAAAGTTGACGCTCCGCGTAAACGGTTGTAATGACTTGGTGTGTCACCTCTGACGGCGCCGCTCGCTGGCTGCAAGCAGGGTATCTTTGCGGAATTAGACAGTGTTTTGTTTTCCCACGTTTTATGGCTTTTGTCTCTGTGACAAGTGACTGTTCATATCGGTAAACATAAATGCTTACCATGTGTATTGACTAGTGGAGTTTACTTTGTGTTGTTTAGCTGTTCAATTTTGCGTATCTGACGAATTTTGTTCGTACCTGTTTTACGTATTTGATTTGTGAATATCAATATGCCCCATTTCAACAATCGAGTGTTTAAGAAAAGGCACAATGAGTGGAAGAAGAAATCTTTTGTTGTTTCGAAGGGAGATGCTGCTAGGTCGGCTTCACCGACTACTCCAAAAGAACGTGATAGAACTTCTTCCAGCAAGAAACTTTGTGACAGCAAAGAAAAATTTGAAAACTATGAAAGCGACAGTAATGATGTGAATGAAATAATTAACATTCCCCTGTTCTCTAATACACTCCTGGAAATGGAAAAAAGAACACATTGACACCGGTGTGTCAGACCCACCATACTTGCTCCGGACACTGCGAGAGGGCTGTACAAGCAATGATCACACGCACGGCACAGCGGACACACCAGGAACCGCGGTGTTGGCCGTCGAATGGCGCTAGCTGCGCAGCATTTGTGCACCGCCGCCGTCAGTGTCAGCCAGTTTGCCGTGGCATACGGAGCTCCATCGCAGTCTTTAACACTGGTAGCATGCCGCGACAGCGTGGACGTGAACCGTATGTGCAGTTGACGGACTTTGAGCGAGGGCGTATAGTGGGCATGCGGGAGGCCAGGTGGACGTACCGCCGAATTGCTCAACACGTGGGGCGTGAGGTCTCCACAGTACATCGATGTTGTCGCCAGTGGTCGGCGGAAGGTGCACGTGCCCGTCGACCTGGGACCGGACCGCAGCGACGCACGGGTGCACGCCAAGACCGTAGGATCCTACGCAGTGCCGTAGGGGACCGCACCGCCACTTCCCAGCAAATTAGGGACACTGTTGCTCCTGGGGTATCGGCGAGGACCATTCGCAACCGTCTCCATGAAGCTGGGCTACGGTCCCGCACACCGTTAGGCCGTCTTCCGCTCACGCCCCAACATCGTGCAGCCCGCCTCCAGTGGTGTCGCGACAGGCGTGAATGGAGGGACGAATGGAGACGTGTCGTCTTCAGCGATGAGAGTCGCTTCTGCCTTGGTGCCAATGATGGTCGTATGCGTGTTTGGCGCCGTGCAGGTGAACGCCACAATCAGGAGTGCATACGACCCAGGCACACAGGGCCAACACCCGGCATCATGGTGTGGGGAGCGATCTCCTACACTGGCCGTACACCACTGGTGATCGTCGAGGGGACACTGAATAGTGCACGGTACATCCAAACCGTCATCGAACCCATCGTTCTACCATTCCTAGACCGGCAAGGGAACTTGCTGTTCCAACAGGACAATGCACGTCCGCATGTATCCCGTGCCACCCAACGTGCTCTAGAAGGTGTAAGTCAACTACCCTGGCCAGCAAGATCTCCGGATCTGTCCCCCATTGAGCATGTTTGGGACTGGATGAAGCGTCGTCTCACGCGGTCTGCACGTCCAGCACGAACGCTGGTCCAACTGAGGCGCCAGGTGGAAATGGCATGGCAAGCCGTTCCACAGGACTACATCCAGCATCTCTACGATCGTCTCCATGGGAGAATAGCAGCCTGCATTGCTGCGAAAGGTGGATATACACTGTACTAGTGCCGACATTGTGCATGCTCTGTTGCCTGTGTCTATGTGCCTGTGGGTCTGTCAGTGTGATCATGTGATGTATCTGACCCCAGGAATGTGTCAATAAAGTTTCCTCTTCCTGGGACAATGAATTCACGGTGTTCTTATTTCAATTTCCAGGAGTGTATTTTGAAACATAACGTATTATGCCAAGTTTGCAAAGAAAGAGGACTGTATTTGAAAATAACTTCACACATTGGTTTGGCATGTAAAATGTTATTGAAGTGTAACAAATGTGCTGCAGAAGTTTCGTTTTCTAATACTAACAGTGCTCCTCGTAGTGGAAAGAAGGTGTATGATATAAATGTTAGGCTTGTGTGTGGCATGTGTTGCATTGGCATGGGCAGTGCTGCAGGGACAATGTTATGTGGAACTATGAACTTGCCAAAACCACCAACCAAGCTTGGATTTTATAATGAATTAGTGGTATCTTCTGCTGAAGATTTTGCTCAAGCAACAATGAAGAAAGCAGTTGAAGAACCTGTGACAGATAATGGGAATTGTAGAGATTTAACTGTTGCTTTAAATGGATTATGGCAACGTAGAGGTCATAAATCTCTAAATGGAGTTGTGACAGCTACCAGTGGAGACGGTTGCAAAGTAACTGATGTTGCTATTCTCTCAAAACATTGTAGATGTAAGGGCAATACCAAGGACGAACATAGTGAGAGTTGTGAAGCAAATTTTCACGGCACTAATGGAGCGATGGAAGTAGAGGGAATGAAAGCAATTTTTTCCAGATCACAGGAGTGGTATGATGTACGATACACTAACTATCTAGGAGATGGTGATTCTAAGGGATATAAAGCTGTAGAGGAACTCAAACCTTATGACAATTAAATTCACATTAAAAAACAGGAGCGCATTGGACATGTGCAGAAGCGCATGGGGGCTCGCTTGTGCAAACTAAAGCAGACATCAGGATCCCAGAAGCTTAGTGATAGTTAGACCCTTGGAGGAAGAGGAAGATTGACAGATGAAGTGCCTCGGGCATCGATGTGTGTGATGTTCTTAGGTTAGTTAGGTTTAAGTAGTTCTACGTTCTAGGGGACTGATGACCTCAGAAGTTAAGTCCCATAGTGATCAGAGCCATTTGAAAGAGAGTTTGTACAGATAAAAACATTGCATTTCGGAGTGTATGATGCAGTGGCAACATACAATGAAGGAAACTTTATCAAATGTGATGTGCTGAAACGTTTAGGTTTCCAACCAGAACACAATACCATTTCCACAATCTGCCTAATTGATGAAGAAATACTAAGAGGAGCAGGAAGAAGAGACAAAAGCCTACAACATGCTGCAAAAGGAAAGAAAAGACCAGTGAAAAGGAAACTAACACTGGAAAAAGAAGAGGCTGCTGCTAATCCGTCATATGGGGCAGGAAAGTATTAAAAACTTTGGAAGCCATTTCCTGTAAGTTTAAAATTTTCATCTTTGAGGAACATTTTTTCAAAAACTGCTAATAGTGTATCAATGAAATTTATACACAATAGCGGGCCGGGGTGGCCGAGCGGTTCTAGGCGCTACAGTCTGGAACCGCGCGACCGCTGCCGTCGCAGGTTCGAATCCTGCCTCGGGCATGGATGTGTGTGATGTCCTAGGTTAGTTTGGTTTAAGTAGTTCTAAGTTCTAGGGGACTGATGACCTCAGCAGTTAAGTCCCATAGTGCTCAGAGCCATTTGAACCATTTTTTATACACAATATTGTTTACTTCTTTTCCTTCAGTTTTATAACAAATTGTAACAAAAATATTGTATAATTCAAGAGTTATAGAAGAAAAAGTGCAATATTTTGGAGAAAAAATAAGCATCTGTTTAAAAAGTTCTAAAACAAAAACCAATAAATATTTCTTAACATGGCATTATAAATTTGTAGAGAAATATTCACTAAACATGTAGGCCAAATTTCAGAGCAATATGTTTAATGGTTTTAGTAAAAATGTTCCTTCTATTTGCTAAAATTAATATTGAGGATATGGATTGATGCAGCTCTCCTTAAGGGGTTTTGTGGTCTTACACCTTAGTAAACAAATGTGTTGGTTTGAACACTAAACGAATTGACTAAAAGTAAGAACTTGCTACTCTAGCAGGTTTATCCTGTCAATTCCACGAGAATCACCAACCTGATGTAACCTAACACCTATACCAAACAAGATGAGGCGTCTCCCTCTCATCTCCGCTGTAAAAAGTGAGGAACAAGCTAATCAAATCCATTTTGTCGTTGACGTCCTAACTGGACCAAGCAGATAATACCAAAACCAAAAATAGAAAAAAAAGTAATGTAGGGAAACATTGCTGAGACGCGTCATAATCATTAGAGATGGTGCAAAAACTGAGATTGAAGAGGAGTGAGGATGAATGTCGGCCGTGTACACTTCAAAGTAATTATTCCAGGATTCTCCCTACGCAGTTTAGGGAAATCACTTAAAAGCTATAACTGGATGGTAGGATGTGAACCATGAGTCCACGATCTCGCCACTGTACACCTCGCACTGTAAAACGCTGTGATATCGACGCACGGGGGACATCCAGTATGAGTATCCTTGCCCTTGGATTTGGTGACAGTTCCCTAGGTGAGAGCACTCTAGCGGAACTGTACCCTAGGGTGCGAGGAGGGAGCGCCATTTGCCAGAGAGGGAGGCTGCAGCTGGGCTGCGCTGCCAGCTAATGAATCAGCGCGATGGTGGGGAGGGGGGAAGGGGAGGGGAGGGGGGCATCGTGGCGGCGGCAGGAGGCAGGAGGCAGGAGGCAGGCGTCATGGCGCGTCTCAATTTCCTGTCTGCGGGTGGCCGAGGCCAGGACGGCACTTTGCCACAATTACGGCAGCGCCCCCGCTGCAGATGGGGAAACGCGGAATTAGCAGTGTCGCTGGGAGCACCCTCCCTCCCGGTTGGCCTCACTCACACACAATTCGCCCTGCATCGTCTGTTTGCACGGCCTCTTACACAACATCACGGCGGGGTTACACATTGTTCTTGACCACGACCAGGGAACACGCTGTTCAGTGAAAAGTTTTTCGATTATTAATCTTGCCAGTCTACAGCAGCAGTAATCCTGCTGCCCTTCCAGGGGCGTCCCTCACTGGACAGCGGGAGAGTGGTCACCGTGTTCTGCAGTTACACATCCAAGTTTTGCCCATTGCGAGATTCATTGTTGCCTGGTTGCGTTGCAGGGACGCAAAATATACACAATGATTGTGCTAAATGTGGATAAACTCAACGAAACGATCCCTGAGAGGATAACCAGAATAATGGGCATCTATACTACTATATAGAGATCAGACATAGCTTAACATTGTTAACAAAAAGCTCCGAAAATTCTTGACCGGTTTGCTTCAAAATTTCACACGATACGCTAATAATCGTTTGGGCAGACAGATGCTACAGATTTTTAAAATATATGTGGTGGATAAATACACACGAGTACATAAAATATAAAGAAGAAATGTTGATAGCAAATATCTCGAAGAGTTCTTGACCGATTTACTCAAGTTTTCAGACGACGCTTTAGTAAATATTCAGAAGAACATGGTCTAAATATTTCTCTAATATATGCAATTACCCCCCCCCCCCCCCCCCCCATGAACCATGGACCTTGCCGTTGGTGGGGAGGCTTGCGTGCCTCAGCGATGCAGATGGCCGTACCGTAGGTGCAACCACAACGGAGGGGTATCTGTTGAGAGGCCAGACAAACGTGTGGTTCCTGAAGAGGGGCAGCAGCCTTTTCAGTAGTTGCAGGGGCAACAGTCTGGATGATTGACTGATCTGGCCTTGTAACATTAACGAAAACGGCCTTGCTGTGCTGGTACTGCGAACGGCTGAAAGCAAGGGGAAACTACAGCCGTAATTTTTCCCGAGGACATGCAGCTCTACTGTATGATCAAATGATGATGGCGTCCTCTTGGGTAAAATATTCCGGAGGTAAAATAGTCCCCCATTCGGATCTCCGGGCGGGGACTACTCAGGAGGACGTCGTTATCAGGAGAACGAAAACTGGCGTTCTACGGATCGGAGCGTGGAATGTCAGATCCCTTAATCGGGCAGGTGGGTTAGAAAATTTAAAAAGGGAAATGGATAGGTTAAAGTTAGATATAGTGGGAATTAGTGAAGTTCGGTGGCAGGAGGAACAAGACTTCTGGTCAGGTGATTACAGGGTTATAAATACAAAATCAAATAGGGGTAATGCAGGAGTAGGTTTAATAATGAATAAAAAAATAGGAGTGCGGGTTAGCTACTAAAAACAGCATAGTGAACGCATTATTGTGGCCAAGATAGACACAAAGCCCATGCCTACTACAGTATTACAAGTTTATATGCCAACTAGCTCTGCAGATGATGAAGAAATAGATGAAATGTATGACGAGATAAAAGAAATTATTCAGGTAGTGAAGGGAGACGAAAATTTAATAGTTATGGGTGACTGGAATTCGTCAGTAGGAAAAGGGAGAGAAGGAAACATAGTGGGTGAATATGGATTGGGGGGAAGGAATGAAAGAGGAAGCCGCCTTGTAGAATTTTGCACAGAGCATAACTTAATCATAGCTAACACTTGGTTCAAGAATCACAAAAGAAGGTTGTATACCTGGAAGAATCCTGGAGACACTAAAAGGTATCAGATAGATTATATAATGGTAAGACAGAGATTTAGGAACCAGGTTTTAAATTGTAAGACATTTCCTGGGGCAAATGTGGATACTGACCACAATCTATTGGTTATGAACTGCAGATTGAAACTGAAGAAACTGCAAAAAGGGGGGAATTTAAGGAGATGGGACCTGGATAAACTGAAAGAACCAGATGTTGTAGAGAGTTTCAGGGAGAGCATAGGGTAACAATTGACAGGAATGGGGGAAGGAAATACAGTAGAAGAAGAATGGGTAGCTTTGAGGGATGAAGTAGTGAAGGCAGCAGAGGATCAAGTAGGTAAAAAGACAAGGGCTAATAGAAATCCTTGGGTAACAGAAGAAATATTGAATTTAATTGATGAAAGGAGAAAATATAAAAATGCAGTAAATGAAGCAGGCAAAATGGAGTACAAACGTCTCAAAAATGATATCTACAGGAAGTGCAAAATGGCTAAGCAGGGATGGCTAGAGGACAAATGTAAGGATGTAGAGGCTTATCTCACTAGGGGTAAGATAGGTACTGCCTACAGGAAAATTAAAGGGACATTTGGAGAGAAGAGAACCACTTGTATGAATATCAAGAGCTCAGATGGCAACCCAGTTCTAAGAAAAGAAGGGAAGGCAGAAAGGTGGAAGGAGTATATAGAGGGTTTATACAAGGGCGACGTACTTGAGGACAATATTATGGAAATGGAAGAGGATGTAGATGAAGACGAAATGGGAGATAAGATACTGCGTGAAGAGTTTGACAGAGCACTGAAAGACCTGAGTCGAAACAAGGCCCCGGGAGTAGACAACATTCTATTAGAACTACTGATGGCCTCGGGAGAGCCAGTCGTGACAAAACTCTACCATCTGGTGAGCACGATGTATGAGACAGGCGAAATACCCTCAGACTTCAAGAAGAATATAATAATTCCAATCCCAAAGAAAGCAGGTGTTGACAGATGTGAAAATTACCGAACTATCAGTTTAATAAGTCACAGCTGCAAAATACTAACGCGAATTCTTTACAGACGAATGGAAAAACTGGTAGAAGCCTACCTTGGGGAAGATCAGTTTGGATTCCGTAGAAATGTTGGAACACGTGAGGCAATACTGGCCTTACGACTTATCTTAGAAGAAAGATTAAGAAAAGGCAAACCTACGTTTCTAGCATTTGTAGACTTAGAGAAAGCTTTTGACGATGTTGACTGGAATACTCTCTTTCAAATTCTGAAGGTGGCAGGGGTAAAATACAGGGAGCGAAAAGCTATTTACAATTTGTACAGAAATCAGATGGCAGTTATAAGAGTCGAGGGGCATGAAAGCGAAGCAGTGGATGCGAAAGGAGTGAGACAGGGTTGTAGCCTCTCCCCGGTGTTATTCAATCTGTATATTGAGCAAGCAGTAAAGGAAACAAAAGAAAAATTCGGAGTAGGTATTAAAAGTCATGGAGAAGAAGTAAAAACTTTGAGGTTCGCCGATGACATTGTAATTCTGTCAGAGACAGCAAAGGACTTGGAAGAGCAGTTGAACGGAATGGACAGTGTCTTGGAAGGAGGATATAAGATGAACATCAACAAAAGCAAAACGAGGATAATGGAATGTAGTCAAATTAAGTCAGGTGGTGCTGAGGGAATTAGATTAGGAAATGAGACACTTAAAGTAGTAAAGGAGTTTTGCTATTTTGGGAGTAAAATAACCGATGGTGGTCGAAGTAGAGAGGATATAAAATGTAGACTGACAATGGCAAGGAAAGCGTTTCTCAAGAGGAGAAATTTGTTAACATCGAGTATAGATTTAAGCGTCAGGAAGTCGTTTCTGAAAGTATTTGTATGGAGTGTAGCCATGTATGGAAGTAAAACATGGACGATAACTAGTTTGGACAAGAAGAGAATAGAAGATTTCGAAATGTGGTGCTACAGAAGAATGCAGAAGATAAGGTGGGTAGATCACGTAACGAATGAGGAGCTATTGAATAGGATTGGGGAGAAGAGAAGTTTGTGCCACAACTTGACTAGAAGAAGGGATCGGTTGGTAGGACATGTTTTGAGGCATCAAGGGATCACAAATTTAGCATTGGAGGGCAGCGTGGAGGGTAAAAATCGTAGAGGGAGACCAAGAGATGAATACACTAAGCAAATTCAGAAGGATGTAGGTTGCAGTAGGTACTGGGAGATGAAGAAGCTTGCACAGGATGGAGTAGCATGGAGAGCTGCATCAAACCAGTCTCAAGACTGAAGACCACAACAACAACAACATGCGATATGTAACTGTATGTACACTCCTGGAAATGGAAAAAAGAACACATTGACACCGGTGTGTCAGACCCACCATACTTGCTCCGGACACTGCGAGAGGGCTGTACAAGCAATGATCACACGCACGGCACAGCGGACACACCAGGATCCGCGGTGTTGGCCGTCGAATGGCGCTAGCTGCGCAGCATTTGTGCACCGCCGCCGTCAGTGTCAGCCAGTTTGCCGTGGCATACGGAGCTCCATTGCAGTCTTTAACACTGGTAGCATGCCGCGACAGCGTGGACGTGAACCGTATGTGCAGTTGACGGACTTTGAGCGAGGGCGTATAGTGGGCATGCGGGAGGCCGGGTGGGCGTACCGCCGAATTGCTCAACACGTGGGGCGTGAGGTCTCCACAGTACATCGATGTTGTCGCCAGTGGTCGGCGGAAAGTGCACGTGCCCGTCGACCTGGGACCGGACCGCAGCGACGCACGGATGCACGCCAAGACCGTAGGATCCTACGCAGTGCCGTAGGGGACCGCACCGCCACTTCCCAGCAAATTAGGGACACTGTTGCTCCTGGGGTATCGGCGAGGACCATTCGCAACCGTCTCCATGAAGCTGGGCTACGGTCCCGCACACCGTTAGGCCGTCTTCCGCTCACGCCCCAACATCGTGCAGCCCGCCTCCAGTGGTGTCGCGACAGGCGTGAATGGAGGGACGAATGGAGACGTGTCGTCTTCAGCGATGAGAGTCGCTTCTGCCTTGGTGCCAATGATGGTCATATGCGTGTTTGGCGCCGTGCAGGTGAGCGCCACAATCAGGAGTGCATACGACCCAGGCACACAGGGCCAACACCCGGCATCATGGTGTGGGGAGCGATCTCCTACACTGGCCGTACACCACTGGTGATCGTCGAGGGGACACTGAATAGTGCACGGTACATCCAAACCGTCATCGAACCCATCGTTCTACCATTCCTAGACCGGCAAGGGAACTTGCTGTTCCAACAGGACAATGCACGTCCGCATGTATCCCGTGCCACCCAACGTGCTCTAGAAGGTGTAAGTCAACTACCCTGGCCAGCAAGATCTCCGGATCTGTCCCCCATTGAGCATGTTTGGGACTGGATGAAGCGTCGTCTCACGCGGTCTGCACGTCCAGCACGAACGCTGGTCCAACTGAGGCGCCAGGTGGAAATGGCATGGCAAGCCGTTCCACAGGACTACATCCAGCATCTCTACGATCGTCTCCATGGGAGAATAGCAGCCTGCATTGCTGCGAAAGGTGGATATACACTGTACTAGTGCCGACATTGTGCATGCTCTGTTGCCTGTGTCTATGTGCCTGTGGGTCTGTCAGTGTGATCATGTGATGTATCTGACCCCAGGAATGTGTCAATAAAGTTTACCCTTCCTGGGACAATGAATTCACGGTGTTCTTATTGCAATTTCCAGGAGTGTATATAATACCTACAAGGGAAACGCTAGTGGCGAAAATCTCGAAATGTCTTCACTTATTTACTTCAAATTATTACTCAGCACTCTAATACACATTTCCACGGACTTCGTACATAGCAAAAATATTGTTAGCTAAGAACTTGAAAAATTGTAGACCGATTTGTTACAAATTCTTTCATGACTTACATAAGCATGTATTATTCCTACATGACACTGTAACAGGCATATATACACACATATATATATATATATATATAACACGAGTATATAAAATATAATATACATATCTAAAAACTCGAAATGTTCTTGACCGATATGTTACAAATTCTTACACACACACACACACACACACACACACACACACACACACACACACACACACACATATATATATATATATATATATATATATATATATAATCGGTCGAGAATATGTAAAGTTGTTAGGTAACAATGTTTTCCTTATATACGAAGTCAATGGAAATGTTTATTAGAGTGTTGTGTAATACTCTGAAGTAAATCAGTGAAGAACTTTTCGAGATTGATATATACTCTACTGCCCATTAAAATTGCTACACCAAGAAGAAATGCAGATTATAAACGGGTATTCATTGGACAAATATATTATACTAGAACTGACATGTGATTACATTTTCACGCAATTTGGGTGCATAGATCCTGAGAAATCAGAACCCAGAACAACCACCTCTGGCACTAATATCGGCCATGATACGCCTGGGCTTTGAGTCAATCAGAGCTTGGATGGCGTGTACAGGTACAGCTGCCCATGCAGCTTCAACACGATACCACAGTTCAACAAGATAGTGACTGGTGTATTGTGATGAGCCAGTTGCTCGGCCACCATTGACCAGACGTTTTCAATTGGTGAGAGATCTGGAGAATGTGCTGGCCAGGGCAGCAGTCGAACATTTTCTGTATCCAGAAAGGCCCGTACAGAACCTGCAACATACGTTCGTGCATTAACCTGCTGAAATGTAGGGTTTCACAGGGATCAAATGAAGGGTAGAGCCACGGGTCGTAACACATCTGAAATGTAACGTCCACTGTTCAAAGTGCCGTCAGTGCGACCAAGAGGTGACCGAGACGCGTAACCAATGGCACCCCATACCATCACGCTGGGTGATACGCCAGTATGGCGATGAGGAATACACGCTTCCAATTTGCATTCACCGCGATTTCGCCAAACACGGATGCGACCATGATGATACTGTAAACAGAACCTGGATTCATCCAAAAAAATCTCGTTTTGCCATTCGTGCACCCAGGTTCGTCGTGGAGTACACCATCGCAGGCGCTCCTGTCTGTGATGCAGCGTCAAGGGTAACCGCAGCCACGGTCTCCGAGCTGATAGTCCATGCTGCTGCAAACGTCGTCGAACTGTTCCTGCAGATGGTTATTATCTTGCAAACGTCCCCATCTGTTGACTCAGGGATCGAGACGTGGCTGCACGATTTGTTACAGCCATGCGGATAAGATGCCTGTCATCTCGACTGCTAGTGATACGAGCCGTTGAAATCCAGCACGGCGTTCCGTATTGCCCTCCTGAACCCACCGATTCCATATTCTGCTAACACTCATTGGATCTCGACCAACGCGAGCTGCAATTTTGCTACACGATAAACCGCAATCGCGTTAGGCTACAATCCGACCTTTATCAAAATCGGAAACGTGATGGTACGCTTTTCTCCTCCTTACACGAGGCATCACAACAAAGTTTCACCAGGCAACGCCTGTCAGCTGCTGTTTGTGTATGACCAATCGGTTGGAAACTTTCCTCATGTCAGCACGTTGTAGGTGTCGCCACCGGCGCCAACCTTGTGTGAATACTCTGAAAAGCTAATCATTTGCATATCAGAGCATCTTCTTGCTGTCGGTTAAATTTCGCGTCTGTAGCACGTCATCTTCGTGGAGTAGTAATTTTAATGGCCAGTAGTGTATATACATATATGAGATAGGGAAACGATGTTATCAAAGATCTCAAGTGGTTCTTGTTCAGTTCACTTCAAATTTGAATATGTTTTTAGCAATCGTCTTGGAAAGTTGTTGAGCAATTTATTTGAAAATTTTTACGTAATAACTAATAAACTTTGTGATGAAATGCACACGGTCTATATAAATGGTGGAAAATTAATGCACTCAGACTTCGCAGAACGATTCATCACATATTAGTAATACAGAAACGTCTGTCACAAAATTCTGTCCAGCGCATATTTCCGTCAGTAAACAGACGTTAAAGACTGGCAATCTGGCAACACTGTAATCACATGTTGGGTAAATACGTATGTCAGCAAACTGAAGCAGCGCTGTGCAGTTGGTATGGTGGATAGCGTTTTGGGTCAGCATCCAGAAGGTCGAGTGATCGATTCCGGGTTGAGGAATAGCTGTTTTTATTTGATAAATGTAGTCTGCGTGGTACGGTACCTGCCGTGCTCGTCGTCAAGCAGCGATAACATTGGGTCTACAACAAAACATCTGCACTTGCATAATACAAACACAGAAATGAGAGAACAACCTTTTCGTTGGTTAACTTTTAAAGATATCTTTTGCACGTCGCGGATGCCAATTGTTTCGCAGAATTGCTTCTACTAGATTCCAAATTTGCTTTCTGTGAACCATCCCCCAATGGTCCCATCTGTTAGTACCTACCATTATTCTCGCCACGTTCAGAACCATTACATTTCGTTAGGGACTCAAGTCACCAGGAGGGCAAGCAACGTGCTTTACAATTAATTTCCAAACTTGGTTACCAGTTGTACGTATTATCACACCATTTAACGTCCTCACTCTATTTGCTCCTGTCTGAAATTTAGCCCAATTTTACCTCCCACTTTACAAAAGTCTACTTATAACCAAAATAATGCCCCCAAAGACTGTTATCCAAATTTAGCTCGTATGCTAACTATTGACTAAACAGAACCTAATTTGAACTGAACTGTAACTGATCTGAATGCAGCTTGATTTACATTAAATGCGCTACTGAAGTAAAACAATAATTTGGCCCTAATCAAGATTTCCACTTACCTAGCGTCTTGACAACACTGTTGCAAATTTCTGGAGAGCACAACAGTAAAAAGCTAGCAGGCAGCGGCTAAGCGAGATTTCTGTTTCTAAATACATATTCAGACTGTTGCACGTGGTAATGCATAATGATAAACAGTGAGGTGGGGAGACTAATTATTCCTATTAAATGATATTCCAAGGCAAGGCAACTATTTTAGAATGAAGTATGTACTCAAAGAAACAAAGTAAAACTTTGCATGATGTTCACACATAACGTTGGTTTGAAACAATACTACGTCTAACAAAGTGAACAATGATTTAAAAAGGGTAAAAAGTTAACAGAGAATTTCTATAAAAACCAACCAGCTTAATCAATTAATATGCAAATGCATGACTCAGGGAAGTGTTGTGGTCTTTCTCTCAGCTCCGGGCACGTTGACTACCTGATAATCACCATTCCTAGCTGTGTAGTGCTGCCGTGTTACCTCAAATTTAGTAACATTATGCAAAAGATATACTACTTTCACTTTTCAATGTACTCATCACAAGAATCCTCGCTGTCCTTCACCATATTTTTTTTCTAACAGATACAATCACAGGTAAACACAGCACTACTGAAAATGTTCATCACCTACCACACTTCAACTAAGAACGTATTGGTTGCGCAGAGGCAGAGACTGTGCCACGACAAGTCCAAAGATTGTTTAAGAATAAACTAACTTGCTCTCTCTATCTGACGTGCACATCTATAACATACAAAAAGCAAACTGACATGACCATTTTACATATCCTCCACCTTCTTGCAACAGAAGTTTGTGCCAGGGGCATTTCACGTAGGAATGGGACGAAGACAAAAGTCTAAGCATTATGGATAGGAACATACAAAACATGGTACAAATACAAAGAGCAAAACAGCTTTACGAGAATATGAGTTAAAAACTACAAAATGCAAGAACATGTGAATTATTAAGGAACAGAATTTACCCCTGTTAGTTTATCAACTTTTTATGATATTTATGAGAACGTTCTGCACGTAGATATTTTAAGTTTATATGTCACATTTTGTATTTAAGTAGTATTTGGGATCTTCATTGTTTTCGTAGCACACAGGAATTAGGTTAGAGTGTCAATATCACACAAGGCCTACATATCTAAAGCACAGTGAGATATAGAAGTAATAATTTGTACAAGGTGGGAATTTAAGGAGATAGGACCTGGATAAACTGAAAGAACCAGAGGCTGTACAAAGTTTCAGGGAGAGCATAAGGGAACAATTGATAGGAATGGGGGAAAGAAATACAGTAGAAGAAGAATGGGTAGCTTTGAGAGATGAAATAGTGAAGGCAGCAGAGGATCAAGTAGGTAAAAAGACGAGGGCTAGTAGAAATCCTTGGGTAACATAGGAGATACTGAATTTAATGGATGAGAGGAGAAAATACAAAAATTCAGCAAGTGCAGCAGGCTTAAAGGAATACAAACGTCTCAAAAATGAGATCGACAGGAAGTGCAAAATGGCTAAGCAGGGATGGCTAGAGGACAAATGTAAGGATGTAGAGGCTTATCTCATGATGGGTAAGAAAGATACTGCCTACAGGAAAATTAAAGAGACCTTTGGAGAAAGGAGAACCACTTGCATGAATATCAAGAGCTCAGATGGAAACCCAGTTCTAAGCAAAGAAGGGAAAGCAGAAAGATGGAAGGAGATTGTAGAGGGTCTATACAGGGGCGATGATCTTGAGGACAGTATTATGGAAATGGAAGAGGAGGTAGATGAAGATGAAATAGGAGATATGATACTGCGTTAAGAGTTTGACAGAGCACTGAAAGACCTAAGTCGAAACAAGGTCCCGGGAGTAGACAACATTCCATTAGAACTACTGAGAGCCTTGGGAGAGCCAGTCCTGACAAAACTCTACCATCTGGTGAGCAAGATGTATGAGACAGGCGAAATTCCCTCAGACTTCAAGAAGACAGACGTGAAAATTACCGAACTATCAGTTCAATAAGTCACAGCTGCAAAATACTAACGCAAATTCTTTACAGACGAATGGAAAAACTGATAGAAGCCGACCTCGGGGAATATCAGTTTGGATTCCACAGAAATGTTGGAACACGTGAGGCAATACTGACCTTACGACTTATCTTAGAAGAAAGATTAAGGAAAGGAAAACCTACGTTTCTAGCACTTGTAGACTTAGAGAAAGCCTTTGACAATGCTGATTGCAATACTCTCTTTCAAATTCTGCAGGTGGCAGGGGTAAAATACAGGGAGCGAAAGGCTATTTACAATTTGTAAAGAAACCAGATGGCAGTTATAAGAGTCTAGGGACATGAAAGGGAAGCAGTGGTTGGGAAGCGAGTGAGACAGGGTTGTAGCCTGTCCACGATGCTATTCAATCTGTATATTGAGCAAGCAGTAAAGGAAACAAAAGAAAAATTCGGAGTAGGTATTAAAATCCATGGAGAAGAAATAAAAACTTTGAGGTTCGCCGATGACATTGTAATTCTGTCAGAGACAGCAAAGGACTTGGAAGAGCAGTTGTCTATTCTGACAGCGTCTTGAAAGGAGGGTATAAGATGAATATCAACAAAAGCAAAACGGGGATAATGGAATGTAGTCGAATTAAGTCGGGTGATGCTGAGGGAATTAGATTAGGAAATGAGACACTTAAAGTAGTAAAGGAGTTTTGCTATATGGGGAGCAAAATATCTGATGATGGTCGAAGTAGAGAGGATGTAAAATGTAGACTGGCAATGGCAAGGAAAGCGTTTCTGAAGAAGAGAAATTTGTTAACATCGAGTATTGATTTAAGTGTCAGGACGTCGTTCTGAAAGTATTTGTATAGAGTATAGCCACGTATGGAAGTGAAACGTGGTCGATAAATAGTTTAGAAAAGAAGAGAATAGAAGCACTCGAAATGTGGTGCTACAGAAGAATGCTGAAGATTAGATGGGTAGATCACATAACTAATGAGGAGGTATTGAATAGAATTGGGGAGGAGTTTGTTGCACAACTTGATTAGAAGAAGGAATCGATTGGTAGGACGTGTTCTGAGACATCAAGGGATCACCAATTTAGTACTGGAGGACACTGTGGAGGGTAAAAATCGTAGAGGGAGTCCAAGAGATGAATACTTCAGAAGGATGTAGGTTGCAGTAGGTACTGATAGATGAAGAGGCTTGCACAGGATAGAGTAGCATGGAGAGCTGCATCAAACCAGTCTCAGGACTGAAGACCGCAACAACAACAACAACAACAATTTGTACAATGGAATTAGATAGAAGAGTGTTCTTGTTACAAATGACCAAACTTTCTTTAGCTCGTTGCAATAATGTCACTGTTACGAGAAGTTATGTGGAAGCAGACTCAGTGAGACTAAGCACAGTGCTCAGCTGACAACCCTGTACACTCAAAAGCGCAATATATCGTAGTGTCTGTTTGGAAAAAGTTTCGAAATTTGTGGTTAAGGTCTTATGGTTCCAAACTGCTGAGATCATCGGCCCCTAAGCCTACACATTACTTAATCTAACTTAAAATATCTTACGCTATGCACAACACACACATCCATGCCCGAGGGAGGACTAGAACCTCTGTCGGTGAGGGGCGGGGGGGGGGGCGGGGGGTAGGGGGGGGGGGGGGGGAAGGAGCCGCACAGACCACGTGGCTATCTATTTGGAACAGACTGTATATTCACGGATAGCTCTAAAGCCACCTTGTGGTATCGAAGAGTTCAGTTGTAGCTTGTATCAATGACGTAGGCAACATGTGACAGACAATTTTCTGTATAAAATCAGTAGACATATTTCTTCAGCCCCGGCAATCAGCTGTGGCGAAAGGTCAATCATTTACAGTTTGCTACATTTACAATATGCAATTACCTATATTAAGACAGGAGTAATAAGATTTTACATAGTTGTACATACTGAATGCACGTATAGTGTAAAGGTAACAACAGTTTGCTATGCATATAAAAAAGTAATAAAAATTGCATCTTGGCTTTACAGTAATGAATTACAATACATCAGACAAGTAAACCATGTGAAACAGTGTACAGTAGTAGGTATAATAATAAACAGTTGTAATGTATGTACAGAATGACCCACAGAAAATTCTAAATATATTCAAATAAATTTGTTTTTGTGATCGTCAGTGAAATACACTAATGGACAGAGTATAAGATATCAAAAGACACAAAAGGATAGTCACCGCTCACAAAAATAAACATGTAAGGATAGTGGACACATACACATATAAGCAGAAAACAAGTACATAATTAGGAAAAAATATGGGAGTAATCAAGGTTCTGATAAAAGAATACTTTGTGCAGTCAGCCTATGTTTATTCCTAATACGATCAGTAATTAGCGTGTTATCTAGTTATACACGCACCAAAAAACGTTTTGCATCACCTCGGTTCTGAGAATTCCGGAACCTGAATAGAAAATTGGCATAGAGATCAACATAAACATCATTTCCGCCATTTTTATTGCTCATGAAAACCACACATTACATGTTGTACAACGATACAGCGAGACCTTCAGAGGTGGTCGTCCAGATTGCTGTACACACCGGTACCTCTAATACGCAGTAGCACGTCATCTTGCATTGATGCATGCCTGTACTCGTCGTGGCATACTATCCACAAGTTCATCAAAGCACTGTTGGTACAGATTGTCCCACTCCTCAACGGCGATTCGGCGTAGATCCCTCAGAGTGGATGGTGGGTCACGTCGTCCATAAACGGCCCTTTTCAATCTATCCCAGGCATGTTCGATAGGGTTCATGTCTGGAGAACATGCTGACCAGTCTAGTCGAGCGATATCGTTTTCCTGGGGGTCATTCACAAGATGCGCACGATGGGGGCGCTAATTGACGTCCATGAAGACGAATGCCTCGCCAATATTCTGCTGATATGGTTGCACTATTGGTCGGTTCACGCATCGTACAGCCCTTAGGGCGCCTTCCATGATCACCAGCGGTGTATGTCGTCTCCACATAATAGCACCCCAAAACGGCAGGGGAACCCCATCTAGCTGCACTCGCTGGACAGTATGTTTAAGGTGTGTAGCCTGACCGGGTTGCCTCCAAACACGTCTCCGAAGATTGTCTGGTTGAAGGCATATGCGACACTCATCGGTGAAGAGACGTGATGCCAATCCTGAGCGCTGCATTCGGCATGTTGTTGAGCCCATCTGTACCGCGCTGCATGGTGTCGTGATTGCAAAGATAGATCTTGCCATGGACGTCGGGAGTGAAGTTGCGCATCATGCAACGTATTGCGCACAGTTTGAGTCGTAACACGAAAGCATTATTCTGCATCGTAGCGTTGGTGTCAGGCCTCCCCCGAGCATCCGTAGGTAGCGGTCATCCACTGCAATAGTAGCCCTTGGGCGGCCTGAGCAAGGCACGCGTTCGACAGTTTCTGTCTCTCTGTATATCTTACATGTCCGAGAAACATCGCTTTGGTTCACTCCGAGACGCCTGGACACTTCCCTTCTTGAGAGCCCTTTCTGGCACAAAGTAACAATACGGACGCAATCGAAGCGCGTTATTGACCGACTAGACATGGTTGAGCTACGGGCAACACGAGCCGTGTACCTCCTTCCTGGTGGAATGACTGGAACTGATCGGCTGTCGGAACCCCTCCGTCTAATAGGCGCTGTTCATGCATAGTTGTTTACATCTTTGGGCGGGCTTAGTGACATGTCAAGGGACTGTGTCTGTGATACAATATCCACAGTCAACGTCTATCTCCAGGAGTTCTAGGAACTGGGGTGATGCAAAACTTTTTTGAGGGTGTGTACTTCATTCTTTAGTTCATGCACCTTTTAATGCTTTTACCTATAATTTCACCCAACTTTCACGATTTGCCACTGTTTGCTGTAGTCTTTGCTTCTTTCTGTAATCTGTTCCATACATTCTCGTAAGTTCATATTATTTAGCTCCATTCCCCTACCTACCCATCTGTCATCTTTGCCCTAACTAGCCATTTCTCATATTGGCCCTACCTACCGATTTCTCATTTTACCCCTACCTATTCATTTCTCATATTTTCCCTTCCTAATCATGTCTCATATTTGCCTTACCTAAATATTTCTCATATTGGCCCTACCTAATCATTTCATCTCACATTCATCTTTGTAACCATTCCTTTTCTCTTTCACATTCATCTTTGTAACCATTTCTTTGCTCCTTCGCATTCAACTTTGAAAGCATTTTTTTGCTATTTCTTACCTTTTTCTCTTTGTTTGCTCCTTGCGCATCTTTCATGATTTCGTACACATATTAATTATTTATGAGAGCTCCTTACAGTACTATATTTTACATAATTATTATACTAATGGCGGCTCATCCTATAGTAAGGATTTATGTAGAGAACATGCATTATAAAGAAACTCAATACATAAGTGTAAAAGGCAAATACAATCTGATAATTGCTTAAGCTAATGCAATGAAAATTATTATGTTGCACCATATGTAAAAATAAGAAGACAGTCTGCAATGCATCACATGTTAATAGAAAAATATGCATATAAAAGAATCTTATCCCATGCCTTAGCAAAAGGAATAAAGCTGGAAAGGAGGAAAATAATCATCATTAGTATCCTACGTACTTCCTGCATAGTGTCTGTGCATGTCATACCCCGCTAGTAATTAAGTTCATCTTCACTTCCAAAATTTAAAATTTCCCAGCCACCAAGAATGATGGACAATATTGTGCTGACATCGTTTCAAATATATGTAAAGTTTCTCTGTTAGACAAAGAAAAGGTAGATTAGTTCTCCAGGATTCAGCAGATGTTAGATTTTGAGTGCATGTAGCTATAGGCAAAAAAATAAAAAAAAAATAAAAAAATAAAAATAAAAATAAAAAATAAAAAAATAAATAAGTAAATAAATAAAAATAGGTCATTTCTGAGTATAAACAAGAAAACAGACACTACACAAAGACAAATGTGAATGCACTGCGGATGTACATTGTACATGTTAACATTTTCGGAAATGCCATTACCGAATTTGTTATGTTGATTTGAAAATGGGTCTCAGCCCGAAACTAGTCATCGAATAAGAAATAAAACATTTGTAAGTTGGACTACTTTCTTGTTCTATTGACTAACAGAAGTTGCTGACCCAAGTTACTCCAGTATGCTGGAAGTTTGTAAATGACAATAGGTTCAGTGTGGTACCATATACTAAAAGAGTCACAGTACAGAGTGGCAATCAGTGCTGAGCCACTCTCTGCAAAATACTTTCTGTGCACAGATGGAGACAAAGATATACTCTTCTCGGATAATTGTAAAGCGTAGTTGTTCCGGGGAAAAATTAACTTACATGTTTAGTAAAATGGTTGAATCATTTGTATCAGATAATTATAAACTCCACATCGAGGAAAGAACTGTGTTGCCTTAAATCACGTTACCTTTATTCACTATTGTCATCCAAACACAACTTTTCAAAAAGTGACCTTTCACGCTTATAAACATGAAATGCATCCACATGGCATAAAAATGGACTATAAACAGGATCCTACGCCCTAAACATTACGCACTCACTCTTTCTCTTCATTAATCTTCGTAATCATTGACTCATTCTATTAAAGTATAAATCTCACAGTTTTCATCTCATGTACGACCCCAACATAAATCTGATTATCCTATTACAACATTAATCATATTCTTTCTCTTCATCTCAATATACAATTCAAATAACAAATCCCTGCTCTGTCTTCATCCACTTATTTTCACATAAACGACAATTAATAGCTATAACCGTAAATATTACAATTCAGTGAATTCAACATCACTACCTCATTACATCCCGAAAAAATTCTTATATCAAAATACTTGTCACTCTTCTTTCCAGACAACACGTTTACCTTCTTAACAGTCTGTATATCTCTCAAAAGTGATAGAAATGGTTAAAGTCACTGTATTATCATCATTGTGTACAGCTAAACGTTTTCTCAGGAGAACAACAGTTTACTGATAAGCTGTGCATCCTCTCAGAACTGGTTAAAAAAAAATACTGTCAATGTACATTTTACTATAAATTATTTATTCTTTTACGGATCATAGATGAAATTTCGAAGTGTGTAGCAGTCTGTGTAGCGTAAGCGTCGTGGCAGCATATCGCTCGATTTGTTGTGTGATAAATGAAGTTTGTTGCTCGGCGATAGTCGTCTGATTCTTGTCAAACGTTTCCTGCAGCGCGACGGGAGTCGCTCTGGTATGCTGTGCAGTAGCGTTCTTTATCACTAACTATTGGTGTGGGCTGTTAGGCAAGAAATATTTTCGAGTAGATGACATGTAGCTCTACCATCTGGGTACAACTTTAGTATTTAGAATTATTCTATATACGGTTTGATATGTGAAACATGATGAATTCGCTTGCTCTTGTGTGTCGGAATAGTGTCAGTTTCGTCCCGTATTGCTTCCTCGTCGTTGATTATCTCGTGGATTTGGTGACCTAGCCATTTCTATCGGTCACGCTGGGCTTGCCCTTCCAGAATTTTTCTACTGAAAATTATAATGTTTATTGCTGTGACTGTGGTGGTTTTGACTGTGTTGGTTGCTATTGTTGTTGCGATATCTATTTAGCGTATTGGATCTACCTGAATTGTGCCCATGAAAATTTACATCTGAGTTCGAAAATTGTCTGTGACTATAATGATTGTCATGGTAATTGTGATTACGCCTATTTCCATTAGTAAAATTCCTGAGATGTCTGTTATTGTGAACATAGCCTGAGCTCCGGAAATTACTTCTACCGCAGTAATCATTATTAATCTGCGAGAACTTTAAGTGATACGGACGATGTCGGTTAGCCCGTCTGCAATTGTTTCTGTCATTGTGTTTGTTATGGGAGCTCCCCAACTTTTTTTTCACGCGGTACAAACGCGTCTTGGGCGTCATAGTTCTGCTGTGATTGTTATTGTGTCTTTCCGTTAAACCGTTGTTACAGTCCAATTCCAGTTCCTGGAGTAATATATGACACATGTATTACAAAGAAACTCAATACATAAGTGTAAAAAGCAAATACCACATGAAAATTCCTTAAGCTAACACATCTATCTGCCAAAATTACATGTCTCAAACGTGTACGAGTAAGTAACTGTGTTAAACACATGCTAATTAGCACTGGCGGACTGTATGGGTTTGGTAAGTACTCCTAATAATTTCTGCGTACCATGTCTTCAAAGAATTTTTCTGGGCTCGAGAAATCAGACTGTTCAAAGTTCCGTAACATCATAATGCAATGGTTTACTCGATCTCGTGTGGCCTGCGACCAGTAGGCTGACAAACATGCTCGATGGAAACCAGTTACGCTTTTGGCAGTCTCTCACTATTGAGTGCATTCTTGCAGCAGGTTCATTTTAAAAATAACAACAAAGAAATTCTAATTTGTACTGAAGTGGCCAGTTTGTGGTAAACAATATAGGAATCGATCAATCCAAGCTTGAAGGTGAATTGCGTTACTATACTTCCTGAAAACTTTGAATTTACGTATCGTCAAAAAGTGTTTGTAATCTAAGTTACAATTTCTGTGGGAACCAGAATGCTCTGTATTGCAACATATCGGCGGCTCATTGTCGTATCTGGATGCGTCGTACTTTTTACATGGAAAATCACCTAATCGTTATAAATTAATTTTCTCTTAGTTGGCTTTAAAATTTATTAATGTCTGTAAATCGTACTGACATTGTGCTATTTGAATCTGTCTGCATTCGTTGACAAATTTGTCATTTTCTTTGTTAGGTCATCAACTCCTTCTTTAACTGTTCTCAACTGTTCCTTTTGCTCTTCCGAATTTGTAGCCATAGTTTCTACTTGTTCGCTAATTTCTTTTATCGTGATGTTAAGCTGCTTGTTCTTTTATCTGTGCCGGCAGGGGTGGCCGAGCGGTTCTAGGCGCTGCAGACGGGAACCGCACGACCGCTACGGTCGCAGGTTCGAATCCTGCCTCGGGCATGGATGTATGTGATGTCCTTAGGTTAGTTAGGTTTAAGTAGTTCTAAATGCTAGGGGACTGATGACCTCAGAAGTTAAGTCCCATAGTGCTCACTGCCATTTTTTTTATCTGTGTCACTATCGCACTCGCAACTACCGTGTTGACTTTAACTAGCAATTAGTCCTTCTCATTACGCTGATTTGTTTTTATGTTTTCGTGTTTAGTTTCAAGGTCACGTAATGTAGTTGCAAATCTCCTAACTATTGGTTGAAGATCATTTTTAATTTTTTCCTAAGTGATCAAGTTATTTCTTCATGTGACTCGTTGATTCTCCTACTCATTTCAGCTTGTGTTTCTTTAAACATCTGGCGAATTGATTCTTGAAACGTTGACGGATTCGCGCAGTGCGGTTCTATATAAATATTCACTGAAGGTGATGTGTGTTCTGTTCGTTCAAAAGACACTGATGCAAAATCAGATTCTGATGTGTCTGTTACCAGTTGTAAAGATTCGTTAGACTGCGGCGACTTATTGCCGACCTCAGCTTCAGAATTCACATGTTCATTACCTATCGTTTTTGCTGTTTCATTAATTTAGGTTAAATTGGTCTTGGTGTAACGTCTTTGATTAGTAATCAAAATGTCCTCGGCCCGGGTTCGAAATCCGCCACCGCTTAAGTTTTGATTAATAATAAGCAGCAGTGGTGGTCGAAGACTTCCGGAATAAGAAGTCACCCTCATTCTGCCAACAGTCTTGTGAAAGAGGGCGGACGAACGGACAGAGGTTCAGGGCACTCTCTTATTCTTGGGGTGGGAAACTGCCCCTAAAGGCGGAAGAATCAGACAGGACATGTGGCATGTAATTGAAAATGTGTCATGATGATCTCACCATTGGCAAACTATTCCGGAGTACTCTCCCATTCGGATCACTGGGAGGGGACTACCAAAGGGGGAAGTGACGATGAGAAATAGATTGAATAACGAACGAAAGCATAACGTACTACGTGTCGGGACATGGAATGTCAGAAGATTGAACATAGCAGGGAAGCTAGATAATCTAAAAAGAGAAATGCGAAGGCCCACAGAAACGCTACATGATGAAAAAAATACACACAGATCATGTACTATTACGCCAACTGCTTACGCAACAAAGTAATCGATAATAGTCACAAGACATAAAATTTCACAAAATGAACAGAGATTTTAAGTGAATTTCCTAAAAAAGGAGTACAGCATTAGTAAAACTAGCGCAGTGGTAATTTTGCTTTCAAGAAATCCAACACTATCTGATGATGTGTTACCAAAAGCACCAATGAACTATCCTGTAACCTCCCCAGTATATTTTTTTCTATCTGAAATGTAGCCCAACTTTAACTCCCACTCTATAAAAATCTACTTATTACAAAACTATTTACGCGCGAACTTTTATCCAACTTAAACTTGTGTGCTAACCTTGGACTACACAGAATATAGTAGCTTATCTTTATATTAATGGCGCAAGTGAAATAAAATATTTATCTGGCCCTAATCAAAATTTGTATTTACCTCGCCTCTTGACAGCATTGTTGCCGGTTTCTCGAAAGACAACAGCAAACAGCAAGCAGGCAGCGGCTAAACTATATTTCTGTTTCTAATTACATATTCAAACTGTTGCATGTGGTAATGCGTAACTATAAACATTGGGGTGGGGAGAGGAACTGTTCCCATGGATTGATATTCCAAGACAACCATCTTAGAATGAATTATGTATGCAAAAAGACATAGTAAAGCTTCGCGTGTTCTTCACACATAACATTGGTCTGGATAACACTACGCTTACCAAAGTGAACAATAATTTAAGAAGGGTACAGGTTTAACAGCGAATTTATATAAAAACCAAACAGCATAAGCAGTTAATATGTTAATGCATAACATAGGGAAGTGGGATGGTCTTTCTCTCACCTCTGAGTGAGTTAACTAGCTGACAATAATCATTCCTAGCTGTGCAGTGCTGCACTTCTACTTCAGAATGCTTCTCTTAAAAATAATAGCATTATTCAAAGTTTGTATTCTCTTCGCTCGCAATACATTCATCATATTCATCCTTGCTGTCCTTTACAATAAATCTTTCTTCATCTAAAAGACACCATCGAAAGTCAACACAGCACTACGGTATACGTCCATCCCTATCACACTTCAACTAAAAATGTATCAGACATGCGCAGAGGCAAGGACTGTGCCACGACAAGACCAAAGATTCTTTAATAGTAACCTAACGTGCTCTCTCTGTGATGTGCACATCGATAACACGCTAAAACCAAAATGACGTGACCATCTTAAACCACTAACTATAACTTACCTTACCGTACCATACCATACTATACCATACTCGCATTCGGATGGAGGACGGTTGAACCGCGTCCGGCCATCCTGATTTAGTTTCCCGCGACTTCCCTAAATCGCTTCAGACAAATGCCGGAATGGTTCCTTTGAAAGGGCACGGCCGAATTCCTTCCGCATCCTTCCCTAATCCAATGGGATCGATGACCACGCTATTTGATTCCCTTCCCCAATTCAACCTACCAGCCGTTCGTTACAATTATTATTATTATTATTATTATTATTATTATTATTATCGATGGCAATGTCGAAACATCACGTCTACTACCGTTACGAAACAGTGTCATTTGAAAACGAGCGTTTCACAGTTAGCAGTGTCGAGATGAATCATGCTGAACGAAAGTTGTAAGAGAGATGAAGTGCGGTAGTGGAACAGTCAGCTGCGACTAATGACGTCTTTATACTGTATGGTTCAAATGGCTCTGAGCACTATAGGACTCAACTGCTGAGGTCATTAGTCCCCTAGAACTTACAACTAGTTAAACCTAACTAACCTAAGGACATCACAAACATCCATGCCCGAGGCAGGATTCGAACCTGCGACCTTAGCAGTCTTGCGGTTCCAGACTGCAGCGCCTTTAACCGCACGGCCACTTCGGCCGGCTATACTGTATGCGCTGTTCACGAGACAGAGACTAACGGAGGAATGCGACAGGCTCCATGTACATCACTACAGATATCGTATATTTTTCTTGTGTTATTCTAAAATAGAGTGGTAGACGTGTGGTACACACAAACGATGTATATGGGGATACGCTTCTGGTTCTTGGTATGGTTGCCGCTCGTGAATACGCTGCTAGGTATCATGATCGACGTCACCCAGATAAAAATGTGTTTGTAGCTTCGCCTTCGGGAGACTCTCCTTCCACGATCGCGTGACAGAGGTCGTCCACGGGCTCGTCGTGCTCCAGCTACTGAGGAAGCTATTCTATAGAATCCCAGCGAAGTAAACGTAGCGTAGCAGAGCAGCTGCGTGTCTCGTTGACGTACTGTGCGAGCTTGGGCTGCATCTCCATCACTGTTCTTTAACGTAACACCTGCATCCTGCAGTTCTGTGAATGGTTCCAACAACAACAGAAAGCCAACGACGACAACACCATAACATGGTCGCATGAAGCAGTATTTACTCGTAAGGGTATCTTCAATATGCACAATGCCCGCCGTTGGTGCGACATCAACCCCGCACCTCACTAGCGACCGTGGATATCAAGTTGGTTTTGGCATCAGCGTCTGGGCCGGAATATTGGGTCTCCACTTGTTGTCTGCCCGGTTGACTGCACGAAGGAATCCTGCATTCCTCTCAAGCTATTCCTCAGACGCACTGGAAGATGTTCCATTTTATGTTCGGCAGAAGTTATGGTTCCAACATGATGGTGCATCTCCACACTTTGGAATTAACGTGCGACGGTATTTAGTTAGAATATTTCCAGGAAAATGTCTCGATCGAGGAGGTTCAGCTTTATGGCATCTGCCTTCACCTCATCTAAATCCCCTGAAACTCTTCCTATGGGGAAACTTGAAGGAGCACGCGTATTCTGCGCCGTCGACGCATGTGGGAGAGTGGAAGAACTGATAGCGCGTGTTCATATTGCTGTTACATCTGTGGATGCAGCCATGTGGCGAAGAGTCCAGAGCTGTGTGATGCCGAGGCTCGCGCACTGTTTGTACGAGCAGGTTGTCGCTTTTAGCATCTGCTCTGAGTAAAACGTATCCTTTTGTAAACTCATCCATATGGAAATTATTATTGTCACTGGTTTGCTAAAGTGTTACATCCGTGCAGACGTAGTGTATGCTGTACAGTCATCTTCAGTATCTCGAAACTGATATTGTTTTGTAGTTTGTAAGGGGTCCGCAGGCCCTTACTATAAGTTTGCACTCGGCACAGGTCGATAGGGCAAACAATCGATAGTGTCGTGTTGCGAGAGCGAGTGTAGAGTTGAGTGAGTTCCCAGGTTGCGGGCCGAGCCGTTTGGAGGCCTGTTGCTGTAATGCAAGATTTTACCGACAAAGGGAGTGACCATCGCCGCGGTTTAACCCCTTTGTGTTAGAATAATACGGGAAAGTGAAAAGTATAATTACGAGAGTGATCAGTGATATTTCTGTGCCGATATTTGTGGTTTCGCGTCTACCGCGCCGGCATCATTTGGATTGCAGTGTTGGATTGCAGTGTTGGATTGCAGTGATTGAATTTGCGTGTGACAATAATGAATAGCGAGGAAGCCTGTGCTGAGATTAGCCGTTATTAAATATGTATGACGAAGGCAGTGGCTGTCTCCTTCTTTTTGTGTTTTTGAGACGAATATAGGTTCTTGATTAGTGAAGCTGTGTTGGCGTTCCTTCTTGTCACCGGACATTTCATTGTTACAGCATTTGAGAAGGGCAAAATGGAATGTAACAACTCCGTAGCAGTCAAATCCGATTGCCAGCCCCATTAGGTACACGGTCACATTAATTAATATTTATTTTGGCTGCTATCAGATCCCAATCGAGCGGGATACATAAATCGGACTTGTTACACCCTTGGCTTGCCGTGAAAGGACAAGTGCAATTTTCGAACAAATAGTAAAGAACAATAGGTAATTTTACCTTGCTTAACGCGAGAAAATATTTTCCAATGTTGGATCAAGACAGAGCATAAACTTTAAAATCGCGGCAAGAACAGTGGATTTTTGAACAATACAAAGTAATAGCGTCTTACGATTGTGACTAAACTGTTTCTTCTCGCCATATTTGATAAGAATAATAGTGTCGATAAACTGTGTTATAATGTGCAAATGCGTAAATCCGCGCGAAAAACTGTGAAAAGTGAACACCAAAGAAAGACACGTGTGAACATTACTATAGCAAAACGAACTAAGAATTCGTCACGAAAGCTTTTAAAGAAGTGTTTAGTGGTAATATTTTGACTGAAATTGCCTTTTTGAATAGTGAAAATCGGACAGCTTCAAGTGGACCCATAAACTGTTATGCGGACGACAATTTATTGATGCGACGCAATTGTTGAGTGACGTCACGCAGACCCCTGTAGCAGCTGCGCCAAAGAGCTTCGATCCGCGAGGTGATTTCACACGTCATCCCGACTACCTGTGCAAGGAGTAGGTGAAGCACAGACGCACTACACCGACGGTCTACAGCGCGATTTCGAGACACCGAGCGCCAACCCGGCATCTAGCGGCCGAACTACAAACTACGCCCGCCTGCCACGCCACAGAGCGGCCGGCTGACAACTTCGACGTCCCACCACAGCGAGCAGCGCGACTTCGAGACACTGAGCGCCGACCCAGCATCTAGCGGCTGAACTACAAACTACGCCCACCTGCAGCGCCACGGAGCGGCCGACGGAGAACTACGACGACTCGCCACGGATCTTCAGCGCAACTTCACGCGGCTCTGGCGGCAGTACAGCGCCACGCCCACTTCAAACGTCAAAACATCGCGACTCGTGGTAACGTCAGTTGGTGAGTGAAGACGACTGGTTGATATAACTTTAAATTGCAGTGTGCAGTCTTCGCGGTAAATAAACAATTGTAAACGGAATTTCACATTAGGAAAAGTACCCAATTACAGTAATTTCCGAAAAGTTTGTGAAACATACTCTGAAATATAGCATACTTATTTATGCATACTGCACAGTCTAAATGGTGATTATACAAATATGCTTATTGTTTTTGGGGATTTTATAGATTTTATGAGTGGTGTGATTTATCTTGTTTAGAACATTTTACATAAGCTGTGTATGTGAGAATTGATATTTGAAGTTATTAGGTTTTGAGAGTTGTTATGTTCAGTATTCATACGTATTGTATCAATTTTGGGATTAACAGAAAATACTGCAGGTACTGTTTGATTAGTTTCATGGTAATTAGGAGTGTTTTGGGTTACTAGAGGTGCATTAAAAATAAACCAAACATGTCTACTGAAGATAAGCAGGTTTGTGAGGTGGTAGTTGAACGGAAAGGGATAGGACAGGAAGACAGAGATGATTCGGGAATCAGTGATTATGGAGTGTCATTAGATAGCCCATTAGCACATTCAACTAGTTATCCTGAGACACCGGGACAAACGACGAGAAATAAGTCAGTTTCAGAGGATGCAGATAAGTGGTCAATGTTGGTAGACTTGATAAAGGAGACTAACGCATCATTAAAGAAAGATTTACAAGAAAGCTTAGAAAAGTCGTTTAAGGAAACTCTAACACAAGTGCTCAAAACATCGGAAAGGAAGATAGAATATAATCTGAAGAAGGAAATACAGGAATTAGAAGAATGACTGAAGATGGACATCAACGAGAGAGAGAGTAAGCTACAGAAGAATATAGACCAAGTCCAGGGAGACGTGGAGAAGATGGAAGGAAAGTTAACAAAAAAGATGGAAAACAATATTGAAGAAACTAAAGCCGAATTGGGAGAAAGGATCAACGAAGTGGAAACAAATTGCAATCATCGAATCGCTGAGGTGGCCTTGGGGCGAGGCTGGTGGGCGAGCTGCAACAGTCCCCCGCCCCCCCCCCCCCATGCCAGAGGAGCCGGTCCGGGGCAAGAGATGGGCTCCCAATCCTTTTTTCGCTTGTCGACAATATGGCTGAGACAGAGACAAGCGATTCATGTGCGCCTTCGAGGGCTTCTTCAATTACTGTTCCCTCCCCATCAGGGGGCACTGGGCAGACCGAGGAAAGCATTAGTGAGAGGCATATCAGGATTTCACAATACCTGGAAGCCAATGTGAAAAACGGCAAGATAAGCCAGGCTGCGATCTTGACTTTGAAAAATGAACTCGCCTCCTGGGCTATTGCTCATGCAAAGCTCGAGGGGCGGGTCGAAGAACTACAGTAGGAGAATGAAAGGCTGTGCAAGCAGCCAACAAAATCACAAAATCATGGGCTAATGTAGTCGCTCAAACTGCACCCAAGAGCCAAACTGCAAGGGATACCATTGTTAAGGTATCACAAAGACCAGACACTGCTGTCTTTTTGAGGCCATTGCCCGGTCAAGACACTAAGAAAGTACAAGAAATCTTCACAACATTGATTAATCCTGCAAAGGACAAAATAAAAGTAAATAAAGTGAAAGCCACAAAGAATGTAGTAATAGTCGATGTGGCAACAGAAGATGACAGGAATAAAATATTGAACCATCAGAAACTGTGCAAAGCTGTAAAATGTGAAACCCCAAAAAAGAGAAATCCACTTGTGATTATGTATGACATACCAGTCACTTTTGATAATAACAAGCTACATGAAACAATCCGAAACCAGAACTTAGACGATGTAAGTGTAGACGATTTCAAGAATGAATTCAAACTTCAAAACGAGACCAAGAAACAAAGACGTTGTGCATCATGTGGCGGAAGTCTCTGGCCAGATATGGAAGAAACTTACCTCAATGGGTAAGATCTACATTGGCTTCCACGCCATTAATGTGCGGGACTTTTTGGTGGTACCTCGCTGCCATAATTGCGGCGATCTTGATCACGTGCATAAATACTGTGAAAGGAAGTCGGCTTGCTCCAGGTGCGGAGACGAAAATCACATCCGAAAAAACTGTACAAGATCTGCAATATGCATCCCTTGCACAAGGAGAGGCAAAATTATCTGCAATGCCTCTGGTCGCAACTGCCCAACGTACAGGATGCTCGAGCAGAAGTTAATATCAAGAACTGACTATGGCTGAGTCTACTACGGCACCCAGGATGTCTAAAAGAAAATCCCCATGAAAGAGGAGAAGGGACACAGCAAGAGCAGCTCAGTTTAAACTGTTCCTTGCAACACTTGCAGAAGGAAGAGGTGGCAAGAGGGGAATGAAGGATGCGTGTGTCCAAACGGACCCACAAGAACAAGCGGCAGCCCCCTCTCCCTATTGCTGGGGATCGTGAACGCCAGGAAATCAGGCAACTCGAGACAGGCATTCGTTCAAGGGAGCCCTGTACTGGAACCCCCGGTGCAGGTCAATACAATTACGAGCTCTAATACAGAAACAACAAATAACACCAATGTCAGAACTGACTCAAGACAACCAACAGCTGTGAGAACAGTGGTTGATCCGGTCAGAATATACCCCAATCTCGAACATTCTCTACAATTATCCCGCCTGGAGGAGCCGGCTGTCCTGACCACCGCACTGCGACATCTAGATCAGGTAGGACATAGGTACGGGCGTAAGGTCACCTTCTCGGCTATGGAGGCTGTTGACAGGGTACAACTAAAGACCATGATCTTCCCACCGACTTCGGCGCCCTGCGTGACCTAGTAAAAAAGGTGTTTGAGAGATGAAATGAAACCTTCAACTTAAACGAAATATACAATCAGTCTGTCCTATCCAATGGGAGAATAGCTTACGACTGGACAAAAACCTTCCCAGAATCATACGTACACACGTATTTCCCATGACTACAGAAATACAGATAGGGCAGCTAAACGCGCATAACAGTAGGCTGGTCATGCAAGAGCTTCGGAGGGTGGTGGAGGAGAGGAGCCTTGATGTGCTCTGTTTGCAGGAGCCATACTCTCTTGCGGGGAATATAGCCTTCACTGCCATGAGTTGGCAAGTAGTAAGTTTCGGGGACGACCCGAAAGCCACCATCATAATAACTAACAAGGCACTGCGGGTAACAGTGCTCTCACATCTTTCGGACGACCATTGCAATGTCATTGAACTTCAGTCACCAATTGGCGTCATATACCTAATAAATATGTACTTTCAGTACGGTACAGACATTGACATGTACCTCGACCAACTCACGCAGGTGGCAATGGTGCTGAGGGGCAGGAAGGCAGTTGTGGTGGCGGACGTGAACACCAAATCTCATCTGTGGCACAGTGGCACTCGAGTTGAAAGAGGAGGCAAGCTGGAAGAGACTCTCATGTCTCTACAACTTCTCATTGCCAATAGACCAGGAAAGCCCCCCACCTACACAGGAGGGGGAGGAGATGGAACCAACATTGACATTACGATGATGACAGCCAACATCGCTGCCAATGTACAAAATTGGATCATTACTGACGGAGACACAACCAGCGATTACAATTTGATCACATTTACAATCTCAGAATGGGAGTGCCACTGGGACATAGGGTGGGAAGTACAACTAAACTATAACAGGACCAACTGGGAGCGCCTTGCAAGAGAGTTTGACCCTGCGACATGGCCAGACGATGACGATGATATCAATAAACACGTCGAAGATCTGGTGTGCCCTCTTACCAGGGCGGTAAAGGCCGCTGTACCAACCAGGAGGAGAGCCGTTGCGGCTTCTCCATCACCATGGTCTGCGGAGCTAGGACAGATGCGTCAGTCTGACAGGAGGGCGAGGAGGTATTACCAGCGAAGTGTCGTCTGGGAAGAAAAACAAAGATGGCTGCAAACATACAGGGAAGCCAAAGAGCAGTTTCAGATGGAACTGCGAGCAGTCAGGTTGGAAAGTTGGAAAAAATACGTGCACAGCCAATGGCTATGGATCCCTAGGGCACTCCTTACAAAATAGTAAGGGAAAAAGTCAGGTCGCCAATGGTGCTCTCCACTATCAGGGACGGAAACCGGATGACTGGGTCTTGGCAGGAAACTGCTGAGGTCCTCCTCCACTCACTCCTCCCTGATGATAAAGTGGAAGAGGACACCAAAGAACAACGCCTAATTAGGCAGGCTATGCAGGCAGACTACCAGAATAACATCATGGTGTACCCTTTCTCAGAAGAGGAAGTGGCAGCACACATAAAATCACTAAAGAAAGGAGGGGCCCCGGGACCAGACGGCATAATCGCGGAGGTGGTGCAATACCTCGCTCCTCAACTGGTGACACCTTTAGTAAGAACTTACAATGAGGCCCTGCGCCTCAGAACATTCCCCACAATCTGGAAACAGGTCAACGTCGTAATTTTCAAAAAAGGGCAGGACAAAGACCCTAAAGAAGCAAAGTCCTATAGACCTATCTGTCTGTTGGACCTGTTAGGCAAATTGCTGGAGAGGTTACTGGCTGATAGACTGACAGCACACCGACTGCTGTGCGGGAAGAGTGACAGATAATTCGGTTTTCGGTAGGGGCGATCTGTGTGTGACGCAATTGCCCTCGCGTCCGAGGTCTGTGGGTCGTCTGCACACAAGTACATAGGGGTTGGCATCATGGTGAACATCAGTGGCGCCTTTGACAACCTGTGGTGGCCTTCACTCTTCTCCTGCCTGCGGGAGAAGGAGTGTCCAGGGCCGCTATACGGCTGTCTTAGGAGCTATTGTATGGAAAGAGAGGTCTGGCTATCGTCCCCTAGCGGGCGAATTGGTAAGAAAATCACGAAGGGGTGTCCACAGGGCTCTGTCCTGGGGCCTCTCCTGGAGAGCTTGGCGAACAGTGTGGATGTGCTACAGGCGATAGCTTATGCTGACGACCTCCTTCTGCTGGTACTTTGCCAAACATATTGAAACAGCTACACAAAAATCACTAGAAGCCCTAAATAGTTTAATCATGATAGGACACAGCAGATTTCATCTTCCACCAGAACTCATAAAGCTGTACCATAACACCATTCTTGTTTCCATTGTGGGTTACGGATCCGGAGTGTGGGCACACAGGCTCAGGAGGGTCGTGCCCACCGTGTCTGTGAGGAGGGTGCAACGCAACATGCTTCTACGCTCCACTGGAGCATACAGAACATCTCCGGGAGGGGCACTACTAACAATCATGGGGGTTTGTCCCCTGGACATTAAAATCCGGGAACAAGCAGCTTGGTATTGGGTGAAAAGGGGAGATGTAGAAAAGACTGAGAGCATCTTGGGAGTGCGGGTGGGAGACAAGTTTGCAATCAAGAGAAGGGGAGAAGAGCTATGGCAAGAACTCTGGGACGCAGAGGCAACAGGCCGAAGGACTTACCAGCTGCTCCCAAACATCAAAGAACGCCTCCAACTTTCGCACTTCCAACCGAGTAAGGGACTGTTGCACTTCCTCACAGGTCATGGACCATATCCGGCATATCTTTGCTGATTCGGGAAAAGGGCTACCCCCTCGTGTGACTGCGGAGCCGAACGGGTTACTCTGGACCACGTGATCTATGAGTGCCCTGTCTTCGATGATGTAGCCAGTGATCTAAGAAACCAGCTACCTGACAACAACACATATAAACTAATCAGAGACCCTACCACATTCAACATAATAAACTGCCTTGCCAGCGAGGTATCAGCAAAGGTCCTGCGGGAATATCTAAGGGAAAATATATGAACTATCAGACATGACAAGACTTAAGGCGACCCATCCCATTCCACCTGGGCGTGGACTGGCCAATCGCCGTGACGGTAGGAATCCGCCACGCTCTGGAACAGGGGGAGGGAGCGCTAACACCCAAATCTGACAATTGCGCACAGATAGTGACTTAGTAGTTATCTAACCCTACGTAGATAATAGAATACCTCAAACAGAACCTGCAGCGATCTTCTAAAAGGCCAGCCCGGTGCCAGGGGCATGCTCACTGGGATTAGCTCAGTGGGCACGGCCACATGGTAGGTTTATATGCAATAACTGGCACGCCTGTAACGCTGCAGGAAGTAGCCCCTAGATTAGTTAATTTAGTCTAGACACTAGATCTTACCCATTAAGTAACTAACTTATCATTTCCTGTAGCAAGTAAGCTTGCTAATACTAGAAACAGAAGTAAAAATGCTGCTGATACTAACAAAATGTAATGTAGATTGAAGACCCACTAATGTATAAGGTGGTGGTTTATGATGTAAGAAATAATTGGATAGAATAAAGAAAAAAAAAAGTGACGACCATACAAGACGTCATGAAACTTTGTAACACCAAATTTCGAGAGCCAATGCTTCTTTCTCGATCTGTGAATAATTTCTTTGCGCAGACGAGAGCAATTTGGACGCAAAGGCAATAGGGCGATCGTGCAAGCCATCTTTGTGCGCAAGCACATCAGCGATCCCGAAATCCGAAGCATCCACCATCAACAAAAGGGGCTTCTGGGGATCGAATGGCGTAAGGCAAGTATTGGAAAGCAACGCCGATTTCAACCGGCGAAAGGCGCGTTCGCATTCCGTCGTCCAGACGAACAGAACACCTTTACGGCGTAAGCGATGAAGCGGAGCTGAAATGGAAGAGGCATGCGGCACATATCTGTGATAATAGTTAATTTTTCTCAACACACTCTGTAGCTGCTTCAAATTCTGCGGCGAAGGCAAGTTTTGTACAGCACGGAGATGCGTGGGACTGGGATGTATGCCTTGGACATTGAGTACATGTCCCAGGTATGGCAAGTCACGAGCATAAAACACACATTTGTCCTTCCATAAGCGAAGACCATTTTGTCGCAAGACCTGAAATAATGTTCTGAGATTGGCTAAATGTTCTTCTTCCGTCTTTCCGGAGATCACAATATCGTCCAGATAGTTTGCTGCAGTAGGGGCCGACGCATAAACGGTTAGGAGATATTGCTGAAACAAGGCAGGGGCAGATGCACACTCGAATGGTAGTCGTTTGAATTGATACAAACCAAGATGCGTGTTAACCACGAAAACGCGCTGGGATTCTTCGTCCACCAGTATTTGCAAGTACGCATCTGCTAGGTCCAACTTCGAAAAATATTTGCCCGGGCGCAGTTTGTCAAAAAGATCTTCCGGACGGGGTAAAGGAAAAGTTGCAATCACTGGTTGTGGATTCACTGTTGCCTTGAAGTCCACACAAAGTCTCAATTTTCCCGAAGGTTTTGGCAAAATTACTAAGGGTGATGCCCAGAGAGAAGCCTGCACACGTTCAATTATACCTAGTAATGTTTTTGCGACCTCATCACACAATGCGTGGGGAACATTGTGCGCTCTGAAACATTTCGGTTGCGTGTTTATTTTCAGTGCCAAATGTGCTTTATAGTTCTTAGCGCAACCGAGGTCCGGTACAAAAATGTCTACAAATTCTTCACATAGATGAGAGACACTGTCTGAAGACACAGTCTGGTTCACTGATAGGGCCTGATTTACTATAGACAAGTTAAACAACTGAAATCAATCGAAACCAAACAAGTTCACTGCAGAGGAAGAACGAAGGACGTAAAATGACACAAGTTTTGTTTGTCCTTTGTATGTTGCAAGAAGGCTGCACTGTCCTAACACAGGGATCTCTTGACCTGAATAGCTAGTTAACGTAACATTTGCAGCATGCAACGGAGGTGTGCCCAGATGTTTGTAAGTGTCTTGATTGATCAGTGAAACTGCAGCTCTGGTATCGAGCTGGAATGGTATCACTTTGCCATTAATGTGCAAGTCCACAAAAAGTTTATTTTCCTGCTGACGACAAGAGCGACTGTCTCGTGCAACATGAACTGACACCGGTACAAAATCACTTGCAACTTGACGGGAGTTCAGGTGATGTCGACGCACACTATTTGTGGGACGAACACAGTCATTGTTAGAGGGAGTGGCACTGGGCGGAGTGGAATGAACGACATGAATTTCCATGGGCGAACTTTCGCGAGGCTGAGTATCCTTGTTTCGATTCCGATTCCGGCGCAAAGCAAAGGGCCTGGAATGATTTTGAGTTTCCGACCTAAGCTTTTTCTGGCAAACACTCTGAACATATCCTTTTTTTATTACAGTAAAAGCAAATAGGTTGGCGTGATGGGCAATTCCCACGCGAATGTCTAGTAGCGCACCGCGGGCATGATTTGAGCACTGCATTTGCTTGCTGGCGCGGTACACGCGGCTGAGAGCCTGGCGGCAGCAGCGCAGCTGGGCGCGAGGTCTGTTTACTGCTCTGTGCAGCTCGCCTGGCGGGCCGGTTAACCTGACACACGGCTGGTGAAGTATCAAATGATTCCTGAGCAAAGCCAAGTGTGTCCTGCCGATCCAATATGTCCATCACTTGTTGAAGGGAGGGATTGACTAGTTTCAAAATCTGTTCCCTTATACGAACATCAGAAACGTTCTGTGCAAGTGCATCACGTACCATAGTATCTGAATAAGGGAGTCCACATTGACACTCAAAAGCACAATCCCTAGTAAGGCCTTGCAAGGTTGCAACCCATTCCCGATTAGTCTGACCTCCCGTACGTTTTGTACGAAAGAAGGTACACCGTTTCGCAACTACATTGACTGATTGCTTGAATTATGCATCCAATGCAGACAAAATTTTGTCGTAGGACAGAGTTGCTACGTTGCGTCGGGGAAATAATCTGACTTTCACACGGTAGGTTTGCACACCGACAGACGACAAAAGAAAAGGCTGCCGCTCATTACTTTGAATCTGTAGGCGGCGAGATGGAATCCAAATTGGCGTAACCACTCCGTCCAGCTTTCAAGTGCATCATCAAAAGGTCTGAAGGTCGGTGCAACTGTGTGTTGTAGCTACGTTAGCAGTGGAGCGGCGGCTGCCGCATCGTTTTGCATTGCACGGTGACCCTGGACAGGCTGTCCAAGGGCATCCAGTAATGCCTGCGTCTGCTGATTCTGTAAGCGATAAAATTCGGACAGTACATCTGGAGATTGTGGCGAAGCCATTACACAATTATATCAGGGCAGTCTCGACAGATGGCAGTATAGTTAAGAACACCATTTTTACTACTCATCGCCAATGTTGTGTTGGCAGAAGAGCCAACAGCGTGTTACTAGTGGAGGCTGAAATGCACGCGTTTTAGCTCACGCAGGCTGGCGTGAGGAGGGAAGAACTATACTGACGTGAGGTCTGGAACATGACAAGGAATTAGAATTCAGAAAGCGGACGTAATTAGTTTGATACTTAACTTTAATCCATTAATGATGAACGTCGCTCTTGACGGTACATGATTCACAAGTTTATCTGTTCAGAATACATTCGTAGTGACTGAGTATGGCGCAAATGACGTAGCAAATGACGTAGCTGAAGGCTATGCTAAACAGTCGTCTCTGCAAATGAGAGCGTATGTAGTCAGTGAACCATCGCTAGCAAAGTCGGCTGTACAACTGGGGCGAGTGCTAGAGAGTCTCTCTAGACTAGGCCTGCCGTGTGGCGGCACTCGGTCTGCAATCACTGATAGTGGCGACACGCGGGTCCGACGTATACTAACGGACCGCGGCCGATTTAAAGGCTACCACCTAGTAAGTGTGGTGTCTCGCGGTGACACCACAACATACATATTTAATAGCGTAGCATTATCGGATTCGCTAGTAGGCCATGTGACCCCAAAATGCATTCCATAGGAGATACACTCACTTCAATATAGGTTACGGAACCTTTGATGGTGTAGGGTTCAGTGACTGAAGGCACTCATTAGGACACACGAGGAAAGTGAGAATGTTCCGTCTTACAAGTGTTGTAGCTCCTCACTTAAGAGGGCAGTAATGTTACCTCCCGCGCGACCGCTACGTGCGCAGGTTCGAATGCTGCCTCGGGCATGGATGTGTGTGATGTCTTTAGGTTAGTTAGGCTTAAGTAGTTCTAAGTTCTAGGGGACTGATGACCTCAGCAGTTAAGTCCCATAGTGCTCAGAGCCATTTTAACCAATCTTACCCATGATGGCGGCTCTTTCACACGTCGGTACCAGAGGGCATCGCACTGTTGTTTCCGGCTGACTCTCGTGCGTTGTGTAGTGTAGCGCTGACAAACGATAGCCCAGTATACCAACGAGGATCAGGCCGACGTGGTCTTTACGTACTGACAGGCAAATGGCAATCAGCGGGCGGGAGCACGACTGTACCGAAGAAGTACCTTTGCGGACAGCACCAGCGCCATCAACATCAGAGTTTGTGAGAATGGCTCGTTAACAGGGAGGGGGAGAGGGGTAACCATGGCACGCGGGTGTGCTCAGCACACACACACAAATCCTGGAGCAACAGGCAGATGGGCTATGTGGTGTTACGCCCATAGCTCCGGTTGCTTAAGTATGGAGAAAGTAACTTTTTTCACTTAATCTGCCTGAACGTGCTCTGGTTTCTTCCTACCAGGATTTAAACCGCAGCAAAACTTCAAATTGAAATCATTTTTAGTTTGTAGTTGATTAGTAAAATCGTTTATCAAGAGAGGCTAAACTGAGAAATACTGTTTCTTTTTTCCTTGTATAAGTGCTGATTTTTGTCTATTCCTGCAGATTACTGCTCTTTTAATAATTCTAAACTCATATTTTAATTTTCATTGATCTCACAACTTGAAAAATAATTTCATCCTGCTGTCGAAAAATCTACATAATGCTGGTAAACTGCCTTAAAATCGTTCCCCACACATTAAAAAATCTCTTTATACTTCTTGGTGAGTAGACAGAGAAATAAATTTCACTTATTAACACTTTCATTGTGCGCCTCCTGACTGGCTAGCATGTATGACTGCTACAAGGAAGACCTGATTTCGATTCCCGATACTGTCTAATATGTTTCCTTGGTGTGTTGAATTGCCTGTGTTGCCGCAGCCTCATGATGCTAACTGAGAAGCTACCTGATTGAGAGGTAGCGGCTCCAAGGTTAGCAGCCAGGAGAGCGGTGTGACCCTCCATGCCGCAGTGGTGGTGTAATGGTCAGCATAATTGCCTTCCATGCCGCAACCCCACGACGCTGCATGACAGGGGATGACGTGGCAGCCGGTCGAATTGGCTTGGTTTTCAGAGCCTGATCGTGGAGTTTCGTTTCTTTCGTTTCCCTTTCCAACACTTTTATCAACTTCGCATAATACACAAATGTTATATGATAGATATTGACAGATAGATGTCAGAATACAGACTGTTTCACAATATCATAAAATGTACATTATTTTGTAATTGCGTTTCGTCGTTCATTATTCATTACAATACAATTACTGTACCAATGTAATTCAGAGGGGAACAAGAGATGGTGGCAGTATCTTTCTCTTACCTTTGGCGGCTGCTGCGGTTTCAGTAGTGGTCAACACAGCACCTCAGACAGCAGTGCCGAAAATCATGTTGAAGCGCTCCCGATCTCGTCATGTAACATAAGAAAACAGATAATTCTGTAGAACTCAATCAGAAAAAGATAACAATAGTACAAACACAAACACACATTAAATTCTCCAACTTAGTGTGCATTGAGAATATTACTACGCTTTCTCACTTGTATACGCTGGACGACAAAAGCACCTGTGTGACAGCCACTAGGTTTTCTGTTACACCATTCTTAACAGCATGGGGTAGGCCAGACGACAATTTTAAATATTTTCTACGACAGCTGCCACTATCGGTATCACTTACGTCACGTACAGGACTTGTCTCCGCAATGGACTGTCGCGCAGGGCACCATGGTGCTCTGATTTCTGTCACCCAACCTCTTAACAGATTAGGGGCGGTATCGCTCACAACAAGAACGGAGAATCCCAGACGCTCAGACTCCGAAACGACGTGTTCATGCTGCCTATATCGCCACTTGGTAGTAGCGCACTATTTTTGAATGTGTGCGTCAGTCACTGCTGCGTCGTGTTCGAGCTTGCTTAGAGGCCAATGGGGGTCACTTCGAACACATTGTATAAAGGTGGTCTCATCAGAGCATGTCCTGCATTCCATTGTACTGTATATGCATAATGAATTAATAAATACCATGCAGCATAGACACCAGCCAGGTTAGGCGAGAGCGCTAATGCGCTGCTTCCTGGATTCAGGTAGGTGCACCGGCCCCAGATCGAATCCGCCTGGCGGATTGCCGTCGTCGGTCGATGTGCCGACCAGCCTGGGTGTGGTTTTTAGGCGGTTTTCCACATCCCACTAGGTGATTACCGGGCTGGTCCCCACGTTCCGCCTCAGTTACACGAATCGCAGACATCTAAATTACGCTCGACGCAGACAGAAGGGCTACGAGGTGGCGGCAGGAAGAGCATCCAGCCACCTCTTTCCAATAACCTTGCCAAATCCGTTCCTAACAATGCCACCCTGCGTCAGTGCGGGACATGGCACCAGTGAAAGAAAGAGAAAGAATGAAACATAGACACCAGGCAATCCAGCCCTATGTCCATATGACTCTTTTAGTTCCGCGTCCTCTCAGCTATGGTTCCTGTTGTTTGTTTCAATTTAGCGAACTTACTTACATAAGCGGAACAGAGTATTCTAGCGATGATACGGGCGGAAAAAGAGAAATTTTCTTGACATAAGCAACGTACACAAACAGCAGAGTCTCATGGCTCGGGACCTGAGAACGAGCATCTCGTGTGCTACTGTCGTGAACGTCTGGGGAAAAGTAATTGAAGGGCAGGTGAAACCACGAGTAGGAGATACTTGTGATACGTCCTTATCTAGCCTGCCGTAGTTACCAACGCTGCCTCAGAAAGGCTCGGTGGGGCGCTGTGTGCATGTGGTTCCTGACTTGGAGAGTCTCAAATATCAGCGCGTGAGCCGGAAATTACATGGCCGTGTCTGAGCTGTAGTGGGAAAGGGCCGATGTAGTGTGATAGGAGTGGCGGCTCTTGGAGTGGTTGTGCGCCGGTACTGTGGGCTTGTGCTGTTCAAAGCCCGGTAGTGCGACAAGCTCGGATCTTGCATTGTGCGTATGGGATTTCGGCAACGTGTTGCATTATAACTTCGTAGCCACACCGTACACTACGTTTGTCCAGACTTCTCTGTTGACAGACTTTCAGTGCATGGACTGTATCCAGTTTAATGTTAGTAGGAGAAGCTGTTGAGGTTTCTCCACTGGTAGTTCAAGTGTCGACCTCGTCACTAGTTGTGTGACTGCCATGTTCGAGATAAGAGCCGTGTTTACTGACATACGCTTATGAATTAAAGGACTGTTGAGGAAAGCCCGGCAGTTATATTTGAAGCCATGTAAAACTTGCTAATTTAAGATGATTATGAAACCTCTGAGGCATGGTGCGAGCTGCTAAGTAATTTGTTGCATAATATTGCATATGTTAATACCATATGTTTCTTCCTGTTGCAGAATCTTGTCATTTGTGGTTTAAGTATGGTGTGTATGGGCATGCATAAGGCGTCGCCATTTTGTAGTATATGGCGGTGAGTAGTATCAGCTCTGCCCGATAAAAACAGGGGTCCAAGTTGCATATGTAAATTGGTATTCTAGTAACAGTGTATTCGTGCTGTAATTCAATTAGAAATTCAATAAGAATCTGGTTGGTTTGAATGTGCATAGCGGTAATATATACAGCGTTTTGAATAATTCAGATTAACTGTTTTTCCTTGCTCGCCTGCTTGTTGTTTATCTGACGGTTAAAGAATAAAATTTTGTGCACTTGTATGTATTTGAAATCAATCGGAATACCGACAGCTGCCTTTGTTCCGTCTTGAATGCTTTAACTTTAAAACTTGTTGGTTTTTCAGTGAAGTGCTGTTAGATGATATGTGAGCATGCTTCTTGAATATCTGATTCAGTTTGTTGCCTCTGTCTGTGTGTTGCCAGCTGTAGTTGTGCGAGTTGCCTTCCTTAAATTATAGCTCAGAAGAACTGGCAATTGCAATGTGTTTGTATTTTAATATACCTGCAGTATAATCAAGTGCAATAATATTTTCCTTTTTTCTGAAACAAATTTTAAATAAAAGCTCCTAGCGTAGTAATGAATATAAATAGCTCTGATTATTTCTTGCAGTTTAATAATACTTTTATTAAATTTTTATTTAATTTAGCTGCTCGTGTGTGTGGCGGCATTTATTAATAACTGATATGTACTGAAGCTGTAGTAAGATTGTCTGCGCCTGCTAGGCGGTAATAATTCTATATAAAGGGCCTGCGTCTGTGGATTGTATATGGTCTGCTTGCATAAAACAAATAATAATTTGTTTCACTGTTGTTACCTTATGGTGCCTCCTAGCGTTTCATGTATCAGCTCTTGTTAAAACAAGTACTAATGTTGATACCGTCCTTGTTGTAGTTTTAATAGATTGTTTAATAAATAGCTTATTAAGTGGTCAGTGGCTTACATCTCAAGTGCCAAATACTCGCCACCAGTCCGCCCAAAGATTTTCCCGTCCTGTATCCCCAAATTCCGTACCAATGTGTTTGATGCCCAATTTTCATTACAGGATATGCAGGCCTGTGGAGTGCTCGCTCTGTATAGCAACATAGCTGGCGATCTGGGTTAGATTTAAGTACTAATATAATGCGGGTGCAGGCACAACTGTTTCGGAGCATACCATACAGCACACACTTTTGAACATGGAACTACGGGCAGACGTCTGCTATGTGTTCCAGTGTTGACCCAATAACGTCGTCAATTGCGATTGCTGTGGTCATGGGATCGAGACTAGTTGGTGAATTATTGGAAACGTGTCGACTGATTAGATGAATCAAGGTTTTTGTACATCAGGTCTATGGTTGTGTCCGAAAATGCAGTAATGCAAGAGAACCAACGCTCTAAATAGGAACTACACCATGGACGTAGGCCAATGGGACCAGTATTATTCTATGGGGAACATTGACCTTGGTTGCCTTGGGTACTTTGGTAGTAATCGAAGGTACTATAACAAATGTGCAATATGTGAACATTACTGTAAGCCACCTCATCCCCTTCATACCTGGTATCTTCCCCGACACGATGGTATTTTGCAGCAGTCTGTGTCGCAAAGGCAGGATTGCGGTGTAGTGGTTTGAGGAAAATGATAGTGAGCACATGTTGATGTGTTCTGTGGTGTCACCGCCAGACACCACACTTGCTAGGTCCATTAGTATACGTCGGATCCGCGTGTCGCCACTGTCAGTGATCGCAGACCGAGCGCCGCCACACAGCAGGTCTAGAGAGACGTCCTAGCACTCGCCCCAGTTGTACAGACGACTTTGCTAGCGATGCTACATTGACAAATACGCTCTCATTTGCCGAGACGATAGTTAGCTTAGCCCACAGCTACGTCATTTGCTACGACCTAGCAAGGCGCCATTACCAGTTTATATTGAGATTGTAATTAATGTATCAACAAGAGCGATGTTCTCAAATTATGGATTAAAGTTAAGTATTCCAGAAGCTATGTACTATTTTTGGCTACTATAACTCCTTTAATTGTTCCAGACCTCACGCCAGTCTGCGTGAGCTTAAACGCGTGCTTTTCGGCCTCCTCTAGCAACACGGTGTTGGCTCTTCTGCCAACACATCATGTTCACCATCAAATTTTCCTAATGTAAACCAGGCGGAAAAATGTAGGACGCCATCGGGCATCAATGAGTGCCCACGAACCATTGGTCCGTAATTATGGGTATTAAGTAACCAATAGGTCAGTGGGTATAGTGTACCCTGTTACAAAGCAACAACCCATGCTGGCGACCACCAGTTTCTTCTGTATCCCTATCCTCTGCTCGTGAAGTATAGTGTTCTTTCGAGCGTTGGAGAGGTTCGTGCTCTTCATCTCCTGATGTCAACTAGTCTTTTTGTCTATGGGTCATTACAGTAGCCATGTGCATGCCTCACAGCAGGATATGCCAGAAGAAACTGTCCCAAAACACTCTCGCCGGTTTCAAATATATCGAGCGTTGTAAGGGGAACTGCGGTCTGCCGTCAACACAGCGAACTTGTTTGGTTTGTGAAATGATTATCTAAACTGGAGTCTACTAGTGAGTGTCTGATTTTAAGTATTTAAAGAGTGGCGGAAAGAACAATCATTGTATTCATAGGTCTCCGGTATCACAACAAGAATGAAAAGAAGGAAAAGTAGATCGATGAACCAGAAAATATAGGAAATGTTAAGTGGCTGGAAGTTGTGTTGGCGTAACTTCTTCAGCAAATGTAATTCAATTTATTATTATGTACAAAGATCCAGCGCTCATATAGAATAAGCAACGACGAAAGAACTCAGCCTTCAGAGAAAGAAAATACCACTTATGGACTAGTACGTACAGACAGAGTACTTTTAATTAACTTGCCACAGAAGAGTCAATCAACGCTACAATAAAGAGACACCAATGAATACACAATTTAGAGACTCAACAGCACCTAATCCAATAGACAGGAAGTCAATAAATCAGACCCTCTGAGTTCATTCAGGCTATGCACAAGGACGTGAATTAAGATACACAAACAACAAAGCGTAGTGAAAGTACCCAACACAGCAACAGATATCACCCCAAAACCGTCCCATTAAGGCTGACACGCTACTTAACACTAAACAAACAAAACGAGATACACAAAATTCACAATGGAAGCAACTGACCGTACACTGTTTGCACACAGAACAACAGAGCGGCAAGGGAATGAAAACCAACAATAATAACGATTTAGTTTTTTAAAAATGGTTCAAATGGCTCTGAGCACTATGGGACTTAACATCTGAGGTCATGAGTCCTCTAGAACTTAGAACTACTTAAACCTAACTAACCTAAGGACATCACACATATACATGCCCGAGGCAGGATTCGAAGCTGCCACCGTAGCGGACGCGCGGTTCCAGACTGAAGCGCCTAGAACCGCTCGGCCACATTTAATTTTCACTAGACACACTTCCTTCAGATATTATTCTTTCAGCTGAATAAAGGACGACCAGTAGTGACCTCCTTGTGTTCCATCAAGTAATCGACAGGCAACTCAAGCAGGTCAGTGCTACCTCAGTCGTATGCACGGCAGCCAGCACTTACCACAGCAGACTTACCATTTTACAACTGTTGTGCCCGAAAAAATGAGTCAGCAACATGGCAGTGTATAACATAACAACCAGCTGCACTGCGTTTCTTGGCTTAAAGAGCCCCAGGACAGACCACTGTTCCAAATGGAACGATAACCCCCTGTTGACAGGAAACGCCTGTCAGCCTCGGCCACCCGTCACACAGGCTGTCTCGCTGCTCCGCCTCACGTTTCCAGCTTCGTCTCTCCAGGGGCGATTCTCGCCCTCCAAGCTGGTCGCAGTGTTCTGTTCACTGGCCGATTCCCTTTTCCTCTGCAGCTGCCTGTTTTTGATGAGTGGTGGAACTGCCAGTACTTGCTGCGCTCTGTTCGTAACCTCTAGAGTGTCCCACTGGCAAATCAGTAAACACCTACCGCCAAAAGTGGGAAAGATGTAGCGCAATTCATGGTGAACTGAGGTCGATTTACTTCAAGCTTTAGACTCACCTATCGTTGTGCTTTGATTTCATTACTCCATACAAATTATTTACTTACTTCAATTAATCACAAGCTCAACAAAATTACTTAACATAAAGAGCAAACACCTAAGTATATAGACAGAATTAATCAGAAAAGAAGCACAGAAATAGGGTAAGGTGCTCAAACAGACCACCTAGAGAAAGCGATCACTGAATTGCAAAATTTTATTACATAAACCATTTATAAAATAAATTAAAAATGCAAATTCATGAAATTAAATTGTCACAACACTGTATTCGACAGATGGCTGCAGTGGCAGAAGCAGATAGCTACAGGTCCTCACTGAATGCCGATATCGGCCACCTGAGAGCAGAGTTACACAAGAGTATACAACTGTATGGACAGGAATGTTTAAAACACGCGCAAAACATACACCAACCACGCCTGAAAGATTTCAGTAAACTGCAGAGTTAATACGCTGCTGGAAAGAATTAGTACATCTTTTTAGTTTTTTCTAATTCACTCAAGATTTATGGTGCAAAAGTTCATATAGAGTACATTAAATGATTACATCTGCAGATCAACAGCATAAGCGATTCTGAGGTACTAGCTTTCTACTCTTGCTGAAACACCCGTTCTAGTATGTGGTGTAGCTTCCACGGGCAGCAATGCAGGCGCTGACTCTGTCGATTGTACAGATAGCGAACACTGTCTTGGGATATGTTATGTCATGTTTTCATGTAGTTCTGTAACAGCTGTTGGCTGACAAGACGCACGAGTCACTTCTAGTCCCATCGTATCCCACACATGGTAGATTGGACACACGTCAGGAGATTGTGTTGGTCAGAGAAGTTGCTTCACGTCCTGCAGAGCACGTTCAGTTTTATAGGCAATATTTGGGCCAGCATTATCCTGTTGGAACAACACATCACATTCGCTTGCAATAACAGCAAAAGAATGGGTATAACAACATTCTGCAAGTACGCAGCGCTGGTTAGCGTCCCCTCAGGTGAACGACAGTTGCAATACCTCACACAATAAGGCCTACAGTGTGAGCAGTGTTTCTTGGACGAATACATTCTACAAGTCAGCACACACCAGGTCTACGTCGTATGCGCAAATGACCATCACTTGCGTGGAGCCAAAGCTCCTTCACGGGTTGCCATTCCATCTTCCAAGTGATCTTCAGATGGCACCAGTCGAGCCGTGCCCGTCGATCCAGTAGCCTGATTGGAAGACGTGGTAGAGGTGTGCGTCTCCATAGTACCATTGCTAATAACCGGTTCGCTAGAGTTCGTTTTGACACGTCTGGACACAGAAGCTCTTTTATCTGTGCTGTGGTAGCTGTACGATCTGCCACTGCTGCCCTTACAATAGGACGATACTAGCGGACGTCTGGCTGCGTGCAATTCCAGAACCTCGTCTACAGGTGTGAGAATGTCCACGTGACCACTGATAACAGCATCGTTGCTCAGCTGACGCAGCACGTCCAACTCGTGTGGCGGTTCTCCTTATCGCCACTCGGGAGGCCATAATGCGACGCCATTCGCACTCCTCACTTTGCTGTAGGAAGCACAACTGCGTTTCTGTGGCATGGTTGCCTGCTTGCTTCACATTGTTGCTTCACATTAAGTTCCACGCGGTTTACCATTGCTACTTACAATTTCAAAACAACAATAAAGTTTTTCAACCAGTGACTGTGCGCATCAAGTTAACAGGTCGCTGAAACAAAAGCATGTTCCATACAGCACACTACGATTAAAGCGTTCCACTGACGATGTTGAGGGAGAGCACCACTTTCAACCAGCTATCTCATGGCGAATGCAAGATACTGTTTCGGATGTAAACTGGTCGGTGCTCACGGTTTTCAAAATGCAGTGCTATAGAGACGTTATCCGTCCACTGCGAGTGCTCAACAACCTTGAAGAGAAGATTTAGCGGACGCCTCCGCTGAAAACCTAGTTTACTTCAATTCGTGAACGCCACCGACCACGGCAGCTACATCGGCCGATCCCATCTAAAATTGAGTGTGCAGGTAGATAGACAGCACACCAAGCCTCAGTACAGATCATACACCCCAGTGGGCCTGATACGACTTCATTCACTCAAAACGAAACTATTTAAAACTAGCTAACACTTCAATAAATGACCAAGCTAGAGCGCATCGACAGACTCTTCCCGAGCCTTTTTTAAAAAATGCCTTTCAACCATCAGCTGTTTAGTGTGCCATTAGTAGGGTACTACAGTTTAATTCAAAACATCGCATATTCTTTTGAAGCTGAACCATGCAGAAGTCAAGCCAACAGCTCTTACAGAACCACAGGAAGACTTCGAGCTGATATGACATACCCGAGGAAAGTGTTCGCCATCTGTACAATCGACTGGATGCCAGAGTCAGCGCCTGTGGCTACACCACATACTGATATGGGTGAACAGAAAGCTGGCACCTCAGAATCAGTTGTGCTATTTATCTGCAAATATAATCATTTAATATACTCCATATGAACTGTTGTACCATAAATATTGAGTGAATTAGAAAAATCTGAAAAGGTGTACTAATTTTTTTTCGGCAGTGTATTAACTCTGTGGTTCAGTGATGTATTTCATGTGTAGTTAGTATTTGGTCTTACGTGTGTTTTAAAAATGCCTGTCCGTACTCTTGTGTAAAGCTGATCTCTGGCGGCCAGTGTTGACGTTCAGCAGGGGTCTGTAGCTAGCTGCTTCTGCAACTAGACATCTGTCGAACACAGTGTTATAACAATTGAATTTCATGAGTTTACACTTTTAATTAATGTTATAAATGCAAATACGCTTCTCGCGTTTGCAGCACATCCGTCGGGAAAGCATGAAAAATCACAATTTTATAAATGTTTTATGTAATAGAATGTACCAGATAGGTTATATAATCGTAAGACAGAGATTTTAGAACCAGGTTTTAAATTGTAAGACATTTCCAGGGGCAGATGTGGACTCTGACCACAATATATTGGTTATGAACTGTAGATTAAAACTGAAGAAATTTAAGGAGATGGGACATGGATAAACTGACAGAACCAGAGGTTGTACAGAGTTTTAGGGAGAGCATAAGGGAACAATTGACAGGAATGGGGGAAAGAAATACAGTGGAAGAAGAATGGGTAGCTTTGAGAGATGAAATAGTGAAGGCAGCAGAGGATCAAGTAGGTAAAAAGACGAGGGCTAATAGAAATCCTTGGGTAACACTAGAGATATTGGATTTAATTGATGAAAGGAGAAAATACAAAAATGCTCTAAATGAAGCAGGCAAAAAGAAGTACAAACGTCTCATAAATGAGATTGACAGGAAGTGCAAAATGGCTAAACAGGGACGACTAGAGGACAAATGTCAGGATGCAGAGGCATATATCACTAGGGGTAAGATAGCTACTGCCTACAGGAAAATTAAAGAGACCTTTGAAGAAAAGAGAACCACTTGCATGAGTATCAAGAGCTCAGATAGAAACCCATTCTAAGCAAAGAAGGGAAAGCAGAAAGGTGGACAAGGCCGATGTTCTTGAGGACAATATTATGGAAAAGGAAGAGGATGTAGATGAAATGGGAGATATGATACTGCGTGAAGAGCTTGACAGAGCACTGAAAGACCTGAGTCGACAAAAGGCCCCAGGAGTAGACAATATTCCATTAGAACTACTGATAGCCTTGGGAGAGTCAGCCCTGACGAAACTCTACCATCTGGTGACCAAGATGTATGAGGCAAGAGAAACACCCTCAGACTTCAAGAAGAATATAATAATTCCAATCCCAAAGAAAACAGGTGTTGACAGACGTGAAAATTACTGAACCATCAGTTTAATAAGCCATGGCTACAAAATACTAACAAGAATTCTTTACAGATGAATGGATAAACTTGTAGAACCCGACCTCAGGGAAGATCAGTTTAGATTCCGTAGAAATGTTGGACCACGTGAGGCAATACGGACGTTACGACTTACCTTAGAAGAAAGATTAAGGAAAGGCAAAACTATGTTCCTAGGATTTGTAGACTTAGACAAAGCTTTTGACAATGTTGACTGGAATACTCTCTTTCAAATTCTAAAGGTGGCAGGGGTAAAATACAGGGAGCGAAAGGCTATTTACAATTTGTACAGAAACCAGATGGCAGTTATAAGAGTCGGGGGGAATGAAAGGAAAGCAGTGGTTGGGAAGGGAGTGAGACAGGGTTGTAACCTCTCCACGATGTTATTCAATCTATATCTTGAGCAGGCAGTAAAGGAAACAAAAGAAAAATTCGGAGTAGGTATTAAAATCCATGGAGAAGAAATAAAAACTTTGAGGTTCGCCGATGACATTGTAATTCTGTCAGAGACAGAAAAGGACATGGAAGAGCAGTTGAACGGACTGGACAGTGTCTTGAAAGGAGGATATAAGATGAACATCAACAAAAGCCAAACGAGGTAATGGAATGTAGTCAAATTAAGTCGGGTGATGCTGAGGGAATTAGATTAGGAAATGAGACACTTAAAGTAGTAAGGGAGTTTTGGTATTTTAGGAGCAAAATAACTGATGATGGTCGAAGTAGAGAGGATATAAAATGTAGACTGGCAATGGCAAGGAAAGCGCTTCTGAAGAAGAGAAATTTGTTAACATCGAGTATAGATTTAAGTGTTAGGAAGTCATTTCTGAAAGTATTTGTATGGAGTGTACCCATGTATGGAAGTGAAACATGGAGAATAAATAGTTTGGGTACGAAGAGAGTAGAAGCTTTCGAAATGTGGTGTTACAGAAAAATGCTGAAGATTAGATGGGTATATCACATAACTAATGAAGAAGTATTGAATAGAATTGGGAAGAAGAGGAGTTTGTGGCACAACTTGACAAGAAGAAGGGGCCGGTTGGTAGCACGTGTTCTGAGGCATCAAGGGATCACCAATTTAGTATTGGAGGGCAGCGTGGAGGGTAAAAATCGTAGAGGGAGACCAAGAGATGAATACACTAAGCAGATTCAGAAGGATGTAGGTTGCAGTAGGTACTGGGAGATGAAGAAGCTTGTACGGGATAGAGTAGCGTGGAGAGCTGCATCAAACCAGTCTCCGGACTGAAGGCCACAACAACAACATTATGTAATAAAATTTTGGACTACAAAGTTCGCTTCCTTTAGGTGGTCTGGATAAGTAACTTACCTTACCGAGCTTGAGCGTTTATTTCTGTGCTTCTTTTCCTATTAATTCTGTCATTATACTTATGTTTTAGCTCTTGGCGTGTTGTGTTTGTGGTTAATTGAAGTTTGTAAGTAATTTGTATGGAGTAATATAATCAAAGCACAACGATAGGTGATTCTAAAGCTTGAGGTAAACCGACCTCAGCTCTCCGTAAATTGCGGTACATCTTTCGCATATTTGGCATTCGCTGTGGGGCACTCGAGAGGTTATGAGCAGAGCGCAGCAAGAGCTGGGAGTTCCACCACTCGTCAACAACAGGCAGCTGCGGAGGAAAAGGGAATCGGGCAGCGAGCAGAACACTGCGACCAGCTTGGAGGGCGAGAATCGCCCCCTGGAGACGCGAAGCCGGGAGCGTGAGGCGGACCAGCGAGGCAGTCTGGGCGACGGGTGGCCGATGCGAAAGGCGTTGTCTGTCTACACAGGGTATCGTTCCATCTGGAGCAGTGGGCTGTTCTGGGCTTCGTGAAGCCACGAAACGCAGTGTAGCAAGGAGTGAAACGCTGGTTGCTGCGACCTGTTAGATGCGGGTGTGTCTGCTACGATAAGCGCTGGCTGCCGTGCATACGAGTGAGACAGTGCTTGCCTACTTGAGCTGCCTGTAGATTACTTGATGAAACACAAGGATGTCGCTCTTGGTCATACTGTATTCAACTGAAAGAGTACTAGCTGAGGAAAGTGTACCTAGGTTGGTTGATTTGGGGAAGGAGACCAGACAGCGTGGTCATCGGTCTCATCGGATTAGGGAAGGATGGGGAAGGAAGTCGGCCGTGCCCTTTCAGAGGAACCATCCCGGCATTTGCCTGGATTGATTTAGGGAAATCACGGAAAACCTAAATCAGGATAGCCGGACGCGGGATTGAACCGTCGTCCTTCCGAATGCGAGTCCAGCGTCTAACCACTGCGCCACCTCGCTCGGTGAAAGTGTACCTAATGAAAATTAAATCTTCATTTCTGTTGGATTTCATTCCCTTATCGCTCTAGTAATCTGTGTGCTGCACCGTATACTATCAATTGTTTCCAATGTGAATTTCGTTTCTTACTTTGTTTGTTTAGCATTAAGTAGGGTGCCTTTCTTGATGGGTAATTTTGACCATCGGTATAGGATGAGATTTCTTACTTAGTGAGTTGTACACTTTCACTATTGTTTGTTGTTTGTGTATCTTAATTCACGCCCTTATGCGTAGTCTGAATGAACTCAGAGGTTTTGATTTATTGACTTTCTGTCTGTTGTATTAGTTACTATCGTGTCGTTAAATTGCGTATTCATTGGTGCTCCCTTACTGTGACGTTGACTGATTCTATTGGAGCAAGTTAATTAAAAGTGCTTTATCAATGTTAGCAAATCATATTTTTTCCCTGAATACTGATACTGAATAAGATGAAACGGGAGATACGATACTGCGTGAAGAGTTTGACAGAGCACTGAAAGACCTGAGTCGAAACAAGGCCCCGGGAGAAGACAACATTCCATTAGAACTACTGACGGCCTTGGGAGAGCCAGTCCTGACAAAACTCTACCATCTGGTGAGCAAGATGTATGAGACAGGCGAAATACCCTCAGACTTCAAGAAGAATATAATAATTCCAATCCCAAAGAAAGCAGGTGTTGACAGATGTGAAAATTACCGAACTATCAGTCTAATAAGTCACAGCTGCAAAATACTAACGCGAATTCTTTACAGACGAATGAAAAAACTAGTAGAAGCCGACCTCGGGGAAGACCAGTTTGGATTCCGTAGAAATATTGGACCACGTGAGGCAATACTGACCTTACGACTTATCTTAGAAGAAAGATTAAGAAAAGGCAAACCTACATTTCTAGCATTTGTAGACTTAGAGAAAGCTTTTGACAATGTTGACTTGAATACTCTCTTTCAAATTCTAAAGGTGGCAGAGGTAAAATACAGGGAGCGAAAGGCTATTTACAAGTTGTACAGAAACCAGATGGCAGTTATAAGAGTCGAGGGGCATGAAAGGGAAGCAATGGTTGGGAAGGGAGTGAGACAGGGCTGTAGCCTCTCCCCGATGTTATTCAGTCTGTATATTGAGCGAGCAGTAAAGGATACAAAAGAAAAATTCGGAGTAGGTACTAAAATCCATGGAGAAGAAATAAAAACTTTGAGGTTCGCCGATGACATTGTAATTCTATCAGAGACAGCAAAGGACTTGGAAGAGCAGTTGAACGGAATGGACAGTGTCTCGAAAGGAGGATATAAGATGAACATCAACAAAAGCAAAACGAGGATAATGGAATGTAGTCGAATTAAGTCGGGTGATGCTGAGGGAATTAGATTAGGAAATGAGGCACTTAAAATAGTAAAGGAGTTTTGCTATTTGGGGAGTAAAATAACTGATGATGGTCGAAGTAGAGAGGATATAAAATGTAGACTGGCAATGGCAAGGAAAGCGCTTCTGAAGAAGAGAAATTTGTTAACATCGAGTATAGATTTAAGTGTCAGGAAGTCGTTGCTGAAAGTATATGTATGGAGTGTAGCCATGTATGGAAGTGAAACATGGACGATAAATAGTTTAGATAAGAAGAGAATAGAAGCTTTCGAAATGTGGTGCCACAGAAGAATGCTGAAGATTAGATGGGTAGATCACATGACTAATGATGAAGCATTGAACAGAATTGGGGAGAAGAGGAGTATGTGGCACAACTTGACAAAAAGAAGGGACCGGTTAGTAGGGCATGTTCTGAGGCATCAATGGATCACAAATTTAGCATTGGAGGGCAGCGTGGAGGGTAAAAATCGTAGAGGGAGACCAAGAGATGAATATACTAAGCAGATTCAGAAGGATGTGGGTTGCAGTAAGTACTGGGAGATGAAGAAGCTTGCACAGGATAGGGTAGCATGGAGACCTGCATCAAACCAGTCTCAGGACTGAAGACGACAACAACAACAACAACTGAATACTTTGGGCGTTGGTTATTATGTATGCGCCGGATTGTTTGTAATTACGAGGCTGGTTTGAAAAGTTCTCGGAATCTCCGCGAGATGTCAGCACTAGCGCAACGAGTTGTTCACGTGATATTCAGTGGACTGTTGCCTGTAATCATGTGCCACGTCACAGCTCTAGGAAGAGAGCTGTCGCGGTGACTTGGCTCTCTTGTTCTCGGGTAGTGATTTGCGAAGATAGAAAGAAATCGAGATTTGAGCAGTGATTAAGTACTTCGCGAAGAAAGCTATGAAAGCAAAGGACATTCATGCCGGTTTCCAGAACATGAAAGGAGACGATACTCCTTCATATTCAAGTGTCGCCAAGTTGACAAATGAATTTAAATTCGGTCGGAAGAGTTTAGATGATGATCCATGCAGTGGTCGGCCAAGATGTGTCACTACTTCAGAAATCATTGCAAAAGTGCACAAAATGGTCATGAAAGCTCTCCGACTGAAAGTGCGTGAAATTTTTCACTCTTGCCAGATGCCATCTGAAAGGGTATATCACATTTTAACTGAAGAATTAGAAATTAAAAAATTATGTGCAAGATGGGTGCTCTTAACGCTGGATCAAAAACATGTTCCGTCGTCACGGCAAAATTACACGAAATAAGATATGAATTGTTGCCACATCTACCTTATACGGCTCCTTCAGACTCATTTCTTCCCAAAACTGAAAATTTTTCTTGGTCGACGAAGATTCACTTCAAACGAATGATTGATAGCCGGAGTTGATAACGATTTTGCAGGCGTGGAGGAAACTCATTTGTCGAGGTGGGCTCAAGGGATCGGAACATCGTTGGACCAAGTGCATTAATCTGCAAGGAGACTACATTGACAAATAAAATTTCAGTGATGTAAGTACTTTTTCCATTCCGTACTGAGAACTTCTCAAACCACCCTCGTATTAATAAACTGAAATACATTTGGTTGAGAAGTTGCATCAACACAACTCCCACCACTTACCATACCAATATTTTATGCGCAACACAGTTCTGTCGTGCACTTTCTTGACTCCCGTGTCGGAGCTCGTACTTCTTCCTAATAAAGCACCACTTCCCACACTACTAGGTTGGCACTTAGATGCACAGATAATGTACGCTTCCTCAAATTATGAAAGTAAGCCCTAACGTATGTATAACAGGTGATTAGAATACGACGGCGTGCTGAAAAGTAGTGCCCCCCCCTCCCTCACGAACTTTTTATGTGAAAATCTTAAAGCGTTTTTAAAATAAAACTACTTTATTAATGGTCTTCTTTATTGTTCCTGTCTACATACTTACAGCCATCTTTCCCTAGAGTGCTCCCAATTGTAGCGTGTAATGTGGTGCGTAACGTAATTATGACGGTGCGTGAGAAACAGCGTGCTGTGATCGAGTTTCTAATTCGAAGAGTTCGTCGTCACATAGAGCAGCGTCTCCTTCAATATGAAAATGCTAGAAGATTACACACGAGTGTTGCCATATCTACGACAATCAGACGTCCTGGGTTCATTTTCACACCTCCATACAGCCCCCACATGGCCCAATACGATTTTCATCTGTTTCCAAGACTTTAAGAACACCTCCGAGGACTTCACTTTGATAGTGAGGAAAGCGTGCAAGCAGAACCGAGGTTACGGCCCCGTTAACAAAGATTCTACAGTGACGGTATCAACAAAATGGTCTCTCGGTGAGAGAAATATGTTCGTCGTTAGGGTGACTATGTTGAGAACCAAATTAGTGACATAAAGAATAAAGACGTAGAATGTTACTATCGTTTGTTTTTTTTAAAGGCCTTAAGGGTTTTCACATAAGAAAGTCGGAGACTGTACTTTTCAACACGCCCTCATGTTTCCAATCACATGAGAAGATATATTATCTCCTTTAAATGAACTGAATAAATTGTACTTGCTATCCGTGTTACCTAGAATTTTTCTGGGTGGATCGTTAAAAAGGAACGACTTGGCTCGCATGGTATTTTCTCTTCATTTCTTGGGATGATTCTCCTGATACGTCACCACACCAGTGTGCTTTGCGTGACGAGGATGGATTCAGTTGAGGTATCCGAAGTAAACGAGCTGTATCAATTAGGTAATAAGTTCATAGTGCAGAAGTAATATTTTGTGAATATTATGGTTTTCGTACTCTGGATTTTCCTATTTCGAAAACTCATGGCACTGTCTATTTGATTTAGCCAGTTTCATCTGGGAAAATTAAAGTCGTACGGTTCCATTCACTATCATCACTATTCAGAATACCTTCCCCGACAATGTTGAGTTAAAAGCTACGCGAAATGTTGCTATGCATTTTGACATCTCTCTCACCTTATTACTACTGCTGATGTTAATCGTCCGCCTCCAAAGATTCTGATGTAACGTGTAGTCCAGGTACCACTTGTGAGACGTCTATCTACTCTGTCGATAGTCGCTTCACGTAGTTTATTTAGCACGTGGATATTAATTCTTGGTCTGCAGTAAGTGGTTCTTTCTTACGCACATTTTTTAACTTCATTCTTGAATCCCATATGAGACATTTGATTTCTGGCTAAAGATATTTTAAATATTAATGAATTTTCCCTAAAACAACAGATCTCCCTGATGAATCACACACATCTGTCTACACCTTATTGGAAAAATGAATGTTAGGGCTTATGACTGTTAAATAAAGCTAATAGGTATTTTCAAATACAAATTCAGCGTCACTGTTGCTAAGAGATCTTTCACGATAATGTCGAATTTTATTTCTTAATTATTAATACATATTGTAGATATATGCCAATTGGACTCCTGACAGCACTTTCACATTTTAGGTTTTCATCCATTTAGACGTTCTTTTAATGTCAGGAGGGTTTACACATTTTACGCTCCTGTTATTCCAGAGCAGCACATCTTTCGTCGGCTAGTCATCAGTAAAATTAAGGAAGCGAACTTGGAAGTAGGAACGTCTGTAATGGAAATACAATTAACTCATAAAACGGTAGAACCGATGCTCGCCAAGTAATTTAATTCCCATTATTAAGTTAGTTACAGGGGTAAAAGCTTTTATAAATCAGTTTACTGTGGAATTCATTATTAATGTCGCAATACGGCCAAGGAGAAATATTTGAAGTATACAGAATAGAATCGCGGGCGGGTGACTGGGAAAGAGGGTGAGGTGCAGTACGCAAGTGGCATTTACATGGCTTCCGGCCCTTCACCCCTGCTATCGGGTTTCCCTTTGCGCTTCCATCATCCCTTTATCTGGTCGGCTGGGAATATTAACGGGGAGTTACGCGTGGAGTGGGGACGGAAGGTCGCGGACCAGATTAGGTGGGTCCCGCCCTCCCCCCACCCCCCACCCCCCTGCGCTGACATACTGCAAAAACGCTCCTCCGACCGCCGCCAGCGAGAAGGGGAAAATTACGCAGAAATTATGGGTACGCTCACTTTGACACCTAACGTTGTTATACACCCTCGTCCAACACCTCTCGAGAATGTCATAAACTGGTTGTGCACGTCCAACCTTTCTGTTTTGTTAACGCCCAATTAATGTGATTTGTATCCGATGAACATTCAAATCAGTTTAATAAGACAACTGTTAAATCCGTATCCAAGCTGTAGAGCTCCGTGTGCAAAACATTTGCTAGAGGATGGAGGCGTCCCACTTTTGAAAAGACTTAACGTAAAAATACAAATTACCAGGACCCCCCATCCGGCGAATCAGCGGGTGGTGTAAATCGAAGGGAAGCCCGCGCCGTCCAGTCTTGCAGCGCAGCGTAGCGGCTTGGTTACGGACAATATGGGCGCAGAAGTTTTGCGATTGCTATCCCCTGTCGCTTGAAGTAGTGACACAGTGACTATATAGCGAGCAGCCCAGTAACCCTGGATCGGGTACGGAAATTAAGTGCAGAAATCCACTCCGGTGGCAGACAATAGGCGAGGTCTGACGGCACGGGACAGATCGCAAATAGCTGCTCTGTGCAACCCAGGGGAAATGGCGCCCACAACTAAATATTACACCCCGGGTTCCCCAAGTCAAAAACTGGCGGTAATAGACAATATAATCTCTGAATCAGGAGCACAACTCAAGGCCAAGCATTTGTCGACGAGTATACTCACGACTTTAAGACATAAACTTTTCCCCCTTGCCTTCCAGCTGACAGCAGCTGAAGGAAAGGTTGAGTTATTACAGGAGGAGAAAAGGCGACTTTGGCCCGACATCCAAAATGCATCAGACTCTGCCAAAGAGATGCAAACACAATATCTGAAACAACAGTTAAGGAGATTAGAGATTGAAAATAATGAACTGAGCACTCATAGTAGGGAGCTGCAAGAACAAGTTAAGGAACTCATCCAACTGTTACCGAGCGAGCACAAAATGAAGCCCAGACACTTGCATACGCAGCAGCTCCGACATCTTCACCCAAAACAAAAGTGGCAAAGCGTATCGAAGTGGCTAAATCTAAACAAACCACAACACTGTACATCAAATCAACAGCGACTCAAGACGCAAAATCACTCAGGTAAACACTGACGCAAAAGATAAATCCCAGAAAAGAGAACTTGCATATCAAGTCAATTCGAACAACACAAACTACAGCTATCGTAGAGACTGCTGCTCAAGAAGACAGCAGGAAAATTATGGAAAAAATGGAGGAACTGGGCACCATCGTATGTGAAGATCTCAGAAAACGAAAGCCTCTAATTATAGTCCACAAAGTTCCTGACACAATCACTAAGAACGAATTTCTCGAGAACATAAGCAGAACACAAGCAACGAAACATCTACAGAAGAGTTCGAGCAAGAGGTGAAAATGCCCCTCAAACCGTCTCACAGGGCGTGGCTACAGTCATCAGGTTCTTGAGTTAACACCAAAACTTTATTGGTACCTCATCAAAAAACAAAACGTCTACATTGACTTCGAGTCACGTAACTTCAAAGACTTCGTCGTTATGAGTCAATGTTATAAGTGCTGCGACCATGGTCACTCCACCAGAACGTCTAGAAACCAAGAGGCTATATGCACCAAATGTGGCCAAGCCGGCCACAAAAAGTCCGAATGCAGGGCCAGGGAACACGTAGTATGTATTCCATGCAGAAACAGGAGAAGGCAACGTAATAAGTCAAAGGAGAAGAGTGTCAGACATACAGAAAGTTACAAGACAGGCTCATAGATGCTACTAACTGTTGTAATTAACCAATACACAGTGAACAACATTGAGAAACCACAGATCTCCATCCATTAGAAGCAGAAACTTGCGGCGTGCCATCCCATGGCGCAGACAGCTGGATCTACTGCCGGACAGGACATACAGTTACGATCATATACCCGCACTATTACATACAGCAACACTGTCGGAAAGCTACACAAATACAATGGAGTCAACTGACGACATGACCTTAAACGGATCGATACATTACGATGTCGCAAAACTAATAAAGAACATCTTTTCTACTGTTTTAACTTTCAAACCTAGTTAATCCAAAGAATAGACGAATTAGAAGCCGAGTTAATAAATGATCCAGAACACTCAGATACTGGCGAAAATCACACCGCCCTATCAACAACACCTTTGAGAATAGACAATCCAAACCCTAGGTCCAATGCAAGACAACACACAGAACACATAAGTATCGGAAAGCAAACACAACAATAAACATCAAATGAGAAGTGAAGTAAATACGATACAACTAAGTGTGAGCGCTGCATAGAGCCTGTGGCCTTTGTATCAGACGGACTACTGAACCCGAGCACAATAACACCAAGCACTTTGGCGAAACCACGGGTTACAGGATGGAACAACAACAAGAGACGGTGGACAATGGAGTCATAGACATAAACACAGTCACGCATGAAGCACTACCATTCCAAAAATCACAACCGGAGACTATGAGTACACAAAAGATAATACGTTATGAAAACTAGTATAGTGAAAACGAAAATGATGATGATAACAGGTGCCCAATTAATACCTGCGACATACATAATCAAAACATACCAACAGACGGAACCAACACGACAACAACGGGTACTCCCCCGTTAGTCAAGTTTTCGACTGCAACAGTATAACAGTGCCACCAGTAAAAAAAAAAAGAAACCTACTCCCAGTGTAACAGCTAGTATCGTAATGCTGGTGAAACCACACAAAAGAGTCTTCTACAGGCGGCAAAAAACATTTTTACATCTTTTTGTATGACAGAAGAGATAAATGATGCGTGTGACGTAGTGAAGGTAGTGCAAGACCACGATATACAGCACACGCCACAAAATGCCGACCTCAGCACACCACCCGACGCCACACCTACGTCCCAGGGCACCACCACGACGTCCAACGCACCCTCCACCAACGGTACCTTTGCAAAAACAACCACCTCTGTCCCAGAGATGCTCTCACCCGACACCAGCCCGATGGCTTCTAGTACCACAAAAGAAGTGCCCACCGCAGCTCACGCTATCTTCCGTTATAGTGACTGAGAACATGACGTTAATCTAAGTAGATTAGAAAGAAAGAAAATTTTACAGGCAGCGCAAATAATGCTGCTTAAGCAGCTGCATCCAAAGGGTGACTGTTTCACAACCACCGAGCGAAGAGAATCACCCTTAAGACGGAAAGCATAACGACCGACCCCGACCAGTTGTTAGACTTACTGATGCAAGTATTCATACGAAGAGAAGAGGCATTTGACATGGATAAGATCTATGCCGACCATGTCAGTGCATACGAAGGACGTATTTCGACTACGCTCAGACTGGAAGCAAATGCTAAGTACGTTAAACACCCATAACATCACTAATGGATATTTTTCAATTGAATGCAATGAGGAGCAAGCCAATTAGTGCTGAACTCCCCAAAGTTGTTAAAGACCTAAATATAGATATACTGTGTCTAAAAGAGCAATACACTAGTCAAGGCAAACTTACATTGTTTCCGACAAATGTGGTAACCATAACCAGTGATCAGGACAGCAAGGCGGCGGTTTCCATGTTAAATAAACACATAAATTTGTCAAAATAACCGAATTATGCAATGAACACTTGGTAACAATTGAACTTTCATATCAAGGAGATACGTGGATAACTGCTTCACTGTATCGCCAATACATTCATTCCATAGCGCCCTGTACAAATTTTATAAAGCTAATAGCCGCATATGCACAAAGTAAGAAGGTTCTCATATGCTCGAACACAAATTCCAGGTCCACCCTGTGGAATTCCAACACAACAGACGACAGAGGACCCATAATAATGGAATTCATACAGGAGACGCGACTAACGTGGTTAACGTAGAAGGCAACAAACCGACACACAGTGGACATGACGGATCGAACAGTAATGTACACACCACACTGCCAGAAAACGCATAACGGACTGGAAAGTTCAAAAGTGGTTGAAATGGCTCTGAGCACTATGGGCCTTAACATCTGAGGTCATCAGTCCCCTAGAACTTAGAACTACTTAAACCTTACAAACCTAAGGACATCCCACACAATCATGCCCGAGGCAAGATTTGAACCTGCGACCGTAGCGGTCGCGCGGTTGCAGACTGAAGCGCCTAGAACCGCTCGGCTACACAAGCCGGCTGACTGGAAATTATAAGACCGCATTACTATAAGTGACCACAACGCGATCACTTTCAGACTAACACGACAAAGCAACACAACCAGCACAGTACACAACCTACACTTACTATTCCATAAAGCTGACTGACAGAAAGTAAGAGGAATAGCACAAGGCGGAACCCTTGAAACCATCGACGGAAGCATTGACGTAAAGGCACAAATGCTTACCGGTCTCATCACAGAAGCACAAAATACATCCACACCAAATACACAGGACACAAAACGCACACAAATACCATGGGCAAATAAACTGAGTAGATTAAACAAGAAACACTAAAACAAGAAAACCGAAGGGCGAGACAACTATGCGAACGGTCAATAGCAGACGGAGATACACAAGACTGGAAGCATATAGGCTGGTAAAGTAAAGGACCAATACAAAAACGAATTTTTCAAAACACGTAAACAACAGTAGGACAGACATGTGGCATCGCAAATACAAGCAAACTTATGGGTGGGGGAAGCCATCATAATTAACTACTGAAAAAATAAAGAGCCCAATAGTTCTGGGAACGATAAGACAGGACAATTCCTGCTGCACAAGCTCCTACCTGATGACATCGTCAACACTGACACACACTAACAACCAACACTGCGAGAGGAACTGAACATAACCACACAACGCTACCACAGTCGTCATTTTGCTCATGAAGAAGTGGCGGTAGCTCAAAAATAAGAAAGCACCTGGACCAGACGGATTTCATTCAGAATAATTAAAGCGGATCACGTCGCTCATTACAACTCTGCTAAACGACGCTCTACAACTGCTTCGTGTGCATACAGTTTGGAAGGTCTCTAAGGTAGTCGTCACAAAGAAAGCAGCTGACAGGGATCCGTCAGATCCCAAGTTATATGGTCCTATATGTCTTATAAATACACTTGCCAAGGTCCAGGAGAAGCTCCTGCACAGGCTCTTCCAGGCGCGCAGAGCTCTCCAGCGCCTAAGCCAACACAAATTCGGCTTCAGAGACGGAGAGTCGACTGATGATGCCATCACCCAAGCGTTACAGTTTAGTAACAACGCCAAGCTAAGTATGCAATGGCAAATATGATCAACACTGCGAGTGCCTTTTATAATCTCAGGTAGCCCGCAATGTTCAAGAGACAACTGGAGGTATACAACAGTCTAATAGACTATTGTAAGAACAGAGTGGTCGAATGGCATATGGACGGCCGAAAAGTAATCAAACGAGTTACAAAAGGCTGCCCCCAGAGGTCAATCTGTGGCCCCATCTTCTGGGACATCACTATTCAACCCCTCCTGCAATTCCTGGAGGAAACAATAACGACAGATGGAGCTGTCACATGTGCAGACGACCTCTTTTGGTCGTAGTGTCTGCTAATAATAGGTTCCAACAAGAAGAAAGAGCAAATGGAACACTCAAGACAATAACACAATGGTGTCACAACAACAAACTCAAGAGAGCCGATAACAAAACAACATACACTTTACTGAAAGGGTCTCTCCAGAGAACCTCTGTGTTAAAATAGGGGGCACAAAACATTAAACGATCAGTTACCACACGCTGTCTTGGAGTACACACAGACGAAAAGCAAAATTTCCATGCACTTTTGCGCATTGTCACAAACAAATCAGAAAAAACACGACACAAACTGGCAAGACTAAATTCAGAACCATTTAAACTCCCCTTGTCAGTCACACGGACATACCATTATGCTCTCTTCGAGTCGGTACTCAGCTCCGCCACCAGCACATGGGCTAAAAGGTTGAGCCTATCAACAAATCGGACCTTCGTTAGACGAGGACAAAGGAGCAGCTTACTTTGGCTACTGGGAGTTTTTGGCACCGCCTCAGTGGACGCTCTGTGTGGTGCTCGGAATCTGCCCAGTAGACATTACGATAACATTTAGAGAAGCTATCTATTGGCTTAAGGTGGGGAGGCACGACCAGGTTCGAAAGATCACTGAAGTACCAATTGACACGAAACGCCAATTAAAAAATTGGAGGGTGGATACCTGGCAGGGTGAGTCGTACGCAAATGATAACGGCCACAAGCTACACCAGTTCTTTCCCAACGTAAAGGAGAGACTACAACTCAAACATATATATCCCAACCGTAGTGTGGTCCACTTCTTAACAAGACATGTCTCTTATCCTACGCACTTAAACCGTGTGAGTCCTAGGCAGACACCAACATGCACATGTGGGGAAGAAAGCTCTCCGGTACACATCGTGTATTTCTGGGGACATTACGTCCACATCAGACACACAATACAATTAAAGATCAAAAATATAAAATATATCATAAATGCAACGTTCAGAGACGAAGACCAACGGACCATGTTAAACACACTCACTGACAATATATCCAAAGCGACCTACAGAGAATATGTCCGAGCCAGACACCGAGCATATATGCAGAGACAGGAAGGATCCCGCAGGGTGGAAAACAGCGCTGATACCGAGATGGAATCAAGTGATGACACTGAACCAGACACGACCGTAAATGAAAATGAAGAAATATCCCAAATAAGCAGCACAACAGCCTAAAACAATTAGAGCTTGGGTTTAGTCAGTAGGAAATTTAGAGCAGTTATTAGATTTAGATGAAGAGCTGTGATTGCCGGTCACTCACCATCAAACACACCTGGTGAAGGGACGTTCTTTCGCTATCATCTTTCCTATCGTTTTCAATCTTTCTAAAAATATGGCTATGGTATTCGATTTACCAAAATTTTGTTCATTGCATAAATGTTTATTGCCTTTTATCAATCCATCTTAAGTGCGAGAATATTATTTATTTTAGAAAAATTTATCAGAATTTATAATATGTTTTAAATATGTCATAATCTCTTCTATGTCTTCTGAAATTCCTGCCATCCATTCATTAATCACCAACTGTAACATTTTCGTGTCTTAATTAATTTTAAGTTTATTAGTATTTAACGCTGCAATATTACAAATCCTTATTAAAAATAAGAAATAAGTATCACATTCTGTACATGTACAATTTCGTATTATGAAAGTACGACCCGTCTTGGTAACAAGCTGGAGCGTCATTTGCAAATGGCAGCAAATAAAATTTAATACGTAAGTAATAACGAATCAGTTCATGTGTAAAAATTAACAATCAGTCATTCCTGGAGAACCAAACTTTAATCCGCTAAATAAATGTAATGACGGAAAATTGTAAAAACAGCTGCATTAAACCGTCCCCAACATCTACTATCATCCCAACAAGCGCTATATTGATGGCACCATTATTTAAATTTACAGTAATAGGAAAGCTGCTTCGGATGTCTTCATGATGCGTAAAAGACTCCAATTTTGGTCGTTGGGCGCAGGGATACCAGGATTCGCGATAGCCGGTATCAGGGGTACAGCCCACAAGCTGCGTTTCCTGCTGTCAGTAATACGTTCTCTAGTCTTGTCAACTGTGGGAGGTGCTTTCCCGTGACTTATCGGGGTTTGATTCTTCACCCCACTCCACTTGAGTTTGTATCCCGAGACAGCTGGGGGGATATCCGCTCAAAAGACTAAATAGAAAAGCAAGGCTATAAAACCACCAGCGCCTCGCTAATGACAGTACAGTTTAGATACTCCACTTGAGTTTGTATCCCGAGCCAGCTGGCGAGACATCCGTTCAGCAGAATAAATTGAGAAGCAAGGCTATAAAGCCACCAGCGCCTCGCTAATGAAAGATCAGTTTGGCAGTCACTCTCAGTGCGCCTTGATTGACGTCGCCTCACCAACATGTCAGCAGGGATACCAGGATTCGCGATAGCCAGTTATAAGGGGTACAGCCCACAAGTTGCGTTCACTGCTGTCGGTAATATGTTGTCAAGTCTTGTCAACTGAGGGGGGTGCTTTCCCGTGACATATTGGGGGTGGTTTCTTCACGCTACTCCACTCGAGTTTGTATCCCGAGCCAGCTGGTGATAGATCCACTCAATAGACTAAATTGAAAAGCCACCAGCATGTCGCTAATGACAGCACAGTTTGGATACTCCAATTGAGTTTGTATCCAGAGCCAGCTGGCGGGATATCCGCTCAATAGACTAAATTGAAAAGCAAGGCTATAAAGCCACCAGCGTCTCGCTAATGACAGTACAGTTTAGATACTCCACTTGAGTTTGTATCCTGAGCCAGCTGGCGGGAGATCCGCTCAATAGACTAGATTGAAAAGCAAGGATATAGAGCCACCAGCGTCTCGCTAATGAAAGATCAGTTTGGCATCCACTCTCACTGCGCCTCGATTGACGCCGCCTCATCAACATGTCAGGAGGGATACCGGGATTTGCAATAGCTGGTTTATCAGGATATTGTTCACTGCTATCGGCACTATGTTGTCTAATCTTGTCAACTGCGGGAGGTGCTTTCCTGTGACATATCGGGGGTGGTTTCTGCACGCCACTCCACTTGAGTTAGAATCCTGAGCCAGCTGGTGGAAGATCCGCTCAATAGACTACATCGAAAAGCAAGGATATAGAGCCACCAGCGTCTCGCTAATGAAAGATCAGTTTGGCATCCACTCTCAGTGCAAGTCGATTGACGCCGCCTCACCAAAATGTCAGCAGGGACACCAAGATTCGTGATAGCCGTTTATCAGTGTTACAGCCTACAAGTTGCGCTTCCTGCTGACGGTACTATGTTGTCTAGTCTTGTCAACTGTGGTAGGTGCTTTCCTGTGACATGTCGGGGGTCGTGTCTTCACGCCACTCCATTTGAGTTTGTATCCCAAGACAGCTGATGGGAGATCCGCTGAATAAACTAAACTGAAAAGCAAGGCTATAAAGCCACCAGCGTCACTCTAATGAATGATCAATCTGGCAGTCACTCTCAGTGTCCCTCGAATCACGCCGCCTCACCAAGATGTCAGCAGGGATACCAGGATTTGTGATAGCTGGTTATCATGGGTACAGCCTACAAGTTGCGTTCACTGCTTTCAGGACTATGTTTTCTAGTCTTGTCAACTGTGGAAGGTCCTTTCCTGTGACATATCGGGGGTTGTTTCTTCAAGCCACTCGACCTGAGTTTGTATGACGAGCTAGCTTGTGGAAGATCCGCTAAATAGACTAAATCGAAAAGCAAGGCTACAAAGCCCCCAGCACCTCGTTAACGAAAGATCAGTTTGGCAGTCACTCTCAGTACACCTCGATTGACACTGCCTCACCAACATGTCAGCAGGTACACCAGGACTCGTGATAGCCGGTTATCAGGGGCACATTCTAGAAGTTGCGTTCATTGCTATCTGTACTATGTTGTATAGTCTTGTCAACCGTGGAAGGTGCTTTTCTGTATCCCGAAACAGGCGGTGGGGGATCCGCTCAATAGACGAAATAGAACAGCAAGGCTAATGAAAGATCAGTGTGGCAGGCACTCTGAGTGCGCCTCGATTCACGTCGCCCCACTAACATGTCAGCAGGGATACCAGGATTCGCGATAGCTGGTTATAACGGGTACAGCCAACAAGTTGCGTTCACAGCTGTCGGTGCTATGTTGTCCAGTCTTCTCAACTGTGGGAGGTGCTTTCCTGTAACATATCGGGGTTGGTTTCTACACACCACTCCACTTGACTTTGTATCCCAAGCCAGCAGGTGTGAGATCCGCTCAATAGACTAAATTGAAAAGCGAGGCTATAATGCTACCAGCGTCTCGCTAATGAAAGATTAGTTTCGCAGTCACTCCTAGTGCGCCGTGATTGACGCCGCCTCATCAGCATGTCAGTAGGGATACCAGGATTTGTGATAGCTGGTTATCAGGGTACAGCCTACAAGTTGCGATCACTGCTATCGGTACTATGTCGTCTAGTCTTGTCAACTGTTGGAGGTGCTTTCCTGTTACATATCAGGGATGATTTCTTCATGCCACTCCACTTGAGTTAGTATCCTGAGACAGCTGGTGGAAGATCCGCTCAATAGACTAAATTGAAAAGCAAGGATATAGAGCCACCAGCGTCTCGCTAATGAAAGATCTGTTTGGCATTTACTCTCAGTATGAGTCGATTGACGCCGCCAGACCAACATATCAGCATGGCTACCAGGACTCGAGATGGCCAGTTAACATGGGTACAGCGTACAAGTTGCGTTCACTGCTGTCAGTACTATGTTGTCTAGTCTTTTCAACTGCATGAGCAGCTTTCCTGAACATATCAGGGTGGTTTCTTCACGACACTCCACTTGAGTTTCTATCCCGAGCCAGCTGGTGGGAGATCCGCTCAATGGACTAAATTGAAAAGCAAGACTATAGAGCCACCAGCATATCGCTAATGACAGTACAGTTTGGATACTCCACTTGAGTTTGTATCCCGAGCCAGCTGGCGGGAGATCCGCTCAATAGATTAAATTGAAAACCAAGGCTTTAAAGCCACCAGCATCTCGCTAACGAAAGATCAGTTTGGGAGTCACTCTCAGTGCGCCTCGATTGATGCCGCGTCACCAACATGTCAGCAGGGATTCCAGGACTGGCGAAAGCCGTGCTTTTTTGTGAAATTTGGGGGGGGGGGGGGGGGGGGTGGTTTCTTCACGCCACTCCACTTGAGTTTGTATCCTGAGCCAGCTGGTGGGAGATCCGCTCAATAGACTAAACTGAAAAGCAATGCTATAAAGCCACCAGCGTCTCGCTAATGAAAGATCAGTTTGGCAGTCACTCTCAGTACGCCTCGATTGACGCCGCATTACGAACATGTGAGCAAGAAAACCAGGATTCGCGATAGCTGGTTATATGGCGTTCAGCCTACAAGTCCCTTAACATAGACAAATGTAATGTATTGAGAATGCATAGAAAGAAGAATCCTTTACTGTATGATTATATGATAGCGGAACAAACACTGGTATCAGTTACTTCTGTAAAATATCTGGGAGTATGCGTGCGGAACAATTTGAAGTGGAATGATCATATAAAATTAATTGTTGGTAAGGCGGGTACCAGGTTGAGATTCATTGGGAGAGTGCTTAGAAAATGTAGTCCATCAACAAAGGAGGTGGCTTACAAAACACTCGTTCGACCTATACTTGAGTATTGCTCATCAGTGTGGGATCCGTACCAGATCGGTTTGACGGAGGAGATAGAGAAGATCCAAAGAAGAGCGGCGCGTTTCGTCACAGGGTTATTTGGTAACCGTGATAGCGTTACGGAGATGTTTAATAAACTCAAGTGGCAGACTCTGCAAGAGAGACGCTCTGCATCGCGGTGTAGATTGCTCGTCAGGTTTCGAGAGGGTGCGTTTCTGGATGAGGTATCAAATATATTGCTTCCCCCTCCTTATACCTCCCGAGGAAATCACGAATGTAAAATTAGAGAGATTAGAGCGCGCACGGAGGCTTTCAGACAGTCGTTCTTCCCGCGAACCATACGTGACTGGAACAGGAAAGGGAGGTAATGACAGTGGCACGTAAAGTGCCCTCCGCCACACACCGTTGGGTGGCTTGCGGAGTATAAATGTAAATGTAAATGTAAAAGTTGAGTTCACCGCCGTCTCTAATATGTTGTCACATATCGGGGGTGGTTTCTTCATGCCACTCCACTTGAATTTGTATCCCGGGCTAGGTGGTAGGAGATCCGCTCAATAGACTAAATTGAAAAGCAATGCTATAAAGCCACCAGCGTCTCACTAATGGAAGATCAGTTTGGCAGTCACTCTCAGTGCCCCTCGGTTGACACCACCTCACCAACATGTCAGCAGGGATTCCAGTATTTGCGAAAGCCGGTTTTCAGAATTACAGTCAAGAAGTTGCGTTCGCTGCTGTCTGTACTATGTTGACCAGTCTTGTCAACTGTGAGGGGTGCTTTGCTGTGACATATCGGAGGTGGTTTCTTCACGCCACTCCACTTGAGTTTGTATCCCAAGCAGGCTTGTGAGGTATCTGTTCGATAGACTAAATTGAAAAGCAAGGCTATAAAGCCTCCAGCGTCTCGCTAATGAAAGATCAGTTTGGCAGTCCCTCTCAGTACGCCTCGATTGACGTCTCCTCACCAAAATGTCAGCAGTGAAACCAGGTTTCGCGATAGCCGGTTATCAGGGGTACAGCCTGCAAGTTGCATTCACAGCTGTCGGCACTATGTTGTCTAGATTTGTCAACTGTGGGAGGTGCTTTCCTGTGACATGTTTGGGGTGGTTTCTAAACACCACTCCACTTGCGTTTGTATCCCAAGCCAGCTGGTGTGAGATCAGCTCAGTAGACTAAATTGATAACCAAGGCTATAAAGCCAACAGCGTCTCGGTGATGATTGATCAGTTTGGCTGTCATTCTCAGTACGCCTCGATTGACGCCGCCTCACCAATATGTCAGCAGGGATACCAGGATTTGTGATAGCCAGTTATCAGGGGTACAGCCACAATTTATGTTCGCTGCTCTCAATACTTTGTTGTCTAGTCTTGTCAACTGTGGCAGGTGCTTTCCTGGAACATATCAGGGGTGGTTTCTTTACACCACTCCACTTGAGCATGTATCCCAAGCCAGCTGAAGGAGATCCACTCAGTAGACTAAATTGAAACGCAAGACTATAAAGACACAAGCGTCTCGCTAATGAAAGATCACTTTGGCACTTACTCTCAGTGTGCCTCGATTGACGCCGCCTCACCAACATGTTAGCAGAGTAGCCAGGATTTGCGATAGCTGGTTATCAGGGTACAGCCTATAACTTGTGTTCACTGCTGTCGGTACTATGTTGTCTAGCGTTGTCAAATGTGGGAGATGCTTTCCCTGTGACATATCGGGGGTGGCTTCTTTACACCACTCCACATGAGTATGTATCCCGAGCCAGCTGGTGCGAGATCCGCTCAATAGACTAAGTTGAAAAGAAAGGCTATAAAGGTACCAGCGTCTCGCTAATGAAAGATCAGTTTGGCAGTCAATCTCAGTTCGCCTCAATTACGCCGCCTCACCAACATATCAGCAAGGATACCAGGATTCACAATAGCTGTTTGTCAGGTGTACAGCCTACAAGTTTCATACACTGCTGTCGGTACTATGTTGTCTAGTCTTGTCAACTGTGAGAGGTGCTTCCCTGTGACATATCGGGGGTGGTTTCTTCACGCCACTTAATTGAATGTGTCTCCCGAACCACCTGGTGGGTGATCTGCTCACTAGACGAAATTGAAAAGCAAGGCTACAAAGCCACCAGCATCTCCCTAAGGAAGAATCAGTTTGGAACACACTCTCAGTGCGCCTCGATAAACGCTACATCACCAACATGTCAGCAGGGGTACCATGTTCGCGATACCCGGTTATCAGGGGTACAGCAACAAATTGCGTTCGCTGCTGTAAGTATTATATTGTATAGTCTTGTCAACTGTGGGAGGTGCTTTCCTGTGACATATCGGGGGTGGTTTCTTTACACCACTCCACTTGAGTATGTATCCCAAGCCAGCTGGTGCGAGATGCGCTCAATAGACTAAGTTGAAAAGCAAGGCTATAAAGTTACCGGCGTCTCGCTAATGAAAGAACAGTTTGGCAGTCAATCTCAGTTCGCCTCGATTACGCCGCCTCACCAACAAATCAGCAAGGATACCAGGATTCACAATAGCTGTTTGTCAGGCGTACAGCCTACAAGTTTCGTTCACTGCTGTCGGTACTAAGTTGTCTAGTCTTGTCAACTGTGAGAGGTGCTTCCCTGTGACATATCGGGGGTGGTTTCTTCACGCCCCTTAATTGAATGTGTCTCCCGAGCCAGCTGGTGGGTGATCCGCTCGCTAGACGAAATTTAAAAGCAAGGCTACAAAGCCACCAGCATATCGCTAAGGAAGGATCAGTTTATAACACACTCTCAGTGCGCCTCGATAAACGCTACATCACCAACATGTCAGCAGGGGTACCATGATTCGCGATATCCGGTTATCAGGGGTACAGCCACAAATTGCGTTCGCTGCTGTAAGTATTATATTGTCTAGTCTTGTCAACTGTGTGAGGTGCTTTCCTGTGACTTATCGGGGGTGGTTTCTTCACCCACTCCACTTGAGTGTGTAGCCAGAAGCAGCTGGTGGGAGATTCGTTCAATACACTGTATTGAAAAGAGAGGCTATATAGCCACCAGCGTCTCGCTAATGAAAGATCACTTGGCACTCACTCTCACTGTGCTTCGATTGACGCCGCCTCACAGACCTCGCAGCAGGGAAAAATGGTTCAAATGGCTCTGAGCACTATGGGACTCAACTGTTGTGGTTATCAGTCCCATACAACATAGAACTACTTAAACCTAATTAACATAAGGACATTACATACACCCACACCCGAGGCAGGAGTCGATCCTGCGACCGTAGCAGTAGCGCGGCTCCGGACTGGAGCGCCTACAACCGCACGGCCACCGCGGCCGGCGCAGCAAGGAAACCAGGATTCGCGATAGCAGCTTATCATAGGTACAGCCTACAAGTTTCGTTCACTGCTGTCGGTACTATGTTGTCTAGTCTTGTCAACTGTGAGAGGTGCTTCCCTGCGACATATCGGGGGTGGTTTCTTCACGCCACTTAATTGAATGTGCCAGTCGGTGGGAGATCCACTCAATAGACGAAATTGAAAAGCAAGGCTATAATGCCACCACCGTATCGTTAATGAAAGATCAGTTTGGCATTCACTCTCAGTTCGCCTCGATTGACGCCGCTTCACCAACATGTCAGCAGGGATACCAGAATTCGCGATAGCCAGTTAACAGGGGTACAGCCTACAAGTTTCGTTCACTGCTGTCGGTAATATGTTGTCTAGCCTTGTCAACTGTGGGTGGTGATTTCCTGGGGCATATCGGCGGTTGTTTCTTCACGCTATTCCACTTGAGTTAGTATCCTGAGCCAGCTGGTGGAAGATCCGCTCAATAGACTACATCGAAAAGAAAGGATATAGAGCCACCAGTGTCGCTAATGAAAGATCAGTTTGGCATCCACTCTCAGTGCAAGTCGATTGACGCCACCTCACCAACATGTCAGTAGGGAAACCAAGAATCGTGATAGCCGTTTATCAGTGTTACAGCCTACAAGTTGCGTTTACTGCCGACGGTACTATGTTGTCTAGTCTTGTCAACTGTGAGAGGTGCTTCCCTATGACATTACGGCGGTGGTTTTTGCACGCCACACCACTTCAGTTAGTACCCTGAGCCAGCTGGTGGAGGATCCGCTCAATAGACTACATCAAAAAGCAAGGATATAGAGCCACCAGCGTCTCGCTATTGAAAGATCAGTTTGGTAGTCACTCTCACCGCAAGTCGATTGACGCCGTCTCACCAACATGTCAACAGGGATACCAGAATTCGCGATAGCCAGTTAACAGGGGTACAGCCTACAAGTTTCGTTTACTGCTGTCGGTAATATGTTGTCTAGTCTTGTCAACTGTGGGTGGTGATTTCCTGGGACATATCGGCGGTGGTTCCTTCACGCTATTCCACTTGAGTTAGTATCCTGAGCCAGCTGGTGGAGGATCCGCTCAATAGACAACATCAAAAAGCAAGGATATAGAGCCACCAGCGTCTCGCTATTGAAAGATCAGTTTGGCATTCACACTCAGTGCGAGTCGATTGACGCCGCCTCACCAACATGTCAGCAGGGATACCAGAATTCGCGATAGCCAGTTAACAGGGGTACAGTCTACAAGTTTCGTTCACTGCTGTCGGTACTATGTTGTCTAGTCTTGTCAACTGTGAGAGGTGCTTCCCTGTGACATCTCGGGGGTGGTTTCTTCACGCTAATTAATTGAATGTGTATCCCGAGCCAGTTGGTGGCTGATCCACTCAGTATACGAAATTTAAGAGCAAGGCTATAAAGCCACCTCCGTCTCGCTAATGAAAGATCAGTTAGGCAGTCACTCTCAGTTCGCCTCGATTGACGCCGCTTCACCAACATCTCAGCAGGGATACCAGAATTCGCGATAGCCAGTTAACAGAGGTACAGCCTACAAGTTTCGTTCACTGCTGTCGGTAATATGTTGTCTAGTCTTGTCAACTGTGGGTGGTGAGTTCCTGGGACATATCGTAGGTGGTTTCTTCAGCTATTCCACTTGAGTTAGTATCCTGAGCCAGCTGGTGGAAGATCCGCTCAATAGACTACATCGAAAAGCAAGGCTATAAAGCCACCACCGTCTCGCTAATGTAAGATCTTTTTGTTAGTCACTCTCAGTCCGCCTCGATTGACGCCGCTTCACCAACATGTCAGCACGAATACCAGAAATCGCGATAGCCAGTTAACAGGGGTACAGCCTACAAGTTTCGTTCACTGCTGTCGGTACTATGTTGTCTAGTCTTGTCAACTGTGGGTGGTGATTTCCTGGGGCATATCGGCGGTGGTTTCTTCACGTTATTTCACTTGAGTTAGTATCCTGAGCCAGCTGGTGGAAGATCCGCTCAATAGACTACATCGAAAAGCAAGGATATAGAGCCACCAGCTTCTCGCTATTGAAAGATCAGTTTAGCATTCACTCTCAGTGCAAGTCGATTGACGCCGCCTCACCAACATGTCAGCAGGGATACCAGAATTCGCGATAACCAGTTAACAGGGGTACAGCCTAGAAGTTTCGTTCACTGCCGTCGGTACTATGTTGTCTAGTCTTGTCAACTGTGAGAGGTGCTTCCCTGTAACATAATTGAATGTGTATCCCGAGCCAGTTGGTGGGTGATCCACTCAATAGACGAAATAGAAAAGCAAGGCTATAAAGCCACCACCGTCTCGCTAATGGAAGATCAGTTTGGCAGTCACTCTCAGTTCGCCTCGATTGACGCCGATTCACCAACATGTCAGCAGGGATACCAGAATTCGCGATAGCCAGTTAACAGGGGTACAGTCTACAAGTCTCGTTCACTGCTGTCGGTAATATGTTGTCTAGTCTTGTCAACTGTGGGTGGTGATTTCCTGGGATATATCGGCGGTGGTTTCTTCACGCTATTCCGCTTGAGTTAGTGTCTTGAGCCAGCTGGTGGAAGATCCGCTCAATAGACTGGATCGAAAAGCAAGGGTATAGAGCCACCAGCGTCTCGCTATTGAAAGATCGGTTTTGTCATTCACTCTCAGTGCAAGTCGATTGACGCCGCCTCACCAACATGTCAGCAGGGATACCAGAATTCGCAATAGCCAGTTAACAGGGGTACGGCCTACAAGTTTCGTTCACTGCCGTCGGTACTATGTTGTCTAGTCTTGTCAACTGTGAGAGGTGCTTGCCTGTGACATATCGGGGGTGGTTTCGTCACGCCACTTAATTAAAGGTGTATCCCGAACCAGTTGGTGGGTGATCCACTCTATAGACGAAATTGAAAAGCAAAGCTGTAAAGCCACCACCGTGTCGCTAATGAAAGATCGGGTTGGCAATCACTCTCAGTTCGCCTTGATTGATGCCGATTCACCAACATGTCAGCAGGGATACCAGAATTCGCGATAGCCAGTTAACAGGGGTACAGCCTACAAGTTCCGTTCACTGCTGTCGGTACTATGTTGTCTAGTCTTGTCAACTGTGAGAGGTGCTTCCCTGTGACATCTCGGCGGTGGTTTCTTCACGCCACTTAATTGAATGTGAACCCCTAGCCAGTTGGTGGGTGATCCACTCAATAGACGAAATTGAAAAGCAAGGCTGTAAAACCACCACCGTCTCGCTAATGAAAGATCAGTTTGGCAGTCACTCTCAGTTCGCCTCGATTGACGCCGTTTCACTAACATGTCAGCAGGGATACCAGAATTCGCGATAGCCAGTAAACAGGGGTACAGGCTACAAGTTGCGTTCACTGCTGACGGTACTACGTTGTCAAGTCTTGTCAACTGTGGGAGGTGCTTTCCTGTGACATATCGGGGGTGGTTTCTTCACGCCACTCCATTTGAGTTTCTATCCCGAGCCAGCTGGTGGGAGATCCGCTCAATAGACTAAGTTGAAAAGCGAGGCTATAAAGCTACGAGCGTCTCGTTAATGAAAGATCAGCTTGGACACTCCACCTGAGTTTGTATCCCGAGACAGCTGGCGGGAGATCCGCTCAATAGACTAAATTGAAAAGCAAAGCTATAAAGCTACCAGCGTCTCGGTAATGAAAGTTCAGTTTGGCATTCACTCTCAGTTCGACTCGATTGACGCCGCCTCACCATCATGTCAGCTGCTTTTCCACGAAGTGAGGCTGTCTCGTCTTTACTTTCCTTTTATCATACTATATTCTCTCAACTCTGGTTAAATTACAACGTATTGGCTTTGTAACCTCCCCGTCACTTATCGACCTTAATGACAGTGAAAAATTAAACCGTGTGTACCTAATGGAAATTTGGGAAAAGCAATCGTCACCGAAGTTAATCTGTCGGTAAAGAGGGAGGAAAGGGGTACATCTAAATGAAAGGAAAAATGCAAATGAAATTGGTGGAAATTAATTTTGAGAAATGGGTAAAATTAATAAATGAAGTAAATGTGCGGTCGTCACGTTAACAATTAATTGGCGTTAATTAGATATTTGAGATTTGGGGAAAATTACGGTCGCCAGTCCTATGGACAACTACTATAATAACTGAAAAAGTAAGGTTATTGCACATATAATTAGCACTAAAAGCGTGGAAACTGAAGGTTGACACGTGTTGTGTGAAAACAGAACGTTTGTCAGAAGTAATAAATTTAGCTACGCTCTGACTTAAATTAGCAAAAGAATTAATAAAACCGGAAAATTGAAAGTTACTAAAATTAATAGTGAGCTTTGTTTCTGAAGCACTACGAAATTCAGTAAAATTATGTTAGTCTTGGGCTACCTCAACAATCATTTCAAAAGCTACTTGAATCTACGAAATTTAGAAATAAGAGATTTAACTTTGAACTTGAATTAAATGATTCTGAATAGTTAACAATAATAAAATTTAGGACGTACCAAGCTGAGCTGCAGTCACACGTAAGCTAAAATATGGTAACAAAAACTCACACTCTTAATTTGTGCTTGTGTAATCTAAATATTGCAGCCAGCTATGAATACCTTAACTGAACTTTGAAATTAAAGCAGTGAAATCGAATGATATTACTTTAATGCTGGCGTTTGAATTTCAACGACACTCGGGTTCATTCCGGAAAAGGAAGGGACCCTGCTTGGTAATGCAATTGGGACAATGAGCAACAAAGGTTCATGCTACGTTGCTGTAATTTAACTGTTTGAAAAGCTGAGGTCTGCCATACAGTTCTAAAACTTTACGTGCTACCAGTCTTCCTTGTTGGTTGACTGAAGGTTTGAAGTCGTCGTTCGAGGAGGTGGCGACAGTCACTCATTGTCGGCCGTCGCTGTGGCAGATGCTGGATGTTGGTGCGCCTTCTTCTCGACAACGTCTCCAGCCGAAACGGGCTCTTGATGTGTGCCATCTAACGCTTCCCGTCCGCGACACCATATCAGAAACTAACATAGCAAGTCGAGCGGAATTACATGCTGCCAAACCCCGAAAGCGCGGCAACTCGCGCGAGCGTCACACAACACACCTGCTCCACTGCACTTCACCGCGAGACTCTCTCTTCCCGCGCTCCACGCGACAGAGTTCACACTACCAAAGATTCTAAACACTTTGGTTCTCCACACGACCTATCGATGTATTCGTTCGATAGCATAGTTTTCCCTAGGCAAGACCCAGCGTAAAAATACAAATAATATTTACAAAACAAACCAATTATACATCGACATAAATGCATAAATATGTATATACAAATAGTAAAACAATTACAATATATAAAGACACAGATATGTCATATCTTCAGGTAACAAATAAGTACTCGTAATAGTACAATAGATGGAAATAGGAGGATATGCATTTCCGGCGTTACAGCTTGATGTAGGAGAACAATATGTTCTTTCTAGGATTTTCTTCGAAATGTGTGTTGTGTTCCATTGTATTTGTTGTGACTTGGCAAGACAGCTAAGCCATTAGGAGAGGAAGCCGAAAGGCACGCGTTTAAACTCACGCAGGCTGGCGTGAGGTCTGGAACAGGTAAGGGAATTTATAGTAGCAAAGAACGTAAGTAACTGCTGGAATACTTAACTTTAATTCATAATTGGTGAACATCGGTCTGACGGTACATGCATCACAAGATAAATAGCAAATGATAATGGCGCCTTGCTAGGTCGTAGCAAATGACGTAGCTGAAGGCTATGCTAACTATCGTCTCGGCAAATGAGAGCGTAATTTGTCAGTGAACCATCGCTAGCAAAGTCGGCTGTACAACTGGGGCGACTGCTAGGACGTCCCTCTAGACCTGCCGTGTGGCGGCGCTCGGTCTGCAATTACTGACAGTGGCGACACGCGGGTCCGACGTATACTAACGGACTGCGGCCGATTTAAAGGCTACCACCTAGCAATTGTGGTGTCTGGCGGTGACACCACAGTATTGTTCCATTTCCTGAGCTCCCTTTTGCTAATTTTAATGTAAAGGACAAGGTTGAAGTAGGCCAATTACACATATTTTCTTACAGCTAAGAGCATCGATAAACTTCTAATTGTTACCTACAGATACTGTAAATTAAAGTCACCTGCCGCGTTTTACTTTCTGTTTTGTGAAGACAAATCTCAGGAACTTCAGTAGGGATTTTGATACAGTTTTCACTGATAGATAGACTCACGAGGAAGGTTGTATATTTAGATAATTGCGCTAAGTAATAATGATTGTGGAATATATTGTTATCTGTCCCATATTTAATTTATGTTTAATGCGTCATACCGCTGCAATGATGGGAACTCTGAGAAGGTGTTACCTGACGTGGAAAGCAATAAACTGAACAGACGCCTTAGCTACACATAGCAGTGAAGCTTGAGGACATTGTACCTCGGACTTGGTGATCTAGCGGACTCTGCTCTGGCTTGGAGCTAAAAAATGCCGGCATTTTCGCTCAAAATAAAGAGAGAAAGAGAGAGAGAGAGAAAGAGAGAGAGAGAGAGAGTAGTATTGAACGTTGAGCTTGAAGGGGTGTAGGGGTGTCATGGGACATCTGCCCAGACCAGATAACGAGGGGAAAAAATCTTGACGTGACACCGTAAGGTCACGGGATTGAATCATTGTCAGACCAAATGCATTTTAGTTTGCTTTTTAACCTCGCCTCCCAGTGATGTGGAGATTCGCCAGAAACGACATGTTGTTCGGATTTTATGTTAAAGTCGGTTGAATAAGTTAGTGGTTAAGAATACGCATGTACCCCAAGTGACATCCAACCGAAAGACTTGGACCAGATCAGTACCTCACGAATTAATTAACACCGGAATCTATACATGTCTCCTACTCCTTCTTCGATGTCTCTACATATTATAAATTAAATTTCCTTGCCACACTTTCTGTCTGTATGTTCACTCGAATCACAGGAACAACCGTAGGGATTGTGATACGGTATTTACTATTAGATACACTAACTCACGAGGGTCGGGATGGAGATACGCGGTACTGAATGTTACCCAGCAGTACATTTTGATTTCACAGGTAAGCAAAGATGAGCAATATCGAATAGATTTCCTCTATATTTTGGCTATTTCCTTTTATCTCATGAATGTTTGAGTATGTAATTTATAAGTACAAGTTACGCCTGGAAAGATTGTGAATGGCCTCAGAAAATAAAGGAAACAAGAGATTCAAACAAAGCACCTTGCTGGTCTTCAGAGTAATCATCATCAGCTACAAAATATTGTGACGTTGGTTGTAAAGCTGTAGCCGGCCGCTGTGACCGATCGGTTCTAGGCGCTTCAGTCTGGAATTGCGCAGTCTAGGGGACTGATGACTTCAGATGTTAAGTCCCATGGTGGTTACTAGAGCCGTTTGAACCATTTTTGTAAAGCTGTAGGAAACCGTAAACAAAGGGTTCTTGTGAAATCGTTTGAAGCACTGTGGTAACGCATTGTTGGATATTTACATCATTACAGGAGATAAAAGCCTTTGCCGCCAGCATGATCCGGAGACAAAGAGACAGTGTCACTATGTTCATCTCCTTGCTCGCCTCTAAACAAGTCTGCTGACATAATCCAAGGTCAAGGCTATGTTGATCGCCTTTTTTGACAGCAAGGGCTTGACCCATCATAAATTTCTACTCGAGGGAGGCGAGGAAGAGAACAAACACCATGCGATTGACTGTCGCTACGTCTCCAGGTCGTACTGGTAGCACCAGCTTTCGTCTCCTGTAATGATGCGGATATCGAACAAAGTGTGACCACGATGCTTCGAGCGATTCTATAAGAAGCGTTAGCTGACACTTTCCAATAGCTTTACAACCGATGTCAGAAGTGTGTTGTAGCTAATTGTGATTACTTTAAAGACCAGTTTTTCCTATAGTGTCCTTAATTTTCCGAGGCCATTCAGCAAACGTTTCTAACGAAACCTGCATTTCGTGCCAACTTGCTTCGCATTTTTCTGTCTGTATGTGGAGGCTAATTTCAGGCACTACCGCAGGCATATTGATACGACCTTCGCTAATAGATAGACATTCACGAAGGGGGTCTCTTTCTATAAAGTAGTTTGGCCTTAGATATTTACAATTAGTGAAACCCGTGCGATGCCCGGGCAAATCTCTAGTTCTGTTAGAAATATGATATTTGTGCTGTGTAACTGTGGGAGGATGGGGACAACTCATCCCTTGCAAACCACGGTAAACAGTAAACTCACTGTCTTCAAATGTACAAGGCATGATTCCTTCTTGCTGCAATCAGGCACGGAAGTCCTAACTGCCCGTGCCATTGCCGTTGCGCATGGAACAACTTCACAACGCAGCAACAGCCCCCTGAAGACTGTTCCTTCTCTAGCTTCCACCGCCTCCAACCTCCCCTCCCCCCCCCCCCCCCCCACCCTGCGTTACCGAAAGCCATCTCTAGATTTAGACAGTCACAGCAAATCGTCATAACACTTGTTCAGTACCTCGCATATCCATACAAAACATAAAAGTTAATATATGTATGTATGTACGCATGTTCCTCATCTCCTCCTAAACTGCTGGTCTTATTTTAATCAAACATGGTACATACATTAATGTCTCGAAAGAATCGTTGTCGGAGTAAGAACCACCCACCTATCAAAGGGGTGCGGGTGGTGGTGAAAAATCGGTGTAGCCCACTGCACAAGAATACGGTTACTTCAGTTGTCCAGTATTTGAGAAAGGGGGCACTTAGAGACATGCAACAAACTTTACACATAATTTCAAACCTTTGCGAAACATTTTCTTCGCCGACGATCCCCACAAAATGATGAAAGTAAAAAAGTTAATCGCTTATTATATTTTCGCTGCTGATGTAGTGAAACTGCCGCATGAAGCATGACGTTTTAATTAATTACTGCCTTACTACTAACTCTATTCGCAACATCTTCATACGATATCTACATATGTTGCTGAATATATCAAAATATATTATACGTCACATAGTTTAAGAGATATGATCCCAAATAATGACATGCACGAAAAACTGCATCATGTATGACAGTTTAGTTTATTAGCTTATTATCAACACATTTCGCAGACAGTATCAATAAGTGCTGCCGAGTCTACCTAGAAAAATGTATCACAGTATGACACATAGTAGCCCGCTCGGCTAGCCCCGCGGTTTAACGCGTTGCTTCCCGAGCGAGAAGGTGTGCCGGTCCCCGGCACGAATCCGCCCGGCGGATCGGTGTCGAGGTCCGGTGTGCAGGCCAGCCTGTGGATGGTTTTTAAGGCGGTTTTCCATCTGCCTCGGCGAATGCGCCTCAGCTACACTACGTCGTCGATAGCTGTACAAACACTGTCTACACATATGGTTACACGATAATTACTCTACCACGCAAACATTTGGGGTTACACTCGTTTGATATGAGACGTTCCCGGGGGTCCACTGAGGGCCGAACTATACAATACACCTATATTCGCTGTGGGGTGGTGGTGGGGTGGGTGGACTGCTGTCGCTTGTTGTGGGGTTGTGAACCACTGCAGGCTACGGCGGGACGAAGCCTCTCCGCCGTTTCTAGGTTCCCGGTTCAATACACGCACACAATACACACACAAGACACATGGTTAAGTAGTTATGATGCGTGAAAAACTGCCGCAATATGCATGACGATTTAATTTATTACTTCTTTACTACTAACTCTATTCGCAATACATTACGCAGACGGTAGCCACATATAACACTGGATGTACTTGTAAAATTATATTATTCTATGGCACATAGTTAAAGAGATATGATGCAATAAATATGGAACTGTGTGATAATGAAACCGCTTGGTGAAATTCGCTAAGCGTACAGGTGAAATATGTGTGAAAATATGTCTGAAATTTGTTAAATAGATGTGCAATATGTTTGACATCTGCGCACATGGGCGAATCCACGAGAGAAATGCTCGTCCTAAGCTCCTGGAACGATATAGTTCCAATTTGGAGAGAAATGCTTTAGGGGGTGAGAACCACCAGCCTCGTATTGTGGTGAGCAGGAGCACATAGAGAGAGAAGGGGAAAGGAGTTGATGACAGACAGCTAGAGATAGGCACAAATAGGAGGAGGAATCGATGGACAGAGGACAGTGATGGGAAATGGATGAAGGAAGGGGAGAGGAGGAGATGGAGAGAGAAAGGAAAGATGATGAGATGGACAGAGGAAGAGATAGGAAGAGGGAGGGGGAGGAGTAATGGAATTAGAGAAAGGAGAAGGAGATGGGCAGAGAGAGGAGGAGCTGCAGGTTGATGGGGTAGGAGGGGATGGACAGAGGGAGGGGCAGAACGAGATGGACACAGTGTGAGGGTTGGAGGAGGATGACAGAGAGACTAGGTGAAAGAGATGGACAAAGAGGAGGAGAAGGACGAGATGGACTATTAGAGGATTAGAATAAGCACATAGCTGGGCAACGCTGCGTACTCCAGTAGTTTACAATAATCTCCAATGAGCAGATGTCAACCTGGAAATGGATTCTGGAAGATCTGCAAAATGCCCATCAATGGTGCCAAATTCTTAAATTTGATTCGAAATGCTTCCAAACTACAAATTTCGTCAGGTGTGAGAACAGATAAGAATCAAAGAGTGAAAAATCTGCTCAGTAGTGTGCATTTTTCAACAATTTGTACTTCTGCGTTTCCCCATTATCAAATATCTCTAAAATTCAGGTGTACTGTCTGGAGGAAGTACGGTCTTTTTTTCAGTGCGGACCATTTCCTACGTATTTTTCGGTAATGCCTTGTCTGTAGGAGTGAATCGAAGCACAAAGTCAATTAGATTCTTTTTAGAATATTTCAGTCTTAGCTGTGAAATTTATTTACAATTTTCCCTTTGCTCGCCATTCAACAAATTTGGCACTAGTCTAGCACAAAGTATTTTCATAGTTGTTTCTTCATGCAAAATATACCATATAGTTTTTTCTCAAATGTCTATGGCGTCAGCTTCTTCATACACTTTTAATCATTGACTAACCAGTGCAGCACTGAGCTCATACTATATGTTTTACTTCATGATGGTGCAAACTTGCTAATAGTGCAAGCTTGCTGCTCTCTCGATCTTCAGACGAAATCATATCGTGTATTGCCAAGTACAACTTACCAGTTGTTTCTCTTTGTTCGTATGAAAGAGCTTAGAAATCGGTAAATGATTTCTATCTCGAGTACGCAAACGAGCTTCCATGTGCAACAGACTTTAGTACTTGCCCTGTCTCAACAAAGGAAGAGAACAAGTAGTTTACATAGGTTACGTCTTACCCTTGTTCACGATGCATGCGTCGCTCGTACGGTTTTACGCTCACAGGTCGCTATATTTGGTCTTCGAGTACTGTATTATAGCCCCTGGTTCGGATGTATTAGTATGGCAGTAGTTCAGTTTTCAGTTAACTAACCTTGTACCCAAATAAACACTTGATTTAATCTTTGTTGACCGTGTTCAGATTTCTGTTACCCGATGTGTAAGTTCCAACCAGATTTTTGAAGTTATATGATAAGCAATTAGCAGATTAGAACGTCGAAAGACTCTCCTGGTAAAAATGTTAACGTCACAGAATACTGTCAATGATAAAGTCTATTTCCGGCTGAACTGTCAGATTTGTTTGAATCTTAAATTAACTTCAAATATCCACAGTAGTTATAAATCAAAACAGCTCAAATGACTTTGTGTTTGACGTTGTAAATAATCAATATTTTTTGATTCTTGAATGAGCACCTGAACAAATACTTTTCATTACTTGTGGTCTTTAATACAACGTAATAATTACAAAAAAGTCCCTAACCGCTCTTGACAGCAAGACTTTAACATTGTAATGCGTACTGTCATTACGTGTTAGTCCAGTACTGATTTATTTTTCAATTAACATATTTTTTCTAGGTAATTAAAATGAGGCAACAGTCGCCGACAGGAACTACTTCCTCACGCTGGCCGTCGGTTAGTGTGTGGCTGCGGTCGGCTTATTACGTCTGGTGGCAGTGACGAAGATGCTGCCCTCGGGGCATTGCGGCAGTCTCCCGCATGATGTGGATCAAAGAGAAACAAACATTTATGTTGAAAAGTTATCACAACAATGTGGATCAAAGAGAAACAAACATTTATGTTCAAAAGTTATCACAACAACTTATGTAAATAAGAAAACAATTCGAAATCCAACAACGTAATAGCTATCTTACCATTATCTTCCCTCTCATGCACACACTGAGGCGGTAAGAATCCTGGTGCAAGTGCCGTTAATTTCTACTACACCACATCCTGATTTCAAACAGCGCATCTGTACGGCCCCTCTGATGCGATCCGACTTGACGTAGCCGTGATGCGCATCACATACGTCATCATTATGCTGAATCTACTAAGCTTTGCTTTGTTTTCTGAGGGCAATGATTGCAGGAAAGGAGAAGGTTTGAGTATTGTTGGAATATTTGTAAAGCAGTTATCACTGATACCGGCAATTTATTGTCATATTTAACATCCCACATTAAGTATATGAACTAACAAAATCAGAAGTGAAATTATAGCCCCTTACTTACACACTATGTCTGAAACAAGAGTTACAGGGAAAACCAGGGTAGGCAATGCTAAGACGGGGACAGTAAAAACTGGAAACTGCATAATAGTAGGATAACCTTGCAACGATATTTAATTAAAAACTCTCGTAACAAGAAAGAAAAACAGTTGACTTCACCACCATCAAAGCTACACAGGTGGGCCAGAAAAGTCCCAAAGTGAAAATCAAATCCTCCCCACTAAAACGATAGTAGGTTCTGATCGCAAGTAATGCCTCTGGCTTTTGTTCTGTTCTCAATATCAATTGAGGTATTACATGTCATGCATATTAAGCGGCCGACTTTCCTGCTTTGCTGACGCAAGTTGCAACGTTCTGCCGCTAGAGGGCTCCGAATTGTAGAGTGTAGCGGAGAAGTGTATAACGTAACTATGACGGGGCATGAGAGACAGCGTGTTTTAATTGAATTTCGAAATCGAAGTACCCTCTCATTCTATGCCAGACTATACACGAGCACTGCGTCTGCAACAGGCCGATGCCTTGGGTTCACTGACATCCGTCAAAGTCCGTACGGTCCCGACTTGGCCCCATCCGATCTCAAACTGTTTCCAAAACTTAAGGAACACCTTTCAGGATGCAAAATTTGAAATTTTCCCGGCGAATGAACTGTACAAAAAGATTTCGGGCTTGCAGCCGGTTATCGTAAACTTCAGCTGGAAAAATGCCAGCCATCTTCAGGTGAGCTGAATGAGTACTGACGAAGACCTTTTTTTTTTCTTTATTGTAGTTCAATTCCCCATCGGGGCGGCCTGGCAGCAACATATGCTATTTGAAGTATGTGTTATCTCTACTCTTTGTACCCTATCTGTTAGGTATGATCTAAACCAGTCATTAGCTACCCCTCTTATTCCTAATTCTTCTAATTTATTTAATAGAATCTTGTGGTAGACTGTGTCAAACGACTTAGAAAGATCCAAAAATATGCCTGTGACACACTCATCTTTATCAAGAGCATCAAGCACAACTTTTGTGATTTCTACTATGGCTGACTCCATATGAGTGAACAGTGTGGCATTACATTATTTAATAAGTTATTTGTAAAAAAAGTATTGTATACCAGAAGTAGATCTAATGATTGTCTCTAACTAGAAGTCTGTAAATATATGTATATACGAATTAGCTTATTTTTAATTGATCTAAATTGGCAAATACTTTGGCATGTCCTATATCCTTGTAAAAAGATATCTACGGATGAATAAAGCTACTACTAATACCACTAAATTCTTTGATCCTATTCGTATAATTACATGACAAAACTACGAGTGTTTGCTAAAGAGAAGAAATAGGTGAAAGCGAAATACTACTCTCCATATGTGGCTCGTCACACGGAAACCATTATCTGGTTAGGATGCAGAAAATGATTTAAATCAGTATAGTCAATTCTGCAAATTTAAAAGAGCGAGTAGTCTTACGCAAAACACAGTATATAATCAATCAACGAGAGAACAACGCTAACGCTGATGCCACTGTAACATATCATTGACATGGGAAGACGTGGGCGAGCTTTCCTCTGCTGGAGGCAGCATTGTTCCCTCACTTAGCCTGAATTTATCGCGAATCTCTCACTCAGCGAAAAGTCCCAAGAGAAAGCAAAAAATAGCAGATGAATCCTGTGTATAAGAAAGACAAAAGAACTTGCAAGCAGAATGTCAGAACAATATCCTTAATAAAGGTTTGCTGCATAGTTCTTGACCACATTCTAGGTTCGAATGTAATAAATTCCCTTGAGAGGCACAAAATACTGTCCAAAAATTAGCGTGGTTTTCGGAAGCGTCGCTCGTGAGAATGTCAGCTCGTCCTTTTATCTCATGTTACACTGCGAAACATGGAAAATTCCATATTTCTAGATTTCCGGAAAGCAACTGACACGGTGCCACACTGCATGTTGTAGACGAAGGTCCGAGCATACAGTTTAGGTTCCCAAATATGTTAGTGGCTCGAAGACTTCTTACGTAAGATAATCCAGTGCTTTGACGTCGATGGCGAGTATTCATCAGAGAAGGTTTTCGTCAGAAGTGCCCCCAGGGATGTGTGACGGATAAGGTGAGCAGCAATTTACGGCTGCTTTGCTGATGACGCTGTGGTGTATTGGAAGGTGTCGTCGTTGAGTGGTTATAGGAATATACAAGAAGACTCAGACAAAATTTCTGGTTGGTGTGGGGAAGGTCGGCTTGCTCTAAATGTAGGGAAACGTGAATTAATGCCAATGAGTAGGGAAAACAATCCTGTAATAGTCGAACACAGCATTAGTAGGATGCAGCTTGACATAGTCACTTCGATCCAATATACAGGCGTTAACGTTGCAAAGCGAAGTGAAATGGAATGAGTTGCTCGGATTTGTAGTAGAGAAGGAGAATGCTCGACTTTGTTTTATTCGAAGAATTTCTGGAAAGTGTAGCTCATCCATAAAAGAGAGATCGTGTAGAACGATCTTACGACCCACTGCTGAGTACGGTTCGGATATTTGGCATCCCAACCAGGTCGGTTTAAAGGAAGACATCGAAGCAATTCAGAGGTGGGATGCTACATTAGTTACCGGTAGTATTACGGAGAATCCTCAAATGGGTATCCGTGGAGGGCATTTGCGGTCGACTGCAGAACGATTCTTCTGCCGCCAACGTATATTTCGCTTAAGGGGAGGTTTACTATCTTTCGGTTCAAAAAATCTATTTTTTTAAAATTGCATTTTTGGATCCGTAAAAGTGTTTAGAATCCACCCCTGAAACGGTTTTTCCGAATACGAAACGGAAATGTTTGTTATTCGCAGTTGAACAAAAAAAAATGCACCTGCCTGAAACCGGCCTTTTTAACGCACCAGTTTTCTTCTTTCTGAGGACGAGCTATTGTACCGGTGCTTGGGAAGAAACACACAAAATTCAAATGAAAGTTTGAACGATTGTGTTTGGAAGTTAGCCCCCAAGCATTTGCATTCTGGTGCGAAGACTGTGGAGATTGCGACTTTCCTGGCAGTGAGCAGCTTCCACGAAGGGTATTCAACAATTCTGAAGACCATGACATCGATGGACGTCACCGTGGGACTCCATTCGACGCAGTTCGCCAAGCATTCGGACGACCACCGGATTCAAGCGGCCGAAAACAGCTTGTCACCGGCCGTACGAACTGCTCTGGAGCAGCGCAGGATGGCCCAGATCGAGCAGAACACCCTCTATGAGGAAGAGGAAGGACTAGTTTATGGACCCGGAGTAGCATATTGAACGTAATTTGCGTAAAATTGCATTTATATCTAGTCAAAATTTTATATCAGTTGTGCATATAATGTGTATTACATTGCTCACCAGACGTTTTAATTTTTGCATGCTACATCTCTTTCACCAAGATCAGATCGTTTCTCAGTAGTGTCAGTAATGTTTCGATGTCTGTATTACGACTTTTTTTGCCATTAATTAGAATCATTGTTAATCTCTTCGAAACAAATATTTAAAAATTGAAATCAAAACGTCTCGTCGGTGTGTCACTCCTCAAATGCCATGGGTCCTGCATATTATTAGCCGGCAGCTCCTAGAGTGACAGAAATAATTCGTTATATTTCAATTTAAAGCACATATGTACTGAACAATGTGATAAGCAGCAGTTAAGGAAAAAAATAATTTTTTTCAGCTCGTCCTAGTTAAAGAATGAAATTAATGTACTCGTCCCAATTTTTGAGCGATGAATTTTGTCTTATTATTGTGCCACATCTCTTTCGTCGTCTGTTACATACATTATCTAACATTCCCTCTATTTTCTGTACCGTTTATCTCCTTCTGTATAACGATCAATTTTCCATTTATTACATTCTCTCAGTTTGTTTGACATATGAGGGGAAAAAGCTTTCTTCAAGTTGTTATCAGCAGCCGATAAATATTTGGAAAATGTCATTTTTTTATGCAAACAGCTACGCAAGTCTGTTTATTGTCTACCGGTTTCTGTACTGGCTACCATCATCACAGGAGATAATAATGTCCATCAGATGGTCAAAAATACATCTTTGCCAATACGGCAACGTCAAGTATAACAAGTGACGAATTATCACAATAATTCTTACAATGAATTTGCACTGTAGCAGATTTACACTCAATCTTAACAGCATATAACGAACACAACCTCAGTTAGAGTTAGATCTACACAAGAAGACTTTGAATGAGCTTTTGGTGGTTATTTGATTACAAGATCAAGTGTGTACACGTAACCACACTACGAGCGTGTAAATCTACTAAAGTGGAAATTAATGAAATAATTATTGTGATAATTCGTCACTTGTTATACCTGATGTTCCCGTATTTGGCAGGGATGTATATTTGATCAATTTATGTGTATTATGATCTGTGTGTCCGCCTCGATAGCTGAGTGGTCAGCGTGACCGATTGCCATCCTACGGGCCCGGGTTCGATTCCCGGCTGGGTTGGGGCTTTTCTCCGCTCAGGTACTGGGTGTTGTGTTGTCTTAATCATCATTTCATCCCCATCCGTCGCGCAAGTCGCCCAATGTGACTTCGAATGTAATAAGACCTGCACCAAGGCGGCCGGACCTGCCCCGTAAGGGGCCTCCCGGCCAATGACGCCAAACGCTCATTTCCATTATCTGTGTGAAGATGGTAGCCAGCACCATAACCGGTAGAAAATAAATAAACTTGTGTAGCTATTGGCACAAAAAATGATTATTTCAAATTATGAGGGACAGTCATAACGTTTTAACTATCGCCACAAAGAAATAAAATTACGTAACTAATTTTTTGGTTGCTTGCAGCGAATTTTCTGCAAAAAATGCTGCTTGAATCTGTACAACCTCTATTGATATCTCCAGGGTTATGAGACGAAACGTACTTTAGACCACGGCCTTATGCATATGTAACAAAGTCACAGAGGATGCAAATACGTCGGTGAAAGCCTGTTCGATGTTTGTAAACAACGTGCTGCGCCATTTTGTTTTAGCTCCTTTAGATGTGCCGTGCAGTGGCATTACAGTGACAGCGGCAGTATGTCGTGGGGAGTCCAGTCGGTACTACAATTGCATCTACTGTAACGCTGTGATCGGTTATTCTCAAGGAGAATACAATTCTAAAGAAAGAGACAGAGTAATCACAATAATAGATGAAACGTTGTTATTGGTGCTGAGGAGCCATAAAATCATGGCTGCATAGTGATGCTGTACTTTGTAGTTGAAGGTGAAAGACAGAAAACACATGAGAGAGACTTACAAAAGGGGTAGACTGGGTGTGCGCGAGTGGTTCTCTGGTGGAAGTTGAGACTAGATACAGATGATGAAGGTAAACAAATAATGTCTTGGCTTCTAAGATGGACAGACGTAGACATAGCGTCAATAGGAGGCGTTCCGCGGCCGCGGTACGTGAACCTGGGCTAGGACGGGCAGGTGATGGTTCAGCACTTTAGTCAATACGGCTCGGCGACAACCTTGCTAGCTGAGTATCGTTTGGCCCCCGTGCTGAGTCAGTGCGCGGTACCTCCGCTCTGGCAACTGGAGTCAAAATGAGGTGGTGTGCAGCAACGCGGCCAGCCTGGCCAGGCGAAAGCCTTTCATAAACAATAGCGCAGGTCTTGGTGTGACTCAGGTTACGTACGAAGTCTGCCAGGAGCCGCCGAATGGTCTCGAATCGCCAGCCACTGCCTGAGCAACGCTGGCATGGAATAACTGCTGAGCCAGCGGGTGTTGGCAAGTGCACGGATTTCAGCATCGGGCCCCCGCTTGAGCCCAAACTGATACACGATCTTACAGACTGGTCCTCTTGAATTTTCTTCATATATACGGGATTTGAAGGTCATTGACGTAATCCTTAAAAAAAAATGGATGGGCGTTAAGCGCAAAATTTAGTGTGTTAATAACGTAATCGCTGGTAGCTGCCTATGTAGCGTCATAGCTTTGTAATTGTTTACTTGCTTTTACAAATTTAGCTAGCAAAATTTTTTTGTTACTTTTGTCTAAATTCTGTACTTATTAACAATAGGAAATGTAATAAAAACACCTCTTCATTGTTAGTTAGTAGTCACCCGAAAATAAATTGAAATTTGATGTAGGAATGCAAACTTAAATGAAACATATATTCAAAGCCAAACAAAAAAAAAGTTAAATAAAATAAAAAAATGGCGTGCTATGAAGGACCACTGCCTATGTTCGATATCAACATGCAATAATTACTCACGGAGGTAAATGTGGCAGCACTAGCAGTAGAGGGTATAAATCGTGTTGGGGGGGGGGGGGGGGGGGGCGAGGCGGCTGATGTGGGTAACAGTGCTGTCGTTGTTGTGATGTGTAAATGAAGCGATTTATCTGACATCCGAAGGCACATGATCATTGGCTTTTGGTTCAAGGGTGAAATCATTTTCGAAACGGCTAAGTTTGTATACTGCTGGACGCCGTCATGTTTAAAGGATATAATGCATGGCCAAATGGCGCTATCCCAAACAGGCGCCCAGGCAACTGCAGTGCACCATGGACCATAGATGATATGGGTGAACGACGCCTGCGGAGTTGTTTCTGGGCGAACAGACATGCAACTGTTGAGCAGCTTACCATCCAGATGAACCAAGGATCTACGAACAGCCTTTTGAACGACCGTCCAGCAAACATTGCTGGGACTCCACAGCAGGCACCACATTCATGCATCCATGCAAACTGCTGTTCATTGGCGGCATAGGCTGGACTTGACATGCCAGTACCATAACTGGACGCCCATTGATTGATCCTCAGACGAATCATGTCTTACGCCCATCAGACAGGAAGCAAACGCAGTCTAACAATTGCTGGAAGGGTTCAGCATGGAGGAGGGAACATTATGGTCTGGGGAATGTCTTCGTGATTTTCTCTCGGTGGTCTCATTATTCCGGTTATCACGATGGATCGACACAAGTATAAATCTCTAGTTGAGGACAATGGCCACCCATACGCTTAGTTTTTTTCTCTCCACACTATGGCATCAGCAGACAATACACAGTTCACCGTGTACATGCATGGTACGAAGACCACAAGGATGGGTTTACCGTAGTCCCCTTGCCACCAAACTCACCAGATTTGAATCCAGTCGAGAATCTGTGGGACTACCTTGGTTGTAGTGTTGATTTCATGGATCCTCAACTGAGCAACATACTGCATCTGTCCATGGAACTGGAGTCAGTGTGGCTCCACATTCCTGTCGGTGCCTTCCATAACCTCATTAACTCTCTTCCTGTACACCTCGGATACGTCCAAACAGCAAAAGGTAACTGGTCAGGCTTTTGCAGATGGTAACATTAAAGTGATTGGATTAAAGTGATTGGACAATGTAGTAACATATTCCGTAAAGCAACACTGTGTCCTCGTTTGGTGCCTTCTGCACATCTTCAGCAGTGAGCACAGAGGGCTGTGTCGTTGATCAAGCCAGGCAGCTTGAGAGTTATTGACAGAGTGAGATGAAGCAGTGAATTTAGAGAAGAATCAAGGGGGAGAGCCCAAGACCAGGTGGATTTCGGATGGTTGCTGGATGATACGACATTGACTGTGGTGAGGACAACAAACTGGAGGAGCATTTGCTGCCTTTACTTGGCTGGAAGCACGACAGTTCCAGAGCTATTTCCCAACTGACAGTCCGTAAACAGCTGGAAGCTGCCTTGGTTACTGTTGACAAGCTTCTGGCTAATGCTCAAATTTGCGGTGACGTCGGGGCGCCAGTGACGAGACCTGCGACACATTTGGTGACACTGGAATCCTTTGATGACCTGGACGTCGCTGCATATTCTGATACGCAACATCTAACTGGTCCGTCCTCACTCCAGAGTGGGTGGCAATCAGTGGTGGTTCGCCTGTCACTGGGCGGAAGGCGGAAGAGTGAGCAGGCTGTGCAGCTGGCTCCACACGTCTTAGAAACAGGTTCGAGGTGCTATCCAGTGTTGATGATAACTGTGAGCCAGTACGCGATGCCTGTCTTGTTGGGCCAGCGGTCGATTTTCCTGCCTACTCCGGACAAGTACAGAGGGTGGGTATGCATGTCATTGGGTGCTCCAACGTTAAGTGGATGATGGAACCCCTCAGGAAGACAGCAACCAAGGTGGGAAAGAATTCCAGTGTGCATTCGGTATGTTTGCCGGAAGATCTCATCTGTGATGTGGAGGAGGCCCCGCCAGCGGTTATCGAGCTCACTGGGAGCAACCGGCTGCATATAGCGGCACGTGTCGGCATGAATGACGCCTGCCGCTTGGGTTCTGAGGCCATCCTCGGTTCCTCTCGGCGGCTGGCTGAATTGGTGAAGGCAACCAGGAACGCACGCGGAGTGCAGGCCAAGCTGTCTATTCGTTGCATCCTACCCATGGTTGAATGGTTCAAATGGCTCTGAGCACTATGGGACTTAACATCTATGGTCATCAGTCCCCTAGAACTTAGAACTACTTAAACCTAACTAACCTAAGGACAGCACACAACACCCAGCCATCACGAGGCAGAGAAAATCCCTGACCCCGCCGGGAATCGAACCCGGGAACCCGGGCGTGGGAAGCGAGAACGCTACCGCACGACCACGAGATGCGGGCACCCATGGTTGATCGCAGTCCTCTGGTTTGGAGCAGAATGGAAGGTCTATATCAGAGGCTCAGACGACTCTGCGACGGTATCGGATGCGAATTTCTCGAGCTCTTCTATCGGGTGCAGAACTGTAGGGTTCCCCCTAATAGGCCAGGCGTGCACTACACACAGGAAGCGGCTACTAGGCTAGCGGAGTACGTGTGGCATGCTTTCTTAGGTTAGAGAATTCCATCCTTGGGATCAAAGACAATTTTCCTGTTAAATCAGCCACAGTGACCTCAGTGAATGTAGGTCTTCACAGATCAGAGATATAAAAGATTAATACGATTTTTGTAAGCCGCAGAAGCATCCAACGACAGGTCCCAGAACTAGTACTTACTGAAGGTTATAATGCACAGATAGTATTGGGCACAGAAAGCAGGTTGAAACCAGACGTCAATGACAACGAAATCCTAAGTTCAGATTGGTATGTTAATCGTAAGGATAGGTTAGTCGCCAATGGAGGCGGCGTGTTTACTGCAGTAAAAAATTCGATAAAATCTAGCGAGGTTATCACGGATTCCGAATGTAAATCAATCTAGATGAAATTGAGTATCAAAGAACGGTCAAAAATGGCGATCAGATGTTTTATAGACCACCAGGGTCAGGATATGTAGTTGTAGAGTGCTTCAGCATGAACTTGCAGAATATCATTAGTAATTTTCCTGGTCATGCCGTTGTAATAGGGAGTGATTTCAACTTTGCAGGTGTAGACTAAGAGTGTTATATAATGAAAACTGGTGCTAGAGACAGGAATTCGTGTGGCATTGCTCAGAATGTCTTGTTCGAAAATAGCCTTGAGCAAATAGAGAACCAAATCGTGAGGGTAATGTCTTACTCCTCCTGGCAACAAACAGACCTGAACTTATCGAATCAGTTAACATAGAGGAAGGTATCAGTGATCATGAGGCTGTGACAGCATCTACGACGACGGGTCCTACAAGAAATGTTAAGAAAGGTAGGAAGATATATTTCTCAGCAAGGGTGACAGGATACAAATTTCAGAATATCTCAGCAGCCAGCATAAAATATTCGATGATGAGGACGAAGACGTGGAGAAAAAATGGAAAAAATTCAAAGGCATCGTTCAATATAACCTAGACAAGTATGTTCCGAGTAAGGTTTTAAGGGTTGGAAAAGATCCACCGTGTTTTAATAGCCGTATTAGAAAAGCGCTACGTAAACAAAGAGCACTTCATCTCACATTAAAGAGGAGTAAAAACCTAGCTGACAAACAAAAGCTCAACGAAGAGAAAATGAGCGTAAGGAGAGCAATGAGAGAAGCGTTCGCTGATTTTGAAAGTAAGACGTTGTCAACTGATCTGAATAAAAACCCTAAGAGATTTTGGTAGCATGAAAAATCAGTAAGTGGGTTAAAATCATCTATTCAATCCCTCAGCGACCGCACCGGGACCGAAACAGAAGATACCCGAGAGAAGGCCGAAATACTGAAATCGGTCTTCCGAAGTTGTTTCGCAGCGGAAGACCGGAACACTGTTCCTCCTTCCAACAGTCGTACGAACGTCTAAAGGGCAGATATTGAGATAACCGATCGCGGAATTGAAAAGAAGCTACAATCGCTTAGTACTGGTAAGGCGACAGGACCAGTTGAGATACCTGTAAGATTCTAGAAAGATTATGCAACAGAAGTTGCTCCTCTTCTAGTAGTAATTTATCGCTTGAGCAAAGAAAGGTATCTCACGACTGGCAAAAGAGCAGGTCATTCCCGTTTTTAAGAAAGGCAGTAAGACAGATCCACACAATTATAGACCTACATCGTTAACGCCAATCTGTTGTAGAATTATAGAACATGGTTTATGCTAAAAAATTATGACGTTTTTGGAAAATGAAGAACTCCTCTATAAAAATCAGTATAGATGTCGCTAACAGAGATCCTGCGAAACTCAGCTCGTTCGGTTCCTCCACGAGATCCACAGAGCAATGGACAACGGCGCGCAGGTTCATACTCTGTTCCTTGATTTCAGTAAGGCATTTGACACGGTCCCGCATTGCTGTCTAATGAAAAAAATACGAGCTTACGGAGTATCGGAACAGGCTTGCGATTGGATTCAAGTCTTTCTTACAGATAGAACTCTACATGTCGCTCTTAACGGAATAAAGTCGACAGCTGTTAAGGTAATATCAGGAGTGCAGCAGGGAAGTGTGATAGGACCGTTGCTATGGCTATTCGCAGATGATGCAGTTGTCTAGACCAAAGTAGCAACGCCCGAAGACAGTAAGAATTTGCAGAACGACCTGCAGAGAACGGATGAGTGATGCAGGCTCTGGCAGGTGACGCTGAATGTAAATAAATGTAACTTATTGCGCATACGTAGGAAATCCGCTACTGTACAGCTACATTGTTGTTGATCAACACCTGGAGACACCGTCTGCCGTAAAGTATCTAGGCGTAACTATCCCGAGCGACCTTAGTGGAATAATCCCTTCGCTCCCAGCTTCAGACAGTGTTGGCTTCGGTCACACAGCTTGAGGCTGTTGCCAATGGGCATCACTGTGGGGGTCCGGATGGGGGTTTGTCGAGGACGGCCAGCTCGTCCCACGCATCCCCCGATCGGACTACGACTGTGGCTGCCCGGGATACTGCCCACATTGAGTCTGACCCCTCACCTGTGGTAGAGTGGGAGGTCGTCTCGAGGTGTGGCAGGGGGCGAAAGACATTCCGGAGGGCTGAACGGAAGGCCTCTCCAGTTTGTCTGACGAACCAGTTTCAGCCTCTGTCTCAGGCTGATACTGGTCTTCGGCCGCACATGGCTGCTTGTCATGTTCCAGAGATTGCCCCTCAGTCTGCAAGATCCGGGCGGTCGCAGCGGGTGGGCCTACTGGTAGTTGGGAGCTCCAACGTCAGGCGCGTAATGGGGCTCCTTAGGGATATGGCAGCAAGAGAGGGGAAGAAAACCTATGTGCACTCCGTGTACATACCGGGGGGAGTCATTCCAGATGTGGAAAGGGTCCTTCCCGATGCCATGAAGGGTACACGGTGCACCCATCTGCAGGTGGTCGCTAATGTCGGTACCAATGATGTGTGTCGCTATGGATCGGAGGAAATCCTCTCTGGCTTCCGGCGGCTATCTGATTTGGTGAAGACTGCCAGTCTCGCTAACGGAATGAAAGCAGAGCTCACCATCTGCAGCATCGTCGACAGGACTGACAGCGGACCTTTGGTACAGAGCCGAGTGGAGGGTCTGAATCAGAGGCTGAGACGATTCTGCGACCGTGTGGGCTGCAGATTCCGCGACTTGCGCCATAGGGTGGTGGGGTTTCGGGTTCCGCTGGATAGGTCAGGAGTCCACTACACGCAGTAAGCGGATACACGGGTAGCAGGGGTTGTGTGGAGTGGACTGGGCGGTTTATTAGGTTAGATGGTCTCAGGCAAGTACAGAAAGGGCAACAGCCTCAAAGGGTGCGGAGCAAAGTCACGACATGCGGGGACCAAGCAGCAATCGGTATTGTAATTGTAAACTGTCGAAGCTGCATTGGTAAAGTACCGGAACTTCAAGTGCTGATTGAAAGCACCGAAGCTGAAATCGTTATAGGTACAGAAAGCTGGCTGAAGCCAGAGATAAATTCTGCCGAAATTTTTACAAAGGCACAGACGGTGTTTAGAAAGGATAGATTACATGCAACCGGTGGTGGCGTGTTTGTCGCTGTTAGTAGTAGTTTATCATGTGTGAAGTAGAAGTGGATAGTTCCTGTGAATTATTATGGGTGGAGGTTACACTCAACAACCGAGCTAGGTTTATAATTGGCTCCTTTTACCGACCTTCCGACTCAGCGGTATTTGTGGCAAAACAACTGAGAGAAAATTTGGAATACATTTCACATAAATTTTCTCAGCATGTTATAGTCTTAGGAGGAGATTTCAATTTACCAGACATAGACTGGGACACTCAGATGTTTAGGACGGGTGGTAGGGACAGAGCATCGAGTGACATTATACTGAGTGCACTATCCGAAAATTACCTCGAGCAATTAAACAGAGAATCGACTCGTGGAGATAACATCTTGGACCTACTGATAACAAACAGACCCCAACTTTTCGACTCTGTAAGTGCAGAACAGGGAATCAGTGATCATAAGGCGGTTGCAGCATCCCTGAATATGGAAGTTAATAGGAATATAAAAAAAGGGAGGAAGGTTTATCTGTTTAGCAAGAGTAATAGAAGGCAGATTTCAGACTACCTAACAGATCAAAACGAAAATTTCTGTTCCGACACTGACAATGTTGAGTGTTTATGGAAAAAGTTCAAGGCAATCGTAAAATGCGTTTTAGACAGGTACGTGCCGAGTAAAACTGTGAGGGACGGGAAAAACCCACCGTGGTTCAACAACAAAGTTAGGAAACTACTGCGAAAGCAAAGAGAGCTTCACTCCAAGTTTAACCCTAGGATGCATGGTGCAGAAAACACACATGAATGCATATGCAGGGCCTCCAAGGCCCTGCTCTAAATTTAAATTTTCCTCTTTTCATATAATCATTCTGTGGAGTTAAATTTATTTCTGTCAAATTTATTGTCATATTGAAAGATTCCTAAGATACAGTAACAGGATCTGGTGGGTCTGATTAACATTTTATTAATTTGAAAAAAATCTCTAAGAGTGAATTTTAATTATTTACATCCATTTACATACAACATATACAAATAATTTTGTTAATTCACTTATAAGTTGCAATGTTTTATAACATTTATTACAACCAATTTCTTCAATTAAAACGTACTCATTATTCACAATATTATGTATATAGGCAATATTTTGACTGAAAGTTATGATTCATTGATCATATAAAATTGCATTTTTTTTCGTTTTCAACTCGTGACAAACAAGAAGCACTACGAACGCCACTATGTTCCTTACAAATGTTGGTTTTACACTTAATGCATGTCATAGAACTTTTCCTGTGTTTATTATATGGACAATAATTGCATCTTCTTCTTTTTCCTGAAACAGGTAGTTGGTTCGGCAATATGACATTTTTTTGAACACCACATCTTTGCATGACATCAACTATTTTCTTTGGAGGATTAGGGGTCTGAATACGAACTTCCATTAGTGGTCTGACCATTTCCTCTGCTAAATCTCTTAGGAACGAACGCCTTTTATCACTTCTTCCACTATGGGATGTCAGACGTTGGGCGGGAAATAAAATTTCACTGTTCATTGCTGCGACGTCCATCATATTCATCCATAATGCAAATGGCCGTCTTCTGGTTTATCTGTTGCAAGTTTAATAACGAATTTTCTGGTCCATTTGATCTACTCCATCCTTTGTAGATTTATAGAACTTTATTATATCTGGTTTCTTTTTTGCATGAGTTTCATCAATGTTTCTGTCATGATGCATTGTGCTAATGAGAACTACAGTCTTTTTCTTTTTCGGAACATAACTCACCATTGTAATGTCACCTCTAAATGCAAACAAAGAGGAATGAATCGCTCTTGAGGTAGATGGTTTCATCTCATTAGGAATTTATGGTTTATTTTGTTTGATTGTTCCCACCACTATAATTTGCTTCTGAAGCATCTCTTCTGCCAGCTGCACACTAGTAAGAAGTTGTCAACAGTAATATTTTTTGATGATCCTTCAATGCTTTTAGCAAGATCTTTCACCACATTCAATCCAAGATTTTTCTGAACAGGTTCATGGGGCTTCCTTCCCGTGTAAACAATTCCGTCTAAAGCATATGCAGATGTAGCATCACATGACCAAAATATTTTTATGGCATACTTGGCTGGTTTAGAGGGTATATACTGGGTGAAACTGCATCTTACACGGAATGGGACTAGCTGTTCATCAACTGTGAACGAATCGTTGGGAATCATTCTACTTCTACACTTGTCAAGAAATAGTTCCCATTCATAGCTGCAAGTTTTTCATCTGCAGATCGAGCTTCACGGGTATGCCTGTCATCAAATATAATCATTCTCCTTATATCCTCGAATCTATTTACTGACATAGTGGCCTTATATGTAGGATTTGCCTTTTCATCCAAGAATAATTCTCTAATAGGGACATCCCAACTCTTCTCAACACCAGGAAGCAGTAAAAGACCAAGAAAACCCTCCATTTCAGCAAGCGAAACGTTTTTCCACATTTTACCACTTAAATCAGCCACTCTTCTGCCTTCAATACTTGTGCAGTTGATGATTTCCTCTAGTATTTCCTTGGAGATGAAATAGCCCCAGGCATCCTTAGGTTTAAAGGTTTTCAAACCACAGGCTGGACCACGTGCCTTCTTTACGATATTATGGACAGGCGCACGAAAAGTTGCAGGAGGATCTAATTTCCAAATCGTTCCATTCCGACTAATGTATGTGTGGTCTTCTATACCTTTTTGTGGTGGTTCTTCAGTTTCAGACTCTGATGAAGTAATATTATCGGAAGGACTGTCATATGCCTCAATATTCACATCTGTAGGTTCATTGGCTGATTCTTTACTACTTGCATCTTCAAAAATATTTCCTTCCTCGCAAAAATCATCTTCTTCAAACCACTGAGCCACAACACATTCAAAATTAGCTGCATTTGCACGTACTGACTCTCTTGCTTCGTGTGTCGAAGCCATAGCAAAAGGCGTGTCTCCTGCACAGCAGCTTGTGCAGCACTAAACGAGTCATACTCGTAACAATATGGGCCTTGCAGCAACAAACAAACTACAGTAACAATGAGGCTGACAAAAGCAGCACAGGATAACAATACTATACAATAATAAAACATTTGGTAGCAAAAAGATCAATAATACACCGACATTGCCAATATGTGAAATTAGTGAATATTATTTTTTAGTTTACTATTACTACTACAGCTACTGCTGCTGTTGGCACTCCTGTTGCTGGGAATACCACTACAGTTCTTGTTGAATTAATAACTGCACGCAAACAAATGTTGAAGACAATACAGGCAAAGAACATTTATAAACGTGCAAGGGCTTCTGAAGCCCTACTTAAGCATTCACGGTGTATGGGTAAACGTATTGAATTATACAAAAAACTTAAATAGGTATATCGCTCAGACTTGATAAGAGGAATGTCACAGTGTTAATGAAAGAGTACTGGAAAGCAGTTTGAAATCAAACGAAAAGTTACAGAATTTTGTTAAAAATGAAGACATACAAGGGCCTCGGAGGCCCTGTATATGCATCCTATGGTTAAACACAGCCAAAACCTCTCAGACAAACAGAAGCTAAACGATGTCAAAGTTAGCGTAAGGAGGGCTACGCGTGAAGCGTTCAGTGAATTCGAAAGTAAAATTCTATGTACCGACTTGACAGAAAATCCTAGGAAGTTCTGGTCTTACGTTAAATCAGTAAGTGGCTCAAAACAGCATATCCAGACACTCCGGGATGATGATGGCATTGAAACAGAGGATGACACGCGTAAAGCTGAAATACTAAACACCTTTTTCCAAAGCTCTTTCACAGAGGAAGAACGCACTGCAGTTCCTTCTCTAAATCCTCGCACAAACGAAAAAATCGCTGACATCGAAATAAGTGTCCAAGGAACAGAAAAGCAACTGGAATCACTCAACAGAGGAAAGTCCACTGGACCTGACGGAATACCAATTCGATTCTACACAGAGTACGCGAAAGAACTTGCTCCCTTCTAACAGCCATGTACCGCAAGTCTCTAGAGGAACGGATGGTTCCAAATGATTGGAAAAGAGCACAGGTAGTCCCAGTCTTCAAGAAGGGTCGTCTAGCAGATGCGTAAAACTATAGACCTATATCTCTGACGTCGATCTGTTGTAGAGTTTTAGAACATGTTTTTTGCTCGCTTATCATGTTGTTTTTGGAAACCCAAAATCTACCCTGTAGGAATCAACATGAATTCCGGAAACAGCGATCGTGTGAGACCCAACTCGCTTTATTTGTGCATGAGACCCGGAAAATATTAGATACAGGCTCACAGGCAGATGCTATTTTCCTTGACTTCCGGAAGGCGTTCGATGCAGTTCCGCACTGTCGCCTGATAGACAAAGTAAGAGCCTACGGAATATCAGACCAGCTGTGTGGCGGGATTGCAGAGTTTTTAGCAAACAGAACACAGCATGTTGTTATCAAAGGAGAGACGTCTACAGACGTTAAAGTAACCTCTGGCGTGCCACAGGGGAGTGTTATGGGACCATTGCTTTTCACAATATATATAAATGACCTAGTAGATAGTGTCGGAAGATCCATGCGGCTTTTCGCGGATGATGCTGTAATATACAGAGAAGTTGCAGCATTAGAAAATTGTAGCGAAATGCAGGAAGATCTGCAGCGGATAGGCACTTGGTGCAGGGAGTGGCAACTGACCCTTAACATAGACAAATGTAATGTATTGCGAATATATAGAAAGAAGGATCCTTTATTGTATAATTATATGATAGCGGAACAAACACTGGTAGCAGTTACTTCTGTAAAAAATCTGGGAGTATGCGCACGGAACGATTTGAAATGGAATGATCATATAAAATTAGTTGTTGGTAAGGCGGGTACCAGGTTGGGATTCATTGGGAGAGTCCTTAGAAAATGTAGTCCATCAACAAAGGAGGTGGCTTACAAAACACTCGTTCGACCTATACTTGAGTATTGCTCATCAGTGTGGGATCCGTACCAGATAGGGTTGACGGAGGAGATAGATAAGATCCAAAGAAGAGCGGCGCGTTTCGTCACAGGGTTATTTGGTAACCGTGATAGCGTTACGGAGATGTTTAGCAAACTCAAGTGGCAGACTCTGCAAGAGAGGCGCTCTGCATCGCGGTATAGCTTGCTCGCCAGGTATCGAGAGGGTGCGTTTCTGGATGAGGTATCGAATATATTGCTTCACCCTATTTATACCTCCCGAGGAGATCGTTATTGTTATTGGTCATCAGTCTACTGACTGGTTTGATGCGGCCCGCCACGAATTCCTTTCCTGTGCTAACCTCTTCATCTCAGAGTAGCACTTGCAACCTACGTCCTCAATTATTTGCTTGACGTATTCCAATCTCTGTCTTCCTCTACAGTTTTTGCCCTCTACAGCTCCCTCTAGTACCATGGAAGTCATTCCCTCATGTCTTAGCAGATGTCCTATCATCCTGTCCCTTCTCCTTATCAGTGTTTTCCACATATTCCTTTCCTCTCCGATTCTGCGTAGAACCTCCTCATTCCTTACCTTATCAGTCCACCTAATTTTAAACATTCATCTATAGCACCACATCTCAAATGCTTCGATTCTCTTCTGTTCCGGTTTTCCCACAGTCCATGTTTCACTACCATACAATGCTGTACTCCAGACGTACATCCTCAGAAATTTCTTCCTCAAATTAAGGCCGGTATTTGATATTAGTAGACTTCTCTTGGCCAGAAATGCCTTTTTTGCCATAGCGAGTCTGCGTTTGATGTCCTGCTTGCTCCGTCCGTCATTGGTTATTTTACTGCCTAGGTAGCAGAATTCCTTAACTTCATTGACTTCGTGACTATCAATCCTGATGTTAAGTTTCTCGCCGTTCTCATTTCTACTACTTCTCATTACCTTCGTCTTTCTCCGATTTACTCTCAAACCATACTGTGTACTCATTAGACTGTTCATTCCGTTCAGCAGATCATTTAATTCTTCTTCACTCTCACTCAGGATAGCAAAGTCATCAGCGCATCGTATCATTGATATCCTTTCACCTTGTATTTTAATTCCACTCCTGAACCTTTGTTTTATTTCCATCATTGCTTCCTCGATGTACAGATTGAAGAGTAGGGGCGAAAGGCTACAGCTTGTCTTACACCCTTCTTAATACGAGCACTTCGTTCTTGATCGTCCACTCTTATTATTCCCTCTTGGTTGTTGTACATATTGTATATGACCCGTCTCTCCCTATAGCTTACCCCTACTTTTTTCAGAATCTCGAACAGCTTGCACCATTTTATATTGACGAACTCTTTTTCCAGGTCGACAAATCCTATGAACGTGTCTTGATTTTTCTTTAGCCTTGCTTCCATTATTAGCCGTAACGTCAGAACTGCCTCTCTCGTCCCTTTGCTTTTCCTAAAGCCAAACTGATCGTCACCTAGCGAATTCTCAATTTTCTTTTCCATTCTTCTGTATATTATTCTTGTAAGCAGCTTCGATGCATGAACTGTTAAGCTGATGGTGCGATAATTCTCGCACTTGTCAGCTCTTGCCGTCTTCGGAATTGTGTGGATGATGCTTTTCCGAAAGTCGGATGGTATGTCGCCAGACTCATATATTCTACACATCAACGTGAATAGTCGTTTTGTTGCCACTTCCCCCAATGATTTTAGAAATTCTGATGGAATGTTATCTATCCCTTCTACCTTATTTGACCGTAAGTCCTCCAAAGCTCTTTTAAATTCCGATTCTAATACTGGATCCCCTATCTCTTCTAAATCGACTCCTGTTTCTTCTTCTATCACATCAGACAAATCTTCACCCTCATAGAGGCTTTCAATGTATTCTTTCCATCTATCTGCTCTCTCCTCTGCATTTAACAGTGGAATTCCCGTTGCACTCTTAATGTTACCACCGTTGCTTTTAATGTCACCAAAGGTTGTTTTGACTTTCCTGTATGCTGAGTCTGTCCTTCCGACAATCATATCTTTTTCGATGTCTTCACATTTTTCCTGCAGCCATTTCGTCTTAGCTTCCCTGCACTTCCTATTTATTTCATTCCTCAGCGACTTGTATTTCTGTATTCCTGATTTTCCCGGAACATGTTTGTACTTCCTCCTTTCATCAATCAACTGAAGTATTTCTTCTGTTACCCATGGTTTCTTCGCAGCTACCTTCTTTGTACCTATGTTTTCCTTCCCAAATTCTGTGATGGCCCATTTTAGATATGTCCATTCCTCTTCAACTGTACTGCCTACTGCGCTATTCCTTATTGCTGTATCTATAGCGTTAGAGAACTTCAAACGTATCTCGTCATTCCTTAGTACTTCCGTATCCCACTTCTTTGCGTATTGATTCGTCCTGACTAATGTCTTGAACTTCAGCCTTCTCTTCATCACTACTATATTGTGATCTGAGTCTGTATCTGCTCCTGGGTACGCCTTACAATCCAGTATCTGATTTCGGAATCTCTGTCTGACCATGATGTAATTTAATTGAAATCTTCCCGTATCTCCCGGCCTTTTCCAAGTATACCTCCTCCTCTTGTGATTATTGAACAGGGTATTCGGTATTACTAGCTGAAACTTGTTACAGAACTCAATTAGTCTTTCTCCTCTTTCATTCCTTGTCCCAAGCCCATATTCTCCTGTAACCTTTTCTTCTACTCCTTCCCCTACAACTGCATTCCAGTCGTCCATGACTATTAGATTTTCGTCCCCCTTTACATACTGCATTACCCTTCCAATATCCTCATACACATTCTCTATCTGTTCATCTTCAGCTTGCGACGTCGGCATGTATACCTGAACTATCGTTGTCGGTGTTGGTCTGCTGTCGATTCTGATTAGAAAAACCCAGTCACTGAACTGTTCACAGTAACACACCCTCTGCCCTACCTTCCTATTCATAACGAATCCTACAACTGTTATACCATTTTCTGCTGCTGTTGATATTACCCGATACTCATCTGACCAGAAATCCTTGTCTTCCTTCCACTTCACTTCACTAACCCCTACTATATCTAGATTGAGCCTTTGCATTTCCCTTTTCAGATTTTCTGGTTTCCCTACCACGTTCAAGCTTCTGACATTCCACGCGCCGACTCGTAGAACGTTATCCTTTCGTTGATTCTTCAATCTTTTTCTCATGGTCACCTCTCCCTTGGCAGTCCCCTCCCGGAGATCCGAATGGGGGACTATTCCGGAATCTTTTGCCAATGGAGAGATCATCATGACACTTCTTAAATTACAGGCCACATGTCCTGTGGATACACGTTACGTGTCTTTAATGCAGTGGTTTCCATTGCCTTCTGCATCCTCATGTCGTTGATCATTGCTGATTCTTCCGCCTTTAGGGACAATTTCTCACCCCTAGGACAAGAGAGTGCCCTGAACCTCTATCCGCTCCTCCACCCTCTTTGACAAGGCCGTTGGCAGAATGAGGCTGACTTCTTATGCCGGAACTCTTCGGACGCCAATGCTGATTATTTATCAAAATTCAGGCAGTGGCGGGGATCGAACCCGGGACCGAAGACATTTTGATTATGAATCAAAGACGCTACCCCTGGATCACGAATGTAAAATTAGAGAGAGATTCGAGCGCGCACGGAGGCTTTCCGACAGTCGTTCTTCCCGCGAACCGTACGCGACTGGAACAGAAAAGTGAGGTAATGACAGTGGCACATAGGGTGCCCTCCGCCACACACCGTTGGGTGGCTTGCGGAGTATAAACGTAGATGTAGCTGAAGAACCACATAAAACAGATAGTGGAAAAGGTGACACCAGACTAAGATTCATCGAAAGAATCTTAAGGAAATGTAAGTCATCCACGAAAGAAGTGGCTTATAAGGCGCTTGTTCGCCCGATTCTTGAGTATATTTCATCTGTCTCCGATCCTTATTAGGTAGGACTGATAAAGGAAATAAATAAGTTCCAACGAACGGCCTCGCGTTTCGTCACAGCGTTACGGAGATGCTAAAGGAACTCCACGGGCAGACTTTACAAGAGAGGTGTTGTGCATCACGTAGAAATTTACTATTGAAATTTCGGGGCAGCACTTTTCAGGAGGACTCGGACAACATATTACTTCGCCCCACATACATCCCGAGTATTGACCACGAGGAAAAAATACGAGAAATTGGAGCCAATACAGAGGCTTAACTGACAATCATTCATCCCACGCACTGGATCAGGGTTGGAGGATCATATAGTGGTACCAAAAGTACCGTCCACCACAAACCATTATGAGACTTGGGAGTATGATGTACATGTAGATATACACTGTTGTCTTGGTGATTGAGATGATGTACGGTGTTATGTGCGGACAAGCTTCGAGTGTAGCCATTTGGAAAACAACTCCCTGAAAAAGTCCGCGAGTGCCGAACAATGGTTTGTTTATGTTTAGGGCACACAGGGCGTACGTGTTGTGGGACAGAGCAAAAATAATCGTGTTGTACGTCTACGTCAGGATGGTATTCTGGGCAAACAGAAAAAAGTTTTAAAGTTTTTTCTGCCTTGCATCCAAGGCAAGCTAATACAGAATATTTAGACTGGAATGCCAACAGGAATGAACAGCTGATATTGCATGTAGCAAGAGAACACAGTAGAATTAATTATCACACAGTAGTCGAGCTGGAGGGCCAAGGAGCCAATGAACGAAAGTGACCTCAGTGAGAAAGGAGTATGTTGTCATTCTGTTGACCACACACAGTGAAATAACAATGTGTAAGTCAAGATAAGAGTGGCTTTCAGCACACAGACGCAACTGAAGTAACTAAAATGAAGAGCAGAGTTGGGACACCGTAGCTTGGTGTTGAGTGCTGACGAGTCCAGAAAACTAGGTCACATTTGATCATTCTTGCCACACGATAGACCAACCAGTATAAATACTCTGACTTCCAAAGCCCAGTTTTTGATTTGCAGCTAACTAATCCCTAGTTGCGACTGTGACGCTCCATCTGCAGCCTGCCTAGCCTACTGCGATCTACTGTGTGTTGCAGCAGCCAGCCCTACATGGAAACTTGGCTACCATAGTCTGCTGCCGCCTCGTCTTTGCCTTTGCTGATGAGAAGATTTTGGTGGCTTCTACCACCAGACTAGCTGCTGCCCTCCAGACCTGCCTTTACGAGTGTTGCTAGCCATTTACTCGCTCAGAGGATAACTGTTGACGACTGTGGCCACCTCATGTAGAGCTACTGGACGCCTGCGATGTTAACAAGAGTGCCTTGGGAACTCACCGGCCGTGCTGCTGCCAAGCAGGGAGTGCGGGCTCTGCCAGGAGTGTGTCCCGTCAACAATCTCCTGTGACGTAGCTATCAGCTACATAGGCAGCCCCATCACTGTGATGAGACGTCCAGGCGTCAGCGGATGCCGGCTCACCTGGCTACTGGCAGTCGAGAATGAAGACAACTATGTAACCATGAATAATAAATGTGTGTTCTGCTAATAAGGCCTTACTAGCACGTTGAGGTATTCAACAGATCCTTGCTGCCACACTCCACTCCGTGTCATTCTGGCAATCGTAAGACCATAGCTCAATCACTTTATAACTGTGTCAGTACATGCCGTGGATGTGATCAAACAAATTAGATGGAATGTTTTTAGCCACGAGCGTGATCAGTTGTTTCTTAATGAGTTTAAGGATTGATTCTGCTTTGAAGTCTTGTCGTTGAACCATTGGTTCACTATTGTGCAATGTGGGTTTGTTTTGTTATTGCTTTATATGAATGCATTCTCATAATTACATTTAATGAATAGTCATGTGTAATGATTTAGCATGTACGTTTTGTATAAGAAGTTATTCAGCAGAATAGTGTTGTTGGTAATTAGTGTTTCAGTCGTGAGGTGCCGATAGTAATAGTAGTGGGCCGTGCATGTAGTTTTATCTTTTTCTGTTTTTAAGGGAACAGTTCGCCTAGCGCTGATTGGCTACAGCTCTCGTCTCACGAGTGGTGGCACATGGAAAAGCTCTGCAAGGGATCTGAGTAGGTACGCAGATCACAGTCAGACTTGGTCGGCTAGGGTTTGGTGTTTTGGTGAAACATCGGGTGATAAGCAGCTTGTGACTGATGAACATAGATGTTAAGTCCCATAGTGCTCAGAGCCATTTGATAAGCAGCTTGTACCTCGGAGCCGTGGCGATTACTCATTGCGTCCGTACGGTTGATACTTACTTCGCGGGCCGAGCCATGCGTATTGGGAAGTTGCAGTTTTACTCTACCTGTGCAGTGACGGGCTGTGTTCCGAAGCTGGACGTCATGCTTGTTTCTCCTGCCTTGGCTGTTGAACGTGGCTGTAGCGTGATACAGGAACGACGATGAGCAACATTTTCTGGGCCCTAAATTTTGGTCAGAATTTGTGAGACAACACAGCCTCTGTGCAGTAACGTAGAGTAACGTTTGTTATTTTGACATTAAAGTAACTGGGTTCGTTCTACTGGCCTTGTTTGGCCGATGCTGTTGAGCAGATCAGCATAGTGACGACATGAATCTGTCTGAAACAGATAATGATTTATCTTGTAACTGGATTTTCTCTTTTGATGCTAGTCAATTGTCAGGATGAGCATTACTGCAAAGGGCACTTGATTCTAAAGCATTATGACAGGGTGAAGAAACACTAAATAAACTACTTTTTCTCTCTTAACAGCATGTGGGCAGGGTGGGTTCTTCCTTGGTTCGGGTATGAGGTAGAATGAAACGGCATTTTTACATAAGATAACTTTTATTGAAAGTTTTGTACAACGGTTTCCTTACTGGTTTGTTCTGGCTGGGAGAGCGGCAGCTGTGTCGTTTGCGAATCCTCTGCTGCGTCTGATTACGCGTGGCGGTGTGAATCTCGCCTCGCCGTTTCGCCCAGTTGACTGGAGACGCGCCTCGTGAGGTGGCCCGTTTAATCATTGAGAACGAACTTGTGAATCGGATGGTGATAACTTGGATGTGGCGTCCCAGTGTTTCTCTCTCTATGCGGCCGCTTGTGTCAGTGTTGTGCGTCGGTCAGCGGAGCGGCGCAGCGGGGGAAGGCCAGTGTCCCGTACTCGAACAACGGACTCCAGCTTGCCAGTCTTCGGCTGTCAGATATTCATCCCAGCTTACAGGTGATTGCTGATGTGAGGCCGTCTCCTTCTCGTCCTCAAGAGTCACCTGGGTACATAAAAATCAAATACCTTCTAGCTTCTGTCTTCTGGTGGCGAGGCTGCTGCTTGCTATTCCATTACAGCGGCGGACTTGGTGCTTCTGTGTCCGATGTAGTCTCTTCCTGCATGACGGTCTTCAGCACCGAAACTGACTGTAAACTACTGCTACTCTCCTTTCTTCGGGCCCACTGCGTCTCGCGTATTTATTCACTTCAGTTCGCTGGAGGTGAACGACTTCACGGTCATTGCCTCTTCTGTCACGTCGAAAAGCTTCTCGAAGAATCTTCTCAACTTCGGTCATTGGCTCTTGGAATGCAGGCGAGGGCCTTTGATCACATGTGACAATTGAGAAACACGTGAGCCGGTCATGCGATGCCCTGACGGCTGAATCGACAGCTTCCGCTTATGTGAGGAGGGCGATGGCTTCTCCTGAACATGCTGACTTCATGGTCACTGGCTCTTCTGTCACTGCTGCTCTGCCCGATGTTTGCCAGTGTGTAATTCTTCTAAACTAAACTAAGTTTTTCATTTATTTTCTCATTTCTACTTCACTTCACATTGATTTCACTAATTTATTTACCTATCTTAAGTACCACTCAACAATCTGTAAGAGGGTATCAGTTTCAGGAAGCGTATGTGTTTCCTAAATTAGTTTTAGTGCCTGTTGTCTCGTGTATTTAAGTGCCTTTTTTATATTTATTTTCTTATCTGATACGAGTGGGGTACATGGACTCATTTGTATGCCCTCATGTTTCTGGTATCCATGTTACGACTGTCATCCAGCTGTTGTGTAAATATCATTTGTACTCTGTGTGTATATCCTAACATTTGTCGAGCAACTGTATGGGAGGTCGCCAGAAAGCGAGCTGTTACTGTGTCTGCGTAATTTGCATGCTTGAGGCTGTTCGCTCGTCTGGGATTTCGTTGCTCATAAAAGAGCTTGGTAAATTACTCAATATGCTCCACAAACAAATACATTATTTTAAATTTACTGTTTTCCGTCTTTACGCATATTACTGAAATATGTTGCTTCTCAGCCGTGTATGTAAAGTTTTAAAATTTTAATACTAAAGTCCCTATCTCGTGGTTCATATTATTTGGTGTAAAAGTCTGCTTCAGTGTCGCTACAGAGATACAATATATTTTATATTTATTTTCTTGTGTAAGTGATATAATTTCCTCTTATAGGAGCAGATATAATCAGCTGTCTATGAAATAAGAAAAAAAGGGCTTATATATGTACGTAAAACATAAAATCCTAGAATTGGAATGTCAGAGTTTCGGAGAAGTGCGTGGAATGAGAGGATTATCTCTGTAGATTAAGACTCGTCTTTTGTTTAATATCCTTCATCTGTCACTTTCTTCTTCACTTCTCCTCCTCCTGACCTTGTATTGGCCGGAATGGGGGTGGGGGGGGGGGGGGTTAAGACGTAGATGTTAATGTAAATGTGTCTGAACAATAATAACGAAAAACTGATTTCACACCTTGGATAATACTTTTTTATTTCGTTCCACTAATTCCCTTTTTATGTTAGCAGGTGAGGCTTATATTATATGAGCGGAAATAACTGGCTTGGGTGAATTTTGTTTGGCCGCCGCTCCGGCCGCCTCATTGAGACGGCTACAGGCTGTAGTAATTACTCAGAACCTGCTTGTTATTTAATTTGCGAGGTCCATTTGCCAGTTCGCGCAAAACTGGCGCACCTGAGATATTCAAAATTTGTTATGGTCGCGAAAATATGAAAACAAGCCATTTATTGCACTCACAATTAATATTTCGTGCAAGGTTGGAATTTTCAATTACTCGTCAATTTAACACTCTTGTTTTGATGAGTTAAATCGTGGGCATTAATTCAAATTTCTGCTTTTCTTCATTAAGCAAACTGATGAGATTACAGTTCCTTCTGCTTGCTGCTTGCTATGTATGTAATCCTTTTTAATTTTTGGTATTTACTGACGCTACAGTCTGTTCTCACAGACATACTCGTATTATTTCCTGTGTCACAGATTTGTTGAAGTGTATTCTGAATTTGTTTCAGTAAATTTTCATAAATTTCTGGATGTATCTCAAAACATATGGATGTTTTAATACTTGGCCTCTGAGGTGAACAAATATCATTTGGCTTGTCATTTTAAAAAAACTCGCCTTCTAGGCTAAATCAATAAATAATTTTAATTCAAATATTATTTTATTTTCGCTCAGCATGTCACTATGCCACATCGTAGCTCCCTACCAGTTCAGCTTCAGCAAGGCGTAGTTGGAGGCTGTAATACTGATTCTAACTCTTCATGGCACTGTAAGTTTCGCAGTTGTCATTTATAGACATTTAGATGTATGTTGTTGCCTTGTAGCCGTTGTATGGCCACATTTAATATGTTCTATGTTTGACTTCGTTATTTTGTTGTCGAAAAGATATTTTGTGCTTGATTAGTTTAGCTATATTTAAGGTATTTGGGATATAGAAGCCGGCCGCTGTGGCAGAGCGGTTCTAGGCGCTTCAGTCCGGAACCGCGCTGCTGTTACGGTCACAGGTTCGAATCCTGTATCGGGCATGGATGTGTGTGGTGTTCTTAGGTTAGTTAGGTTTAAGTATTCTAAGTCTAGGTGACTGATGACCTCAGATGTTAAGTCCCATAGCGCTTAGAGCCATTTGAACCATTTTTGGTTAATTCAAGTTGTAATGATAAATAAAGTACACTGTCGCAAAAAAATTAGTACACTTGGAAAGACGACGTCGATTTCCATCACATGGCGACATACGCCACCTGGGGTATAGTAAATATATTGATCATGGTTTCAGCGTCATCCGCCAACAAATAGTGCTGTGGTATAGCTACTAGAACATCAGCCATGTCTACCCTTTGACAGTGGATGCTGACAATCAGAAGGCTCATTGTGGTGCAAACGTGTGAAGCAAGCAGGCGACCATGCCACGGAGACGAATTCGTTCTTCAAACGGCCAACTGAGCGAATTTAAATGGGATCGAATGGTGACCTGGGTAGCAGGATGGTCCTTTCGAACAAGTGCCACCCAAGTTGTACGTTTTGCTTCAGTTGTGCAAAGATGCCGCTATCAGTGGTCACGTGAACATTCTCACACCCATGGACGAATTTCTGGACGTCCACGCCTCACAGACGCCCTTCAGGATTGTGGTATTGTAAGGGCAGCAGTGGGAGATCGTACAGCTACAATAGTAAACATAAGGGGGCTTGAGGGCGGAGATGTATCGACACGAACTGTTGCGAACCGGTTGTCAGCAGGAGTATGGTCGTCTTCCACTCACACCAGAGCATCGACTTGCACAGCTCGACTGGTGCGTCAGAAGACGACTTGGAACGACGCGCCGTGGTCTTCAGGGATGAAAGTAGATTCTAACTGTACGCCATGGTGAGCGCTGTCTCTTAGACTCCATCCATCCAAGAAACACTGGCCCCATCCCAGGCCTTAAGGTGTGGGGTGTGATAAGCTGCAACTCTGGTTCACCTTCGTTGTTTCTGGATGGGACGTTAACCAGCTCTCGGTACGTGCAGACTGTTGCTGGACCCCTTCTTTCCCCATTCTTGCAACAGGAAGGTGGTGTGTTTGTTCTAAAAGGATAATACTCGCTCCATCCATGAAACACTGGCCTCATCCCAGGCCTTAAGGTGTGAGGTGCGATAAGCTGCAACTCTCGTTCACCTTCATTGTTTCTGGATGGGACGTTAACCAGCTCTCGGTACGTGCAGACTGTTGCTGGGCCCCTTCTTTCCCCATTCTTGCAACAGGAAGGTGGTGTGTTTGTTGCAAAAGGATAATGCTCGCCCACAAACATCCTACGAACCTCATATGCTGTGCAAGACGTGGAGCAACTACCCTAATCATCACGATCTCCTGATTTGTCTCCTATCCAGCACATGAAGGATATGATGGGAAGAAAAGTGACTCATCCAACTCTTAGGCGAACAACTCTTAAAGTACTACGAAAACAGGTCGAGCAGGCGTGGAACAATGTATTCCAGGACAGTAATCGCCATCTGTCCGCTCGACTGGATGCTAGATCAGCATATGAATTGCCGCCCGTGGAGGCTACATCACGTACTAATATGAGTGTTTCAGCATGGGTCAGTATCTGGTACCTCAGAACCGCAAATGTAATCATGCAATCATTTCATGTACTCCATATGTATTGTTCCATCAATAAATCTTGATATATCTGTTTGAGATTGCGGCAGTCGCTGGGGGCGATCTGAAAGTTATATTGCCGGCCGGAGTGGCCGAGTGGTTCTAGGCGCTACAGTCTGGAACCGAGCGACCGCTATGGTCGCAGGTTCGAATCCTGCCTCGAGCATGGATGTGTGTGAAGTCTTTAGGTTAGTTAGGCTTAAGTAGTTCTAAGTTCTAGGGGACTGATGACCTCAGAAGTTAAGTCCCATAGTGCTCAGAGCCATTTGACCCACTTTGAAAGTTATATTGTTCTTGAGGATCAAATTTGCGAAGATCGTTAGTAATTCTTTTTGCTACCATTACCGGTTTTGGCAGATGTGCGCTGTCCCTGGATTTTGTAAAAAGCATGTACATCTAATAATATGATGATAGCAGCGTAGCTCTGTCGAAACTGGTAATAGTAATAAAAAGAATTACTAGCTATTCTGAAAGGTTTGATTCTTGTACAATAAATCTTTCTTGCAGTGGAAACCTATAAGAGGGTGTAATAATTTTATCCGGCAGTGGAATTGTTAAATTGACTCCAGCAACCGCACAGCATCGTGGTCTGAGCCCCATTTCACCCGAACACCACGATACATGTTTAGGATAATTGAAAAGCCACGATCGCTTCAATCGTTTATTAGATGACAGGTTTCAGCACTCTGAAGATGCCAAGCGTGTCTTCGTTACGTTCTTATTTTATTTATTTTTATATTTTACAGACATATTTGTGTATGAAGCTAGAACGCTTGTGGTTTTGGTATCATAGTAGTATAGTTTGTCATTATTCCCCATTCGGTGAGGCCCATGGACGACACGAGTGCCGTGCCGATGGGAGCGTACGTGGAGTCACTGTGCATCTTGTTCCGAATGTCATTTTCCCCCCTGTTCTTGTGCCCGTCGGTTTGCTTCTGACCTGGCATTCCTTAATTCCATGCGCCTATGCAGGTTTTCGTAGTAGATTCGTACCTTGCTCATATCGAATGTATAGATGTAGAAAGACTTTATAGCAAGTGATTTTTTTTCTTTTTTAGCGATTGCAATACCTAAGACCATAGTGCCTAGAGAGGCAAAGCCCAGCATACTAGTTTTAATCGCTCGTTACATTGTACCTAAGTCGTGTTATGAACAGCTTTCTGTGTTCATATTCCTGACGTCCTCGTATGAATACAGGTAAATTATAATATGTAGTTTTGTAAGGCGCTAATGGATAATGTCTGTGCCTCAGACACTTTTACTTTGTAATGGACGTACTTTATAGTGATTGTAGTATTTACGGGAAATGTATGCGCAAATGTGGGCTTTGCATGGGTATGTTAAAAGCAGTTATAGTAAAGTCGTGTTTTAGTAGTAATGAGTGGTTATACCGTGGGACAGTGTATGTGCTGCTTGGACAGCGCTATCTGGTGGCCGGTTGTGAACTGTTGGTATCACAGCAGGTAAGCCTGCGCGGAATAGGGCAGTGATGATGCCGACCGGTGTTAGGCGAGCAGTGGTAGTTTCATCTGGTGACTTCAGTCTTATATTTTATGGAAAGAACGACCATGAAGGCAGTTTTTTATTATTGTATTGGTTGTGACAATGATTTTATCAGATGGTCTGCCTCATATGCCATGATGTCCATAAGGTTTTATAAATGCTAATCCACGTTTCAGGTATGTGGGTCTGTAATAATTGTAATGTATATAGTTAACTCATGTAAGCCCTCCCTAAAACCTGTTATGTTATACCTTCACAGATCTGATGATGGCACCTTCAGAGTGCTAAAACCGGTCATCTTATAAACGATTGAAGCGATCGTGGCTTTTCAATTATTTTAAAAACAGAGTGATCATCCCACGACACACCATGTGTTCACTGCAAAACAAGTTTAGGAAACTGATGCACAAGCACTGACCTTCAAATCCTGTATGAAGTAAATCGAAGATGACCAGACCGTGACATCTTCTTGTTAAGACAGGCAGAGGAAGGATAAACAGATACAACAGGCGGACGGAGGGAAATAGAGGAAGAGAAAGAGAGACAGAGAAAGGATAGAGTAAATGGAGAGGGAGATAGGCCGGAAGGCAGAAAGATGAGAAGGAAGGATATAAAAAAGGGTGGAGCGTAACGGCGTGGAAGATAGGGAGCATGTAGCACGGCGTGGGAGTGTCGGACAGAATTTCCTATCTGTGCGATCTGGAGCGGTCGGCGTGTTCGCCCGAGGCCCTCCACGGCTGGGTTCGCTCTGCGGCCGTTAGGCGGCGGAGCAGTGTAGAGGTGCCTCCGACCGTCCTCTCTGGCAGAGCCCGGCAAGCTGGCCTTTTAATTTTAGGCGGCGGCGGCCGCGTTCCATTAGTGGCAGGGGGCTAACAAGGCGCGCCACTCGCCGCGTTTATTAAGTAATTTGCGAGCTCCGGGCCCGCATGCCGCGGTAATAGTTTTAGCGTCTGAAACGGTGTTTGCATAATGATTCCGGGCGGCGGAGCTGGCCGCGAGCGCAGCGGACGCGCCCGCCGTATCGCCGAGATCCGTCCGCTTCGAGGGTGCCTCGGCGCGCAGCGCAAATCTGACCAAAACAAAGCTACCGCGCAGCGGACTACGCTGCTCAGGGCATAGTTTGGGGCCGCGCTGGGGAGCCGCGCGGTCTCGGCGACAAGCCACGGTTCGCTGGTTGTATACATGGTTCAAATGGCTCTGAGCACTATGGGACTTAACATCTGAGGTCATCAGTCCCCTAGAACTTAGAACTACTTGAACCTGACTAACCTAAGGACATCACACACATCCATACTTCTAGATAAGCTCAAGTACTGTGGTATGAATGGGACAGTGCTCAAATGGTTTAAGTCATACCTAACTGGAAGAGTGCAGAAGGTTGAAGTAAGCAGTTCACATAATACGCAAAAAATCTGGTGTTTTCTCAAACTGGGGAACAATCAAGAATGGGGTGCCGCAAGGTTCGTTCTTGTTTCCTCTGCTGTTCTTAATATATATTAATGACTTGCCATTCTATATTCACGAAAATGCAAAGCTGGTACTTTTCGCCGATGATGCAAGTATAGCTATCACACCCAACAGACACGAATTAACTGGTGAAATTGTTAAAGATGTTTTTCAGAAAATCATTAAGTGGTTCTCTGCAAATGGGCTCTCATTAAACTATGACAAAACATAGTATATACAGTTCCACACAGTAAATGGAATGACACCATTAATAAATACAGACTTCGATCAGAAATCGGTAGCTAAGGTAGAATATTCAAAATTTCTAGGTGTATGCACTGATGAGGGGTTGAACTGGAAAAAAACACACTGAGGATCTGCTGAAACGTTTGAGTTCAGCTACTTATGCTGTTAGGGTCATTGCAAATTTTGGAGGTATACATCTGAGGAAATTAGCTTACCACACCTATTTTCATTCTCTGCTTTCGTGTGGCATCATATTCTGGCTTAACTCATCGTTGAGTAAAAGAGTGTTCATTGCACAAATGCGTATAATCACAATAATTGCTGAAGCTCATCCAAGATCATCCTGCAGACACTTATTTAAAGAGCCAGAGATCTTCACTGTAGCCTCACAATATATATATATATATATATATATATATATATATATATATATATATATATATATATATATATATATATATATCCGCTTACGAAATCTGTCATTAACAATCCGAACGAATTCAAAAGTGATAGCAGTGTAAATGGCTACAACACTAGGAGAAAGGATGATCTTCACTACTGAAGGTTAAATCTAACTTTGGCTCAGAAGGGGGTAAATTATGCTGCCACAAAAGTCTTTGGTCACTTACCTAATAGCATCAAAAGTCTGACAGCCATATAGCATTTAAAAGGAAATTAAAAGAATTTCTTAATGGCAACTCTTTCTACTCATTAGATGAATTTTTGGATATAGTATGTGGGTAATTTCCCCAACCCCCACAAAAAAATTAAGATTATTAAGTGTCATGTAATACCTTGCGTAATGTTATATCTTGTATAGACATCTTTTATTAACCTGACACGTTCCACATCATTACGAAGTGTCGTACTCATGATCAATGGAACAAGTACTAATCTAATCTAATCTAATCTCTAATCATGCCCGCGGTAGGATTCGAACCTGCGACGTAGCGGTCGCGCGGCTCCAGACTGAAGCGCCTAGATCCGCTCGGCCACAACCGCCGGCCTGTATACATACGTCCTTAAGTGTTTGATGCCTTATTCATGAAATCATTCCACATTTTAGACGTAAATTGTAATCTGTTTTTAGACAACAGCCTCTCTGACTTTATTAACTTAGTAAAGAAATCCTTTCCCATTTTGGTGGTCAGAGTTTTGTTATTAGCTTTCCGTATCGAACATAGTTTGATAAATTTTTAAAGTACATGAACAATTACAAATACATACCTCACACCATCAATGTTCCACCCGCTGGCATTTGTCACAAGCGCCCAACTGAGCATGCATCCGTATGGCTAGATTGCTTACGTTCACATACTCCTCAGTGATTTCTAGGCACGTTTGTGCCACGCAATGACCGTAACTTAAGTGGACGTAGTGTATCAGCTACACCACATACTTTCCTGGAAAGTTCAGTCTCCACCGCACCCTTATTTTGTCTTTCCTACGAAGTAAAACACGCTTATGAATTTTATAATATAGGAGTATCTTATCGAAACCATTGTTTCCAAAATTTGTTTCTATATTTTTCAGTTCGTGGTCATCATTTTGCGCTCGCCACATGTCTTTGCAAATGGCACAAATCCCTATTTCCCCTTGTACTCTTTTATGCATAAGAGTCAGAACTCTTCATTTGCATCATTCTCATCACTGCCTCTTTCCTAATAGGTAGCCATGACAGTGTGCCAGCTATGCAATTTTCATGTCATTTTGTATACCTTAAGTTGTAGTTGAATTGCTGCAAAAACATTGCACAGCGCATAAGACGATCGTTTAGCAACCCACTGCCCTACAAGAAAGAGCTTTATGAGCGGATTGCACAATCATTTCGCAACCCTCCAGATAAAATCGAAACTCTTTGAGCTCATACACAACAGCGAGTAATTCTTTTTCAAAAATGCTATTGCCGCGCTCATTATTTAATGTATGCCTGGCAAAAGCTCTGCTCCTGTGTTCTATCTCTCCTCCTACCAACATCTTGCAGGAACACCTCACACCCGATGTCGTATTCTGAACTGTCCGTAACTATACAGGACGGCATCGACATGTTGGGGTAGTATAACATTTTAATTACTGCTTAAGCTGATTTTCGTGGCTAAGAATTCCCTTCCATGCTCGTCGCTGCATATCCATGTCGAACTCTTGTTTAACAGTTTGCATAGGTTTGGAATATTCATCACATCGTTTCCCAGAAATTTTAGGAGAAAACAGGACAACCCTAGCTATGATTTTAATTGTTTTCTGGTAAAATCAGTGAAAAATCAGTCTTCGTCGCGATGGTTATGTTATTAAAATGACCGGTTTCGTGCTAGCCTTAGGCCATCTTCAGAGAGCACCATCAGATGAAGTTGACGATGTGTAGAACCGTTAGTTGACTTCAGTAGTTTGAACTGCTCAAGCGACTGTAGTCAACTGACTATTGTACGCATCGACAGCTTCAGGAAACGGTGCTGCCTGAAGATGGCCTAAGACTAGGCCGAAGCTGGTCATTTTAATAAAATAACCATCGTGATCAAGACTATTTTGTTACTGATTTTATGTAGATTACAAGATCGATGTTAACCTAAAAATGTTACCATAAATTTGGAGTGTTTTCTGGTAGTTGGTCTCTTGCACCCTAAAATCGCGTTAAGTTTCTCACTGCTTGGAAAAATACTTTCGGATGAGAGTTTATGCCTTAAAAACTGAATTTCGGCTGTAAGAAATTCACACTTGGCGAATTTTAAAGTCATACCTCCCTTTGTTAAGGCCAAGAGCGCTTCCTCGAACCACTCGCAATGTTTTGCGCCAAGATTCCGCGGCAATAAAAAATACCGTCCACATAGACATTCATCGACCTCCCAGTACCTCACTTAGAGCTCTCACGAAACAAACGCAACAGATATTGTTCGTCCGAATGGCATCACTTTGAACCGATAACTTCGCACTTCGAATAGGAGGCCGGCCAGGGTGGCCGAGCGGTTCTAGGCGCTACAGTCTGGAACCGCGCGACCGCTACGGTCGCAGGTTCGAATCCTGCCTTGGGCGTGGATGTGTGTGATGTCCTTAGGTTAGTTAGGTTTAAGTAGTTCTAAGTTCTAGGGAACTGATGACCTCAGAAGTTAAGTCCCATAGTGCTCGGAGCCATTTTTTCGAATAGGGAGTCAGTATATCGAGGACTCACTTCAGCCAATGGACTCTGCTAAAAGCCAGTGGTCCAATCAACATACGACACTAGTTTTATATTGCGAAAGTTGTGTAAGAGTTCTTTTATGTTGCCTGGCGGATCTAGTTCTCTTACTATAACCATATTCAAATTTTGAGCGTCTAAAATTATTCTAAGCTAGTTGTCCCTCTTTCTAACAATTACAATCTGACTGCAGTCATCACTCCTACACTGTTCCGCAATATCCCATTCTAACATCTGCTTTAATCTGGCACGCACTGCCTCCCGATCAGCAATAGCAATCACATATGGTTTTGATCTGACAGGCTGATGTGGCCTCACCTTAATTGAATATTCAAAGTTTAGCATCCTACCAGACTTGTGTGAGAACATTTCCTCATACCGACTCAACAGATTACACAATTCCTCCTTTTCCTCTTTCGAAATTAAAACCTGATAATTATGGAAGGCAGGATTGGGTTATGATTGTGGACGGGGCCCGAATCAATTACTACTGGTTTGCTTTGCAGTTTCACTCATTTATTTTAATAAATAACTTTTTTAAACAAGCCAATGAGGTCGTAATCAGACTTTTAAGGCAGGTAACGACAATCACGGCTGAAGGCCTTTAACGCCTAAAATGGTAGTTATTAGAAAATTTAACAAACATACACAAAATACAGACAGCAAATTACTTTTGGAAACAAGCCAATGTGGTCGCAATTAGAATTTTAAAGTAAGTAACCACAATCACGGCTGAAGGCCTTTAATGCCAAAATGGGAATTATAAAAAATTTAACAAATATACTGTCAAACGGCGAATGTCGTAGAAAAAGTTAATTAAAAAATACAACAGATCTCCAAACAGGTGAGACAAATGATGGTAACTTAATAATACTATATTAAAATAAAACACAAGGGCCAGTGACAAACGGTGCTCCAGGAACCGGCCTATGAGTAGGTCACACCAAAGAAAAAAAAACATATTCACGAGCAAAGAGATAGGCAGCCAAGAGTTGCATTCAGATCACAAGATGGTAACTCGGACTAGTGGCAGCCTAACGAGCGACTCGTGATAATCGTGGTGAGGCTACCTGACGTCCAACGAACCAATGCAAAGATGTAAAATCGCGCCAAAGCTGCAACCGGCAGACTGGACTCCGCCCACAGAATATTGTGCCTAGAGCGTCCGGAACATGAAGGATTGACTACCACCGGGGTAGAAGAATCACCAACCAACCAACAAACACGACTGTCACCTCGCCCAAAGAGTACGTTGAGTAAAACCTGTGGCCCAAAACCACAGTACAATAAAAGACGGTCACAGGAGAATCGCGAGATTTCATAATGGTGAAGGTTTCTCTACGCAAATTGAAAATGCACTCAACTTAAACATGCCGGATCCGGTTCCGACGAGGTCGTGGACCCTCGTGACCACAGCCCTCCGATGCGGCAGTGCGCAGTGCGTACACGCCCCCCCCCCCCCCCCCCGGTCTTGCGCTCTGAGCGGATCTGGATGCTCCTGCGTCCCCAACCGAACTGACGCACTTACCACACACGGAAGAAGCACGAGGTCGCCCCAAAGACAGGCCAGCAGAACTACATATCGATAAGTGCCGCTGCTGCCACTAGCGGTCGGGCAACGTTTACCAAACCGAGTGGCTCCAGTGAACACGAGAAGAAGACAAACAAGCAACCATGCCAACTAAACGATACGGTCTGGCAAAAGCCTACACACGGCACCAACGCGAGCCGCAGCACGGCTCAACCTCCCCCTCTCAAGGAAAACCCCGGGAGGGGGTGGGGGTTAGGAGAACGTGCCAGCGGCCTACCCCAACTTAATTTGATTAAGATGGACCTGGTATCGCTTACCGGTACGGTTGTCCTTAACCAGAAGATTAACTGGGCTCAAAGCCACATAATCGTACACGGACCCAGAAAACGGAGCGTAAATTTACGAAAGTTGCCAACACGCAACTCCCTCCTGGGAAAATTACGGACACAAACCTGATCTCCTGGCTTACCCCTGAAGGCTAGCCGATTATGGTTATAACGATCAGCTTGTCTGTTGTGGGCCCTGAGAATATTACGCCTTGCACGATTCCAGTTTTCCGTGACGACGTGAGGGGTGATCTCCGCAGCAATTAGGTGTTGAATCCCCCATACGTTCGAAAGTTAACAGAATAAGGCAACACCAAGGAAACTGGAGTAGCCTTCAAAGCCTCATGGCTGGGGGTATTGAAGGCAAAACTAAGCCAAGGAAGACTAGAAGTCCACCTACTGGGAGACTTCTGATGAAAGATAATCAATGCGGATTTAAGGTTACGATTGGCCCATTCCGCAAAGGACCCCTGCGGATAATACGGAGTGGTAGTTACACAACACCGCATTGAAAACAGAGGGCCTTGAAGGGAGCCGAAAGAAAGACCGGTGCATTATCACTAACGATTTGACTGCGAGCTCCAAACACACTAAACACTTTAGTTAAATGCGCAATGATGGTAGCAGCAACCACATTACGACTCGGAAAAAGCCAGGTAAACCTCGAAAACACGTCAATAATAACTAATACACACTGATTGCCTCTTTTGGTTCGAGGTAAGGGCCCCACATAATCAATAAAGAGTTTGTCCATGGGGCAAGGCTCACCCTCAGAACTAAGGAACCCCTGCTGAAGAACATTATTCGGATTGGCCACACGACACAATTGACTCCGAGAAACCATTTCTCTAACGTCTCGGTCAATAGACGGCCAAGTGAGACTTTCCTTAATCTTCTGAAAGGTCTTATAGGTTCCGACAAACCCGCCAATCAACGAGTTGTGAAAATAATGGAAAACTGGGCCTATTAGGGTGCTTGGTAGACAGATCTTAAGCTCCTTGGTACGTCACACCCTTTCACACAAAATGTCCTTCCTGATAATGTAAGCCAGCTGGAGTGGCCGAGCGGTTCTAGGCGCTACAGTCTGGAACCACCCTCGAGCGCTACGGTAGCAGGTTTGAATCCTACCTCGGACATGGATGTGTGTGATGTCCTAGGGTTAGTTAAGTTTAAGTAGTTCTAAGTTCTAGGGGACTGATGACCTCAGCAGTTAACCATTTTTTGATAATGTAATCATCCAAATGCTCACCCGCCGAGAGCCGTTTCTTAACCGGCCCCAAGTGGGGTCCTGATCCTGATGATCAGCAATGTCACTAAACAAATGAGGAATACCGCCTAACACGACACAACTAAGACTGCGTTCCGCAGCTTATTGGCCACCCTCACTAGATGGTTGTTGAGTAAACATACGACTAAGGACGTCCGCGAGCGCATTCTCAGTACCTCTGATGTGCTTAACCTCGAACTGAAACGCCGAAAAGCGTACTGCCCACCTGGCGATATGGCCAGTTTTACGTGGCCTGGCTAGCACCCAGTTTAAGACTTGATTGTCGGTCTCTAGCTGAAATTATGTTCGAGGTAAAATCGATACTTAACCAACGTGAACAAGACGGCCAGTGCCTCACATTCGTAAACAGAATATTTAAGCTCGGCGCTGGTTTACCGAGAGATGCGTATGCTAATGGCTACCTTTGAACTTCCAACTGCTGGAGGAGGACTGCCGACATTCTCATTTTCGATGCATTGGTTTGGACAATAAATTTCTCATTGTTATCGGGCACTCCGAAAACGGGAGGATAGGTCATGGCCGCCTTAATATGCTCAAACGCGGCCTCTTGAGCTGGTCCCCACTCAAAACGCACCCCTTTTCGGCGCAGTTCATTTAGAGGAGCCGCTAACTTAGCAACATTAGGAAAAAAAACGCCTAAAATAATTCGCTATCCCTAATAACTTGGCAATCCCTCACTTATCAGTAGGCAGTGGAAGGGCTCTCAAAGCCTCAGTCCGCTCCTGATCGGTGCGAATACTATCGCCTGATACTAGGTGACCTAAGAAGGATACCTGCTACCTGGCTAATGTCACCTTATTGGGTTTAACAGTTAAACCGGCCCCTTGAAACCTAACAAAAACTTGCTGGATATGCTCCAAATGCTCTTGAAACGAACGACTACAGATTACCAGATCGTCCAGGAAATTGTAAACACAGGCTAATTTCATGTCTCCAAGAATATTATCCAGTAAACGAGTAAGGACGGCTGCGCCAGTAGCCAAACCAAAGCGGAGCCTATTAAATTCAAACATATTCCAATCAGTACAAAATGCTGAAACGTGTTTACATTCTTCGGCTAAGAGAATCTGATAATAGGTTTGATTCATGTCGAGCACAGTAAACCAATTAGCCCTGGCAAACCGAGTAAAGGAGTTATGAAGATCAGGTAAAGGCACCGTTTCAAGGACGACCTTTTATTTAGGCGACGGTAGTCAACAACAGGCCGAAAGCCCCGCCCCCGTTCCTTAGGAACGAGGAATATAGGGGAGGCATTAGCGGATGTTGAAGGTCTAATAACTACCTGCTCAAGCAGTTTGGAGACCTTTTCCCTTAGTGTCTTCATCTTAGGCGGTGAGAGGCGATAAGGGGACTGCTTGACGGGAATATGGTCAGACAGACGAATATGGTAGTCAAAAAAAAAATGGTAACTCTGAGCCTATCACAGAGAAGCTCTGGAGACCTCTTCAACAAACACCTTAGTTCAGATGCCTGCTGGGAAGACAGATGGGTGAGATCAAACTCACTAACCTTAGCATCAACAGCCACCATTCCCCCATCTCGATGCACCCTACGTTTATTACACTCATAGAAGCCAAATTTCTGATCAGAAGCGAAGAAGATGGTGTACCCAGAATAATCCAAGACGAGACCAGTTTTACCGATAAAATCACACCCGACAATCAAATCGATCGGCAGCCCCTTAACCAAGGCCAAAGACAAGGGCCACGAGAAATCACCAACCGAGATACTGCCTCGGACCCAACCCTGCAGAGGCAACACCTGCCCATTGGCAACCTGACATCTCTGCACCGAAGAAGGGACCGCCTTAAGTCTCGCAAGATGGCCAAGTTCAAGAAACCATTCTAAGCTCAACAATGAAAATGAGCTACCAGAATCAAAAAGGGTATTAAACAGGTTCACCACCTACTCGAGAACAAACGTAAGGCAGTGGGGGTGACGATGGAGCAGCGACACGGGCACACCATTGTTTAAAGTCTCGATTCGGGGGTCGCTGCCCAGCTGGGCGTGATTTATTAACTCTGGTTGTCCGCGGTTGAACGCAAGTACGAACTAAATGCGCTGTCCGACTGCACCTAAAACAACCCCTCGATTCCCCTTTAGCAAATTTATTGATTCTGGGTGTCCGCGGCTGAACGCAAGTGCGAACTAAACAGCCCAGTTCGACCGCACCTAAAACAACACCGCGATTTCTCTTTAGCAGACTCAGCTGATAATGCGATTCCGGAGTTCCGCTCGGTGACGCCTACGGGCTGAACCTTAACTTCACGGTGTCTGTCGTCCGAGAGCGGCAATGCACATATCGATACAACGGCGGCACGAAGTTCTTCCCAAGTGGAGGGACGACCACGAAAAAGAAATGTGACTTATCTGTCTCTCGCATTCCCCTCAGGACAATTGAAACTAACTCGAGTCCTGGCAAGCAGACTAACAAGGCGACCACTATTTCCACATATTGATGCAAGTCCTCCCTATCTTGCTGCATCTGTCAAACATAGCGACACTCGAGCTGTTTATGAATTCCCGTGATCAATCTTTCGCTAATCACATGTTCCCTCAACTGCTGCAAGGACATTCCTTCTGCCATGGCCCTGGATACCAGAGTCCTCAATTCACCTCTAGTTAAAGGATATAATAGAGAAAAAATTACCTGATGCGAAACACCAAACGAATCAGGGTGTTGGTCAAAGCGAACCAGCAACCATAACACCCTTTCAATTTGCTCGAGTTGGTCTATATCTAATTCTGTGACGTCTCGAAACAGATGGGCCAGAGGATTAGGGAATTTAGCAAACGCCCCCTCTCGGAGGACATAAGAGAATTATTCCCTGGCTCGCTAGCGCACCGCCCGGACGATAACAGATCCTTCTCCCCGGTCCTCTTCCCATCAAGACCTAAGTGCAATTCCATAGCCAAGGACCCCAGTTCAGCGGTTGATTCCTTATCACAACCCTTTAGCATTAATACCCTTAAGTCAGATATTCGGTTGGTTCAATGTATCAACTGTGCCAGCACCCTGTCTAACTGACTGCCACTAGACTGAGTGCCCTCTAAAAAGCCGATGCTGTTCTCAAGACTCCCAGCAGTATTGAACAAAAGCCCAATGGCTACCTTTGTCTCACCCACAACCTCTGACGTGACGTCAACTGGCTGAAGAACGGTAGCACGCAAGCAGGCTGCTAAATCCGGAACACTGCCCTAAATAGGCTGGCGTCTTATCGCCAGCTCATAAATGAGGTGGTCATTCCTTAATAGGCCGATCTCCGGACACTGCCTGACCACCATTACACAGTTGATTACCTAAAACACATCCAAACAACAAAGGCAAAAATTGTAGAACAGTAACAAAGTTTAACCAATCAAACCAACAGTAATTGAATTGGCGATATCACAATCGTAACCACGCTCTGCTACCAATGAAATCTGGTAATTAAGGAAGGCAGGATTGGGTTACGATTGTGGACGTGGCCCGAATCAATTACTACTGGCCTGCTTTGCAATTTCATTCATTTATTTTAATAAATAATTTTTGAAAGCAAGCCAATTTGGTGGGAGTCAGAATTTTAAAAGGAAGCAACCGCAGTCACGGCTGAAGGCCTTTAACGCCAAAATGACAATTATAAAAAAATTAACAAATATACTGTCTAACTGTGAATGTCATAGCAAAAGTTAATTAAAGAAACAACAGATCACCTAACAGATGAGACAAATGATGGTAACTTAATAATACTATAATAAAATAAAACACAAGGGCCGGTGACAGACGTTGCTCCAGGAATCGACCTCTGAGTAGGTCACACCAAAATCACTTTTACGAGCGAAGAGATAGGCATTCAAATCACAAGATGGTAACTCGGACTAGTGGCAGCCTAACGAGCGTCTCCTGATAATCGTGGTGAGGCTACCTGACGTCCAACGAACCAATGCAAAGATGTAAAATCACGCCAAAGCCGGAACCGGCAGTCTGGGCTCCGCCCACAGAATATTGTGCCTAGAGCGTCCGGAACAAGAAGGAATGACTACCACCAAGGTAAAGAATCGCCAACCAACCAAAAAACACAACTATCACCTCGCCCAAAGGGTACGTTGAGTAAAGCCTGTGGCCCAAAACCACAGTACAATAAAAGACGGTCACATGAGAATCGCAAGATTTCACAATGGTGGAGGTTTCTTTACGCGAATTGAAAACGCACTCAACTTAAACTTACCGGATCCGGTTCCGACTAGGTCGTGACCACAGTCGTTCGATGCGGCAGTGCATACACGCCCCCTGCGGTCACTAGCCACAAGCAACGCTTACGAAACCGAGCGGCGCCAGTGAATACGAGAAGATGACAAACAACGCAACCATGCCAACTAAACGATACAGTCTGGCAGAAACCTACACACGGCACCAACTCGAGCCGCAGCACGGCTCAGAAATACCTTCATCTGCTTGAGTAGTTTCTTTTATCCGGTGATATATAAAATTATAATTGTCCCATGCTTCAGTAATTACTGTATCAGCTATTCGTTGGTCTCCAGTTAACAGATTTTTGAGTTTTACTCTCCTTCTCTTCCCTCTATTTCAAATTCAAGGTATTTCTCTACACAGTTCAAAGAACATTTATACTTACACAAGAAATCCGACACAGCACGACAGCCCCAACTAAACCATTCATTATAAAAGTTCTCATACTAAAACAGTAATCACTACACTTAAACTCTAAATTTTTTTCGTTTCATATTTTATGGATTTACTTAGATCCCCCACTGCAGCGAAAAATTACAAACCTCCTGTTCTTATTCGTGTTTAGAAATAGCTCTGATACGGCCGATATATTATAACGGAATCTGAAAGTGCACTTACATTTTATTACTCAACTCGATTTCTAATATAGGTTGCACATTGATGATTTCTTTCTTCTATAAACACTGATCCCTCAAAACATCATTCTCAGTATCCTTCTCTTTCTCCTTCATATCTGTTGTACACATTACAATATCAGACCAACCTTGAATTTCATTATCACTATCTAACAATTCATTACACACTTCTTTTGTCCCAGTTTCATATTTCCTCATTTCAAGAGCTCCTTCTACTTTGTATTTCTGCTGTGCCCACCAGTGAGGTAGAACGACTTCAAAATATTTCCATACCATTTCCAACCATTTACGTAGTAGTAACTTTCTCCCTTGCCGTACCACTCAATACTAACATCATCTCCTAAACAAATACTTTCCCCCTTATTGAGTTCTATACTCTTGCTATTTACCTCCACATCATCTGTAAGCTTTAAATCACCCTAAAAAATGCTTCGTTTCACCATTCTCGTTAGTGTCAAATATACTGTTCCCTCCTCCTGCGAGGTGACAATATCAGTAGCCGCAACATTTGCTCAATTAACCACACAGCTTAAATCTTCGTCTCCCTTACACAAAAGCTCACTTATTTCCATCCAGTCACCGTAAACTTTAGCACAAGTAACTCCTTTAACATCCACTGATAACTCATTAGATTCATTACTTAAAACATCCATTACATCTGTCGATACACTATAGATATCACCACCAATAACTTCGCCAACACCACTCAAATTGCCTTTACAGCATCGCACCACAATATAATTTACAGTAACATACGTTTTTTGGTGGGGTCCACCTTTAGCAAAACACAATTTTGTTTTTTTTCCGAGACATGTTTCACTGCAGTTGCAGCATCATTACTGGGTTTTTTATTATATGGCTGCTAAACATAAGGAATGTTCTTTACTGTTTAAGTACATATAAATATTAGTTTCTAAACGTAATTACAGATTTTTGAAGAGCACATAAAATTGTGTATTCATACCTTCTTACCACATGATGTGGTTTTCCAGCTATTTTACGTTTTTACAGTGTCTGTTTTTCTTTACAGTTTGTCACCGGTAACTATATACAACTTAATGCAGGCAAAATATTTACGCAGAAATTACGATTTCTAAACTGTTATGGCTATGCCTGAGATTAATAATTTATGTGAAAGTTTGTGTGTGTGTGTTGTATCTATGTACATTATGTTTCACTTGCAGTTTCTTTTTTTGGCATCTTCTTCATTGTCAAGGTCTATGTATTGAGTTGTCACTGTCACTGTTACTGTTAGTAACAAGATGGCGGACAGTGGAACAGTTGAAGATGTGAAAATAAGATGGCGGACAGTGGAACAGTTGAAGATGTCATTGGCAGTTGTTTTGAATTTCTGACAGGTGTGCATGTGTTGTGTGTGTGTGTGTGTGTGTGTGTGTGTGTAAAAAGACAGAGAGAGAGAGAGAGAGAGAGAGAGAGAGAGAGAGAGAGCAAGTATGTTTGAGGATTTATCATTATTATTATAATTGTATTTATTTATTTTTAGTTTTATATGTGTGTATTTATGTATGTGTCTGTGAGTACGTGGTGGGGGGGGGGGGGGGGGGACGGTGGAAGTTCTATAGTTTGATATTACCTAATAATTCTCTGAGGGCAGAGAACAGAGTTCTATTACAGAGAGCTGTTTATTCATTTACTACTTGCTTTCCATCAACTATGGCTTCTTGTATTTGATAATTTTCTTCAATTATTAGTTTTTGTGGGGGGCTATTGCTGCATTTGAGAACTTTCAAATCAGTGTTTAAGTCTATTGGGATATGTTTAATGTCCATAAGGTGTTTAGCAAATGTGGAATCTGTAGTTATGATTTAGAAACTAAAATTTATATGTATTTAATCAGTAAAGAACATTCCTTATGTTTAACAGCCATAATAATGAAAAACCCACTGATGATTCTGCAACTGCAGTGAAATATGTCTGGGACAAAAAAACAAACTGTGTTTTGCTAGAGGCGGATCCGACCCAAAAACATATGTTAATGTTAAAGCAAACACAGAAAAAAGATCTTCATCCTCAAGATGAATAATTGACAGTACACTCGAATTTCACTAAACACGGAACTACCTCTGTCTCCTTACCATGTTCTCTCCTCTCAGATTTCTCTGACACTTTGCATTCTGATCCACTTACACATTTTCACATTCATCCTTCACATCCGTTTATAATTCATGCTCTCACAAAGAGCCATTTATTCACTTCCATCAACAGAAATAAATGCACAAACACCTAGCTCCGAGATATCTAAATCAATAGCCTCAACTTTCGCGATTTTCAGCCTTTAAAGCATCACCTTTGCTTCCCTTTAACAATAAAACTCCCACTGTCGCCGATGCGCAATAAATTTCATCGCCAGCAGACGAGATTACTGCGACGCCGCTTTCCAAATACCTTCGCATTCTTTCGTCGACATACCACATATTTCATCTCCAACTGACGAGGCTACTGCTTCTCCGCCTTCACAGATAGCTTCACCAACTTTCTCCGATACAAAATCATCTTCGTTACCTTCACCTACATTATTGTAATTGTTGCTAGTGACTAGTACCTCATTAAGATACATCATACATTCCACCTACATCAAAATCAGATCCACTTCCGCCTCTCTTTTGGTCACAGAATCTTTCAACAAACATACATTCATTCCATCACTCACTTCTCTTTCACCAAATAAATTACCCAGCCCCATATCATCATTATGGAATCTCTCAATAGATTTTAAAATATTTCTTGTGCGATATTTATGGCTGCGCTGCTTATAATTATTCCCCTACTTACTTTTAGTTCTTAAACCTCCATCTCCATCATTTGTGGAGGTTAACGTTCCGGTTACCTGCCCTGGCTGTTGACGTAATTTCAGGCAGTGTCCTGTCCTCACCGTGTTGGTGCTGTCCAGCACGGTATGTAGTTTGACAGCCCCATGTATGATTGGTTGTGGGCGTCCATGCCTTTTTACGTTTTGCGTTGAACTCCTGGTTGTGTGCTGGTCGAATGGAGCGCAAGTTACCTTGTCGGTGGGTCCGTTGACTGTCTGTTGGTTGGGTTGTCGCCGCATCGAGAATGGTTGGGCCGACTACCTGCCTCACGTAAGTGATCGTTAGATTTGAAAGTGCTGGCCGACCCCCGAAACTTCTGAGCGCCGTTAGCTGCAGTGCCTTTCCTTATTTTCTGTTGTGTGTATTTGTAAGGCTCATAGCCGATGGTTTTGAATTAAAGTTGAATTGTTTTTATTGGTGTTTTAAGTGATGGGCCTTCAGCCGCTTTAAAGTTAAATTTTCCTGCTTGTCAAGTGTTAGACTATTTGGGTTATCAACCTGATTAAAATATTTTTTCTAAAGATAAAGCCTTGGGGCTTCTGCCTACTAAAATTGTTTTAGTTGTGTTTAGAGTCATGAGCCTTCAGCCGTTTTAAAATTAAAAGTTTCTTGCTTGTCAGGTTTTAGATTGTTTGGGCCTTCAGCCTGATTAATATATTGTTTAAAGATAAAGCCTTGGGTCTTCTGCATACCAAAAATTATTTTAGTTGTGTTTTAAGTCATGGGCCTTCATATGTTTTAAAATTAAGGATCAACTGTTTGGGGCCTTCAGCCTAAATGAAGACAAGACCTCCTGCCTTGTGTTTTTTTGTTTAATTTTACCTTGAGTCTTAAATCATGGGTCTTAAATGGCTCTGAGCACTATGGGACTCAACATCTTAGGTCATAAGTCCCCTATAACTTAGAACGACTTAAACCTAACTAACCTAAGGACATCACACACACCCATGCCCGAGGCAGGATTCGAACCTGCGACCGTAGCAGTCCCGCGGTTCCGGACGGCAGCGCCAGAACCGCACGGCCTCCGTGGCCGGCCATGGGTCTTTTCACACTTTTCAAGTGTTAGATGTTTGGGTCTTCAGCCAAATTATAGAACTTAACGTGAGGCCTTCTGCCTTCTACATATTTTCTTCGGCGTCTGAATTTTAAATTAATGGCTTTTAGCCGTTTTTTTTAAATTAAAGTGGTTGTGCCCTTAAGGAGAGTGTGGCGTATTCAGCCGATAGCTAAGTTCAAGAATTTGTACTGTAATGTTTGATCAAATAAATAAAGTGATATGTGTTCGAGTGTAAGTGACAGCCGCTGACTTTGGCCCCTTTTCGCAATTCCAACTACCTGTCCTGTCCTGCGGGTTTAGCAGGGCGTTTCAAGTTGTATCACCGCAGTGCTTTTTAATGGTACAAACTAAATCAAATACGAAATAAAGCTCGAAAATATCTGTAAAATATGTTTTATTTATACATCAATAACACGAGACAGATTTTGAAACTTATCTCAGAAACAGAAAGGAAACCAAATTCACTGGAGAAATATCACTCGATATCAGCAAAGATAACCAGAAAAATGCCCTTGTTTAATAGGAAATAAATTTGAAAAGGGTGTTCCAGGAATTCTGCGTCAAACTTAGAGGGATTGCAGACAGTGTCTTGATTAACAAATCGAGAACAGAAACCTGTGTCCAGAAACGTAATCCGACGACTCTCCAAAGCGCCGACGGTACAGGCGGCAGCGCCTGCTACTACGCCGCCTCTTCTGCCGCTAATGCGAGTTTCTTACCCTGACAGATGGTAGGCGGAACGTCTCTCAATATTGCTTGTTATACAGTAATCGCGACTGATTGCCACGATCGCCAATGGAGAAGATGGAGCTATCTGCTGCGTAGAAATGCCTTGTCCCCTATGATTGTGATGCTCTGTTGCTTTTGTGGATGACGATTTCGGACACGGATTCCATCCCCAATTTATTTCCTCCTGGAATACTCTTAGATCTTCAATGTTTTTCGGTATACAGGAGAAAAAAATAACCATATAACGAAACCTGTGTCTGAAACTATCACCCACCTAGGCAGCAGAGCGTTGCTTTCATAGGAGACATAGGAGGCAAGGCAACTAGTTCCATCTTCTCACCTGGCAATCGTCGCAATCAGCCCTGATTAGTGAATAACAAACAACTCTCCGAAAAGTTCCGCCTACGGGCCGTCAGTATACAAAGTTAGAGGGCACCGGCGCCTATAACGCTCCGAAGCGTCGTTGTATAATGTTTTCGGACACGGGTTCCTATCCTCTTATTTATTAATCAAGACAATCTCTATGACCTCTCTGGAGCACGCTGTATAAAAAAAAATCGCTTATTCAACTTGTAACCTCCCCCTCACTTATCGACCTTAATGACAGTGAAAAATTAAACCGCGTGTACCTAATGGAAATTTGTGAAAAGCAATCGTCACCGAAGTTAATCTGTCGGTAAAGAGGGAGGAAAGGGTTACATCTAAATGAAAGGAAAAATGCAAATGAAATTGGTGGAAATTAATTTTGAAAAGGGGTAAAGTTAATAAAGAAAGTAAATGTGCGGCCGTTACGTTAACAATTAACTAGCGGTAATTAGATATTTGAGATTTGGGGGAAATCACGGTCGCCAGTCCTATGGACAATTACTATAGTAACTGAAAAAGAAAGGTTATTACACATATAATTAGCACTAGAAGCGTGGCAACTGAAGGTTGACACGTGTAGTGTGAAAACTGAAAGTTTGTCAGAAGTAATAAGTTTCGCTGCACTCTGACTTAATTTAGCAAAAGAATTAATAAAACTGGAAAATTGAAAGTTAATTTAGTGACTGAAATTAATAGTGAGCTTTGTTTCTGAAGCACATCGAAATTCTGTATAATACGGTTAGTCTTGGGCTACCTCATCAATCATTTCAAAAGCTTCCTGAATCTACGCAATTTAGAAATAAGAGATTTAACTTTGAACTTGAATTTAATGATTCTGAACAATTAACAATAGTAAAATTTAGTACGTACCAAGCTGAGCTGTAGTCACAGGTAAGCTAAAATATGGTAACAAAACTCGCACTCATAATTTGTGCTTGTGTAATCTAAATATTGTAGCAAGCTATGAATACCTTAACTGAACTTTGAAATTAAAGCAGTGAAATCGAATGATATTACTTTAATGCTGGCGTTTGAATTTCAACGACACTCTGGTTCATTCCGGAAAAGGAAGGGACTCTGCTTGGTATGTGCGCCATCTAATGCTTCCCGTCCGCGACACGTGTCAGAAACTGTCATAGCAGGTCGAGCGCAATTACATGCTGCCAAACCCCGAAAGCGCGGCAACTCACGGGAGCGTCACACAACACACCTGCTCCACCGCACTCCTCCAGCCAGACTCTGCTGCTCTCGCTCCACGCGGCCGAGTTCACATTACCAAAGATCCTAAACACTTTGGTTCTCTACACGACCTATCGATGTATTCGTTCGATAGCATAGTTTTCCGTAGGCAAGACCCAGCGTAAAAATACGAATAGTATTTACAAAACAATCCAATTATACATCGACATAAATGCATGTATATACAAATAGTAAAACAATTACAATATACAAAGACACAGAAATGTTATATCTTCAGGTAACAAAATAAGGAAAAAAATTTGCAGTGCAATAGATGGAAATAGGATGATGTGCATTTCCGGCGTTACACGTACCCCACATTGTCTGAGGATGTTCGTGTAACCTAAACAGACTCAGAAAATGTACCAAAAAAGAAAAAAAAAAAAAACAGCGGAAATGCATATGCTCAAAACATCAAGAAAATTTAGCATGAGGCTAATTAACCATAAACCAATTTTTAGACCATAATAAGTGAGTGGAGACACTCCTAATCTTATTCCACTCTGTCATCTTACACAAAAGAAAACAGGTTGACAACATATTAAAATTCATAGAAAAAATAGAAAATGGTTTAGCTATCCAAAAAAATCAAAATTCCTAACAGTATCAAGAAATGGAATACTATTTACAAAATTAATCAGAGTACATGGTCACAAAAAACAGGTATATCAAAACACGCAAATTAATAATTAATTACATAGAATAGAAATTTTATATAACCTTTTCATAATTAATACTCTCGCCATGAGAGTCCACTTAACGCTAAACAAGAAAATAATATACAGCAGATCGACAAAAACATAAATATTGACAGCAGAATTCTTTCACATCAGCTGCCCGGGAAGAAAAACAACTCCGCCTTCCGTACCCGCAAGTACAAAGAATGACGATAGCGGCACAAGAGGCGACAGCGGCTCCGCCTCGCCAGTATTGTTGCGCCCGCCTTTGCGGCACGCTTGATCTCACTGGCCTGTGTAACGGCATTTCCAGAACGTTCGTTTCACTGAATTCTTATGGAAAAACTCACTCTCGAGTAATCTCAAGGAGTCCATTAATACTATCACAGTGGATAACTGAACACTGTCCATCATCACACGCATGTACTAGCCTGAAACTTAAAACAGCGTCTAAGTACATTGCCAGTTACTAGTAAATCACATATTCATGAAATCTTATAGCTAGTTACAAAATCATAGTTACATTCTTTAATCTACTGTGACACAGGTTAAAACTTAAACTAGCAGCCTGGATTTTCAGTTGATTAATAATGAGTTACATTTAAATCATTTAATCAAAGCTAATTGCTTATTAATTACAACGCCTTTAACGACCTCTTGGACGGTCAAAAGCCTGGCAACATGGCACATCCTTAAATCTTACACTCTATATTTACATACTGTACAAATTACCCTTTCTGTGGTATTAACCAATCCTTGGTTGGTACAATTTCAGGTCTACAATGTTCCGTATACCTAATAGCTTTCCAGAGCTGGAATACTCTAAGCAATAAGCATTTGTGTGAGGTATACCAATGACTTTACGTAGTCCATTATAAACAAACTTAAATTTGGAGATTTCATTGTCTATCTCGCTCGATTTCTCATGATCTTTTACAAGTACTAAGTCTTCGATTACAAACTTAGCAAAACGCGCTTTAGCATCATGACGACGTATGTGAGCATCGGCTTTTAGCTTCATTATTTCTCGCAAACGATCTTTTTTCACACCAATACTAATGTCAATCCGTGGAGGGAATTTGATTATCTCTTCCACCAAACTTTTACTTCTGTCATCTAACAGGATTTCCTCTGGGGAAAATCCCGCAGATTCATGTCTCAAGGTGTTCATAATTCTCTCAGAATCTGCTACATATTTGCCCCATGCCCTGTGATAGTGATGGCAATAGGTACGGCAAAGTCGGCCTAGCTCGCTCATATACCCCTCAGCAGGATTTTCCAATTCACTTTCTACATTATTGTCAATGCCGAGATTCCTCACGTTACAGTAGTTCAAATTCCTTCCTACGTCAATGGCATCCGGCCAGTTATCAATGTGTATAGGCTGGTATTGCCTATGCAAACCGTCTCCTGCCTCGTCAAAACTAACTACTACTGTTTTATCTTGGGACGTACATGTCAAAGTTTTGCTTTCGCAATTAATCACTGCACGGTACTTTAATAGCCAATCGAACCCGATAATTACTTCCGTAGTTAAGTCTGGCACTACGACAAACTCATGTTCAAATCGTGCCCCACATATCTAGAAGTTGACAAAAATCTGTTTTGTGACCGGTTTACTGGCCTTCCCAGTAGCACCGATAATTTTCACGCCTGTTACTGGCATAACTACGATACCAGGTCTGTCTTTCAGTAACTGAAATATTTTCCCAGACATAGCACTCAATTCTGCACCGGTGTCAATCAACACGTTTAGTTGTAGGTCGTGCATATTAACAGACACTACTATCTGTCTACACTTGTCCTCGAATGTTTCTTTATTTTCCCACAGTAAATCCTCGTCTATATCCAGGTCATTCCAGAAAAACCATCCGGATTTGATCCTAAATCCGGCTTATCTGGCGGCTTTTTCAGTCTCTGTTCACATACAGTTTTAATTTCAACACGTTTGTCCTGAGGCTTAGTCTGTAGCTTCGCCTCCAATACCGAAACCTTTTCCTGTAACTCGTCAACTAGTGAGTGTTGCTTTGCTATCAATTCACTAATTGTCACCTTCGTTGATTCCTCTTTGGTCAGATTGATCTCATCTGCCAATCTACCTGGAGTAATGTGCCCAGTAGTATCTGCAATTACTTCCTCTGGATCTGCGCAACCCGCACTGCTACCGTCTGACCGTATAACGTCAGCTCTAACCTCATACACGCCGTAATCTATGTGCTTTTCTATCAATCGTGTCCGGCTATCACTAAAATTTTCGTAATCTTTCTCCTTAATACTCTCGCAATGTTTAAACTGGAGGTTTGCGTCGGATGGGTCGGCTACTTCTACCACTATAACTTTCGGTAAGGTCTGCCGGTTAGGGCCAGAACTTTCCGTTGCTACTTCAACATCCAACTCTTGCGGGACGAAACACGACGAATCTTGCTCGTACTCCCCATTAACATCAACTATTTCTGGTAAAGTCTGCCGGTTAGGGCCAGAACTTTCTATCACTTCACAAACACAATCTTCCCGTGGGACGAGACGCGGCAAATCCTGCCCGCGCTCCCCATAAACACTTCTCCCGTACAGGCCCCTATAATCTCTTAGTTCGTCAAATAAGCGACCTAACTGCCTTAACCAGACCTCATCCCTCTCTGCATCCCCTCGCTCGATGACGGACGTGTTAACCGACATCTGATCTTCTCTCAACAATTGCGAATCATTCTTAGACTCAGTCTCCAGTTCCGGTGTGGGTGTTATAGCTGCCACTTTATAATAGATTTCCGGAACACTACTTAAATAGTTCTTACTGACAGTGAATGTATTTTCTGCTGCCGTGTCTACAGCTGATCTACTACTTGTGGGCCCACTCCTTTCTCCTAACACTGGCACACTCTCCCGCCGTTGATTATTCCATACGGAATTTTCATAACGACGACACCTCGGTTTTCTACTGTTATTGGGCCGCCAAAATTTCTCCACGCCCGGTTGGCCCCTCACCGGCACGGCTAATAGTTTCCCTGTCTCGTTCCAGCAGATACGCTCCCCGGATGCTGCTGAGGAGGCTGATCACACCCTCAGGCGTTATTACTATTCTGAGAAGCCCGTATAACGTTAGTATGATACTGGTTTCTGTCATTCCTGTTATCATTTGCATTGTACCGATTGTTATTACGGTCCGAACCATTATTGTTATTGCTGCCATACATGCGGTACCGGTATGCATTATTCCCATGGTTATCGTTGTTGTTGTTGTGGTACCCGTTGTTGTTACCACGGCCTCCACCACTATCGCAATTATTGCGCCAATTGTCGTCGTCCTCAACTCTTTCCAGGAAATCATTGATTGTCCTGTAATTGCTTCCTACGTAGCGTTTTGTATCATCTGGAAGCTTGCTGTAGAGTTCCCAGACTTTCGGATTCCGTGCGGCGATCACGCAAATATTCCAACTTGCGGATCCAGCCCTCACAAAACTCCTTCATCGAGCCGCGCGAATTCGCATCGAAAGGCCTCGATACGACAAATTCGCGCCAGACACTTTGTTGTTTTTGCTCTGACCAGTATTCAGCCAGAAACAAATTTTTAAAACGTCGAAATTCAGGTTCGTAATGTTGAGGTTTAAGCCCCAACGTTTGGCATCACCAGCCAACACATCAATAACCGCATTAATTTTTCTCTCATTAGTCCATGATGTGGGTAAAACTCTTTCACAATTTTTAATGAAATCCGTCGCGTGTATACCGCCTTTTTTCAAGGGGTCGAACCGCTCCTCTTTCGTCAACAATTCCGAACTATGTGCACAGATTGGCACATAGCTCTGTTTTTCGTCAAGTTTCTTTTCTAATTCCGAAACTCTCGTAATTACTTGGCAAGTGGTTGTCGCAAGCGTTTACACTTCCCTCTTTTTCTCTTCGCAGGTATTAACCTGCTTCCTCACATTGGTATCTACGTCGGATACTAAAGCCTTTTAAGTTTCCACCTTCTTTTGATCCTCTTTTTTCACTAATTGAATTTGTTCCGTTACCTTATTCTCGATGATCGGAGCAACTGCTTCTCCTACACTTTTCTCGATTCTGCTAATTTCGGAATAAAAACGAGTATTTATTCTCGCAATTTCCGTCTGAACGCCTATCATTTCCTGTTTAAGATTACCGATTTCGGTATTAATCACAACAATATCTTCTTTGATTTTATTAACTTTTGTGTTAACAACTCCAACATTGTTGTTAACAACATTAATAGCTTTGTTCTGATTGTCTAGCTTCCGTTCAATTTTTTCAGACTGAGCTTCTTGCTTGGCAGCCTGAGCTTTAATTTCTGCCGATTGACTCTTGATTTCGTTAATCAAAACATTCAATAAATCACTTAAATTCCCGGAAACTACCGGTTTTACTTCCGTAGCGGCTTCCTCTTTAATTGTCCCCCCGTATTCGTCATCAAGGGGTTCAGATTTGATTTTCACTTCAGATTCCGAAACATTTTCTAAAGTTTGGAATTCCATTTCTGCTCTTTATTGCGTTTCGGCGGTCGCGCCTTTCATGCTAGCCGCCTGCCCCTGAACAATGGGTACCACGGTGCGCGTTTCCCACTGTTCGACCGATTGTTCCGTATCCAAGTCAACCAAATTTTGGTAATTGTTGCCTTCACTCATTTTAATAATTTTCAATATAAATGCCAAATCTCAAATCTAATTAGGATTCCTCCCACTACTCAATCTCGCTGACGTAACGACTTGTTCGTAACCAGTACTCTGTTACGAGATTTGCACAACGCAAAATTTGAAGATTGTCCTGTCACGGTCGCCACGTGTAACCTCCCCCTCACTTATCGACCTTAATGACAGTGAAAAATTAAACCGCGTGTACCTAATGGAAATTTGGGAAAAGCAATCGTCACCGAAGTTAATCTGTCGGTAAAGAGGGAGGAAAGGGTTACATCTAAATGAAAGGAAAAATGCAAATGAAATTGGTGGAAATTAATTTTGAAAAGGGGTAAAGTTAATAAAGAAAGTAAATGTGCGGCCGTTACGTTAACAATTAACTAGCGGTAATTAGATATTTGAGATTTGGGGGAAATCACGGTCGCCAGTCCTATGGACAATTACTATAGTAACTGAAAAAGAAAGGTTATTACACATATAATTAGCACTAGAAGCGTGGCAACTGAAGGTTGACACGTGTAGTGTGAAAGCTGAAAGTTTGTCAGAAGTAATAAGTTTCGCTGCACTCTGACTTAATTTAGCAAAAGAATTAATAAAACTGGAAAATTGAAAGTTAATTTAGTGACTGAAATTAATAGTGAGCTTTGTTTCTGAAGCACATCGAAATTCTGTATAATACGGTTAGTCTTGGGCTACCTCATCAATCATTTCAAAAGCTTCCTGAATCTACGCAATTTAGAAATAAGAGATTTAACTTTGAACTTGAATTTAATGATTCTGAACAATTAACAATAGTAAAATTTAGTACGTACCAAGCTGAGCTGTAGTCACAGGTAAGCTAAAATATGGTAACAAAACTCGCACTCATAATTTGTGCTTGTGTAATCTAAATATTGTAGCAAGCTATGAATACCTTAACTGAACTTTGAAATTAAAGCAGTGAAATCGAATGATATTACTTTAATGCTGGCGTTTGAATTTCAACGACACTCTGGTTCATTCCGGAAAAGGAAGGGACCCTGCTTGGTAATGCAATTGGGACAATGAGCAACAAAGGTTCATGCTACGTCGCTGTAATTTAGTTATGAAAATGGAACAGTTTGAAAAGCTGAGGTCTGCCGTACAGTTCTAAAACTTCACGTGCTTCCGGTCTTCCTTGTTGGTTGATTGAAGGTTTGAAGTCTCGATCGAGGAGGTGGCGACAGTCACTCATTGTCGGTCGTCGCTGTTGCAGAAGCTGGATGTTGGCGCGCCTCCTTCTCGACACGGTCACCAGGCGAAACGGGCTCTTGATGTGCGCCATCTAATGCTTCCCGTCCGCGACACGTGTCAGAAACTATCATAGCAAGTCGAGCGCAATTACATGCTGCCAAACCCCGAAAGCGCGGCAACTCACGAAAGCGTCACACAACACACCTGCTCCACCGCACTCCTCCAGCCAGACTCTGCTGCTCTCGCTCCACGCGGCCGATTTCACACTACCAAAGAGCCTAAACACTTCGGTTCTCCACACGGCCTATCGATGTATTCGTTCGATAGCACAGTTTTCCCTAGGCAAGACCCAGCGTAAAAATACAAATAGTATTTACAAAACAAAACAATTATACATCGACATAAATGCATGTATATACAAATAGTAAAACAATTACAATATTTAAAGACACAGAAATGTTATATCTTCAGGTAACAAAATAAGGAAAAAAATTTGCAGTGCAATAGATGGAAATAGGATGATGTGCATTTCCGGCGTTACAAACTCCGCTACCATCTTTTTTTGCTCACAAATCTTTTTATAATAATATGACGTATGTTTGTTTTTCGACGTTAGCTGTCATGATAAAAGTTCAGCTAAATATATTTGCCATCGTTCGGTTAAAATGTAACTTGCGGCCAGCATTCGAGGAGATGAATGTGAGAATTCTCACAAAATAATCCTCGAACTGACTGGTATCACCGATCTTAATAAATTACGATCTAACCAATAAAGTCCTCGTCTCCTCGGTTTCAATATGTTGTTGTGAAGTAGTATCAAATGGACTGCACTATTTGTAACACAATGCCCACATGTTGCACTGTGGTAAAAGGATTCCGAGCTACATTTCAGCAACATTCACTGAAGGTCCACGTCAACCATGACTGAAAAACGGTGGCGCACCTGCTACCGCACCAAGAAATGCTATAATCTACCGAGAACAAAATGACAAAGAAACGCCAGTTATGCAAAGCTTGCTAAAGACACAGTCTTTCTCGTTGCACTAGGCATTGTTAATTCTGGGTTTTACTAGCATCAAGCAAACATTCCCAGAAAAGGGTGCAAATTCTGTAATAAAGGAGCACTCCTCTTGCGCCCTCTCCCCTGACCCCCCTGCGGATGCCTATGGTACGAAGGTACTTCAGAAAATAAGTGAGACTTGTCGTCCCGCGCTGTGACCATGCCGCAACAAGAGTAGCGTATTCTCAGGAGAGAGTGCGTGTTCCGGATTTTTGCTGACGTAGTTCTGCTGCGCTATGGATAACTGGACGCTACAGTGTGGGAGTGAAATTGTGCAGCAACTGGAAAGGTACTACTGGAAAGGTAGTCCATAGTTGAAGTACGCCGGACAGAACGAATCCTGCGCGCAAAGCGTCTAAATTGCACATAGATTCACTTTGAAATTCTGGCAGTATATGGACGAAACGCCTTGGCACGTCTAGTCACAGTGAAGTGGAGCCAACATTTTGACCAAGTCCGCCCAGACGTGGATGATGCTGACCCAGAAGTCCACATATTACACCATGCAGCTTCCATCTTTTCGGTAAGCTGAAAGAATATCGGAGGAAAAACGTTTCCCAACAATGAGGACGTTCACTCGGTAGTTGTCAAATGGATATTTGATAAAGGAGAGGATTTATATTTGTAAGATTTTCATATTTTCTCAGTAATTATAAACAATTCGTCTTCACTGCACTGGGACAGCCGGCCGAAGTGGCCGTGCGGTTCTAGGCACTGCAGTCTGGAACCGCGAGACCACTATGGTTGCAGGTTCGAATCCTACCTCGGGTATGGATGTGTGTGATGTCCTTACGTTAGTTAGGTTTAACTAGTTCTAAGTTCTAGGGGACTAATGACCTTAGAAGTTGTGTCCCATAGTGCTCAGAGCCATTTGAACCATTTGTACTGGGACAGAGACAAATGAGTGCACTGCGTGAGTAGTAAATAAGATCCTTGGCTCTCTGTTTATGTATGCCTGACGTACTCGCCCAGTCGCTTGTGAAGCGCTGGGGTATTCTTATTTGAGGCACAGTAGCGGGAAGTTGTATTTTTAGAGAAGGAAATTTGATCTTCAATACTTTATTATGGAAATGAAAACTGGATTGTAAACATTCTTATTGATTCTATTGATAGAGAAGATTCTTGGTCAAATTTTCCAAGGTAACGAATGCATGTGCAAGAAAGAAATATTTACTTGTCAGAACTATTAACTGAAGGAAATATTTGTCCTTCAGATAGCTAATAATGTTCATGATTGGTGTTAATTTGATCTCTTTGTTTTCGTTATGTTACAAATAATGCAGTTAATGTAAATGTCTGTACCTCTCTGGGGGACATCACCTTGAGGTAGCACTGTCCATGTGGGTGAGGAGGTTTGAGTGTTCACGTGAAGCTGAGGGCTATGCCAGTTGTGGGAACCTATGGTCGGTAAGATGTTAGTTGATGGGCCAGCCGCTGTGGCCGAGCGGTTCTAGGCTCTACAGTCTGGAACCGCGCGACCGCTACGGTCGCAGGTTCGAATCCTGCCTTGGGCATGGATGTGTGTGACGTCCTTAGGTTAGTTAGGTTTAAGTAGTTCTAAGTTCTAGGGCACTGATGACCTCAGACGTTAAGTACCATAGTGCTCAGAGCCATTTGAACCATTTTTTTTTTTTCAAATCCTGCCTCGGGCGAGGATGTGTGTGATGTCCTTACGTTAGTTAGGTTTGAGTAGTTCTTAGTCTAGGGGACTGATCGCCTCAGATGTTAAGTCCCATAGTGCTTAGAGCCATTTGAACCATCTTGGCTGATGGACCAGACTAAGTGTGTCCCACAACGACTTGTCATCCCATATCCATTCCTTGTCCTTTCCCAACTCCTCAATACCCAACCCAAAATGTAATGCGATCTGTGCCGAGGTGTGTGCGGTACATGGGAAGATGTGTCGTGAACAGAATCTCAGGGAAACCTGGCGACCCCCCTGAGTAATTAGCCTTGCTCTGCGTGGGGTTTCCGCCATGTGAACTGATTAGATCCCCAACTCTCGTGGGACTAAAATGGACACAAAAGAAAATAGCAATACTGAGGGACACTGAAAAATCGGGGCTGGAACTGGTGGAATACATTGCCTCAGCCGAACAGGGGGACAGGCTTGTTCAAGAAGTTGGACTAGATTAAGATCAAAGACTTGTCTGCGGCTCAAAGGAGGAAGCTTCATAGAGAACAAAAGCTAAATAAAGGAGAAGAGTGGCTTCCTAAACCAAAGTGGAGGGAACTAAAAGGGGTTGAGCCCAAGACCTCAGGAACAAGAGAGCAATCTAAGACTCCCACTTCTCAGGATAAGCGTATCCAGAAAAATCTGAGGCAAGGGATAGGGGAACAGACCTATAGTACTGCAGGCTCGGTTTTTGGGATGGCGTTTATACAGCAAGGATATCCACTGGTCAAAATCACCTTGGAGCAGGAGAAACTCATGCAGGAGGCTCTCTTTTAGAACGTTGCGGGCGACGCTTGTCTAGGACCCAAATTCAGGAGAGTCTATCTAGGGCACGGTGCTCTTATCTTTATCTATGATGTGGTGGGTCCAGTGCCCCTAATATCACTGTGGGAGCATGTGAAGCTGCTGGTAAAGACAGTGGCTGAGCTCTTTAAGACCGCAAACATATTAACCTGGGTGCCAAAACTCCTTAAGGATACCTCTCCAGAGACTCTGATTGAGAAAATAGGGTCTCGAAACCCGAAAGTCTCGACAGAGGACTGGAAGGTAATCAGCTGGAAGGTTGCACCAAATAGCCAAACCCTTACGGTCGATGTCAGAGAGAAGTCCCTGAATGCAGGACCTGCGACTATTCTTGGGGTTCTCGCAGGTTGTCGTCAGTGTAATCAAAGGCATCAGAAGCGTTAATGGTGGTAAGATGGAGACTGAATGTGCTGCAGATAAATCTGAAACACAGTAAAGGGGCCACTGCTCCCCTGAGTCGTCTTCTGGGAAGACAAGAAGTGGAGATAGTCCTTATTCAGGAACACTATTTATATAAAGTGGGTGTATTGGGCCTCAGTGGCATTGTAGGTAATCTGGTTTATGCTTGAAATATAAGACACTCCAGAACGCACATTTATGTAAAAAAATCGATTACCTTCATGCCGATGGCGGTCTTTTGTTCTAGCGGCTTAGTGATCGTCAGGATGCGACAGCGTGAGGAAGGTATCAAGAGGGAGTTTGTTATGGCCTCAGCACACCTTCCTTATGAGCACAGTGCTCCTCCTTCTCAGGAGGTGAGGAGACTGACGGAAGCCTGTGCACAACAGGGCCACCAACTATTGGTGGGATGTGATGCTAATGCCCACAACAGTGTGGGGCAGCACCGACACCAACAGTAGAGGTGAGAACCTTCTAGAATTTCTTCTAGCTAGTAACTTAAAGCTCCTCAATAGGGACAAGGAACCTACATTTAGGAATATAAGAAGAGGCAATAGACATAAATTTTGGCTCCACTTTGATGGGTAGTTATGTCATCAAACAATGGCATATGGCTTTAGAGGGATCCTCATCACACCACATGTATAGTGCGTTCGAGGTTGAAATAGGCATTAGACAGACCATGTCTTATTGGAATCCTACGAAAATTCACTGGGAGGCGTATAGGAGGGTCTTCGACTCAAGCCTATCGCAAGTCAATTCTTCGATAAAGAATTCAGTAGAGTTGGAGGAGGTAGCCGAGGCAGTGACCTCTGCCATCATGATCTCATACCATGACAACTGCTCAGTCACCAAGAAGTGGTGGAATAGGAATGTATCTTGGTGGAACAACAACCTGGAATCACAGACGAAACGGGTATGAAGACTGTTTAACCTTGTGAGAAGGAAAGTACAATGGGCAGAATATCGGGAGGACTTTGTCAAATAAAATCTTGCAACTAAGCAAGCGATGTAGTCGTCCTGGAAGGCATTCCGTGAGGAGGTAGAGGGTACGGCTGTTCAGGCCAGACTTCGTGAACTTCTCACTAGGATACCAACTAATCCAGGAGGAACTTTAAGGAAAGAGGATGGGGAGTATACAAGGACAGCACATGAAACGCTGGAATCACTCCTCAAGACTCATTTTCCTCAATGTACTCTGACAGAAAACATAGACCAGAACGAGAAACCTGTGAGCTATCGGTTTTCAGATATTCGAAGGGAGAACTGGAAATCTTCCAGAGAATGTGTTGCCCATAGAAAAATTCCATGGGAGGTGGTAACATTCCAACCGTTCAAGTCACCTGGCCCAGATGGAATTTTTCCAGCACTTATGCAACAAGAAGGAGTGAACTTCTTAAGATTCCTATGCAGGTTATTTAGGGTTAGCCTAGCAGCAGGAATCATTCTGAACGTCTGGAGGGCAATGAAGGTTGTCTTAGTTCCAAATCCAGGGAGAATTGATCATACAAAGGCCAAGGATATGAGACCAATCAGTCTGTTCTCCTTTCTTCTTAAAACATTAGACCAACTGAACAACGTGCATGTTAGGGAGAGGAGGTTAACTGGGGTCCCTCTACACATAAGCGAACATGCATACCAACCAGGAAAATCGTTGAAACTGCACTCCACCAGCTTCTTGGGAAGGTGTAGAAAGCAGTACATTTTCAGGAAATAGTCTTCTGCATCTTCTTGGACATCGAAGGAGCATTTAGCAACACAACCTTCGAATCCATGGTTAGGCAGCACAGGTGCATGCTTTGGAGACCACCATTTGTAGGTGGATTACAGCCATGCTTAGTGGTAGAAAGGTACAAGCCACCATAACGAAAGAAAAAATGGTAATCAGCACCAGCAGAGACTGTCCTCAGAGAGGGGTCCTGTCCCCTCTACTGTGGAACCTTGTGGTGAATGAACTCATTGTAGAATTAAACTCTAGACAGTACTTTTCCCAGGGATACGCAGACGATTTTGTCACAGTAATACTTTGCAAATTTTCAAGCATAGTCAGAGCTATGGCACAAGGAGCATTGAACATCGTGCAAAGTTGTTGCAGGAAACAGAATATATGAGTCAGTGCTAAGAAGACCGTTGTACCATTTACGAGGAAGCAGATCCAACACACACATTGGAATATCAAGCTTCTCAATGAAATTCTACCAGTGAAGTTGATAGTGAAATATCTAGTGTTAACCCTGGATGAGAAACTATCGTTGACCCATCACATAAGGAGCACCTGTTCCAAGGCGAAAGGTACTCTAATGAGTACCATGAGAGATTGTAGTAAAAAGTGGGGCTTAAGCTCCAAGAGTATGTACTGGATGTACACCACGGTTGTAAGGCCTAAAGTCGCTTATGGGGCTACAGTTTTGTGGGAAAAGGTGGTTCATCTGGTAGCCGCTAAGGAGCTTGCAAAAGTGCAGAGGTTGGCCTTCTTAGCCATTACAGGCGGAATTAGCACCACACCCACTGCTGGGATGGGAACCATGTTGGACATGCCCCCATTACACCTCTGGGTAAAGATGGAGGCACAGCTGTAGCACACAGGTTAAAGACTAGCAAAAACTGGAACTCAATGGGGTGTCCAGGATCTCACACTAAAATACTGAGTAAAGTAGACGTAGGTGTGGTTGAGGAACAGCTGGAGCACACAGGTTAAAGACTAGCAAAATCTGGAACTCACTGGGGTGTCCAGGATCTCACACTAAAATACTGAGTGAAGTAGACATAGGTGTGGTTGAGGAAATGCCGGCCGACTGTATAATAACTACTAGCTGCTTCAACAAGCCTTCCAATGTAGTAATTGGAGGTAGAGAGCTCTGGGAGAACAAATTTAGACACCATACTGGAGACATAGTCTGGTTCACTGATCGTTTGAAAAGAGACCAAGCCAATGTAGTAATTGGAGGTAGAGAGCTCTGGGAGAACAAATTTAGACACCATACTGGAGACATACGTCTGGTTCACTGATCGTTTGAAAAGAGACCAAGGTGTTGGGGCAGGGGTATATCGAGTGCAGCCAAGGCTGGAGAATGCAATCTCTCTAGGGAAGATGGCTACTGTGTTCCAGGCAGAAATATCTGCTATCAGGGTGTGCGTGGAGGAGAATTTGCGGAGGTGCTACAGAGGTCGTGGCATTTTCATTTATTCAGACAGCAAACCTGCCCTGAAGGCACTGGCAGCCTCTGAAACAAGATCAAAGATCGTGCAAAAAATGGTGCAAATGGCTCTGAACACAATGGGACTTAACTTCTGAGGTCATCGGTCCCCTAGAACTACTTAAACCTAACTAACCCAACGACATCACACATATCCATGCCCGAAGCAGGATTCGAACCTGTGACCGTAGCGGTCACGCGGTTCCAGACTGCAGCGCCTAGAACCGCTCGGCCACCCCGGCCGGCAAAGATCGTGGTAGAATGCCAAAAAGTCCTTGTGGAGTTAGGGGAAAGCAATAGGGTAAACCTATTGTGGGTCCCTGGTCACTCAGGGGTTAGTGGTAATGAACAAGCCGATATGTTTGTCAGGATAGGGCCAATGACACCACTTATTGGACCGGAACCTGTCCTGACAATCAGCAAGGCGATGATCAAAATAAAACTACGAGACTGGATAAGGAGACAGCATGTAGAATATTGGGCTAAGGTCCAAAAGGAAAAACATAGCAATCTATTTATGCCGAAGCCATGTTCTAAGAGAAGTTTCCCAATACTGGGCTTGAACAGGTGAGAAATGAATCTCGTGGTTGAACTATTGACAGGCCATAGGAATTTCAAAAACACCTATATACAATGGGGATAATAGACGAAGACTCCAAATGTAGGATGTGTGGTGAGGGCGAGGAAACCGGATCACATCTGATCTTCGAATGCGAGGCATTGGAGATCAAAAGACACAGAATATTCGGATCAACCAGACCTGAAGAAATTATGTCTACCAGAGCACTGGTAAAGGATCTCCTTGTACTGTTCAAGGGCCTTGGTTGGCTTTACTAGAGACACAGGTAATCATACCGCACAATAAACTGTTTCGGTGCGGGCAGCCGCAGACTTGAACATTGTTGCTTTTGCTTCCCTGATAAAATCAAATCAAATGTCTGTAATTTTTGTATTGGGAGAATTTTGTAATTGGTACAGTCTTACGTTGTACGGTCTTTTTTGTCAATAAGCGGAGTTTAATTCTTGAAGAACTCTTTTCTTTAAAGCAAAACACATCTCCATCTTCTTAGTAAAGCTTAGAACTTTTTTGTCGTGTGTGCATTGCACCTTACGCCACAGATTGTTTCTGACAAGCATAATCATATTTTGTATTGAGTAGTTTATTTTTCTGTAGCTGCTGCATCTGCTGATTTCTATTTGCTTTCGAGAACATCAGTAGACCACACACAAAACATGAGCATGAGGTAAGTTAATTTTATTTCAGGATAGATCACACTTTGCATTTTTATGAAGAAACAGTACACAGCCAGAATTTTCAGGTGTTGGGCTAAATAAGCAAATTAAATTACTGTGAACAATGTAGGTAATCTCAAAATATTATTTTCTTCTGAGTAGAGCAGTATTTTATTTTTTGTATATTTCAGATGGCTCATTGCACTTCATGTTCCGCAACTTTCATAACGTAAGTATGGTTCCGGTATCACTGCTTAAAACATTTATTGATTATTATGACAGCTACTTCGGACGATTTCCATTTTCAAGAACCTGTGTATACAAATTTCAGAATTACAGTGTGCTATAGTTCATAGGAATTTTGGACTTAACTTTTTTTTGCAAGTGAAGAATTTCGTGAACTATTGAGGTATAACTGAAACTGCAGGCATAGTTTTCATTATCACGAATTACACACACAACTGCGTTGTAATTTATTTTTATGTTTCTAAATTTTGTAGCAAGAGGGAGACATATGTCTACATTGTCCTGACGTATACAGGGTGTTTCCGTAAGAGCGTGCAAAATGGTACAGGACATAATGAATGCTCCACTGAACAACTTGAGGTAGGAAACCTGGCGCCGGGGAAGTCAGCTTAACGAGGTACGGAAGAAAACTTGTCTATCGTTTTGTCCAACTTATTTACAACCAACATGTGTACAAGTTTACACGTACTGTGGTGTTTATTTACATTTTTTTTTATTTCGCGCAAGAAAACAAGGAATTGCCACAATTGTAGCTGCCTGTGACGTGATTTTAAACATACCAGGGATATTTGTCAAGGTGCATCAGAATCTTGTTCGCCGATGTCATGCTTGCATTGAGGTTGATGGCGGTCAGTTTCGGCATATTTTTCAAGATACAGTACAAACAGTACGTTCATTGTGTCAGTGAAAATATTTGCAGTTGACTGTAACTAATGCAAATAAAAAAGTATGGAGTAATGTGATTTTATTCTATTATCTCCTTCTCTGACCCCAGATTCCCTGCTGAAAATTGTTCAATGGACCATCCTCTATGTCCTCTTAAATTTTTGCAAGCTCTTACGGAAACACCCTGCATGTAAAATAAAGACTGAGAGCAAAAGAGTGGATACACATGCCAGAGACGCCTGTAGACATCGTCATCTTTGATCAAAGTTTGTTTTTACGTAAATGTAAAGCACCAGTGATGTCAACTTTCGTAAATTACGCTAAATATTTTATGATTTTACACTAAAAGGTCACGCCCTGCTGATCGAAACCTAACAGCAAAAGATCAACATAACTACCAAATTTCTTGAATTTTACACGAAATGTAGCAATAACAGTCACATCAAATATTATGTATACACCAGAACAATGTTGAAGTAAACAGAGAACCAAAGATAGGATACACTTACTTGAGATACCGACAGATACAATCGCATCTGTCCATAGTCCGTTACTTTGTGAATATAAAACATCTATAGTGTGAACTGCCAAAAAATTACGGGGATATATTTACAATATTATATCAAAATATTACAACACATTGTATAAAACAGCACAAAATCAATGTGAAATCGTAATTTTAGAATTTCACGTCAAATGAAACAAGAACAGTCACCAGATACTCTGACACCCGATATTATATATACGTCGGGACAACGTAGACGTAAATCTCCCACTTACTTAAACAATTCAGAAATATAAAAATCAATTACTACATAGTTGTCTGCGTAAGCCTACTTCGTAATAATGAAAATTATAACTGCAGTTTCAGTTATGCCTCAATAATTCACGAAATTCTTCACTTATAAGAAAATAAATCTAGAATTCCTATTAACTATAGCTCAATGTAATTTTCAAACTTTGTATATGCAGGTACTTGAAAAAGGAAATATTCCGAAACAGCTGTCGTAATAATCAATAAATGTTTAAGCAGTGATACCGGAACATTACCGACAATGTCTTTTAAAGTTATATATTTCACTGCAGGCCCAATGATCAAGAAACTAATTTCATAATGTGCTTCAACATTGAGTTTTGGCTAAATAGTTTTCACTGAGCATACATTAGTTGCTTATCTCGTTTAATAAGGTTCATTTTTATTATTTCACATTCAGTATTTCATTAAGACTGAAGTTTTGTTTCAAGACACTGTTCACATGGGCAACACAGGGTCAACCAATAATCAACATTACTTTTGAAAACCGAATATTCAGTATTTTGGGATATAGATACTATTTTTATGGAAAGCTTACAAATCGTCGAGCAAGAATTCTCAGATTTTTTAATTATAATACAGTTATAGCGCATTTCACTATGAGACTGCTTTGCCTAAGTTTTCTGTACGTTACATTCGCACATTTAAAATTATTGCTAACATACTCCCTTGGTCCAACAATTAATTTCTTGTGTTTTTATCTGCTCCTAGTTTTAAACAGATCATCAGAAGAGGAAAAAAGATCATCTTTAAACAGAAATATATGTTTCACACTAAACAGATTTCGATGGTGCCTTCGGACTATGCGTTGAAGTCCGAATTTTAAGTGCAGTCATAGAGATAAATTATGAAATTCATGTACAGCAGCTGCGCATCTGATAGTTACAATAATCAAGGTGGACTGATATAGTATTAGTGGACATCAAAAACTCAGTTTTAGTGCACGCATTGTTCTGATGTTCACCCTTTTATTGACACTTACTGTAATGCGTAGTTTCCAGTTTTAATATCTAACGGGGAATCTCACTGGTACTTGGTAAGTGACTTAATTTGTTCTCCAGTAATGAAACGAATTTTCTGCTGTCTGTCTGCTGGAATAAATATTGCACAGTAGTGGAGAGACCTCAAAAAAATGTAATTACCCCTGCACGGTTTGTAAATTACTGATCTATAAATGCTGGAGCAAATTTACAGTAATCACCAGTTCCTCTGTGACGTGGCAGATGTAATTTCGGAGCGACTTCTAAATTATAAGCCGCTTTCTCCGAATCCAAGGTTCTATATTCCCGCCCTCCTCCTCTGATAGGTCGAAAGTGCGAAAGGGCAACGGTGGAATAAGTTTATCTCGCGTTCCGCGCGAAGTTTACTGGTTTAATTTCGGACTCCATACTTTGTTTCAGACGGAAATTCGCGCTGAAGTCGCGTGAGAAGAGGAAACTGTAAGGTGTAGCTTTGCATAAGTCCCCGGCAGCTGTAAATAAATAATTTGGTCTCAGTATCATGCCGTGGATATTTTCATTTCATCGTGAATATTTCATACTGACAGGTGACAGCCCGAGCTTCTTTATTCCAGTATCCATTCGTCCACGTGATGATTTTGAGATTGTCTGCTGAAATCTATATATTATTTTCAGTTCCTTCTTGTCTCAAAACTAATAAGATTTCGTTTTGATAAGATGTAGTATTTGCTGAACAACATGAACAGAAAAGGAAACATTCATTTCTCTACTCTCTGATGAGAAACACACAATATAGAATGACCTCGATAATGTGTTTCCAAATACAATAATTTCATACAGACAGCCGTGATTTTAATAAATAGTAGTACAATTGAAGTGGATGTCTCTAAATTAATCTCAAAATTGTTAGGTTTACAACTCTGCTTCCGACGTTTAGCAATAGACTGTAGTAGCGGCAAGTGGTTGTGCAGCTGTTAAATCGTAAGTGTCGTACTATAAGTTTAGGCATTTGTAAACACAACACCATCAAACTATTAGTCAATTTGTGATTGCATCATGAAATTATTATCGACTGAATATGTCAACGTATAAGCCCAATTGTCGTCGATTGCGGGAACTCCTACATTTCTTCTGTAAATGAAGAAACCTGAAGCTGTGGCACATAAAATACTGAGTAAGACCTAATGAGATGTACCTATTTGTGAATGAACGTGCAGAGAATGGTTTCAACGCTTCAAGAACGGTGATTTTGACGTCGAAGTCCGGCATGACACTGGAGGAGAGAATGTTTTCGATGTTACTGAAACCGACAGAAACAACCACAGAAAATCGTTGTCGAAAGCAGTTGACGTATCTGAGCCGAGCACTGAAAGACAAACGGTTACAATACAGACATAGACGTGGAACGGTGTTTTTTTTGCAGCATGAAAGGGCTCGACCGCATGTGGCAGAACCCGCTAACCTACCTGCCGTATTCTGCAGATAATGCTCCCTCTGACTATCGTATTTTTTATATCAGTGACACAGGCCTGGCTGATTAACAACTGTAAAACTCGGTAGATACATGGATCTCCTCGAAAGACGCACAGTTCTTCCGCCGCGGGTTTCGTATATTGCCTGCAAGGTGGAAGAAAGCAGTGGCCAGGGATTGGCAATACTTTGAATCGTAAATTTGTTGCAAGTTTTTCACAATAAAGGCTTGAACTTCGATAAAAAAAACGGCTGAAGCGAAGTTGTAGATCCAATAAATGAGAAGTGTTGTGAATCATTTGCAATAATAATCGCTTATGTACGAAAAAGAGAGGGATCAGCAGAATAGGTGATGAATACGTAAAAACACTGGCAAGAAGGGACATGATAATATGACGTGTGTCAAAACATCAGAGATGGCTTCTATGGTACTAAAGCGAGATGTAGAGGCTAAAGCCTGCGTGAGAAGGCAGAGATAATGGTATGTTAAAGAACTAGCCGAGGGCATTGGGTGTGAGAGATGCTTCGAGGTTCAGATAGTGGTGGACTTTAGGAAGTCGTAGCTGGTCGCGTCAGACCAATTAGAGGGCCGGCGAAAAAAAAAAACAATCGATACTCAGATTGGCACGCGAAGTTCATTGCATTTAGTATATTTTCATAGCCTGCATGCTGAAATTCGTTGACCACATATCTCTTATCTGTTCTTTCAAAATGATCAAAATGATCACAGTCCGATTCGTAGCTCATAGAATTCTTTTCTTGTGGAGGTTGTAACACGAACACTTTCTGTCGCTAATCGTTTTTTGTCGTTTATTGAAAAAGTTTCTCGTATTTTTTACGTATATTTTTTCACTATTAATGTTTATTTCTGGTTTATCACCAGATTTGAACCATTTCTAAACATGCAAAGTAACCTGTATTACTATTGTATAAGCTATATTGTAACGATAGGACTGGGAAAACTGGAGTAAGGTCCCTCCATGATAAGGAGGGAAAACAGTGACAATGGAGAACGAAGGTGCGTGGAGAGCGCGCCAACTAAGAACAAAGCACCTGTCAGTCATCATAGTGGACGCTTCTCTGATCGAAGGCAACTGTTGATTACAAAAAGAGTCGTTTATGAGCTTTATAAACGCTGAGGCTGAAACTGAACAATATTCTACAATCCTTTCTCCTTAGAAGCATAATGCCATTACACGTCGAGAAAAGTAAATATGATACGTGAATATTGTAAATAGAGATTGACTATTTAGAATAATTCAGTCGCATTTATGTATATGTCAAGCTGTTGTGTTTTATCAGAAATTTGATTGGTGTAATATACTGAGATTCGTGTATCCACTTAAAGATCAAGAACTTTGGCAAGATCTTAAAATATATATTTTGAGATGCACACTTTACTGATGTTAGGATTATATTTCATTCTGTAAGATATCAGAAGCAGCTATGATCGAACCCAGGACCCTCAGCAAGCCAGATTAATAAACTCATACACTCCCGTTACACCACAAGCACCTTCCGCAAGCTATATCTAATTGTTTGCTATTAATCAACCATTCCTCCGCTCTTATTGTCTATTGAAAGTTCTTGGTCATTTACGAAACATTCGTCTTTATTTTATTGATGAGACAATCGAAGTATCTCTGCTCATTCCCGTATATTCGAATAATTTGTCTGGTGACCTTCATGGCTGATATGAATAATTGTGAAATTCTCTATGTAGGTACCTTCCTTTGAAAAATTCCAGCCACAGCATTCCTTTATCGCCTTAGTGTCCTATTTAATGCTAATTTTGCTGCCTTACTCTTGAGCTACAATGCTCTATGATTTATTGGCGCCGTTTCATAAAAACAGCACATCGACTCTAGTATCCATCCTGTAGCGGGTGATGGTCATACCCGAACACATCGCCCGCTGCTGTGACTTGTCGCACACAAAGACACAGCGCGCTGTTTGTCACTTAAATACATAACCGATTTTCGATCTTCATAGAGCGTAGTATTTATAAAGAAGTAACAGACGCCGTCCGGAAACCACACATACTTCCGTCACAGACAGGAGGCCGCAGTTTTGATGTCTAGCTACGAACTGTGACTCACTGCAGATTAATGCTGTCCTGCTTCATCTGTGTTCGTAGCAGATTTACTATCGGCTTCTACATTCAAGGGATCATCGTACGAGTCATTTAACCTTCTCATATTTCTTCATTTTCATGGTTTCGCACCTTAGTCGTAAAAGCGGATTCCTTATAGAATCATTATGCTGTCCGTCTCCCTGCCTGCGTGCATGTCTGTCCGACCCTTAAGACCCCTTTTCTTCAGAAACAAGCTGAAAGGTAACATGCTGAAATTTATTTGACAAACTCAGGTCTACGATAGCTTGACAGGTTGAGAAACTTAAGCTTTTAAGTCAATGCTGTCAAAATTTACACTACTGGCCATTAAAATTGCTACACCAAGAAGAAATGCAGATGATAAACGGATATTCGTTGGACAAACATATTATACTAGAACTGACATGTGATAACATTTTCACGCAATTTGGGTGCATAGATCCTGAGAAATCAGTACCCAGAACAACCACCTCTGGCCGTAATAACGGCTTTGATACGCCTGGCCATTGAGTCAAACAGAGCTTGGATGGCGTGTACAGGTACAGCTGCCCATGCAGCTTCAACACGATACCACAGTTCATCAAGAGTAGTGAATGGCCTATTGTGACGAGCAAGTTGTTCGGCCACCATTGACCAGGCGTTTTCATTTGGTGAGAGATCTGGAGAATGTGCTGGCCAGGGCAGCAGTCGAAGATTTTCTGTACCCAGAAAGGCCCGTACAGGACCTGCAACGTGCGGTAGTGCATTATCCTGCTGAAATGTAGGGTTTCGCAGGGATCGAATGAAGGGTAGAGCCACGGGTCGTAACACATCTGAAATGTAACGTCCACTGTTCAAAGTACCGTCAGTGCAAACAAGAGGTGACCGACGTGTAACCAATGGCACCCCATACCATCACGCCCGGTGATACGCCAGTATGGCGATGACGAATACACGCTTCCAACGTGCGTTCACCGCGATGTCGTCAAACACTGATGCGATCATCATGATGCTGTAAACAGAACTTTGATTCATCTGAAAAAATGACGTTTTGCCATTCGTGCACCCAGGTTCGTCGAAGAGTACACCATCGCAGTCGCTACTTTCTGTGATGCAGTGTCAAGGGTAACCGCAGCCATGGTCTCCGAGCTGATAGTCCATGCTGCTGCAAACGTCGTCGAACTGTTGCTGCAGATGGTTGTTGTCTTGCAAACGTCCCCATCTGTTGACTCAGGGATCGAGACGAGGCTGCACGATCCGTTACAGTCATGCGGATAAGATACCTGTCATCTCGACTGCTAGTGATACGAGGCCGTTGGGATCCAGACGGCGTCCCGTATTACCCTCCAGAACCCACTGATCCATATTCTGATAACAGTCATTGGATCTCGACCAACGCGAGCAGCAATGTCGCGATACGATAAACCGCAATCGCGATAGGCTACAATTCGACCTTTATCAAAGTCGGAAACGCGATGGTACGCATTTCTTCTCCTTGCACGAGGCATCACAACAACGTTTCACCAGGCAACGCCGGTCAACTGCTGTTTGTGTATGAGAAATCAGTTGCAAACTTTCCTTGTGTCAGCACGTTTTAGGTGTCGTCAACCTTGTGTGAATGCTCTGAAAAGCTAATCATTTGCATATCACAGCATCTTCTTCCTGTCGGTTATATTTCGCGTCTATAGCACGTTTATCTTCGTGGTGTAGCAATTTTATGGCCAGTAGCGTAGGGCCATTTATTTCGATTCTCGAAAACTGAATCAGGACCTACTGGTTAGCGCTTAATGGCCTACAAGGAGTAAGGCTTCACAGTACAAATAAAGGAAAAATTCCCAAAACTGTTAATTTTGAATTGTGTCGCAGAAAAAATACTTTTTGGCATTTATTGTCAGTCTCTCTATCTTTTCGTCTGTTAAGATTCCTTTTTCTTAGGAGTGGACAGAAGTATCAAATTAAAATTTATGTCACTCACTAAGGTCTACCGTCCCTTGGTGAGGTAAATACTTTAAGTTCCTAAGGCAATGCAGTTGAGAGATACTGCCAATTATGTCACATATAATGATACTCTCAAATTCACGTTTCAAAATCTAAACACAATCCGTCTCATAATACGTCGGTCCTGGTGATCTAGCGGTAAAGGGCGTGTGTGGAGATCAAGAGGTTGCTGGAACGGATTTTGGTGAGCCAAGCAAGAAGAGGTGCCATAAACAACACGTGATTCGTATATTATAGGTCTTCTTTTCCCAGTTGGGTAGCTCGGTGAAGTGGTGTCCAATGGAGAAACTACCTTCCAGCCATGGAGCCTCGAGAAATTATTATATTCTATTATCAATATATATAATGAAGTCTGTGCTAGATCGTCGAAGTCTTAGTCACATCTGTCCAGTTTTTTTCTTATTTTGACACAGTACAACTGCTACTAGTAAGAACAAAGTTCAGAATTTTAATCTCAGGCTTATTACAAGCTACTCAACATCTTCGGTTTCGCTGTACAGAGTTTGAAATTGAGGTCTATTCTCTGGAAATTATGTCCGAATTTAGTATAAGCGATAGATGTGCCTGTTTTATTTCTGGCTGCGAATGTTCTGGCGGGTTGTTTTTTTTGTTTAACGTACGAAAGTGTTCGTGTTCGATACTCACACCGAACGTCCTCCTTCACCTCTCTCAGTGCCAAGTGAAGAGCGCCGGGCTACCCGTTACTCGGAATTCCACTGAAACTTGATATCCTCCCACTGCCGACTCGAGTGAAATATAATTAGATTAGACCGTGGCAGAAGTGGATGTCGACACTATCCTTTGTGACCAAAGTTACTACAAGTACTGACTACTGTCGATAATTTGCTTCCTGTCATCCGTATCATGTAAGCAAGATGTTACGTAAGCACTTTTTCCGTTCTAATGCATAAGATATTCCTGAATAATGTGCCGCAAACTGTAACATCTCAATTCTTATTGCTGCCTTCGTTCACTGAAGCTATGATAAAAGGGATGGAGAGAAGAATGTATCGGTCGTAATATGCTAAAAACATTCTGGGAAAAAACGCAATACTGTTTTTAAAACCCGTCTGCGAGACCTAAATCATGCAGAAAAAAGCTAGCGTTTTGTTACTACTGGCTGTGTCTCTCGAAGATAACTGTTCTCCTGTCAGCTTTTGTTTCGTGAAAAATACACAAGTTACACATGTAATTGAAAATGTCGGTAGCGTTGTGTCCCCTAGCCTGTTATCTTCCAAACGAACAGCAACGCTTTGCAGTTGAGCATAGCGATTAGGCGAGGGATCTCGCGAAATCTGTCACCGACTGCACGCTCAAATGGCACTGTCGACCGTGAGTTTACCTTGCTGCAACAAATTATTACAGATTTGTGTCAACAAACAGAAGAGATTTGCAACGCGCATTGCATTGTACACAAATAATGGTATGTTTCGGAGACCAAACCTTCACTCTGAATGCCAAAACTGATCATTAGTAACCCGGTCTCTCTCAAACTTTTTGTAAAATAACAGCTCACACAACTTATATAGTGCTGTGTGGGAAGGGCTATTACAAGGTCATTAGAAACGTTACTGCTGTAGGTACTTCAGTCGGTTCAGCCAACACACTGGTTTCTCTGCGAGCAAGGTTGCTGCAATACGTACGTTGTCGTTACTTAGCTACGGATGTTTCAAGAGACTAAAATTAGCCGTTGAGTACTCACCAATACGTTTCGTTAGCTCTATCTTTCTTTTCTGCACCCACTTCCTTTCCGAATCGGAAATTTTTGTACTTCAGTTCGTTACTCTCTGCGGGCGGATCCTGCAGCGACTCGGGAATACCGAACACGTTTCGTTACTCGTGTTTTTCGTTTTCCTCATGTAATTTGTGCCCACCTCGGGCGGGATCGGTAGTTTTGTATTCCAGTTCCTTTTGTCAGAAGCGTTTCGCTCGTCCCGTTTAATTCTTTCACGTTGTGCACGTGTCTAGCCAACGAGCATAAATCTCTAGAATACATACGTCCATTGGTGATGGACAAATATAATTCAGTGCTTGTATAACATTTCTTGCTTACACGCTGTAGATAACAACAACGTTTTTGGAGTAATCTTAACATTCTTTTATTGAATTGTAAGCTTTAAGTTTATATTTTCATCACATAATATACTTCGCATATACGGGGGGAGAAAGGCTGTTTACAACTTGTACAGGAACTAGACGGCAGTTATAAGAGTAGAGAGGCATGAAAAGGAAGCAGTGGTTGAGAAGGAAATGAGACAAGGTTGTAGTTTATCCCCAATGTTATTCAATCTGTACATTGATTAATCAGTACAGGAACCCAAACAATAATTTGGAGTAGGAATAAAAGTTCAGACAGAAGAAATAAAAACTTGCAGGTTCGCGCATGACATTGTAATTATGTCAGAGACAGCAAAGGAAGTAAAAGGGCAGTTGAGCGCAGTAGACAGTGTCTTGAAACGAGGATATAAGACGAACATCAATAAAAGCAAAACAAGAATAACGGAAAGTAGTCGAATTAAATCAGGTGGTGGCTAAAATGGTTCAAATGGCTCTGAGCACTATGGGACTCAACTGCTGTGGTCATAAGTCCCCTAGAACTTAGAACTACTTAAACCTAACTAACCCTAGGACGGCACACAACACCCAGCAAATCAGGTGGTGCTGAGGGCATTAGATCAGGCAACCAGACACTAGAAGCAGTGGATGAGCTTTGTTATTTAGGCAGCGAAATAACTGATGATGGCCGAAGTAGAGAGGATGTAAAACGTAGACTGGCAATGGCAAGAAAAGCGCTTCCGAAGGAGAGATATTTGTTAACATAGAATAAAGATTTAAGTGTCTGGGAAATTTTTTAAAAGTATTTGTCTGAAATATAGCCTTGTACGGAAGCGGAACATTGACTACAAACAGTTTAGACAAGAGGAGGATAGAAGCTTTTGAAATATGGAGTTGCAGAAAAATGCTGAACATTAGATGGGTAGATGATATAACTAATGAGGTACTGCAGAGATATGGGGGAAAAAGAAATTTGTGGCATACGTTCATATGTACTAGCTACACCGCGATTATGCCAACTCACCGGGGAGAAGGTGCCGTGGCAATGGGACGATATGGCGGAAAATGAATTCTAGACTCTCAATACCATACTGGTTAATGTACCGATTTTCTTGAGGAATTTTGCCTGGCAATGGACAGCTCATACGCTGGTCTGGGTGTAGTGATCTTCCAGAGATTTCAGCAACGGATGAACGTAGTGTATAAAACCATCGTTTTTGGAAGCCGTGGTCTCAGCAAATATGACAGAAGCTACTCGGTATCCGAGATGGAAGATTTGGCGGTTGTGTTTGGCTTCGAAAAATTTCTATTCTTCCTGTATGGGAGATCACAAGTCCTTGGAGTCCTTACTCATGGTAAATATCCACAATACGAGACTCACGAGATGGTCAATCATGCTAAAGGAGTAAGATTTTACAGTTACGCATATACCAGGGAGGCGAACATCACCGCGATGTGCCATCACGTTCACTGTGCGATCTGAAAGAAGTAGAGCAACCGATTTAATGGGTCCCCTTGTGCACACGGCAAGAGGATATAGCTGCATCCTGGTAGTAGTGTAACTGACATCTAAGTATGTCACCTAAACCCCACCCGTCCCCCCACCCTCCCCTACCACCACTCCTGAAAATGTAACCGCACAGGCAGTGTACAGAGTCTTCTGGGTCATGTAGAGAATTCACACAGGTATCCCCAATCGTTCTCAGCAGAAAGAACAGTGAAAAGCCTGGGAATCCTTTGCTGCGTAATTCTGCGGGAAACGACACGCCATCTGGGGTGTTTTCCAGGACGTGATGAATGAGTTTCCACATGGGGTCACAAAGATAGCACTAGTGACTGTTCTCAAGAACAGTCAACCCAGAGATCTAATTCGAGAAGGTGTAGACTTCCCCTGAGAAGTGCAACACAAGCAAATAGTTGACTTGGTATTCAAAACGCTGTGTGAAGCACTAGTGAAACGAAAAGAGATCTGGGATAGAAAGGCACGAGTAAGGGAATTACGCATTGGTCAAAAGGTGTTAGTTGAAAGTTTCCGTCTGATTAACAAGCAGAAGTAGCTGTACCCAATCTACAGTGGACCTGTCCGTATTCACAGGATCGCCCACATGGACACACTGGAACTCGAAAACTTGAAATCGAAGAAATCTCTTGGTACTCAATAAATCTTTAATGTGAAACAAGTTTTAGAATAGGTGTTCATAGTAGATCAGTAAGGCTACAATCACTTGTTACATGGAACTTCAATGGGTTACCAAATTATAGGTGACATTGTGTAGCGAAGTCTACATCATCTGTTTACTGAATTTCTGTTATAGATGTATTTGTAACTGCCGTTTATTAGATTATGGTGAGACTCATTGAGCAGCCCGGTCAGAAGAGTACCTTGATTGCTACATCATCGTATCATCATATTCACAGCTTGCTTGAAAACCAAAAACAGGACTGAATAGAAATTCGTCACAAGAGACTGCTCCTCGTTTTAACTGACACCTTTTTTGTCGCATGACGACGCCTGCACGTTGACCGAACTAAGCTCAGGGTCGAAACTGCTTTTACCTATGTGACAAATGGGCATTATGTCTTTGGACGTCACAGTCGTTGCCCATTATCAAGCTCCAAGGAACATAAGAATGTTATTCAAGTTACAATCGCATTGTGAACATTTAATTCACCTATGCAATTCTCGTAGTAGTGTCTTCCATAATATCACTATGGCCTGTGAGACTATTTCTGTCCTTTTTCCGCGGTATCTTATGCGCTGCCCAAGAGGTGAGTGTACGTTGCTTTTCGCTGTTTAGCGATGACGAAAATGCGGCCTTGCCACTGTCCGTGTTTGTCTCGACTTTCGGGTGTGTTATGAGTGGTGCTGGCTGCCCACACATTAGATGCGTGGAGACGCTACGTCTGATGTGATTCTGGGGCATCGTCCATTGTGCAATGAAGCCTTTCTCGCCAAGAGAGCGCCGTAAACAAAATACGTTACGAGGCACAAGCTCTTACAGCGCGAGTCAGGGTGGTATGACGTACCTCAGGTTGATGAAAAGGAGGGTCGTGGTAAGAAGGGGACCATTGGTGAGGATGAGGACAAACCTGTGTTGGAGAAGTAATTTAGCGTTTTGTATTTAACTACAACAGCGATCCAACAAGAGGAAATTGAAGGTATTTTTGTAACATGTAAACCAACAAAAAAGCAGGAAGTAATGACGTTTGTAAGTTTCAGATGTGTGAATGCAAGAGCAGTTGCCATGAGATAGAGCGTCTATGCAGAGGAATGGCAGCGAGGTTTCAGACCACTCTGGAAATGGGTGACAACGCCGCTGGAAGTACTAAGAACGTGTAGAGTAGTCATAATATATGAGTAGAGAGGTGTTGGGTAAATTAAATAACACCAAGTGTTGTGTGGAATGAGCATGTTGGGTGGAGAATGGGTGCAGTGCGAACTAGCTTAGGGGTAAGGATGACGGAAAGTGGTACTAACACAATCCTCACCAGAGACCAGCGACACTTTATACCGTATTGTAAGACAATTGTAATTGCTAAGGATGTCATGTTTAGTCAATACAGTAACACATTTTTTTCCATTTTTATTACGATCACTCAAGTAATAATATATGCGTTCATACATGTATATATTGAAAGTGCTTACTTTTGGGTTGTTGTGCTATTCATAAGAAACTGTTTCTACAGATCTATGTAGAATCTTGGCACTGACACATAGTACGGGGACCGTGCAGTTTTTGGGAGCTGTCAAACCCGCTATCGATGCATCATACGGGGCATCGTGAGACAACACCCTGCAGCTTGAAGGGGAATGACCCGGCAAGTGGCCCAGAAAACTGCCGAGTGGAGGCCCTGTCACTAACGCCAAATGAATTCACTGACAGATGGGAGTCTGCCTGCCACCTTCTCAGTACGACGAGAATAGAAGTGGCAGAACAGCTGCGCCACGTACCATGGCTCCCATAAACCGATCACCACGGGTGAAGCGGCCTGCGGACAAGGATGGTCCGCCATTGATGTCACGTCACTTCCTCCACAGCCTGGCGGATGACCTGGCGCCGAGTAAATGACAGCCTACAGGAACACCCTCAAAGGACCTGCAGACGAACCGGCGCAACAAGTCATAGATGGATTCCCCAGGTGGATACATCACGCTACAGACGGCGTGCAAAACCAGGTGGTCAAAATCTGGACGGTTGCTCCTGCAGTTGTGCACCACGATGCAGACGAGGACTGGCAACCGTGAAAACATCGCTAGCTACGCATTGGTACAGAGAGGAAATCATCAGTAGGAGACGGGTTGGACACCAAATGCAACACTGTCTCATCATGTAAAGCAAGGGAAGACTGCTCTCTTTGAACTACCGGTTTGAGAGGCAGGACAGGGGCAGAGACTTCACTGTTTGGAGGTAATGGGGGCTGTGCATCCACACCGGTGTCTCATTCACTCCCACCAGATGTCATGTCCATCCCACTTGACAGTGCGGCATACTCCCAATTGCTACCAGGTCGAGATGATGGCAACAGCCAGCTGCCTCAATAATGCTGCCATGGACCAGATGGGAGACCACAGCCATTCGCTGCTGCTCCTACATCAAGTGCTGAATGAAGGGCTACCCTCACTGGCACAACCTCGCTGCACATTGATGCACCATCTAGCCAGTCCAGTGGCCATTTGTGTGTGTCTTTAGCGCCGTATTCTATCTGTGTGGCTTTATAAATGTAAATTGTCTCCCCAGCGTCCCTTGCGGAGGTTCAAATGGTTCAAATGGCTCAGAGCACTATGGGACTTAACATCTATGGTCATCAGTCCACTAGAACTTAGAACTACTTAAACCTAACTAACCTAAGGACATCACACAACACCCAGTCATCACGAGGCAGAGAAAATCCCTGACCCCGCCGGGAATCGAACCCGGGAACCCGGGCGCGGGAAGCGAGAACGCTACCGCACGACCACGAGCTGCGGACCCTTGCAGAGGGATAAATGCTTCCACCTATGGTTGTGATCTAGTTTCCCAGAGTAATGATGAAAGGATTGTTCAAGTGTCTCGAGTTCCTGTATAGTCGTCTAGTGAGTCTTTTGAATACTTCCTTGAAGACTTCAGGGTGGTATTCATTGTGAAGGTCCACGGTGCGGGTGTAGCGTGGAGCGTCGCTAATGACGCGTAGCTCTTTGTTCTGTATGATTTGCAGGCGTCGCACGCGTGTAGGAGCTGCGTATCCCGAGACGGGCTCTGCCTTCGTCATCAGAGGTCTAATCAGTGACATGTATACGTACTTCGACACACTCCTGTTCGGTGTACTTTCCCTGTTGAGCATTGGGTAGAGTTGTTTGAGCCTCACGTGCGCTCTGTAGGCAACGTATTCTATGTGGTACCCCCATGTAAGTTTACTGTCCAGCTAGACACTGAGGTATCTGACTTTCTCTCGGGAACGTATTGGGCGTGCCTGTGCCTGTCGACAGTGTTGATGTTTGCGCAGTAGCTTCGCCCTGCGCGTGAACAGAACAGATTCGCGTTTGTCGACGTTTACTGTAATACGCCATTGTTGCAGCCAAAGCTTGGCAGGTCTGAGTGCCGCCTGTATTCGTGAATTATGTTCGACGGCTTCGAGTCTTGCACAAGGATGGCTTTGTCATCCACGTAGATTGCTGTTTGCCGGTAGAGCTATCAACAATCCTGTGTAAGGTGTAAAGTTCGGCACCAAGTAGTGACACTGAACTTATCTCAACAGCAGACTGGTGCCAAGGTGCCCGCGGCTTGTAACACTGTCTAGGCGGTCTTCATTGGTCTCCTGCCTGGAGGCTCTTAATCGGTGGCGATGTTCAAAGCGCGGTTCGCGGCGTCCGCAGATATCTAGGAGGACCGACTCCGGCACTATCGATACGCTACGATACTGCAGAACTAGACCTAGGTGTACGCACGCCAGTCTTTGTCCAGAATATTACAGCTACCTTGGTGGCTTGGGGCCTCACGATTGGCGGTTCGGTTACGGCTTTAAGTTTCCTCAATTACTTTTCATTGATACTAAATATTCTATCCTTTCCATTGATACTAAATATTCTAGCAGGGGACATGTACGTGTGACCTCTGACTGGGAGCTAATCAGCTATTGTGTTGAAAACTAACAATAAATGCCTACCACCAGTGGTAGATGTTCATAATTGGCAGAGCTTGTTTTTTGTAGGCGTCGAGTTTAGGAAAATTTCACAGTTATATCTGCAGGATTAAACAGGCAAATAGTAAAATTTGATGTGATCCGTGTGCTTCAGTTGCTTCGTCTCATTTACAATTACACAAGAACATAGGTAAATCATTTTTGCAAATTTTTTAGTAGTCGAGTTTTGTGAAAACTGTCCTCAATTACAAGTGATTACTAGAGACTGCAAATTTCTGGGCGAAAATGAGAAACGCAAAATGTCTTACGCCGATTCTCTTATTCGTCACATACTCATTATCCACTCGCACGATAACAACTTAAATAAAGACCTTCTTAGTTTGACCTGTCTGCCACTGCAGAAATGTTTTCCTTTATTCAGGTCGCATGAACAGAAATTTGCCTGAGCTAGGAACTACCCTTGGCAGACTCTAGTGTGTTGACGAGGCGAAAACAGCAGCAACTTGCACGGTCAGACCGTGACTGCGACTGTGCGCTAATGTCACAGGGCGAAAGCAGGCAGCCGCAGTTCCTAAAAAGATGAAATTTGTGTTTATGTGCACGCTGTGGAATTTAATCACAAGTGTGAAGACTGTTTCTTCAGAAACGCGCAATGCACATACTTGAAAAACAGACCTCCTAAATCTGAAGTGTGCAACAGAAAGCAAATTAAGCAACGTGGGAAAATACTAGAACATACGAAACTGATCCGTAATAGAAACATTGGTAATCAGAATAATGTTCAAGACGAACATGTGCAAATCAATAAAATATCATGGGAAAAGAGTGAAATGAACCATAAGTTCTACCTTTAACATTCTGAGTAAATCAGTCACCATTGACATTTTAAATTGATATGAGCTCTTCCATTTCTCTAATTTATCTGCACCTGTAAAAAAAGTTGAACTTGCCCAAAGTTCGCTATTCATCTACAGTGACCAACAAATTAGCCTGAATGTTCAGATACAGAGAACTTTATCTGAAGGAAAATGAAGCCAGATGCTACACCATATATTTTTGATTTTCCTCCGCACTTAGAACGCAAAGGAGAAAAAAGAGTGAACCACCAACTCAGAGAAATGCGCAAGAAGCGTCGTCTACTTCTGAAAATTAGCTGTACGGTGCATTTTATTTGTACTGTTATTGATGATTGTAAAAACGTTTTCATGCACAAGTTTCGGTTGCTTTAACTTGCTATTTCATTCCATCTATACAGCATTACAGACAATGTTAAAATGCAACGCTTAATTTGGGTAAAATAGGACGCTATTAATAGAGACGGATTTCATTTTTTACAAAAGCATAATAAAACATTCCACACGTATTGTCGAGGGTTCGTCGGAAAACAAATGCTGCCCGCCAGATTGTTCTTTCATCTTCTACTCCTATGGAAACGATGACATAAAAGACAACAAAATCAGGTATTCACTGATTAAGCGTAATTCTTTTGCTTGTAGAAAGAATTATCAATACATATCGCCTGGCCACTTGTAAAAACGGTAACAACAGCATTAACATCAGGAATTTTGGAGAAATTAGATTAACTGTACTAATACAGGTGTAATAGTAATACTACAGTTGCCCGCCCGGTTGGCCGTGCGGTCTAACGCACTGCTTTCCGGGCGGGAAGGAGCGCCTGCTCTCCGGCACGAATCCGCTTGTGTCGACGTCCGGTGAGCTGGCCAGTCTGTGGATGGCTTTTAGGCGGTTTTCCATCTGCCTCGGCGAAAGCGGGCTGGTTCCCCTTATTCCGCCTCAGTTACACTATGTCGGCGATTGCTGCGCAAACAAGTTCTCCACGTACGCGTACACCACCATTATTCTACCACCCAAACGTAGGCGTTACACTCGTCTGGTGTGAGACGTTCCCCAGGGGGGTCCACCGGGGGGCCGAACAGCACAATAACCCTGGGTTCGGTGTGGGCACTACAGTTCGTTCAGTTGTTAACGTAAATGCTTTGTTTACTTATAGGCGAGAAATACTAACTCTTGGCTCCACTGCACATAGCTCTAATGACAGAAACTCGGCCTTCTGCCCCGAGTCACGTGACATAGGTGTTAGTTTCCGAACTTAACACAGCAGAGGTAGAGACGTGCGCGGCCGATGTTATCTATGGTCTATGATCCCAGGTGACCCAAGAAAAAATTGCAGAGATTTATCTCTGTCGTTGAACATTGATTTCTACGTGCTAGAAAACATTTATCTTGCAGCAGCCTTTCCCCCGGTACATTAAAGTTAGGTGGATGTACGGAACAGTGAAGATGAAACACATTAATCCAAAACATTAATAATTAGGCGAAATGCATTTTATTTTTCACGCCATGTTAAGTTACCTTGCATTTAAATGCCATTAGCAAACTATTAAAGTTGGCAGTGACTCTATATTTTCTTAACAGCAAAGTGTTTAGTAGAATGGAAGTTTTTTATTGATCGTGCGAAAAATTAGTAACTTTAAAATTAGGAAGTGTTTTAGAGGTACTTCCACGTTCAGCAGTTCAAGTCCACATGTATTTAACGAAAACAGAGTTCAAGTTTTACTATCCTACTCTAGACAGTAAGACTCTCATCATAGACATTACGTGTTATAGGTTCTGTCTGATATTTCATTTTTCACGAAAGTGACTCCATAATTCAATATTTCATAATGATTTATCCATCCATGACCTAAAACACGACCAGTAGTTCGCTACAGAGGCTCTGTGTCAATCTTCATTCAGAGTGTCACTTTGGTTTATACACTCTTATCTCCATAAAGCAAGAGACACAGTGTATGCATGGGCAGACGACGATTCAGTAGAATTTAGAGAATTCGTTTCTCTATCTAATATATATATATATATATATATATATATATATATATATATATATGCATGAGTCATTACGATTTAATATTTGTATTGTTTTCATGTAAGAATGAATGTGTGTATCTGTGAGTCTTACATCGCCGCTATAGACCAAAGTAGGAGTGAGACTAGCGCACATAGGTTCAAAGGAAGCATGTCTTCTACCGAATTATTTTACTGAAACTAAAGTGTTCGAAGAGCTAAAATTCTACGTGATCGTTATTGATAGTATCAGCAGTTTTCATTTTAGCATACATCAGAGATATTCGAGCGAACGAAAGTAGTAGTGCATAATGCTTGGGCAATCAGTCTATATCGGCACATAGTGTTACTACATTATTGTAACAACGTATGATATTAGGTTAAAGAAGTTGAAGGATTTTGCTACCCTGAAAGGAAAATAACACATGACGACCAAAACAAAGCAAGGAGAACATAAAAAGCAGTTTGTCACAGGGAAAGAGTCAAACGAAGTCTATTACCATCAAACATAGACCTTAATTTGAGCAACATATTTCTCACAATATACATTTGGTGCGCAGCATTGCAAGGTGATGAATAATGGGTTGTGTGAAACCTAAACAGAAGTGAATCAAAGCATTTGAAATTTGGTTGCATAGAAAGATGTTGAAAATTATATAGCATGAATAGATAAGGAATGAATAGATTCTCAGTAGAATTGGTGAAGAAAAGAAAATACAGAAAACACTGGAAAGAAGAATCGACATATATTAAGACATAACGGAATAACTTCCATGGTACTAGAGGGGCTGTAGAGTGTAAAACTGTAGACGAAGACAAATACTGGAACAGAGTGCTGCACTGAGATGAAGTGGCTAGTAGAAGAGAGAGACTCATTGTCTGCAGCATCTCGCCAATCAGAACAACTTAAAAAAAGCAAGAAACTGGCCGTTGCGAACTGCAGTGAACGCCTTCCACAAGTCTAAAGTACATGGCATCGACGTGGGAGCCTCTTTCTACTGCCCTCTGGACCTTTTGGATGAACAGAGAGAACATTGCTTTGGAATATCTCTACCCATAGACTGTATGTTGATTTTTACACAGGAGAGTGTCGTCCTCTTAAAACGCGACAATGTGTGAGTATAAATTTAATAATTCCTCTAAAAGAGGCCTGTAAGTGAGGAAGTGACAAGCAAGGTTGAACATGCCCACAATTTTAAAAAAAGATGAGATACGAAGTAGAAAGATACATATAGGATAATCAGAATTCAAATACATCACAAAGTTTAAGAGAATTCGAACATGTCCCATGATACAAACCTGTGAAAATACATGGCTCATACCAAAGACAAATCTGTCAACCTATACATTTCGTGTAAAGAACTAGACACTACAGCCCATAGCACGCTGACTGCAGTCGCGTAATTCCCATTCCAGTCAATGCCAGTCTCTCCTGGGCAGAGCAGATGTTAGGATCACTTTGTGCTTTTGTGCTCTCTCGTAATAATACTGCGTACCATTAATATTAATAATTATTATTACGAGAACAAAGTTACTTACCTGCTGACCGCGTTTCCGGTAGAGTGAAGAAACTTCTAAGAAATAGGTCAATATTTGTAGTAAAAGAGGAATATAATGAAGGCCATCAGTCAGTGGATGAAGTAAGAAAACTTGATGAACACTGGACAGCGACAGACATCAAATCCCTTTATGTTGGTCTACGAAATTTAGATCACATAATCAAAACAAAACGAAGTTCAAATGGCTCTGAGCACTATGGGACTTAATAGGTGAGATCAACAGTCCCATCGAAATCAGAACTAACCTTAGGACATCACACACATCCATGCCCGAGTCAGGATTCGACCGTAGCAGTCGCGCGGTTCCAGACTGAAGCGCCTAGAACCACTCGGACACTGTGGCCGGCTGAAACGAAGTAGCTATGGGAAATATTTACACTGATATTGAGTGGTACAAGAGAGAAAGTCTCTTCCGCAACCCTGTTACACCATTACGAAAATTTACTTAACCACGATGTTCTCAGCCATCTAATTTCAGATTACAAGAAGATGTTGACGGTGTGGTGAACTTGAGAAAATTACTAATGAAATAGCTCCACTTTGGGAGCCAATACTTGATATCGGTATGTATGTGAAATGAAACACAAAAGGTTATGAGGTTAAAGGGCTGGTGTACGGGTGAAACAGATTGTTTAGGTGATTCGAAACATGAAAGAAATGTATTTACACTCATGCTCATAAAATAAGGATAATTGCAGAATGTGGTGCCACACAACCTGTCACTGCACAAAACTGGCGCTAATAGCATAGGCAGATAGGGAACACACACGACACAGATCTGCAAGTCCACGGTATTGGTGATAAGTTCAGAAAACCGTCCCAAAATACATGTGCTACAAAACGCCACTCATTCCTGCGCATGTACACCGACATCAGTATGGGATATGATCACCGTGCACACGTACACAGGCCGCACAACGGGTTGGCATACTCTGCATCAGGTGGTCGAGCAAGCCTCCCATTCTTGCACCAGTACCTGTCGGAGCTCCTGATGTGTCGTAGGGGTTTGAATACGTGCAGCGATACGTGGACCGAGAGCATCCCAGACGTGCTGGATGAGGTTTTGTTCTGAACAACAGGCAAGCAACTCCATTCACCTGATATCTTCTGTTTCAAGGTACTCCTGCACGATGGCATCTCGTTGGGGCCGTGCGTTATCATCCATCATTGGAAGGTGGGACCAACAATCCCTGAAAAGGCGGATATACTGGTGCAAAATGACGTCCCAGTACACCTGACCTGTTACAGTTCCTCTGTCAAAGACATGCAAGGCTGTACGTGCACCAATCATAATCCCACCCCACACCATCAAACTACGACCTCCATACAGGTCTCTTTCAAGGACATTAAGGGGTTGGTATCTGCTTCCTGGTTCACGCCAGATGAAAACCCGGCGAGAATCACTGTTCAGACTATACCTGGACTCGTTCATGAACATAACCTGGGACCACTGTTGCAATGACCATGTACTGTGTTCTTGACACCAGGCTTAACGAGCTCTCCTGTCACCAGGGGTCAGTGGAATGCATCTTGCAGGTCTCCGGGCGAATAAACCATGTCTGTTCAGTCGTCTGTAGACTGTGTGCTGGAGGCAAATGTTACAGTGGCTGCGGTAAGTTCCCGAGCAAGGCTACCTGCAGTACTCCGTGGCCGTCTGCGGGCACTGATGGTGACATCGGTCTTCTTGTGGTGTTGTACACTGTGGACGTCCCGTACAGTAGCGCCTGGACACGTTTCCTGTCTGCTGGAATCGCTGCCATAATCTTGAGATGACACTTTGTGGCACACAGAGGGCCCTGCTACGACCTGCTGTGTTTGACCAGCCTCCAGTCGCCCTAGCATTCTACCCCTCATAACGTCATCAATATGTCTTCTTTGAGCCATTTTCAACACACAGTCACCATTAGCACGTCTGAAAACGTCTGCACACTTACTCGCTGCACCGTACTCTGACATGCACCAACACACCTCATCGTATGTGGACTGCTGCCAGCGCCACCGTGCGACGACCGCAGGTCAAATGCACCGCATGGCCATACCCCAAGGTGATTTAAACCTGCAAATCACCCACCAGAGCGTTGTTCCACCATGTATCACCATTATCCTTAATATATGAGCATGAGTGTATTTCACTACAGTTTACACAAACCAAAACAAAATTACAAATCTGAGGGTCAGGTTGACCGGGCGTGGACACGACTCAGTTACTAAAGGGATGAAAGAGGGGAAGAAACATTACACCATTATTCGTGACGATTGGTCGTGTAGTGCTGTCGGCGGCGGGTGTCGCTTCGGTACGGCGCGTCGTCTCGGACTGCTGTGTGGCGTGAGTCGGCCGCTCCAATCGGTGTAGCGCGGCTTTGCGGCAAGGCCCAGCTACGGTCTCCGCATTGCCTGCCCGTTGTGAGTTGTGTGACCAAAGCTGCGATATCGTAGTGTCGGAAGGCGGATGTTGACGATGGATGGAAGAGGCTCCATGTCCTCTTTCTTCCGCACTGTCTCACCGGCTAACTTCTTTCCTCCTCATCCCTCTCTCATCTGTACGGTTGCTCGAAATTATCTCGTCTTGCGGCGTTCTCATCGACAGACTCAGTTTGCAATGTCGTCCGTTGTCCGGCCGCCGTTTCATGACTACGCATCTCCGTCCAGGGTGGAAATTTCTTACCTTGCGTGGACTGGTGTGTAACTCGGGAACTGAGGTCTTTCAGATGATTTCACCAGCGTTGGTGTCACATTCTTCCGACGTTTTTCTTCATACCGAAGTTGTTTTGACAGCAGCCACATAACAGTTCTTTGTAACCACTGTCTCTGTGTGAGGCTCGGACTGACTGTTTGTTATATGTACTTCTTCCCACAGTTTGCTGGCGTCCGAAATTTGTAAGGTGCTCTCTGACTGTGCAGAAAACATCCTTTTACGAAGGCTGACTTCTTTCACACGACTGTCTGTGCGACTCCTTTGCGCCTTTTGTACGCTCCTCCCAGCGCCTATCGTGTGCTGGAATTGTCGACACGTTCTTGGTTTTTAAGGCAGGTAAAACGACTGCTGCCAGGCCAGAAAATTCACATGCTTTCGCATGTGCAATCTTGAAGTTCCAGCCTAATGGCTACAAGGCGGCCATCGGTTTTTGGGACACTTTTCATTCTCATAACGTGTACATTCTTAAGCGAAGGGGGGGGGGGGTCCCGCCTATCCCTTGTGTGGTTGCAAAATGGCTCCCGTGTTTGCAAATGGTTGAAATGGCTCTGAGCACTATGGGACTTAACATCTGAGATCATCAGTTCGCTAGACTTAGAACTACGTAAACCTAACTAACCTAAGGACATCACACACATCCATGCCCGAGGCAGGATTCAAATCTGCGGCCGTAGCAGCAGCGTCGTTCCTCACTGAAGCGCCTAGAACCGCTCGGTCACAGAGACCGGCTGTCGTGTCTGCATCTCGGACGCTCGCCGTGTGGTGATCTTCCAGCTTTCTCCTGGGACGCTGTGCGAAAGTGGCCCCCAGCGGAGGTACCACACAGCTTCTTGTGCAATGGAAGATTGAGAATCATGGCAAATGGCCCATCTACGTTCACTTGGCCCGTTGCACACAGACTTTGAAAAAAGAAATCTTAAAATCTTCAGTTCCTAATAGTAACACTAACACTTCACTCACTAATATAGAATTTGGTAAGGATACTATATTTTCGGGGATATTATATTTTCAATTGTGTCCTCTGGTGTCAAGCCCAGTCGACTATTTATTTACACACATCGATGCACATAATAAATAGGTACAAGACACGCACAAATAAATAAAGATCAAGACAAGCAAATAATACATGAGGAACACAAGTAACATTGAATGTGATGATAACATCTTAGATGTACATAAAAATGGTTCAAATGGCTCTGAGCACTATGGGACTTAACATCTGAGGTCATCAGTCCCCTAGAACTTAGAACTACTTAAACCTAACTAACCTAAGGACATCACACACATCCATGCCCGAGGCAGGATTCGTACCTGCGACCGTTGCGGTCGCGCGGTTCCAGACTGAAGCGCCTAGAACCGCTCGGCCACTCCGGCCGGTGATGTACATAAGGCATGTAGAGTAAACGTGAAATAAAGACGTGTAAAAATAAAAAATATACTATACACAATAATTCCGTTAATCACGTGATAGTTGAGAACAGTATACAACTACACGATATATACAGTTAAGACAGGTGAAACAAAAATGTGCTGTACACCACAATAATGTTTATAATAGAGTTGTATGTCAGAAATGCCAACATGGAAAACAAACTTAGAATTGCGGCAAGTGACACAAAAGTTGACCTTACAGAGTAGAAATGTTCAACAAAGCGATCTATAAAATGCATACAAAATCGGTGTCAATTCGAATGCTTGGTCATGCAAAACAATAAGTTTTTTTGACATGCAACACTAGCTTACCTTGGACCAAGTCAAATAGGACTGGATTGGTAACGCCTTAACGGTTTTACCAAAAGTGCACCATGTTTCTATTCAGTGAATTTGTTTTCCTAACTTAAAACACACACAAAAATGACACTGGTGCCTTCTCTGCTGCCACAGAACCTGTAATCATTATGTATAATGTATTCATCACTGATAAATGTGCACATGACTGGAACATGGGAGGCCTTATTTTTTTTAGGATGCATATTGTCAGGCGTGAGAGCTATGTGAATGGACTCGAATGTAAAAAATAAAAAATTCGTATATCTTGATTTGTTTAAGGTTACCCTTAACTTGTAAATAGCGAATCTTGTATGTATCTAACTTTGTAAACGCTTGTGGTTTTAACCTACCATTAAATTATAACATGTAAAATAGTCTCAACATGCTTCAATTCACCTATCATTCACTACTTTGCAAAGATAAAACATCTTATCCGCCAACTGCAAAGTAGCTTTGATGCGCCTATGTATGCTGCAACAGAAATCTCATCAAATATTGGTGCGCGTTTGGCTTTTACCCTTCACACAGGTGCCATTAGATGTCGCGTGGTAATACGATAAAACACGGATCCATCGCACGGTATTACAATCAAGTACATACAACAAAGAAACAAGCAAACAAAATAACGTACATAGAAATGACAATGCGCTTGCGTGAGCTGCATGATAACCCTGCACTAAGGGAAGTATCATGCTGTCGAATACAGGCGGCTCCTCTTAACCTCATGCTGCCCGTTGCGACAGAGTGCTCGGAACCGAGGCCTACGAGAAAGACAGGCCGCGGCGCGTACGTCACGAAGGTAGTCCCGCGCTCGCTCAAATCAGCAGACAAACTACGTTTCTACACCTGTTAACTCGTAACTAGGCGTGTCCGTACAGACGAAAACTGAATCTTCTACTGGAATCCACTATTATGGAATCTTACTGTTATTAGTCCTATAATTATGGGAAGTCCATGGGCCTACTTATAATTAGTTACGGCTGTATTGGCGTACAATAAAACAAAATCATGCTAAAATGATTATCAGTTGCATAAGGTACCACTTCCAGCATGTAATGAGTACTGTTAAATAGAAGAGACTAAATGCTATAAACACGCCGTTATACCATTTATATCGAGTATTGATCTTGAACTAAATTTTGCTGTACTACTGTTAATAAGAAATACTTCATAATAGCAGAATCCAGTGGAAGACGCAATTCTCGTTGGTATTTACACGTCCAGCTCCGAGTTAACATGTTTAGAAACGCATTTTGTCTGCTGAGCTGAGCGAGCGAGCGAGTTCAGGACTACCTTCGTGACGTACGCGCCGTGGCCTGTTTTTCTCGTGGGCCTCGGCTCGAAACCCAGGCGCGCACACACCTCTCCACACGCATACCAAGTGTCCCACAGTCCAGGCAAACACAAAAATGACTATATAAGCAACTATATGAGCACAGTAAATACGTAACAGTTCACAAAATACAGTGTGTTTTTAACAGTTATTCACAATTTTCGATACCGCTACTGCTTGAGCCACAAACGCTCTCAGGCTGTGGGCGTTAAATATCCCAATCTCGCACTCATCGCCATAAATTGTGCAGTCATTTGGATTGTCTGCAGTGCCCCCTGCTTCCGAGTGAGACATTTTATCTTGCCGCGTCGACGCAGGGAAACCCCCCCCCCCCCCCTCGGTCCTCCGAAAACAGTCTGATTTTTGTAAATTTTTCTGCCGTGGACGGAACGACAATGTATTCTGCTACTGGCCGGTGGGGGTATACTACACTCGTACTTTCGTAACGCACCTCACGGTGCCCCTCAGCCACTTTGCAAAGGCTTCCGCGTTCTACACACTAAAAGAGCTTTTCTGTTGTTGTGAGGCAGCCTCAACCTTTTTCTGTATCTCGGCGCGCTTGTCATCACGGCATTTGACGTGGTCTCTCCCTGCATATGATTATGTTCCTTTTGGAGAGTGTCTTCCGTGTTAGCATGGGAGGCCTGGGGTGTCACGGGTGCGTACTCACTAACGGCCTCTGGTCCTCTATATCCTAATAGAACTTCTGCGAGCGTTTGTAACGACAAATCGGATCATGTCTGTCAGAATCTCTTTCGCTGGGTGCGAGCTAGAATTCTCGTCACGACTTGCAAACGGGAAACTGGCTTCATCTGGAATCCCTGTTCCCTCTAATATATCACCTTTTAGCTCCCGTGGCCCTCCTACGGAACTTTCACCGTCCTCCTCGCGTTTTACTAAATCAAGTGTGCCCTTCGTGCCCTCTGCACCCCATGCCACCGGATCTTCCAACAAACTGACGTCGGTTTTAGTGTTCCAACACATGATCACAGCTTTACTCGAGAGTATGTCATTACCGATTATAAAGTCGAGCGACAATCCACAGAAGACAACTGCATTCACCTGGAAGCCACTTCTTCCGTTACTTAGCCGACATCAAGACCTGCTTGCCTACCTTTTTCCTTTTTGTCCCAAAAGGGGGAATCAGTGAGATGCCTTTTACGGGTATCTCCATTAATTTACTTCCACTTTCTAGCAGTTTTGCGTCAAAATACGTCGAAACTGCCGTCACTTCCTACCCAGAATCCGGAAATGCCCTCGTCTTAATCCCTTTCACGGTTATTTCAATGAGGAGACACCGATCGTCTACTTTTTCCAGCAGTTCTGGTTCATTATAGTACAGGTCAATGTCGTCTTGCGCTTGTCATTGCTGGTAACGCACATTGCGTAAGTGATGTCCCTTCTCTACTGAGGCGTCCCCTGCGATATTGTCTTCGGTCATTCACTTGTGGGATCTCACGCACCTCTGGCAAAGGTGGGGCCAGCGTTGGGAAGCTCCATTGCTCTCACGCCTCTCTCATTATGCGACGCTTCCACTCAACTCACGTGGCCTCTGTGGACTGGCACGTGGTTCCTGCCCTGCCCTTTCTGGTGTGCACCATGGCATCTATCTCGTTCTCGCCTTTCTCTTCTTCTCTCCTTCGTCCGTTATCGCGCCAATTCTGCCTGCCATTTCGCTGCACAAACACTTGTGGCGCCCTATTTTGTGTCCTCATAGAATTAACGTCTGCAACCCTTTGTTTCTCCTGCTTTTAGATGTTGGCCAAGGATCTTAAAATATCGAGGAACTGTTCTCTCGACAGTGCCCCAACGACTGTACGTTGTACGCGAGCAGAAAAATGTGAGCTCATTATGCTACATCATTCCTCACCTGTCATTTTGCCATCCAGGTACCCCGCGAGAACGACAAAGTGAGCAGCCTGTGTTCCCATGGATTTACGTGACTGTGGCGCATACTGGTCCCTGTGCGGCCAGATTCTAGTATGTGCAGAAATCCTTCTAACTACTGTTCTTCCAAATTGTTACCTCAAACTGGACAGCCTCCTTTTAGTCGAGCGTCTGCCGCGCAACAAGCTGAGCTCTACATTCAGCCACTTCTTTCGCACCAAGATACGCTTCTTAATTTTATAAGTACGCCTTCGGGTGGATACTGAGCATTCGAGTGAACTTATCAGTGATCAGTCAACTCCCTGCTTCTGGAATATGACCTGAAAATTCTTTGATATGACCAGCGTTACAGGGACATTACCTTGTCGCAATGCAGACACTTCTTGCTCGAGGACTGACATTTGTGTTTATGTTTCTTGGACGATTTACTTTCCTCATCTATGCGCGCGGAGATGTCATCATCTTCAAGGTTACATTTCCAAGATTTCGACCTTCGTTTCTTACTCTTTTTCTCACCTCCTCCAGGCTGTAGGTGATCTCTGCCCGTATCTTTTCGGTTTCGCTCTACAATTCGATGTTAACCTATTCTAGTAAAGGTATGGGACGTTAATTCTTCCTGCCTGAAAATTTAGAAATTCTCAAACTAGTAAAACCGTTGGTGTGGAGTCAGATAGATGATTCACGTTGGACGCCAAAATGTCGTGAACTTGAGGAATTGTATGTGGCATCACATAACATGAAAATTACTTATGAAATCGCTCCACGCTGGGTGCTAATAATTAAAAAGCCCAAATAAATAAATGACATGGAACGCAAAAGGTTATGGGATCAAGGGGTTGATGTATGAATGAAACAGATTGCGCGGATGACGTAAAACATTAAAGAACTTTATTTCAGTACCATTTACACAGAACAAAAGAAAATTACGAATCTCAGGGTCGATTTGACTGGGCGTGGGCACGACACAATTGTTAAACTGAAGGTGGACGAATCATCTCACGATTATTAGTCATCACTCGTTGTGTAGTGGTGACCGCGGCAGGCTCTGTGTCGGTACGGCGCTTCACCTCGGACTGCTGTGCGGCGTGAGTCGGCTGCTCTCGTCGGCGTAGCTCGGCTTTTGCTGTGAGGCTCAGGTACGATCTGCGCGTTACCTGCGCGTTGGGGCTCGCGTGGCCAATGTTGCGATATCACCGTGCCGGAAAGCGGATGTTGGCGCTGGATAGAAGGGACCTCATGTCCCTTTGCTTCCACGCTGTCACACTGACAATCCTCTTTCCTCCTCATCCATATCTCAGCTCAATGGTTCGAAATTTTATCCTCTAGCGGCGCTGTCATTGGCAAACTCGATTTGCATTGCCCATTTGATTGCTGTTTCGTGACCACACGTCTCTGTGCAGGGTGGAAGTTTCCTACCTTGCGTGGACTGGTGTGTGACTCGAGAGCTGGCGTCTTCCTCACGGTTTCAGCAGCGTTGGTGTCACATTCTTCCGTTGTTAGTCTGCATTACGATGTTGTTGTGAATCCAGCCACAGATTACTTCCCTGTAACTGCTCTCTCTTCATAAGACCTGGTCAGACTCGTACATGTGCTTCGTCTGCTAGGGTCCGTAATTTATAAGGAACGTCCTTACTGCCCGGAAAACATCTTTTCAAGAAGGTTGACTCCTTTCACACGCCTTCCTATGCGAATTCCTCGTTTTTTTGTGTACGCTCCTCCCAGTGCCTGTAGATTTTTTAAGCTTTCATATTAATGTTTAGAGGCGTCCATCAGTTTTTGACACGCTTCTCATTGTCCATAGGCTTTTCATAACGTTTTCATTCTTAAGCGAGGCGAGGGTGTCCTCCCGCCGACCGCCTGTGTGGTTGAAGAATGGCTCCAGTGTGTGCGTCTCGGACGCTCGCCGCAAGGATTCCGGCTGGCTTTCTCCTGAGCCACAAGTGGTGTGTCTCAGTGAAGGTAGCCTCCAGTGTATTAGATTAGATTAGATTTACTTTCTTTCCAATTGATCCGTAATGAGGAGGTCCTCCAGGATATAGAACATGTTAGAAAAACAACAATACATAACAAACATTTACAACTCAAACAAATAAGCTAATGTACCATTCCACAGGTTCCAAGGGTAATGATCGTCATTTTGTAATGAACACTATATGAAAGGATCATTTTACAAATACTAATGCACTGAATTTAAAATAAAAACAGTTTTTTATTTGTTTATAAGATAATAAACATGTAATACAACTACTATAATACTTATTTACAATGAACACATTACCGCAATGAAATGGTGCAGAGGTTAGATTGTACTTACACACGCACACACACACACACACACACACACATCCGCAAACACACTTATTTACAATGAACACATTACTGCACTGAAATTGTGCAGAAGTTGGTTCTATTGAGAAATTCATCATTGGAGTAGAAGGAGCTGGCCACCAATAAATCCTTTAGCTTCTCTTAAACCGAATTTCATTGGTTGTTAAGCTTTTTATGGTTCCTGGCAAGTTATTGAAAATGTGTGTTCCTGAATAATGCATTCCCTTTTGTACAAGACTAAGTGACTTTAAATCCTTGTGAAGATTGTTCTGCCTTCTAGTATTGATTCCATGAATTGAACTGTTGGTTTAAAAAAGTGTTTTATTTTTAATGACAAAATTTTATTAAAGAATAAATATATTGGGAAGCAGTAGTTAGTGTCCCTAGTTCCCTAAACAGGCTTCTGCAGGATGTTCTTGAGTTCACAGCACATATAACTCCTACCGCACGTTTTTGTGCCCGGAAAACTTTAGCTTGGCTTGATGAATTACCCCAACAACAAATCCCATATGACATTATGGAATGAATGTAAGCATAGTATGCCAGATTTTTCATTTTTATATCCCCTATGTCTGACACAATTCGCATTGCAAATAGAGATTTCTTAAGACGCTTCAGCAATTCTGTGGTGTGATTTTCCCAGTCCAATTTATTATCAAGCTGTAATCCCAAGAATTTAACACTGTCCACTTCTTCTATCTGCTTGTCATCGTATGTTAGGCATATAATCGTGGGACACACCCTTACAAGTTCTGAACTGCATGTAGTGTGACTTTTTCAAAGTTTAGTGACAAAGAATTGGCTAGGAACCAGTGATTAATGTCTAAAAATATTTTATTAGCTGATCTTTCCAAGACTACACTTGATTTGCTATTTATTGCAATGTTTCTACCATCGGCAAACAAAACGAACTTGGCATCTGTCAACGTTACTGATGAAAGGTCATTGATATACAGAAGAAAAAGTAAGGGACCTAAAATAGAAACTTGTGGGACCCCACATGTAATTAGTTTCCAGTTGGATGATGCCTGATAGCTTGATACATGTCTCTTTCCTAATAACACCCTTTGTGGAGATATCACAATGGTTTAATGTAAACTAATTTCCGAGAAGACTGGCGAAATCAAGAGCACTGACAACCATGATTGAAGCCATACCCACGCTGCTAAACACAGATGTTGAGGAAACTGCTTCTGATTATTTAGAAGATGATCCTTATTTACATATTTAAGTGTAACAATTACATAAATGGACCTTTTTAATTACACGTAGTGCCAATGTTACATCATTGTTTTCTATCTTGGTACTTTGAAATAATTCAAGTAATTGTGAAGCAACAAGAAAATCAGTACTTCTGGAAAAACTCTGAAAAGGAATATCAATGTTACAGTAACCAATAAATAATTTTTTTCCATGGTACCACATAAGAAACTGTTACAAATACGTAATATGATATATTATAGCAGGCATTATTCAGTAAGATTTAAGTTATTTTGAAAAAAAAAGAGTCCTTTTGAAAATCATTCAAAGTCGTACGTGTCCAAATGGTTCACGCGAATCAGAACATTCCCGTATTTAAATGTACTTTTTAAAGGATTTTAATGGTATATTTTATTTACAGATATGAACTGCGTTTTGGGACAAAGGTAAAGATGGTTGCAGTATGTTATTCTGATTGGTATGTATAACTAAGATACGTTTTAAGTTGGTTGTGAAAAACTGAATTTAGTGGAAATGCTCGTCTTTGCCTGTCACCTGGTCATTTATGTTCCAGTCCAACGACCATCGTTGTAGACAGTAAAAGAAACAGACGATGGGGTAACTACTGAACAAATTGCAAGAGAGGATCAGAAAGTAACGGACAATAATTTTTTTTCTCCCCTGGAATTGCAGCTGGAATGTTGAAATTTCGCGACGATATGGTTTGATGTTTGAGCTAAAAAGGGTATTTTGTTTTCATGTGTAGCTCAAGCGACTGAGGCCTGAGCTACGAAACCAACATGGTGCTCATGTTACTCTCGCCTACTTGGGAAGAGGAGCAACGTGTAGTTCGATATTTGTGGGCCAAATGGCATAAGTCGAGTGAAATTCAGAGGGACATGGGTGGCATGTATGGGGACGACTGCATGGACCATAGCACTCTCTGTAAATAGTGTGCATTCTTCCAAGAGGGCCGTATGAACCTTAGTGATTCGCCACGCTCTGGGCGGCTGGTAACAGCTGCAGTCCCGCGGAACGTCGGAGCCATTGAGGCAGCAATTTTGAACGACCGGCGTGAGTAACTGCGAACCTTATCGCAGCAATTCAACATTTCCTATAGTTCGGTGTACTATATTATTCACGACAAGTTGAAATTTCGTTAAGTTAGATCTTGCTGGGTGCCTAAGAATCTGACAGATAACCACAAGCGCCAGCGACTGATGACAAGCGTTTATTAGCTACGCCACAGAAGGGCGCGACTTTCTGAAAGTAATCATCCCTGGTGATGAGTTGTGCGAGTACCTCTACACACCTGAAACCAAGCAGCCCTCTACGGAGTGGAGGCATGCTGGTTCTCCAGTACGAAAAAAATTAAAAGTGCTAGGAAAGTATTTGTGGCAGTGCTCTGGATATGTGTAATGTGTTTTCGGTGGACTTTGTTGAACATGGGACCACTGTGAATGCTGCAGCCTACATAAAACCTTTGGTTAAGTAGCCTCGCACCCTTCGTGACAAACGCCGCAGCATTAATGCTGATGGTGTCTTCTTCATGACAATGCTTACCCTCATGTTCGTGAAAGAATCGCCAAATTAGGATGGGAGGGGCTCCAGCGTCCACCATACTGTCTGGACGTTGTATTGTCGTACTTTAATCTGTTGTGTCCCGTGATGAAAGTCCTGGCCGACCAACGCTTAGCGACGGATGCGGAGGTGAAATCAGCAGTCCGTAGGTGCCTATACTTCAACCTAACGCACTTGTACGAACAGGACGGTTTGAAACCACGATCGGAGAAATATGTTGACAGTGTTGGTGACTATGTAAAAAAGTAGGTAAAAGAAGCAAATTCATTTGTAATGCCTTGTGTTTTGTTACCTATTAAACTTCTTGGCAATGAAATTATTGTGCGATATATTGCGAACTTCTCTAATACACTACTGGCCATTAAAATTGATACACCAAGATGAAATGCAGATGATAAACGGGTATTCATTAGACAAATAAAATGGCTCTGAGCAGTATGGGACTTAACATCTTAGGTCATCAGTCCCCTAGAACTTAGAACTACATAAACCTAACTAACCTATGGACATCACACACATCCGACCGTAGCGGTCGCGCGGTTCCAGACGGACGCGCCTAGAACCGCTCGGCCACACTGGCCGGCATTCATTGGACAAATATATTATACTATAACTGATATGTGATTACATTTTCACGCAGTTTGGGTGCATAGATCCTGAGAAATCAGTACCCAGAACAACCACCTTTGGCCGTAATAACGGCCTTGATACGCTTCAACACGATACCACAGTTCATCAAGAGTAGTGACTGGCGTATTGTGACGAGCCAGTTGCTCGGCCACCATTGACCAGAAGTTTTCAACTGGTGAGAGATCTGGAGAATGTGCTGGCCAGGGTAGCAGTCGAACATTTCCTGTATCCAGAAAGGCCCGTACAGTATCTGCAACATGCGGTAGTGCATTATCCTGCTGAAATGTAGTGTTTATCAGGGATGGAATAAAGGGTAGACCCACGGGTCGTAACACATCTGAAATGTAACGTTCACTGATCAAAGTGCCGTCAATGCGAACAAGAGGTGACCGAGACGTGTAACCAATGGCACCCCATGCCATCACGCTGGGTGATACGCCAGTATGGCGATGACGAATACACGCTTCCAACATGCGTTGACTGCGATGTCACCAAACACGGATGCGATCATCATGATGCTGTAAACAGAACCTGGATTCATCCGAAAAAGTGACGTTTTGCCATTCGTGCAACCAGGTTCGTCGTTGTGTACACCATGAAATGGTTCAAATGGCTCTGAGCACTATGGGACTTAACAGCTGTGGTCATCAGTCCCCTAGAACTTAGAACTACTTAAACCTAAGTAACCTAAGGATATCACACACATCCATGCCCGAGGCAGGATTCGAACCTGCGACCGTAGCAGTCGCGCGGTTCCGGACTGCGCGCCTAGAACCGCGAGACCATCGCGGTCGGCTGTACACCATCGCAGGCGCTCCTGGCTGTGATGCATCGTCAAGAGTAACCACAGCCATGGTCTCCGAGCTGATAGTCCATGCTGCTGCACATGTCGTCGAACTGTTCGTGCTGATGGTTGTTGTCTTGCAAACGTCCCATCTGTTGACTGAGGGATCGAGACATGGCTGCACGATCCGTTACAGCCATGCGGATGAGATGCCTGTCATCTCGACTGCTAGTGACACAAGGCCGTTGGGATCCAGTACGGTGTTCCATATTACCCTGCTGAACCCACCGATTCCATGTTCTGCTAACAGTCATTGGATCTCGACCAACGCGAGCAGCAATGTCGCGATACGATAAACCGCAATCGCGATAGGCTACAATCCGACCTTTATCAAAGTCGGAAACGTGATGGTACGCGTTTCTCCTCCTTACACGAGGCATCACAACAACGTCTCACCAGTTCTTGTATGAGAAATCGGTTGGAAACTTTCATCATGTCAGCACGTTGTAGGTGTCGCCACCGGCGCCAACCTTGCGTAAATGCTCTGAAAAGCTAATCATTTGCATATCACAGCATCTTCTTCTTGCCGGTTGAATTTGGCGTCTGTAGCACGTCATCTTCGTGGTGTAGCAATTTCAATGTACAGTGGTGTACTTTTGCTCCACATCATTACATTTCAATGTCCCCGATAATTCGGCCGCAGTCCTTCGTGGCGACTACAGGTTTCGTACTAAGGCTTCAGTTCCCTGGGGTACGCTGCTGCGCGGCGCGTCTTTTTCTCAGCAGGCGCCGCGACGGTGCGGCCCGCCTGCGCTGTTTACCCGCTGTGCGCGGCTCGGCGCCTCCAGCCCACGGCGCCCGGTGCAGCGGCCGCCGCTCACCGCCCCCCGCCCCGCTGTTTGTTCTGCTCCTCGTCTCGTCTCGCCTCCGTGGGCCACCGTCCGCGCTTTGCTTCCTCCAGACTGTAAACAGTCGGGGCTCGGACGGCTACAAGCGTAATCAAGCGCGTAATTGGTTTTCTGCAGTATCGATTAAAACGGCCGCCAGGCCAAAAGCCCGTAAAAGCCATTTCCCATCCGCTAACGAGTCACAGAAACTAGATTATTTGGCCGGGTCGTTTGTCTCTCGCCGAACCCTCCTACGCTCGAGTGCGAAGCCTCTCAGACGCTTGAAACTAGAGATTTCAGTTACTGCGCCGCTCGAGAGAGGCAAGGGCTTTGTATTTACTACCGCATTTTTTGAACCCGTTACCTACTATTACACGAGAATCGTAGAAACCGCAACGGTAAAATGAATGAAACAAGTTATTAATACCTGGCCACTGACTTTTCAAGAGCTTTCCTATTGCGCAAATGTGCATTTCGGACTCGCATTTTCCGCACTAGGGTTCCAGTTGATATCGAAGGACCTTCGTTGCGTTGTTAACACGCTAGAAATCCGCATGTGTAGAAGTTACGGAACGTTATTAATTGCAATTTGCTACATTATGGTGGAACATTCACAGAATATTTGAAAGAATATAGTGGTTGTCTCCCCCAATAGTCGTCTAGGCGCATTTTTGTAGTGTTTGGACAGATATTTGCAACTTTGTTTTCGCAACGTGTAGCTGACGTCAGCCCAAACAAATGCTACTCGTCACGTCTTTGCCTGCCGGAGTGGCCGAGCGGTTGAGGCGCTACAGTCTGGAACCGCGCGACCGCTACGGTCGCAGGTTCGAATCCTGCCTCGGGCATGGATGCGTGTGATGTCCTTAGGTTTGTTAGATTTAAGTAGTTCTACGTTCTAGGGGACTGATGACCACAGCAGTTAAGTCCCGAAGCGCTCAGAGCCGTTTGAACCATTTTAGTCACGTCTCCTGGATGGAAAAAGCTTTTTAAAGTGGAATTTTACGTGCCCAATCGACAAAGGGGCCTGAAAATAGTCCATTGCGATATTCATTTTACCTATGTGTCTTAAAAGAGACAGTAAACCACGAGGAATAAGCAGTACTGAAGTAGCCACACCATCGCCCTGACACACACTGGCTGCTACCGCTTACAGAGGTGAGCTGCTCAGTCGCTGTTGGAGTACCCGGTTATTCCTTCTGTTTTGGTGTCCCTTTTAGTATGTATCGGTAAAAATAATGGCGCACTTGACTAATTTGGCACCGCTCTGTCCAATGGATACGTAAAATTCCGCTTTAGAAATAATTTTGTTTGTAACGAGGAACAAATCGACACATTCCGTCGAAGCTGGGCGTCGATGAAACATGTGACGAGCATTATTTCTTTTGGCTGACACCAGATACACGTTGCAAAATTAAAATTGCAAATACCTGTCGAAACTGCAGAGAAAATGTGCCTGACGACACCTAGGAGAGATACTGGTATATAGATTTTGGTCAAAACTGGCAGTTTGTACCTACCAATTTTGCTATTTTTCGTTGTAAATGAATTCACAATGAAGTAACTGTCACATGCTGTTTTCATGCATGGTTTTCGAAGATGAGATTGCAAGTGTCAGAAACACCACATATTTTTGTTTCTTTGTGTATACTGTTTTCATTTTTTTCCATTTTACATATGAACTTCACATCTCAGATAGTTGTGCCCGTACCTACTGTGGTTGCGCTAAACTATTATTGGAGACGTGTTGCTTCCATCACATGTGTGCGTGTGGATTGTGTAATACCACAGACATAACAATTTTTGCTGTGATGTCGCTTGACAGTGCGCAAGGGAGCGAAATTAGCTAGTCGCTAAATTGTGAAATAAAATATTTGTTTCAAAGCAAAATAACCGCTTACGCAAAGCAATAACTTAATTCAAGAACATCACAAGCGGCGTGGATATTTCAGTAGCATAGATATAAGAAGTAAATTACATTTTATATAGTTCAACTTAGTGTTCAGCAATTATTTCCCTTACATATTCTTCAGAAAAATAATAATATTGTCTGGTCTTGTTAATTGTTGACAAGAAGCAGTCAAAAAACTTTCGTTCGAAGGCTCTACAGTCAATCAGGCAAAACCATCGAGAGAAATTGAGGTAACCATCCCATCGACGCACCAGGTTGTAGTTACCCGTCTGGTAAATTATCGCATCCAGCTACGTGAAACAGTTCGCAACAGCCTGCTGCAGGTCCTCGTCCAAGGGGAATCGTCGACCCTTTGAGCCCTTTTTAAGGGCCCGATGGTGTGTTAACCGCATTGGCAGAAGTGAGAATTATAGTGCGCGTGTTTGAATGTCTTCCACCTAAGTTGACGTAACTTCTACGTGACGATGTTTGTGATATGGGGACGTGCGTTATCATGAAGCAGTGGCGCCCTTGACGCACCATTCCACAAATGTGGTTTTCGAATTACTTGCTGCGCCATACATATTCTTTACTCTCCGATGGATGTCTACCGGTATTTGTTCTTCGGCAGCCAAGAAAAGAACAACAGCCCGTTGGTGCTGTTTGGACTCATATGGTAATAACGTTGTCATTGTTCACGATTTTGAATTCACTGGACACACGTAGGGAAGAGACGAATGACAGACTGGTCCCTTGACTCAATGTCTAGGCTTATATACCCACGTTGGAGTTAACGCTACGTTGCATATATCCTGTAGCAACGACCTCAAACGGAAACTTTCCGTTAAAAAAAAAAGTGGCTCCGAGCACTATGGGACTTAACATCTGTGGTTATCAGTCCCCTAGAACTTAGAACTACTTAAACCTAACTAAGGACATCACACACATCCATGCCCGAGGTAGGACTCGAACCTGCGACCGTAGCGGTCGCGCGGTTCTAGACTGTAGCGCCTAGAACCGCTTGGCCACTCCGGCCGGCTCTTTCCGTTCATCCGTTCATCCGTCATATTATTAGAAGATACAAAATATAAATGAATTATTTAATAGCCATATGGCTTCATACTTTAACAAATTATATTTCATTGTGCAGGAACACAAAATGCAAATATGTACTACATGTATTCTTGTTTCAGATTAGCACCATTTGCAGGTCTGCTACAAGTTTTAACCAAAATCTACATATATTCTTCTTTAATTTTGTGTATTTTGCATCACAAATTTTGCAATTTTTAATTAAGAATGCACTCTAACTTCCGCAGACATGTGTTTCTATTGACTTCGTAATGGAGGACCATACATAACGACTAAAGAACTGTTGATGAAACTGTGTTCTCGCAATGTACATTGGTGGAGTAAAAACCTTATTGAAAATTTATTTTATCGTTACGTTTTCAGTTGTCTTATAGTATAGAACGATTTGTGCTTTAGGGAATGCGACATTTTACAGCTAACAATATTTTGATGACTTAAGATACAGAGGATCGACAACAAATCAAAAACATAACAATGAACTTCGTAACACTAAATGAATGACCTTATGAGAAGGAAATAACAGAAGGTCTCAAATTACACATTTCCGCTACCTGCCGTTGCCCATGTTTATGTCCTGTAAAATACTTCAAGCCCCTTCACGCCAGCAGAGGCTTATTCACAACGTTAGTAACAGTGACTACATTGATCTTCCGAACAAATTACGTGTGTGTTCCACTAAATCTGTGGAATTCCCGAGAGGTTTCTACAGCAAACTGCGACTTATGAACGTCAAACATTTTACAATACTTTTTTCCAAGCGAACAACACTGTGACAGTACCTCTGAAATACTATTTTGTGACCCCCTATTTAGCATTACGGTGAACGATCAGTTACAATCAGCTGCAAGATTGTGGCTGTTGACGCCTCGGAAAACCACAACAGATATCCTAAGGAGGTGGCCCTGACGATGCGACTGACACAGGCTATCGCAGTACGCTACTGACGAGGGAATGGTGCAGCCCTACATGCCGAACCCTACCCTGAAATTTTTTCCACAGGAAGGACACAGCAAAAGAAGTGCACTGTCAAAATCTTAGCTGCCAAGGTGCACTGCAAGTATTTAAAAAATGTTGAAGTTACTCATTTTCGTCGCTCAAAGAACCGCTTGCAACGGTTTCTATAGCCATTGCTACCCAACACGCGAATAGGCGATTAAACGGACACAGCCGTGGCAAGAGGACGTAGCGCCACATACCAAATCATTAATTCTCTTAATAACTTGCAGATCATATCGACAGCTAAACTGTTGCATAGATGTGATTCTGACACAAATGACTAACAGAGGAAAGAAAACGAAGGCACTGTATGAAGTTACATTACAGACGAGTTTCATCAATTCAGACTTTAATTTGCTGATATTAAATATTTTATAACAATTCCAGTAGTATAGTTCCTGTGATAATTTCTGAATATTATCTTGCTAACAATGAAACAGTTCTTAGTTTATTCTCTGTCATCGTCACAAAAAGCAAAGTGTCTACTGGAGCCGACTGGTGTGGCCGTACGGTTCCAGGCGCTTCAGTCTGGAACCGCGTGACCGCTACGGTCGCAGGTTCGAATCCTGCCTCGGGCATGGATGTGTGTGGTGTCCTTAGGTTAGTTAGGTTTAAGTAGTTCTAAGTTCTAGGGGACTGATGACCACAGATGTTAAGTCCCATAGTGCTCAGAGCCATTTGAACCATTTTTTTGTCTACTGGATGAAGAACGCAAACATTTTTCCCTGTACCAGGCACACCTGATAAAGGAAAAATCAATGCATTATGTACTTCACAGCAATTACTAATGTTTTTTTAAGCACAACTGGACCGGAGCAACAAATGGTTGTGATCTTTGTTCTGCATATGGTGCTGCGTTGAGGGCTTACTTGGTCAAAATCGTAAAATATGGTGATGCAAGATGACAACTCAGCACACTCAACGTTGACGTTCGACAGCACGGTCCGTGTGCCGACGACTTTTGCCACGAATACGATGTTTCTCATTATTTTATAACATCGAATCACACAGTTAATGACGGGTTTTGGAGTGATTTTAAATTTACTGGTGCTCACAAACGGCATATATATATATAGCCTTGAAACGGGCGCCAATATGGCGTCCCACAACTCCGTGCTAAATGGAGATGGCGTACATGTGACGTAGGTGGCGTCGTGCCATCTCACTGGTCAACTCTCAGATGCAAGCTCAGAATATCTGACATGCTAGATATCGCTTTGCATGTACGGGAAGACTCTCGAACCTGCTATTCCACGCTATGAGTCAGAAACTCGGCACGCTCAACGCTCAACGTTCGGATGCTTTCCACTTTCTTGTTGAAGCTATTCGCTTGTTTTTGTATTTCTACAGCTTCTTTGAACAAATAGGTGTGATAGTGCTGCTTTACAGCCAGATCTTCCATGTCGGCAAATCCTGGCTTCCCGTGCTACAGCGAACGACTGTCACAGGTAGCAAGAAGAGAACCGCACCGGAAATGACCGCGGGGAAGCCCTCGGACGTTGGCGCGCCAGGTACATATAGTCTGTGTCCACGAGCACGGCTCCAGTTCACTTCCGGCATTGTAGGGTGAAGCTTTGACAATGCCAGCCACTTGTGTTGGCGAAACGTCAGTAAAATCATCAGACGAAAGTTGGCCAAAGAACCCGAGACAGAATCCAATAGGTAGTTCGTTAATGTCTTAAACTTCAGCCTACTCTTCGTCACTACTATATTGTGATCTGAGTCTATGTCTGATCCTGGATACGCCTTAAAATGTAATATTTGATTTCGGAATCTCTGTCTGACCATGACATAATCTAACTGAAATCTTCCCATATCAACTGGCCTTTTTCAAGTATACCTCCTCCTCTTGTGATTCTTGAACAGAGTATTCGCGATTACTAGCTGAAATTTATTTCAGAACTCAATCAGTCTCCCTCTTCTCTCATTCCTTGTTCCAGTCCCTTATCCCCCTACAACTGCATTCTAGTCCCCCATGACTATTAGATCTTTCGCCTCCCTTTACATACAGTAATACCCCTCCATTATCCTCATATACTTTCTCCAGCTCTACATGTTCAGCTTGCGAAGTCGGCATGTGTACCGGTACGATCATTGTTGGTGTTGGTATGCTGTAGATTCCGATCAGAACAAGCCTATCACTGAACCGTTCACCTACCTTCCTATGCATAAGGAATCCTACTCCAGTTAAACCATTTTCTGCTGCTTTTGACATTAACATACGCTCACCTGATCGGAAATTCTTGCCTTCTTTCTATTTAGCTTCACTGACCCCTACTATATCCAGATTGATTTTTGCATTTCCTTTTTTAGATTTTCTACCTTATCTACCACATTCAAGCTTCTTACATACAACACCCCGAATCGTAGAACGTTATCCTTTCGTTGGTTATTCAATATTTTTCTCATGGTCACCTCCCCGAGATCCGAATGAGAGATTATTCCGGAATTGTTTGCCAATGGAGAGATCATTATGACACATTTTCCAATTACATACCAAATGTCCTGCGTATTCATTTCGTGCGTCTTTAATGCCGTGGCTTCCGTTGCCTTCTGCATTATTAAAGTACAAGTTAGAAAAAAATACATAATAAATCCTTTTAGACCGCCTCATACCAGAAAACACCTATCACTTGAGGTCAATTAAACAGAGACATGATTAACGTGATGAACAACTGTAAAAAAAGGAAAGAGTGATTCCACCTCTCAATAATTTAAAGAGATTAACAATAGTTCAAACACCATGTTTTACAGAGCTTTTTCAAAAATACAACTTAACGGCAGTAATACCAAACTTTGCAGAACTCCAGAATCTTAAAAATCAGATAGAGGAAGGTGGAGTAAGATGAAGAAGTGGATAAGATGACGAACACGTTACTTCTTTGACACATTCATAGATAGCAGCACTTCTCCATGTTTCTGAGAATCAGGCGATTAGTTACGAAGTTCGCCGAAAGGGATTTTGGGACTGATTTTTTACCGAGCAGTAGCAACAAAGCAACAAAGCTGTGTTTTGTTTATGTGCATTTGTAATTTTTGGACTTCTCAGGGTAAGGAATTACTCGAAAGTGGCAAGCTGTTTACGCTCTTCCGTAAACTATTCTCGAAATAAATTCGTAATTAAAGAAAAATCTATAGTGTAGATGCTCGATGATAAACTAGGGTAATAATAATCTAGTTCTAAATGGAAATAGTGGCGTGGGGTAAGACCACAATTAGTTCTCTAGTTCGTCATATTACACAACGTATTTTGGAGAAGCCATTTCTTATTAATAGCTCAAATGAATTTAACTACTGAATTTTAGATGCAGTTGATTTAATCTGAAAACCTAATGTATGGCTTTCACTATTAATGTTTTAGATTTTATGAACATAATGACAAGAAATTATGATAGGAGAAGCGACCGAGGAAACTGGGAAAAGGAGGTAATAAATACAGCTATGGATGAAGTACAAGATAGCCCTTTCAGACCCCCACCCAAACTTGAAATGAAAATTTTGAAATAAATGCATTTTTGTAACTATAGAATCGTGGACCAATTGCTTAGAAAATTTTATTTTTTAATTTTGATACAAATTTTGAACCCACACGATTGTGTGGGTCGGGATTATCTTACGTATTTATGTCATTTCTTGCAGTGATATTCATGAAAGCAATTACTGTCTTTTGACAAACACAAATAAATATTACACTTCAGACATATTGTTCTCGTCCTCTTCTTGCAATTTTTTTGCCCGCAGCAACGAGCTGAAGGCAAATCATCAACAGTTGGCCAGTGATGATATCCGTCTAGCCGCTTCTCATCACATGGTGTGTTTGCTGGACCTTTCGTTGTTGCCAAAACAAAGTTTTTAATTCCCAAAGGGCGCGGTTTGTTTGGAACATACTGAGACAATGTGCAGCATCCAGTAAATGGTACCATTTGCTCATCAGTGGAATAATCATTTTCAGATCGGCGTGGAAGTCTCAAACAAGCACTACGTACAACATTAATTGCAGGTTGTACTTTCCACAATCTATTAGTTTCTGATTCACGTGGAATGTTGTTAGTGTCCACAACATGCAGTGCTGTTCTGAGAGTGAAGAACCCGTCTCTAGGCATACAATGTGCAATAGTTGGCATACGCAGTGACTTCTGCCAGTACATACATGTACGAGGATATCTAATGCATCCCATAAGTACATACATGCCATACAGCTTTTTTATCTTTTGAGGATTTGTATGAAGCAACTTCCCTTTCTTCGAAAAGTAGTAACTGTTAGTGCCGTCAGATGCTAACTGAAAACAATCTTCTGGGTAGTACTCGCTGAAATAGCTCATTGGAGTTTTAATTTCCTGTCCTACCTCACTCTCTGAGTGCGCGAAAAATTTGTAGGTGAATGCTTTTTCTCCGAGGGACAAACGACGATGTGTTTCCACTTTTTTTTTCAGAATTCTTTCTACTGTGTTGACTGGGAAATTTGTCCTGAACTTCTGGAGCAACTGGTAGTACTGTTGCAGAAGCATTGTTACAATTTTCCTCCTCGTCAGAAGATTCAGAGCTTTCTCCAACTCTAGGTTTGATTGTTGGAAGAGTCCAAGTTGTATCTAACAATTAGTCATCACTACTGAAGAATTCCACTTCAGAGTCATCTAATATGGCTAGAATTTCCTCGTCAGTAAGCCCTAAAACGAAACAAACAAACGAACTGTGAAATAAATGCGTAAATACAATAGTAAAATGACTTATCTATTCCGTAATCTGTTCCGAATGGTAACCACAAACATCGACCGAAATCGACCATATGCCGGTAAAATAGTCCCAACACGCACAATTGTGCCCGTGGATGTTACAGTCATTGTAGCTATGAAAGTATTCAAATAATTGTGGCGGACATATTTTTGTTTACTTCTGTACACCTTTCGGAATCTAAAACACATTTTTCCAAATGTCAAAACGCAATAAATAAAGCACAATAAACATTTACCTCGACAGACACACTTCCGACCCGCCATCTTGAAAATTACCAAAGATTAAGATACAATATCTGGCGTCTGTAACGAGATATCGACATAAATCGAGTTGTATACGAAACAGCGATTCCTATACACTCGTGTGACTTGGGACTCAACTCCATAGCGGAATAATATGATGCTGGAACGAAAAAAACCGCACCCACACAATTGTGCGTATCGGGTCTGAAAGGGCTATAACCTCTAGAGTAAATGGAACAATAAAGCAACATTAGGTGCCAGGGCTAGCACTACGAGGACACTGGAAACGCATGTAGCCTCAACGAGGAAGTCATAAGTGGACTATCGTATTAAAATTTTTTTTAAAGAAAAGCTTCAAAGAATAATACATCTTTAAATTAAGAGTTGAGACGATATGTATCTGGACAAAAGAGCATCTGGGATAACATAAAAAAAAAAAAAAAAAACAGTTTGGGAAACTGTAATATTCGTTTACAGAAATACTAGGAATGAACCATTCGTTGAATAAAGATAAGAAAGCCTTTGGAAAGAACTTCATAAAGTATTTTCAAAGTATCTGCAAACTAATTCCGATGAAGCCAGACGCAACGTCAGTAACTCGACTCGTGATCTTCAGTTGAGTTAATCTAGCGAAATTTCAAGAAATACTTAAAGAACTTAGACTGAAGTATTTGTTCAAGCTCGAGAATATTTACAACAACGATGAAACAGAGTTTTCCACAGTGTCAACGAGAACTAAAGTGATCTCACTGATCGGTTCCCGCCGTGGGATTAAAGTTTGTTCTGCTGAACGAGGAGTGACAGTCACGGCTTTGTACCGTATGAATGCTGCTGGGACTTGCATTCCACATTTTCTCGTCTTTCCCAGGGTAAGGATGAATCCTGTTTTTTTTTTTTTTTTTTTTTTTTTTTTTTTTTTTTTTTTTTTTTTATTGGACATCCGCAGATATTATTGGAGTGGTTTGTGGCTCATGGTGGATAATGCTCAGTCGTGTTCACCCAAGCAAACAAAGTCCATTGACTATTGTAGGAATAGTGGGATATGCCTCCTTGGATTTCCAACTCATACAAGATACATGTTGCAGCCATTCGAGGTTTGTGTTTATGGTCCACTGAAGACTGACTATTGTCAGGGCTCCAAAGATTATTTAGTGCCTAATCCAGGAGCTGTGATTACAAACCAGGAGACTGCTGGAATATTTGGCAAAGCATACATCTGAGTGAGTGTTACTCATACTACAGTGAATGGGTTCAGAGCCGCTGTCATTGAGACAGCAACATTTTTACAGACGAAGACGTTCAAGCCTCACGCAATACTGGTCTTGTTCAAAATAATAAACATGTTGCTTTTGTCGCTGGTCAGCAGCTCGTTTCTGCAGCCCTTCGTCTGGAGGCCACGATGTCGGCAACCCCACCTCCACAGCCTACCATTTCCTCACCTGTTCCTCCACAGCCCTCAGATTCCTCGACACTTTCACCGCAGCTCCCTACTTCCGATGGCCAGCAACAAAACAGGAAGGAAACCAAGGAAGAAACTTCCTTCTTGCCACATTTCTGGAAATCCTGTGAAGCGACTTCTTGAGAACAAGAAGAAAGAAAAATAACAGAAAAGATTGAAAAGAATATTCGAAACATTAGCTTCAAAGAAATCCAAGTGTTCCAAGGGATCGAAAACACCTAGAAAAGTATCAACTAGACTACTCATCGTCTGATGAATTATCATAAGAGATTACATGTATGGAGGGCGATAGCTGTGATAGAAAAAATTCGAGAAGAAGATGAAGAAGACTGGATTGTTTGAGAGAAAATGGGAAGGATGAGTTTTGGTATCAGTGCTTCATGTGTAAATTTTGGGCACGTGTTGCATGTTCTGGCTTGGATGATGACGAAGCGAAAGACACTCTCTGGAAATGCGATTTTTCTGTAGAAATTATATTGCTTACTTAATTAATGTCATTTTAAATTTTTCTTGTGATAATATATCACAACTGAGTTTCATTGTGAACAGTTTGTTGTTGCGTTTTTAGCGGTTCATCGTTGACTTTTATATCTCATGTCACAGGCTGGTAAGCGAAATTGTTTCCTCGAATTTCTAATACAAAATTTTTCTCTCTTCATGTAAACGTTTATATATTTCTCATCTTACCCCTTTCCCCCATTCGTCACTTTACACCTTCCCAAGGTGTAAGGTGACGAATGGGGGAAGGAGTAAGATGAGGAAACTACACTTCTCTTTGGAGAAATATTTTTCGTATCCAAGAAGGCATAACAGCTGAAATCTGGTGTTTCGCATTACACAGCGGATTAGGTTGTGGGAAGGGCCCAAGATCAATTACTACTCATTATACCAAGAACACACAACTTTATTGCTCGAACGAAATCACAGTTATCTCTTTAACACGACAAAGTAAATTTAAATGATTCCTTCTAAGACATCAGGATTTAGAGTAACGGCTGAAGGCCTTACTTAAGTAAAATTGCAATATCTTCTCAGCTAAAGGACAAAATAATATTTCAGATCAGCTATGGAAATTCTTTAAAAGCCAAGCGCTTACCTAATTCCGGCTAAAGGCCATATTAAGGAAAATTCAAGTTAGTTCTTCCGCTGAAAGCCCAATTTAAAAAAAAAAATATTCTTTACATAATAAAAGAGAGACTTTAAAGATAAGGTTTTACACAGTACAACTGAAAAACATCTTAAGAAAACTTGAAGTATCTTATCGGCTGAAGGCCCAAACAATTACTCAAGAATAATTAGAGACAATCTCAAGATAAAAATTTACAGAACACGGCTGAAGGCCGTTTCAAGAATTCAAGATAGTGAAAGAGAAACCTTACAGACAAGGGTTTACATATTAAAGTCACGGATTCTGAAACAAACGCGGCTGAAGGCTTAAATACAGAGCAACAAGAATTTTAAATGAAACACGGCTGAAAGCCTAATCTTAAAGTTGTTATAATGTTCGACTGAAGGCCATATACTACACATAAGGCAGACAATATTAATACACGGCTGAAGGCCTAGCACAGTACTTGTGACAAAAGAAAATCACAATCACAAACAGCAGAACAGTGGCACTCAGAAGTGTTCCAAGGGTCGGCCTGGGGAGGAAACTCTAACCATAGTTTAGGTGAGACAGGCAGCCAAGCGTAACATTGAACAAACGGCTGAAGAACCAACCAACAGCCTAGTCTATTCCACCCGACACACTCGCTGCTCTATTTCAACCGACCGACTGACTACTCCAGTACGCAGACAGCATTCGTCGGGTCAGTGGAAATCACAGAAGCTGCACACAGTTCCACGTAAACACACTTGCACAAGAACTCGGACAATCGTAAAAGCTTTCACTGTGGGACAACAAGGAAGAATCAATTCGACACACAGAGAATTTCCACAAGCGGCCGGCGACCAAATACACGTCGTCCGATGAGACGGCCGACCGAACGAACAACTCAGTTCGTCCCCACTGAAGTTAGGTGTGTCGGCGACGGTCGGGCGAGTATTGGCTATCCGAAGCTGACTGCAGCTCCAACCCGATTCAACTCGATGTCCTTTCGGAATTAGGAGACACGGCGACCCGGGCACACTGGTTCGGACCCAACCACGCAGAGGTAACTCTTGCACATTGGCCACGACATTCCCACACAAGGAAGGAACCGACCCACGTCCAGCAAGATGACCAACTGACGAGCGACCGAACGACCAACCAACGGTCGTCCCGCTCCAGTCTCCTTCCGTCGGACAGTTCATGTGTGTCGCCTGCGGTCGGCGAGTACTGGCTGTCTGCACCTCACTGGCGCTCCGTACCCGACTTCACTGCAGCTGCGTCCCGACTGAGGTCGCAATTGAACTCCAGACAGACGACGACCCGGAAATACTAGCGGTCGCTCCAGAGATGGTATGACAGTACACTTATCAGTAAGCGCTGCTGCGAGCCACTGACAGGCAAGCAAACCAGCAACCTAGTGAGGCCAGTAAATCGAATTGCAGAAAAAAACGAGGCTACAGAACCACAAAAACAAGATGACGAGCAATAAATGCCATGAGCGCGGGCCACGCACGGCTCAACAGCATTTAAATAGTTTTAATTGAACCCAAAAGGTTAAAATAAGTGTCCCTTTAAATTTCAGATTTTTAAACCACTTACTAATCCGTGGGAAAAATTCTGAAGCCTATGTTCGCCATCTCTCCCTGAATCACTGACCTTGCCATCGGTGGTGTGGCTTGCATTCGTCGGCAATACAGATAGCCATACAGTAGGCGCAACCATATCGGAAGAGTGTCTGTTGAGGGGCCGGACAAACTTGTGATTCCTGGAGAGGGGTAGCAGCCTTTTCAGTCGTTTCAAGGGCAGGAGTCTGGATAATTTAGCAATTGGCCTTATAACATCAACTAAAACGACCTTGCTGTTTTAGTATTGCGAACGGCTGAAAGCAAGGCGAAACTGCAGCAGTAATCTTTCCCGAAGGTGTGCAGCTTTACTGTATGGAATCCTCTTGGGTAAAGTATTCCGGAGGTAAAAAGTACTCCCCTATTTGGATCATAGGAGAATAGTCAGGAGGACGTCGTCATCAGGAGAAACAAATCTGAATTCTAAGAATCGGAGAGTGGAATACTAGATCCCTTAATCTCGAAGGTAGACTGGAAAATTTAAAAAAGGGAATGGACAGACTGAAGTTAGATGTAGTGGAAATTAGTGTAGTTCGGTGGCTAGAGGAACAGGACTTCTGGTCGGGAGAATACAAAGCCAGATAAGGGTAATGCAGGTGTATAGGAATGCGGGTAAGCTACTATGAACAGCGTAGTGAACGCACTATCGAACACAAGATGACACGAAGACCACGTCTACCACAGTCGTACAAGATTATATGCTACCTAGATTGGCAGATGACGAAGAGAAGGAGACGAAAGTTTAATTATGATGGGGCTGGAATGCGGTAATAAAAAAAGAGAAGGAATTATACCAGGTGAATATGGACTGAGGAAAGAAAAGAAAGAGGAAGCGGCCAGGCAGAATGTTGTACAAAGCATGGTTTAATCATCCCTAACATTTGCTTTAAGAATCATAAAAAAAGTATGTATACATGGAAAAGACCCGGAGACACTGGAAGTTTTCTAATTACATAGTGGTTAGACAGAGATATAAGAACCAGATTTTAAATTGTAAGTCGTTTTCAGGGGCAGATGTTGACGCTGATCACAATTTATTGGTTATGGAATGTAGATTAAAACTGAAGAAGCTGCAAAAGGTAAGAAATGAAGAAGATGGGACCTGGATAAGTTGAAAGAACCAGAGACTGTTGAGAGTTTGAGAGGGAGCATAAGGCAACGGTTGACTAGACCAGGGGAAAGGAATAGTGTAGTAGAAGAATGGGTAGCTCTAAGAGACTAAATAGTGAAGGATAAAATAGGTAAAAAGACAAGGTCTAGTAGAAATCCTTGGATAACACAAGAGATACTGAATTTAATTCATGAAAGGAGAAAATTTAAAAATACATCAAATTAAGCAGGCGAAAGGGCGTACAAACGTTTAAAAAATGAGATCGACAGGAAGCACAAAATGGCTAAGGGGGAATGGAAGAGGGTAAATGTAAAGATTTAGAAACACATATCATTAGAAGAAAGTAAGATACTACCTACAGAAAAATTTTAGATGTCTTTGGGGAAAGGAGAACCACAGGTGTGAATAGCAAGAACTCAGATGGAAAACCAGTCCTCAACAAAGAAAGGAAATCCGAAAGGTGGAAAAAGTATATAGAGAGTCTGTACAAGGGAGATGAAGGCAATATTATAGAAATGAAACAGGATGTAGTGAGGATGAGATGATTCTGCGAGAAGAATTTGACAGGGAACTGAAAGGCCTATGTCGGTACAAGCCCCGGTAGTACCCGATATTCCATCAGAACTCCTGATAACCTGGGAGAGCCGCCATGACTAAACTCTTCCACCTGGTATGCAAAATCTATGAGACAGGCGAAATACCCTCAGACTTAAAGAAGAATGTAGTAATTCCAATTTCAAAGAAAGCATTTGCTGATAGTAACTATCAGTTTAATAAGTCATGATTGCAAAACACAAACACTAATTTTTTACAGAAGAATGGAAAACTGGTAGAAGCAAACTTCGGGGAAGATCAGTTTATATTCCGGAGAAATGTAGGAGCCGGCCTGTGTGGCCGAGCGGTTCTAGGCGCTTCATCTGGAACCGCGAGACCGCTACGGTCGCAGGTTCGAATTCTGCCTTGGGCATGGATGTGTGTGATGTCCTTAGGTTAGTTAGGTTTAAGTAGTTCTAAGTTCTAGGGGACTGATAACCTCAGATGTTAAGTCCCATAGTGCTCAGAGCCATTTGAGCCATTTTTTGAAGAAATGTAGGATCACGCAAGACAGGCACCAGGTGGTAGCTGTAAGAGTCGAGAGGTATAATAGGGAAGCAGTGGTTGAGAAGGGAGCAGGACAGAATTGTAGTCTATTACCAAATTATTCAATCTACACACTGAACAAGCAGCAAAGGAAACCAAATAAAGATTTTGAGTAGGAATTCTAGTTCACGAAGAATAAATAAATACTTTGAGGTTTGCCAATGACTTTGTAATTCTGTGAGAAGCAGCAAAGTACTTGGAAGAGCAGCTGAACGGAATGGACAGTGTCTTGAAAGGAGGATATAAGATGAGCGTAAACAGAAGCCAAACAAAGAATAATGGAATGTAATTGAATGAAGTCAGCTGATGCCAACTGCAGTAGATTTGAAACTAGACACTAAAGACAGGAGATTAGTTTTGCTATTCAGGCAGTAAAATAACTAGCTGAAGTAGGATATAAAATGTAGACTTACAATGGCAAGAAAAATATTTATGAAGAAAGTTGTTAACATTGAGTATAGATTTAAGTGTTAGGAAACATTTTCTGGCAGTATTTGCCTGGAGCGTCGCAATGTATGGAAGTGAAACGTGGATGATGAACAATTTAGAGCGAAAGAGGATAGAAGCTTTCTAAATGTGGTGCTGCAGAAGAGTATTGATCAGTTGGATCGATCATGTAACTAAAATGGTTCAAATGGCTCTGAGCAGTATGGGACTTAACATCTGAGGTCATCAGTCCCCCTAGAACTTTGAACTACTTAAACCCAACCAACCTTAAGACATCACACACATCCATGCCCGAGGCAGGATTAGAACCTGCTACTGTATCGGTCACGCGGTTCCAGACTGAAGCGCCTAGAACCCCTCGGCCACTGCGGCCGGCTGTAACTAAAGAAGAGGTGATAAATAGAACTGAAAAGACAAGAAATTTGTGGCACAACTTGACCAAAAGAAGTGATCCGTTGATAGTACACATTCTGAGACACCAAGGAATCGCCAATTTAGTACTGGAGAGAAGTGTGGGTGGTAAAAATGGTTGAGGGAGACCAAGAAGTAAATACAGTAAGCAGATTCAGAAGCATGTAGCTTGCAGTAGTTATTCGGGGATGAAAAGGCTGACACAGGATAGTGTACCATGGAGATCTGCATGAAACCAGTCCCCGGACTGAAAACAACAACAACAAAAAGTACGTCATCTTACCCGCCTTCCCTTACTTAAGTACATTTCTATTTTTAATGAACCTGGTTTGTTGTGGATTCGGATCCTGTGTGATGTTGCTCAAAACCTGTGTGCAATGACAGCTACACCTTCTTCCATGTGGCTTCTTTAGGGGGGAGACGTTTTTGAAATCGATAAAAATGAAAATGTCAATTTTAAATTTATTTTTTTATTTTTATGACCGATGCTGAACTTCTAAAAAAGTGTGTGCATGGAAAATCCAGAATCCAAATGAGTCGATAAATACACTCATATAGAAAAGATTCCCTAAAACTACATGTTAGTCTACTGCAGCCGTCAGACGCACAACTTATGATACGGTTCTTGTATGTAATAATTTGACCGCAGGGAGTATGAAGGTGTTAGAGAGAATGGGCCTTAAGACAAGAAATTTCACTCAAGCTATCTTGAGAAAAATACACAGACGGGAAAAAAGCGCTTCACCAAGAAGGAGTCGTGCGACATAAACCAACGTTTGTAGGCATGCTTGTACATCTGAAATAAAGTGTCCATTCAAGTTTCGCGCCAGTCGCATGAGAATGGCGCTAATAGGGCCACTATGAGGGTGCAAATCAGGTTAGCTTTAAATACACGCTGTAACGTTGGTAAGCGTTAGTTTAAGATTGGACATGGTGAGTTGACATTAGTCAAGAATGCCTTTAAGGCGAAAAAGACCCCATTAGCAACAACTCGTTGAGTTTGAACGAGGTCCTGTAATAGGGCTATGAGATGCTGGATGTTTCTTCTGTGATGCCACATTTCATTTTGCCTTAACTTGTTCGATTACCAGATCTGTCTCCAGTCGAAGACATATGGGACGTCATTGAAAGAACAACTGCAGTATCATCCATAAAAAGCATTAACCCGCCATGTACTAAGCGACTAAGTGCAACATTCATCTAACCATCCCACAAACTAACATCGGGTAGGTGAACAATGTAGGCATTTTCTCATGCTTGCATTAAAAATTCTGGCTGTTACAGCGGTTATTAATTTAGCAGCACCTCGCGTGTGCGTTAACCTACGATCTTACAATGTTGTTCATTTAAATATGTAACCCAGACAAACGTATTCCAAAAATTTCATTGATCTACATTAATTATTTAGGATGTGATTTTTCTTCGTTAGTCCATTTATATGCGTTCCTGTCTGTAATGTTTTTGTGGAATAGCGCCTCTGTTCACACAGGCTTACCAGAGTTACTTCGGGGAATATTACCAATGTACAGCAGCCTTATTGGCAAGCAGCAGATTAAAGTTAATACACATTTTAAGACTGTATATTGGGGAAATAATATTATTACACTACCCGTTCGCATCAACATGGGCACCAGTCAAAAGCTTGAATAACCACCTTTCGCCGCGTGGACTGCTGCGGGACGTTTAGGAAGGGAGTCGATAAAGCTATGGAAAGTACTGACAGTGATGAGAAGCCATGGCCAGCTTCGCTAGGTTTCTCTGTTGTGGATCCATGGCACGAATAGCTCAATCGAGGTGATCCCACACGTTCTCGACTGGATTTACATGTGGTGAGTTTGATGGCCGTGGCAGTACAGTAAACTCATCCCGGCGCTCTTAGAACCACACACGTACACTGCAAACTGTGTAGCAGGTTGCATTGTCCTGCTGGTAGATGCCATGGTGCCAAGGAAAAACTTGATGCATATAGGGATTGACGTGATCGACAAGGGTATGTGCATACTTGTGTTGATCCATAGTGCCTTCCTGAATGACTAGATCACTCAGGAAATGCCCTCCAACCTGGACTTTTCCGACAATTGTTACAGGCTGTTTAACGCCCCAATTGTTGCAGGGTGTTTAACGCCGTACACACCAACGTCCATTTGTCCATTGCCTCATAAAAGATGATTAATCTGAAAAGGGCACCTGTCACCGCTCATTGGAGTTCAGTTGTGGTGTTGGCGTGCAGATTCAGCCTTCGTCACCGATGAACAACAGTCAGCATGTATGCATGAACCAAGCGCCTGCTGCAGAGACGTGCTGAATGGTCGTTGGTAGCCTCTTGGTTCATCTGGACCGTCAGTTGGTCAACACTTACCCGTCTATTCGGTCGTACACATGACTGTAGCCGTTATTCACTCCTGTCTTCTGTGGCTCGTGCGGCTGCACAGTTGCCTTGGCGCCAGTTGTATAGCACAATTTTACCATGCACAGTATGCTTTAACCATGGTGGCACACGAAACTGTTTACAAATTTAGTGTCGCGCGGGGCAGCAGCGCAGTCTCAGGCGCCTTGCCACGGTTCGCGCCGCTTCCCCCGTCGGAGGTTCGAGTGCTCCTTCGGGCATGGTTGTGTGAGTGTATTGTCTTTAATTTAAGTCAAATGAAGTAGTGCGTAAGCCAAGGGACTGACGACCTGAGCAGTTTGGTCTCATAGGAACTTACCACAAATTTCCAAATACAAATTTAGCCGTTTTGGAAATGCTTCCACCCTAGGCCCGAAAGCCAGCTATGACGCTCTTCTGGAGGTCAAATGAATCGCTCCGTTTCCGCATTAGGACAACGACTGCACTGTTTTATGCATGCCGCTTTACGTCCCCTGCACTGCTGCTGGCGGAACCTGGCATCTGTGAGTGGTTACTGCACCTCGAACATAAGCAGTGGTCACATTAAGGTGATTGGACCGCGTGTTTATGTGCATACGTTTGTTGGAATTAGTGCCCTTCTTCACACAAGCATACCAGCATTTTCTCAGGGGATGTTTTCAACGTAAAGAAGTACTAGAAGCCAAACTGGGTAGCAACAAAGTAAGGTTAAAACACATTTTAAGGCTGAATATATGGGAAAGAGTGTTATTAGAATTAAATGTGGGTAACATTTGTTTGGATAGTACATTCCTTATCTTATTTCACGGTGGGGTAGCAAACAATATATTGATACTGATATTTCCATAAACAATAATTTCAGTTTTGTGTTAAACGATGCGGTTGCTCAGCGTGTGTCATGCCAAATGGCGCGGTTGATTTCTCCACCTTCAGAGAGTTGCTTTCAGCGTTGTGTCACATTGCGAGCGTGGGTATGGCGCGAACACGTGATTGTTACTCGCGCCACCGTGGCCGAACTGGTTGCAAGCACGGTCGGCGGAGTGGTCGGTCAGCTGCAGGAAGTGTGGGACCAGCAACATCTTCTGGTCGGCAGCGCCGTCGCCGCAGCGGAAGCCGTGGACATCCCAGTGGCGCTTCGGCAGGAGTCCGAGGTGCCCGCAAGGCCCATTTTACACGATCGACTTCTTGTCTCAGTTGACTTCTTGAGACAAGAGCGTACTTCAGTACCTCTGTGCTTTTATTCCTGTACAGGGTACTGTCATTTTCGTATACACGTCAGCGCCAAAAAGCGAGTGTTAAGAGAGCCGTCTGCCGTGCAGCCTGGCATCTGAAGGTTGAAACTGCGCCTCCGTAACTGAGCGACATGTTGTTATATGTCATAGCAGTGAACCTCTCATTGTAAAGCTCAAGTTTAAACTGGAAAGGTTTAGGGGGATAGGGAATCGGATTTTAGGTTAAAAAATCGATTTTAGTTTTATTGACTATTGTATTCCGTCAAGTTTCCTCTTTAAAATGATGTATCATACATAGCTCTACTAGAATTATAACTATTTTATTTTTATAGATGTGTGAGATCGGGTATTGCGCTTTAGTTGTCTCTCGTGGCTGACCATAAACTGTTTGGCAGTACATTTATGTGACATGAATTCAAATAGAGCGTTTTACAGCGACGACTCTTTATACACTTTTTGTCCGAAAATGTTTCCCTCTGGTTTCCTCAAGTAACTCTTTGACTTTGTGACGGGATTGTTTGTAAACAGTGTGCTATATGAAAGTTGTTGTTGTCGAGTTATCTCGTATTTAGTGCTTCATTTTTCGCAGTGAAAATGCATAGAGCTAGAGAAAAAGTGTTCAAAAGCGTGTCAACTGGCAAAAGAAAAGAAATGATGATTCATTAGTAAAGCAAAGCAGTTCTCCATCATCGCTGTTGGAAAATGTGAGTCCACTTATTTCTGATTTGCCGAACGAACTTACTCCAAATGAAAACAGTCCTTCTCATAAAAAAACTAAGAGATTTGGAAGAGAAATATATTTTACTTCATAAAGGGAAAGAAGTTTTTGAACTCATTGATACGAGTATATTGTGCAAAGTTCTTGAAAACAGTGTGTACTGCAAAAAATGTCAAGGAAACGTTACTCTGAAAGTAGAATCCCATGTTGTCCTGGCTGTCAACTTTAATTTAATATGCAGTGTTTGTAAGAACAGCTGTAGTTTCCAAGCTATGTTTCAGTAACTGTAAATAATGGATACAAGAAAACGGAACTTTATAGTGTAAATATTAAATTAGTTTATGGATTTAGAGCAGTTGGTCAGGGCGAAGTAAATGGTGATATGCTATGTGGTGTTGTAAATCTTCCAAGTGTACCTTCAAAATTTGATGCTTACAACTATGTACTATGACCTGCACTTGAAGATGTAGCATAGAAGTCAATGTAGGTAGCTGTGGAAGAAGCAGTGAGAGAAAATGATGGCGGTCGTGACTCCACAGCAGCTTTTGATGCCAGGTGGCAAAAAAGGGGTCACACCTCCAACAATGGTGATGTAACAGCAACTAGTGTTGTCACTGGCAAGGTTATTAGTGTTGCAATAATGTCTAAATACTGTAGATGCATAGACAGGCTGAAAATGAACATAGTGATGACTGTGTTGCTAATTATTATGGTAGTAGTGTTGGCCTGGAGGTTGCTGGGGTGAAAAAAATATTTCATCCCTCGTCAGAGTGGTATAATGTTCGCTATGTCATGTATCTGGGAGATGGTAACTCTAAAGCATTCAAAGAAGTTTTGGAAAGCAAACCATGTGGGAATAGTGTAAATATAAGCAAACTTGAATGTATAGGACATGTACAGAAGAGAATGGGTGCCTGGTTGAGAGGGTTAAAATCAGTTATAAATGGGAAAAAACTATATGATGGGAAAACCTTGCATGGAAAAGGAAGATTGACTGATTCTGTAATAGATCACTTTCAGAATAGTTATGGCCTTGCAATCAGGCAAAATACAGGCAATCTTGAAGAAATGAGGAAAGCTATATGGGCTTTGTGTTTCCACACTGCATCCACAGATGAGCTTCCAGAACATGGTTTGTGCCCCAAAGGTGAAAAGAGCTGGTGTAAATACAATAGGTGCCTAACTACTGGAGAGAAATACATTCAGCACCACAGTCTACCATTAGCCATCATGGAAGAAATACAGCCCATTTTCAGAGAGATGGCTGACAGAAGTCCTCTGATGAATTGTCTTAATGGAAAAACGCAGAATCCCAACGAGTGCTTGAATAGTGTGATATGGCATCGTCTCCCAAAAACAGTGTTTGTCAAAATGAATACACTACATTTTGGTGTGTACGATGCTGTGGCAACCTTCAATCTTGGGAATATAACTAAATGCCAGGTCCTTCAGAAGTTGGGTTTGCGTGTTGGTTTCCGCACAGTACGTGCTGTGTTGACTTTAGATCAGCACAGACTAAGGCATGCTGACAATATTATCAAGACATTAGTGAAAAAAGCAAGACAGGTGCAGAGGCTTACCAAAATAAGACTTGAAGATGATTATGAAGACTGTGAAGGGGGTTTTAACTATGGATCAGGAATGTTTTTATCTTCTTTCTCCATTTCCCGTAAGTTTGCTTTTTACTTCTTCTAGGAACATTATCTCAGGTACTCGTGAACCTAGAAGTCTTAAATTTTTTATGAATTAGTCACATGGGTTTCTTTTACACACTGAAACAATGATGTTTTAATAACTTGATTTTCAAAGACTTAGGGGTGATAATCTAGTAAAAAGTGATAGAAAAAATTATTTAAAAATAAATGTAAAATATCTCTGTCAGAAAATACTTTGACAATAAACTGTTGTTTCAGTATTGTTATAACATATCAACGCACATACAGTAAAAATTTTATCTTTCTTACTCCAGTTCCGGTGGTCTGTAATTAGAGCGACGCCTATGAGGTATCTGAGCTTGAGTGGAATAAGCTGTAACATAAGGCTCCCTTTCTGTGCAGCAACCGTGGTATATAAAATCATAAAGAATGTAGCAACCAGTCGCGGAAACAGAATTTATTTATCTTGTTGCAAATCACTTTCGACTGATATCGTCATCATCGGTGCATTTTTATAACCGATACATGCGATGACAGTACTTCTACTTATTGCTTGTATCGGTTAGAAAAATGCACCAATGATGACTGATATCAGTCGAAATAGATTTGCAACGAAATAAAAAAATTATTTTCCGAGACTGGTCGCTACATTCTTTATAAAGTAATGTAATTGTTATATCTGATCCACAGAAACTGTCGCCAGTTGTAGTGTCATTGTCACTGAATATTTCTTCCGTGATACATCTGCAGTCTGTGTTAGTAGAGAGTGGATACGTTGAGCGCAGTTGGCATGTTTTTATTACACACCCTTCTTTATGCATTAATTTCATTGTAATACAAAGTAACTGAATTTCCTTTATTTTAATTTTTAATTAATTTTATATTAATGTTTAATTTATTTAATTAATTCGTATTAAAATAAAATTAATTTAATCAATTCATCAAAAAGAGGTGTGTAATACAAACATGCGAAATGTGCTTAATTTACCCACTTACTACATGTGTCTTATTATCGTTTAATAATTGTATCAACTAAATTTTTGACGGTAGCTTTTATCAGTTAATTTGTTGTCTGAGAATACGTTATCTCTGAAGTCTCTCTCTCTGTGTGTTTATCACCACTGGATATACTGATTCACCCTACTCGTTGAGCTCATCCAAGTTCTTGTTATCCTGTATTTGTTTTCCAATAATTCGTTTTTGGCATTAAATACCAAATTTCTAATATGGGCCTACAAGGCCACCGTGATGGATTTAATTTATCAAGTTACACCTTGTATATCTGTTGAGACACTAGATCAGATGTATGTGCCTATGTGACTTACTAATTTCTATCTTTTTTTCTCTGGCCTTGCTAAATTTTTTTGGGATCAAAGAACTTTGTATAGCTGCCCAAAGTGTCAGTTTTGCTTTATCTTAACAGTTCTTGCTCAGAGTAATTGACTAATTTTACATATTTCTTAACTGATTGTAATTGCTCTCTTGGTATATTTTTAAATTAACTTCTAAAAATAATTTCCTTATAAGTTAATGAATGCCACTCAGCGGTTGTTGTGACTGGCCTATGATTGTTGCATTTACTCATTCATTGTTTATCTTTTACCGTTGATATAATAAAGTAATGTGAGCGAAGATTGAGAAAATTACTCTTTACTCCTTGGTGGGGTCCGGTCCCCCCACTCAGCAGCTAATTGTGCTAGCGCCAAAACGGCGCAAGATTTCAGTCAGATAGCCCATGCATTATGTCTCTACACATCACTAAACCACCAAAACAATGATGTTCGACAATATTCCTATCTCTCGGCATGTGAGGGCACGTCCAGAATCACTACTCAGACTGAATGGTCTGTCAGATGTTACGGTGTGCGGAAGCATAGCGTTTTCCTAAGGGACAGTCTCCACTCCTTCCAATCTGAATTTGTAAGCGTAGGCCCGATGTGACTTAATTTCAAAGAAATAGTAGCGATAGGAGTTGAGACATATGTATCAAATAAGTTAACGCGGGCACTGATCCCGCTTGGTACAGAAATCAGGTCAGAACACTGTTGCAGAAACAACGAAGAAAGCATGCCACATTTAAATGAAACACAAAGCCCTCAATATTGGCGAAATTTTACAGAACCTCGAAATTTAGTTCCAACTTTACTGCGAAATTTTTTTAATGGTTTCCACAACAATGCTCTGTCTCTAAATCTGGTAGAAAACCCAAAGAGGTTCTGACCGTATGTAAAGTACAACAGCAGCAAGACGCAATCAGTATCTCCACTGTGCGATAGCAATGGCAAACCGGGATATCTGCCCCGGGCGCCAATTTCAGGGGGCGCCAGATTCATATTCTTTTAGAAAAAATACCCTAAGCGCGTAGCATCCAGCGTACGTTGGTCTTTACGTTGTTCATATGATTTTGAAACGTATCCCTTTTACTTTTTGAACATTTTTAACACATTCTAAGCTGATATCTAAACGAATGATAAGTTGATTTTTCAATGCTTGAGTAATGTACTTTATATCTCCGCCAGCGGAATCACCGACGCATCCAGAGATAAAAAAACTCCCGCATCCAAATGGGAACGGAACTATGCGTGCTGAGCCGAATAAACCCCAACAGGTGAATGCCAATCGCTGTTTGTTTATGTGGTTGACTGGGTGTGCGAATGTTAAGCGTTGATGAAATTATTGGCGAAATCCTTGGATTCAGACTACCAGAGTGGAAATAAACGACCAAAATGAATAACAGGTAAGAAAGATTACACATTATCTTCTCAGTGTATCCAAGAAAACTAAGTTTTGACAAAAATTCTTGGCAGGTCGCCACACTATAAAGGGCCAGTTGTGGAATCCCTGATTAGCAGCCGCTGAAGTCTGTTCTTGGGATAGCGCGGAAAACGCGTTGTACGAACACGTAATAAACGAAGAATAAACGCGAAATAACTAAATCGGTGATTCCGGCAGGGTTAGTGAAGTTAACCGGAGAATACGTTTTGATAGTGGCAGGACTAATTATAGAATTAATGATGACAAGATTGTTTGTTAGAAGGAGGAAGGAGAAGAGACGGAGACATGACACAAATTGAATGGAAGAATATGACGTTTACACATTTATATAAAAATTTCGTACTACTAATACTACTACTGCTGCTGCTTTTCGATCTAGTGCCTGAGAAACAGGAGCATACGAATGGAATGTCAAACTATTTCCTAACATAAAACTGTTTACTCGTAGTAGGCCAAATAAGCGTTTGGTATTGGTACTTCGTGAGTTATATTCTGTCATGTTATTTATGTAAATAGGATGCATAAAAATGACCATTTGTGCCAAATTACTCTCTCTTATTTGGCGTGTGTTGAAACTGCTGCAATATTAGAAAGGACTATTTCGTATTATGTAGCAGACAGTGACGAAAAAGACGTAATGAAATCGAGAAACCACAGCAGTCCTGGGTACTATTCGTATTTGCAGCTTTTTCAGTATTAGACAACGACATTTTGATTTTTCATGTAGCAAAACGTTTGACGACGTTGATGCGGTAAGAGATTATTTTGCAGAATGGAAAGAAAGCTGTGTAAATCTGTAGCAAGATTGGAGGGAAAAAATTGCTGGGCTCTAAGGATTGAAGAAATATGTACTGTCTTGCTTTTCTTTTGTCTTTGCTGGTTTTACGTTTGCTATATTTAATTTTATGTCACACAAAAAAGAAAACTATTAGGTAATAGACAATAAATAGTGCACATTTTCTGAAGAGTTCTTATTCTCCCGGTCACAAATAGTCCCACCCAGTATTAATTGTGACTATTTTTTAGTGGGAGGGTGGTGGGACGTCAAAGCGACCGACTGGTAGCAGGAGAGGCACCAGAGGACATTTTAATTTTCACTGTCCTGAATTTAGGTTCGATGGTTTTCATTAAAAAACATACACGCTTAAAGTGTACAGAGCGAAACACAGTGACGTACAATAGAAGAAAGCTGTGTGGAGAGGCGCGGCACAGCACTTTCGCACAGTTAAGACCTAATAAAATGTCTTGCATCTCTTCGAACATATATGTTTTGTATATCATGCTCTTCTGAAAGATGTGCGATATAAAATAACATATTTTTGAAATATCAATTTTTCTGAAACAATGACGTCTTATCTCAACCCCTCCAGGGGGGATTGGGGGGGGGGGGGGCGCCACTATAAAGTTTTTGATTCAGTTCGGAAATATCGTAGATCCGTGGCTGCCTCTACATAAACGATTTAGGTGACAACCTGAGGAGTGCTCTTATATTGTTTGTAGATGATACTGTCATTTACCGTCTTGTGAAGTCATCAGATGATCAAAACCAATTGCAAAATAATTTAGCAAAGATATCTGTATGGTTCGGAAAGAGGCAATTAGCTCTAAATAATGAAGAGTGTGAAGTTATTTACACGAGTAATAAAAGGAACCAGTTAAATTTCGTTTACACGATAGACCACAAAAAACTAAAGGCTATAAATTCACATAAATTCTTAAGGGTTACAATTACGGATAACTTGCAGTGGAATGAAAAAAAAAACTAAATGCTATAAATTCACATAAATACTTAAGGGTTACAATTACGGATAACTTGTAGTGGAACGATCACATGGATAGAACACTCAGAAATTGTAGCATTTCAATTAAAGAGGCTATCACCATGCTTGTCCGTCCTCTTCTGGAGCACTGCTGTGCGATACGGGATCCACATCATATAGGATTACCGGATGATGTGTAAAAATTTGACAGAAGTGCAGCTCGTTTTGTATTTTCGCGAAATATGGGATCGGCTGCCACGGATACGACAAGCGAATTGGGGTGGCAGTTTTTACAACAAAGGCGTTTTTATAAGAACGTAGTCTTCCACGGCCGGTGTCATAGTGGCGTTTTTCGTTGCGGCAGTATCTTCTCATGAAATTCCCATCACCAGCTTTCTCCTTTCAGAGTGTGCAAATATTTTGTTGGTTACGTTTGTTTATAAATAACCGTTTTCTACCACTCACGATTTTCTTTATTTTATTTTTCGTACGACTCGTTTAGGGAAATGATTCCCATTTTCAAGAGCGTTTTTTGTGTTTGTTATGTACTTCCAATGTGATGTTGTCGACGTGTGAGATTCTGCTCCATTTCGTTGGCTTTACTGCAATATATAAGAAAACACGCGATTTTTAGTTGGTTGTCGATCTCTTTGTGAAGATAGTGGCGAAATTTAGAACAGTTTGAACTTACAGTTTCCTTATGGTCCATTTGTGCAGAGTCTCACACGCACTAAACATCACACACAAGTTGTTGTTTTGTGTGTAGGCAAAATATCGTTCCTGTGGAACTAAAATAGCTCTAATTCTCACGAAGTGATGAGTGCTATCGACAGGGATGTCAAACTGATTCCATATTTTTAGATTTCCAGAAGGCTTTTGACACCTTTGCTTTCCTGGCAAGAGACGTGTAATCAAATTGAGTGCATATGGAGTATCGTCTCAGCTGTGCGACTGGACAGGTGGTTTCCTATCTGAAAGGTCACAGTTGGCGGGAAGTTATAGAGTAAAGAGGAAGTGATATCTGGCCTACCGCAAGGAAGTGTTACAGCCCCTCTACTGTTTCTAATCTACACAAACGGTTTAGGAGACAATGTGAGCAGGTCTCTTACATTGTTTGAAGATGATGCTGTCATTTATCGTCTTACGAAGTTATCGGATGGCCAAAACAAACTGCAAAACTGTTTAGAGAAGTTATGGTACGAAAAGTGCCCATTGACTATAAATAAATGAAAAGTGAAGTCTTCCACACGATTACTAAAAGGAATCGGGTAAATTTCGGTTAAAGGATAAGAAACATAAATCTAAAGGTTGAAAACTCAACCAAATACTTACGGATTACTTACTATGAAGCGATCGCATAGCTAACGTTGTGGACAAAGCAAACCGCGACTGCGATTTGTTGGTACAACTCTTAGAAAATTCGACAGGTCTACTAAAGTTGTCCGCCGTCTTCTGTGCAATGTGGTACATATATCAGATAGGATTGACGGAGCACATCGAAAATGTTCAGAGAAGGACAGTTCTTTTTGTATTATCACGTAATAGGGGAGAAAGTGCCAGGAATAAGATACGCGAATTGGGGTGGCAATCATTAAAGCAAAAGCAATTTCTTTTGCTGCAGGATCTTTTCATGCAATTTCAGTCACCAAATATGTCCTCAGAGTGTGACAATACGTAGGAAGGAATGAACATTAGAATAAAGTAAGACAAATCAGTCCTCGCACTGAAAAATTTACGTGTTCGTTTTTCCAGTGGGCTGGTCGGGGGTGGAACGGCAGAGAAATATCATGAAGGTGGTTCGAAGAACTCTATGCCAGGTACTTAACTGTGAAATGATGAGTAATCGTAGTAGTTGCAGATGACAAAGAAACGATATATGTACTTCACACTGATTCTTCTGAAAGTAGTGCCTTGGGGTTATTGTGGCGCTCGCACCGTTAGACACATGGCGAAAGAGGGAGTTCGTATCGTGTTTGTGGTGCAGATTACTTTAGATCTGTTCTGCTGCCGTAGACAACTACTGGCAATGAAAATAAAACAATCAGTCATAACTACTCCCATGCGACTATTAACAAAAATTAAATCAAATGTGTGTGAGGAATATCTGCTTCAGCACCTACTGAGATGACAAGTTATTTTACAACAACGAAGATAAAGTTTGGGAAAGAAAGAATCGCACCATTTACTAGGAAAAGATGATGCCCGACGAAAACTTTGCTGACAAGTTGGCAGACTGCAAGCTAACTACTGAAATATCTTATCCTCTATGCAGATGTCCCCGCTATTAACTTCGAAGTTAAATAAGACAAAGGGCAAGGCATTCAGTAAGCGTTAATAAAGAATAACTGGTGACAGATCCACCGACGGTGTAATTAAGAGGTGGGGAAGTTATGGTTTTAATTATAGAAACATTACGTCAAGTGAGAACTCCTTGCCCGTTGGCAGGGATCATAGCGCGCAAAACCTTTTAGCTGCAGCGTGTCTTGGTAAAACTTTGGCAATTTAAGTTTGCGGCTCGCATAGCTCTTTCTTGCGCGAGAGAAATTGCGCCGCTGCCTGGCGAATACTTCCCAGAGGTGCATGCGGCTGCGCCTGAATAGTTATTATCGCCCCGCTCGTATCGGCAACGTCGCGAGGGCGTTCGCTTCTCGCGTCACACCCTCTTCTCTCACATACCACGATACAGCTACAGGGTGGAGCGCTCGCTGGCCTCCGACTACGTAGCACTACCAGCGCAGCGTGAGATTACGAACCACACGAGGTTTTCTTTATTGGTCATTTCAAAATTACCAATGTTCAACTCATAAAAGAAATTCTGACAGACACTAAAGCAAGGGCGAGATTCAGAGGAGCACCGTCAGAAGAACTTGAGATCAAGACTGGTGTTAAACAGAGAGATGGATTGTCATCATTGTTGTTCAATATAGCAATTGACGAAGTGATCAGGCAGTGGAGAGCAATAAACGAGGAAATGGGAATACCAAAGACCCATGGGGTGGGGGGGAGGGCAAAAAGGACAACAGGGCTCAAGTGGACTGCCAGGCCTTTGCAGATGACATAGCAATAGCGAGACGCAAAGACACAACTCGACAACTTGAGCAAGGAAGCCAGAAAGGTGGGACTGAGGGTCGTCTATAACAAGATAAAGACATTAAATACCACTGTAGACTGGGAAACATTGGAACGCACTGTGCAAATGGTGAACAAATTTAAATACCTGGAAGAATTTATAACAGGAAAGAACAGGAGCAAGGAGGGAATAACAGAGAGGATAAAGAAAACGAGGTCAGCCTTCTGTATGACGAGAGAGATATACAATAAAAAGAATATATCCACAGAGGCAAAGATAAGCCACTACAAGGCAACAGCGAGGAATGCAGTATTATATGCTGTTGAGACGATTCCACTAGAAAGAAATGGGGCAGAACACCTACAGAAAGATGAGAGAAAAATGTGGTGTCACCGCCAGACACCACACTTGCTAGGTGGTAGCCTTCAAATCGGCCGCGGTCCATTAGTATACGCCGGACCCGCGTGTCGCCACTGTCAGTAATTGCAGACCGAGCACCACCACACGGCAGGTCTAGAGAGACGTCCTGGCACTCGTCCAGTTGTACAGACGACTTTGCCAGAAGGGGATCACTGACAATTACGCTCTCAATTGCCGAGACGATAGTTAGCCTAGCCTTCAGCTACATTTGCTACGACCTAGCAAGGCGCCGTATTCAATTGCTAATTAATATTATGAAGCATGTATCATCAAGAGCGATGTTATACAATTATGGATTAAAGTTAAGTATTCCAGAAACTACGTACTTTTCTTTATAGCATTCATTACGTATCCTGTTTCAGACCTCACGCCAGCCTGCATGAGCTTAAGCGCGTGCCTTTGGGCTTCCTCTCCTTGTGTCTAGGCTGTCTTGTCTAGACACAAAAAAGAAAAAATGCTGAGAAAATACTAGGACCTAAAAGAGGTGGAGAGAGGGATGCGAATACCTAGGGAAGAATTGTATCGGAACATGAGAACAATACCCGAGGAAATCAGACTGAAAAGCGCAAGGTTGGCTGGACACGTAGTTAGGATGAGTATGGACAGAATGACGAAGAGAGTGTGGGAAACAACAGGGAGGACAAGGGGAAAGGCAGGAACCAAGTGGGTTGCTGAACTTCGGAAGGACTGGTTGGAATTGGGGATCAAGGTCGAAGGAAAGAAAAATTGGAGGAACAAATATACAACGACCAATGTGGCGGAGCTCAACGACAGAGGAGAATACAGGAAAAGATTAGAGTGTCACCAGTGGAGCTGGCAGGATAAAAGGACACTGAAGATCTCGGAAGAAGAGCGGGAGAGAAGAAAAGAAAGAATGAAGAGGTTCTGGGAGAAGAAGAGAAAAATGCAGTCCACGAAGGGGCTACCCGTGGTCCTACAGAGGCCATAACGCAAGAAGTAGAAGTGTGTGAATTCCTAAGGGACCAAAATTGCTGATGTCATTGGTCCCTACACTTACACACTACTTAAACTAACTTATACTAAGAACAACACACACACCCACGCCAGAGGGAGGACTCGAACCTCCGGCGGGAGGGGCCGCGTAATCCGTGACATGGCACCTTAAACCGCGAGTCTCAAAATCAAAGAACTGCTTTTTCACTGAAGCGCACCAGTCTGTTTTTTCTACTTATTAATGGGGAATTATAACACATCTGAATTATAACACAACTTTCAGTTATATTTGCAGAAAACTTAGAAGACAAATCCTCTAAAGAAATTGCCTACATCAAGCTTGTCCGTCCTCTACTAGTTTTGCTACGCTGTACGGAGTCCGTACCAGATAGGAGTGACGAACGATATCAAAAAAGCTCAATGAAGGGCAGCTAGTCTTGTATTAATGCGAAACAGGGGCGGTAGTGTCACGGATATGATACGCGAGAGGGAGTGACAACACCGCTTCAATCTACCAAAACTGCCGTTCGGTAGTTTCGGTACAGTACAGAAACGACTTAGTAAATGGTAGAATTACCGGTAGTACTGGTAGTGTTGGTAGTACCAACAAGCAAGCTACGTGTATTTAAATAATAGAGACAATCTAGAAGCATTAATATTTAACTGGCTTGAAAAGTATGTGAAATCCTACATATAGTGAAATAATTAAAAATAATCTTATTTTTGCCATATCGTCCTTGACACACTCGTCAGAGGTGTCTCTCTGTCACTGTCGTTGAGCGTCTCGCGAATGTGTATAAACAAAACATATCGCTCTTCAGTTAGTGGTATACCTTAAGAAAGCATCTAACAAGCCCTTTCTTCCTACAGCCGTGTTGCGCTTGTGCGATGATACGTTTATTAGATGTCGGTGTATTTGCCTACAGTTTCAGCAAGCTACAGGTCCGAATGTACCAGTTGGTTCATTCCTTTATAATACCTATCATCAGTTGTATTTTTTCTAGGGATACATTACCTTCACACCAATCCCAAATTGTTGAGAAAAAAAACGTAAGGTGGTGACAATACACATAATGACATTGAATACAGTTTACATATTTAGATACAGTTGCAATGTAAAAATTACACTTTATTGCATCATGACGAATTTTAGAAAATTGTGGCATTTGACAAGCATCATAGTTGAGGTAAAATAATTAATTTCAGTCTTACTCTACGGGTAACATTTTATACTTAAGCTGAACTAGCTCCCAGTTATTTTCAGTAACTGTTACTGATTATTTTTTCTGGTGGTAGCTTATCTTCGACCTCCGCTCCCTTCAGACCTGTTTTAGAGTTCACAGTAATGTTTTATAGACACCAGTCTGACGTAAAGGTGTGGAAAATAACACCGTGATACATGCAGAAAGCATCGTGATTATCGAAATAAACACTGCGTACTTTTACATTGCCAATATATTTTCCAGATGTCTCCAGCGTGCAGACATTTTAAAATACTGTGATATTTGACAAGTAATTTTTTTTTTTTTGCGTCATCAAATGTCTGACTGGTTTGATGTGGCCTGCGACGAATTTCTCTCCCGTGCCAACCTCTTCATCTTAGAGTAGCACTTGCAATCTACGTTCTCAGTTGTTTTTTGGATGTATTCTAACCTGTGTCTTCCTCTACAGTTCTTGTCCACTACAGCTCCCTCTAGTACTATGGAAGTTTTTCCCTGATGTCTTAGCAGATGCCCTATCATCCTTCGGCATCTCAGTGTTTTACTCATATACCATTCCTCAGCGATTCTGTGCAGAACCTCCTCATTCCTTATCAGCACACCTAATTTTGAGCATTCTTCTGTAGCACCACATCTCAAATGCTTCGAGTCTCTTCTTTTCTGTTTTCCAACGGTCCATGTTTCACTACCATACAAAGCTTTGCTCCAAATGTACGTTCTCAGACATTTCTTCCTCAAATTAAGGGCTGTTTTTGGTACTGATAGACTTCTCTTGCCCAGGACTGCCCTTATCCGCTAGTGCTGGTCTGCTTCTGATGTCCTCTTTGCTCAATCCGTCACTGGTTACTTTGCTACCTAGGCAGCAGGTAACGTGTATCCACAGGACATGTGGCCTGTAATTTAAGAAGTGTCATGATGATCTCTCCATTGGCAAAAGATTCCGGAATAGTCCCCCATTGGGATCTCCGGGAGGGGACTGCCAAGAGGGGGGTTACCATGAGAAAAAGATTGAATAATCAACGAAAGGATAACATTCTACGAGTCGAGGCGTGGAATGTCAGAAGCTTGAACGTGGTAGGGAAACTAGAAAATCTGAAAAGGGAAATGCAAAGGCTCAATCTAGATATAGTAGGGGTCAGTGAAGTGAAGTGGAAGGAAGACACGGATTTCTGGTCAGATGAGTATCGGGTAATATCAACAGCAGCAGAAAATGGTATAACAGGTGTAGGATTCGTTATGAATACGAAGGTAGGGCAGAGGGTGTGTTACTGTGAACAGTTCAGTGACCGAGTTGTTCTAATCAGAATCGACAGCACACCAACACCGACAACGATAGTTCAGTTATACATGCCGACGCCGCAAGCTGAAGATGAACAGATAGAGAAAGTGTATGAGGATATTGAAAGGGTAATGCAGTATGTCAAGGGGGACGAAAATCTAATAGTCATGGGCGACTGGAATGCAGTTGTAGGGGAAGGAGTAGAAGAAAAGGTTACAGGAGAATATGGGCTTGGGACAAGGAATGAAAGAGGAGAAAGACTAATTGAGTTCTGTAACAAGTTTCAGCTAGTAATAGCGAATACCCTGTTCAAGAATCACAAGAGGAGGAGGTATTCTTGGAAAAGGCCGGGAGATACGGGAAGATTTCAATTAGATTACATCATGGTCAGACAGAGATTCCGAAATCAGATACTGGATTGTAAGGCGTACCCAGGAGCAGATATAGACTCAGATCACAATATAGTAGTGATGAAGAGAAGGCTGAAGTTCAAGACATTAGTCAGGAAGAATCAATACGCAAAGAAGTGGGATACGGAAGTACTAAGGAATGACGAGATACGTTTGAAGTTCTCTAACGCTATAGATACAGCAATAAGGAATAGCGCAGTAGGCAGCACAGTTTAAGAGGAATGGACATCTCTAAAAAGGGCCATCAAAGAAGTTGGGAAGAAAAACATAGGTACAAAGAAGGTAGCTGCGAAGAAACCGGGGGTAACAGAAGAAATATTTGATTGATGAAAGGAGGAAGTACAAACATGTTCCGGGAAAACCAGGAATACAGAAATACAAGTCGCTGAGGAACGAAATAAATATGAAGTGCAGGGAAGCTAAGACGAAATGGCTGCAGGAAAAATGTGAAGACATCGAAAAAGATATGATTGTCGGAAGGACAGACTCAGTATACAGGAAAGTCAAAACAACCTTTGGTGACATTAAAAGCAACGGGAATTCCACTGTTAAATGCAGAGGAGAGAGCAGATAGGTGGAAAAAATACATTGAAAGCCTCTATGAGGGTGAAGATTTGTCTGATGTGATTGAAGAAGAAACAGGAGTCGATTTAGAAGAGATAGGGGATCCAGTATTATAATCGGAATTTAAAAGAGCTTTGGAGGACTTCCGGTCAAATAAGGCAGAAGGGATAGATAACATTCTATCAGAATTTCTAAAATCATTGGGGGAAGTGGCTACAAAACGACTATTCACGTTGGTGTGTAGAGTATATGAGTCTGGCGATGTCCCATCTGACTTTCGGAAAAGCATCATCCACACAATTTCGAAGACGGCAAGAGCTGACAAGTGCGAGAATTATCGCACAATCAGCTTAACAGCTCATGCATCGAAGCTGCTTACAAGAATAATATACAGAAGAATGGAAAAGAAAATTGAGAATGCGCTAGGTGACGATCAGTTTGGCTTTAGGAAAAGTAAAGGGACGAGAGAGGCAATTCTGACGTTACGGCTAATAATGGAAGCAAGGCTAAAGAAAAATCAAGACACTTTCATAGGATTTGTAGACCTGGAAAAAGCGTTCGTCAAAATAAAATGGTGCAAGCTGTTCGAGATTCTGAAAAAAGTACGGGTAAGCTATAGGGAGAGACGGGTCATATACAATATGTACAACAACCAAGAGATAATCAAGAGTAATGTAATCAATAATCAAACGTTTTGAGCGTCTTTTACTTTTAATTTTATATACTTGGCTCCACTGATGATTTCATATAGTTTCTTGCTGCCTCGAACGCACAACTATTCCGTCCCTTTAACTACTGTGGCGCCACTCCTACGAACGACATACTACCTGCCACAACTGTCGTTCCATATACGTTACTTGATATTCGTAATAAGATATTCGTAATAAGACACACACAAGTGGACGATCAGAAACGAAGTGCTCGTATTGAGAAGGGTGTAAGACAAGGCTGTAGCCTTTCGCCCCTACTCTTCAATCTGTACATCGAGGAAGCAATGATGGAAATAAAAGAAAGGTTCAGGAGTGGAATTAAAATACAAGGTGAAAGAATATCAGTGATACGATTCGCTCATAGCATTGCTATCCTGAGTGAAAGTGAAGAAGAATTAAATGATCTGCTGAACGGAATGAACAGTCTAATGAGTACAAGTATGGTTTGAGAGTAAATCGGAGAAAGACGAAGGTAATGAGAAGTAGTAGAAATGAGAACAGCGAGAAACTTAACATCAGGATTGATGGTCACGAAGTCAATGAAGTTAAGGAATTCTGCTACCTAGGCAGTAAAATAACCAATGACGGACGGAGCAAGCAGGACATCAAACGCAGACTCGCTATGGCAAAAAAGGCATTTCTGGCCAAGAGAAGTCTACTAATATCAAATACCGGCCTTAATTTGAGGAAGAAATTTCTGAGGATGTACGTCTGGAGTACAGCATTGTATGGTAGTGAAACATGGACTGTGGGAAAACCGGAACAGAAGAGAATCGAAGCATTTGAGATGTGGTTCTATAGACGAATGTTGTAAATTAGGTGGACTGATAAGGTAAGGAATGAGGAGGTTCTACGCAGAATCGGAGAGGAAAGGAATATGTGGAAAACACTGATAAGGAGAAGGGACAGGATGATAGGACACCTGCTAAGACATGAGGGAATGACTTTCATGGTACTAGAGGGAGCTGTAGAGGGCAAAAACTGTAGAGGAAGACAGAGATTGGAATACGCCAATCAAATAGTTGAGGACGTAGGTGGCAAGTGCTACTTTGAGATGAAGAGGTTAGCACAGGAAAGGAATTCGTGGCGGGCCGCATCAAACCAGTCAGTAGACTGATTGGAAAAAAAAAAAAAAAAAAAAAAAAAAAAAAAAAAAAAAGGCAGCAGAATTGCCGCGCGGGATTAGCCGAGCGGTCTAAGTCGTGCAGTCATGGCCTGTGCGGCTGGTCCCGGCGGAGGTTCGAGTCCTCCTTGGGCACAGGTGTGTATGTTTGTCCTTAGGATAATTTAGGTTAAGTAGTGTGCAAGCTTAGGGACTGAAGACCTTAGCAGTTAAGTCCCATAAGATTTCACACACATTTGAATTTTTTACAGCAGAATTCCTTAACTTCACCTCCTCGGTGACCATCGATCCTGATGTTAAGTTTCTCGCTGTCGTCATTTCAGCTACTTCTCATTACTTTCGCCTTCCTTCGATTTACTCTTAGTCCATGTTCTGTACTCAGACTATTCGTTCTGTTTAGCAGATCATGTAATTATTTTTTACTTTCACTCATGATAGCAATGTAATCAGCGGATCGTATCATTGATACATTTTCACTGTGAACTTTAATTCCACTAATGAGCCTTTCTTTTATATCGGTCGTTGATTCTTCGATGCTCAGATTGAACGGTAGGGGCGAAATACTACATCCCTGTCTTATTCCCATTTTAATCCGAGCACTTCGTTCTTCGTCGTCCTCTCTTATTTTCCTTCTTGGCTCTTGTAAATATTGTATGTTACTGGTCTCTCCCTAAAGCTCACCCCTATTTCTTTTCAGAATTTCGAATGTCTTGCACCATTTTATGTCGTCGAACGCTTTTCCCCCATGTCGACAAATCCTATGAACGTGTCTTGATTTTTTTTCTTTTTTAGTCTTCCTTCCATTACCAACCACAACGCCAGAATTACCTCTCTGGTGCCTTTACCTTGCCTAAAGCCAAACTGATCGTCATCTAACACATCCTCAATTTGCTTTCCCATTCTTCTGTATTTTGTTCTCGTCAGAAACCTGAATGCATGAGCTGTTAAGCTGATTGTGCGATATTCTGGAACACGTCAGCTCTTCCAGTCTTCGGAATTGTGTGGATGATATCACCAACGTGAATAGTCGTTTTGTTGCCACTTCCCCCATGATTTTAGAAATTCTGATGGAATGTTACCTGTCCCTTCTGCCTTATTGGTGTCAAGTCCTCCAAAGCTCACTTAAATTCTGAATCTGATTCTAATCCTGGATCTCCTACATCTTCTCAATTGACTCGAGTTTCTTCTTGTATCATATCAGCCAAATCTTCCCTCTCATAAAGGGCTTCAATGTACTCTTTCTGCCTATCCGCTCTCTCCTCTGCATTTAACAGTGGTATTCCCATTGCACTCCTAATGTTACAACCTTTACTTTTAATTTCACCAAACGCTGTATGGACTTTCCAGTATGCTGAGTCAGTTCTTCCGACAATTATTTCTTTTTCGATTTTTCATATTTTTCATGCAGGCATTTCGTGTTTACTTCTCTGCACTTGCTGTTTATTTCATTCCTTAGCGACTTGTATTTCTGTATTCCTGAGTTGCCCTGAATATTTTTGTACTTCCTTCTTTCATCGATCAGCTGAAGTATTTATTCTGCTACTGTTTCTTCGCAATTACCTTCTTTATACCTGTTATTCATTCGAACTTCTGTGATTACCATTTTTAGAGATGTCCATTCCTCTTCAACTGTACTGCGTACTGCTACTGCATCTATAATATTAGAGACATGGAAAATAATTAACTTAGTGCTCTATTGTGTCTTACACCTAGTGTGATTCACAGATGGAACATTTAACGTTTCTACCAATACAGCGATCTGTTGAACAGAATAAGCTACTGTGACAGAAGTCATCAGTTGATTTTATTTCGCGTTTACAGGGTTCGCGGGATAGCACTGAAAGTAAAACTCATGTTTCACAACAACATATTACCAATGTGTTAATTGCATTCATAAGAACACGTTGGTTTTTAATTGTTCATTGCAAATGATATATAGATTCAAATGAAACTTCCTAGTGTGACTGGTGAGCCAGTCCATAAACGATTGTTTGTAATCAGTAATGCAAACATAGTTCTTCATTTTACGCCATTCAGACGTTTTTCGAGAAATGTTAGGGATATAAGTGCAGTCCAGATGAGGCCACACCGCCACTGGCTCTTTCATTTTAACGAGAACTAAAATACTAGTTCCTATGGAAGGGATGGTGAGAGAGCTGTGTGATGTATGAATTTTTTGATAAATAACTCAAGCTGTATGGTTTTTTCACTTTCGTTATAATAAGAAAGGAGATGTAGCTTTGCCGGGCGAAGTGGCCGTGCGGTTAAAGGCGCTGCAGTCTGGTACCGCAAGACCGCTCCGGTCGCAGGTTCGAATCCTGCCTCGGGCATGGACGTTTGTGATGTCCTTAGGTTAGTTAGGTTTAACTAGTTCTAAGTTCTAGGGGACTAATGACCTCAGCAGTTGAGTCCCACAGTGCTCAGAGCCATTTTTTGAAGATGTAGCTTTCCACTGATAAGGGTGATGACATAAGGGTGATGACATAAGCGATGATATCACTGAAAAGGATTATTATGTCGCTGGTGACGTTACTGATAATGATGACGTCGCTTGGCCAATGAACTCGATCGAGTGATTTTAAACTGTGACGTATTGTGAATGTTATAGAAATATTAACAATTTGCGCCCCAGACCAATGCTGAAAGACCAACAACACAGCCTCTATTTGGACAACATTTTAATAGTATAAGCAATCCATTACGATAACGAATCGTTCTTCACTCCCGTCTTTCAAGGCTTCCTTCTTTAGTTGATTATTGACGTTATTAAGTGTAAGTAACATAATGAAGACAACGACGATAATAGGATTTCTGAGTGATGAGAGTGTTTCAGGAATTTATACAGTGAATTTATGGTATTTTACTTCTAGACTTTTCTCCTGAAAATAATTTTCATTCGTTATGGCGGTGGGAAAATTCTTTTTTAAATGCTCTTTATGTTTTTCCTTAGTTTTAGTAGTGAAGCTATTTTAGATTTGTGTCGTTTCCAGTTGTAACCCTTTTCAGTTTGGAGAGGTTGTCAGTTTAGCAATGACTATCCGATTCTTTAGCTGATATGACAATCTGAAATGTAACCGTTTTCCCAGTTTTTGTCTTGTGATATGGGATAGTAGGTCTCAAAACATAATGTCTTTTTATACAGTTGCCACCTGAATGGAAGTAATAACGTTTTGAGCGTCTTTTACTATTAATTTTATATACTTGGCTACACTGATGATTTCATATAGGTTTCTTGCTGCCTCGAATGCACAACTGTTCCGTCCCTTTAACTACTGTGGCGCCACTCCTACGAACGACATACTACCTGCCACAACTGTCGTTCCATATACATTACTTGATATTTGTAATAATAACCACACAGAAATTAAATTTTTGTAGAAGTAGACCGAGAGAAGTATCGTCGGACGAGTAGAAATTCGCTGTTCAACACATCAGACACAGCTCGGCAGCTGTATGTGCACTTCGACCTTTATGGTGGGAGCTCTGTGGTTATCTGCTTTGAGGCTCTTTACCGGGCGACGCTGATTCACTCTGGTAATTGATTTACGGGGAGGCAATATCTTTTTCACCACCAGTACAGCATGTTGCGAGCTTATATAGGGGCCGTTAATGGTATCTGCCTTTCACGCGACGATTTCGCCAATTAATTGAAAGCTGGCGCTGAGAGACCGCTATGCGGTATTCGCGCGGCAATTACGAACCTCTGTAGTGAGGGAGGCGCGCTGCACCAGCCAATAAAATCGTATGGCTCGCGTGGCTCCAGGAAGTCGATGGAGTGCTTCTGCGGTAGGTGACGGTGTCAAAGGCGGCTCGGTCGGTTAACAACCTGCGAGTCTCTCGCCTACGGGCACGGTAGCCGTCGCCACTCATTACTCAACGCAGTATTTCATTACGATTACAGCTTATTCAGATATTTTCAGATACATTCTGTGAAGGTTATGCAGGGCGGGGGAAAACTGAATACTGTCTATAACTTTTTAAAATCTTAACTGATTTTTATCAAACAAAAAACATTTTGTTCGTTACAGTGGTACAATTTATTACATTACATCTCATTTACATTGTATCACAGAAACAGACGGGTTTTACTGCTGCGAAAAACCGTGTTGATAACATGTTTTGTACACTGCGCCAGATTTGTCATAAAATGATCACAAAAAATGAAGGTGTTCATGTGGTGTTCGTTGATTTAGAAAAGGCCGATGATAGTGTGGCAAAGAGGCTACTACGGACAGCAGTGGAAAAGGTTGTAGTGGATGAAAGACCGATGATTATGTGGCAGAGAGGCTACTATGGACAGCAGTGGAAGAGGTTGTAGTGGATGCTGCGTTAATAGACTTGTGCAAACGATGTGTCACCAATGCGGGGCACTTGTGAAGGTCGTTTGCCAGATATTGGAAAGCTTTGAATCAAGTGTTAAGGCAGAGAGGTCACCAACCTTGATTTGAGTTGTGTTTAGAAGTTGTCCTTGGTTACTAGAATAGACAGTGCAGAGGTCTGAGTGTGACATACTGCATCAAAGTTTACATTCATTACTGCTTGCCGTCGATCGAGTACTTACAGGTCTGCATAAGGATGATGCCATATGTCAAATGAGACAATTAATGGATACTTATAACATGGGGATTAACAGTCATTACGCATAAAACAGAATATATTGCTGCTGCAAGTGGACGAGATGAGGATATGGATTTTGAGTTTGGCGAGGTAAGAAATACAGAAGCGTTAAAGTATCTGGGTTCACTAATCGACACGACTGGTCAGTGTGACTTGAACATATCCCACAGGATAAGTCAAGGGATGGTGGCCGTTAGATCATTAAATTTTGGAGTCAGCAGTTATCCAGGCGAAGAAAGAAATGAGTGTTACGTGTTGCGGTTGAAAGCACTCTGACATATGGCTTAGAGTGTTGGACGCTAGACGAGAGACAAAAGGGGAAAACTGGAGAAACTGAAGTTGTTTAAATGGACAGGTTACGGCAGAGCATGAGAGTGATCCACTTGTATCGACTAAGGATGGATATACGAGGGTTATCCACAAAGTACACTACGTTTTGGAAATAAAAATAAATAAAGTATTGGAATTTTTTTTAATTATATACAGATGAAAGCCACACTTGAATACTACTTTTGTACATAGTTGCCGTTTAAATTAAGGCACTTACCGTAGCGATGGACGAGCTTGGAAATTCTTTCGACGTAAAATTCGGCCGCCTGCGCCTTCAACCACGTGGTTACCTCTTCTTGAAGCTGTGCGTCGTCAAAAAACGCTGCATAGCCAACCACTTCTTCATTGCTGGGAGTAAGTGGAAGTCGCTCGGTGCCACGTCGGGACTGTACGGCGGATGAGGAAACAACTCCCACCTAAAAGATTCGAGAACTTCACGAGTGGCATTTGCCGTGTGGGCCCGGGCGTTGTCGTGAATCAGCAAGATCTTTGAGCCCAACTTTCCCCTGCGCTTGTTTTGTATTGCTCTTCTGAGGTTGTGCAGAGTTTGACAATACCTTTGAGAGTTTATTGTACTGCCTCTTTCCAGGAAATCCACAAAATTCACACCTTTTCTGTCCCAAAAGACAGTCGCCATCACCTTCCTTGCCGACATTGTCTGCATGCATTTCTTGGGTTTTTGGGGGAATTTGTGTGCCCCCACTGCATTGACTGAAATTTTGTCTCGCAGTTAACATGCTTAACCCATGTTTCGTCACCAGTATCGATGCGATCAAGTAATGAGTCGCCATATTTCTCGTGAGCGTCCAAAAACGTTAAACGGTGCAGCCATTCGCAGATTTTTGTGAATCTCTGTCAAGATTTTGGGTATCCATCTTGTACAAAACTTGTGGTAACCAAGCTTTTCGGTAATGATTTCGTGCAAAAAACTTCGTGAAATTTGTGGAAAACTCATAGAGAGTTCCGTTGTTGTGAAATTACGGTTTTCACGGACCGCGGCATCGACTTTTTCGCGCAGGCGGCCGAATTTTACGACGAAGGAATTTCCAAGCTCGTCCTTCGCTACGATAAGTGCCTTAATTTAAATGGCAACTATGTAGAAAAGTAGTATTTAAGTGTGGCTTTCATCTGTATATAATAAAAAAATTCGAATACTTTATTTATTTTTAATTCCAAAACGTAATGTAGTTTGTGGATAGCCCTCGTATAAGAATGGAGATAGATGCGGCGGAATCAGTCACAGATAGGATTTATGCTCGAACATTGAGTTGGTATGGACTCGTCCGACGGATGGAAGAACAGAGATGGCAGCAATGTTTGCTCATCCGCTCTCCGCCAGAGAGAAGGAACCCATGAAGGTCGAGGGCAAAGTGAACAGGAACTACTGCCCAAGCCATGGAAAAGAGAGGTCTATCGGAAACAGACTGGCAGGACAGAAATTTGTGGCATCTGAGAACTAGCAAATGCTGATAAGTGGAAACGCCTGCTAAAGCAAAAGTAAGTACATCTAATTTATGTCATTGCAGACACCAGTGGTGGACCATTGCGCGAAGACCAATCTTGCGCGAACGGGCCCAGCTGGCATCCCGGTGCGACATACGGTGATCTGATGAGGAACTGCAGAGATGGTGGCAAAGTGTCAAAGAACATCATGCTCCTATAGATGCAAAGACTATAAAGAATTGCGACAGGAAGCTAGTGAATATAGGTTCTGTTTCAGATGATAAAAGAAGCGGACGACCCTCAACATCCACGACGGAGGAAAATGTCAAAGAGGTTCGGGAAATGTTCACTCGAAGTCTTCAGAAATCACAATGGCATCTCGCGAATGTGGTTTAATCAGAAACAGAAGCAGAACTGTTCTGAAGAAAAAGATGAATCTTTATCCAGGGAAACGATATTACTGTCAAGAATTATCGCCGGAAGACTGCGATGATGTTGGCTTGGTACAACGACTTGTCCGATACTTTCCGTAATATCCCCATATTGGGGAAGGCAGGAGCGTCCACAGTATACACTAATCTAGTAGCAGAAAGGTCAATACTGCGTCACCAATAATGTCAAAATAAACATCGTGTTTTATGGAAACGGAATCCTGAATGAGTGGTGTAGTGTCCATTTCAATTTTGTTTAAATTCATGGAATTTTTATTGAGGAATTACACTGAGGTGACAAAAGTCATGGCATAGCGATATGCACATAAACAAATGGCGGTAGTATCGCGTACTCAAGGTATAAAAGGACAGTGAAATCCCCGGGCTAGCAGGACAAAGCGGATGAAGTTATATTTGTGGAAAAGGGCCAAAACAGGTTACTGTTAGTTGCACTCATCAGATAAACTTTATTTCTTAAAACACACAATCACACAAGCAAGAATGAAACTCTCAAGGTTTTAATGAAAGACCTCCTTTGATTTCATTTAGATCGGCTGAAGGCCACATCGAAAATCCAAGGCACAAGGCCTAAGCAAGGAATTGACATACAGGAGTTCTACTGGAGGTTTCACTTCTTTAGGAAATTTTTTTTTTATCTTCAATATAAATAGGCTGAAAGCCTTAGCTTAAATTTTTCCCACAGAACTCGGCTGAAGGCCTCACATTAATCAAGAACGGTGTTACAGCTTAAGGCCGAGACAAAGATTTTCAATGTTTAATCTAAAAAGGCTGAAAACTCGGATGAAGGCCGCATATCAACAAAACAATTTAATGGCATAAGGCCTAGGAAGAAGAGCTTTCAATTTGAAAAGGCTGAAGGCCTTATCTTAAAATACGTCCTGTAAAATTCGGCTGAAGGCCTCATACTAAAGAATAACAATCTCATGACTTAAGGGCAAGACAAGGATTCTGAATTTTTAATTTAAGAGAGATTAAAACTCGGCTGAAGGCCACACACCATGCAGAAAACAATTTTACTGCTTAAGCCCTAAAGGAAAGAGCTTCTAAATTTCAACTAAAGTAGGCTAAAGTCTTTATCCTAAAATGCTACACATAAAACTCGGCTGAAGGCCACATACAAACTAGAAAATATTTCTTATGGCTTATGGCCTAGACAAAATTTTCAACTTTGATTTGAAAAGGCTGAAAACTCGGCTGAAGGCCACATACCAACTTGAAACAAATTTACGGCTTATGGCCTAGGCACAAGGAATTTTCAGTTTTAATTTTGAAAGGCTGAAACTCGGCTGAAGGCCACATACCAAACAATAAAAAAATTTTTTACTGCTTAAGACTTAAGAAGAAGGAAAGCCTTGTAATTTTAATAAGCTAAGACCCGGCTGAAGATCACACAGAATACTTAAGACTAAAAGGAAATCACTATGTAAAACACAAGGATCGGTGCTCATAAGGTTCCAAGGATCGGCCTGGGAAGGTAACACTAACGCACGTTTAGGTGAGACAGGCAGCCAGACCGACAACCTCTTAATCGGAAGGCAACCCAACCGAAAACCAGCCGATGAACCAACCAACAAGATCAGTTCTGCTCCATCTGACCAGCAAAACGACAAGATGTCAATAGCACCACGTTCTGGATACTGGTGCCCAATGTAGCCAAGTCAGAATAAACGCCCAAAACTACCAACCTGTCGAACTACACGCCGTGCTCGACAGCATCAACACGACGAGGAAAATACACTACCGAAAACTACGTCAAAGACCAGGGCAGGTAACCGGAATGTCAACGGCCAGAAGGCAGATGATGCCGCTGGTACACTTCATTAATGAAGGAATCAATTAAATTAAGTTAAACACAGGAAGATGGCTGCAATTTTAGCCGACTTCAATGCATACACGTTGTTGCTCGCGGGAATCTCCCAAAAAGCGACAACCAGGATCAAATGAAGAGATGTGGCAGCAGTTGAGGCTTGATAGTAGGTTAAGTGAGCACTCAACTTTAGTGTCTAGGATCGATGGGTGACTAACTTCGTAATCCTCATAAGAAGCGCCTCACAACTCCAACCGCATGTGCACGCCGCCAGCTGCTCCGGCCTGACTATGCACCACGAAGACTTCATCGCTGCTCTGTCCTAACCGACCGACTGCCACCAGCCGGAAATGTTCAAAGGACCAAACAGACATCGGCTGGTGGGACGACCGACCGAACGACCAACCAACGGTCGTTCCCGCCCCAGTCTCCTCCAGTAGGACAATGCATGTGTGTCGCCAGCGGTCGGTAAGTACTGGCTGTCCGCACCTCACTGATGCTCCGAACCCGACGCTCCTTCGTCGCCGACTGCTGCTCCGTCCCCGACTGTACTGGTGGTCCGTCTCCGACTTCACTGCTGGTCCGTCTCCAGCTGCAGTGCTAGTCTGCCTCCGACTGACCTCGAGACACACGACGCTCAGGAAATACTATCGGTGCTCCAGAGATGGTACGACAGTGCACTTATCGATAAACGCTGCTGCTGCCACTCACTGGCAAGTAAGGCAGAAGTTAGTGACGCCAGTAAATAGAATAAGAACACGAGGTGGCAGTACCGTAAAAGAAGATGACAAACAATAAATGGCATGAACACGAGTCGCGCACGGCTCAAGCTGTCATTTGTACTCACGTGATTCATGTGAAAAGGTTTCCGACATGATTACGGTCTCACGACGGGAGTTAACAGATTGTGAACACAGAAAAATAGTTACAGCTAAACGCATGGGACACTCCATTTCGGAAATCGTTAGGCAAGTCAATATTCCAAGATCCACAGTGTCAAGAGTGTGCTGAGAGTACCAAACTTTAGGCGTTACCTCTCACCACAGACAACACAGAGGCCGACGGCCTTCACTTAACGACCGAGAGCAGCGGCGTCTGCATACAGAAGAGTTGTCAGTGCTAACAAACAACACTGTTTGAAATAACCTCAGAAATCTATGTGGGACGTACGACGATTGACTCCGTTAGTACAGCGCGGCGAGATTTGGCGTTAATGTGCTAGGGCAGCAGACGACCCTCGTGAATGTCTTTGCTAACAGCACGACGTCACCTGCAGCACCCCTCCTCGACTCTTGGACCCCAGACGACTGGTCAGATGAGTCCCGATTTCAGTTGGTAAGAGCTGATGGTAGGGTTTCAGTGTGGCGTAGACTCCACGAAGCCATGGATCCAAGTTGTCAACAAGGCACTGTGAAAGCTAGTGGTGGATTCGTAATTGTGCCGGCTTTAAAAAAAACTGAGTGACACCTCTGGTCCAGCAGAACCGATCATTGACTGCAAATGGTTAAGTTCGACTTCAGGGAGGTTACTTCCAGCCATTCAACGATGAGATTTTTGTGGTTGACAATGTGCCATGCCCTGGGCCACAATTATTCGGGGTTGGTTTGAAGAAAGTTCTGGACAATCCGAGCGAATGGTTCGGCCATGCAGGTGGCCCGACATGAATCCCATCCAACATTTATGGGACATAATCGAGAGGTTATAGTGCGTAAAGTCCTGCACCACCGACATTTTCGCGATTATGGACGGCTATAGAGGCAGCATGGCTCAATATTTCTGCACGGATCTTCCAGCGACTTTTGTCCACGTCACGTCTAGTTGCTGCGCTATGCCCTCCGAAAGTAGGTCTGGTACGATATTAACAGGTATCGTAAAACTTTTCTCACCTCATGGTATATTTTCAAAAAATTTTTATATCTTTGTATACGATTTGTAGACATGACGACCAAGACCTTGTTCAGTAGTTCGAGTTCGTGATCCGGCGCTTATTTTAGGCGTTTGCATTTCTCTTTTTGGTGCTGATGAGCTAGAGAGAGGCCGCTGTGGTTGCCGTTATTGTACGAAGAAAAGATTGGATAGTGAGGACTTGAGTTTTGAATATATTTGTATGTTCGGATAAAAAACTCTAAGTCATTGTAAATAAAAATGGTATACAAGCAATTTGTTATTATTTCTACTTTATTAGCGTGGTCCATTGCCGAAATAAAGTATAATTCTTACAGTTTCCTTTGTGATGTCAAGACAATAACCGAAGGAACACCGCTGCTGCTGCGAGAGAGGTAAACTATTTGATCGAAAGTATCCGAAGAACTGGCTGAAAATGGATTATAAGTTCGTGGCACCCTCCATCGATAATGCTGGAATTCAATAAGGTGTCGGTCCACCCTTAGCCTTGATAACAGCTTCGACTCTCGCAGGCGTACGTTCAATCATTGGGGAATGGCAGCCTATTCTTCATGGAGTGTTGCACGGAGTAGAGGTATCGACATCGGTCAGTGAGGCGTGGCACGAAGACAGCGTTTAAAAATATCCCAAAGGTGTTCTATGGGGTTCAAGTCACGATTCTGTGCAGGCCAGTCAATCACGGGGATGTTATTGTCGTGTAACCACTCCGCCACAGGCAGTGCATTATTAACAGGTGCTCGATCGTGTTGAAAGATGCATTCGATGTCCCGGAATTGCTCCTCAACAGTGGGAACCAACAAGGTGCTTAAGACATCAATGTAGACCTGTGCTGTGATAGTGCCACGCAAGAGAGCAAGGGGTGCAAGCCCCCTCCATGAAAAAGACGACCACACCGTAGCACCACCGCCTCCGAATTTTACTGTTTGCACTAAACACGCTGGCACATGACGTTCACAGGGCATTCGGCATACCCACACCCTGCCATCGGATTGCCACATTGTGTACTGTGATTCGTCGCTCCACACAATTTGTTTCCACTGTTCAATCGTCCAATGTTTGCGCTCCTTACGCCAAGCGAGGCGTCGTTTGGCATTTACCGGCTTAATGTGTGGCTTATGAGCAGCCGCTCGAACATGAAACCCAAGTTTTCTGACCTCCCGCCTAACTGCCATAGCACTTGCAATGGATCCTGATGCTGTTTGGAATTCCTGTGTGATGGTCTGGACAGATGTCTGCCTGTTACACATGACGACTCTCTTCAACCGTCGGCGATCTCTGTCAGTCAACAAGCGAGGTCGGCTTGTACGTTTTTGTATTGCACGTGTCCCTTCACGTTTCTGCTTCACTATCACATCGGAAACAGTGGACCTAGGGATTTTTAGGACTGTGGGAATCTCACGTACAGTCGTATGACACAAGGGACAGCCTGTCACCTGACCATATTCGAAGTACGTGAGTTCCGTGGAGCGCCACATTGTCCTCTGTCACGACGTCTAATGATTACTGAGGTCGCTGATATGGAATACCTGGCAGTAGGTGGCAGCACAATGCACCTAATACGAAAAACGATTGTTTTTGTGGGCGTCCGGATACTTTTGATCACATAGTGTATTGCATAGTGCTGTAAAGTAAGTAACTCTTATGGTCGCATGCCAGTGGAATCAGGTCAAACTGACCTGATGAGCCGCACTTGGAGATGAAGTTGCCACAGTGCCGGTTATTTGCTAGTCCTGCAAGATTGCAAAAGGAGGTTTTTTAGGCATTACAGCATGTTGGTAAAGGAACAAGGGCTGCCCATGCAGCTTTCGCACTGTTAATACACAGAGTATTCATGAATAAGAATCATATGACCAACACTACGCGGCGGGGCGGGGTCGGTCGTCTGTGTTGTTGTTAACGCTATCGCTCAGTCCGCCTACCTCGATAGGATTCTTGCCGAGCTAACATCGTATAATCCCTAGGCCGGCTAGCAAGCGACTCTCTCAAGGTACTCTCCTCTCTGCACACTCCTCTATTCACGCGGGAATTGCTTAATTCTGATTGGCCTGTTGATCTAAACGACCAATGAAAACGTTCCTTCCTGATCATTCTCGCGGCAAAATCTTGCCTTATCCAATTACTAATTTGATAGTAAGTAATGTCAGCAAAACTTAAGTTTCTTGTATTATGTTTAATCAAAATAAGCAAAGCGCGAAATATTCTTCAAATTGGGAAATAAACTTATTCCGCCTCTAAAGTCCATTCTGGCTGCTTTTATACAAAATCATGCTCACACAGACATATGTCACCTGAATCGTGGTTGTAACATAACTTTCCCACGGTTCGTTTGTACAAGGTTTTATGTGAAATGAAATATTAAATTTTAACGTATGTCCCATATACACTCTCTCAATCATTCTCACCCACTCACACAACAAAATATAATCAAATAATAATTTTGACCGATTTTTGTACTACGTAATGCAAAGTGACTAAAGTTTTAAAAAGAAAATTTTAATTAATTGATTTTTATTCAGTGACAACTTTGCAATGTCTTCAAATGACAATGAAAGTTGATCTGTTATTGTTCCAAACTTGATTAAAAAAAAGGCTTTTTTTTTAATTTTGACGCATCATTCCATTAATAACAAAAAGCTGTGTACCAGATTTGAACAAAATCGGATAATAACTAATTTGGATTATTTAGATTCGTAGAGGGTATGAATCTTTGTATCGATTGAATGTTACGCTATGCAGTTCTCACGGCAGGCAGCGTCAGCTGTGAGGTGAGCAGAGCGAAAAAAAACATAGCCATCCTGCAGCCACCTTACTAGACGGCTGCGTGCTTTAGGCTCGTTTCACACTGGGACGGTCACCGGTGACGGTCACTGATAGAGATACATTCGTTTGAATTGGAGCATTCACACCGGGACACTGCACTGAGTCACCGAGTCACGGTGACCTAGCAGTGACTCACCCTCGCCACACGTGACGGACACCGACACTGTGTTCGCTGCGGTCACCGCCGGACATGCATTAGCTTGTATTGGAGTGTTCACACTGGGACACCGATCACAGACACAGCAGAGCAGAGTTGCCAACAGACAGGCAGCCGTTGCTGAGCCCAGTGGTTCTCCACACAGTGCAGCCATGAGTTTAGAGTTCATCAACACAGAAGATTTTATAAGTGAAGTGGAAAGTCGTCCCGTTATTTGGGATATGAAAAGCGATGACTACAGTAACAAAGTCATGAAAATGAAAGCGTGGCAAGAAATTATTACGAAGTTTGTGCCTGATTTCGATGAAAAGAGCATAGATGAAAGGAAAAAAATTGGTAAGTTCTATATTCTTTTTTCACTTTAATACCGTATTTTTCGGACCACAAGAATAGCGAAATATATTTTCTACCCCTGTACGAGGCTAGGAGGTTAATAACCTACAAGGAGAATGCTATCCCTCACCCATTTTCTTTTGCACTAGCAATAGCAAGTGTACTGTTATGCAGTCTCAATGCGAGAAGAATGGACAAAATGGATGAGCGCAGAAACCATGTACTCACCCCTACAGGGCGAATGAAAGTAAAATAAAATAAATAGTTTTATTTCAACATTTTCATAACAAAATTAAGGGTACGTCTTTTCGTAGTCTAATAAGGCGCTCCGCCTCATGGTCCGAAAAATACAGTTAAAATATTATTCAAAACAACAATAATTTACGCATATGTTGTTACTATAATAGTGAATTTTATTTATTTACCATAATACTATTGACGTACAAGTTTTTTACACCCGAATGAGAACAGTGCTCGTGCTTGGGTTCTGTTCAATTAGGTACACACAACTCTAATACAAAAAAGTGCATTGTAATTATAATTTTAATTGCAAGTTTTAATCAGTTCAGTGAACGCAACAGTATGGCTTGTTACTGTTAACATGGTAATAATTGAACACTGCACATTTCAAATACAATTCCAATGAACATTTAGGCCTAACGATATTAATGTTCACATAACATTTTTAGCACTTAGATTTTTTGCAGCTGCCATGGCACTTCACTTTCAGGGCTGATGAAGAAGTTTGCGAAATCTTCTCTGATACCGTTCGCAATATTTCCTCCACGGACCAAGCAAGGTGACATGTCCTGCAATCCCTGAATAGTTAACGTATCCTCAAACTGTTCCATCACGATCACGCACATAGTTATGGAGGAGGCAACATGTCTTCACAATAGACTCTACCAAATCTAATTTAACATCCAGTGGTCGATAGAAAATGCGCCACTTGTTTGCAAGAATTCCAAAAGTACACTCGATGTACCTTCTAGCTCTGCACAGTCTATAGTTGAACACACGTTTTTTAATGTCTAAATACTTTCCACCATAAAGGCGCAAAATGAATGTTGACAATCCGAAACCATCATCTCCTACTAACATGAATGGCATAGGTCTTTCAAACGATAATGACAGTTGTTTTGGTGCAGGTAAATCTAGCGTACCATCTTGTAGTTTATTATTTAACACTGTATTACGAAACACAGTTGAGTCGAACGATTTCCCATATGCTCCAACGTCTATAAATAAGAATTTGTACGTCGAATCACAAACAGCTAACAACAGAATGGAAAAATACACTCCTGGAAATGGAAAAAAGAACACATTGACACCGGTGTGTCAGACCCACCATACATGCTCCGGACACTGCAAGAGGGCTGTACAAGCAATGATCACACGCACGGCACAGCGGACACACCAGGAACCACGGTGTTGGCCGTCGAATGGCGCTAGCTGCGCAGCATTTCTGCACCGCCGCCGTCAGTGTCAGCCAGTTTGCCGTGGCATACGGAGCTCCATCGCAGTCTTTAACACTGGTAGCATGCCGCGACAGCGTGGACGTGAACCGTATGTGCAGTTGACGGACTTTGAGCGAGGGCGTATAGTGGGCATGCGGGACGTACCACCGAATTGCTCAACACGTGGGGCGTGAGGTCTCCACAGTACATCGATGTTGTCGCCAGTGGTCGGCGGAAGGTGCACGTGCCCGTCGACCTGGGACCGGACCGCAGCGACGCACGGATGCACGCCAAGACCGTAGGATCCTACGCAGTGCCGTAGGGGACCGCACCGCCACTTCCCAGCAAATTAGGGACACTGTTGCTCCTGGGGTATCGGCGAGGACCATTCGCAACCGTCTCCATGAAGCTGGGCTACGGTCCCGCACACCGTTAGGCCGTCTTCCGCTCACGCCCCAACATCGTGCAGCCCGCCTCCAGTGGTGTCGCGACAGGCGTGAATGGAGGGACGAATGGAGACGTGTCGTCTTCAGCGATGAGAGTCGCTTCTGCCTTGGTGCCAATGATGGTCGTATGCGTGTTTGGCGCTGTGCAGGTGAGCGCCACAATCAGGACTGCATACGACCGAGGCACACAGGGCCAACACCCAGCATCATGGTGTGGGGAGCGATCTCCTACACTGGCCGTGCACCACTGGTGATCGTCGAGGGGACACTGAATAGTGCACGGTACATCGAAACCGTCATCGAACCCATCGTTCTACCATTCCTAGACCGGCAAGGGAACTTGCTGTTCCAACAGGACAATGCACGTCCGCATGTATCCCGTGCCACCCAACGTGCTCTAGAAGGTGTAAGTCAACTACCCTGGCCAGTAAGATCTCCGGATCTGTCCTCCATTGAGCATGTTTGGGACTGGATGAAGCGTAGTCTCACGCGGTCTGCACGTCCAGCACGAACGCTGGTCCAACTGAGGCGCCAGGTGGAAATGGCATGGCAAGCCGTTCCGCAGGACTACATCCAGCATCTCTACGATCGTCTCCATGGGAGAATAGCAGCCTGCATTGCTGCAAAAGGTGGATATACACTGTACTAGTGCCGACATTGTGCATGCTCTGTTGCCTGTGTCTATGTGCCTGTGGTTCTGTCAGTGTGATCATGTGATGTATCTGACCCCAGGAATGTGTCAATAAAGTTTCCCCTTCCTGGGACGATGAATTCACGGTGTTCTTATTTCAATTTCCAGGAGTGTAGTCCTTATAATTATAGTAGAGTGAACCACTGGAAGTGGGTTTTACAATTCTGATGTGCTTCCCGTCCACTGCACCCACACAATGAGGAAAGTTGGCCCTCTTATGGAATCCTTCAGCTGAGGCAAGCCATAGATCTTTCGAGAGGTCGGGAAAACATTTTGACTTCATTTTACGCCATATGGCAAAGCAAACGTCTCGTATAATGTACGAGATAGTTGATACTCCAATTCCGTACTGAAAATGTAAGTCCATCATGGATGATCCGGCCCCCAAGTACCTGTAAAAAACGATAAAGCATATGGAGCAAAACTACAAAATTATGCAGGTTACACACAAGCATACACACGCACGCACACGTAGACATTATAGATAACCAGCTGAAACACCCGGCAACTATAATTTTAATAAATGTTCATAATCGTACTACGCCTATAACTTTCGCGCAAGTGACAAAGTTTCATCGCAATCGGATGAACGGTACGGCTGCGCATAAAATACAAACAAAACCAAACAAACATTCAGTTTTATATATTAGATATTACAATACTATGGTGATTTTTGTTTGTTGCAGGGACAATCCTTCAAAGGAAATGGAAGAGCTTAAGGGCTAGTTATACCAGAGAGTTATTAAGGCAAAAAACAGAAAAGAGTGGTTCTGCAGCAACTGGTAGGAAGAAGTATATCTACTTCGATCAGCTGCGATTCCTAACAACTGACTGTAAGAACACTACTTCTAGTATTGACAATGATGATGATGAAGACAGAAATGAGTTTGATGAAGGAAAAAATTTAGAGCAGGAGGCACGTGAAAAAACTGCTGAGCGACGGCAAAAAAGGCCACGTGAAAAGAAGAGTCTTGAGGAAGAAGATATCCTATATAACATTTTGAAGGAAAAGTATGCCAGAAAAGACAATTCATCACAGCAAGCCGACGAAGATAGCTTGTTTATGCAGTCTTTAGTACCTGAATTAAAAAAATTACCCAATCATACAAGATTGTAAGTGAAATCAGATTTGATGAATGTCATTATTAATGCTCAACAATATTACAGCGCTTCTGCTTCCTCTTCGTCCCAAATAGGATTTGCGCCGGTACCAAATTACGTTACGGGGTATCCGCATCACGACCGTGCATATCATGGAACAGTTCAAGACTACACTGGAGGACAGTCGAGGTTGTCCGATCAGTTACCAGCTGTGTGCTCGCCAGCGGCCTCCGAGTACAGTGACGAGTCCTTAATATACTTTTCAACAGCACGGGCAGAGAAACAATGAACTTGAAACTATCAGTGAAAGTTTTACAATATTTTGTAATGTATATTAATACCAGTTAAAATCTGTAAAATGTGCTTTCAATAAAATAAAATAATACTACAGTACCTACAGGGTGTTTCAAAAATGACCGGTATATTTGAAACGGCAATAAAAACTAAACGAGCAGCGATAGAAATACACCGTTTGTTGCAATATGCTTGGGACAACAGTACATTTTCAGGCAGACAAACTTTCGAAATTACAGTAGTTACAATTTTCAACAACAGATGGCGCTGCGGTCTGGGAAACTCTATAGTACGATATTTTCCACATATCCACCATGCGTAGCAATAATATGGCGTAGTCTCTGAATGAAATTACCCGAAACCTTTGACAACGTGTCTGGCGGAATGGCTTCACATGCAGATGAGATGAACTGCTTCAGCTGTTCAATTGTTTCTGGATTCTGGCGGTACACCTGGTCTTTCAAGTGTCCCCACGGAAAGAAGTCACAGAGGTTCATGTCTGGCGATTAGGGAGGCCAATCCACGCCGCCTCCTGTATGTTTCGGATAGCCCAAAGCAATCACACGATCATCGAAATATTCATTCAGGACATTAAAGACGCCGGCCGTGCGATGTGGCCGGACACCATCTTGCATAAACCACGAGGTGTTCGCAGTGTCGTCTAAGGCAGTTTGTACCGCCACAAATTCACGAAGAATGTCCAGATAGCGTGATGCAGTAATCGTTTCGGATCTGAAAAATGGGCCAATGATTCCTTTGGAAGAAATGGCGGCCCAGACCAGTACTTTTTGAGGATGCAGGGACGATGGGACTGCAACATGGGGCTTTTCGGTTCCCCATATGCGCCAGTTCTGTTTATTGACGAAGCCGTCCAGGTAAAAATAAGCTTCGTCAGTAAACCAAATGCTGCCCACATGCATATCGCCGTCATCAATCCTGTGCACTATATCGTTAGCGAATGTCTATCGTGCAGCAATGGTAGCGGCGCTGAGGGGTTGCCGCATTTGAATTTTGTGTGGATAGAGGTGTAAACTCTGGCGCATGAGACGATACGTGGACGTTGGCGTCATTTGGACCGCAGCTGCAACACGGCCAACGGAAACCCGAGGCCACTGTTGGATCAGCTGCTGCACTAGCTGCGCGTTGCCCTCTGTGGTTGCCGTACGCGGTCGCCCTACCTTTCCAGCACGTTCATCCGTCACGTTCCCAGTCCGTTGAAATGTTTCAAACAGATCCTTTATTGTATCGCTTTTCGGTCCTTTGGTTACATTAAACCTCCGTTGAAAACTTCGTCTTGTTGCAACAACACTGTGTTCTAGGCGGTGGAATTCCAACACCAGAAAAATCCTCTGTTCTAAGGAATAAACCATGTTGTCTACAGCACACTTGCACGTTGTGAACAGCACACGCTTACAGCAGGAAGACGACGTACAGAATGGCGCACCCACAGACTGCGTTGTCTTCTATATCTTTCACATCACTTGCAGCGCCATCTGTTGTTGAAAATTGTAACTACTGTAATTTCGAAAGTTTGTCCGCCTGAAAATCTACTGTTGTCCCAAGCATATTGCAACAAACGGTGTATTTCTATCGCTGCTCGTTTAGTTTTTATTGCCGTTTCAAATATACCGGTCATTTTTGAAACACCCTGTACCTTGATGCAAGAGCAAGTTTTTCCTCTGGTGGGATAGCCTTCCTTAGTATAGTGTTTTTTCCTGTGATTGCTTCTTTCACATCTTCTAGTAGTTCATCAAATGAAGTTTTTGACATTCGAAAATACTGAAAAAACTTCTTCTCAGATTGTCTCAGATCGTCATAAAGGGTGTAATACAATCCTTTCTCCAGCCGATCACGTAGCAGTGAATGTATGTGTAATGAACGTTTTGTCTTCATTCTCCTCCTCCTCCTCCTCCTCATTACAAGTACCAACAACAGTTCCTCCTCGCTCGAGTCCATTTCACCAGCTAATCAGTTGGCAACAGCTGCAGTGTGGGACACCAGTGACCCAGGAGTGTTCGCCACAGTCACCGGTGACCGTCACAAGTGTCCCAGTGTGAAGCGAGCCTAAAGAGCACTGAACGAACAATTATCGCTCATTGACTGAGATGGTTGGACGTCGTTCATCGCATGCGTGGTACAAGGCTTCCGTGCCAAATCCTTTACGGTGAACTGTAGTCGTGCACTAGACCACATGTAGCCCCTCTCAGCCGCTTTAAGAAGAAGCTGAAACTCATCATGAAGATGACTGGCATGTACATGCAACAATGGGAAGAATGTCCTGTGGACCGTTTACTGCGGAGGAATATTACGTGCAACACTGTAAATTCGTGTGAAGGAGACCGCAGCAGACATGAAGAGGCCTAGCGACATGCGAGAAAGCTTCGTCAGTTACTACCCCGTGCTCCCCCTACCATTCAATGCGACTTGTGTGGACACATGTTTTATGACAGAACTGGTCTGTTCAGCAACTGGAAACACATCCAGAAGCTGAGTTGAAATGCTCGTTCTTTGTAGGAAGAAGCTGTGCGTACACTGAATGAGATACAGCAGACGACGACTCAATAATCTATTTCCTATGATACTACTTTCTCTTTCTCCTGTGCCTTTTTCTCGCAACTGCGCAGGTAGGCATGGTTACGAACGGATGTGGCTTGATTTATTTTGGGTGTGGCCACATGCCCTTTCTTTCGTCACGCCTGGGATGGAATGTATGTACCCCAAATGCTGGCGTCTAGTGTTATTCAGGTGAAAGTGAGCGAAAGTTTTCTAAATGTTTGGGAATTGTGTAACTCAGGCAGGATTTGAGTACCAACCCGATATTCACCAACTGGATGTGGAAAATTTTCTAAAAACCACGTCCAAGCTGGCCAGCACACAGATCCTCGTCGTTATTCCTCCGGGTGTCTTCGGTCCTGAACCGATGCACTGCCCCATCAAGGAAGCGATGCTTTAACACACACAGCTACCCAGACTGTGATTACGTATCATGCAGTAAAAAAAATATTGAATATACGAATAAGTGAACGAGAAATTACAATGCCACATTAGGCCTAAGCGGCGTTAAGAAAGAAATACTGAACACCACAGATCACCATCTGGCCTGAACTGCACTCTTCATTGGCTGCAATCAAACGCCTCATTGGGGTGTCGTTGCACTCGAAGTCTCGTGTCGTTTGGAATGACACAAATTCGTGCCTCTTCCGACCCCACTGCATGCATGAGGTCAGATACAATCCGATGTCCGCGTTGTATGTGTCCCCATTGTAGATACTGTAGACATGCTGATTTATACTATTTAAAAATCAGTATTAGGTTGCAGAATGTTCTTTATTAAATTAAGAATTACGCGTTTCACACGGATAGGGCATCTCAGGTTATATTAAAATATCGTAAATTGCCTGCCAAAAAGTATCCGTCAAGAAGGCATGCTTTTTGGCAGACAGTTTCTGATTTTTTCACACAACCTGATGATGCCCTATCCAGGAGAAAAGTGTCGTTCTGAGGTTGATAAAGAACGTTCTGGAACCCATGACGTTTTTAAATACACTCCTGGAAATTGAGATAAGAACGTGAATTCATTGTCCCAGGAAGGGGAAACTTTATTGACACATTCCTGGGGTCAGATACATCACATGATCACACTGACAGAACCACAGGCACATAGACACAGGCTACAGAGCATGCACAATGTCGGCACTAGTACAGTGTATATCCACCTTTCGCAGCAATGCAGGCTGCTATTCTCCCATGGAGACGATCGTAGAGATGCTGGATGTAGTCCTGTGGAACGGCTTGCCATGCCATTTAAACCTGGCGCCTCAGTTGGACCAGCGTTCGTGCTGGACGTGCAGACCGCGTGAGACGACGCTTCATCCAGTCCCAAACATGCTCAATGGGGGACAGATCCGGAGATCTTGTTGGCCAGGGTAGTTGACTTACACCGTCTAGAGCACGTTAGGTGGCACGGGATACATGCGAACGTGCATTGTCCTGTTGGAACAGCAAGTTCCCTTGCCGGCCTAGGAATGGTAGAACGATGGGTTCGATGACGGTTTGGATGTACCGTGCACTATTCAGTGTCCCCTCGACGAACACCAGTAGTGTACGGCCAGTGTAGGAGATCGCTCCCCACACCATGATGCCGGGTGTTGGCCCTGTGTGCCTCGGTCGTATGCAGTCCTGATTGTGGCGCTCACCTGCACGGCGCCAAACACGCATACGACCATCATTGGCACCAAGGCAGGAGCGACTCTCATTGCTGAAGACGACACGTCTCCATTCGTCCCTCCATTCACGTCTGTCGCGACACCACTGGAGGCGGGCTACACGATGTTGGGGCGTGAATGGAAGACGGCCTAACGGTGTGCGGGACCGTAGCCCAGCTTCATGGAGACGGTTGCGAATGGTCCTCGCCGATACCCCAGGAGCAACAGTGTCCCTAATTTGCTGGGAAGTGGCGGTGCGGTCCCCTACGGCACTGCGTAGGATCCTACGGTCTTGGCGTGCATCCGTGCGTCGCTGCGGTCCGGTCCCAGGTCGACGGGCACGTGCACCTTCCGCCGACCACTGGCGACAACATCGATGTACTGTGGAGACCTCACGCCTCACGTCTTGAGCAATTCGGCGGTACGTCCACCCGGCCTCCCGCATGCCCACTATATGCCCTCGCTCAAAGTCCGTCAACTGCACATACGGTTCACGTCCACGCTGTCGCGGCATGCTACCAGTGTTAAAGACTGCGATGGAGCTCCGTATGCCACGGCAAACTGGCTGACACTGACGGCGGCGGTGCACAAATGCTGCGCAGGTAGCGCCATTCGACGGCCAACACCGCGGTTCCTGGTGTGTCCACTGTGCCGTGCGTGTGATCATTGCTTGTACAGCCCTCTCGCAGTGTCCGGAGCAAGTATGGTGGGTCTGACACACCGGTGTCAATGTGTTCTTTTTTCCATTTCCAGGAGTGTAGTAGTGATAGAAGGTTGCTGTACCACCACGCTAAGATGAAATGGAATAATTTTCATGCTGATTTATGTGCTGCATGGAAGTTTCTTTCACATATCCATTCTGAAACTGGTTGAGAGGTCCGTATTCGCTGATACATGTTTTTTGTCCTTCAGTCATATCTCTACATCGACCCCTCTTACTGCTCTACCGACTGACACGTACACACCACCTCACTGGTATGACTTACGATAGTATGGGGTGGGGGGTCACGGTCACGTGATCGTCTGTTATCAGTTCGACGACATCTACAGCGCTCCAAAACTACTAGTGAGCTTTTTTGAGTCAAAAATCAAAGACCCATGTTCTGACTCCAGTGGGCCAACCGAAACCGAATGACTGCCGTGGCATCTGCTAATGACGTTATGCGGATGCGCTGTGGAGGGATGTGGCGCTATCTCATCGCTCTCTCAGAATCTGTCGGGTTACTTGACCTTAGACCCGGTATTTTTCTCTCAAGTGGCTCCTAATCGGCATCATCAGGCTGAGTGCACCCCACGTTCCAGACCTCCCTTGCAGTAACACGCCAGTACTCCGCGGAGGCGAACTGCTTTTTTAAGGGGTTGACTAATATTTTGCCCGGTTTCCAGTAGGCTTCATCGGGGCAGTGAAAAACTCAGAATTTCGTGAGGAGCTAGACAGAAGTACTAAAGCCATTTGCAGCATCCTTAGAGGAAGCTTTGAGATCCTTTAACAGAGAAAACGTGAAAACTGGATATGCTATAGGCATGCGTAAGAACAACCTTTGTCTGCAGATGACACTGTAATTGTTGCAGGGAAACTCTTGCTACAAACGAAATTCATAGAACAAGTTTTAAAGTAATGCCGAAAATCAGTTGCAAAAGACTATCAGCAGTATGGGGTAGGGCTGCATAGATCGTAAATTTTGAATCCTTTTAAAGCAGATCTGTTTCACCTACCGTGTAAGTAACTTTCAGCGCAATTATAAGCAAATCATTATGACTCACTGTATATAAAATCGTACATGCTACCACATGACACTTTAGGTAACAAACAGTTAAACTATTTCCAGAATGAGATTTTCACTCTGCAGCGGAGTGTGCGCTGATATGAAACTTCCTGGCAGATTAAAACTGTGTGCCGGACCGAGACTCGAACTCGGGACCTTTGCCTTTCACGGGCAAGAGCTCTACCAACTGAGCTACCCAAGCACGATTCACGCCCCGTCCTCACAGCTTTACTTCTGCTAGTATCTTGTGTGCTACCTTCCAAACTTTCTTTCAGGAGTGCTAGTTCTGCAGGGTTCGCAGGAGAGCTTCTGTAAAGTTTGGAAGGTAGGAGACAAGATACTGGGAGAAGTAAAGCTGTGAGGACGGGACGTGAGTCGTGCTTGGGTAGATCAGTTGGTAGAGCACTTGCCCGTGAAAGGCAAAGGTCCCGAGTTCGAGTCTCGGTCCGGCACACAGTTTTAATCTGCCAGGAAGCTTCAGTTAAAGTATTTGCTACCTGCATTGTCAGTGTGGTACCATGTGCCATTTCATTTAAGATGAATCAAAGTGACATCTATATAACTGCACTGTAGTTGAAATCGATTTACAATGAACAGATTAAAAATTTTCGATCATTACTGTCCTTCCTCCGACCATACCGTTGTGGAGCACATTGTTCCTGAAGGAAACAAACCTGAAGAAGTCACCCGGAATGCGTGTGATCTATCTGTTTAGCAAGCCTGTGTATTTGCTCGACAGCCATGAATGCAGCTTAGACAGAGAGGATGGCGGCAGGTTGTTGACGGTATAGCTGCCAGAGACCCCAGCCGAAAGGGCCGAGCGTGTTTACCAGCCAACAGCCTTACAAGACCCGAGTTGACCACCAGAAGCAACCGACCGCAGAGAACCGCCGTGTGGCATCGACAGCTCGCTGCCCCTGGGAGCAAGCTGCCAATCAGCTGTTACCTGCCAATCACCTCCTTGAGTATCCTACCGTACAGCCTCCCTTCCACAGGCAGCTTGACTTCGGCGTATTCCATGACATATAAGAATATTATGTCGGTTTTCACATAGTAGCCGAGCAACATGGTATATGTACCGTGCTTGGCTCTTGTTCCTGCCATCATGTGTTTTACACCATGTTTTTAACGTACTTCCATCTCACTACGTTAAATTACTACTGTCACTGAGTTGCTGCTTTGCCTGACCGTGAGCGGCGGTAGCTCTCGTAGTACCTTTGCTCGACTGCTATTACTTACCGGTCGTTGTCTATCGTAAGTTAGTTGGTCGCAGTTCGGGTTGCGAGTTCGGGTTTGCCAGTCAGTTGGAACGCGTCTGGAGCGCAGTCTGGACCTGCCAGTCGGGGAGATGCAAGGCGGCACTAGTGCATTCGGGTTGGAGAAGCAGTGAGGTCTGCGTCGACATGGCTCGCCCGACCATTGCTGCCACGCATCAGTTGAGCCAGGCCGCTCTCTTGGTGGATCGTCGGTCGGTCGTTGTACTGTACGACGCGTTTTGGCTCGCCGATCGTTCATGAGTCGGCTGTGTGTGTGTGCATAGACTCCCGATTTGTCTTCGTCCGTGCTTAGTTACTGTTGTGTCTGATTCAGGTCTTCGTGCAAGTGTTTGTCAGGTTGTGTGTGTACTTCCCGTTATTTCCACTGACGAAGATTTTAGCTGTTGTCGGCATTCTGAGGCCAGTCGGTCGGTTGTTGCGGACGAGAGAAGTTATCTCAGCGCGGTGCAGTCGGCTGGGGCCACTGGCAGCCTCTGCAAAGAGTCGGAGCGTGTGCGGAGCTGTCCCATCACTACGAGCTTCGTGGTTCACCGACCCAGGACGTCAAAGTTGAGTAGCGGTTTCAACTACCCAAGGCACATCCATTCATGTTATGGTCGTTCGTTTCGGTGGTTTGCTGTTGGGGAGGTTTTCCTGTGAGCATCACCGAGTGCTTCTAGTGCTGAAATTTAGCCGCCATCCGGTGCAATAAACTATTTTGGTCGACTACAATTTGAGTGCACCAGTGGAACTTTCTGTCTTGTGGCCGTTAGTGTTTCGGTTACCTGCCCTGGCCACTAACGTAATTTCAGGCAGCGTCCTTTCCTCACCTGTTGTCGCTGCCCAACATGGTGTGTAATTTTGACAGCTAATACATACTTCATTTTGGATTACCACGTTTGTAATATTTCCGGTTTGAGTTCTCATGTACTGATTGACGGGAAGCAAGTCGTTGTGTCGGTTGGTCCGTGGCTGACCCCTGGTTGGGTTCTGACGGATCAAGTACAGTTGGGCTCACCACCTTCTCGCCTAAGTGAACGAGGGCAGACCGACCTCCCTGGGGGCTACTTTAAGTTTAAGGCTTATGATTATTTGTTTTATTTTCTTAAAAATTTTGCAAAATTAATTTTTAAATTTATCTTTCAAGCTTAAACACTCTCGCCTTCTGCCTTTAAAAGTCTATGGTAATATATTCTAAAATTTTGAAATTTAATTGTGGCCCTCAGCCGTTTATATTGCACTTTGCATATGTTTTTTTTAATTATTTTGCGAGGTGCCGGGGCTAGCAGTGTATTTAACAGTAAATTCTTCTCGAATCTTCATATGGAAATGATGCTCTAAGCCCCCCTTTTCTAACTCCTACTTTTGCTCTTGCACATCGATTAAGAAGAAACGCGAACTGACTGTAATCGACCCTGCAAGTGGAGTAGAAAAGAGTTTGGCGCCTGCAATAATTTAACTGCATAGAAATTAAGGAAAGTTTCATTAACGTAGTGAGAAATGAAAGGGCTGCTCTACCGATTAACAGAATGAAAGTTCCATCCAAAATAACAATTTGATTTATTATGACTAAACTCAAAATAATAAACAAAACACGCGAAACAATTACAATACATCAAATTGGATACTCAAGTAAATGCTGTGAAGGTGAAGTTGTCCATAAACTAGATTGTTACATTTATGACCAAGTGGTATGTGAAGTCAATTCCTTGCAACTCAAATCTTAAGAGAAATACCCAGCCAACCCAACATTAATTGCTGCTACAGTAGTGATAACTCAGACAATGAACACCCAAGACAGAACAAAGTTAGAAAAGATGAACAGGTGCGCTCTGCTGAGCTCTGATTATCACCTAGCAAAATTGCCTGCTTTTCCGGTGCTGCGGACGTACATTACCAAGCTGTTTTCTTAACTGCAAGGACACGATCTGGGATACCGTAGGCGATGGCTGGTTGCTTCGACGTCCCGTCGTGGTGATGATAATGTCGTGAGTATAGCCGGAAACAAATTCTCCTGGTCTGGTTGTTCCAGACTAAAGACTTCTTAGCGACACAAATACGCCTCTGAGGGAGACGAAGAAGGTCCGCCATACAATCTCTGACGGTACAGTGATTGATTTTAACAAGCGAAGTCACACAGTAACTCCGATACAGTCAACTTTAGCCAAAACTGCCCAAGACAGACAACATAGGCGCTTGTACGCAGAACGCTCAATTGCCAACTGTACTCAGAAAGTTACGTTGAAGACGAAACTTCAGCAACTCTGTCAAACAGTTACAATCAAATAAAAGTATATTAGACAGCGAACGATAGGCAGGCTGTCGAGAGCAGCGAGAGCTCAGTCTTGTAACCTTCTCCGACCGAAAGGCGAGAGCCGACTCCCAAGAGCACCCGTACAAACCGAACACAGAACGTTCCCGCCCTCACGACAGTGGCCGTGGTTAAACGATCCAATCAGCAACACGAAAACAGGCGGAAAATTCCACTCTATTGCCTAAGCACTACCTTTCCACCAATGGAGATTTTTGGCGCCAATTTCTGCGCCGAGTTTGCTACGTCACGGAGCTATGCCCTGAGCAAGCCAATCACAGTTATGATTTAGCAGAAAACGCGGGAATTTGGCCGCCAAGACTGCCTGGGAACACAAGTCACTCCCAAGCCTCGCTGGTAGCCCGCCAGAAACGGTTTTCACTAAGTTTCTGCGAAGTAACGAAATCTCTAGCCCAGCCGCCCCTTGCGGCCCATCTGGGCATGTCACTCCCGCCCTCATGACAATGTCGGCGTCTGGAAAGCATCCACTCGAATCCCTCACACCCGTCGGCTTAACCCTTTCAAGCTCAGGAGAACTCGCCCGTCACCGGATCACCCGGGTGACGAGAGACGCTACGTGGGAAGTCCACGTGTGAAGGGATAGCAACTTTTCACTGCATGCAATAGGAGAGGAAAATCGAATTACTCAGAGTAAGATAGAGATATGAGAGGGGGCTCCTGCCACCTCTCAATTTTATGCTATCTTAATTGGATTTTTATCTTGATGATTTGCTAAGATTTTTTGGAGGCCTTCAGCCGCGAAAGAGTTGCATTCGGTAAAGGTCCGGCTATGTGCCGCTTTGGTTGTAAAGCTTATTAAATTACAATAACTGACAATTAGAAGGAGAAACTCAACCTTTGACCCTTTCCACAATCCCATTACCTGTTCTGCCCAGCGGGTTTACTGGGCGTCTTAGTATATATACAGGGAAGACTATCCCAATAACCCAGTAGGTAGCTAAACCTAAGGAGGATCCTCCAAAGACGGTCGAAACGTCGGCTTTATTGTTATATTACATGTCTTCTGTCTCCGAACTCTCGATCGACATTAGTAGTTCCACTCTCGCAGACCGACCTCGTCTCACAACGATGCTTAGAATCGCGCTCCCATGTTTCGCCTTCAGATCGTTACCATCGATATCTGAGATGTTACACGATGCACAGAATAGCTTTAAGTTGACTATATTGATTTCAACGTAATGGAGAGTTCTGACACACTCCTTACCACCAATGCAGGTTGACACTGCGGCTGACAGCAAGATTTACTTTCTCGGAGGGGGGGGGGGGGGGGGATGGATGTAATAAATCTGAACTCTCTCCTCCCCTTCCTCCCTTCCTCTAATCCCACCACGGAACCGAAACCTGAATTCTCGCCTGTACGCAGCGATGTGTAGAATTTGTTTCTACAGTTCTAGTTACAGTTTATCTGGAGATTTGTTTATATAACTGATTCCCTTTTTGTAGTTTTCTAATTTTGTGGGATAAAGGGCTATACGCGACAAGTGAAAGTTTGTGAGCCACGTGCGTTACGCAGAGGAGGACGCGGGCGGCGGCAGCGGCCCGTGTTTGAGCTCCGGGCAACTCATCGGCGGCGGCCATGCGTCACTTTCAATCGTCGGCGCGTGACGTGCGCCGCGGTGCCGGCTGCTCGTATATTGTGATTTGTTCCTGTCGCGCCCGCCACGCATCTGATCGCATTTCCATGGCACATAAATCATACTCCCGGCCCATCCGAATGGACGAATGCTTTCAGCATTACAAGCCGGAATGGCAAGGTTATTAAATAAATAAAGCATCACAAAAACTGTCACGCAGCCTGCACATCCGTTCCGTGCTGAGGACATCTCTGTATGCTCTGTCACAAACGCTGGATATGTAGTGGAATATATATTAAGTCAGTGTGTTATTTATGTCCAAATTTCGTCACACCTATTACATATATCTAGTGGGGGAGAAATAATACGTACTTTTTTGGAAAATGTTTTTAAGGCCAGCTGCCCCTTGGCAGCATTTCCGTCTGCGGGTGGGGAGAAATGAACAGCTTCACTTAGTGGTGTCCATTTTATTAATGTTATTTAACTTTTTGGCCGCCCTTCCTTACACCAAGATCGTCACACTAACCTAGGGAAGAATTGCATAAATTCTGTTCTGAGTGTTGTATTATATCTTCTGTCTGCATATCGTATTCTCTCATATGTAAAGATGTAATCCCCTCAGCAGTTTTCGTAAACGAGGGTGAGAAACCCTAACAACCGAAATGAGACTGGCCTGTGTACCATCCCAAGGTCCGTTAGCTCGCAGCACAGTGGGAGATCTCACTTCAAAACGTGTACTTGACATAAAAATAAAGTCCTACAAAACTATGTTCTTTTTAGAATTTTTGGTTTGCTGATTAGAAATACGACGACGGAATTACAAAGTCTAGAATGGCGGATTCAATTTGGTGGATCAAATGCTATAAATTTAATAGATTCGAGTAAAACTTTGGGTATAAAGTATCGTGAAGTCACTGATAACGAATTACTAGTCGAAGTTGCCGTAGTGAAATGTTTTACAACTTATAAAATGTTCCAGGTTATTATGTCGTGGTCGAATGGATTTCGCATAAAAACCCAATATTTCATCTGCATCTGCTGAGGACATTTTCACTGAGTGCCTGATTCACGCCCTGGCTCGCTACTGTTCTGCTACTTTTGTACAATTTTACAACCTGTGAGTGTGCGTGTATGTGTGTGTGCTTGTGTGTGTGTGTGTGTGTGTGTGTGTTTGTGTGTTTGTGTGCTTGTGTGTGTGTGTGTGTGTGTGTGTGTGTGTGTATGTGTTCCTTCTCGGTATAATCTGGACTGACAATTTTTCTGCTGTGAGTTGGGCACTCAAAGATGCTACGAGTCCCCTTGAAAATGTCCGCCGGTGGGGACCAAAACGTCAGGTTTTAATATGAAATCCATTCGACAGCGGCTTAATAACCCGGAACGAGTTTAATTCTTTTGCAATTGTCAACACCTTTGACCCACACTGACACAGATTCAGATTCATTTACTTTGCGATGATTCCTGGTCCTGAGAACCAACGGCATCGAAGACAGGTAATACGATTTACCCATATCTCTATTGTAGATCTCTGCAATATGAAATGTCTGATAGGCGATGACGTCACGACTGTTAAATGAATCGAGTCCTGGTACTTTTTCAACTTTAGGACGACGTAGTGGAGCAACGGTGACCCAGCCATTACCATGCTGATTGTCATCATTGTTACTAACAATGAAATTCAAAACTCCGCCACAGAACACTGACGGACCATGCAGAATTACTTGTACCCCAACATAATTCGCCGTATTAATAGCAATATTGTCAATAGCTTTATACATTGTAAGGCCCGAACGCCTTCTCCTCGGGGAGGAATGTGGGGCCTTCGCCATGGATACTACACAATGATCTTGCTAAAAGCCGAGAGGCTTAGTATACTATACTATGGTACATATAAAGCCTCAATCAAAAGCAAGAGTAAAAGCTACAAAATTTATTAACTGCGAGATTTGCGTCCGTGAAAGTTAACATTCCTCGCTTGTGTCATTATTCCTTTCGGAAGGGTCGCTGTCAAATTGTTCACTGGCAGATGGTATGAAAGGCAAATCATTTTCCTCGGGTGGCATCTGTTTGTTCTTCAATTGTCATTTTTCTGACTCTCGACAGAAGCCTATGGAATACGATATGCATAGTTTTCTCACTCGAATATTTGCGAGTATAATCTCCTGGATATCGGCGGCTACCCTTACTCCGAGCTGCCCCCATATCTTCAGACAGCCAACCAATCGGTAACGGAGCAGCTTCGATAATGGCATATCCGTGCATCAAACATGTGTAGACTGAAGTCGGCATCGGGCATTACTGCAGAATATTGTGAGTCCGATAATGTTAACATCCGACTTTCGAGGAATACACAGTTTTTTCAGAGTTGATAGATATGTTTTAGTCCAAGAGTTCTCTGTACACAACTTGAACAGTCCTGCAGCATTTCACGAAAAAATTATTAGTCGGAGAAATTTTAATCATGTAAAAAACTAATTTTCAGTTTGGGGAAAAATTATGATCACAACTGTGTATGGTTCCACAACAATTCTACAGATTGCAACAATGATATTTTTTGGTCACTTTGTAGTAGATAATTGAAATAACGAGGGACCAGTTTCACCGTGTGGCACTGCCGAGCAGTAGAAAAATGACTGTCCTCTAGAGACGAGCAAATATGTGCACGCAAATACATCGGAACTCGTTAACTGTACTAATAAGGTAGCAGGACAGCCATTTACAAAAGAGGAGTCACTCAGAGGAAATTTTGTAGCCAACAGTTTCGGATAATACATGTAGCAGTTTAGTTTTAAGTCGATATACGCCATTATACAAGTAAAAAATTTCAGAAACATACCTTCTAGACACCGTTGTGTATCTTATTTTATCATGACAACTAAGAAGGATCGCTGTCATACATTAAGCAGGCCAAACAAACAATATCTGTTAAATGTGTCGTTGTCCCATTCCATGTTTACCGTCACGACACCTATCATATCGACTTGAGACTATAATGCCAATGCAGCACTGGGCAAGTATGGGCCAGTGCAATCTACACAAGTTTTCGCGGCACTAAAGTCGGAATGCGTACTTTTTTTTTTTTTTTTTTTTTTCAATTCTGTATAAGTTTTGAAGCGAGTAGGCCACTGTGCGCCGCACGCATTCGGGTCGTGAAAATCTGTCTGACTCGCAAACTAGCGCGCTTCACGTTACGCTTTATGGACAAGCCTCCTAGTATGCACAAAAGCTCCGCCATTATTCTTCTAGTTCTCATTTATTTGCCTACCGGTAGCGGAAAGAGAATAATTTAGTTTTGTTTGCGCTCCTACGCATTCTGGCCTCGGCTATTCTGTTTTTGTCCTTGTGGGATGGAGTACACGATCGAAGACAGCTGCCCCTTTTTCGGATTCTGTACCTCAATTGGTGAAAAAGAATCCTTATAAAATTTCTTTGTTGTCCTCCCGTCCGTCTGTCTGTTTGTCCGACGGCTTAGACCCGTTTTTCTGAGGAACGGGTAAAGGTATAAAGTTGAAATGTATCCCAAATTCACGGATCTAAGGTCCGTTAGTGGTGTAGATAATTTAAGATTCTAAGTCAATGCAGTCAAAAGGCACAGCCACATATTTCACATATTTCGATACTCGCAGTTCATTCCCCAAGACCTACAGATGAACTGTATACAGGGTGAAGAAAAGGTGCCACATTTAGCGGTCGGCATGCATTCCTCATCCTAATTCAATACAAAAGTGTATGTAGCAAAACCTAGTGCCCCAAATAGGTTTAATAGAAACGCGATTTAAAATACGAAGCTCTGGCTACGCTGTAACAGCGTGCAGCGTGGCCAAGAACAAGCAGCATGAACTTACGCTGTGTCGGAGCTGTTCCATTAGCTCACGTGTTCTGTCAGAGGACTGCCTGCTGTCTGTAATAATAATAATAATAATCAACGCCGTGGAAGTCTGGGAAAAGAATAGGCCAACGGTCGTAAAAGGCGACGAAAAGAAGAAACCACTAATAGGGCTAACCTCCCTTTTAGTGTGATTAGTTGGTTCAGGACAGAACTAAAGAAGCCTCGGACAAGCGCCGTCATGGTCGGGGACGACGCTTGAACCCTATGCCCGCCCACAATGGTAGCGGCACTGCCAGCCAACTGGAAAATAATTTAAATCCAAATAGTGGTGTTTTGCAGGATATGTTTCCTGCAACCACCCTAGAAAGAAAACAAAGACAGAGGATGAGATGGTCAGATGAAGTTAACCGACACCTCATGTTCTGTTATTACCAAGCAACAAACCTAGAACCAACACAACTGGATACAGATCACAAGTATACACAACATTTATTACCAGATACTCAGAATTAAAATTTTTAACAGAACAACGACTAGCTGATCAGATCCGTGTGATAATAAAAAATAACAGGATACCCCAGTCAGAATTAGAACACATCAAACAACAAGTACAACAAATACTGGAACAAAATAATGTGCAATCAGAAGAAGAAGAAAATACAGTAATGGACTCAAACATCCCAGAGCAAACAAACAAAGAACACCACACATCAATTAAACAATCAGAGGAAAACGAAATCTTAAGACAGCCACCAGAACAAGCACAAATAGAACATGAAGTGACACACGTGTTACATATAAAAGAAAAATTTCAGCTGACATACATATAATACAAAGACACAAATACAGACATTAGACCATTCTTGCGTAGACCGCCAAATAACCCACAAGTCGAAACAACAATAACAACTATCAACACAATCATACACAACAAAATAAATGGAAACACAACTATGGAAGAGTTACAACTACTGGTTTATATAGGAGCACTCACTACACTAAATATACACACCAAGCTGAGATCAGAGCCAACCAACACACAGAAGAAACCCACAAAACCAGCATGGCAACACAGGCTACAGAACAGAATAGAAAAACTGAGAAAAGACATCAGACAGCTAACACAACTTATAAGAAATGAAATATCAGACAAAAAACGAAAAATCTCACAACAACAAGCGATAGAGCAATGAGATGAAAAGAAGCAGAAATTACAGGCATTGGCCAAACGACTTAGAAGGTACAAAAAAAGTGAAAATAGAAGGAAAAAAAACCAAACATTCAACACAAACCAAAAGAAATTTTACCAGACAATAGGTAACACACACATTAAAATAGACAATCAACCAAACATAACAGACATGGAACACTTCTGGAGCAACATATGGTCAAACCCGGTACAACGTAACAGGCATGCACAGTGGATACAAGCAGACACAGACACAGACACAGACACAGACAAGATGATACCACAAATGCCTAAAGTGATAATATTGCAACTAGAAGTCACCCGAGCAATTATTCCTACGCACAATTGGAAAGCCCCTGGAAAAGATAAAATAGCAAATTTCTGGTTAAAGAAGTTTACCTCAACACATCTAACTAAATTATTTAACAGTTACATTGCAGATCCATACTCATTCCCTGATACACTTACACATGGAATAACGTATCTGAAACCTGAAGATCAAGCAGACACAGCAAACCCAGCTAAATATCGCCCCATAACATGCCTACCAACAATATACAAAATATTAACTTCAGTCATTACACAGAAATTATTGACACATGCAACACAGAACACAATTATAAATGAAGAACGAAAAGGCTGTTGCAAAGGAGCACGAGGATGTAAAGAGCAACTGATAATAGATGCAGAGGTGACATACCAAGCTAAAACTAAACAAAGGTCGCTACACTACGCATACATTGATTACCAAAAAGCTTTTGATAGTGTACCCCACTCATGGTTACCTCAAATATTGGAAATATACAAAATAGATCCTAAATTGATACAGTTCGTAAACATAGTAATGAAAAATTGGAAAACCACACTAAATATCCAAACAAATTCAAATAATATCACATCACAGCCAATACAGATTAAGCGTGGAATATACCAAGGAGACTCATTAAGTACTTTCTGGTTCTGCCTTGCTCTGAACCCACTATCCAACATGCTAAATAATACAAATTATGGATACAATATTATTGGAACATACCAACACAAAATCACGCATTTGCTATACATGGATGATCTAAAACTACTGGCAGCAACAAATCAACAACTCAACCAATCACTAAAGATAACAGAAATATTCAGCAATGATATAAATATGGCTTTTGGAACAGACAAATGTAAGAAAAATAGCATAGTCAAGGGAAAACAAATTAAACAAGATGATTGCATATTGGATAACCACAGCGACTGCAATGAAGCGATGGAAAAAACAGACGCCTATAAATATCTAGGGTAAAGACAAAAAATAGGAATAGATAATAGAAATATTAGAGAAGAACTAAAAGAAAAATATAGTCAAAGACTAACAAAAATACTGAAAACAGAATTGACAGCTAGAAACAAGACAAAAGCTACAAATACCTATGCTATACCAATATTGACCTACTCATTTGGAGTAGTGAAATGGAGTAACACAGACCAAGAAGCACTCAATACACTTACACTATCACAATGCCACAAATATAGAATACATCACATACATTCAGCAACAGAAAGATTCACATTAAGCAGAAAGGAAGGAGGAAGAGGATTTATCGACATAAAAGACCTACATTATGGAGAGGTAGACAATTTAAGAAAATTCTTTATAGAACGAGCAGAAAATAGCAAAATACACAAAGCAATCACTCATACAAATACATCGGCTACACCACTACAGCTTCATAACCACCTCTACAACCCTTTAGATCACATAACATCAACAGATACGAAGAAAGTAAATTGGAAAAAGAAAACACTACATGGCAAGCACCCGTATCATCTAACACAGCCACACATCGATCAAGACGCAGCCAACACATGGCTAAGAAAAGGCAATATATACAGTGAGACGGAAGGATTCATGATTGCAATACAGGATCAAACAATTAACACCAAATATTACAGCAAGCACATTATTAAAGATCCCAATACCACAACAGATAAATGCAGACTTTGCAAACAACAAATAGAAACAGTGGATCACATCACAAGCGGATGTACAATACTAGAAAATACAGAATACCCCAGAAGACATGACAATGTAGCAAAAATAATACATCAACAACTTGCCATACAACATAAACTAATAAAACAACACGTACCCATATATAAGTATGCACCACAAAAGTACTGGAGAATGATGAATACAAATTATACTGGAACAGAACCATTATAAGAGATAAAACAGCACCACATAAGAAACCTGACATCATACTCACCAATAAAAAGAAGAAATTAACACAACAAATCGAAATATCCATACCCAATACAACAAATATATAGAAGAAAACAGGAGAAAAAATTGATAAATACATCCAACTGGCTGAGGAAGTCAAGGACATGTGGCATCAGGATAAAGTTGACGTTATACCAATTGTACTATCAACTACATGAGTCATACCACACAATATCCACCAGTACGCAATACAGCTACATCCAAACGTATATGTACAACTACAGAAATCTGTAATTATTGATACATTTTCAATTATCCGAAAATTCCTAAATGCAATGTAACATATACCGCACAGTTAAAAGGAAGTCACGCTTGATCAAGGTCCGCGTCACTTTCCATTTTTAACCAGACATAACGTCTGAGAAAGGAAAGAAATAATAATCATAAAAAACCTAGTGAAATGTTCCACGATGAACTTTAAGGTGTGTCATGTGACACACACAATCGCGTATGGGCTAAGCAGTAAGACAGCGATAATACAAGCACTGGGTCGATCTTGCAGAATGGTGAGCAACACAGAACACCGCCGAAGAATGTAGGTAGTATAAGAAACAGCACCAATTTTGTATGCATGATGGATTATTCTTGTAACGCCGAGATGGCGCTAATGCTGGATCAACAGGCAATCACAGTGCACAGGTGTTATTTAATAGGCGATATTGAAGTTTGGACTGCCAGAGGCGATGATAAAGGATCAGAGGACGAACTTCATGTCAGACCTGAAGGAATTGTGTCCGTTGCTGAGAATGAAGAAGTTGAGGACTAGGCCACTGCATCCGCAAGCTAATCGAAGGACAATTGGGAAAATTCTTAGTTGCTGTGTGCATTCAAGTAATTCAAACTGGGATATATACGTAGCTTCTGTCGCAAAAGCGTATAACCCTAAAGCACGTACTAGCACGTTGTTATCACCATTAGACGTAGGGTATGGCAAAAAGTTGCCGTCACCTTTCGATAGCCGGCCTGGGTGGTCGAGAGGTTCTAGACGCTACAGTCTGGAACCGCGCGACCGCTACGGTCGCAGGTTCGAATACTGCCTCGGACATGGATGTGTGTGATGTCCTTAGGTTAGTTAGGTTTACGTAGTTCTAGGGGACTGATGACCTTAGAAGTTAAGTCCCATAGTGCTCAGAGCCATTTGAACCATTTTGAAGCTTTCGATATGACTGACCAGAAGAGTGGCAGAAAAGGAGAAGCAATGCTCTGTTTTGCAAGAAATGCAAAGGAGATGTGGAACAGGGTACAAAGAGCAAATACAAAGGCTTTGGGGAAACAGAAAAAGGCAGTGAGACGTGTGGGGGCGTTACCGCAATATAAGGTGGGCGAATTGGTGATGTTGTCGAGTCCATATACACCGAAGGGATAGGCAAAGAAGTCTTTAACACCGTCCCTGGACCCCTACCAAGTAGTCGAAACTACGTCACTGGTGAATGTGAAGCTGCAGTTGTTAACAAGGTCGGCAATTGTGCACGTGGGACGCGTGTGACCATTCAAGGGTGCGTCAGAGGATATTCTATAAAAGAAAGGCAAGGAATGATATTAAAAGGAAAAAGCGAAATGACAAGCAGCGGAAGAGCGAAGTCCGGATACATCAGAACTGTTATACATTAAATTCAACAGACCATTTACGTCTATCGTCTCTGTGCAGTTTATATGTATCTGTAGTGTAGGACGTAATGTTGATAGTAGTAGGTGTAGACCTATATATTTATTTGCGGTAGTATTAGCAGTAGAACAGTAAGATGATCGCTGTTCAGATATAGCAGGTTTCTTGGGGGAGGCGAGGTGATATCGATCCCTGTCCTCAGATTGCGAGGCGAAGGAGAAGAAGAATGCTGATTTCGTCAGTACTGTATCTCTTTGCCGGGGGTGTAGTAACGGGACTGCAAGTACGTAGAGTGTTGTTTTCCAGAAAGCTAGATGTGGTATTTTCTAACCATAAACGGTCTTTAGGTTTAGTATTTAATGTGTGGGAGCTATGAAATGAAATCAGGAGACTAGAATAAGTATTTTCAGGGGTGCAAAAATTGGCGATTAGTCGAGGGAAGCAGAGTGAGGTCTCAAAAGAACACAGGAACTTGCTCGGGGAATATGCACGATTAAGGTGCAGCAAGGATAGAACCCAACGGGTGTGGGTAGTGCTGGTTTAAGAGATAAGACGTCAAACTTAAGACGTCACTTAAAATGTTTACTAAAAGCCGGCCATTAGCACATTCCAAGAACGTTTGAACACTTTATTTGCCCACCTTTTGATTCAGAAATTACCAACTGTCTTTAGCAATGGAGCAAGCCAAACACAAATGATCATAACTTCAGTCATGCTTCAGCCACTTGCAAGTAACTTGTTATACTTACCTAGAGATTTACTCAGATGGAATGTACATAAAGCTCGTATAACCGGTCTGCTACGTTTTTCTCTTTCTGTACCAGAATTCGTTAGTTATACGTTCGTCACGAACTTTACATTAATTAACATTCCCCATAAACGTAAATAATTGACAGTACAGCACAAACATTTGGAACGAGACCATTTCTTTCACATTTAGTTAGACACAGATCTTGTCGTCAGACACACTTATTCCTTTCCCTTCTATTGTATTGTATTTTATATTAACTGGGGGCCTAGAAAATACGGAGAGGTTCCGTCCCCGCCGCAGCCGCAGCGGTCCACAATCCCACGACGACTGCCGCAGTCCACTTCACCCCTCCGCCGCCCCACACCAAACCCAGGGTTATTGTGCGGTTCGGCCCCCGGTGGACCCCTAGGGAACGTCTCACACCAAACGAGTGTAACACCTATATTTGCGTGGTAGAGTTATAGTGGCGTAGCGTACGTGAAGAACTTGTTCGCGCAGCAATCGCCGACGTACTGTAACTGAGGTGGAATAAGGGGAACCAGCCCGCACTCGCCGAGGCAGATGGAAAACCGCCTAAAAACCATCCACAGACTGGCCGGTTCACCGGACCTCGACACAAATCCGCCGGTCGGATTCGTGCCAGGGACCAGGCGCTCCTTCCCAGTCCGGAAAGCCGTGCGTTAGACCGCACGGCAAACCGGGCGGGCCTCCTTCCCCTTACTGACAACAAGGCACAAGAATTTTTTTTTTGGCAATTTGTATTAACGTCTAATTGGATCAAACTCCTGAGGTCATCGATCCCTAAGCTTACACTAACTTAAACTAACTAACTAACTTACCCTAAAGACGACACAGATCCATGGCCAAGGGAGGACTCGAACTTCGTAGGGAGCGGGGGAGGGGGGGGGGGGGGGGGCAGGGGGCAGCGGCTACCCTTCGCGGCTCACAAGAATTCAGGTAACAGGCACGACTAGTGACACTAGAGTATTTCAGATCGCACTTAGCTTGGTCAAGAAAACAATGGACTGTCACCCTTAAACCAAGAACATGTAAACAAATATAAACCGACAGACAGAGAAAATTTGAAATGGCCATAAATCATTCACAATTTTTAACAGGCAACTTGCTAATGGATGTTTGTCAAGAATTTAGCGTAATTGCAAGCACTTCCTATATCACAAAAAGCGCTCTGCTGGCTCAAAATTCAACATACATAAATACAACTCCTTAAATTACATTAAACCAGTTACAAGAAAATGACAAGTAAACATCCATGAATACCACGTGCCCAGACTGACTCCTTGCCTGATGTTTAAATGCACAAAACAACCAATTCATCAAATTCTGTTAACTTCGTGTTTATTCAGTTTCCTATGCCACATGTAAATACAGAAATCCCACAAACTCCGTAATTCCTGTTCCACATCTCATTACAACACACAATTTCTCCTTTACTCCCGCCAGTTGACTGCTAGTGCTGACCAAAAGATTCGAGCAGAGCACCAGTGCTGTGTACCCCGATGAACACATCCTCTCCAGTCGGTGGTCAAGCGCAAGACCAAGAGCCCTCTTCCCGTTCCAGCAGAGTCCCAGCGCTGGCCACCGCAACGGCCTCGTTCAGGCGCGGACGGCGCAGACTCATGAGGCAGATGCACGATGTTGTGCAGTTGGCCACCGTGGCGGGAAATGTAAGCGGTGGTGTGGAGGATGATGTTGATAACGAAAAAAATGGCTCTAAGCAATATGGGAATTGACATCTGAGGTCATCAGTCACCTAGAACTTAGAACTACTTAAACGTAACTAACCTAAGGACATCACACACATCCATGCCTGATGCGATGTTGATAACGGCCAGCACAAAAGAAGCAGATGCATGAGGTTACTGAAGTAGTTCCTCAAGAGGTTAGGAGAGCAAAAAACTGATGGACAGTTGCTGGGGGTATTGACGACAATCTTCGGGACAGCGGATGCAAGTGACGCGAGCAAATTGAATGAAACTGCAGAAGCCTCAAAGGGTTAGCAGAAGCGAATAAGATGACTAATAGAGTGCTGAACAAAAAGGTCATGCTCCGCCAGCTGACTAAGAATGTGACGGACTAAGCCCAGACCTCGGCTAATACCCTGAACATGGATTCGGAGGCAGTTCTCTTATGCAGGTATTCGATATAAGGTTAACCTTGACAAGGCTATTGCCGTCGCTGGGTCATACCATCTGAGACATAAGTGTCGGGCTAACAAATTTACAGAAGGTACTCTATCAGACACCAAATGTTCAATTAAGTTCTGTCTTGTTGTCACCCGAGCAATTTCTGAAGGTGATGAGGAAGGTGCAAGGAAAGTTGCCATCAGAATTAAAACTAACAGTGGAATTGAGTTCAACATTTTACTACCACAGTGCAGCAGTGGTTGTAGTAATAGATAGCGCTCGATTTTTTATATCGCAAAAAATACCGTTATCTGGGAAATACGCAATATTTAGGTGTTAAACAGTGTATACTTACCCAGTAAAGCTAGCGGCAGTTGGAAAATTTATGCAAGTAAGGGAAGAAGGGGTGTTACTACTAGCAGAAGGCGTGGATCAGCACATGGAGTGCGGGTGAGCTCCAGGAATGTGAGAACGGGTTGATCAGCATAGGTTCGACTTTTGAGATTATGATGAGTAGGGACACATGCATCATCCAACTATTTAACGGAAAAACGGGACATCTTTGCCAATAGTGGGTGATTGAACCAAAACCCTATTTTCGTGGAGCAGGGTGAGTCGCGTCAGGTCGTTTCACATTCCCAATTTCGATAGCTTCCAGCTGGCGTCTCACCAGGTGAGAAGTATCACTCCATTCCGCGGTCATCGCTGCCCCGGCTAGTCTCCAAAACTGGTCGCTGGAGCAGAGTCGAGGAGGCCTTCGGACAGCGCAGTGTATGCAGTTTAAGTGTAAGCTTCGCGGAATGTGTAGCTGGCGCCAGCAGCAGTGCTTGGAGCTATAGACAAACGGCGCGGACGGCGACGTCTTTTCCACATCATCATTCACTCTTCTTCGCCACGACTAGGTAGAAGGCAAAATGTTTGCTTCGCCTATGTTATGCATGTCTATTTGTTCAGCTCTGTGTATCGATTTCCCGTTCCGCAAGCGGTTTGTGCTGATGTTTCGTTTGTATATACATTGAATCGTCAACCGAGCGAGGTGGCGCAGTGGTTAGCACACTGGACTCGCATTCGGGAGGACGACGGTTCAATCCCGTCTCCGGCCATCCTGATTTAGGTTTTCCGTGATTTCCCTAAATCGTTTCAGGCAAATGCCGGGATGGTTCCTTTGAAAGGGCACGGCCGATTTCCTTCCCAATCCTTCCCTAACCCGAGCTTGCGCTCCGTCTCTAATGACCTCGTTGTCGACGGGACGTTAAACACTAACCACCACCACCATTGAATCGTCATTCGTGCCTTCGTTTTTTCACTGTATGTGATTCTTGGACAAGTTTATTGCCATGCCTGCTATGTGTGTATTTTTAAGTGACTTGTGTTAATGTTCTGGCCAGGGTTCTCTCTAAAAGTTAACCATGGTTAATTATTCCTGCGGTGACATGTTCATATAATATGGATTTACTATATCGGCCTGGCCTTAGGCTGTAGGGCTTACGCCTCAGTTTGTTTTGGGAGGTCACACTTGCTCAAGGTTACGGCTTTTCCTTTGTGGTATATAAAATTTGGTGCCTCGCGTCGTACTGTAACAACCCTAACGCTATACTATTGTACATATAATAATTTTTTCTTCTGATTTTCGATAAATTAGTGTAATCGATGTTCTGAATTCATTTCTTTTCTTTTCATGTCATTATGTTAAAGAAACTGTAAACAATTTTCGATGTAAATATTAATGTTTATGTCAAATTGCAAGCAATATTATAACAGAATTGAAATGTAAGAAATGTTGAAACTGTTGTAAGATGTTAAAGTTGTAATTGTGCGCCTGGTCCATACGTAGGCAATGTATTAGGATATGTAGAATGAAAAACCTCGGGCGAATACCCTGTCTGTAGGGGAGCGGTAAAAGGTGGATGGCAGGCGAGCGCGGGAACATGCACACGGGCGCGGCACGGCATAACGGGCTCAGCAGTAGTAGTCGGAGTTGGGCATCGGTCTGAGAAACACGTTCTGGATCGAGGAGGATCTCCTGGAAAACGGGATTTTGTTGAGCATCAGATGTGCCGTTTCCGACGACTATACAGCATGGCAAAATTACATAGGCACTAAATGGAAAAAATATTGCGACGCTATGAAGAAGTAAAGTGCCGATACATCAAGAGCCATAGCTGTCATTGTGTGTGTGCTCTGCTCCTCGCCATCTCGCCGCCCGCCAACCGCCGCATCGATACGAACAGGTTGAACTTTTAGCACTGTATTAGTGTGGACCAGTGTTACTTTTGTTCCTTACTGTTCAATAACAACTTAACTTTTACCAGAACTGTCCTATCATTCAATTATCCTCATCACTAACCTAGACAGGGTCCTTTCCACATGTTGTGCAATCCGAGTGTCCCGAGATGAAGATTTAAAGTTTATGTTAATAATAATTACCTGCAGACCTATCTATGTTAGAATGATGTTTAAAGAACTTTGTTGTTAACGAAAATATAGGTAAATAATATAGGTCTGACAAAGTTGGAAGGTAATGTTGAAATTGGTTTAGTAATGAAGGCTAATTAATTTGAGACAAAAATAATGGTAGTTAAATGAGCAAGAAATAAGACAAAAAGAGTAGTAACTCATATACTGGAAATCTTGAGTGCTTAACGATTTCGATAATCAAAAATTTCAGTACCGTGATCATAACAGTATCAGGGTCCCCCCCCCCCTTTTTCTTTTCTATTCATTTAAATTTTGAAGTGTACTGAACTGATTTGACCAGCAAAGTTAAAGTCAATATAAAACCAAAATTTATTGGTGTTTTACCTTTTTCAAAATTGACATTGTATGTGTGTTTCGAAAGTGCTATTTCTAGGGTAACCTATACCCGATTTTAATCAGATCCATAGACAGTACAAAGTTTGTAGTAAACATTATAGTGTATTGTTGTGTATTTATGGTTTATCCATATTGGTACAGAAAGTGAAATTATCAGTTCAGTAGATTTTCCGGTTCTAAAATTTACCATATAATGCAATGTTACTACGTGTTGTTATGCTTGAACGTACATCCTCTTGTACAGGGAAGAAACTCAGTTAATGCCTAATTAGGCTGGCGACCGTATTATTAACAATTGGTAGCATCTGCTGTGTTGTTTCTTGTCCGTCCTGACGTGTAGTTGCACTTCAGACTTGCTTGACGTATCATTGTTGTTACTGAGTGGGTGAGTCTGATTTTGTCTCCATTCAGGAACACGCGGTCGACATATATACCAAAATCCTTTCTTATAAGGTGAAGCCCGTCAACTTATCATAGTACAGGCTTTAAAAAGTATCGTGCGCAGTAGCGCAGGGTTACAGTATCTGGTTGTTATGGCGAGTTTTGTTACTATATAATGTGTCCAGCTTTCATGGATAGTTATATCAGGGGCCTACGAATTATCTAATTTTTAAAAATATTGTGTTTTGTTTTTAAATTGTTTTATGCGAGAGGACAAACAGTTTTGGAACTCTAATATTTATTTCCACTATGTTTTAGAAGCTGTTGTGCTTTGTGATATCATTATTATTCAGTCCATTAACTTTTGTGTGTTATGACATCGATTAACGGTAATACCTTAGCGAGTTGTTATTTATAATCCTTCATGGAACAATACACAGCTCCCTTGGACTAATTCCCTTTTACATCTTATATTTTCAGCGAAGCTTACACCCCTTTAAATCCGAGCACTTCGTTCTTGGTCGTCCACTCTTATTATTCCCTATTGGCTCTTGTTCGTATTGTATAGTATGTAAGTAGTCTATTTATGTGTTTGTATGTTGGCAGCGCTATAGACTGCACTAATATCACTGACAGCGCTGTGCGCCCTCTGTAAGAGACTCTGTGGCTGGTCGGACTCGCTGTTGGAAGTTAATAGTTAGCAGTGTTGGAGGGTGGCAGTGTTAACGCGAGCGGACGATTTGGACGTCTGTCCTTGATGGAGATTTATTATTGGTTGGACATGGATTGTAAAATAGTGATTGATGTATCTGCTAATGTTTGGGAAATGGAATTATTGACGTTCTGTATAATTTTTGTAACTGGATGTCACATGAATGAGGTAAAATCTGCTAAATAGATTGTTTGCTATGCAACAAAATCTTTCTTTTGTTAACACATGCTTATTAGTAGTTAGAGCCCACAGTAATTAGAATTTATTTATTTAGCTAGCTGTAGTGGCCGCTTGCTGTTATTGCTGTAGTTTTGAGTCATGAAGATTTTCTGTGAGGTAAGTGACTTATAAAATGTATGGGTTATTGTTAGGATCTCTTCTAGCTCTGGGCCATTCATTTCTATTAAATATTTGCAGTCAGACTGCGTTGCGTTTGCATATTGTGGAGCCGGCCGAAGTGGCCGTGCGGTTAAAGGCGCTGCAGTCTGGAACCGCAAGTCCGCTACGGTCGCAGGTTCGAATCCTGCCTCGGGCATGGATGTTTGTGATGTCCTTAGGTTAGTTAGGTTTCACTAGTTCTAAGTTCTAGGGGACTAATGACCTCAGAAGTTGAGTCCCATAGAGCTCAGAGCCATTTGAACCATTTTTTGTATATTGTGGGTCGTAAGTGAATAGGATAAGTTTGAGTTATATTTGTCAGAGAAAATTCTGTACGTCAGTAAAATGATAAAAAATAGAAAAGAGACAGTAGATTAAATCTCACTCAGCAGTTTAAGAAGGTTCAGTTGCATTCAGCAGTTCAAGTAAAAACAAGTGAGTTTCAAGTACCCGTCTCTCCCTACAGCTTACCCGAATTTTTCTCAGAATTTCGAACATCATGCACCAGTTTACATTATCGAGCGCTTTTTTTCGGTCAACAAATCCTACGAGCGTGTCTTGATTTTTCATTACTCTTGCTTCCATTATCAAATGCAACGTCAGAATTGCCTCTCTCGCGCCGTTACCTTTCCTAAATCCAAACTGATCGTCATCTAGCTCATCCTCCATTTTATTTTCCATTCTTCCCTCTATCAGTCTTGACAGAACCTTGGATGCATGAGTTGTTAAGCTGATTGTGCGATGATTCTCGCACTTGTCAGCACTTGCAGTCTTCAGAATTGTGTGTATGACATTTTTCCGAAAGTCAGATGGTATGTCGCCAGACTCATACGTTCTAGTCGTCAATGTGAATAGTCGTATTGTTGCCACTTCCCCCAAAGATTTCAGAAATTATGGTGGAATGTTATCTATCGCTTCTGCCTTATTTGGTCTTAACTCTCCCAAAGCTCTCGTAAACTCTTTTTCTAATATTGGATCTCCTATCACTTCTGAATCGACTCCTGTTGCTCCTTCTATCACACCAGACAAATCTCCCCAGTCACAGAGGCTTTCAGTGTGTTCTTTTCACCTATCCGCTCTCTCCTCCGAATTTAGCAGTGGAATTCCCGTTGCACTCTTAATGATACCACGCTTGCTTTTAATGTCACCGAAGGTTGTTTTGACTTTCTTGTATGCTGAGTCTGTCCTTTCGACAATAATTTCTTTTTAGATTTCTTCACATTTTCCATACAGCCATTTCGTCTTAGCTTCCCTGCAGTTCCTTTTTATTTCATTCTTCAGCCACTTCTATGTCTATATTCCTGAATGTCCTTCCTGGAATATATCTTTAATTCCTTTTTTCATCGATCAGCTGAAGCACTTCTTCAGTTACCCATGGTTTCTTCGTTGTTACCACCTTTATGCCTACGTTACCACCTTTGTGCCTACGTTTTTCTTTCCAGTTTCTGTGATGGCCCTTTTTAGAGACGTCCATTCCTCTTCAACGGTAATGCCTACTGAGCTATTCCTTATTGCTGTATCTGTAGCCTTAGAGAACTTCAAGCGTATCTCGTCATTCCTTAGTACCTCCGTATCCCACTTCATTGCGTATTGATTCTTCCTGACTAATATCTTAAACTTCAGCCTACTCTTCATCACTACTATATTGTGATCTGTCTTTATCTGCTCATGAACACGCCTTATAATCCAGCATCTGATTTCGGAATCTCTGTCTGACCATGATGTAATCTAATTGAAATCTCCCCATATCATCCGGCCTTTTTCAAGTATACCTCCTCCTCTTATGATTCTTGAACAGACTAGTCGTTGCTAGCAGCTGAAATTTATTACAGAACTCAATTAGTCTTTCTCCTTTCTGATTCCTTGTCCCAAGCACATATTCTCCTGTAACACATTCTTCTACTCCATCTCCTGCAACTACATTTCAGTCCCTCAAGGCTATTAGATATTTATATCCCTTTGCATGTTGTATTACCCTCTCAATATCCTCATATACTTTCTCTATCTCTTCGGCTTGCGACGTCGGCATGTATACCTAAACTATCGTTGTTGGTGTTAGTTTGCTGTCGATTCTGATGACAACAACCCTATGACTGAACTTTTCACAGTATGACAATCTCTGACCCACGTTCCTACTTCCATTATACCATCTTCTGCTGCTGTTGTTATTACTCTATACTCATCTGACCAGAAATCCTTGTCTTCTTTCCATTTCACTTCAATGACCCCATACTACATCTAGACTGAGCGTTTGCATTTTCCTTTTCAGACTTTCCGGTTTCCCCACTACGTTCAAACTTCTGACATTCCACGCCCCGATTCGTAGAACGTTATCCCTCCCTTGGCTATGCAGTCTTTTTCTCGTGGTCGCCTCCCCTTTGGCAGCCCCCGGAATCTTTTGCCAGTGGAGAGATCATGACACTTTTTCAGTTACAGGCCACATGTTCTGTGGATACACATTATGTGTCTGTAATTCAGTGGTTTACATTTCCTTCTGCATCCTGATAGTGTTGATCATTGATGATTCTTCCGGCTTTAGGGCCAGTTTCCCACCCCAAGGACAATTGGGTATCGTGAATCTCTGTCCGCTCCTCCGCCCCCTTTGACAAGGTCGTTGGCAGAATGAGGATGACTTCTTATGCTGGAAGTCTTTCCGTCTTAATCAAAATTTAAACAGAAGCGGGTAGCGAACCTGCAACCGAAAACGTTTTGATTACTAATTAAAGACGCTAACCCTTCTTTTTATCCTCATTTTGTTCGTTACTGTTCGTTATGTTTGGTCGTAGCGGACGTCACATGACATCTGTGGAAGTTCGTTGTTGATCCTTTCACTCAGTCTTTTTTTTATTATTATTATTACAGAGAGCAGTTAGCTCTCTGACCGGACACGTTGAGCTACCGTGCCGGCAGTAACTCTGTTATTCACCATTTTCAATGCATTTCAAGTGTGTAAATTTAACATCGCAAATTAACTTGGAATTTTATGAAGTGTTTTTCTTAAAGGGGCTCTGTTACTCTGAAAAATAAATGTTTGTTGTCTCAGGTAAAGGGGCCTAGTCTCTCCATGTCATTTTTATGATCGTGGTACTATCGGATCACAGGGCTCCACAGGCTCTATTCAGTCTAGAATGACACGGTGGTCGTCGGTACTTGTTATGAGCAAGGGAAACTCACTGGAGAACGTTTGGAGTTGCGAGTCAGCGGACTACTAATTAAATGTAGTTGGTCTCATATGCTAAGGCATCCGTTTCATTTACGAGTGACTACGACTTGAGTTACTCTTGTTAATGTAACACGGCCGCCGCTGCACTGGCGAGATGAACCATCAGAAACCTTTAAAGAATCTTACCTTTCTAGATGATATTTGGGGAGCCATGTTTGGACCACTCCTTAAGCCAAATGATAGCAGCTCAAAAATAGCAGATCACTGTGGTACAAGTGGTACAGCATATAGAGTAGAATCGGAATAGGGGGTGTCAAGTGACAGTGACTTTAATTGTCGCATGGTGACTCTGTTTTTTTTTGTGCGTTTCATACGTATAGTTCTTATGTAACAGTTATGAATGGAAGTTGGGATAACTGTACAGGTAAAGAGTATGTCTGTAATCAAAGCAGAGTAATGGGACGGAGTAAGACCCGAGGGACTGGACCTTCTCAATGGAGAGAGGCATTGCAGTGGCACTACCCACTATTTTACCTGAAAGTATTAAATATTACGCGAGGGCTAATTGACAGAAAGTAGCATGGAGTCTGCCGCGGAGCAATGTAAAAGTGCTGGCCAACAGCCACGTTATGTTGACACGTAGGGCACAGTAACAGATGTGCAAGTGAGTTCTGAAGCGAGGATAACTGAGACCAGCGGTAAACTGCGCTTCGCACCAAAGAACGATGAATTAAGTGGGTCGTTGCCACCACACTCGAGCGAGTCTCTTTGTCACTGGCGACGTGATTGGACATCAGGTTTTAGAGAAACAAAAGGGCACTACGGATTACAAAGGAGGCTGAACTTTAATTGTCGCATGGTGACTCTGTCGCAATTGGCTGTTGCCTTGCCTTCATCGCTGGCCCGAAGTTCTGACACAGCGTCGCCGGGCGCCGTCCTAGCAGCCGACGCCAGCTGCACCATCCAGAGCTCACGAGCATGCAGATAGCCGTCACTCGTTAACAGTTTACGTCTGATGTAAAAATTACGATTACTAGAGTTTTAATTATGAGCATTGTGTGTGGCCTCCTCACTGGTCAATTAATAATGTGGCTTGACTTTGACACGTTTTGAATGACTGAAAATTTTCTAATTGCTGGCATGTAATGGCTTTTGGTTTTAACGTCATCGAAAGACCTAAGTGTGTACTAGTTACAATGCGTTTAATTTCATATTTCAATTATTTCCTAGTGATCAGTTATGTTTAACACACAAGAGTACTTTTTGAGCTTTTCTGTTTTTTCAATGCGTATATATATATTGTTGTCATTCTTCATGAGACACTGCATCCTTGCGGGCTACTTAGTATCCCTGTGTGTAATTGTTTCATGGCAGAACACGATATATGATGCATTCGCATATGAATGTTTGCATCATGAATAGTTTCCGTGTGGGCGTCTTTCATACGTTCTATATATGTGGGTCCTACGTTCGGTGTATACCACATCTTAGACGTTCATTTTATAGATATGGCATACTGTATTCCCCTCATCTGTGTACAAATAAGCATTTTATACTCTGACACGACACATAGGTCGGCCGCGGTGATGTCATCCAGATAGACATCCACGAGATGTAAAATATTTAACTTCCAAATAGGGCGAGAGAGATGTACCCGACGCGGGATGTGGTTAAGAACGTTAAAACAGCACCGTGGTCAGTGAAAATGGCAGGATTTACGTGAGCTAACGGAAACTGGATACGTAGCGAATCAGACAAATGAAAACGATCTAGTTGACTACTAGAAATAGCTGTAAAATACGTAAAACACACTGACGTGGGATATCTGCAGATACAAGCATCCTGTAGACCCAACGACACCATCATATCATTAAGTTTTCGACAACTGTTATAAATGGGTGTCTAATTCAGAGAACGTAAGACGGAGTTGAAATCTACCCCTATCAAAATTTTTCACGGGTTTTGACGAAGTAAATAAATGGCACCTTGCTTATGAAAGCTCGAGCGGTCGTATGTACTACAATATCCAGATGGAGCATAAGGAAAACTTAAGGCCAGCCTTTCTGTACCCCGACGGCGCAACACTGAAAAACGTAAAATACCCAGGGAGACAAAGCGAATGAAATAACACTTCTTGCAAACACAAAACATCAGGTAAACCTTGCGGGATGTAAGGTCGTGGTCCATGAAACTCTTCAGCTCCTAACGTTTCGTCCAGAGCTGCGCTGGACATCTTCAGAGGGGTGTTTCTCCTCCGGTGAGTCTTGCCGACTCGGCAAGACTCACCGGAGGAGAAACACCCCTCTGAAGATGTCCAGCGCAGCTCTGGACGAAACGTTAGGAGCTGAAGAGTTTCATGGACCACGACCTTACATCCCGCAAGGTTTACCAGAAGATATGTCATCCGGTCGTGAAAGCCTTCATACTATGAACAAAACATCAGCCTGGGAGTCGTAAATACACTGTCGTAACGTAGCAAGCCGTAATGGAGGGCTAATCCTATAAACATGTAGGATAAGAAACGTATACCCTTGCATTAGTTAAGACATGTAAGGCCTGGAAACAGAACTAAAAAAGTGTTTACGCATCACGTCCGCTCCCAAGAAACACCGGCAGACGGCGGAGACGAAGGTCAGAATCCTCTCCATCGTAAGGATCAGATTCCCCGTTTTTTCCTTTTCTTTTTGTTTTCTTTCGGTGAAGCACGCTCAGGTTGAAAACGTTGTTTCACACCACTCCGTGAGAATATCAGTTCTTGACGCAGAAGTGTAGGGGGCTCGTCAAGGTCCACTGCGGGGCAGGTGGGTGGAGGTGTCGCCATTCCACTCAACGGAGTGAGCGAAACACAAGCTGGGGCACGGACATCATCATCATATAACGAAGAGACAGGCAATGCAGCGTCTGAAGCTGTCTACATCATCCGACTACCAGGAAGAGAATGGGCAGTAATCTGTTATTCCATCGCATCAGACTGGGGAAGGGATGGCATTGCACTAAAACACTGCAAAGGCAAAGCAGCGGACGATGTCTCCGTTAAATCATTGGAACCGACCAGACCAGACCTTCCTACGGATGAAAGAGAGGACACAGTTGCTACATTCATTTCTGTATCAGCAGAACCAGCCTCGTCATCCTTGAAATTATCGTCAGTATTCAAAACATCACCACTGGAAGAAGCACCTTCCGCCACCGCCTTCGCGGAGAGGTGAGTTTGGGGAGGGGTGACTTCAAAATCTTCACCGTGGCGAGTCCACCGGCGTGCTACCTGTGCCAGCGACTTAACGCCGGTAACAGCGGAAAATCGCGAGGAGGGGGAGAGCAATGTCTCCCCAATGTCTTCTAAAACTGCTGCTGGAGAAGTACTGATAACAGGTTGCGGAGACGCTAATGTCATCGGACGAAGATTTTCATTGGACGACTTTAAAATCATAACACAGTTCGGACAACTGAGTACGAGATGCTGATTTTGATTACAAAGGAAGCAGATTACTTCTTGCCCTGCACACGTGACATGAATCCAGTAACCACTATTATTCATGTGTGAAGTCGTATTCTTCTGAACAGAAATTTCTACAGTTCCTATACCACTGTAACTTTGCAAGCGATGTTGAGCAGACCAGAGTTCCCGCCGGATACGCCGAACGACTTAATAAGGAAGCAACGCTGCCTTAAGATGTGGATCGTCCACTTCGGGTGGAAGATTGTAATTTCTGACCGGTATGTATTCGGTCCTCTCATTTGTAAGAAGGACTGGACTAAAGGAACCATCATAATGTGTAAACATCACCTGAGAACCAACACAAAAAGGAAATGAGTCTCCTTGAAACAGATCTTGAAACTCCACGAAAAATGCATAAAAATAAGAATCAAAGCAAGCAGTATCTACCGGAGCAGATGTAATTTCAATCATATCATCCAAACAATTTTCTATTTCTGGAGAGCCCGGTTGAACATGACGTGCAGTCTTGTCGAAACTGAAATGAGCTGTACCCCGATGAGGAGTACACTTGGGGGACTCGACTGACATCATAGCGCAGCCAGAGAACGCCGTCGCAGAGAACAAACAAACAGCAAACTCCACTGAGCACGAACGATGCGACACAGGACGATACACACACAAGACTGAGTACACACAAGTTGGACATTCGCGGCACTGCTGCACAGGTGGACGTAAGCACAACCTGTTCGCTCGATCCATAAGGCGGAGCGACGCAGTGAGCTACGACGGCTGATAGGATAGTATGTCCTGATACACGTTCTCCTGTACATTCCGTTGCTCTGCACGACGTGACATTGTCTCCAGCCAACCGTTTACATACATGTGTTATCAAAATTTTCCTAGATCAACTTTTGTCTTGAATCTGGATGAGGATCGCATGCCGACCTACAAATGCCGAGTTTTTTCTCTACTTTGTATATGTGGTTGTCTAGCGACAACGCGCGTGCTTGGAAACAGACAGTACATAGTTCAAAATTTCTTTCGGCGCGGAGGTTGTGCTTGACGGTTGTAGAAGATTTTGTCGTGCAGTTTTTTTATAGTTAAACCGAGGAGATCATTGACTGGAAGTAAGTGTATCTACAGTTATTGTAACGTAAATTTGGGTTTGTACTAGAGCTTTTATGAGTGACTTCGAAAAGAAACTACACTGGCAACATGTCCTAAAGTAGGATTAGAAGGCGTTCGCGCCTTACAGTGTATAAAGCTATTGATAATATAGCTGTTACTATGTAGAGCGGAGTAGGTGTGCAAGTTACTCTGAATGGTCCTTCTGTGTTTTGTGGATGCGTACTGAATTTTACACTTACTAAAGATGATGCTAGTGTACATGGTAATGGTTGGGTTACTGTGGCTCTAGGACAGGGGATCAACGTAAACTAAATGAATCAGAGTCTGTGTACGTATGGGTTAAAGGCGACTGAATTTTGCAAAGATTAAAGTTGTTGGTGATTTGGCACAATATTACATAAACTGAAATAAAGTAACTATCCTTTTATTATCTGATAACTTTGATAAAATAAAAGTTTTGCAGCGCTCTTGTGAATAGCATAAGTTGCGATTTTTGACTGCGAACCTCTTTCTCAACACGTTTGACCCTCTAGGACTGAGCACTGTGACGCGAAATTTAAATTTCGCGTCAGGTTTCTCTTCTCATCCTCCCATCCGGCTGCGCCTGCGTGGGTCAGGTGTTCTAGTGCAGACAGAGGCGAGGGGGCACATGCAGTGGCAAGAAACCCGGAAGCAATGCCAAGGCGAGAGTATCTAGGGCAGCAAGACACATCGGTTTGCAGTTGGAACCAAGGTGCTGTAGCGGGCACATCACGTGGGTCCCTGTGCTGGGGTCGAAGTGTTGAAGTGGCTGACAATTTTGCAGCGCGTCTACCGGGGCCATCCACTGGCGTGACGGCCAAGGTTGTTTGAAATCGGAGTGCTGGCCCAGTAAGGGAATGGCCACAGCTAGTCGGAATTATTAAAGCGTACTTGCACGGCGTGGCTCTGGTGCTATCTGAGAGCACCGTTATTTGCGTTTGAAAAAACGGTGCGGTCGATATAAGATAATGTGCGTCAGCGAGAAGGCATTGAAATTAGCCAATCGGGGCGTCTCGCGCTCACATTCAAGTGGCCTGCCAGAAGCCGTGTTGCCCAATAAGTGATTTGTTTGGTCAACTGAAACTTGAATTTCTGCACGCGACGACTTCAATACTAAATAGCTCTAAAATAGCGCAACGTATCGAAATTTTTCCGTAAGATTTATGTCGCAGTAAAGGCTGCCTTGGAACGTGCCTAGAGGCGTTTCACACATTGTCTGACCACAATGTACAATACTCGTATATGCTTGTGTCTCAGCCAGCAGTTGTGGCAGAGCGGTTCTAGGCGCTATAGTCTGGAACCGCGCGACCGCTACGGTCGCAGGTTCGAATCCTGCCTCGGGCATGATGTCCTTAGGTTGGTTAGGTTTAAGTAGTTGTACGTTCTATGGGACTGATAACATCAGCAGTTAAGTCCCATAGTGCTCAGAGCTAATTTTTTGCTTGTGGCTCAGGCTAAGTTCTACTGCGTGAAGGCGTTTCATACACTGTCTGACCACCCCGTATAACACTGGTACATGCTTGTAGCTCAGTGTAACTTTCTGCTGTGTATTACTGTTGCCCACTTTGTATATCACGTTATTTTATTACTGTGGGGCAAGTAGTTGCTTTTTATGATGTCTGTTATCTGTGCCAGAGATCGAGTGGTAGGGCTTACTGCATTCGTTCACACTCTGACATTTTAAACTGTTGTTTTATAAAACAAAGATCGATCAAAGCCTACGATCGCAGAAACACCACCCAGACTCTACTCGCAGTCAAATACTGCTCCAGGCTACAGAGGAATTTGGAAACATTTCTGAGGACAGTGTAACAGAGAATAACGCAGGAGACTTCTGGAAACAGCAGTAAGAGTGAAATATGGGAACCAGAATGAGAATAAAGATGGAGACTTCTGGAAACAGCAGTAAGAGTGAAACATGGGAAGCAGAAGAGAGTTTTTAGTGTCAGAAAAAGCAGCAGTGTTTGAGGTGTGGAGAAAACACTATAAACAAAACTGAGATTGTGCAAGACCCAGAAACTGATGGGGAAGTAAAACGAAATATAAGGTAGGAAAGGCACCTGATCGTGTTAGAAGAGGGAAGGGACTTAATTGTGTAGCTCCCGAACTAGTCAAGACTGGAACAGAGATAGTAAAAGAAGGTTCCTGACACCTTGGGAGGAGAAAAATATCGCAGAGGAACCTGAAGAAGAACTTAATCATACCACTCATACGAAGGGAAACAGTTACGACTGTGATAAGTATGGGGCTATGTGCGTATCATATGTAGTCCATGAAGTGTAGACACGAGCACTGGAAAGGCGACTGAGAAGGGCGTGGGAGGACTATTTTTGCGCTACAAGAACAATAATGGAGGAGCGCATAACCAAGAACCGGGTACTTTACCTTGCATTTCTCGATCTTGGCAATGTGTTTGGCTCCGTGCCTAGGCGGTAGAGTGGGAAGAATTGGTAGCAAATGAGGTAACAATGAAAATGATATATATGGCGTGAGGAATGCTTAGGAACAACAAGCGGGAGTAGGTAGCACTGATGAAAAATCAGGAGACATCGCAATGAGGAAAGGAATCGAGCAGGGTGCTAGTCTCAGGCTCTTACTCTTAAATATCTTCCTACACGAGGCAACAAAAATACTGAAGCGTCGAACAAACAGAACAAAATTTGAAATGTGGGGACTAAAAATAATATATCTGCAAATTTTGCTGCATGAAGATGACATAGTGTTGATGGCTGAAGCGCCAAAAAGATTTTAGTAACGGAATAGTATCAATAACTGAAGAGGAAATCGACGATAGTGAACGCAGATAAAAGCAAAGTAACGTGAATTTCAAAACAGAACAAACGGGAAGAAGAGCTCAATAGACTGTAATTCAAAGCCTTTTGTAAACATTGGTCAGGTGCAGATAGGATTCACCAACTGAAGGGTTCCGTAAGCATTTGATTATGTATGTAGACAGTTCATCTATCCCGTGCATCGAGAATCTCTACGATTTTTGCCAGTTATCATCAATGATAATAGCCGATATCTATCCCAGGATTCCAAGGCTTCAGAGAATGTTTTAATTTATAGTCTGAAGTCGGATAAGAAATGACAAAAGAAATATTTTTTCGTATGATGTAACTAAAAATCAACCATTTTTGGAATTTTCTGTTATATTTATACAGTGAAACATTTTTCCTTCCAAATTTGATTGTTCTGTGTCAATGGGAAGTGCTCTATAGGTTTTAATCAGTGAGTTTGCGAGTATCGAAGTACGTGGCGTAAATGACCGTTTCGTTTGATAGTGTTGACTTAGAAGCTTCACTTGTTTTACACCGTCAAGTGACCGGAGATCTTAATATGTGATATAAATTTCAAGTTGATGTGTTTACCTGTTCCTTGGAACAAGGGTCTTGGACAGTCGGACGGACAGGCAGACAGGCAGACAACAACGTGATCCTAGAAGGGTTCCATTTCTGCGGATTGAGGTAGAGAACCCTAGAAGTAGACAGTTATTAATAACCTAGCACCAACTTTGAAAACAGGTTCTCTTTCATCTCCAGAAACCAAAAATGGTTATTCATTTTTTCCTTAATTTGATGATGGCAACTACTGGAATATTTAGTTTTCAAATTCAGGTTCCTATTGAAGTTCTTGTAAGAGAACCTGAGAGTGACTGAAAATATGATTGGCATTCTAATTTATTTTAGTTTCCTTTTGTTATCATCAATGTAAATTGGTCCATCTCTTACAGGTGTTTGGGCAGAAATGTGTAGTGATTCACAGAGTTTATACAGTTTGTATCACAACAAATATCGAAAAGTGATACACAAGAAAGAATACGACAATAGAAGCAAAAACGATGTAGTAATCTTGGGTTTGTAAACGAGTCATTTGCGTGATCGGTTGTGAAGGTATTTCTAGGGGCCGACAATGACTTCGCTACGGAATACTCTCGTACTCAGTGCAAAAATATTTGAAATGTAAACTCCTCGATTAAGCCTCCAAAAAAACTTAGTTAAATTTCACAAGTGACCTACGTTAAAAGAAAATGCTGTTCTTTACGTCATAAGTTCCAGTTTACTGTACTCATACGTGCGGTAGAGGAGGTGTTGGTATTTGGATGCAATATTGCACTCCTCTCTGCAGTGAGTGATGATTTCTTGCACCCTCCATCCATCTCCTAAACCTTGACATGAATCTGCGTTCATTTCACTTTCCTGTGCAACCTAATCAGTGGAAGTGCTCGGCGCTTCACTTTTGAGTTGACCCCTGACAGAAAATAAAATACTGGGTATTGACGTCAGGTGTCAGGTGACCTGGATGGCCAAGGTAGAGACCCTACTCGGCATACCTATTTTGGACAAAGTCGGCCCGTCTAATATCGTCTTACAGCTGCAACAAAATGTGCCGGCGTCCCGTCATGTATGTACTACTATCCCAAACGACGGATAAATTTGAGCTCCTTTGGATGGCGACTTCATCGAAAAGCTGAGATATCAAGTTCTTTTGTACTTCTGGGGCATACTTAAAATTAAAGTCAGTTGCGTCTCATAACCGTACCTCTGCAATTATTTCACTAACTGGTCGTTTACAGACCACTGTTTACGGGAACTTCGTGCATCTACTTCACCTGTGCGTGTTAGTTATTAATTAATTGCTATGTAAACTTAGGACATTAATCACGCTAGTGAAATATAATGCCTTCTTTTACCTGGAACAACCGTCGTGGAATAGAAAGGAAGAAATAGCGACTATTTGAGAAACGGCGAGATAAATGTTTCAAATTGGAGAAGAATTATCAATGCATGGTGGAGAATTAAATAACTATATAAAAGGCACATAGTCCTAATTTGCCATATATATTGCGGTGGCGTACTCTGTGAGCATTAGGGTTTGAAACGCTGTTGTTGTATTGACTACTAAAAGACAGTTGACCGTCACCAGTGCCATCACTTCTATGTCCTCTACACCTTCACTGCGCGATAACATCGGTGAAGTCACAGATGACAGTGCCACTAAAGCAGAGTTATTAAACACGGTTTTCCGAAACTCCTTCACTAAAGACGGCGAAGTAAATATTCCTGAATTCCAATCAGGAACAACTGCCAAGATCAGAAACATAGATGAAGATATCCTCGGTGTAGCAAACTAGCTTAAAACACTTACTAAAGGCAAGGCCTCCGGTCCAAATTGTATACCAGTCAGGTTTCTCTCAGAGTATGCAGATACAATAGCTCCACATTTAGCATTTATATACAACCGCTCGCTCACAGAAAGATCCGTACCTACAGACTGGAAAATTGCTAAAGTTACACCAATACCCAAAAAGGGAAATAGGAATAATCTGTTGACTTACAGGCCCACATCACTAACGTCGGTTTGCAGTAGCGTTTTGGAACATATACTGCATTCGAACATTATGAAGTACCTCGAAGAAAACGATCGATTGACACATAGTCAGCACAGATTCAGAAAATATCGTTCTTGCTTAACACAGCTAGCTATTTATACTCATCAAGTAATGAGTGCTATCGACAGGGGATGTCAAATTGATTCCATATTTTTAGATTTCCAGAAGATTTTCGACATCGTTCCTCACAAGCGTCTTCTAACCAAACTGCGTACCTATAGAATATCGCCTAGGTTGTGCGACTGGATTCCTGATTTCCTGTCAGAAAGGTCACAGTTGGTAGTAATAGACGGAAAGTCATCGAGTAAAACAGAAGTAATATCGGGCGTTCCCCAAGGAAGTGTTATAGGCCCTCTATTGTTCCTGATCTATATTAACGACATAGGAGACAATCTGAGTAGCCCTCTTAGTGCAGATGATGCTGCCATTCACGGTCTTGTAAAGTCATCAGATGACCAAAACGAATTGAAAAATCATTTAGATAAGATATCTGTATGGTGCGGAAAGTGGCAATTGACCCTGACTTCTGCGTGAAGTCCGCTAAATTTTGATTACGCGTTAAGTCACACAAATCTGAAGGTTGTAACTTCAACTAAATACTTAGGGATTACAATTACAAATAACCTAAATTGCAACGATCACATAGATTATGTTGTGGGGAGAACGAATCAAAGACTGTGATTCATTGGCAGAACACTTAGAAGGTGCAACAGATCTACTAAAGAGACTGCTTACACTATAATTGCCCGCCTTGTTCTGGAGTATTGCTGTGCGGTTTAGGATCCGCATCAGGTGGCACTGACGGACGACATCGAAAAAGTACAAAGAAGGGCAGCTCATTTTTTACTATCGCGAAATATCGGAGATAGTGCCACAGACATGATACGTGAATTGGAGTGGCAATCATTAAAACAAAGGCGTTTTTCTTTGCGACGTGATCTTCTCATGAAATTTTAATCACCAGTCTTCTCCTCCGATTGCGAGAGCATTCTGATGGCTCCCACCCACATAGGGAGAAATGAACATCACGATAAAATAAGAGAAATCAGGGCTCGCACAGAAAAGTTTAAGTCCTCGGTTTTCCCGCGCGACGTTCGAGAGTGGAACGGTAGAGAGACAGCTTGAAGGTGGTTCATTGAACCCTCTGCCAGGCACTTTATTGTGAATAGCAGAGTAATCACGTAGTTGTAGTTGTAGATGTAGATGTAGAATGGATACACTCAGTATCAGGAACAATATTTCTGCATACAGAAGCTGATAAAAATACCAATGTCGTCACCGGCTGGAATAAACTAGGTGAGCTCAGGATAACACTTTTCTATTTCAGTTTTAAAACTCCACCAATATACACAAGCGGAAGCTCTGTTTAAATCTTACGCTAATTATTTGCACTAAAGTGGGTGCGATAGATACCCCAACAGCGTCGTGTATCACTATAACCAACCACCTCGCACGTTTCCAGGAAGAAGCTCTGAATGTCCGTTACTCTCTAGTGTACAGGACGCAGTGCTTTTTCATTTGGTTTCGTCTGCTGATCAGCTCATAGATTCTATTTTTATGCCATACAGTCAGAGGCGCTACGTCCTTCCAAGCTCTTTAGCTTGTAATGTCATTTTGTATTAAGTATGGCCCTGAAAACTAATTAATATTTACAGATGACATAGCGAGAGACTGACTTTCTTTGCGTATGTGTATTTAATTTAACATGCATTTTTTTAATTAAGTACGACGTGTACAGTTTAAATTCAGGGCTGTGATTCGCTGGCTTATTTCGTGGTGGAATATAAAATTTTTTTTCTTTTTTTTTTTAGGTACACAAGGCGAGCTAGACATTTGACTCCCACTCGAGAGCTATCAACGGTTTTGCCTGGCGGTAGCCCTTCAGCTGCCTCACCCGGACAATAAAAGGTTACGTTCTGTGAGGTCAGGCGCCATCGGAGACCAGTTTCCCAATGTAATATCCGTACACTCTTACTGAAAATCCATCACTGAGACGGTTCACTGCTGAGGATGACTTTCACAGGCTACTGCTTCGTCCAGTTGAAAAATATAATTTTCGGCATGTCTTGTATTTGTGAAGAAATACAGATCTGCAACTTAGGTAGATTCGTCATTCCCGTAACCGTCTGTTCAGCAAAACAGCAGAATTCGTCTATCTTTTTCTTGGTAAATGAAGAAAAACACAAGAAGCTGTGGTTAGTTATGTACTGCTCGGCTATGGTACGTGGCAGCTCTGTTCCTAATTTCCTGATGTTCCTCTCTTAAACGAAAGTGAGTCGGTATCCATCGACAGCATGCGACCTAGTATGTTCCAAAATGATGCTAATAAAGTGGGATTTACCGATGCTCTCATCCCGGGTTCTGTTCGTGTTAAAAAGTTAGGATGAAGTGTTTTGGATTGCGCTTGGGCTAGGGGCATTTGTATACCAAACAGAAGGATCATCTCAGTGTCACTATCTCACTGTACAAGGTCAAAGTATGGATGTTACACACTTCCTCCTGCTTTGGCAAAAGGTCCAAATAGGTTGATTCTTTTTGTATTTAATGTGATCCACGATGGGGTTGGTGGGACTTAGGGAGGGCCATTATTTCATGGACGGTTCCTCGGAAAACCACACAAAAAGGACTTTTTTACTATACTTCCGTCGGCACCAGCGGACTAAATCTCTGCCGCGTATTCCAAGCGGCTACGCACAGAAAATGGCTGAAATTTTTACGATATTTCCTAAGATCTCGATCAATAACGACGTTGAAAATATCTTCACATCTTTTTCCGTTCCCAAGATGTGGAGATTGAAAGTTGTACTAATTGTACACGTAAAAAACGCACGTAAAATCGAAACGTAAAGGCGAAAGCGTAAAGTGACGTAACACCGAGAAATATGCTGTAAAGAGTCTCCGCTATCATCTGGAAACGCCATTTTGTGGCACTGAAGCACATGCAATTTATTTTTACATATAAAATCATGTCTGAGGTGTAAAATTAATTTTGCTTTATTTATATTTCACAGAAGCAAACTATTGGCATTTTGCTGACCAATAAATTTCTTTTAATATGTGTTACATGCCTTGCTGCAGCATGGAAAAGAAGACAACGATCCGAGAAAACCTCCTATCGGGGCAAAAAATGCGAATATGTTCCTGTTTATTTAAAAGTGACCGGAAAGTGGGGTACCTGCAGCCTCATTTTTCCTTCCTCGCGATCTTTAAAAATTTTTTAAAAAATTTGGCATGTCAACATAGTTGAGCTTTTTTTTGTGCTGAGAGATACGACAGTTGCAGTGGCAAAGAAACTGAATAGTAGTAAATAGTGGAAGACCGTAGACAGTGGTTGTCTAATAGAAAGAGTGAAGAAGAAGACACTGGCAGTATTGGAGAAAGAGAGGGACGTAGTGAGAATAGAACATAGTTGACGGTGATAGAAAAGTGTTAGTGTAAGAGTGAAGAGGACAGGACTTGGGGCGGAAGGGAAGGGGTGGGGGGCGAGGAACAAAGAGAAAGAGAGTGTTGAAGTGGGTGAGGGCCAATGACAATGAGAGACAGAGTCTTTGACAATGACAATGAGGAAGAGAGAGATAGTCGCAGCGAGAAGAGATAGCAGCGGTAGGAAGGAACCAGATATTAGCAATTAGAGAGAGAGCAAGAGGGAGACAGTAGCAGTAAGAGGAAACTGTAGTAGAAGAACAGAACGAAAGGGATTGTGGCTGTGAAACAGGAGACAATTGCAGAGACGCAAAGGAGACAGTGTGAATGAACAGGGTTGTATGAGTGAGTGATAAAGGGCAACTGGGAGAGTAAGGGTATGAGCGATGAACTAATAGGTGTGAGCTACAGTTAGGGGAGCTTGTGGAAGTTTGAGGTGAGTTGCATGTTAAAAAAAGCGCGAATATATTCGCATGCCAATGTTCTGAGGATTATTTTTAAAGGCGTTGAAGGAAGTATAATGAGGGAGCTGGTACCCTACTTTTCAGCCAGATTTTTTTTAAATAAACGGGAACATATTTTTATGCTCCAATAGCAGCATTTTTCCGCTGGCAGCAGATGTGAAAGGAAACTGTTAACTCCACATTCAAAATGAATTCACAAAACTCTATTCGTTGTTGTACATCACCACCGTGAAGGCCTCGCGACCGCTACGGTCGCAGGTTCGAATCCTGCCTCGGGTATGGATGTGTGTGATGTCCTTAGGTTAGTTAGGTTTAAGTAGTTCTAAGTTCTAGGGGACTGATGACCTCAGATGTTAAGTCCCATAGTGCTCAGAGCCATTTGAACCACCGTGAAGCGCTTGTAGTAGGTGAATGCTGTGTCGTTTGAAACAAAAATATCTTCAAACTCTCGGCTAGCAAGACGAGCAGACTGTTGTGGCCTATTTGCGAAACTCGCTCTGCGTCTAGAATTAGTACACAGGGACGACCTGTGCATTTGCCCTTACATAAACAACCAGTGTCACTAACTGCTGGTCCCATCCTCTGATGCTTTGAGTTTTGGTATGTGTAGTGTCATATTCTGATCGAAAATCAATTCGCACAGTTGTCGCTCAACTACAACTGTGCAAAGTGCCTTTTGTTGGTGTGTTATCGCTAGCCCGACTCGACGCAGATCGGATGCTGAACAAGTGAGTGAGCCAGTATCTACGCTACAGAGAGACCTCTACCGGTAACTTACAACCTGAACCAAAGGAAATTTTCGAAGTACAAGTTAAAAATTGTCCCAAGTTTCTATCTTAATTCAAGTAGAAGGAACTGCTTGAACTTTCTAAACTCCGTGTAGTACGAGGATCGCGGTTAGCGGCTAGCATAGCCGGGCAGAATGTCGCACGATCTTGCAGCAGGCCTTACCAGGCGCCGCCAGGTTTTAACGAGCTCGCACCTCGATTCTTGGCAGCGGCGTCACTGTTTCAAAGCAGCCCGCGGCCGGCCACGCCGCTGTTAATTAAACTGCGTCAAAGGCGGCCAGACAAAAGCCACACGAGTGCCTGCGCTGCCGCCCACGCCACGGGTCTCGCCTGGCAGCGTGGAATGCGCCGCCCACCTCTCCCTACCTGCCGGCGAACAAAAAATATCACGCACGGATCGTTTGTTGTACAGCGCTTTTCAATAAAATTCGTCCAAATTCACAAGACAGTATCTTGCACGTGAATGAATACAGAAACGCCGTGGATAGTTAACTTACGCACGGAAATTAAAAGTTTACCTTGGTGACTGTCGTAAATTTCCGCTTCACGGGCTTTCTGTTATAGTTCTCCGTTTTGCAGCTAGGTTAGTTAACTCGGCTGTGTCCACAATTGTGACAACACCCTAGGACACAGGAGATGGACCGTTATTAGAGTTGTCGTTAGCCTAGGGCGTCCATCTTCATCTCTTTTCCGATAGAGACAGGTGGGCACGTCTAGCAATTATTGGCTAGTAGAGCATGTCGTGCATTTGTGTGCGCATTAAGCCATGGCGTTCGGAATATTAATTTCAACAACCGCACCGCGATTTTGTAATTCACCGTTGCCGAAGCCACCGCAACGCGAAATATTGCCGCACTGCCGTCTACATTCCAGATCTCGCGCCCAGTCCAGGTAGCGAACCGAAGATGAGACTTCTGTCTCCACGTGAATTCTCATTTTCGCTAGACGTATCCTTGCTCTTTTCAGATACTTAAATATTCCGATTTTCCGAGTGAAAAGTTTCGGTGTACTCAAGCATTCTTCATGCTCGAGATCCGCTATGGTCAGGAGCAATGGCTGTTATTTAATCACATCGTTTTCGGTACGGCCGGAACCTGTTTTCCATGTCCGGTTATTTTTCTGCTGTAGGGTTCCCATAAATACTTCAAATGCAGTATCTGTTGTGCACAGTAAACAATACTACATTTTGTCAATGTTTCTCTTAGGGTTTCAACCCAATTACTTATTTGAGAAAATAATAATGTTTTTTCTCCATGTCTGGCTACTAATTAGGCTACTTTGTAGAATGCTTTCTTCTTGTGCTCCCTGATCTTTTACTCTGCTTTAACGCCAGCCAAAGTACTTTTTTGGAGCAAAGTCCTCATGCCGGCAAGTATATGAGGACCTCATTGCAAGTTGCCAATATTTAGCGATGCTGCTTCCTGTTGCTATATTCTAGCCAGACGCAAACATGTTTTGGAGGCGCAATACGTCAGGCTGCGAAGGTGGAAGTAGCAGTTTACAAACATTCAGTGATGTCCAGTTAGGCAGCTATTGGAGCGTCTGCCGATCCGCTAACTACCAAGCATTTTCCCAGGGTAGGCCACCACATTATACAAATCGGCGTCTCTGAAAAGATCCGAGTTTTCTTCTGATAGCCACAGATTCTTATTTCCTTTGTTGATGCCTCACTTACCCCATTCACAGCTTGACCAACTCCAACATTAGTAACAGCGACTATCCGTCGGACTTAGAAAGAGAAACTTCAATGTCCACAAACTATAATTATACTGGCGACGAAAATTCCGAGCAAGCGTTGGTCGACTGCGGCTTAGAACCCTAACCTAATTTTAAATACGAAACAGGATGAAAATCGATACTCGGTTCTAGCCAGTTCATCGAAGCTCGACGAGAAGAGAGAGAAGACGATAGGTACAGAGGCAGTTGGTAACAGAACCAACGCCACCACCACTGACACCCACACCCTCATTGGCCCCACTCCCACGACCGTGTTGAAGACCAGCACCGTTGCTGTCTCGCCCTACAGGTAGCAGCTGATAGTATGCCACCAGCCATGAGGTCAGCGTTCGCGAAAAAACAGCCAAACAGCCACCCACACCACTACCTGTCGTGTCATCAGTGTCACCATTCGCCTCTACAAGTACAGATTAGTAACGTCGAATGCGACATCTCCTTCACTTTCCGGGCTGTAGATACGTTCTAGTTTACCAGAGAAGCGTATCTCTACTCCTATGGCTAACTTTCCTAGTCTGTCAGAGAACACGGCCTTTGAGGGAGATATGTTAGTCGGTTGACGACCAGTCTGGAGGAGGGACCTACGACAAGCTCGCCCATATTTTATGTAAGTGGCCAACCAATGACAATTTCCTGTGGCATTCTTGCTGCTACGTTTTCACTTTCCTTGCGTTTTACTTTCTTCTGTAGCATTTTCCTTCTTTTCCTGCTTTCTTTGCGTGTGTGCTACGGTTTTATTGGGTCTGACCACATTCGTTCCTTTCAACGTGTGTCAGGGCCCTGATGATCTCGACGTTGACGCCCATAAGCCCCAACACACAAACACACACACACACACACAGTCCACCATCCGCTGCTCTAACTGCTTACACGTTACTGTGGAACAGCAAGTCCCACCGTGGGGACTCGGATACTGTTGGTCACAAAGCCACCAATCATGTCCGATGGGAAAGATTTAGGTGTCTTCGATCAGTGGACCACTTGGTAGCCTACCCGATGGGCCTTGACGTGCTGCCGCTCTTCTGTCACCGCAGGGCTTTCAGTCTAGGCTGCCTACTTCCGGCTCCTGTGGGCACACTATTGCCTGAAGTCGCAGCCTGACTCTGCATGACTCTACACATGGCATACATGACTACAGTCTGCCGCTGACGAGTGGCTGTCGGCCAGAGTTGTCTCGTCATCTCACCAGCACTGCTCCATCTCCGCCTCACAGCACCTATACCACTCGCATCATGCACTGGCGTCGACACATTCCTCGCAGAGTGTACGCCGCTTCTGCTTCACTGCCAAGAGCATTATCTAGTGATATCTACATGATAGTGAACAACAAATTACGACACAATTAGTCGAATGGAGAAGAATGTAGCAGTAAACATCTTCAGCAACAAATGTAACACGCAAATGTTCAAACCTAATCGCTTACTCACTTTATAAAAAAATAGTTAAATGTTAGATTATAGATATAATGTTAGCACTGAATAGGGGATCATGGAGGAATTTTATAAGGGGGACTATGCTCCAAACTGAACGCTGAAAGGCATAATCAGTCTTAATTGAAGATGATTTTGATGATGATAGATAAACGTTACGTAAACTAAATAATGTTGAAAAACAACTTGTAATAAACATCATAAAAACACCATAACAAATATTGTAGGAAATCTTTTACAGCCGAGAAAGTCAACATACGCCACATGAATGAACGTGTCGGGTGTCCTGGAAAAACAGAGAACAGTTGCTGACACGCGCAGGGGGTCGGCACTGGGAAGAGGCAACTCATAGGGATGACCTGTAGGGGCAGGTAGGTAAGTAGGGGGAGGCGTGTTTATAGCGGTAAGAAGTGCAATAGTATCGAAAGAAATTGACGGATATCCGAAATGTGAAATAAATTGCGTGAAGGTCACGGTTAAAGCAGGCTCAGACATGGTAACTGGATGTCTCTATAGGCCCCCTGGCTCAGCAGCTGTTGTGGCTGAGCACCTGAAGGATAATTTGGAAAATATTTCGAGTAGATTTCCCCACCATGTTATAGTTCTGGGTGGAGATTTTAATTTGCCGGATATAGACTGGGAGACTCAAACGTTCATAATGGGTGGCAGGGACAAAGAATCCAGTGAAATTTTTTTAAATGTTTTATCTGAAAACTACCTTGAGCAGTTAAACAGAGAACCGACTCGTGGCGATAACATATTAGACCTTCTGGTGACAAACAGACCCGGACTATTTGAAACAGTTAACGCAGAACAGGGAATCAGCGATCATAAAGCGGTTACTGCATCGATGATTTCAGCCGTAAATAAAAATATTAAAAAAGAGTAGGAAGATTTTTCTGTTTGGCAAAAGTGACAAAAAGCGGATTTCAGAGTACTTGACGGCTCAACACAAAAGTTTTGTTTCAAGTACAGATAGTGTTGAGGATCAGTGGACAAAGTTCAAAACCATCGTGCAATATGTGTTAGATATGTGCCAAGCAAGATCGTAAGAGACGGAAAAGAGCCACCGTGGTACAACAACCGAGTTAGAAAACTGCTGCGGAAGCAAAGGGAACTTCACAGCAAACATAAATATAGCTAAAGCCTTGCAGACAAACAAAAATTACGCGAAGCGAAATGTAGTGCGAGGAGGGCTGTGCGTTCAATGAATTAGAAAGTAAAGTTCTATGTACTGCCTTGGCAGAAAATCCTAAGAAATTTTGGTGTTATATCAAAGCGGTAGGTAGATCAAAACAAAATGTCCAGTCACTCTGTGACCGAAATGGTACTGAAACAGACGATGACATACTAAAGGCCGAAATACTAAATGTCTTTTTCCACAGCTGTTTCACGGAGGAAGACTGCACTGTAGTTCCTTCTCTAGATTGTCGCACAGATGACAAAATGGTAGATATCGAAACAGACGACAGAGGGATAGAGAAATAATTAAAATCGCTCAAAAGAGGAAAGGCCGCTGGACCTGAAGGGATAACAGTTCGATTTTACACAGAGTACGCGAAGGAACTTGCCCCCCCCCCCCCCCCCCCCCTCCCTTCTTGTAGCGATGTACCGTAGGTCTCCAGAAGAGCGTAGCGTTCCAAAGGATTGGAAAAGGGCACAGGTCATCCCCGTTTTCAAGAAGGGATGTCGAACAGATGTGCAGAACTATAGACCTGTATCTCTAACGTCTATCAGTCGTAGAATTTTGGAACACTTATTATGTTCAAGTATAATGACTTTTCTGGATGCCGTGTTTCTTATCTTCCTCAAGGTGTTCGATACAGTTCCCCACAGTCGTTTAATGAACAAAGTAAGAGCATATGGACTATCAGACCAATTGTGTGATTGGATTGAAGAATTCCTAGATAACAGAACGCAGCATGTCATTCTCAGTGGAGAGAAGTCTTCCGAAGTAAGAGTGATTTCAGGTGTGCCGCAGGGGAGTGTCGTAGGACAGTTGCTATTCACAATATACATAAATGACCTTGTGGATGACATCGGAAGTTCACTGAGGCTTTTTGCGGATGATGCTGTGGTATATCGAGAGGTTGTAACAATGGAAAATTGTACTGAAATGCAGGAGGATCTGCAGCGAACTCACGTATGGTGCAGGGAATGTCAATTGAATCTCAATGTAGACAAGTGTGATGTGCTGCTAATACATAGAAAGAAAGATCCCATATCATTTAGCTACAATATAGCACGTCAGCAACTGGAAGCAGTTAATTCCATAAATTATCTGGGCGTGATTTAAAATGGAATGATCATATAAAGTTGATCGTCGGTAAAGCAGATGCCAGACAGATTCATTGGAAGAGTCCTAAGGAAATGCAATCCGAAGACAAAGGAAGTAAGTTACAGTACGCTTGTTCGTCCACTGCTTGAATACTGTTCAGCAGTGTGGGATCCGTACCACATAGGGTTGATAGAAGAGATAGAGAGATCCAACGGAGAGCAGCGCGCTTCGTTACAGGATCATTTAGTAATAGCGAAAGCGTTACGGAGATGATGGATAAACTCCAGTGGAAGACTCTGCAGGAGAGACGCTCAGTAGCTCGGTACGGGCTTTTGTTGAAGTTTCGAGAACATACCTTCACCGAGGAGTCAAGCAGTAAGTCCTACGTATATCTCGCGAAGAGACCATGAGGATTAAATCAGAGAGACTAGAGCCCACATAGAGGCATACCGACAATCCTTCTTTCCACGAACAATACGAGACTGGAATAGAAGGGAGAACCGATAGAGTACTCAAGGTACCCTCCGCCACACACCGTCAGGTGGCTTGCGGAGTATGGATGTAGATGTAGATGTAGATGTTGGCAGAGCTAAGTGATGTGATAAAATGTTATTTATTTCACATGTCCAGGACTTGAGACAAACGTTGAAAACCTGCTTTGAAAGCAAAGTAAAATAGTTAACTAAATGGTATTTAAAAGATAGGCAGGGATGCATAAGAAAAAGACGTCTAAAACTTGTCTCTGAATTGTGAGGTCACTGGCAATATTCGTAACAATGTGTAATTTTGAAATTAAGTGAGCAAAGAAGATCTAGTTGTCTTTGGCTTTTTTCTGCTTACGTTTGTATATTCTTTGAACCTAGTTGTTCAGTGTCTGGTCTCTGACTAACACAAAAGACTTTACAGTCAGTGAAGAAGAGTTTATGAATACCTCTATCTGTAGATTTGTTGTTTTAAGTTTTAATATTGAGTACAAATGGTTTTTAAAATAAATACAGAAGTACAACGGATGCTGCCGTATTATTCAGAAACAATATCTCATATACGTACTCCAGCGGTAGAAGCAGAACAGTAAGGCATATAGAAAGTATGTGAGAATACTGAACGGGTACTTCAGTAAGTAAAGGAAGATTATGATATGATCATCATGGGGAGCTGGAATGCGGTAGTATAAAATGGTTCAAATGGCTCTGAGCACTATGGGACTTAACATCTGAGGTCATCAGTCGCCTAGAACTTAGAATTACTTAAACCTAACTAAGGACATCACACAAATCCATGCCCGAGGCAGGATTCGAACCTGTGACCGTTGCAGTCGCGCGGTTCCGTACTGCGGATGAAAATGGGCCTGTAGTAGGTACGTCAGAGGAAAAAGACTGAGTTATGCAATAAATTTCTTCTATTAATAGCGGGTAAACAGTTGACTAATAGCAAGAGGAGGAGGTATACACGGAGAAGGTTAGGAGACACAGTAATGCTCCAGCTGGATTATATGTTAAGACAGATTCTTAAATCAGATAATGGCTTGTAAGACGTACCTAGGACCAGATATAGATTCGGATCACAATTTAAAAGTGATGAAAAGAAGACAGAAGTTTAGGGGAATCGTAAGAAAAAATTAATATGGAAAAAGTGGGACACTGAATCAATGAGGAACGACAACGTGCGTATGAAGTAAGCTATAAATACTGAAATAACGACTTCTACAGTAGGCAGTACAGCTGAACAGCAGTAAAATCTCAAGAAACATTTCGTAACAGAAGCTCGACATAAAATCTAGTATAAAAATCAGAGGGAAAAACAAGAATACAGCAATATTAGAATGAATGAGTAGAAAACGCAAGGAAGACATGCGAAATAGTTGCAGGATAAATGTGAAGAAATTGAAAAAAAGGGAAATCGAAAAGATAAATAAAGTGTATAGAAAACTGAAAAAAGCCGCCTTTGGAGAAATTAATTGTGAGGCGTCAGTATTAAGAGTGCAACGCGCAGAGGACAGAGTGGATAGGTGAAAAGACTAAATTAAAGGCTTCTACGAGGAGGAGAGCTTGCCTCATGACGTGATAGAAGAAGTGAAAGTCGATATGGAAGACCAAGCGGGTCCACAGTTAAAATGTGGGTTTAACAGTGTTTTCGAAGAATTCAGGTCATATATGACATAAGGGTTGGATAACGTACTTGCTGAATTTTTAAGTCACTGAGGAAAATGACTATCAAATGACTATGCAAGCTGATGTGTAACGTCTGTGAGACAGACATACTGTCAGACATTCTAAAAAATATCATCCTCTCAATCTCGAATATTGTGAGGGCAGGTAAGTGAGGAACTACCCTGTAATCGCCTTAACGACTCATACATAAAAGTTGGTGTCAAAAATAATTTCCAAAAGAATGGAAAGCAAAACTGAGGATCTCTCTGATGAGGATCAGTTTGGTCATCGGAAAGGTAAGGTCACCTGAGAGTCAGTCCTGAGGTTGAGACTGGTAATGGAAGCGAGGCTCAAGAAAAATGAGAACACGTTAATAGCAGTTTTCGACTTAGAAAAAGCGTTTGACAATGTAAAATGTACAATATATTTGAAATTCTAATACAAATAGCAGCGAACTATAGGAAAGAACATGTAACGCACAATATACAGGATGGTCTATTGCTCGTGACCGGGCCAAATATCTCACGAAATAAGCGTCAAACGAAAAAACTACAAAGAACGAAACTTGAAGGGGAAAACCAGATGGCGCTATGGTTGGCCCGCCAGATCGCGCTGCCATAGGTCAAACGGATATCAACTGCGTTTTTTAAAAATAGGAACTCCCATTTTTTATTACATTTACTGTGCGTAGTAAACCATATTTGGTAATTAATACCACGAGCGACGCCAGTAGTGTGTTATACGTGGCTTTTCCCGCGACGAGACTATTGGTTCTGTTGGAGTATACGTGTTATAATCTCTGGATCCCACAGCCGAAAATTTGGACAGTTGTAGCTCATTTCTGAGGTATTGCTGCTGGTGACTGTGCTGTGTCATCAAGGTCTCTATGACGCTATTCTCAACCACATAACGCAACCTTCATATTACCCGTGCTTTCTTGATCTACCTTGTTACAAAAGGTGGTCATCACGTTCTCTAGCTCTAAAAACACCTAGAGAAGGGTTTCCAACAGACTGCCACGACCACCCACCGGCCAATGCGATTGACGAAGTCTGGTATACAGATGAAACAGCATTGAATGGCGTACCCACTCTGTCGCCAGACCTCGTTTCCATTCGATGGACAGCTGGATTAGAGACATTATTGCTGCCAAGCTTGGCAAATGTATATATTAAATTTATCATCCTGTAAGCGACCAAATATCGTACTAATGTACGATGCTCTTTTTACCTTACTATAAACTCGCGATTAGTACAACTTAGTTATTTGCCACATTATATCTTTCTAATGTTGCAAATTAAATGGCCAGTAGTGAACTAGTTGCAATAGCTGGATCGTCTACAGAAACTAATAGCGCATTTATTGAGCTCACGTAACATTGAAGACGGTGCTGAACTGCCTGCCTCAGTAGAATGCTTCCGTTAATACACAAAGGGAATATTGTAATAAACTCCACAATTCCAAAAATAAGTAATTCTATAAATTGTAAATCTTGAGTGATAAATAATTGAAACCTGTGGGAATGGACAGTTCAGCGACTACAGCCATGAGCCATACACTGTACACAATGGAGAATTACGTAAGGCAGGCGTAGTTGCTTTCTGCACTCGCAACACAGTGACACGGTGTTTCGGAGCGTGCTGCAGCGTTCAGACTCTGAACCTAATCATCGGCCCTCAACGTGGACCCAACAAAACGCACTTGCGTTTTGCTCGTGTTGCCGCATCCTTATGTCACTACTTCAGTCGGTGCATTGCTATCGTTAGGCATTATATCCATCTTATTTTTATCAGAAATGTGATGCGCCTTCACCCAATAAGTGGGTTTCTATCGCCGGCCAGAGTAGCCGAGCGGTTCTAGGCGCTACAGTCTGGAACCGCGCGACCGCTACGGTCGCAGGTTCGAATCCTGCCTCGGGCATGGATGTGTGTGATGTCCTTAGGTTAGTTAGGTTTAAGTAGTTTAAGGTTCTAGGGGACTGATGACCTCAGAAGTTAAGTCCCATAGTGCTCAGAGCCATTTGAACCATTTTTTTTGGTTTCTATCACATCATCGGTAAGAAAAATCCATGACATACCGATCATATAAAGTTACGATAAACTGAGACATAACCCTGATGAAACACACAGCTGTACTTTTTGATTAGATGCAAGAATTAGAAAATCGATTGAAGGATTTTCGAAAAATTATCAAAATTTTTATTTAAGCGACACCTTTTACAAACAGTATAGTTACGTTGTTAGTTGCAGTCTGACAGACGCCTAAAAGAAAAATATCGTGTATCTTTGTTCGACTTTTATAAGTCAAACCTGCCAAGAAACAAATTTCCCTTATTAACAGTGACGCTTTATATATGTCATCTTAGTTTGGAAGTACATTCGTTTTTGAACAGTTATACCCGAGACCAAAGCACACAAAGAGTAAAAATGAGACCAAAATCTCAGATGAACACCTTGACAACACCCGGAGAATTCCAACCGCCTCGATAGTACCTTACATTCATACATTATTTTTCCCAAATTCAAAATCAAATGCCACATCAATTCTATGATTTGTAATTACTTCTACATAACATTATTGTGAACTCTCATATATAAATTGAGAAACTTATTCAGTCTTGCTTTTTTAGAACCAAGAACCATAAATTGAGCAATTACGGAAATATATTAACTACACTCCTGGAAATTGAAACAAGAACACCGTGAATTCATTGTCCCAGGAAGGGGAAACTTTATTGACACATTCCTGGGGTCAGATACATCACATGATCACACTGACAGAACCACAGGCACATAGACACAGGCAACAGAGCATGCACAATGTCGGCACTAGTACAGTGTATATCCACCTTTCGCAGCAATGCAGACTGCTATTCTCCCATGGAGACGATCGTAGAGATGCTGGATGTAGTCCTGTGGAACGGCTTGCCATGCCATTTCCACCTGGCGCCTCAGTTGGACCAGCGTTCGTGCTGGACGTGCAGACCTCGTGAGACGACGCTTCATCCAGTCCCAAACATGCTCAATGGGGGACAGATCCGGAGATCTTGCTGGCCAGGGTAGTTGACTTACACCTTCTAGAGCACGTTGGGTGGCACGGGATACATGCGGACGTGCATTGTCCTGTTGGAACAGCAAGTTCCCTTGCCGGTCTAGGAATGGTAGAACGATGGGTTCGATGACGGTTTGGATGTACCGTGCACTATTCAGTGTCCCCTCGACAATCACCAGTGGTGTACGGCCAGTGTAGGAGATCGCTCCCCACACCATGATGCCGGGTGTTGGCCCTGTGTGCCTCGGTCGTATGCAGTCCTGATTGTGGCGCTCACCTGCACGGCGCCAAACACGCATACGACCATCATTGGCACCAAGGCAGAAGCGACTCTCATCGCTGAAGACGACACGTCTCCATTCGTCCCTCCATTCAAGCCTGTCGCGACACCACTGGAGGCGGGCTGCACGATGTTGGGGCGTGAGCGGAAGACGGCTTAACGGTGTGCGGGACCGTAGCCCAGCTTCATGGAGACGGTTGCGAATGGTCCTCGCCGATACCCCAGGAGCAACAGTGTCCCTAATTTGCTGGGAAGTGGCGGTGCGGTCCCCTACGGCACTGCGTAGGATCCTACGGTCTTGGCGTGCATCCGTGCGTCGCTGCGGTCTGGTCCCAGGTCGACGGGCACGTGCACCTTCCGCCGACCACTGGCGACAACATCGATGTACTGTGGAGACCTCACGCCCCACGTGTTGAGCAATTCGGCGGTACATCCACCCGGCCTCCCGCATGCCCACTATATGCCCTCGCTCAAAGTCCGTCAACTGCACATACGGTTCACGTCCACGCTGTCGCGGCATGCTACCAGTGTTAAAGACTGCGATGGAGCTCCGTATGCCACGGCAAACTGGCTGACACTGACGGCGGCGATGCACAAATGCTGCGCAGCTAGCGCCATTCGACGGCCAACACCGCGGTTCCTGGTGTGTCCGCTGTGCCGTGCGTGTGATCATTGCTTGTACAGCCCTCTCGCAGTGTCCGGAGCAAGTATGGTGGGTCTGACACACCGGTGTCAATGTGTTCTTTTTCCATTTCCAGGAGTGTATATACCTTGGACCATATATTTTCTTGTGGTATGAAGTATACAATGTGCTTCCCACAAATACTCGGCTTCTTCCAGTATGACCCAGGTAAGCTAAAAGGTTGACACCCCTGTTCTGCTGGCTCTTGTGAAACTCAGCAGCACACTCCTGTGTATACGACCTGGACTGAATTCTTGTTATTGTGGTCTTCAGTCCAAAGACTGATTTGATGCAGCTCTCCATGTTACTCTATCCTGTGCGAGCCTCATCATCTCTGAATAACTGTTGCAACCTATCTCTTTCTGAATCTGTTTAATGTATTCATCTTTTGGTCTCATTCTACGATTTTATCCAACACACTTCTCTCGAATAGTAAACTGTTGATCCCTTGATGTCTCGGAATGTGTCCTATCAACTGATCCCTCGTTTTGGTCAACTTGTGCCACAAATTCCATGTCTCTCCAATTCTGTCCAATACTTCCTTGTTAGTTACACGATCGACCCATCTGATCTTCAGCATTCTTATGTAGCACTACATTTTGAAAGCTTCACTTCCACAACATGCCTACATTCTACTAAATATATCCTAATACCTAACCTATATTCGATGTTGAAAAACTTCTTTTCTTCAGAACTGCCATTCTTGTTATTGCCAGCCCCATTTTATATCCTCTATACTTCAGCCATCATCGGTTATCTCGCTGCCCAAATAGCGAAACTCATCTACTACTTTAAATGTCTAGTTTCCTAATCTGATTCCTTTAGCATCCTCTGATTTAATTCGACTACATTCCATTATCTTTGTTTTGCCTTTGTTAATGTTCAGCTTAAATCCCCCTTTCAAGATTGTGTCCATTCTGTTCAATTGTTCTTCCAAGACCTTTGCTGTCTCTGACAGAATTCTAAAGTCATCGGCAAACTTCGAAGTTAGTTAGTTACATGTTCCACTGATCGATCTCACAGTAACCGTTATGATGTGGAACATATCAAGTGCATCAGAAATGCAGACATGAATCAAGAGTTTTTTAAAAAAATAGCTTAAAATTTGTATTACTTACCCCATTCCCTTGGCACAAAATGCGTGTATTATACATACAGATTTATTTATTCCTATTCAAGAATTCATCTGTGATATAGAAGGAGTTGTCAAGGAGATATGATTTCAATTTTTTAAAACTATTGCTGCTGTCAGTCAGATATTTTATTTCATCTGGTAATTTATCAAAAAGTTTTACAGCAGCATATTTTACCCCTTTCTGTGCAAAAGATTGGTTAAGTAGAGGATATGGTTCAAATGGCTCTGAGCACTATGGGAGTTAACATCTATGGTCATCAGTTCCCTAGAACGTAGAACTACTTAAACCTAACTAACCTATGGACATCACACAACACCTAGTCATCACGAGGCAGAGATAATCCTTGACCCCGCCGGGAATCGAACCCGGGAACCCGGGCGCGGGAAGCGAGAACGCTACCGCACTACCACGAGCTGCGGACAAGCAGAGGATAGTGTAAGTGTTTCTTTCTTCTGGTATTATAATCATGGATGTCACTGTTGTTTTTAAACTGATCCATGTAGTTGAGAACAAATTTCATTACTGAGTAAATGTACTGTGAGTCTGTTGTAAGAATTCCTAGCCTTTTAAACAGATGCCTACAAGATGTGCCACTATGAGCCCCACACATTACTCTAACACCTTTCTTTTACGCAGTGAATACGTTTTCCCTAAGTGTTGAGTTACCCCGAAATATTATTCCTTATGGCATTAGAGAGTGAAAGTATGCAAAGTATGTTAGCTTGCTAATTTATACATCCTCAAAACTAGCAATTATTCTGATTGCAAAAGTTGCTGAACGTAGTCGCTTTTGGAGATCCAAAATACGAATTATCCAATTAAGATGCTTATCTATATGTACACACATAAACGTATTATGCCATCCCATGGCTACTTACTTCTGTTGATGTGTTATCTTTATTCAAGGAACTGTACTCCTTGTAGTAGAAAATTGGATGCACTGTGTTGTTTCAAAGTTCAGAGCAAGCCTATTTGCAGGAAACCGATCAATAACTTTTCCAAAGACATTATCTGTATCATTTTCTATTGGAGTTTCTTTCACTGGGTTAATAATGTTGTTTTTATCATCAGCAAACAATGACAGTTGAGCTTCTTGTTTCAGATAAGAAGAGAGGTCATTCACATATATAAAGAACAGAAGGGGACCCATGATCGAACCATGTAATTTCACCCCAGTTAGATGAAGTGGGAAACTTCCTTAAATCACTTGAACAATATAAAGAATATTTTTGCTTCCTGATGTGTTGATATGACTTACGCCACTCAAACGCTGTTCCATTTATACCATAGAATTGTAATTTCGGTAACATAATGTGATGGTTAACACATTCAAATGCTTTGGACAAATCACAGAAAATTCCTATTGGTGACATTTTATTATTTAAAGACTATTATGTGGGCAGTGAAATTGTATTTTGTTGTCTCAGTAGAGCAGCATTTTTGAAATCCGAACTGTGATTTGGTAAGTATTCCATTACTGCTGAGATGGCTAACTACTCTTGATTTTTTGAAAATGCTGTAAGCAAGGATACTGGCTGTAATTATTTACATTTGTGGTGTCCCCTTTGGAAACTGCAAATTTGTTTGAAGTTCCTATGGGACCAAACTGCAGATTTCATCAGGCCCTAGGCTTGCACACCACTTAATCTAACTTACGTTAAGGACAACACACACATCCATGCCTCTGGGAGGACTCGAACCTCTGATGGGGGCATCCTGTTTTTTGTAAAGAGGCTTGGCAATGAAATAATTTAACCCTTCTGGGTAAATTCCTTTAGTTAGTGACGCATTACAGATATGACTCAGAACATCAGCTGTAACTGCTCCACAAATTTTTAATATCGTGCTACAGATGTTATCTACTCCAACAGCACATTTATTTTTCAAAGCTTTATTGATTTTCCATTTGTCGCAAGAGGTTGTTAGATGAAATTTAATCTGACAAAGATTTCTCAAAATTGGCTCTTCCATATATTTCTTGGCTTTTTCTTTTGAACTATTCTATGCCAGATTTTTCAACTATACTTAACAAGTGATTGTTAAATACGTTAGCTACTTGCATACCGTTGGTTAAGATGATCTCATCCTCTTTCGTGGAAATACTGCCTACCCCAGAGGTTACTTTTCCTGTTTCTCTTCTCACAACATTCCATACTTATTTGATTTTATTGCCCAAGGTGTTAATTTACCTCGAATATATATATATATATATATATATATATATATATATATATATATATATATATATATATATATTTCTGACAACTTTTCTCAGTACGTTACAATAATTTTTACAGTGTAAAATTACTTCTGGGTCTTTACTTATTCTTATTGTCTCATGCAACTTTCTTTTTCTTTCTGAAGGCGCTGTAATATTTGTAGTAATCCAAGGTTTCTTTGAAAACTGTTTGTTGTTACATTTAGATAATTTTTTTGGGGCAACAATGTTAAAAAATGGATACAAATTTTTCAAGAAATATATTGCATCTATCAGTAGCATTTGGCTTATTATGTACATTTCCCCAATTAACATTTCTTAAACTTTCTCTGAAGTGCTTTATAGATAAAGGGCTGACCAACTTCACACTTTTAATTAATGGTTTCTGAACTGTACACCCTGCTAGGTTTTGTAACTTAATGAATTGTGCATCATGGTTTGATAATCCGTTTATCACAGTGTAAGCGTGTGTTATTTGGTGTGCAAATACATTGTCTATTAGCGTGCTACTGTCTCCAGCTATAAGTGTGGGGAAGCTGACCACTTATTAATAACACTTCTAGTTCACTTTTCCTATCAGAATTGCTTATAAAGTTTACACTGAAATCACCAAAGGTTAATAACTTCCTCTTTCTGTCCGACAGACAGCATACTAGGGAGTCAACCTTTTTTATGAATAGCTCCCCATCTCCTAATGGGGACCTGTACATTGTTGCTAACATCAAAACTGCGTTATCAAGCTGTAGTTCACATGCACAAACTTGAAAGTGCTGACTGACACAAAATTTGCTTACTACTACAATTTTGTACTTACAGAGTTTTTTGTGTAATTAGCAACTCCTCCTTTACTCATGCTAGATCTGCAAGGTAAGGTGCTAAATTATACCCAATTACACTGACACTTTTCATCTTAACAGTTACATTTTGCTCAGACAGGCAAAGTATATTACTCTCAGTCTTATTTTTGAGATCATCTAAACACAATTACAGCTCATCTATTATCTGATAATTTGATGAAGTAAACTCATACTACCCTTAGCTTTAATCTCGGTTTAGTGTACATGAAGCTTCTTCTGTTGTATTTTTGTTGAATGTTGCCTGTCTGGACTTTGGCTTTAACCTAAAAAACCTGCTTCCCTGGTTCCATTAACCACACGGATCATCCTTTGTGTGACAGTGCCCCTCTTACAGCATCTGCTAGTAGAGAAGCTAACTGGTCTTTCCCCTTCCTATTTAGGTGCAGGCCATGTGTAGTATATCCCCACCTACCAAGAGTATCAACCAGAACAACACTTATGTGAGGTTTTGCCGGTGTCTGGAGCATCCTGTTCAGCTCAGGATTAACATGCCTTGCAGCAGTGTTTACCCAGAGCCGTTCATGACGCTGAAAGACATTCACAAAATTCACATTTTTGTGCACATTTTATGCTTTTATTTTGTCCATGTCCCTCCTAATACTGCGTATTGGATTCATAGCCGGGCTGTTACCTGTTCCCCAACTATAATTACCTCATCTTCCTTCTCAACGCCCCTGCATAACTGACGTAAGTTTTCTATTACCTGGCTAAGACTAGCACTTCGTTTCACAAAACTTGTGAGCTGGTTCCCTGCACGTAATTTCTCCTGAAGTTGCTGGCCGACACCCTTCCCATGATTGGTACGTTGAAGTTGAATTCTTCTTTTCCAATTGTGATTGATCCTGGCCTGTCTTTTTTCTTTATGGTAATATGCTGCTTCAGCCTACATTCATCAACATCCCTGAACTTTAATTTTTACTCCAAATGTTTCTTTGTTTTCCTTTACTGCTTGTTCAATGCAAATACTGAATAAACCGGGTGTAGGCTACAACCCTGTCTCACTCCTTTTTCAACAACTATCTTCTTTTCATGCCCCTCGACTCATAGCTGCCATCTGCCTTCCGTTCAATTTGTAAATAGCTCTTCGTTCCCTGCATTTTACCCCTGCTACCTTCAGAATTTCAAAGAGAGTATCCCAGTCAACGTTGTCAAAAGCTTTCTCCAAGTCTACACATGCTATAAATGACGGTTTGCTTTTCTTTACCTGTCTTCTAAGGTAAGTCGTAGGGTCAGTATTGCTCGCATGTTCGTGCATTTCTCCGCAATCTAAAGTGATCTTCACCGAGGTTGGCTTCTATCTTTTTTCCAATATTCTGTAAGAATTCCGTGTTACTATTTTGCAGCCATGGCTTATTAAACTGATAGTTCGGTAATTTTCACACCTGTCAGCAACAGCTTCTTTGGAATTGGAATTACTACATTAATCTTGAACTCTCAGGGTATTTCGCTTGTCTCACACAACTTGCAAGTCAGACGTAACAGCTTTGTCATCGCCCGCTCTCCCAAGCCTATAAGTAGTACTGACGTAATATCACCTACTATGGGGTCTTGTGTCGACTTAGATCTTTCAGAGCTTTCTCAGATCCTTCTCGGAGAATCATCTCCCATTTCATTTTCATCTACGTCCGCTCCCCTAAAATTGATTTCATATCCCTTGTACAGACGTTCTATATACTCCTTCCACCTTTCAGCTCCCACTTCTTTGCTTAGAACTTGTTCCCCATCTGATTTCTTGATGTTCATACTGCTGTTTCTATTTCCTCCAAAGCCCTCTTTAATTTTCCTGCAGGAGGTATCTTTCTTTAAACATGCTTCTAAGTACTTACATTTGTCCTCTAGAAATTCCTGTTTAGCAGTTTTGCACTTCCTGTCAATCTGATTTTTTAGGCGTTTGTATTCCCTTTCGCCTGCTTCATCTGCTGCATTTTTAAATTTTCTCCTTTCATCACTTAAATTTAATATCTATTGCATTACCCGAGGATTTCTACTAGGCCTTGTCTTTTTACCTATTTGATCCTCTGCTGTCTTCAGTATTTTATCTTTTAAAGCCACATCGGGTTGACAGAGGAGATAGAGGAGATCCAAAGAAGAGCAGTGCGTTTCGTCACAGGGTTTTTTGGTAAGCGTGATAGCGTTACGGAGATGTTTAGCAAACTCAAGTGGCAGACTCTGCAAGAGAGGCGCTCTCCATCGCGGTGTAACTTGCTGTCCAAGTTTCGAGAGGGTGCGTTTCTAGATGAGGTATCGAATATATTGCTTCCCCCTACTTATACCTCCCGAGGAGATCACGAATGTAAAATTAGATTCGAGCGCGCACGGAGGCTTTCCGGCAGTCGTTCTTCCCGTGAACCATACGCGACTGGAACAGGAAAGGGAGGTAATGACAGTGGCACGTAAAGTGCCCTCCGCCACACACCGTTGGGTGGATTGCGGAGTATAAATGTAGAGGTAGATGTAGATTCGTCTTCTATTGTTTCCCGTGGTCTCGTCAGCCGTAGCCTAATTCTCACTCTGAAACTTTCAATAATCTCTAGTTCTTTCATCTTACCCAGGAGTTGACTTATATCCATTGTATTGCAGTTTGTGTGTCCATGTGCTGGCAGGAAACCTTATTTTTGCAAAGTGGATTGCATCATAATAAAATTCAGTTGATGTAACAATGAAGATTATCAAGTCTAAGCCATCTGCCGTGGGACAAAAGCCAATTATGCTCAATCCACCCATTTTTCCTAGCCTTGGCAGCTTCCTGACACGTCTAAGAAAGATGTGTAAACGAATTGCAGCTACACTGTCGCAGTCTGTTCACAGTCATCCTTCAAAACCATTTCCCCGGGTTGGTACAATGCACGTCACCAGTGTTCACGCTGTTCTACCCGCTGCAGTAGAGTGACAGGTGTTGATTTCTCTGTAACTGTCGAAATATTTCCCAATACTTTCCTCAAAATTCCCTGTTATACACCGGAAGGCAATTAGCGTCATCCATCATCGGTAATTCCAGCCAACACTGCTGTGTTGAAAGACAATAATTCGCAATTAGCGCGCCGTCCGGAAGTGTCAGCTGTCATGAAGTTTTACGGCATGGTGTGCACCGCCGCGATTGTTTCCGTTATGAGCTTTACGAACCAGCAAGCAGTAAGTCATTAACTATTCTTGTCATTAACTATTCTCCAGCGATGAACCCGTTACGGATCCAACGAAAGTACAGTAAAGACGTCATTAATTATGCCCTTGGGCTGTTTTTACTTTATTGGATATGCGTGACGCCATGTTTTACAACGTATAGGACAATTTATCTTTTTACGTTGTCTCCTTAAAATCAGATAAACGTAACAGATGGTGGAAAAGTAAATGCAAGCAACTAGCTATTAACATAAAAAACGTTTTTAAAATACATCGTTACTGTAGTCTTCATAGTGTTAGGTATGTAACTGGTAACAAATGTTTATGGCGTTGGATAAACTTTGGACGCCTCACTAACACAAAACAACACAGGATGATTTTCTTTTTAAATTTAACTTAGTCTTTAATTCACTTTATATATTCATTATTGTCCGTAATTCATACACGTAAAAATATATTTTGAAATTCCTGTTTTGAAGACGAGCAGAAATTTAATGTATTTTATTTTCAAGCACAGTCATTTATTATTAGTGTCGTTTCTTATAAAAATTTCATGGTTTCCTACTGTGTATGGTGGTTAACGTACCAACATTGAGAACACTAAATTAATAGTACTTGACTATTCGCAAATGTGTTTATTCTAAAAAAAATGCAATTATGTAACTTTCCCTTGAAAAGCCATTTGCAATACCCCAATAAAAGCTTATAGTACATTGACTTATTCTGACGTCATAACAAGCCGGCCGCGGTGGCCGTGCGGTTCTAGGTGCTGCAGTCCGGAACCGTGGGACTGCTACGGTCGCAGGTTCGAATCCTGCCTCGGGCATGGATGTGTGTGATGTCCTTAGGTTAGTTAGGTTTGGGTAGTTCTAAGTTCTAGGGGACTGATGACCTAAGATGTTAAGTCCCATAGTGCTCAGAGCCATTTGAACCATATGACGTCATAACACGTCGATTATCAATATCCACGCGAAGCTTCCGTCACTAATTCTTGTCGGAATCTTATTTGGAAGAGAAATCGTGAAAAAAGAGACATGAGTAATATTTAGAGCATCACGAGGTCAATTTAGTTCGCATTATGTGCGAAGCCATAGAAATATATGTTCATAATGTATCCCGAATATAGAAATAAATTTAGATGTAGATGGTCTTTAGCTCATAATTAGAAAATACCCTTTTCAGTCCATGATTTTGCTACCTCAGTTGTTACACCTTTCATCTGCGGCAAGCTGTTACATCTATTTGAGTGGCATCGAGTTTGTTACTACTCATCTATCAGAAAGAATGCCATTTATTCCGAAACAACACGCATTAATTCATATTCCTGCGTGGGGTTTGGCAAGCATCCCTACAGATATTGTAGTTTAAGTAACACGACACACTATGTGGAAAAGATCAAATTTAATCATTTTTTCTACATCCTACTCTCAGATAATTTGTAGAGTGTACAATCTGCACTTAAATAAGTGAAGCCAGTCTTCCTCAAGGTGTGCTAACTGAAATAAATTGAGAAAATGTGATAAAAATGTAATAAATAATAATACAAATTTCACTGATTTTCTTTAATACCTTACTTTTTATTCCTACCTTTTCAACAGTGTAAAAGCAAGTACCCAATAAAGAAAAAAAACTGAGAAAATCAGTCAGTACTCTTACAGGATTGTGTGAAGAGGGACAACCATGAAATTTGATTTATATGTTTCACAAACCGGCGTCCGATATAGGAACTGAGGGAAGTCCAGCGATAATCAAGGCTTAGTTCTGAAGCTAAAACAATGGCAAGTAAATTTCTGTGTTCCACTTCTTATACTTTACATGCTTGTACGCCCAAGTTCTAATTATTTGTAGACTAATGTCGCAAATTTTGTATGATTCTGTTGAAATCGATAAGGCGAAATAAATTTCCTGATGGTGCAAATGACGACAATTTTATTGTGAAAACTGTTAATAAGTTTAGGAAAATAACAATTTCTCGACTCGGTTTGTTTTCCCTGACTTTTATCCTGTATCTTCATGGGGTCGGCATGTTAGTTATTAGATCTGGCAGTGTTATTGGAAGACTATGGTCAGATGACCGTCTTGTCGACATCCATTCCCATCGGGATGGAATTTGTGTACACTATTTGTCTGCGTCTAGTGTTAATCCATGTCAAAGTGTGAGAACGTTTCTCTGAATGTTTCAGAATTGTGGAACTGAGGCGGGTGATGGGTCTGATGTGGAAAACCGCCTAAAAACTACAACCAAACTAACTGGCAAGTTGGATTCGATCTAGGGCCGATATATACAGTTCATATGCCAGTGGACCTGTGCAAGGCATCACACATTTATAGTATTAAATAATTACACTATTTGGTGTAAGTGTAGTCGTTGGGATAAGGGTAGCTGTGGGAATGAAGAGAAAACGTCTTTGAAAATGAACCGAACGACATGAAATAATGAAACATTCTACAGTAAGCACGTTAGCCCATTGTAGCAACAGGTAAACTACCACTCAAGGTGACAATGACCAATGTTTGTCATTTCAGAGGGTGTATTCATTTAGAAAAATTGACTTGTACGAGGTGCAGAGATAATACACTACCCCTGTGGTCATGGTTATTATCTACGACAAAGCTATGTACTAATTACCCAGTAAATAAGCACTTAAAAACAAATAAAACTTTATTTGTAACACGATAACATAGAAAGGGAGTCTCTTAGAGTTATTAATAAATTAGCTTCGTAAAACATAAATATGAAGCTGGGTATCTATTGTGTCCTATCTATAGTTAAAAGGTCGTTTTAATTTAAAACTTTTCAAAAATAGTAATGTGCAGTGTGAGCACCCACTTAAAATCTCAATCATCCGTGTGGATTAGTATGTGTTGCGAAAATTGGAGGTTGATTTCATAAATAATACGAGTATATACGATTATGTACTGTCGGTTTTGCACGAACACTGCATCGTACTGGCCAGTTTTGACATCAGGTCTTCCTCTGGCTCAAGAAAAATTTATATTCTGCCGTCACAAAAATAAAAAGTCATCGGATGAAATACCTCAGGATAGAGGTCAAATTAGAATGAAATCTCATCCCTTGATTATTGTAACAGTAACATGACTGTAATTTCTTGTGAATCTACATAGTTAGCTGTTCTTTTTTAGATGTAAAAATGGAACTAAGTCAGAGACTAAAGCCCCGTCATCCGAGAAGAGCTGACTTGGAGACCAGATTTCTGGGAAGTACACACTTGATAATGTTAGTAAGTGTTCTGAAACCGAGATAGGACTGTACCTAATGGAGGCAAGACGGACAGCGAAGACTCAAAAAGATAACTTCCCAGATAGAACTTTACGGCGAAGTTTTGTTTTCTAAACCTTTGTAAGCTGGTGCGCAAAATTTTAGCCATTCCCACTGTTTGTGCTTCATTGGAATGTAATTGATATAACTGCAGTCTAAGTCTCGCAGGATACGTCATTTCAGACATTTTTACTTGCATGGCTGGATGAAACGTCATTAATGACGGTTGGCAGCTGTCTGAAATTAATTCGAAATACATTCGATGACTGCGAATATCTTACATCAGCTGTGTTAGGAATAGATGTGCTATGTAGTGGACTATGCTATACGGATGTAGTCAAATTGACATATCGAAATTTTCGTTATTTTCACGGGTGTGCACACAAAGCCTGAAAATGATGAAAAGACGACGCAACACAAAGGAATTATTATCCGAATAGGACTCAAATCGATAGCTGTGGTGTACATATACGGAAAAATAAGTGATTACAGTTTCAGGAATGTTCGATGATTTATTCACAAGAGAGAGAGAGAGAGAGAGAGAGAGAGAGAGAGAGAGAGAGATTCATAAATTGCGCAAGATAGTAACGCACTGATCCACATCTCGCCCCTCTGCAAGCAGTTGTTCGGCTTGACACAGATTAATGGAGTTACTGGATGCCTTGGGAGCGGTATCGTGGAAAATTCTGTCCAATTAGTGCATTAGATTGTCAAAATTCCAAGCTATTTCGAGAGCCCTGCCCATAATGCTCCAAACCTCCTCAGCTGAGAGAGATCCGGCGACCTTTCTCGACAAGGTATGGTTTGGTAATCACGAGGACAAGAAGAAGGAAAGCAGAAACTCTCGCCGTCTGCAGTTGGGGTTCACAGGTCAAATGGGCTCACTTCGAAGCAGAACTCATCACTAAAGACAGTTCTACTCCTGTCTCTGTCGTTCCATGCAGGAGACGTGTGTGGAGACGCCAAAGAGAGCGGCGGGACACCAACCTGGCTCTTGAAGTAGCATCAATGTAATATATTGGAAGACGGTGTGGTTTCAGCTTAGCCTTCCTGTTCTTTCTTGTCTTTTGCTTTTGAACTGAATTTTTTTCAGCACTGGTCATATTTTATATATGTTACGTTTGAAGTGTGGTATGATGGAGGAAAAGGTTTTTAAAACTGGTCAACGTGACAGATCATCATACGGTAGCACTCGAAAAAAAGGTGCAGCGAAAGAAAAAAAAAGAAAGTAGCTAGGCGACTACTCGCTATAAGCAGGAAATCCAGGCTCGATTCCCGTTCCGGAACAAATTTTCATATTCAAAATATCCACGGGTATGCTGCCGGTCTATAGTGTCCAACGGGCACAATATTTCGGCGATCAAACATGTCGCCATCATCAGGTGAACTGACGGACTGAGCTCCTGTGAACGTGCCGGCACGGAGATCCGTACGCTATGGCTGCTCAGAGGGAACTGGGTTCGGTCGCGGCGGCGGCCGACTTAAATACCCTCCGCCCGCGGCGCGCTCCCTCCGCCGTCCGCGCCCAGCGCCACGGTCGCGCGGTGGAACAGATTGCGACGGCGTCTGAGATGACGTCGGTGTGATGGCTCTGTCCGCCGTGGTCGTCACAACTATACGTCTGCTCGATTTACTCTTGATTAACCCGATCGCTGGTTCCCAAGCCTTGCTAAGATTATAGCCACAGTCACGGTTTATGAGGTCGTCATTGGTGCGAGTTTCGATGGCCTCTCTAACAACGCTGTCCCAGTATCTCGACGTCTGTACCAGAATCCTCGTGCGGTCATACTCCATGGCGTGATTTTCCGACAAACAATGTTCAGCGACCGCCGACTTGCTCGGATACATCAGTCGAGTGTGCCTCTGGTGTTCACGGCATCGATCCTCTACGGTACGCATCGTCTGACCAATATACGACTTGCCACATTGACACTGAATCTGGTACACGCCGGCCTTCCTCAAACCGAGGTGATCTTTGGCGCTCCCCACCAGTGCACGAGTTTTATTTGGAGGACAAAACACAGTTCCGAACCGGTGTTTCTTCAGGATGCGGGCGATTTTCCCCGAGAGTGCGCCTGTGTATGGAATAAATGCAGTGCCTACCTCCTCCCTCGTGACTTCATCCTTCTCAACAGGTTGTGCTGCAGTGGTTGGGCGGAGAGCACGTTGAATCTGCCACTCTGAGTACCCATTTTTTCGAAATACAGTTCTCAGATGTTCCAATTCCTGGGGTAGACTCTCTGCATCAGAGATAGTGCGCGCCCTATGTACTAGAGTTTTAAGTACCCCATTCCTCTGTGAAGGGTGGTGGCAGCTGTCTGCATGCAAATACAGATCAGTGTGCGTAGCCTTCCGATACACCCCATGACCTAGGGTTCCGTCAGCCCTTCTCTTGACCAAGATGCGTACCGTCGAGGATCGATGCCGTGAACACCAGAGGCACACTCGACTGATGTATCCGAGCAAGTCGGCGGTCGCTGAACATTGTTTGTCGGAAAATCACGCCATGGAGTATGACCGCACGAGGATTCTGGTACAGACGTCGAGATACTGGGACAGCGTTGTTAGAGAGGCCATCGAAATTCGCACCAATGACGACCTCATAAACCGTGACTGTGGCTATAATCTTAGCAAGGCTTGGGAACCAGCGATCGGGTTAATCAAGAGTAAATCGAGCAGACGTATAGTTGTGACGACCACGGCGGACAGAGCCATCACACCGACGTCATCTCAGACGCCGTCGCAATCTGTTCCACCGCGCGACCGTGGCGCTGGGCGCGGACGGCGGAGGGAGCGCGCCGCGGGCGGAGGGTATTTAAGTCGGCCGCCGCCGCGACCGAACCCAGTTCCCTCTGAGCAGCCATAGCGTACGGATCTCCGTGCCGGCACGTTCACAGGAGCTCAGTCCGTCAGTTCACCTGATGATGGCGACATGTTTGATCGCCGAAATATTGTGCCCGTTGGACACTATAGACCGGCAGCATACCCGTGGATATTTTGATTATCAAATACGCCGGGAGAAACTCAAGAACCAAATTTTCATATGTCACTTAAGTGTGGTATATACCTAACACAGCTGATGCGAGACATTCGCAGTCAGCGAAATTTTTTCAAATTAATGCGTGAAGTGCCGAGGCTGAATCTGAGGCGCAGAGCTAACAAGAAACAAAAGATTCCTGCTTTTTGTTCCCCGAGACTTATCTAGATATTTCATGATTGTTACGATTATATAACAAACATTTGTAATAATATTTCGTTAATTTTCTTTATTGTAATATAAAAGTATATTATATGCTTATGCTGTAGCAAAATAATTCTTGCAGCTATTGTTTACATGAAACTTTGGCTGTGCAGGGAATGGCCTACCCGTCACGTTAGGGTGCTGTAGGCTAGCAGTCAACATCGCTCGGTTCTACCATTCTATAGCCCTTTCACATCCTTACGCCTTTCAGTTTTCCCTTCTTTGCTTAATACTGGCTTTCCATTTCCGCTCTTCATATTGGTACACACTTCTCCTTCTTCAGAAGCTAAATTTTCGTATACGAGGCATCTATCTTTCCCCTTGTCACACAAGTTTCTACAGCCTTGCTTCTCTTCTGCAGCCATTTTGCACTTTCTACCAGTATTTTTTAGTGATCCTTCATGCCTGTTTCTTCTGCAGCATCTTTATATTTTCTCCTTTCGTCAATGAAATTATTCAAAGGTCTCATGTGGGCCTTGTCTTTTTGTCTGTTTAATCGTCTACTACATTCTGAAATGCGCCTCTTAAAGTTAACCACCTGCCTTTTGCTCTATCCGCTTCTCCTGTTATTTTTAATTGTTGCCTAATGCACCTTCTGGAACTCTGAATAATCTCTGGTTCCTTAAATTTACCTTTGTCTCATGTCCTAAATATTCCCATGTCCTAAGTTTCCTACATTCCTGCAAATTCTTCGGATTTAATCTACAATTCATAACCAATAAATTAAGATCTGGGTCCACATTTACTCCTGGATATGTGTTGCAGCGCAAGATTTGCTGTAGAAATTTCTGTCCCTGAAACATCTCGATATCTCCAGTTGTGTCCCTCGTGTACATCCTTCTTTCGTGATTTTTAAGCCAAGTTTTGACGATGATTAAATCATACTCTATGTAAAATTCTACCAGGCAGCATTCCCTTTGATTCATTTCTCCCATTCTCCTGTTGTTTTTCCTTCTCTTCCTTCTCCAACTGTCAACATCCACTTCCGTTTTACAATTAAATTTCTGGCCTCTTAACTACCTGAATAATTTAATTATATCATACATTCTTCAAACTCTTTATTATCCGCGGAACTAGCTGGGGTATAACCTTCTACTACTGTGGTGGTGTTAGCTTCGGGTCTGTCTGGATTACCACAATGTGTCTACTATGATATGGGGTGTGACGTCATAAGCGCGTGACTGCGTGTGAGATCGCTCTCTAAGTTTTCATCTATTTTTAGGTTTCAGATATATATTTTAACTGTTTTTGTGATAATATTTACTATATAAGTGACTTATTAGTGGTTTCTTCATTCACCTCTGCATTTCTTGTGTTGTGGCCTGATATTTGTGAGTGTTTCGTATCGAGCAACTTAACCTCTTACCCGTGTTTACATTCCGCGCTGACCAGTTGCAGCTGTAGCGGCGCATCGAAAGCTAAGTACTAATTAATTGTTTGTGTATAGTAGTTTATTTAGGAACTTTAGTAGTCTTCAACCGGTGTTCTTGGTGTTTTCCGGTGAAATAACTTCAGAAGAAATTTTTGCGAACTGCTTTCAGTTTCGTTACTGTCATTAGACGTTTGATTTTCTTTCTGTGTTAGTATTTTGTTATATTCTCATTTGTTGTTGATTAATACTGTCAATAATAGTAGTTACTTCCCTTGTAGAGCAAGTTTGTCATTATTGTAGTCAGTTTTTAACATCTTCTTATTGTAGTAGCGGAACTTAGATAAAGTTGTTTTCTTGTTTCAATAATTGTAAAATTTTACCATGAGTGAGAAGTGTGGGCTTTGCCGTAGGTTCGTGAGTAGTGGATTGCGGTGTGAGACTTGTTCGAAGTATTTTCACTGGGGGGAATGCAGTGGGGAAGCCAGTGGGCATTCTGGTGAGATCCTCTCCTGGAACTGCAGGTTATGTAGCAAGAGTAAGTTGATAGAGGAGCAGGAGCGTAAGATCTGTGCCCTTCAGGTGCAGTTGAAAAACGCACAGGAGGAGCTAGATAGGATGAGGAGGGAGAAGGGGGTTGGGGAATGGGAGCTGGCTGTTGGCAAGAGATCTGCTAGGAGAAGGAGATTTTCAGATAGTTTTACTATTGGTGTTTGTAATAGATATGACCAACTGTCAGAGTCTAGTGGAGAGGAATCTCTAGTAGCTGTAGATGTAGGAAGTATGCAGCAGACCTCAGCAGTTACGGTGGCTAGGACAGTTGCAAAGTCTAAGAGAAAGAAGAAGGTTCTGCTGTTAGGTAGTTCTCATGGTAGAGGTGTAGGCCAGCAGTTGCAGGAAGTTTTGGGGAGTGAGTACCAGGTCACCAGCATTGTGAAGCCTAATGCAGGATTGGCTCAGGTGACTTTTAACATAGGGGGGTTATGTAGGGATTTTACTAAAGAGGATCAGGTAGTGATTGTGGGTGGGGCTGGTAATAGTATTGATAGGGATGGGGAGTATGACATAGATGGTGACCTGGAAAAGATAGCCACTCAGACTGGCAACACGAATGTGCATTTCGTGGAACTGTTTCAGCGTCACGATCGGCCTCATCTTAATACAGCCGTCAGGCGTAATAACATGAGACTTGGGGGTGCGCTGATGACAGAAGGCATGAGTCACATTTCAGTGGTGTCGGTGGAGTCTATCAGTAGGACGGGTTTCACTAGACATGGCCTGCACCTCAACAGGTATGGGAAGGGGAGGTTGGCAAAACTTATAGGTGACAGCATAGGTGGGGATGGTGGGATCACTCATGGGAAAATTCCGGTAGTTGTGGGTGTTAGAGCTGTACCTTTTTTAGATTGAAATCAGCTGATAGGCATTCCTCCTTAAGGGAAGTCTCTCTAACAAAGAAACCACTTTCTACAAAGCTTGGGTATCCGATTAATGAGGGAATTAGTATATTTCATCAAAATATACAAGGTATTAGAGATAAAGTTAGTGAACTGCTTATAGATGTTGACTCTGAAATTATTGGTATATCTGAACACTTCTTAAATAAGGAGATAAATCAGAGGCTTCCTTTACCAGGATACAGGTTGGCTGGCAGCTTTTCTAGGAGCTCTTTGCGGTGTGGGGGAGTAGCCATGTATGTGAAAAACGGTATCCCATTTGAGTCAATTGATGTTTCAAAGTACTGCACTGAAAAGGTGTTTGAATGTTGTGCAGGTGTGGTTAAATTTAGTGGAGCTAAACTTCTTACTGTTGTTATTTATAGATCCCCAGACTCCGATTTCACAACATTTTTGCTAAAGCTAGAGGAGGTTGTTGGTTCACTTTATAGGAAATACAAAAAGTTAGTTATATGTGGTGACTTCAATATTAATTGTATAAGTGACTGTGCAAGGAAAAGGATGCTGGTAGACCTCCTTAATTCATATAATCTTATGCAAACCGTATTCTTTCCAACGAGAGTGCAAGGGAACAGTAGAACAACCATAGACAATATTTTTGTTCATTCGTCATTATTAGAAGGGCATTCTGTTAGCAAAAAGGTGAATGGCCTTTCAGATCATGATGCACCAATTTTAAGTCTAAAAGTTTTTTGTGCTGCAACACATGTTAAATATAGTTACCAACGTTTTAGGAAAGCTGATCCAGTTGCTGTACAGACTTTTGTAAACCTTATCAAGGAACAAGAGTGGCAAGATGTTTATAGTGCTGATACAGTAGACGATAAATATAATGCTTTCCTCAAGACTTTTCTCGTGCTCTTTGAAAGTTGCTTTCCGTTAAAACGTTCAAAACAGGGTACTAGCACAAACAGGCAGCCTGGGTGGCTGACTAAAGGGATAAGAATATCTTGTAGAACAAAGTGGCAATTATATCAAAACGTTAGAATCAGTCAAAATCTAAATGCAGCAGCCCATTACAAACAGTATTGTAAGGTGCTTAAAAAAGTTATTAGGAAGGCAAAAAGTATGTGGTATGCAGATAGAATAGCTAAGTCTCAGGATAAAATTAAAACCATATGGTCAGTCGTAAAGGAAGTGGCTGGTCTGCAGAGACAGGTCGAGAATATAGAATCAGTGCGTAGTGGAGATGTCCTTGTTACTGATAAGTCGCATATATGTACAGTACTTAATAATCACTTTCTGAATATAGCAGGTGAACTAAATAGAAACCTAGTCCCAACAGGGAATCATATAGCGCTCGTAGAAAAAAGTGTTCCGAAACTGTCACCTGAAATGCTCCTCCATGATACTGACAAGAGGGAGATTGAGTTAATAATTAAATCACTAAAGACCAAGAATTCTCATGGATATGACGGGGTATCTAGCAGAATACTGAAGTATTGTTCCACGTTTGTTAGCTCAGTACTTAGCCATATCTGCAACTTTTCCTTTAGGAGTGGTCGGTTTCCTGACCGATTAAAGTACTCGGTAGTGAAGCCACTTTATAAAAAGGGAGACAGGGATAATGTTGACAATTATAGACCTATTTCTATGCCATCGGTGTTTGCTAAAGTTATTGAGAGGGTTGTATATACAAGGTTACTGCAGCATTTAAATTCACATAATTTGCTGTCAAATGTACAGTTTGGTTTTAGAAATGGCTTAACAACTGAAAATGCTATAGTCTCTTTTCTCTGTGAGGTTTTGGACGGATTAAATAAAAGGTTGCGAACGTTAGGTGTTTTCTTTGATTTAACGAAGGCTTTTGACTGTGTTGACCACAAAATATTACTGCAGAAGTTGGAACATTATGGAGTAAGGGGAGTAGCTTACAATTGGTTCGCCTCTTACTTTAAGAACAGAAAGCAGAAGGTAATCCTCCGCAATATTGAGAGTGGTAATGATGTTCAGTCCCAATGGGGCACTGTTAAATGGGGCGTTCCCCAAGGGTCGGTGCTGGGGCCACTGCTGTTCCTTATTTATGTAAATGATATGCCTTCTAGTATTACAGGTGATTCAAAAATATTTCTGTTTGCTGATGACACCACCTTGGTAGTGAAGGATCTTGTGTGTAATATTGAAAAATTATCAAATAATGTAGTTCATGATATAAGTTCGTGGCTTGTGGAAAATAATTTGATGCTAAATCACAGTAAGACTCAGTTTTTACAGTTTCTAACCCACAATTCAACAAGAACTGACATTTTAATCAGACAGGATGGGCATGTTATAAGCGAGACGGAACAGTTCAAGTTCCTAGGCGTACAGATAGATAGTAAGCTGTTGTGGAAAGCCCATGTTCAGGATCTTGTTCAGAAACTAAATGCCGCTTTATTTACCATTAGAACAGTATCTGAAATAAGTGACATTTCAACACGAAAAGTAGTATACTTCGCATATTTTCATACGCTTATGTCATATGGTATTATTTTTTGGGGTAATTCTTCTGATTCAAAAAGGGTATTTTTGGCTCAAAAACGGGCTGTTCGAGGTATGTATGGTGTAAGTTCGAAAACCTCTTGTCGACCCCTATTCAATAGTCTGGGAATTTTGACATTGCCCTCACAGTATGTATTTTCTTTAATGTCGTTTGTTGTTAGCAATATTAGCTTATTCCCAAGAGTTAGCAGCTTTCACTCAGTTAATACTAGGCAGAAATCAAATCTGCATGTGGAATGCACTTCCTTGACTCTTGTGCAGAAAGGAGTGCAGTATTCTGCTGCATCCATTTTCAATAAGCTACCACAAGAACTCAAAAATCTTAGCAGTAGCCCAATCACTTTTAAGTCTAAACTGAAGAGTTTCCTCATGGCTCACTCCTTCTATTCTGTCGAGGAGCTCCTGGAAGAGATACAAAATTAAGCAAATTCCAGTGTACATTTTTGATTTTCTTTATTTAAACTAACGACTTGTCGCCTGAATATGTTTCTTATATTTCATTTTATCTGTTTCTACAATCGTGTTATAATTTCATGTATTGACTCGTTCCATGACCATGGAGACTTCTCCTAAATGTGGTCCCACGGAACAATAAATAAATAAATAAAAAATAAAAATAAATAAATAGTTTACGCTCCTTCCTATTTTCTTATTCACTATTAGGTCTACTTCGGCATTGCTCATAATTTGTAACCCTATACTCACGTGACCAGAAATCCATTCTTTCTGACATCACACTTGACTAATTCCTTCTGTATCTGCGTCCAACCTATCCATTTCCCTTTCCAAAGTCTCTAAGATATCCACCCCATTCAAGGAACTAACGTTTCACGCTCAGACTTGTAGAACTGTTTTGATTTACCTGATAACAAGATCCTTCTGAGTAGTCCCCACTCGGATATCCGAATGGAGAACTGTTTTACTTCCGAAATGTTTTACGCAAGGAGATGCCATCGTTTTTTAGCCATACAGTAGAGCTGCATGCCCTTGGGAGTTTTCCTTACTTTTAGCAGCACCAGTACCAGCAACAGTGAGAATGCTCTATCAGTCAGTCATCCAGACTGTTGCCTCTGCAACTTCCGAAAAGGTTGCTGCCCATCTTCAGGAAGTACAGTTAGTCTGTCCTCTCCTTCATTGCGGTTACACCGACAGTACGGCAATCCGTATCGCTGAGGTATGCAGTGCAGCCCACCTCGGCAAAGTCGATGGCTCCTGCGAGGACACAGGACTTAAAAATCTGTGAAAACTACTGTACTACTGGTATTGTTTGCAGGTCATTGATATAAAACATTATCTCTAATGGGATCAAAACACTTCTTGGGGACACTCCTGAAGTTATTTTCACATCTATGACTCTTCATCGAAGATAACATGCTTCATCCCCCTACCAAGTAATCGTCAAGTCAATCACAAATTTAATTTGTTACGTTTTTTTGGAACTGAGTTAAGAGATACCGCATCTACCTAACATCCTTGATCCGCGGCTTCCAGTAGTAGCATGAGAACACATGTAAGAAAAAAAAAATGAAAAGCACTGTTATTGTCAAATACTTAGCTTTTGTGGTAGCTAACCAGGCTAGAAATTGTATAATGATTTTTAAGTTTAGTCGAACAGTGACGAATTACAGTGTGACCTTGAGATCACAATGGATGTCATTTGCTTAATTTTGTGTTCATACAATATTTAAATTATCCTTGCTCCTGGAAGGGAAACTGCTAATTGCACTTATAATCAGCATTGTTAACATGCAAACCTTTAGGCTTATCAAGATCAATGGAATTATTAATTTTAAACTGTATATACAATAGTCATTTTCTTGTCTAACAGAATATTCACAAAAGTAAGCACCTGGGCAAGTGGCAGGTTATCGTCTAGTACAATAGAAGTTAAAGTTACGTCGCCTTGTATAAAATGCAGCTACCAAGATGCGGCATGTAGACGCAGATATAAATTGCTATGAAAGATGTGTGTTTGAGGCAATGAAAGAGCAAATTGTAAACAAGACACCTGGAGTAGACGACATCCATTCTGAATTATTGAGATTCTTGAGAAAACATGTCATTACAAAATTATTCCACCTGGTGTGCTAAATATATGAGCCAAACGGAAAACCCTCAAAATTCAAGAAGAATGTGGTAATTCCCATTTTAAAACAGGCAGGTGCTGATACGTGTTAATGGTACAAAACAATTGCTTGTATAAGCTATGGTTGCAGAACGCTGACTCGAATCATTTACAAATGATTGGAATGACTAATAGCAGCCAACATTTGGTAACATCGGTTTGAGAAACACGGAAACATAAATCGCGACTGTTTCGGAATACATTCCAGTGTTATCACTGTGTCATTTCAGATCCTTTATGAATAACCACTGAAAATGGCTCAGTAGCACTGAACGCAAAACAACTGCAGCGAAATCCTAGTGAAAACAACCCCTTTAACAGCAGCGTGCTATACCTTTCAATAGTTTATCTACATCTATCTATACATCTGCGTCTACATGATTACTCTGCAATTTACAATTAAATCAATTAAATGCCACGCAGAGGGTACATCGAACCACCTTCGGCTACTTCTCTTCTGTTCCACTCTCGTACAGCGCGCAGGAGAAACGAACACGTGACTCTTTCCATGCGAGCTCTTATTTTATTAAGATGATCGCTTTTCCCGATGTAGGTGGGCGCCAACAAAGTATTTTGACACTCTGAGGAAAAACTTTGTGACTGAAATTTCATGAGAAGGCCCTGCCGCAGCAAAAAATGCTTTTGTTCTAATGACTGCAACCTCAACTCTTCTGTCATATCCATGGCATTGTCTCACTTATATCGCGATAGTACAGAACGAGCGGCCTTTTTTTAACTTGGTGTTCTTCATCATTCCTATTTGATGCTGACCCCTCAACGCACAGCAACACTGCAGAAAAGCGCAGACATGCACAGTTTAAGCGGTCCCTTTTGTAAACCTGTTACATTGCCAATATATCGCTGTCTTTGGTTACTGGTTATTATCTGTGTATTCCTTCGAGTATAAGTTGTAGTCCTTAAGTATGAAGATGAGTTTACAGCCATTAGATTTGTATGACTTATCGTGTAACCGAAATTTAGCCGATTCCTTTAAGTACTCATGTGAATGGCTTCACGCTTTTCATTATTTAAATTGAATTGCCACGTTTTTCACCACACAGACATCTTATCTAAATTAGTTTACAATTCGTTTTGATAATTTGATGACTTTTCAAGACGAAAAATGGTAGCATCATCTGTAAACAATCTAGGAGAGCTGCCCAGATTGTCTCCTATATCCTTTACGTAGATCACGGACAGCAGAGGATATTAACACTTCCGTCAGTTATTAAAAACTGTGACCTTTCTGACAGTAAATCACAAATCCAGTCACACAACTGAGACAATGCTCCAAAGGGATTGATTAGAAGTCGCTTGTCAGGAATGGTGTCAAAAGCCTTCTGCAAATCTAAAAATACGGGATCAGTTTGATGTCCCCTGCACATAGCACACATTACTTTGTAAGAATAAAGAACTAGTTGTGTTTCACATGAACGATATTTTCTGACTTCGTATTGGCTCTTTGTCAAGAAATCGTTTTCTTGGAAGTAATTGATAATGTTAGAGCACAGAATACACTGTTCCAAAATTCTACGGTAAATCAATGTTAGTGATCTGAGCCTGCAATTCAGCGGAATACGCTTATTTCTTTCTTTCCATACTGATGTGACTTGTATAACTTTCTAGTCTTTGGGTACGGACCCTTCTGTGAGCGAGCTGTTGTATATGATTGCAGAGTAAGGAGTTGTTGTATGAGCAAACTCCGAAAGAAACCTGACTGATATACAATCTGGTCGGAAGGCCTTGCCTTCATTTAGCGTTTTAAGCTGCTTCGCTGTACTGAGAATATCTACTAAGTTATCCATGTTGACAGCTGTTCTCGATTCGAGTTCTGGAATATTTACTTCTTCTTTTGAGAAGGAATTTCGTAATACCGTCCTTAGTAATTCTGCATTAGTGGCACAGTTAAGAATAACATTGGTATGGTAGGAGCTGTACGAAGTGGTAAGATGCTAGGCTAACAAGGGGAGGCCGCCAATTGTGAAATTCAGATTCGATTCATACTGCGCATAATAAAAGCTCATGGCCAGATGTGTAATGTGGCGAAGCACCAAGATGCACTTCTCAGCCGTTGTCGAGAAAATCGACAGTTAAAAGAAAGAGCTGCGGTGAAATACTCTATACGGTTAATAATTTTCTACAGCGTCGTGGCGCGTGATAAGCGCTCGGGTTTGAAATCAGAAGGTCGCTGGATCAAATCTCGCGCCATTCAATTTTTTTTAGTATTTGTTTTTTGTAATTCAGATGTGTATATATATATATATATATATATATATATATATATATATATATATATATATATATATACAGCCATTATATATCTATATACATACATCTGAATTACAAAAAACAAATACTAAATATATATATATATATATATTTTTTCCTGGCAATCAGTTGCAACAATTATGCATATAATAAGTTGTTGAAAGTCGTTTGTCATGGAAAAACTGGCGACTTCGAACATCATTATGTTTTCCGCAAACAAAGTTGTATTTCACAAATGTTATTGTCTTCATAATGTTAACCACGTATAGTTAACGGAAGACGTAGAAACGATATTCCAAAACGAATACGTATAACGTAAGTTAAACGTTCGAATTAGAAATGAGACCCCACGAACACAAATTCGCTGTGGCAGGCATGAAATATAAACTCCGTTACTCGCTCGTTACACTTGAAGGACAGATGTTGAATGGGCCGAAACGAGCCGCCGCATAACAGCGTAGTTGCCTGCTAACTTCGAAAGAAGGTAGATGCGGTCCCTAGCGCAACTTATAACATCGTCGAAAATCAGTGCTGACGGGAGAGTTTTGGTACACCCTGTTAAAAAAACGGAAAAATGGAGGCGGTACAATTGGAGAGCGATCCGCCTTCACCAACATGCATAAGCAATTCATTAATAGTTTATATATATATATATATATATATATATATATATATATATATATATATATTTGAATTACAAAAAACTAACAATAAAAAAACCCGAGCGCTTACCGCTGCGCCACGACGCTGTAGAAAACTACTAACCGTAGAGAGTATTACACCGCAACGGTTTCTTTTAACTGTCGATTTTCTCGACAACGGCTGAGAAGTGCATCTTGGTGCTTTGCCACATTACACCTCTGGCCATGAGCTTTTATTATGCGCAGTATGAATCGAATCTGAATTTCACAATTGGCGGCCTCCCCTTGTAAGAGTAATTCAGGTACGTTTTAACACAAATTTGTTACCAAGAAATTCCTGCTCAACATTTACAAAGAAGCACATGTTGCCCAACTCTCCTTTTTTAAAAAGTAACCATTGATTAAACATTAACCTTAATCCAATATTGATACAATCATGTCAAATTTAAGCTCAAGACGACTATATCGGTTAAGAGTTCCAGCTGAAACTAGGTTACTACGTGTCATTAAAATTTAGATCCCCAAACCTATCTTAAAAATTCACGTAGTAAACACTTAAACAAAATTTATAATGATAAACTGACGTCAATTCAAATTTCAAAACAGTTCTCAGATAGCCGCGTGGGATTAGCCGAGCGGTCTGAGGCGCCGCAGGCATGGACTGTGCGGCTGCTCCTGGCAGAGGATCGAGTCCTCCCTCGGGCATAGGTGTGTGTGTTTGTCCTTAGGATAATTTAGGTTAAGTTGTGTGTAAGCTTAGGGACTGATGACCTTAGCAGTTAAGTCCCATAAGATTTCACACACATTTGAACAATCCTCAGATAAAATTTTTTTAATAACAGAACTTGAAAAATGCAATAACAATTACAGCGGGGTCCCTACTCACAACTTCTCACACAACCAGTTCCATCATGACAGGTAACGTAACACAAGATTCCATTATTCAACCCTTAATCGTTGTTCACAAGTTTACTAACACCCATTTCTATCATGACAGGTAGTTTAACACTCGATCCCCTTCTTAAATACACACCCGGCAATCCTTTAGGGAGGGTTCAGCGGACGATAGAAATGGTTCAAGTGGCTCTGAGCAATATGGGACTTAACATCTGAGGTTATCAGTGGCCTAGAACTTAGAACTACTTAAACCTAACTAACCTAAGGACATCACACACATTCATTCCCGAGGTAGGATTCAAACCCGCGACCGTAGCGGTCGCACGGTTCCGGACTGAAGCGCCTAGAACCGTTGGCCACAATGGCCGGCACGGACTGTACAAACATAACCATTGTTATCGCGCAGTCAGAATACCAACTGCCGATTGCATCTTGCCACTGGTGTTCTCAACATACAACTAGAATCTCTTTGCTTTTTCTACCAGATTTCGAGACAGAGTTTCGTTGTGGAATTTATCAAAAAGCATCTCGCACTAAAGTTCGTGCTAAATTTCGTGTTTCATGAAACTTCTCCATTCTTCAAGATTTTACGAACTTTTAAATTAGGCACGCATTTTTTCCTTGCTTCTGCATCAGGGTTCTGACCTAATTTGGGTACCATGGGGGATTAGTAGCTTCAGTCATTAATTTTTTTGGTATACATCTCTCAATACCATTTCTTCGAATTTAAACCATATCTGGTCAACGCTTACAGTTGACTGCAAGGTGTAGAGTCTTCTCTTAAGAAGATGTCAGAGAGTTATTCTCTGCTTTTTTTAACAGCTGTATTTTGTGTTTATTTTTGATGGATTTGTATATTACGATATTCAGTCTCGTTACAACAGCCTGTGGTCACTATTCTCTGCAGCTGTCATCTTGATCCATATTTTGTGAGGATTATTTGTTGCCAAGAGGTCCAGTATTTTATCATAACCATTCACACGTCGATTGGGCTTCGAACCAATTATGGAAAATATTTTTTCGAGAAGACCGTCTGTTCGAGTTCGTTTTATGCCTATTACCAACTTTAAACATATATTTTTGCCAACATATCGAAGGTTAATTTTATGAGTTGGGTACCTATTTGAAATAAGACTCAAGTTTAATTTGAACTATTCGGCGGCTATATCATCTGAGTCGAGGACGGGGGGCTCGAATTGCTAAAAGGAACCAATTATTACCTTACGACAGAAAATTAAAGCTCATAATTGATAAAATACTGAATAACAGGAAATAAATTTGTTTGTGGATAAACGTAATAACGACACAGACCCCGAGAAACAAATTTGTAATTTAGAAACAAATTACAGTGCCGAAGTAATACACGCATGAAACTAATTACGCTACAGATGAAAGTAAAGAGTTAGACACAAATATGTTCGGCGGAAAAAGAAGGACAAAATCATTCACGACAAAATCTTCAACTCCAATAATTGACCGTAGCATGCGTTTACAGTGTGCAGCAACGTAAATTTAATAAGAGCACAAGTAAATCTACGACAAAAAATACTATACACGCTACATAACTGAAATAAACACTGGTAACAGCAGTTACGGCCAGAGGGAAAATATTTATTTTTCTCCGGCCCCAAGCGATATAGAAAAATGTGTGGGCCTTATCAGTAATTTTTCGGCGCTGCAGTCGCCTTTTCGCGAAGAGTAAAGAAGCCATGTCTGGGTGGCAATAAAACGAGACTCGCACACCGAGACACAGGCACACACGCAGACACAGAAACGTACAGACGCGAGCAGACACAAACACACAGACGTGTGCGCCGTCAGATCGCAGGGGCGTAACATTTTTATAGCGACAGTCGTAACAGCTTTATGTTCCTGCCACCTGAAAGTCTCGAGAGCGAATTGCGTTAAACAATTTCAGAATTTCATACTCGTCACTTCGACGAGAAAACTGCGAACACGGCCTACGTAATCCCTTCTGCCTCACGCGAAATAAAATCGCAAGAGACCCACAGGCGCAACTGCGAGACTTGAGGAATGCACACCTGTACTTTGAGGAGGTCACCTCTACCAAAGATATTGTTGAGGATACTGTTGACTCAGAACTCAGGAAGGCTCTACTATTCGCACTTGCATACGGTAAGCTAGGTTACTAAGTCGGTTATGTTCAGAAGTGCAACAAGCTTTTTTGTTATGACATCCAGTTTCATACTGAGTTTATAATACGCCGTATGGAAGATCTCAATTAGAGATAAATAGCACAGAACGTTTGTTGAGACTGAAAAGATGAGGAGAAATTCTGTATGCACATTAAAGTTAACTTGCTATTAACCCCGTCAGATAAATGATGAATGGAAGATTACTACGTTTGTTAGTCGTAGAAACCCCTTCTCAGAAATCGTAGTAATAATGAAATAGGTATAACACAAACAGCGAAATACTTAACCACTTTAAGATCCTATGAAGGAACTTGTCGCTCTAAATACTCATTAAATTAAAATGTATCACAACTACGACATACTAAATACCGTTACCCCCGTATTACGTAAATCTGTGTATCTTGAATGAGGGGCTGTTTTTGGGAAAGGAGACCAGACAGCGAGGTCATCGGTCTCATCGGATTAGGGAAGGATGGGGAAGGAAGTCGGCCGTGCCCTTTGAAAGGAACCATCCCGGCATTTGCCTGGAGCTATTTAGGGAAATCACGGAAAACCTAAATCAGGATGGCCGGACGCGGTATTGAACCGTCGTCCTCCCGAATGCGAGTCCAGTGTCTAACCACTGCGACACCTCGCTCGGTATATCTTGAATGAAAGCAACTGAAATAAATTATTCAACTTTCAAATAAAGTTTTGACATTTCACTTGTTTGCGACAGTACTCTTGGACACGCTTTATATCCAAACAAATATATCGATATAGCTATGTACACATATACAGATGGCGGTAATATCGCGTACACAAGCTACAAAGGGTCAGTGCATTGGCAGAGCTGCCATTTTCACTCAGCTGATTAAAGTGAAAGGGTGTCCTGCGTGGTTATGACCGCACGATAAGAATTAACAGACTTTGACGGGGAGTGGTAGTTATAGCTAGACGCATGGGACATTCCACGTTGAAAATCGTTAGGGAATTCAATATTCCTTGATCCACAATGTCAAATGTGTGTCGAGAATACCGGAGTCTTGGCCTTACCTCTCACATTTCACAACGCAGTGGCCGACGGACTGTACTGAAGGACCGAGAGCAGCGGCGATTGCATAAGGTTGTCAGTGCTACCAGACAAGCAACACGATGCGAGATAACGGCAGAAATCAATTTGGGATCTACAGTAAACCTATCCGTTAGGATACTGTGGCAAAATATGGCGTTAATGGGCTGTGGGAGCAGACGACCGACTCTAGTGCCTTTGTTAACAGTACGACATCTCTTGCAGGCGTCTCTCCTCGTCCCGTGACCTTATCGACTGGATCCTAGACTTTTGGAACACCGTGGTCTGGTCAGAAGAGAGATGATGGTAGATTCGTGTGGCGCAGATAGTGCTTCTTAACAGCCAGACCTTCCGTGTCGGAGAATTTTATTACATGGTCGGTCTCACTCAGCGCGTGCTTTGCCACGGCCCATTTCTCCACCTGCCCCAACTTGAAATGTCGCTTAAGTTCTTTGATCCTGGTGCTGATTGATCGTCCATTCATTCCGACGTAAACATTTCCGCATGTGCATGGTAAGCGATATACTTCCGACATTCAAGTGGGTCCCTTTCATCCTTTGCCGATCTAAGACATTCTCTGATCTTCTTTGTCGGTTTGTACCAGAGACAGAAACAAATAGGCAGTTTGTCAACAACTGGCCACGAAAGCCTTATCAGTTTTGTATTACGCCTCTGCGGGGAGGAGATTTGCGGATTGTACATACGCCTTCACCAACGACGCAAGAAGAAAGCGCGTTTGATGTCCTCTCTCGCGTTCCTTTCGCGGTGCAGAGATGAAGATGCTACACCGAAGTTCTTGAAATGTAAGCGCCTATTCACTAGCGCCCAAGCACATGGTATCTACGATAGAATGGAAAGAGCTTCTCTTCGTGAGCGAATTCATACAACTCAGAGAGACTTGGCAAGAACGGATGAGGAACTTTTGGACATTTTCTATCAACTAAGTAGTAGAATGCATCGTGACGACTGGGACAAGATTGATAGCATCACTCACAGGAGCATGCAAAACGAACTCGAATGCTGCACTGAACGACAAAAGAAAAAGTTTGAAAGATGCCGGAAGCAGACTGACAAGGCGATTTCCGACATGTCACACACAGCGGTCAATCTCACTGAACGACAATTGACCGACGAGGAAGTGTATGTTCTTCAAAAAGGAGGGAACTTCGCTATCATCCCGAGAACTATACCTATGGAGGACATCCTTGCTAACACCGAAGCGGCCATTCGGACCCTTGTGAAAGGGCAGAAGAAATACGCACTGAAACAGCCAGGATACTGCGCCGAACTAAACCACCGGCTTGCAATCTGAAGAAAGAAGAGGTACAAGGTATTAAGAATCTTGACGCCGACAAGAGTATACTGGTTCTGCCTGCCGATAAGGGGAATGCAACCGTCGTAATAAAGACCGAAGATTATGAGCAAAAGATCCGAGACCTATTAGATCCGACGACGTACCGAAAACTAAGCGCAGATCCGACGCCGCGGATCACACGGAATACGAATCGGTTAATCAAGGCGTCTTCTCTGCCGGCGGACATACAGAGAAACCTACGCAACACGGAAGACCTACCACCTCGGCTGTATGGATTACCTAAGATCCACAAGAACGACGTTTCACTAAGACCGATTGTTAGCGCTCCTGGCTCACGAACGTATAAAGTGGCAAAACACTTGGCCTCTCTGCTCCAGCCGCACGTGGGGAAGATCCACACATACATAAAGGGCTCCGGTCATTTCACTGAGAAGCGGAAAAAATTGAAACTTGCACCAAACGACATCCTTGTCAGCTTTGATATGGTTTCTTTGTTTACGAAAGTGCCACTCAGTGACGCTCTGGGGCACATCGGTTACAGTTTCCTGCAAGACATCTGAAAGCTCTTTCATGCATGTCTCATATCGAGCTATTTCTACGAACAGCTGGATGGCGTCGCCATGGGCAGTCCTCTTAGTTAGTCCAGTAGTGGCCAACTTCTTAATGGAACATTTCGAAGCACAGGCACTGGACTCGGCGACTTGTAAACCTAAGGTGTGGTACAGGTACGTCGATGATACTTTCGTTGTGTGGAGCCACGGTGAAGAACAGCTCGGTGACTTCCTAAGACACTTGAACAGCCTCCACACCAACATAAAATTTACAACGGAAGTAGAAAAGGACAAAAAACTACCATTTCTAGACGTGCTGGTCACAAGGGACGGCGAAAACCTGGGACGTCGGCGAAAGCCGACACACACGGACCGATACCTACACAAAATATCAAACCACCACCCGAGCCTGAAAAGAGGGATGATTCATACGCTCGTAACGCGAGCGGAACGAATATGTGAGACGCAGCACCTCAAACGCGAAATGAAACATCTGGAAAGTGTTCTGAGGAGCAATGGGTACTCCACAAATTATATTAGAAGTGTAACAGAGCCAAACACTCGGCGAAGTAAGACATCAGGAAAAGAAATGTCGGATACGGCCTTTCTGTCATACATTCCCAGAGTGACGGACAGAATCGGCCGTATATTCTGAAAACACGGCGTAAAGACAATTTTCAAACAGACAAGGAAGATCAAAGAATGTCTTAGATCGGCAAAGGATGTAAGGGACCCACCTGCAATGTCGGGAGTATGACTGGACGATCAATCAACACAAGGATCGAAGAACATAAGCGACATTACAGGTTGGGGCAGGAGAAGTCGGCCGTGGCAGAGCACGCGCTGAGTGAGACCGACCATGTAATAAAATTCTCCGACACGGAAGTTCTGGCTCTAGAGAAGCACTATCACACCAGCGTGTTTAGAGAAGCTATAGAAACACACAAACACGGGAACAGCTTCAACAAGAAAGAGGAAAGCCTTAAGGTAAACGGATCCTGGCTTCCCGTACTGCAGCGAACGACCGTCGCAGGTAGCAAGAGGAGAACCGCACCGGAAATGACCGCGGAGAAGCCCTCGGACGTTGGCGCCCCAGGTACATATAGTCTGCGGCCGCGAGCTCGGCTCCAGTTCACCACCGGCAATGGAGGGTGAAACTTTGACAATGTCAGCCACTCGTTCTGGCGAAACGTCAGTAAAATCATCAGAAGAACGTCGGCCGAAGAACCCGAGACAGAAGCAAATAGGCAGTTTGTCTGCGTGGTGTTGTTGTACTCGCGTGGCCCTCAGGATCTCCATACCTCTCCCCAACAGAATATACTGATGTCAACTCCGATCCAGTGCCAATCGCCAGTGTACCGAGGACCAGTTAGAGCAGTTGTGAGCCATATTTCCTCAAGAGAAGATACAATGGGTCTACAACACTCTTTCCAACGGAATCTAAGTCAGAGGGGGCACAATGTCAAGGGGGGGTGTATACACATTTTAAATTTGACTCGATTTTGTAATCACTGAAATAACAAGAGGAAACCTCTCAAACGACGATGGTTATTGGAGCACCTCTGTAATGTATCATCATTTAATCAGATGAGAGGGTTTTTAGTAAAAAGGAGGAAACCAGTTTCTCTAAGACAGAAACTAACGAGGAGGTCGAAATAAGATGTTACCGTATGCATGGTGTACAGAAAAAAACCCATAGTAAGCACCTTTGTAGCCGGCGGCCCTTGATGCGGAGGGTGTCGTTCCGAATCTCCACCATTATTTGACTCGCAAAGGGAGGCGTTGGCGCAGAGTACAAATGGTTCAAATGGCTCGGAGCACTATGGGACTCAACTGCTGTGGTCATCAGTCCCCTAGAACTTAGAACTACTTAAACCTAACTAACCTAAGGACATCACACACATCCATGCCCGAGGCAGGATTCGAACCTGCGACCGTAGCAGTCGCACGGTTCCTGACTGCGCGCCTAGAACCGCGAGACCACCGCGGCCGGCGGCGCAGAGTACCTAATTACCAGAGTGTGTGCTGACATTTTTTATTAAATTCAAAACCACTCGGCGTATCTCACGAAGGGAGGCAGTGTGACACGGTTACTGACGATCCGCTCATAGAACGAGACGTGAAACGCGACGGGTTTGTTGTTCCTTTTCAAGATATCACAATTTTGTGAAACCTTAAAATTTTTCTCTCATCCTATGTACGCTGATGACAAATTTATTGAAAATGACTTGCAAAAAATTATTTTGTGGCTGATCCAGTAGGCGGGATTTGGAATTTTCCGCCTATGACCGGTGTTCCGCCTTCTAAGGGTGCTTTCACCTGCTGCAGCGGATACAGGGGCGTCCTATGTGAACACAAATATTATTTCTTAAACACAAAAGAATAAGGAAAAAATCTATAAAATCACATTTGGCATTACTTTGTACTTAATTGAAAAAAATACGGACATCACATATTTTCTTGAGTTTAAAGAGAGAAACTACGTTAATGCCCATACTGTTCACTTGCACGCTGAGATGATTGTAGGGCACTGCAGTAGTCTTATGCAGTTTATCGAAAACCCGAGTCTGGTAATCTGCGATTAAAATATCGTGTTCTACAGCGTCTACGAGAAAGAGCAGCATTTTCATCACAAAACACTTATACCAACATAAGAAGGTCCTATCAGAGACTCTGCATTCGTAAATACGCGTATCATACCTCAACGATACGTTAGATGCAATCACAATCACGGTAAATAGGAAATTCGAGCATTCAAAGTCAGATAGAACTTCACAACTTGAACTTCAAAACAAAAATGACAATTGACAAATAGACTCACAGCAATTTATGAAGTAAAACACTAAAGAAAAACTATGCCTTTGATACATTTTTAATTAGAATTAGCCTATACTAGCAGTTACTGAAACATTTGTTGTTCGTCTTGAAACACCTTGTATACAGGATGAGCCAGCAGCCCTAACCGATGTCGTTTTATGTAACCCGCAGTGTTATTATCGGACTTGAAAAACCATGCACAAGATTTTTGTATTCTCTCCCTTGTTCCCCTGCTCCCACACTCAGCCCCTACCAGTCAGAATTTCTAATATGTTGCGTATGGTAGCCCCTCCTACCGCCGTGCAAAAATTTGCTGTTGCACGAATTATTTCCCACATTCAGTCTTTCCTGGTTTTAACTGACTGGCCTTATTATGCCTTATTGGTCGACCGCTTAGAAATTGTAAAGTTAACGCTTGTGGAACTTTTACCTAATAGTTTTGTGAATTTTAATACCATAAAATAAACAATTACATCGTTGTATTCTGACTACGAAACTATTGTGCTTTTAATGGTTAAGTCTGTATCGAATTGCCAACGTAATTAGTTTTACCGTAACGTTTACAACAGTCGTTTCCCTTTCACTGCCCTCACGGGTACGTTTAAATTAATAATAGATGACTATGCTGGCCGGCCGATTTGGCGGAGCGTTTCTAGGCGCTTAATTCTGGAATCGCGCGACTGTTACGGTTGCAGGTTCGAATCCTGCCTCAGGCATGGATGTGTGTGGTGTCCTTAGGTTAGTTAGGTTTAAGTAGTTCTGAGTTCTAGGAGACTGATGACCTCAGATGTTAAGTCCCATAGTGCTCAGAGCCATTTGAACCACTTTTTAGATGGCTATGCTCGAAATCAGAACAGGTCGAATATCTCTATAAGTTCGTATAGTCCTAAATTTTTGTAGTGGTAGGAGGGAGTGCGAAGAACAACATACTAGAAATTCTATTTGGTATGGGATGAGTATTGTAGTGGAGGTGCGCTTGAAAGCCACTTTTGTGCGTTTTTCTTGAAGAACTCGAAAGCCGTGACCTCCGGCAGAAGCGTATCTCTGTACAAAATTAACTACGTTGAATTTCGTACAGAAATATTCTGTTTATATTTTTTGTAGAGCTAGTAGTTCCAGCGTAGCAAGTGAGAGAATATGAAAAATCTCACGCGTGGTTTTTGAAAACCAGATATAACATAGCGGGTTGAACAGGGTGGTCCAATTACAGTGACCGAGCCAAATATCTCACGAAATAAGCATCAAACGAAAAAACTACAAGGAACGAAACTCGTCTAGCTTGAAGGGGGAAACCCGATTGCGCTATGGCTGTCCCGCTAGATGGTGCTACCATAGGTCAAACGGATAAACAACTGCGATTTTTTTAAACAGGAACCCGCATTTCTTATTACATATTCGTGTAGTACGTAAAGATATATGATTGTTTAGTTGGACCACTTTTTTAGATTTGTGATAGATGGCGCTGTAAAAGTCACTAACGTATAAGTACGTGGTATCACGTAACATTCCGCCAGTGCGGACGATATTTCCTTCGTGACACATTACCCGTGTTAAAATTGACCGTTTACCAATTGCGGAAAAGGTCGATATCGTGTTGATGTATGGCTGTTGTGATCAAAATGCCCAACGGGCGTGTGCTATGTATGCTGCTCAGTATCCTGGACATAATCATCCATCGTACGGACCGTTCGCCAGATACTTACGTTATTTAAGGAAACAGGAAGTGTTCAGCCACATGTGACACGTCAACCACGACCTGCAAAAAATGATGATGCCCAAGTACGTGTTTTAGCTGCTGTCGCTGCTAATCCGCACATCAGTAGCAGACAAATTGAGCGAGAATCGGGAATCTCAAAAACGTCGGTGTTGAGAATGCTACATCAACATCGAATGCACCCGTACCAGATTTCTATGCACCAGGAATTTCATGGTGACGACTTTGAACGTCTTGTACAGTTCTGCCACTGCGCACAACTGAAATTATGGGACGATGACAGATTTTTTGCTCGCGTTCTGTTTAGCGACGAAGCTTCATTCACCAACAGTGGTTAACGTAAACCGGCGTAATATGCACTATTGGACAACAGAAAATCCACGATGGCTGCGACAAGTGGAACATCAGCGACCTTGGCGGGTTAATGTATGGTGCGGCATTATGGCAGGAAGGATAATTGGCCCCCATTTTATCGGTGGCAATCTAAATGGTGCAATGTACGCTGTTTTCCTACGTAATGCTCTACCGATGATACTACAAGATGTTTCACTGCATGACAGAATGGCGATGTACTTCCAACATGATGGATGTCCAGCACATAGCTCGCGTGCGGTTGAAGCCGTATTGAATAGCATATTGCACGACAGGTGGATTGGTCGTCGAAGCACCATACCATGGCCCGCACGTTTACCGGATCTGACGTCCCCGGATTTCTTTCTGTGGGGAAACTTGAAGGATATTTGCTATCGTGATCCACCGACAACGCTTGACAATATGCGTCAGCGCATTGTCAATGCATGTGCGAACATTACGGAAGGCGAACTACTCGCTGTTGAGAAGAATGTCGTTACACGTATTTCCAAATGCATTCAGGTTGACGGACATCAGTTTGAGCATCAATTGCATTAATGTGGTATTTACAGGTAATCACGCTGTAACAGCATGCGTTCTCAGAAATGATAAGTTCACAAAGGTACATGTATCACATTGGAACAACCGAAATAAAATGTTCAAACGAACCTGCGTTCTGTATTTTAGTTTAAAAACCTGCCTGTTACCAAACGTTCATCTAAAATTGTGAGCCACATGATTGTGACTATTACAGCGCCATCTATGACAAAGCCAAATAAGGAGTCCAACTAAAACATTCATATTTCTTTACGTACTACACGAATATGTAATAAAAAATAGGTGTTCCTATTTAAGAAAACGCAGTTGATATCCGTTTGACCTATGGCAGCGCCATCTAGCGGGCCAACCATAGCGCCATCTGGTTTCCCTATTCAAGCTAGACAACTTTCGTTCTTTGTAGTTCTTTCGTTTGACGCTTATTTCGTGAGATATTTGGTCAGGTCACGATCAATGGACCACCCTGTATGCAACGACATTGGTAGGAGCAGCTCAATTATCATGTATAAACATCATTGTCATAGGGGCAGGAAAAAAAATGCGACTGTATGCGTTGTATTGGGAGTGGTGAGCGGGTCACGACGTTTGGGAGCCCGCCGGTTGACCGCCGCTCTGGTTTCTCGCTGCCGCCTGATAGCAGAGCAGCGGCTTCCCAGCTCCCTGAGGGCCGTGGCCGAGGCTGCTGGAGCTGGAGTGGAGTGGCGCTGCGCCGTGTGTCCAGCAGGCGGCAGATTAGACGCCGGGCTTTCCAGGCCAGCGATGACAGATGGGCCTGCGACCGGCGCGACAGCGCTCTTAGTCGCACCAGTCCGCGCCCTCCTCTGCCCGCGGCCAGCTGCGGGCTGCTGCCGCTGCCACCACTGTGTGTGCGGCCGCATTCGCCTGCCTGGGGGCGGCGCTCATTGAAAAGCCCCGCTGGCACAGCACAGTGAGCTGCGGGAGGCCGTGTTAAATGTAACGCTTCTCGGGGCTGTCTGAATCGTGACGTCACAGCTACAAAGGTCTACCGAAATTTACTCCAGTGCATGCTGTTTGTTCTGGTAAAAATGAGACGCAAAAGGGGTGCAGACGTATTTAGCTGTTGTAAGTGGTAACACATAACTACACTGGGCATACCACAATACAAAAAATTAAAACAATTTTAGACGTCATAACCTCAAAGGAAGACGTTAAATCTTAGTAATCTCTTACCAGGCGTGGCCAAACCGCTGTCCAGGGGCCGCACCAGGACGGCAATTTTTGGCCCGCGGAGTGTTTCATATGAAAGAAAAATTGAACTTTTCGACTCTCGTAAAACGCCCCAAAGAAGATCTCGTCAAGCATCATTGTTATTATACCCAATACCAGTAGGGAATATCTCAGTTCATTGATTCAACTATTGTTAGATTTTCGTCCATATTCCTGTTTGGAAAAATTTTTATGTTGGATTTATTCTGAAAAGTCCGTGCGCCATCAAATTAACATACACCAGCTTTATATCGACTTTAAACAGGCCTATGCTAGCATCTCAAGAAGAAGGTAATGGAAGAGGCTGGAATACCTAGGAAGTTCATTAAACTTTCTATGATGACCCTCAGCGAAACCAACTGTAAAGTAAAAATACAGGGCGAAATCTCCAGAGAAGTGGAAGTGAAGAAGGGACTTAGCCAGGGTGACAATATCTCCTCTTTGCTACTCAACCTTTGCCTAGAAAAAGTCATAAGTCAGATGGAGTTAAATAAAGGAGGAACCTACTTAAATCGTTCACTGCAGTACCTAGCCTATGCTGACAATGTGGCATTACTCGCACGAAACACTGCTGTGCTAGGCGAAGCCTATCAACAAGTGGAGAAAGGTGCAAGGGAACTTGGCCTGACAGTCAACATCGAAAAGACCAAGTATGTGACAACGACCAACCAATAAAACCTACCAAATCTCAGGATAGCCGACAGGGAGTGTGAAAGGGTGAGAGATTTCAAGTACCTTGGGTCGACTATCACTGAGACAAATGACATTGGCAGTGAGGTGATAGCCAGAATAGCGGCATGTAAAAGATGCTACTTTGCCGCATTACCCATGCTTAGGAGTTCGCTTCTATCACGTAAATGCAAAATCCTTATTTACAAAACAATTATAAGACTAGCTGTTATGTATGGTGCCGAAACGTGGGCAATGACTGTAAATGAGGAAAGGATCATTAACATATGGGAGAGAAAGGTGCTACGTAAAATATATTGCCCAGTATATGAGCAAGAATGTTGGTGCATTCGTACGAATGCAGAACTACAACACCTTTTTGAAGAATGGAAGAAGACAGAGCATGTAAGAGGATTTTTGATGGCAAGGCTGGAGGCAGACGGCGGAGGGGACGCCTTAGAAAGAGATGGGTGGATGGAGTTGAAGAAGACATGAGAAAGCTGGGTGTCAGGGGATGGAGACGGAAAGCCATGGATTGCATAGAATGGCAGGATATTGTGATGCACGCCAAGGCCCTCCAAGGGCTGTAGAGCCGAGGAGTAGTAGTACTAGGAGCCATTACAAGACCATTGATTAAATATTAACCTTGATCCAATATTGATGACAATTAGCCGCGATGCAATCATGTCAATACAACTATATCAGTTAAGAGTTCCAGCTGAAAGTAGGTAACTACATGTCATTAAAATTTAGATCCCCAAACCCATCTTAAAAATTCACGTAGTAAATACTTAAACAAAATTTATAATGATAAACTGACGTCAACTCAAATTTCAAAACAATCCTCAGATAAAATCAGTTTAATAACAGAACTTGAAATATGCAATAACAATTACAGCGGGATCCCTACTCACAAATTCACACACACCCAACTCCATCATGACAGGCAACGTAACACAAGATTCCATTGTTCAACCCTTAATCGTTATTCACAAGTTTACTCACACCCATTTCTATCATGACAGGTAGATTAATACTCAATCCCCTTCTTAAATAGACACCCGGCAACCCTTTAGGCAGGGTTCCGAGGACGATGCAAATGGTTCAAATGGCTCTGAGCACTATGGGACTTAACATCTGGATTGAATTTATTTTGAAAAGCCCGCGCGCCATCTTGAAGAAAATATAGTTCGCCTAGGCGATATGCAACCAACAATCAGCAATAGTATTAATTGCGCAACCGGATACGTTTGTTCCGCTGTTCGAGTGAGGCGAGTACAGAACATAGCCAATACATTCCATACTTAATTTTACTGCAAACCCTCAACAATATCGGCCGTAAATTTACAGCCTTTCACGAGCGCACGAGCGATCGCGATAAACCTATCATCACTCAAATTCAAATGGCTCTGAGCACTATGGGACTTAACATCTGAGGTCATCAGTCCCCTAGCTTAGAACTACTTAAACCTAACTAACCTAAGGACATCACACACATCCATGCCCGAGGCACGATTCGAATCTGCGACTGTAGCAGCAGCGTGGTTTCAGACTGAAGTACCTAGCACCGCTCGGCCACAACGGCCGGCTATCATCACTTTAATTTTAGTAGACTTGCATTTATTTTATGTACTCACTTACGGTGAGTATTATACCAGTCGACGTTACCAATGGTTTCTGCCTCAGCACCTTGTTTTAATTTTAGTGGTATTAAATAAACAGGTAATTATAATAATGCATTTTTACTAATGAAGGAATCCGCATTACCAAGGAAGAAAAGGGACCCTCCTAGCGCAACTTCATCCACCTGTTCTTCTCTCTTATTTACAGCGACTAATAATATTATCGACTTGAAATGTAGAATAGTTTTTATATCACAACAAAACAAGTCGAAATGGGGATCGAAATTTTAAAGTAAGGCCTCTAGTTTAAGTGAAGCTTATGTGATTTTTTATATGTATGGTACACGACGTTCAGAACTTAAATATCAATTTCCTAAAGCAGTTGAATACTACTGTCAAAAATTCTCGAGAGAACAAGCTATGACGTTTACCAAGTACGTGTGGTACTCAAATGGAACTGCGCTAACTCAACGAGCAGTGTAGCGCTGTGGTACGATGGTAGCTTCCAATGTGGAGGGCCAGGTTTCACTTCGTAGATGGGCTGTACTTTTAAAAAACAGGTGCATAGTTCATAAATATTTTGAAACATATCCACATCATCTACAAGCATTTCCGTAAAGCATGAAATAAACAACGGTTCGGAAAAAAAACCAGCACTCGAGTCTGGAGATTAGCACATATTTAATTTTAATTTTTCGAATTACATACCACACACAATAATCCAGCTTTCATTACAGATATAGATCCTACATCACTGATCCTTCATATATAAGGTACTTTAAAAACGAGAAAAACATTTAAGATTAATTTTTTCCTATCTTCATGTACAGTACCCTTCAAGGAAATGCACGTGGAACATGAACCTTTGCTCAAAAATGAACCATAACTGGGAATTGAAGGCCATCCATGAGACAGATGGGTATCCTACCACAGAGCCACACAGTTCACCAAAACAGTCAACTTGCTTTATATTAAACAACTATGCGGAACTTTAAAGCAGATTTTGTAGGGATTTTTTGAGAGTATATATAAATATATAAAATTTCAAAATTACAAAGCTCCTATTACCATGTGGTCTCTTTGTCAGTTCCCGACTTATTGTTAAAAAATGTTTGTTTCAGTTCAAGACGTAAAATTGGTGTGGCATCGACTAGTAAACAAATAGGACCCAAGAAATGGAAAGTTACAGAGGAGTTGGGAACTTAAATGGACTGTACAATACTTTTTGTGGCGTATAAAACAAAATTCATATTTCTGAGATGCAATGAATCTGTCTATGTAACATAAAACGCCATTAAGAGACTAAATACACAATTTCGACAAGACCTGGTAAACGACTTAAAACGGTAACCTTCTGCTCAACAGCAGATACTTATACTCAGGGCGAATTCAGAGTCAAAATGCTATACGAAAAGGAGTTATGCAGTATCTCTTATACTGGCAAGAAAACCAAAGCCGTATTCAGATGGCGAAATGGTTGAGAAATGCTTGAGACCGTTGTTGAAATTGTATATCCAGAAAAGAAAAAGGATTTCTCAAACATAAGCCCGTCTCGTCAAACTATTCCTAGACCTGTAGACGACATTGGAAGACAAATTGAAGATAATTTAAAAAATCATGCATCTGATTTTATACCTTATTTGCTAGCCTTGGATGAATGCATAGATGTGGTGGATACCGCCCAAATGGCGATATATGTCACAGGTGTTGAAGCCCATTTTAATAAAACAGAAGAATTAGCAGCACTGTATACACTTGAAGATACCATGAAGTCATGAGATTCGTTGGAAGCAGTTATATCGACATTACGTCGCTTTCCGTTGAAACCTAACAACCTATCGGGGCTAAAAACGGATGGTGCTCTAGCAATGGTTAGGAAACGCGTAGGTTGAGTGCAGATGGTTGAAAACGAGGCCCGGAAATTTGGCAATACGTCGATGTTAAACTTTCATTGCATTAGTCATCAACAGAATTTATGTGACAAGTTCCTTAAAATGGACCATGTCATGAAGGTAGTTGTCAAAACAGTGAACTTTTTAAAGTCGAAAGGATTGAATCAACGCCAATTTCAAGAATTTGTGAAATCTTTGGATTCATAGCATGATAACATTTCGTATTATGTAGAAGTAAGATGACTAACCCCAACGAAAATGTTGAAAAGAGTGTTTGATTTCAAGCAACAAACAGAATCAATCTTTTAAAGCAAGTCAAAGAGACTCCCGTAGTTCGAAGATGAAAAATGGCTTTCCAACTTCGCGTTCTTGGTCCATACCAGTAGCCACCTAAATGTTGTTAATACTCGACTCCAAGGAAAAGATCAGCTGAAACTTCAGACATTTTGATGCACTGCCACAGCAATCGGATACGTAACATAGGCAGCAGCGATTAAATATGCTTCTTTGATATCTGATTTAAAGATATTAAGAAATATCAACTGCTTGTTTCCGTATTTGCTACGCAATTATAAGTTGACATGAGTTCACAACCGGTATAGTTACAAATGGAATGCTGCGAAATGTCATGTGATGCACAATTCAAAGAAATATTTAACCAAGTTCGTTTGGAAGAGCTCTATAAAACATATTTGGAAAAGAAGAAATATCCAGTGTTTTACAAACATGCTTTAAAAACAATTGAATTATTTGGAAACACTTAAATGTGTGAACAGCTTTTTAATCGGATGAATTACATCAAATCAGAAATGAGAACGCGAATTACTGATGTTCATCTGCAAAACTCAGTTTCACTTGACATCAACACTGACTCATTAAGGTCAGTCAAACAAAGCCTGATATCCCACTAGCACTCTATTTCGTTACCTGTTCTTTCCTAAGATTTATTTTATTTTATTTTCCTTAAAAAATAAATTCATATTTCTTGCTTGTTTTGGTTCACAAAACAAAAGTTGGTGATGCCGAAAGGTTGGCCACGCCTGACTTAGGCTATAGGAAATGAAGCACTTGACGCTAGAAATTAATTCAGAAACTGTGGAGTATAACTTTAGTTATCAGTTTTATGAGCAACCAGGAGATGATAAACATAATACACATGCGTAGAGGTATTTTGGCCTGATTTTTGCAGGCCCCTCTTAACTTTCATTAAAAAGTAACTGATTATGAACAAGACAGCGATTATTTACCTCATTTTTAAAGGAACAGGGAATTAGTAGCACTAGGTATAGCGATAAGTGAACACTGCCGCTTAAAGTACTTCATTTCGTAAAAATTTCATGCATTAACAAGAAAAGGGAGGGGGGGGGGACACTGATGATACGGAGACTCGAAGTAATTAGAGTAACTTATTAACTTTGAATCATACTTGTAAATTCATGATAAGCTACTAAAGATTCATATGATAACACCATTGATCCAAAAATCATTTAAACATTAATTGATTAAAGGCCTGCATCAAGCATAGATTCAAAACAGTGTAAGCAAATACAATTAACTTTAATAGTCGTCAGCTCACCAGAAATTAGTAAAATAGAATAACTCTATATTAATTTGGCAACTAACTGAGACCAGAACGTAGAATTTACAATAATCAGTTAAAACTGTAACGCCAACGTAATCAATAAAATTGTCACTTGGTTACTCCGACCACAGTTTCAGCACTGACCGAATTAAACAGTAGTAAAATTATACAACAAGAGGATGAAAATATAGCTGCATACACAAGTGAAAAGTTTGCCACGGTAAAAGATCAGAAACACTGAAGTGATAACAAATCCACTGAGAACTATCATATGGAATAATTCTACAAATTTTCAGTACTTATCCACCAAAGTTATATGAGATAGAAACGTCACCACTGCCCGTACACTGGCTCGAGCCAAAGCCACACTCCAGGTAGGCAGACTAGTCAGTAATCTTAAATATTAAATAACAAAATCTCTCGATTATCAACGAAATTCACAATTACTTGATCGTTTCTGACATGTATCGACCATATAGGATATATAGACAGTACAGTAGGTCCATGGAATTAGACCTCTACACGCCATCCACATCATGTTCTGACGATCGAACACGGTGGTGCCTACACAGGCGTAGCCGAAGATCCGTCTCAGTGGCCGTCGAGGAATTAAATATCCCTTTTTTCGGAACGCAGTCACAGAGGCGAGCTCTACCAGCACCACCGCAAGTCCATACTTTCTAGGGAATCGCGCCTACTGGACATCACCAATTTCATCTAAGTGTATGGTATACGCAGGGCTTCGACAGAAATGAAAGCGACTGCAGTGGGAACTCCAAATAGCCAACATTTCACGGAAAAAAATCATTTATGGCGAGGGATGGGCGAGTGAAGACCCATTTAAGTTTGTTTAGTTTGCAAGGCAATGGTTGGCGCAGCAGAAAGAGTACAGAAGTAATCCCAGGGTCCAGAGATGAGTCACTACTGAAAATCGTTTTTTTCTATTTTTATTTTTCAATTTTTACATTACTTACAATGAAAATAAACTGAAATAAAGCTCAATATATTGTATTTATTAATATGTTGATAAAGGGCCTGAAAGGGAAACGCAAAAGATTATTTTAGATTGCAAATCAATTTTCAAGAAACAATTGTATTTATGGCGTCCATGAGGACTCTGCCAATAATTTTCCAAGGAGGGACTTTAAGTAATGAGTAAACGACTTCCTATTTTGTTAGTTTCTTTCTGACGTTCAAGGAGACCACAGCAGCTCCTCCTGAATACTAAGTTCCCGGTGCAGGTAAAATAGGCCCATCGGTCGTTGGCGACATAGCTACGGAACTCTGAGTCACATGAATTTTTCGAAAATATAGTGAGAACACACTGAGAATATGGTTTTGCTATAGAAACTTTAAAACCACGATGGAATGATAAACATGCGGCCTTTGCACCATGAATTAGATGCTGGGAAATTGCTGCGTCCCATGTTCTTATGACGAATATCATTCTAGCACGTGTAAATGAAAAAATTTAAAATTATGAAAGTATCTGATTTTGTATATGGAGTCAATAAAGCTTTTTGGGTTTGTGACCGCAGTGTCAATATATAAAACTACCGACGTTTCGGTCACTGTTGTAAGTGACCTTCTTCAGGGTGTTTTTGTTTGCCTTTGAACATTTCTTTTTCCTTTATTGATTTTCGATTCCCCCCCCCCCCCCCCCCCCCCCCCTCGAAGGCGGCGGGCTGGCAGGAGTTTAGAATGCCACTCTTCAGGCTACAGAATTTTAAAAACACAGTAAGAACATAATAATAATAACGGCTGGCGATAAAAACGGTGACTTCTAAATTTTAAAAATGGCGGAAATTTGTGGAAGTTAAAATATAAAATAAGAGCTGCAGATGATAATTAAAGAACACAGTAAGCAGATAGACAATTAAAAAAACACAGCGACAGTCTGGTTTCTGTTCACAATAGATTAAAAAGAAAATCAGACCTAGCGAGAATATGGTTTCTGTTTGCTAGAATTTGGAAAAGTTGCACAACACTTAACACTCACTTAAAATACTGCACTAAAATGTTGGCATGGAGATGACACACCACAGCCTAGGGCAGTTGTGGGCGTTGGAGGGGGGGGGGGGAGGAGGGGGGGGAGGAGGGGGGGTACCTGGACAGATGAGGGGAACAGAAAGGGGGGAGGAGAGGAAACAGCAAGTGTGGGGGGGGGGGGAGCTGATGGAAGAAGAGGACTCATAGGGGGGGGGGGGGGGGGCAAGGCGGACACGAGAGAGGAAAGGCATGAGGTCTGTGGCCGAGATACAATTTTCTTTTAAAAGTTCTATAGAATGGGAGGAGTCCTTAATGTAGGAATTTGTGTGGCTCACCAAATGTCTGGGAATTAATAGTACACACAATCGCTCGTAAGGGAGAGGCCTCTTCAGCTGGTAAAATTCTCAGCAGGGCAGACATCAAACCGATTTTCCGAATCAGCAACAGAATAAAAGATGTTCTTCGCACAACGAAAGATGCAGCTGACAAACTACATGCTGCTGGAGCTCACGAAGTAAGTTGCGAATGAGGAATATTGCATATAGGTGAGACGAGGCGACCCATCAGCAAACGGATATCGGAACACTAAAGGTATATCCAGCTGAAACAGTCTACCAAGTCAGCAGTGGCAGAACACCAGGATGAATGCGGCAAACAGATTAATTTTGGTGAAGCTTGCATACTGGCCAAAGAGCCTGTTACTTTCAGGAGGAAGATTAGACAGGCAATAGAAATAGCCAAGTGACGCCCCAGCATGAACAGAGAAGATAGGTACCAACTTCCGACGTCTTCGCTGCCAGCAATAACAGCGTGAGGGCACGACAGCTATCGTGAGGCAAAACACACAGGTGCGCGGGAGACCGTAGCGGCAGCAGGTACATAGATTACTGGCGCACCTCAGCCGGCGCTAGAAAGCAGGAAAACAACGCCACATTACAACTGGCACCTGGTTGCTCATTTTCCCGATTTCTATCACTCACAAGCAGTATGCAAACACCAATCAAAACCTCAGGTCTCCACCAATGAAAAGAAATAATAAAAACACCAATAAAGAATTCTAACATCCCTCACCTTCATCCTTAACAGCCTATGAGAATTAGATAACAGCCACATCTGTAGGTAGATAAGAAACAAAGTTTTATCATTGAGCAATAAACAAAAACACCCTGAAGGAGACCAATGGCAACAGTGACCGAAAGTTTGACAATGAGGTGACAAATCCAGAAATATTTTATTGTTTGTGACAAAGGCCGTGGAAGTCTACGTTCGTATTTATAAGTAAATCTACCACGAACACCAGGGGTCTTTTAGCTACGTCTTTTAGCTTACCTGGGCCACGTTGGTAGAGGACAAGTATTTTTGGTCCGCATATGATATACTTGTAACTAATGCTAACACTCAGAGGCCGTCGGTCAATGCGTTGTCCATGGTGAGCGGTAATGCCTGAAATTTCGTATTCTCGACACACTTTTGATACTGTTGATCACGGAATACTGAATTCCCTAACTATTTCCGAAATGGAATGCCCCATGCTACATCTACATCTATACTCCGCGAGCCACCTTACGGTGTGTGGTGGAGGGTACTTATTGTACCACTATCTGATCCCCCCTTCCCTGTTCCATTCACGAATTGTGCGTGGGAAGAACGACTGCTTGTAAGTCTCCGTATTTGCTCTAATTTCTCGGATCTTTTCGTTGTGATCATTACGCGAGATATATGTGGGCGGTAGTAATATGTTGCCCATCTCTTCCCGGAATGTGCTCTCTCGTAATTTCGATAATAAACCTCTCCGTATTGCGTAACGCCTTTCTTGAAGTGTCCGCCACTGGAGCTTGTTCAGCATCTCCGTAACGCTCTCGCGCTGACTAAATGTCCCCATGACGAATCGCGCTGCTTTTCGTTGGATCATGTCTATCTCTTCTATTAATCCAACCTGGTAAGGGTCCCATACTGATGAGCAATACTCAAGAATCGGACGAACAAGCGTTTTGTAAGCTACTTCTTTGGTCGATGAGTCACATTTTCTTAGAATTCTTCCTATGAATCTCAACCTGGCGCCTGCTTTTCCCACTATTTGTTTTATGTGATCATTCCACTTCAGATCGCTCCGGATAGTAACTCCTAAGTATTTTACGGTCGTTACCGCTTCCAATGATTTACCACCTATGGCATAATCGTACTGGAATGGATTTCTGCCCCTATGTATGCGCATTATATTACAAGTCTGCTAATTCCTTTCGTATAGCTATAAGCAAGTTGAAGTTACCCCTATTACAATGGCTTGATCAGGGAAATTATTAATGATATTCAGATAGTTCTGCCTGAAGGGCTCTACAACTACAGATCCTGAACCAGGTGGTGTATAAAAGCATCCGATCATCATTTTTGACAATCTAGTCTACCTACTCCATTGACTGCACATTCATGTTTGTTTTGGTCAAAACATTCCATTGACTGAACATACACGTCTCTTTAGGTTAATACACGTATGAGTAAAACATCAAACAGCATCTGTTGTTATATTGTTTGCACTTAGAATAAAACGTTTACGATGTCTGTTCATTATCTTGTCATCCTCAGAGAAGCTAATATATTCGTTCATTTTCTTCAAATGTTTGTTTGACAATCTTTAATGATTACCAATATCCTCTTCATTAAGGAGCATGTTCTTTACAATACGAAATCACATAATACAGTCGTAATGTGTATACAAGACCGTGATAGTTTTTTGAGAAAATTTTATAGCTGGTTCTGACTTTTAGCATATACGATGATAGCTATCGCTGTATCTCTTGGAGTTAGCTATTACACAGTGATGGGAGAATGATGCTGAGTATCTAGTTTCTAGGTTTTTTAGAAGTTCTGACTCTCATTCATGTCTCAGCTCCATCTGTTTGAAAAATCAGTTGATGGTTAAACATAATGAATGCGTTTCATACACTGGTAAGCCAAAACATTAAGTCTACAGATTCCGAAACGAATGTTATGTATATTATGATGATAGCGTTTATTGGTGGTCACCGTCCCCAGCTGTGATATTTATATTATATATGGGTACCTTAGGATAGTCTCTTTCTTGACCGAAGACTTTTTTCTTTTTTAAAAATAAAGCGACTTGTAGCTACTATGTAAATTATGGTTTCTTAGAAATATTTAGGAGCTTCAAATCATCGCCTCTCGAAATTAACTATTTTAAGTCGATGACCAGCCCACGTGATTCTCTTAGTAGTAACGCTAAGATACACTGAGGTAACGAAAGTCATCAGATAGCGATATGCACATATACAGATGGCGATAGTATCGTGCACACAAGGTATAAAACGGCAGCGCATTGATGGAACTGTCATTTGTACTCAGATGATCCATGTAAAAAGGTTCTGACGTGCTTATAGCTGTACGGAAGGAATTAGAAGACTTCGAACGCATGAGGCATTCCATTTCGGAAATAGTCAGGGAATTCAGTATTCCGTGATCAACAGTGTGAAAAGTGTGCCGAGAATACGAAATTTCAGGCATTACCTCTCACCATGGACTACGCATTGACCGACGGCCTTAATTTAACGACGGACAGCGGTGGCGTTTGGGTAGAGTTGTCACTGCTAAAACACAAGCAACACTACGTGAAATAACAGCAGAAAACAACGTGGGACGTACAACGAACGTCTCCATTAGGTATTTGCTAATAGTACCACATCGCCTGCAGCGACAGTTCAAGCGAATGATTTGGCCACCCAGATCGCCCGACATGAATCTCATCGAATATTTATGGGGGATAAACAAAGTCAGTTCGTGCTCGACGTCCGGCACTGGCAACACTTTCGCAATTATGGGTGGCTTTAGACGCAGCATAGCTCAGTATTTCTACAGAGGACTTCCAAAGATTTCTTGAGGTCATTTCAAGTCCTATTGCTGCACTACGCCGGGCAAAAACATGTCCGAGACGATACTGGGAGGTACCTTTTGACTTCTGTCATGTCAGTATATTTTAATGAGTTATACACTGAAGCCCCAGAGATACTGGTTATAGGCATGCGTATTCAAAAACAGAAATATGTAAACAGGCAGAATACGGCGCTGCAGTGTTGCAACAAGTGTCTGACGCAGTTGTTAGATCGGCTACTTGCAGCTTCAATGGCAGTGAGTTCGAACATGCTGTTATAGTCGGCGCACAAGCGATGGGACACAGCATCTCCGAGGTAGCGTTGAAGTGGGGATCTTCCTGTACTCCAACTCCACGAGTGTACCGTGAATATTAGGAACCCGGTAAAATATCAAATCTCCGACATCGATACGGCCAGAAAAAGATCCTTCAAGAACGGGACCAACGACGACTGAAGGGATTCGTTCAGTGTTGCAGAAGTGCAACCGTTCCGCAAATTGCTCCAGATTTGGCTGGCTCTCAGCACTGTGGGACGTAACTTCTGAGGTCATCAGTCCCCTAGAACTTAGAACTACTTAAACCTAACTAACCTAAGGACATCACACATATCGATGCCCGAAGCAGGATTCGAACCTGCGACCGTAGCGGTCGCGCGGTTCCAGACTGTAGCGCCTAGAACCGTTCGGCCACTCTGCTCCAGATTTCAATGGCAGGCCATCAATAAGAATCGGCATGCGAACCATTCAAAGAAACATCATCGACATGGGCTTTCTGAGCCGAAGGCCCACTCATGTATCCTTGATGACTGTACAACACAAAGCTTATGCCCTGCCTTGGCCCGTCAACACCTACATTGGGTTCTTGATGACTAGAAACATGCTGCAGGGTCGGATGAGTCTCGTTTCAAATTGTATCGAGCGGATGAACCTGCGCGGGTATGGAGACAACCTCGTGAAACCATGGACCCTGCATGTCAGTAGGGGACTGTTAAAACTGTTGGAGGCTCTGTAATGGTGTGAGGGTGTGCAGTAGGAATGATATGCGACCCCTGACACTTCTAGATTCGACTCTGACAGGTGACACGTACGTAGGCATCCTGTCTGATCACCTGCATCCATTCTTGTGCATTGTGCATTTCGAAGGACTTGGCCAATTCCAACAGGACAATGTGACATCCCACACTTTCAGAATTGTTACAGAATGGCTACAGAGACACTCTTCTGAATTTCAGCATTCCTGCTGGTCACCAAACCCCCCATACATGAATATTATTGAGCATATGTGGGAAGCCTTCCAACGTGCTTTTCGGAAGAGATCTCGAGACACTCGTACTCTTACGTATTTACGGACAGCCCTGCAGGATTCATGGTGTAGATTCCCTCCAGCACTACTTCAGACATTAGTCGAGTCCACGCCACGTCGTGTTGCCGCGCTTCTGCGTGCTCGCCATGGCCCTACACGATGTTAGGCAGGTGTATCAGTTTCCTTCGCTCTTCAGCGTATATGCTTCGGTGACAAAACCCACCTGACGATTCTACAGTCTCCATTTCACGCATGGATAAGAAGTTACGCATGCGGTAAGAAGTTATATTTCCACACTAAGGTTACTCAACAGAAAAGTAAAACAACAGTCGGTGTAAGTCCTACTTGGAAGCACGACTTTTCCATCTACCAAATATAAAAAGACTTTTCCCTCTTCAGACCTTGCTTTCTAGCTACCGTCAAAAAACTCGTGATATGACTATATACAATATTCTGACAAACATACTTTCAAACAACACGTTTGGCTTGGAAATCAAAACATGCTCCTTTTGCTGTCTTCCATCATATTAACATAAACGTTTACAACGTTACCCCTCACAGCATTCCAATGAATGGCTCCGGCTTCATTTTCACGGTAAAAGGTAACAGATCATTTTTCTACGGTGAAAGGAGTGTCTTTTAATTCTTTGTAATCGTTATAATGATCACAGCTTCCACTGTTTGATGACTGGAGTTTCCTAACACATAATCTTCGGCACCCGACAGCATCCGTGGCACCCGACAGCATCCGTGCCCCAGGTTCTCCCTAGGGAGCGTCTCTGCTGTCGCCGCATCTCGCAGAGTCAGCGTAGGATACGTTGAACGTAACATTTACGCCCGCTATTTACGTGCATTTATAAGATCCACGCTTATCCTTTTCACAATTCTTGATTAAAAAAATCGGCTGGACAGCCTGAGTGGTGGAATTTATAACGAAAAGTCTTAACTCAGGAGAAGAGGTACTGTGTTACACTTTGCGAATCATAATGTGCTATCAGCACAGCAATTTTTTTCTCTCGCTTAAGTAAGTGAGACGTGTAGCTGCAATAACTATTACTGTTTTTATGACCAGGTAGTTTGATTATGCCCAAGCAGGCGAAATTAAGTAACTTGTAAACAATGAAAAAAGTGTTTATTACAAAATACTTCAGAGTAGCACTTGCAACCTACCTAATAAATTATTTGCTGGAAGTATTACAATCTCTGTCTTCCTCTACAGTTTTTGCTCTCTACAGCTCCCTCTAATACCAAGAAAGAAATTCGCTGATATGTTTATAGATATCCTTATTAGTCCTCATGATTTTCAGCATTAGTCTGTAGCACCATATCTCAAATGCTTAGATTCTCTTCTAATCCGGTTTTCAAAAATGGTTCAAATGGCTCTGAGCGCTATGGGACTTAACTTCTGAGGTCATCAGTCCCCTAGAACTTAGAACTACTGAAACCTAACTACTAACCTAAGGACATCACACACATCCATGCCCGAGGCAGGATTCGAACCTGCGACCGTAGCGGTCACGCGGTACCAGACTGAAGCGCCTAGAACCGTTTGGCCACCACGGCCGGCCTAAATTATCCTAAGGACAAACACACACATCCAAGCCCGAGGGATGACTCGAACTTCCGCCGGGATCAGCCACACAGTCCATGACTGCACCGCCCCAGACCGCTCGGCTAGTCCCGCGCGGCGATCCGGTTTTCCCACAGTCCATGTTTCACTACCGTACAATGCTGTACTCCAGACGTACATTGACAGAAATTCCTTCCTCAAATTCATTCCTATGTTTGATACTAGGAGACTTATTTTGGCCAGAAATGGCCTTTCCTTGATCCGGCCGTCATCGGTTATTTTGCTGCCTAGGAAGTAGAATTCTTCAAATTCGTATACTTCTTGACCATCTATTCTGATGTTACGTTTCTCGCTGTTCTCATTTCTGCGCCTTCTCATTACTTTGGTCTTTCTCCGATTTACTCCCAATCCATATTCTGTACTCATTAGGCAGTTCATTTCATTCAGCAGTTCATGTAATTCTTCTTCACTTAGGATAGCAATGTCATCAGCGAATCGTACCATTGATATCCTTTCACCTTGAATTTTATTTCCACTCCTGAACCTTTCTTTTATTTACATCACTGCTTCTTCGACGTACAGATTGAACAATGGGGGGAGGGACTACATCCATGTCTTACGCCCTTTATATCCATGCAACTCGGTCTTTGTCGTCCACTCGCAAAATTCCATCTTGGCTCTTGCACATATTGTACATTACACGGTCCTCCATATAGCTTACACATATATCTGAAAAATGTCGATCACAAACGCAGTAGTTAACTCTTGACTGCGGTCCTACATCGAGTGACACGGAACGTTCGCGCAAATATTCCGCAACGGTGCAGCGCGTTTCTCGCTCGAGATGGCTCTCAGCCGGATAGCGATCTCCGCTCTCTATGCTAACGCGTGTTCATTGTCCTGGAGAGCAGCGCCACTTGTGGGGATCAGGTCGCGGAGCCTGCTGCTACTAATCCGGTTGCAGGAACTGCATTACGGGCTTGTCCCATCTGAATACACGGGGTGCGCTCGCGGCGATAGCGCGCTTACTCAAGAGCTCCGGATTACGCACGGCTCCGGCTGTCGCGGGCCGCGGGCTCGAATCTGATTCAAGTGCTCGCTAGGGCCTGGACACCGGGGCGCTGCGCGGCTGCCCTCTCTGCGAAATTAGCTGCCGGTTTGTCACAAAACCACGTCCACGAAACACTTGTCCCAAATGCAAAACTCTAACAACTCGAAGTAGAAGTGCGACAAATGTCATATAGTCATTAAATGACCTGCTTTCAAATACAAATGACTGCCATTTCACCACAACTGTACGAAGCAAATAAAAGTAGATCCATGTACACTCCGGAAGTACAGAATGAAAACAAAGTTGGTCCCTAGTTGAGAAACGACAAATTTTTCTAGTTTGTTTGTGAAAAGATCCTGTTATGCCGCATGAAAAAAAGGAAAATTGTGTCGGAATTCCACAATGGCAGTATCGTAGCCAAACTACAGCTCACAGTTTTATTCATCTAGGAATAGAATTTGCACTCAACGTTTCAGTCACTTGTAGGATGGATTCCAGTCCCTGTCTTCCCCTACAGTTTTTTGCCTGTACGGTTCCTCCTAATCGTCCCGCCGGAGGTTAGAGTCCTCCAGCGGGCTTGAGTGTGTGTGTGTTGTTCTTAGCATAAGTTAGTTTAAGTAGTGTGTAAGGCTAGCCACCGATGACCTCAGCCGTTTGGTCCCTTAGGAATTCACACACATTTGAACATTTTGCTCCTCCTAATATTCTAGTACCATGGAGGTCATTCTCTGATCTCTTAACATATGTCCTACCATCCTGTCCCTTCCTCTTGTCACTTTTATCTCCATTTACATTTATGTGATTACTCGGCAATTGACAGTTAAGTGCCTGGGATAGGGTTAATCGAAACACGTTCAAACTACGTATCTACCGTTCCACTCGTGAACAGCAGTCGGGAAAAAAGAAATCTTTCTGTACGAGCTCTGATTTCTGTTATCTTATTATGATGACCATTTCTCCGTATGTAGCTGGGCACCAACAAAATATTTTCGCATTCTGAGGAGAAACTTGGTGATCGAAAACGAGCTGCACTTCTTTGAACTTCTTCTGACGCGGATCCAACACCACACAACAATATTCCAGAAGAGCGCGGAGAAGGGTAGAGTAAGCAGTCTCTTCCGTAGACCTGTTACTTTTTATAAATGTTCTAGTAATAAATCGCAATCTTTCATTTGCTTTACTCACATCATTGTCTGTGTGATCGCTACAGCTTAAGTTATTCGTAATTGTAATCCCTAAGTATTTAGTTGAATTTACAGCCTTCAGATATGGGTGATTTATCCGGAATTTAGCACATTTCTTTTGATATTCAATTGGATGGTTTTTCATTTTAATTATTCAGATTCAGTTCCCACTTTTCTCGCCACACAAACATCTTTCTAAGTCGTGTTACACTTATTTTTACTCATCTGATGACTCTGCAAGACGGTAAATGACAGTATCATCTACAATCAATCTAAGAGTGCTCAAATTGTCTCCTAAGTCGTTCATGTAAATCAGCTGTAAGCCGTGTTCTAGGGGTAACGTCTTTGACTGCTAATCAAAACGTCATCGGTGCTAGGTTCGAACCACTCCACTGCTTAAATTTGCAATAATGGCGGGTGAAGACTTGTGGCGTAAGAAGTCACCCTCATTCTATCAACAAAAGTTTAGGGCATTATCTTGTCGTTCTGGTGTGAAACTGTTCCTAAAGGTGGAAGAATCAACGGCATGAGGATGCAGATGGCAATGGAAACCACTGCGTTTAAGCCACATAACGTGTATCCACAGGACATGTGGCCGGTAACTGAAAAAGTGCCATGATCTCTCCATTGGCAAAAGATCCCGAATAGTCCCCCATTCCCATATGCGTGAGGGGACTGCCAAGGGGAAGGTGATGATGAGAGAAAAATTAAGCAGCCAATGAAGTGATAATCTTCTACGAGTCGGGGTGTAAATTGTCGAAGCTTGAACGTGGTAGGGAAGGAAGAAAATTAGAAAAGTGAAATGCTAAGGCTCAGTCTAGACATAATGGGGGTGAGTGAAATGGAAAGAAGACAAGGATTTCTGGTGAGATGAGCATAGAGAAATATCAACAGCGGCAGAAAAATCTTGTCGTGTCTCCAGTTTTTCCAACTATGTCTTCACTTCTTGTGATTCTTGTTCAGAGTATTCGCTGTTAGCATCTGAAACTTACTGCAGAACTCAATGAGTCTCTATCCTCCCTCATTCCTATTACCGAGCCAACATTTTCCCGTAATCCTTTCTTTTATTCTTCCCCTACCACCGGATTTCAGTCTGTAATGACTATTAGATTTTCATCTCCCTTTACAAACTGAACCGTCGATTCAACATTCACATATTCTTTATCTCTTCTCTTCTGATTAGGACGTCGGTATGTATACCTGAGTTAATGGTGTCAGCTTTGGTTCCCTATCGAATCTGATGAGAACAATCCTATCACTGTACTGTTGACAGCAGTAATTCTCTGCTCCACTTTTCTATACATAGTGAATCTACTCCCCTTATTCCATTTCCTGATGCTGTTGATGTTGCCCTATATTCGTCTGATCAGAAATCCATATCTTCTTGCCATTTCACTTCACTAATCCCCACTATACCTATATGGAGCCTTTGCATTTCCGTTTTCAGATTTCCTAGCCTCCGAACCACATCCAGATTTCTGCTGTTCCACGCCCCGAGTAGTAGAATATTGTTCTTTCGTTGGTTATTCAATCTTCCTCTCACAGTCACCACCGGCCTCTCAGTGGCCTCTAGAGGTCCAAGAGAAGAACTAATACGGAATCTTATGCCAACTACCCTTGGTCTAGGGATTTTGCCGGCACGGTAGCTCAGCGTGTTCGGTCAGAGGGTAACGTGCCTCTGTAATAAAAAAAAACTGAGTCAAGAGATCAACAACGAACTTAAATGGATGTCTTACAACGTCCGCCCCGAGCAGATGCGACGAACTAAAACGAAAAAACTGAAAATTAAAAAAAAGGGGGTAGCGTCTTTGATTAATAATCAAAACGTCTTCGGTCCCGGGTTCGATCCCCGCCACTGCCTAAATTTTGATAAATAATCAGCATTGCCGGCCGAAGACTTCCGGCATAAGAAGTCAGCCTCCTTCTGCCAACGGCCTTGTCAAAGATGGCGGAGGAGCGGATAGAGGTTCAGGGCACTCTCTTGTCCTAGGGGTGGGAAATTGCCCCTAAAGGCGGAAGAATCAGCAATGATCAACGTCATGAGGATGCAGAAGGCAATGGAAACCACTGCATTAAAGACACGTAACGTGAATCCATAGGACATGTGGCCTGTAATTGAAGAAGTGTCATGGTGATCTCTCCATTGGCAAAAGATTCCGGAATAGTCCCCCATTCAGATCTCCGGTAGGGGACTGCCAAGGGGGAGGTTACCATAAGAAAAAGATGAAATAATCAGCGAAAGGTTAACGTTCTACGAGTCGGGGCGTGGAATGTCAGAAGCTTGAACGTGGTAGGGAAACTAGAAAATCCGAAAAGGGAAATGCAAAGGCTCAATCTAGATATAGTAGGGGTCAGTGAAGTGAAGTGGAAGGAAGACAAGGATCTCTGGTCAGATGAGTATAGGGGAATATCAACAGCAGCAGAAAATGGTATAACAGGTGTAGGATTCGTTATGAATAGGAAGGTAGGGCAGAGGGTGTGTTACTGTGAACAGTTCAGTGACCGGGTTGTTCTAATCGGAATCGACAGCAGACCAACACCGACAACGATAGTTCAGGTATACACGCCGACGTCACAAACTGAAGATGAACAGACAGAGAAAGTGTATGAGGATATTGAAAGGGTAATGCAGTATGTCAAGGGGTACGAAAATCTAATAGTCATGGGCGACTGGAATGCAGTTGTAGGGGAAGAAGTAGAAGAAAAGGTTACAGAAGAATATGGGCTTGGGGCGAGGAATGAAAGAGGAGAAAGACTAATTGAGTTCTGTAACAAGTTTCAGCTAGTAATAGCGAAGACCCTGCTCAAGAATCACAAGAGGAGGAGGTATACTTGGAAAAGGCCGGGAGATACGGGAAGATTTCAATTAGATTACATCATGGTCAGACAGAGATTCCGAAATCAGATACTGGATTGTAAGGCGTACCCAGGAGCAGATATAGACTCAGATCACAATATAGTAGTGATGAAGAGTAGACTGAAGTTCAAGACATTAGTCAGGAAGAATCAATACGCAAAGAAGTGGGATACGGAAGTACTAAGGAATGACGAGATGCGTTTGAAGTTCTCTAACGCTGTAGATACAGCAATAAGGAATAGCGCAGTAGGCAGTACAGTTGAAGAGGAGTGGACGTCTCTAAAAAGGGCCATCACAGAAGTTGGGAAGAAAAACATAGGTATAAAGAAGGTAGCTGCGAAGTAACCATGGGTAACAGAAGAAATACATCAGTTGATTGATGAAAGAAGGAAGTACAAACATGTTTCGGGAAAATCAGGAATACAGAAATACAAGTCGCTGAGGAATGAAATAAATAGGAAGTGCAGGGAAGCTAAGACGAAATGGCTGCAGGAAAAATGTGAAGACATCGAAAAAGATATGATTGCCGGAAGGACAGACTCAGCATACAGGAAAGTCAAAACAACCTTTGGTGACATTAAAAGCAACGGTGGTAACATTAAGAGTGCAACGGGAATTCCATTGTTAAATGCAGAGGAGAGAGCAGGTAGGTGGAAAGAATACATTGAAAGGGTGAAGATTTGACTGATATGATAGAAGAAGAAACAGGAGTCGATTTAGAAGTGATAGGGCATACAGTATCAGAATCGGAATTTAAAAGAGCTTTGGAGGACTTACGGTCAAATAAGGCAGAAGAGATTGATAACATTCCATCAGAATTTCTAAAATCATTGGGGGAAGTGGCAACAAAACGACTATTCACGTTGGTGTGTAGAATATATGAGTCTGGCGATATACCATCTGACTTTCGGAAAAGCATCATCCACACAATTCCGAAGACGGCAAGAGCTGACAAGTGCGAGAATTATCGCACAATCAGCTTAACAGCTCATGCATCGAAGCTGCTTACAAGAATAATATACAGAAGAATGGAAAAGAAAATTGAGAATGCGCTAGGTGACTATCAGTTTGGCTTTAGGAAAAGTAAAGGGACGAGAGAGGCAATTCTGACGTTACGGCTAATAATGGAAGCAAGGCTAAAGAAAAATCAAGACATTTTCATAGGATTTGTCGACCTGGAAAAAGCGTTCGACAATATAAAATGGTGCAAGCTGTTCGAGATTCTGAAAAAAGTAGGGGTATGCTATAGGGAGAGACGGGTCATATACAATATGTACAACAACCAAGAGGGAATAATAAGAGCGGACGATCAAGAACGAAGTGCTCGTATTAAGAAGGGTGTACGACAAGGCTGTAGCCTTTCGCCCCTACTCTTCAATCTGTACATCGAGGAAGCAATGATGGAAACAAAAGAAAGGTTCAGGAGTGGAATTAAAATACAAGGTGAAAGGATATCAATGATACGATTCGCTGATGTCATTGCTATCCTGAGTGAAAGTGAAGAAGAATTAAATGATCTGCTGAACGGAATGAACAGTCTAATGAGTACACAGTATGGTTTGAGAGTAAATCGGAGAAAGACGAAGGTAATGAGAAGTAGTAGAAATGAGAACAGCGAGAAACTTAACATCAGGATTGATGGTCACGAAGTCAATGAGGTTAAGAAATTCTGCTACCTAGGCAGTAAAATAACCAATGACGGACGGAGCAAGGATTACATCAAAAGCAGATTCTCTATGGCAAAAATGGCATTTCAGGCCAAGCGAAGCCTACTAATATCAAATACCGGCCTTAATTTGAGGAAGAAATTTCTGAGGATGTACGTCTGGAGTACAGGATTGTATGGCAGTGAAACATGGACTGTGGGAAAACCGAAACAGAAGAGAATCGAAGCATTTGAGATGTGGTGCTACAGACGAATGTTGAAAATTAGGTGGACTGATAAGGTAAGGAATGAGGAGGTTCTACGCAGAATCGGAGAGGAAAGGAATATGTGGAAAACACTGATAAGGAGACGGGACAGGATGATAGGACATCTGCTAAGACATGAGGGAATGACTTCCATAGTACTATAGGGGCGAAAACTGTAGAGGAAGGCAGAGATTGGAATACGTCAAGCAAATAATTGAGGAATTAGGTTGCAAGTGCTACTCTGAGATGGAGAGGTTAGCACAGGAAAGGAATTCGTGGCGGGCCGCATCAAACCAGTCAGTAGACTGATGACAAAAAAAAAAAAAAAAAAAAAAAAAAAAAAAAAAAAAAAAAAAAAAAAAAAAAAATGCCAACTACAAGCTCGTCATGACACTTTATCAAGCTGCACGCCGCACGTAAAGTGGGAACACATTTATTTATTTATCTGAGTCATCAGTCTTCTGACTGACTCGATGCGGCTCGCCATGAATCCCTCTCCAGTGCGAACCTTCTCATCTCAGAGTAACACGTACCATCTACGTTCTCAGTTATTTTCTGGATGAATTCCAATCTCTGTCTTTCCCTACGGTTTTCATTCTCTACAGATTCCTCAAGTACCATTCAGGTTATTCCCTGATGTCTTAAGAAATGTCCTATCATCCCGTACCTTCTTCTTGTCAGTGTTTCCTACATATTCCTTTCCTTGCCCATTCGTTGGAGAACTTCTTCATTTCTTTCCTTATTAGTCCACCTAATTTTCAACATCGTTCTGTAGCATCACATCTCAAATGCTTTTATTCTCTTCTTTTCTCGTTTTTCCGCAGTCCAATGTCTAACATATTTCGTGCTTTTAATTCAGTTGTTTGTATTGCGTTCTGCATTCTGATACCGTTGATCACTGCTGATTCATCCACTTTTAGGGGCAGTTTCCCACCCCAAGGGCAAATGAGTGCCATACCTCTCTCTGCTCCTACCCCCTCACAGACAAGGCTGTTGGCAGAACGAGGATAAATCCTTATCCTAGAAATCTTCGCTCGCTGTTGCTGATGATTTTAATTCAAAATTTAGATTGTGGCAGGTTTCGAACTTGGGACCCACGATACGTTTCCTACTGTGCTACCTAGGATCCTCGCGATGTTCAGAATCCCATAACGTCACGGAAATATGGAATCTACGCATTTAGTAGGATATTACTCAACGCTATGCGTGATGTGAACAGCTGTATGTCACAAGCGCCTGACAGAACAGACATATGTTCGGTCGGCTGTACAAGATCTCAGACTCACATAAGTAAGTGCAGTGAGGGAATGGACTTGCTTGCAGCAAGACATTTACCCACACAGGTAGTGCGTAGACATTTGGAGCACCACAGTCATGACGACGAGCAATGTTAGCTCCTCTTGACGCAGCAGCTGACAAAGTTTCACCGGCATGGATGCACCCAAATGGAACACATCATGTCCTCTTTCAGTGTGCATCATCACAACGGATGTACCCATGGATGGAGGTCCCGAAGTGTTGGCAGATCGCGTTCCTTATCGTTGTACGGGCCCTGTGCCTGACTAGTTCTAGAAGCCATTGGTACACAACACCATCACCTCTGGTTGGCCTTGCCGATAAATCTGATAGCGGGCGATCCATAACTGACTTGGTGAAGCTGGTGTCTGTGCCCAATCTTTGAGGTCCCCGTGACCTCTGCTACTGTGATAGATGAACTCTGGTCTGAGATGAAGCAGCACAAAAGGATGTACCCAACTGCATCAACCACGATCAGTTGGACTTAGCGCAGAGCCAGGTTACAGACTTTCTTCTGCCAGAGTTGGCAGTTCTGTGGACTAAATGAAATGTCACAACCTGTGTAGCTACAAGTAATCTACAGCTTCAATCAGATCCTTCCTACGCATAATAAGCAAAATTCAGACATTTTATATCCTTTCATGAGTTGCAGTTTCAGTGGTCAGAAACGTTTAAAAATTATTGCTTATCTAGGAATTAAATTTTCCCTATTCTTGAGTGTAGCTTGTATCAAATTATGGTATTGCTGTTCCTCCCTCTCCTCTATTCAGTGTTTAATGTTTTATAAAGTCATGCCACATTAACTGCAGTTTTTCCGTCACAGTAAAATTATTTGCGCTACTGATATCTTCCTAACCGAATGTAGTAAGATGTAGTTGGAAGGTAATACTCTAAATCATCCAATTTGCGATGCATCTGTTCTTAAACTTGCTACAGGACTTTTAGTATCAAACTCCGAAATATATTTCTTACAATGAAAATACCATATTTTCATACAAGCAGATCTCATTGACAACAGTTGAAGGAACACAAAGCAGATATTTTTCTTAGGCCACTAAGCTCTTAACTCGAAATGTTCTTTTAGAGGAATATGAGAGATTAGTAAGGTTCTGAAAAAGAATTAATGTGTCGTATACAACGTACATTTTAAGAGTAACATTCCATTAAAGTTAAGTCTTTCTTAAGCAATTTTTACTGTGCCTTATTACGAGATTGATAGCTTAGGAGGAATAAAAAAATCTGTCAAATAATATATCTACGAGTTGTTGTTGTTGTTGTTGTGCTCTTCAGTCCAGAGACTGGTTTGATGCAGCTCTCCATGCTATTCTATCGTGTGCAAGGTTCTTCATCTTTTACAAATCTTTAACATATTGCAGCGCGTCAGCAACCGTAAAATGTACAGAAAATAAACAATTTTTTCAGCCTTCAGTTGCTAGGTAATTTTTACTCGTTTACCTAGGTTTCGATTCCAGTAATGGAATCTTCTTCAGAACCTATAAATTAAACCACATACGGACATATATTACTCACTGAAATGCATCATCAGTCTAATGATTGAATGATTTCATCTCCCAGTACCTCTGCAACCTACATCCTTCTGAATCTGTTTAGTGTATTCAACTCTTGGTGTCTCTCTACGATTATTACCCTCCACGTTGCCCTCCAATACTAAATTGGTGATCCCTTGATGCCTCAGAATATGCCCTACCAACCAATTCCTTGTTCTAGTCAAGTTGTGCCAAAAATTTCTCTTCTCTTCAATTCAGTTCAATACCTCCTCATTAGTTATGTGATCTACCCATCTAATCTTCAGCATTCTTCTGTACCACCACATTTCGAAAGCTTCTATCCTCTTCTTGTCTAAACTATTTATCGTCCACGTTTCACTTCCATACATGGCTACACTCCATACAAATACTTTGAGAAACGACTTCCTGACACTTAAATCTATACTCGATGTTAACAAATTGCTTTTCTTCAGAAATCCTTTCCTTGCCATTGCCAATCTACATTTTCTATCCTCTCTATTTCAACCATCATCAGTTATTTTGCTCCCCAAATAGCAAAACTCATTTACTACTTTAAGCGTCTCATTTCCTAATCTAATTCCTGCAGCATCAACCGATTTAATTCGACTACATTCCATTATTCTCGTTTTGCTTTTGTTGATGTTCATGTTATATCCTCCTTTCAAAACCCTGTCCAATCCGTTCAGCTGCTCTTCCAAATCCTTTGCTGTCTCTGACAGAATTACAATGTCATAGGCGAACCTCAAAGTTTTTATTTCTTCTCCATGGATTTTAATTCCTACTCCAAATTTTTCTTTTGTTTCCATTACTGCTTGCTCAATATACAGATTGCATGACATTGGGGAGAGGCTACAACCCTGTCTCACTCCCTTCCCAACCACTGCTCCCCTTTCATGCCCCTCGACTTTTATACCTGCCATCTGGTTTCTGTACAAATTGTAAATAGTCTTTCACTCCCTGTATTTTACCCCTGCCACCTTCAGAATTTGAAAGAGAGTATTCCAGTCAATATTGTCAAAAGCTTTCTCTAAGTCTACAAACGCTAGAAACGTAGGTTCGCCTTTCCTTAATCTATTTTCTAAGATAAGCCGTAGGGTCAGTATTGCCTCACGTGTTCCAACATTTCTACGGAATCCAAACTGATCTTCCCCGAGGTCGGCTTCTACCAGTTTTTCCACTCGTCTGTAAAGAATTCGCGTTAGTATTTTGCAGCTGTGACTTATTAAACTGATAGTTCGGTAATTTTCACATCTGTCAACACCTTATATTCTTCTTGAAGTCTGAGGGTATTTCGCCTGTGTCATACATCTTGATCAACAGATGGCAGAGTTTTGTTAGGCCTGGCTCTTCCAAGGCTGTCAGTAGTTCTAATGGGATGTTGTCTACTCCCGGGGCCTTGTTGCGACTTAGGTCTTTCAGTGCTCTGTCAAACTCTTCACGCAGTATCATATCTCCTATTTGATCTTCATCTACATTCCCTTCAATTTCTATAATATTGTCCTCAAGAACATCGCCCTTGTATAGACCCTCTATACACTCCTTCTACCTTTCTGCTTTCTCTTCTTTGCTTAGAACTGGGTTTCCATCTGAGCTCTTGATATTCATACAAGTTGTTCACTTTTCTCCAAAGGTCTCTTTAATTTTCCTGTAGGCAGTATCTATCTTACCCCTATTGATCTGTGCCTCTACATCCTTACATTTGTCCTCTAGCCATCCCTGCTAAGCCATTTCGCACTTCCTGTCGATCTCTTTTTGAGACGTTTGTATTCCTTTTTACCAGCTTCATTCATTGCATTTTCACCTAGTACATTTCCTTCTCTCACTTTTCCTACTATCGCATTCCAGTCACCCACGACTATTAAATTTTCGTCTCCCTTCACTATCTGAATAATTTCTTTTATTCGATCATACATTTCATCAATCTCTTCGTCATCTGCGGAGCTAGTTGGCATATAAACTTGTGCTACTGTGGCAGGTGTGGGCTTCGTATCTATCTTGGCCACAATAATGCGTTCACTATGCTGTTTGTAGTAGCTTACCCGCATTCCTATTTTCCTATTCATTATTAAACCTACTCCCGCATTACCCCTATTTGATTTTGTATTTATAACCCTGTATTCATCTGACCGGAAGTCTTGTTCCTCCTGCCACCGAACTTCACTAATTCCCACTATATCTAACTTTAACCTATCCACTACCCTTTTTAAATTTTCTAACCTATCTTCTCGATTAAGGGATCTGACATTCCACGCTCCGATCCGTAGAACGTCAGTTTTCTTTCTCCTGACAGCGTTCTCGTGAGTAGTCCCCGCTCGGAGATCCGAACGGGGGACTATTTTAGCTCCGGAATATTTCACACAAGAGGACGCCATCATAATTTAACCATACAGTAAAGCTGCATGCCCTCGGGAAAAATTACGGCTGTAGTTTCTCCTTGCTTTCAGCCGTTCGCAGTACCAGCACAGCAAGGCCGTTTTGGTTAGTGTTACAAGGCCAGATCAGTCAATCATCCAGACTGTTGCCCCTGCAACTACTGAAAAGGCTGCTGCCCCTCTTCAGGAACCACACGTTTGTCTGGCCTCTCAACAGATACCCCTCCGTTGTGGTTGCACCTACGGTACGGCTATCTGTATCACTGAGGCACGTAAGCCTCCCACAAACGGCAAGGTCCATGGTTCATGGGGGGGCATAACGCACTCAAATGTATAGTCAACACTTGCCATTAGACTAGCTCTGATCCAAGATGATTACTGTACATCACATTTTACAGCCTGACAAAACTAGAATCATCTAGCCATAACTGTGGACTGATTGCTCTGGGAGATGATTGATTGGAATTACAACATATAAAATATTAGTTTATTTTTTTGCGAGGATGATAAAAAGACTTACTTAACTTTATACAATCCATTTCCACAGCAATGTGGTGGTCATTTACAACTGTTTTTGAATATTAAAGCCTCGCATTTACAAAGCTCTTGACATACAAAGTTTACAAGATCCATCGTACGATATGAATAGCTCTTGTGTCCTAATTAGTCGATATAGTATGCTTGATTGGTGGTAACGGACTGGGCCGAGCTTTTCTGTTCTCGGCTGTATATCGGCATCTGTGCGGTTGCACTGCGGCGCTGGGGCGATAGTGTGGCTCTGCGAGTGCCTCCCGTTCGTCGATGCAGACTGAAGCGAGACGTTGTCAATTTCTGTGGTATCGATGTGAGTTGCCGACTTTGTTACGGCCCCGTGATCTCCGGATTATATCACACACATTTATAGGTATCATGCCCTCCCCCCCTCCTTCCTTCCCCCTCCTCCTTCCCCTTCCCCCCCCCCCCCCCGCTACCATTCCTAACTCGTGAAACTATGCCCTTCACATGCTGCTTCATTTCATCTACACACTGTTCGCCAAATCCAGTCAGATGTGCTCACCATTGCATTGTAGCGTCACTATGGTGTGCTGGAAGCAGAGGTTGCTTCACTACCAAGCTCGCCTGTGTTCATCAGTTCTGTATGTGTGGTAATGAGAGTAGTAGGGTAAGGAGGGATCAGCAAACATTGTGGGTTGCCTACATTGGGGGGGGGAGGACATATATTTAGCGCTATCCCATTCTTCTATTTTGATTGACACGTCCTTAACCTACTGTTCTGCTAAGATTATGATTGACAGGTCCTTAATCTATTGTTCGGTTAAGTGGTTTTCTATGTCACCCCAACCCTCCCCCTCCTCCTCCCCCTCCCTGTCCTTCTTCCCCACCCTTCTGGGAAATCCTCTCGTCGATACAAACACACTTTTGATATCAGTTTGACTGATTAATTGATTAAATTGGTCAATTCAGTAACCCTTTCTCCTCTGGAAAACGCCCAGCCCTCACCCTCCCCTCCACCACTCGGAAATTGGCGAGAAAAAGACTCGATTGGTAGTCTATTTGGCGGAAAATCAATTGCACTGTATGAAGTACTGTCTAAACAATGTAGACTATGTTTGAAATATTGTTTATATAAGCAATTTACTGGGTACAAGGCAGCCTTAGAAAAATAAGTTATTTATTTATGTAAAGAATTTGGCGGGAAATCGATTGCAGTATATGAAATATTGTTTAAACAGTGTAGACAATGTGTGTAATATTGTTCGTTTAAACAATTTAATCGGATACAAAGCAGAGTTTGGAATATAGTATATTCATTTCTGTAAAGAATTGTCGGGGAATTAACTACAGTGTGTGGAATAGTGTCAGGAAATCGACTGCCATGTGTGGAATATTTAAACGATTGTGACCCTTGAATTTCGACGTTCTTCGGAAAAAGTAATACAGTGCTGCTACATGTAGGTGTGCTGACTGAAGTTAGATTCTGTACATTAGTTACCGTCCTTTGCAGCGTTCACGTTATTGGCGTGTACGGGGGAGGGGGGCGGTAATTAAATCTGGCTTGCGAAAGATTTTGAACATCTTAATATACGCAACAGGACTTACATGATATACGACCAAGGCAGGTGATCTAAATTGGATTGCCTATCTCTAGGTGCACTCAATGTTTTTCTGGGAAATTTTGTTTTTCCAGTCATGTGTATTCGCAAATAGAGTAATTATATAAAAAATATGACTACTTAGCATGATAGATAGGAAACTGATGAATTTTGAAGAGGAAATTTGTAAGGAAATGAGAACTATACTGTTAAATTACTTTGGGGTATGTTTAAATTATATTATTCTTTCTTACGATTGCATGTTGGCGTGTGATATATGATGCAATAAGAAGTGAAATGGAAGATCGTGGTATACAGGCTTTTTTCAGACATTGTGTATTTTAGACTATTGCCGTTCGTGTGAAAAACTAGACAACAAATATCAAGCTTTTCTCCCGCAACTGATATTGTAACTTACAAACTTCATTATCAGCATCGTCATCGAGAATGAATGAATCTGTCACCTTATGTTTTCAGGTTTGGATTATTTAACGTTCGAAACAGAGACATACGACCCACAGTTGAGGACAGGCTAAGGTAGGATTAGAACCAGCGAAGAGACAAGAAGGCCATTGGGTTGGGAGCGTAGAAATCTCTGTTCGGAAATACGTAGTTCGAGTAATCTACAGTGTCGAAGTTAGAGGACACTCGCTTGATCGTGTTTTCGGATTTTGTTTCATACTCTAATTGTTTATGCAACCCATAAGGCATCAATGTAAGGTGAACGCGTAAACTTAGTGTAATTCATGAATATACTGACTTGGTTTCCGTTTCGAAAACCGATCATTTTACCGTGCCTATCAACAAACCAGAAATACGCAGAGGTAGTCCTGTGTCCACTTTATATTTATGCTTAATGAGTTACACAACTCATTGGTATACTAAAAAACCCGAAGTATTGGCCGATGTTTTGAGAGGATATTCTATCGACCTAGAAATATTACAATGTTTTCCTCCCTTGTAGAGCAGAAAATGAGATTTCTGCATTTCGTCTTTGGGTCCATAGACGAAGTAGAGATGAATTTACCTGCGGCGTATCATAGCGACATTCTACAGTATACTACGGTCTCACCCTGACGTACGAAACTGAACACAGTCACAGCAAATCATATTTGTGTACAGACAAATCGTAAACTATCGTTGTAATTAATTCTCGCAGTAAGGAGAGAAGAACTGGGGTCGTTTGGTGGAAAAGCAACAAACATGTTCACTTTGTGCTGGCTATTGGAATTGTCCCTTTCTGCTGCTCGATAAGGACTGTTCAGTTAAGTGACAGAGAAAGGACTGGACAATCTATTCAGGCAATGTTCACATCCGCCGCAGCTGCAAAGCAGTGGCGTAACTGCTGCTGCACCAAGGAAACTGGTTAACAACAAAACGAACTAAAGATAAGTATAGCTTACTGTGTTTCCAATTGAATTCTATAATTCTAATCTGCAAACTGGACACATCTAGAGATGTGCGAGAGCTCGGTAATGAATTTGGCAACGCCCATCCCTTTTTGTTTAGGATCACCCATTCGTCAGCATATACCCATCTCAGAACTCACCTGTATAGAGACTTCATGCGCAAGCTGTGAAAGGCAGCACTGGATAACAAAGATTTCTCGAATACTTGTCACTTGATTTTGAATTAAATGAATAAAAATATTGATATATTATTGAAAGCTACAGTAAAATAACCTCTCTTAATTTACTCTAACCGCAGCACAATGAATTCAAGAAGAGCCCCGTGCCATTTTATAGGCGATCAGCTACTTGCGCAACATACGAGACAATTTGTGCGCAAGTGGTTTTTATAGCTGTAGAAATAAAACATTATTACGAAGCGGGTTGGAATGGGAGGGGAACAGTGTGGCAGAGGCGGAACGTAATTAACATGCTACTTTTCGCAGTTTTTAATGGAGTTGTCTGGAACACTGCCGCGAGGTGAACAAACTGTGAGGCGGATGAAAAAAGCCGTCCCCTGGGGCCACGGGCTGCTTCTGCGCAGCGGGCGAAGTGCAGACGCGGAGCACAAGAGAGAACAGTGGACGCACAGGCCTTGACGGGTGCCTCTGCTGAGAGATTCCGTGTTTGCGTGCTATCTCTCTGACTGCTAAGAGCAGGTTTTTTTCAACAGTGACTTACGTAGGCATGCTTCGTATCCATACTGTGCAAGGTACAAACAGAGATTTAGGATAATGCGCTTTAGATGTTACCTACATGTTTTCCGAAACTATTTAGGATATCGTAATTACGTTTTCAACACAATGAATTTCAATTATGTTTCACAAAAGCCGCATTTTTATGAGAAACGTAGACAACGAAACGTGAATGGCAATTAAAAGTTGTGAAGTGTGAATTGTGAACGGATGCGGAAGAGAAAATTGGTTTTAAAATTTTGATTAAGTGCCTCACTAATAACTCACGTAAAGTAAGAATTCATATGGGCCAGCCTTGACGAAATTATTCCTCATGATGTGGTATGCAAGATGTATTGAGACAGGCAAAATATCCTCAGACATCAGGAAGAATGTAATAATTCCAATTCACAGAAGAGCATTTTCTGATAGATGTGAATATTACTGAACTATCAGTTTCATAAGTCATGGGTGTAAATTATTAACAGGTATTATTTAGAGGAGGATGGAAAAACAGGTAGAAGCTGATCTCAGAGAATATCAGTTTGGATTCCGGAGAAATGTGGGAACACGATAGTCAGTACTAACCTTACGACTTACAAGACAGTTAACGTAAGGCAAACCTACGTTTATAGCTTTCGTAGACTTAAAGGAAGCTTTTTGCAATGTTGACTGGAACATACTCTTCGAAATTCTGAAGGTAGCAAGAATAGAAAACAGAGAGCGAAATGCTTTAGGAAACTTGTACAGAAACCAGATGTAAGTTAGTGGAAAGACACGAAAGGGAAACAGTGGCTGGGAAAGGAGTCACAGAGGGATGTAGTATATTGTAGTACCATTCTGTCTGCACGTTGACCAATCAATAAAGGAAACCAAAGAGAAATTTTGGAGAGGGAGAAAACAACATTGAGGTTTACCGAAGACGTTGTAATTGTATCGGAGATAGGCCGTTGAACGGAATGAAAGAGGGATAGAACACGACAATTAACAAACGGAATTAAATTTGGCTATTCTGAGGGAATTAGATCAGGAAATGAGACCTAAAAGAAGCAGAAGGGTTTTTCTATCTGGACAGCAAAATAACTGATGATGGACGAAGTAGAGGGAAAATAAAATGCTGACTGGCAAAGGCACGAAAAGCGTTTCTGACGATGGGAATTTTTTTAACATCTAATATAAATTTAAATGTTAGGATGTCCTTCCTGAACGTATTTTTGTGAAGGGTAGTCGTGTATAGAAGTGAAAAGTGGACGTTAAACAGTTCAGACAAGAAGGGAATAGAAGCTTTCGAAATGTGGTGCTACAGAAGGATGCTGAAGATTAGATGAGAGATCGCAAAATTAATGAGGAGGTATGAATAGAAATGAGGAGAAAATAAATCTGTGACATAATTTGACTGAACGAAGGGATCGGTTGATAGGACACATTCTGCGACATCAAGATGTCGTCAAGTTATTACTGGAGCAAAGTGTGTGTATGTGTGGGGGAGGGGGGGTAAAAATTTCACACGGAGAACAAGAGAGGTTCTAACGATTTGCCCTGGAGTACTTATTCGGATATGAGGAGACCTGCACGAGGTAGCGTGGATAGCTGCATCGAGTCGTCGGCCTGAAGACCACAATAACATAAAACCAGAGGCTATTCATGGAACCTGGCAACAAAATTTGATTAGCCATGTCGATAGGTTCGTGAGAAATAGTGGATTTCTTATAGTTTTCCTATCGCTTTAAAATATTGAAGGGTTAACTGAGATGGTGGAGAGTTCATTTCAAGAGTCATGACTTTCTTAGGCACGCCAGAGCACACCAGAAGCGGCCGCTGTGCGAAGGGGTCGCCTGGTACATTTCCGTTAAAAAAAGTGGCATGCGGCCCTCTAATAAATACGACTCTACGGTCACTTGTACAGCCCCTCTGGAAAGAAACAATAGTGCCATCCTTTTGTCAGTTGTGTTGGCGTCAGAAAGCGGTAAAGTGGAGGTCTGCTTGCATAATTCCTGCAGGACGATGTTGATAAAAGGATGAAACTGATCAGATTCTCTCGCACTTACCTCCTTTGATTCCTTCTGTGCATTTGGTCTCGACTCATGTTAGCTCGGCCTTATACCACGTTCGTTCTACGGACACAATTTCACGTAAGAACCGTGTTGGACACCAGGCTTTGGTGTTACGAAACGGCAGGAGCTCATAGATGCGGGTCCGAAGTGTTAAATCGGATTGGTTTCCGATTCACCATGTTCGTACTTCGCTGAGAGCTGCTACAGATAGTGCAATCCGGTCATTGCCCACCACGTCTGTCTGAAGACCTACTCATGAAACCGTCATGAGGTGACGTGACTGCTAAGGTCATCAGTCCCTAAGCTTTCACACCACTTAACCTAAATTATCCTAAGGACAAATACACACACCCATGCCCGAGGGAGGACTCGAACCTCCGCCGGCATCAGTCGCACAGTCCATGACAGCAGTGCCTGAGACCGCTCGGCTAATCCCGGGCGGCTTTAATTACTAAGTAACCTGCGTACTGAAGTGACTGTAGTTGCGCAGTGTTCTTCCAGCCTCTTATTTGTGAACTTTTTAGGAAAAATATTGTCGTTTGTATAAAGTTAGAATGTGGGAAATTAACTTAATAGATGGAAACTAGCTAATTCAGATGCGAGGTCCGTAGCTAGTTAGTAGGCTGTTGTATAGGTCGTTTGAACGTTTTTTTGTATATAAATAATGTTACAGTTTACAGGGTATGTACGTATAATCAGTTTTAACATTAATAGACATGTTTTTCAATCCTACCCATAAAACTGCATTTAAAAAAGTATTTTCACAGGATATCTGTTTTAAATAAAAACTCGTTTATGGACTAGAAGGATTTGTCCAGAACAAATGATTTTAGTCCAAATTTAAAACTTGCTTTGCTACCTGTTACACACTTTGCTATTGGCTGAATCATCGAAGAATCTTCTTCGGGCGTATTGAACTACTTTCTGAGCAACAGGCAGCTTTAATGATGAGTAATAAAGCTTTTCCTGGTATTGACCGTATTAATGTCACTACTGTTCTCTGTGATGGATTACTTATAACGAATTTCACTAACGAATATATATTGTAAAGAGGCAGTTGAAATGACTAAATCCTTGGACAGATAGAGCTGACGTTATATAAACTTCCACAGTAAATGATAGAATAAAACTGTTAAACCCTCCCTTTCTCTGGCATTAAAAATCGATCCAGGAAGGCTCAATTAAGATGAAAAGGGCACGGCCGATTTCATTCCACATTATTATAACGCTAGCTGACAAACCCGACACTTCCCAGGAATTCATTTTACCAATTTTCTATTAGAAACAGAAACAAAAGATTAACTGTATTTGTAGTCTAATACCGAAAAAATTTCGTTTCCATATGTTTGTGAAACGTTGACAACAGCTTTCAAAGTATGAAGCATTCGTACAGAGATACCGGACAGTTCCTGTACTCTTGGCGCAGCTGTTTCGCGTGCCTACAATACTATTTTGTAAACGTTCCTATAACAATGCCTCCACATAGCTCTATACATGCCTATTGTTTCCGCATGTAGACGTTTGCTCTTCGCTGTTAAAAGCTGCCAAAAATACTGCCATGTTTCAGGATTTATATTAAGTTGATTCGACTACAGAATTGTCTGAATAGTAAAGAATGAATGTATTAAAACTTCATGCGTGGTGCTGCGTTGTTTCACGCGTCTCAGCGTTTATGACGTCATGTCTCTTGAACTATGTGTCCTACAACCGTATATTTGTATATTTACATTCCGCTGCATATGTGGACACCGTCCGCGAAATATGTTGCGAATAGGGTAATAAACTTAAGTATCAAGCAGAATGCAGCAGTTTTTCACACATCTCTGTGTTTGTGACGTCATACGTCCTGAACTACGTGTGGTACCATTATATAACTTCGTATGTACACTTAGAGGTGCACATGTTTACTTTTCACAGAATTTAATGCCAATAGGGTTAGTAGCACAGAAGTAATTAATTTAAACGTCATGCATGATGCGGCAATTTTGCAATCATCTCATTATTTATGACTTTATATCTCCAGAACTATGATAGCTATGCAACTTTTGGAAACACATCGTTTTCGACTTTTTTAACCGTATAATTTTTACGATAATTGAATGGTTGCTGAGTGTTGTGTGTTTTCTGTTTGTTTTAAAGTTAGTGGCTCATTGAGTTGTGGCCTTTATGTAATAATTGAAAGATGGTTGTCAAGTTTTAAGTACTTTCCGCTGTTGAAATTTGGAAGGGCTGTTTCATTTTGTGTGTGTTAAATGTATTTGGTGTGTTCCGAGAAGCTTATTTATCGTATTGTAAATGTGTTGAAACTGTAAGCGGTTACATGGATGCCCTGGTGTCCGCTATAGTAAGTAAAGCATTGGTTGGTTTGAAAATGGGTATTAACCAGAAACCGGTATCTACCGAACAAACATTTTTTTTTTAATTTCTCGATGTCTTTTTGCATCACAATTCATTAAGAGTTGCTGTCCCATAACATCCAACATGCTGTATGTATCGAAAGAGAATTTGTTGCGACCACCTTGCCACTGCGTCTTCACTTTATGCACAAGAGCTTGCATGGCTGTAGGTTTTGAAAACTATAATTGCAATCCTGTATTTACTTTTTAGAGAATTTTTTTTAAACATGAGAATTTATTATTTTAAAACTCGTGCACTGTCATTTGCTGTAGAATTTTATTTAAATTGCATAAAATTTTTAGTAGTGAGTTTAACAATTGCTTTTGGTTCGAGTTGTTTTTCATGACATTCATTCTGAAAATGATTACTAGTTCCTACTGTCAATGGCAGATGTGTATTGTTACAAAAGGAAAGATAAAATCTGGTTCCACACGCTGGCTTTTTAAATATTTTAAGCAAATTTGTTCCAAGCATTATAGTTTTTACTACAGTCCCGCACTTTAGCTCTCCACCAACTAGATCCCTACCGGTCCAGAAATGTAATTCATTTGTCCAGTCGAGTTTTCAATATTGTGCGCTAGTGTGGGACCGTTGCCAGTTTGGGTTACGAGAAGAGATAGAAAATATTCAATGAAGAACATCACAATCCCTCACCGGATTATGTTGTTGGTGCGAGAGCGTTACGGAAGCGCTCAACAAACTCCAGTGGTAAACGCTACAAGAGAGGCATTGCGCCTCAGGGAGATGTTCGCTATCAAGTTTCTACATACCAAAAAGAATAGAATACTATATTACTTCCTCTCACAAATGTCTTACGAAATGACCACGAAGATAAAATCCGACTTCATAGATGCTTTAATGACATTCATTCTCTACACGCACCATTCCTGTTAGATAGGAAAAGGGTAGAAAAGAAAGTGGAGTCAGAAGTAACTCCTGCCACACACGGAAAGGTTGCTGTCAAATATGCACGTAGAAGTTGGCTGGCACACTGTGAGGGCTATCTTCATCTTTCTAATAGTATTTCTCCACTCACGTTGGTGGTTTCCTTTGAGAAGCGAGAGTGTTGAGTCATAATTGTGCCTGTTGAGTGTTCGTGACAGATGAAAGTATATAGAGTTTTACTGGATCAAAGCAAATCCATTATAGTAAAGCAAAGAGCAATGATATTCTCCTAATTTACTCAGTTTCCCTATGTGCTTGTTCGTTTTCTAATATCTACTATTTGTTATGTCACTTCAAAGTGATATCACAGTCATTAATTCATAATTTTAAAAATAAATGTTATTTACGTACTAAGCGAGGTCAATGAAGAATTATGTGAGCATTGCTTCGTACTGCAAGGCACGGTGTAACGGCCCCTATGGAAGTGTATTACACTTTAAAAGAAAAGTGTCTGTCGAGTTCTAATGTGGATTCACGTGATGGATGGAACGGTGAGTACTGAATATCTCAAAAAATTCTTTACTTCTGTTTAAATAATTTCCTTATGTGTTTCATGAATCACATTTTTGACGACTACGATGAGATTTGTTTCAGTTGTTTTACAAATATTTTCCATTTGTTAGAGAAAGTATGACTACGAACTGACCATTTACGGAAGTGGCTGTTAATTTAAGTACTCTACAACAAAACGCATTTCAAATAAATATTATCTGATAAAAAATTCATCTATGACGTGGAGAGCAAGGCCAGCGGAAATTATTTTCAATTCTTTACCAAAAATGTCTTCATTCACAGTGATTGTTATCAAATATTATTAAAACTGCATAGTTCGCTACTTTCTGTTCAAGAACGAGATTAGATTGTGGACTGCTGCCTTTACTGTTCTACACCTGCATCTACATACACCCTCCGCAAAGCACCGCACGGTGCCTGGCGGAGGGTATTCTCCACAAGCGGAGGGTACCCTGAACATTTACTAGCCGTTACCTTTTCTGTTCCACTCGCTGACAAAGTGAGGGAGAAACGACTGTCTGTATGTCTCCGCATGAGCCCTAATTTATCGTAATTAAGTTTGGTGATCGTTACGCGAAATGTATGTTGGCGGCGTAGGATCGTCAGCTTCAAATTCCGGTTCTCTAAACTTTCTAAATAGTGTTCCTTGAAAAGAACGTCGGCTTACTACCAGGGATTGCCGTTTGAGTTCACGAAGATCTCCGTAGCACTTGCATGTTGTTCGAACCTACCAGTAACAAATATAGCAGCCCCGCTCTGAATTGCTTCGATATCTTCATTTAAACCTACCTGGTGCGATTCCCAAACACTCTAGCAGTACTCAGGAGTAGGTCACCTAGCATTCTATACGGGTTTTCCTTTACAAATTAATTATATTTTCCTAATAATCTCTCAATTAATATAAATCGACAATTCGCCTTCCCTAACATGATCCTCACACCCTAGTTCCATTTCATATCGCTTTGCAATGTTACACCCAAATATTTAAAACGACGTGACTTTGTCAAGCAGGATGCTGTATCCAAAAATTACGGGTTTGGTTTTCCCATTCATTCGCATTATCTTACATTTTTCTACGATTAGAGCCAACTGCCGTTCATCACACCAACTAGGTATTTTGGGGTGGGGGGTGGGGGGGTGGGGGGGTCGGGGGGGTTGTGGCGGTTGAAGGGACCAGACTACTAAGGCCATCGGTCCAACTGGACATTTTGCCCAAGTCAGCAAACACCCGCGAATTGCTGCCCATCCTGTCCGTCATATCATATATTTATACATAACAGCCGTCATGTGAAACTTCCATGGGACATACCTGAGGATACCCTTGTCTATGATGAATAGCCTACTTGGCGTCGAAGACAACGCACTAGTTTCTCTTTTTACGAACTTTTCGAACCACGCACTTATCTGGGAAGCTATCCCGCACGCTTGTACATCTGCAGTAGGATACAGTGTTACATCCTTTTCGGAAAAATATCGAAACATGGATCTGCAGAAAGAGAAAGCTGAGTTTACAAGAGTGATGCTTTCTAAAACCGTGATGTTTCGGTCTATAGGAAATTTATTGTATTCGAACTCAAAATATGTTCTTATTTTCAAAGTGTGTCTTGTTCATTCTGGTGCATCTTTTTTTTCATGAAAACTATGTTTATATGTACGAGTTTGCTTTGCCAACTTATGTTTTTTGAAGATTCAGCCTCGTGTAAAAAGCGATTGCTTGTTTCGGTAGAGTTTCACGAACATCATATGTTTTCCTTTTATTTTACTGTGGAACAAAAAGTAAATCTTAGATGACAATACTTATAATTGTGGTCACACTGTAAACAAATGTATCTTAAGAACAAATACTATGGTTTGAGTGACTGTCTAATATTTGCTTATCGTTTGATCGTAAAATGAAGGAAAACCCACTAATTAAGGTAAGCTATCGTCTAAACATTTTGAAACGCACAGATAATTGGAAGAGCGTTGTAATTATCCTCTTGGTAGGGTAAGCGAACTATAAGCTATTCACTTTCGTGGTACACAACGTAAACAGTAGTTTATACAATGGATCTGTTGAAAGTAAAGTGCCTCATATATAAGTATTATTGATAGTCCTGATTAATCCGTACTCAGAAAGTGTCAGAGGCTAACTAGCTACCGAAATAACGTCAAAAGAAACTACATTATTACCCCTTTTTTGACAAGACTGCGCACACGTGGAGAAAAATTAAACATAGTGAACAGCTCTGTTCAGAACAAACAAAACCCACGTGAAGCATTAAACTGTCTTAGTTATACATAATAGACACGTGACTGGCCCGCAGGGTAATGAAAATATAATTTGAATGAGGTGTTATCCACAGAGATTGTGACAGAATCGACTTTAAACGACGGGGCAGATATAACAGATTTACCTATGGTAGAAGGAGAGGTGCTATTCACACTTGCACAAGAACTAATAGGCACACATGATAGGGTAGCGAGCAAGACATGGTAACACAAGATTCACTGTTATAAGAGTACATTCCGTAATCACGAAAGACTTCATATAACAAAAATAAGAATCATGACTACGGCTCTAAGTAAAATCTAACGCTATCGTAACGTTCCTAAGACGCACTAGATAACAGTCAGTCTTCACAGCACCAGAGTCAGAATCTCCTCTGCACTGCTTGAGAATCGGACCCACGACCCCATCACGCCCCCCCCCCCAACCTCCCCCCCCCCCCCTCCCAAATGTTGAAGAAGTTTAAGTCTCTCTAAATTTTGGTGTCCCGCTGAGAAAGAACCCATGATCCACCGTCAGCCAACCAAACACTGAAGCTTCTTGTTGATCTATCAAACAGAAACTAATGTCCTACTGTTCAATAGCGTGCTAGAGAAAAGCACACGCCAGAATATTAGCGGCCAGTCAGAGCTCTACGCCTATTGTTATCCTATGACACAAGAATAAATGCTTGCGATTTCCCCTTCCGTTGTGAGTATTTGTAAAATGACCACACAAACATTCTATGAAAAAGGAAAACAACTGCAGCTGCTAGCGCCGTCGCGTTCCCTATAGGCCTGACCCTAGATAGTCAGGGAGCTGGCTTATCGAACGCATTCCTGCCAAAATTTAGGGTGTCGGGCACCTGTTTTACAAGAAAGACTGCCACAGTGACGTCTGCATATATTTCACGAGAGTAGTCTCCATTATCTGAGGAACAAACAGGTTGGTCTCGGAGAAGTGAGGACGATATAAAGCAAACATTACACCAGACAGAAAATATTATTACTAATGCAATTAAATCTGACTAGCCCATTCCTCGACATGTTAAAAGGATTATCTAATTATATATCAATGGTAGTAAAAGGAGCTGACTATTAGGATGACTGCAATTACATCCGCTCTAGCTCATATCTGCTTATGCTTACATTGAAATAACAGGCGGAAATTAAATTTAGGCGACGTTTCATCATAGCCATGGGATGTTGTTGTTGTGATCTCCAGTCCTAAGACTGGTTTGATGCAGCTCTCCTTGCTACTCTATCCTGTGTGGGCCTGTTCGTCTCCGAATAATTATTACTACTTATCTTATATCCTATTCATCTCTTGGTCCACGTTTTACCGTCACCTAACCCCCCCCCCCCCCCCCCCCCCCGCACTCTCACAATGCTCTCCAGTACTAAACTGATGATCCCTTGACGCCTCAAAATGTGTCTCATCAATCGATCACTTTTTGGTCAGGGCGTATCGCAAGTATCTTGTCTCCCCTCTTCATTAGTTACGTGATCTACCCACAGTCTTCTGTAGCACCATATTTAGAAAACTTATAGTCTCTTTCTGTCTAAACTGTTTATCATCCATGTTTTGCCTCCATACATGGGTAAAACCCAGACAAATACTTTCAGAAAAGGCTTCCTAGAACTTAAATCTATATTCGATGTTAACAAATTTCTCTTCTCCAGAAATACTTTTCTTGCCATTGCTAGTTTACATATTATATCCTGCCTACTTCGACCATCATCAGTTATTTTGCTTGTCAAATAGCATAACTCATCTACTACCTTACGTGTCTCATTCCCTGATCTAATTCCCTCAGCATCAGCTGATTTAATTCGGCTACATTCCATTAACCTCGTTTTGCTGTTGTTGATGATCATCTTAAATCGCCCATTCAAAACACTGTCCATTCCGTTCAACTGTTTTTGCAATCCCTTTTCTGTCTCTGACAGAATTACAAAGTTATCGGCAAACCTCAAAATGTTTGTTCCTTCTCCTGGACTTTAACTCTTCCTCAAGATTTTTCTTTTATTTTCTTTACTGCTAGCTCAATATACAGATTGAATAACATCGGGGATAGACTACAATACTGTCTCAGTCCCTTCTCAACCACTGCTTCCATTTCGTGCCCCCCGACTCTTATAACCGCCATCTGGTTACTGTACAAACTGTAAATAGCTTTTATCTCCCTGTATTTTACCCCTGCCACCTTCAGACTTTGAAAGAGAGTATTCCAGTCGACATTTCCAAAAACTTTCCCTAAGTCTACTATAAACGTAGGTTTATCTCTCCTTAACCTGTCTTCCATGAGAAGTCTTAGGGTCAGCATTGTCTCACATGTCCCTACATTCCTCCGACATTCAAACTAATCTTCCCCGATCTCGGCTTCTACCATTTCTTCTGTAAGAGATTCATGTTAGTATTCTGCAGCCGTGACTTATTAAACTAATAATTCAGTAATTTTCACACCTGTCAGCACCTGCTTTCTTTGGAATTGAAAATACCATGTACTTCTTGAAGTCTGAAAGTATTTTCCCTGTCTCATACATCTTGCTTACCAAATGGAAGAGTTTTGTCATGGCTGGCTCTGCGAAGGCTGTCAGTAGCTCTAATGGAATTTTCACTGCTTTGTCAAATTCTTCACTCAGTACCATATCTCCTTTCTCATCTTCATTTAAGTTCTCTTCCATTTCCATAATATTGCCCCGAAGTACATCTCCCTTGTAAAGACCATCTATATACTCCTTCCATCTCACTGCTTTCCCTTCATTGCTTAGGATTGGTTTTCCATCTAACCTATTGATAATCATTCAGGTGGTTTTCTTTTCTCCAAGGGTCTCTTTAATTTTCCTGTATGCAGCATGTATCGTACCACTAGTGATTCATGCTTCTACTCCTTACATTTGCCCTCTAGCCTTTCCTGCTTAGACATTTTGCACTTCCTGTCCATTTCATTTTTTAGACGTTTGTATTCCTTTTCAACTGCCTCATTTGTTGCATTTCTATATTTTCTCCTTTCAGCGATTAAATTTAATATCTCTTGCATTATGCAAGGATTTCTACTAACCCTCGTCTTTTTACCTTCCTGCTCCTCTGCTGCCTTCATTATTTCGTCTCACAAAGCCACCCATTCTTCTTCTACAGCATTCCTTTCCCCTGTTCTTGTCAGACGTTCCCTAATGCTCCCTCTGAATCTCTCTACAGCCTTTGATTATTTTAGTTTTTTCGGGTTCCATCTTCTTAAATTCACACCATTTTGCAGATTCTTCAGTTTTAATCTGCAGTTCATAACCAATAAATTGTGGTCAGAGTCCACATCTGCTGCTGGCATTGTCTTACAGTTTAAAAGCAGGTTCCGAAATCTCTCTCTTACCATTACATAACCAATCTCAAACCTTTCGGTGCCAGCAACTCTCTTTCATGATTCTTAAACCAAATATTAGCTATGATTAAATTATGCTCTGTGCAAAATTCTACCAGACGGCTTCCTCTTTCGTTTCTTTCCCCCAGTCCACATTCACCTACTACTTTTCCCTCTCTTCCTTTTGCTACTATCGAATTCCAGTCGCCCATCAGTACTAAATTTTCATCTCCCTTAACTATCCGAATAATTTCTTTTATCTCATCACACATTTCCTGAATCTGCTCCTCATCTACGGAGCTGGTTGCCATATAAATTTGTACTATTGTGGCAGATGTGGGCTACGTGTCTGTATTTGCTACAATAATGCATTCACTATGCTATTCTTAGTAGCTTACCCGTGTTCCTATTCTGTTACTCATTACAGAACCAACTCCTGCATTACCGCTATTTGATTTTTTATTACCGCTATTTGATTTTTTTATTTATAACCCACCAGACCAGAAGTCCTGTTCCTCCTGCCACCGAACTTCAATTATTCCCACTATATTTAGCTTTAACCTAACTATTTCCCTTGTATAATTTTCTAACCTACCTGATCGATTAAGGGAACTGACATTCCACGCTTCGATCCATTAAACTCCAGTTTTGTTTCTCCTGATAACTACATCCTTCTGAGTAGTCCCCTCCTGGAGATCCGAATGGAGGGCTATTTTACCTCAAGAATATTTTACCCAAGGGAATGCCATAATCTTTTAACCACACAGTAGAGCTGTATGCCCTCGGGAAAAATAATAGCTAGAGTTACTTCTTGCTTTCAGCCGTTCGCAGTATCTGCACAGCAGGGCCGTTTTGTTTAATGTTTATAGGCCAGATCAGTCAATCATCCAGACTGTTTCCCCCGCAACTACTGAAAAGGCTGCTGTCCCTCTTTAGGAACGACACGTTTGTCTTTCCTCTCAACAGATGCCTATCCGTTGTGGTTGCACCTACAGTACGCCTATCTGTATCGCTGAAGCACTCAAGCCTCCCCACCAACACCAACGGCAAGGTCAATGGTTCATCGGAGTTGGAGGGGGGGGGGGGGGGGTGCACAGTTTGCTTTAGTTACTGAGAAAGTTTTAGCTCGACTGCATTTGAACTTTTCTGGCTAGAATTTTTAGAGTAGAACGACAGTAGAACTTGGCCTCTGAACTGCCTCTTTAAGATTGCTTGTAACCACTATTATTTACAATACAGTCCTAAAACTTCATACAGTCATAGCAATTCCTGAATGTAACCGAGTGCTCTGCTTAGCACTTGCTATTACAAATACAAATGATAATCTACCAGAAGTATGTACGTTTTCGTTCTGAAATGGGTTTTAGGAAACACCTTGAAAATGAACGACGTTAGCTTATAAATGTCACATATTTAATGCTGTTACATGAAACTGAGGCTACGTACGAACATTCAGCTTTCTGAGTCTAATATTTAAAGGCTTCAATTTCCTGTAAAACGCCGATTTTAACCAAAATATTCTTCTGATCAGGTTCAGACTTGTAGCTTTTAATTTCAATCTGACTAAGTTTTAGCTTTTTCCTTTTATCATTCAGCGTCACTTAATGTGTTCTTGAGATCGTAAATTTTGCCTGACGTTTTCGTTTCATCATTCTGAGATGTTTCAGTGTTAATAATGACTGTGCGTGAGTTCAATAGAATGTTAACGTTAATATACTTTAGCATACACTGAGCAAGTTTGGAAAAGTTATTTTAATTTTTAATTTCACTCTTAAATTATTGTGAAATCCTTTCTATGTTGAGTAGAGGCGCGTTACGGTGACGTGGCGCTGGTAAGTAGTGAAGTGGGGTAGACCCCAGCACACTCGGTCGCCTCTGTACTCGTTACTATGATACAACGCTTGTTTCGCTTCAAATCCTGTGGAGGACCAGTAGTAATTTCTTCCTATTAGGAAAAATTCTTCGTGAAAATTTCATTAGCTATCTAAGACAATCTCTTCCTTCTTGCCAGTTCCGATTGAAGTTATACACTTAGTCATTGTACTTTCGTGAAGAATGTCGTGCTGCGCACAGCTCAATGCCTTACATTGACGATAACAAAAAATCCTGTACGTGACATTCAGTCTTGATCTTATAGTATACTACTTGCGAACTGCAATTTTCGGTGGAGAGACCCTTCTGGAAACCAAATTGTTACTGAGTTATAATCACACATTTGGAGGCACCCGCCTGTCATTCCAAAATACAGGTTATCTCATATACGATGGCAGTGACTATTATCATGAGGAAACAAGGGTTGGGCAGGTCTGCCTCCATCTCCAACGGCACTCTAGCCCGTGCTCGGACTCGAGCAGGTGGTGTATAGATTTTATCCGAACCAGACGAGTTAGATGCACTCTTGAAAGAAACTGCTGGAAATACGCTACAGCATTTAGCACTTTATACAGCACTTCAGAATGGTGGACCAGTAGCATCAGCTCATGGACACTTGCACAAATTCAACGCAAAATCTTATAATTCAACAGCCATCGCTCGTTCATTCGCCTCTATGGGTAATAAGAAATTCATCACTGTTAGTGCCGGAGCACTTTTAAGTCTGAGCTTTTGCGGGAAACTGGAAAAAGCGATCATGGAGGACATGAGCGGGGACTGCTGACAGGTGGCGTACCGAGATAGTCCGCTCAATTGCGATAAACACTGCGTCCAGTTGATGCAGTGAGTATCGCAACTGCCTAGTGAACAGAAGGCCCCAGGTTGGAATCGTGGTCCGGCACGCATTTTCACTCGTCGCCGCTGATTCCACATAAAGTCCCGCAGCACCTGACATCAACAGCCCCTTACGTTTCCTTTCCCGATCCCACCTTCATCTTCAATTTATATAAGATGTAATACTGCTTCCCAATACGCAAAGGAGTTGACAAAAGTCATGGTATGCTTTCTAATATCGAGTCGGACCTCCTTCTGCCCAGCATAATGCAGCAACTCGAAGTGGTACGGGCTCAACAAGTCACTACAAGTCCCATGTCCACTATAGCCGTCCATAACTGTGATAGTGTTGCCGAAGTAGAATGTTGTGCACTAACTGACCTTTTGACGATGCCTTATAAATTCAAAAATGGCTCTAAGCACTATGGGACTTAACATCTGAGGTCATCAGTCCCCTAGAACTTAGAACTACTTAAACCTAACTAACCTAAGGACATCACACACATCCATGCCCATGCCCTAGGCAGTCGCGCGGTTCCGGACTAAAGCGCCTAGAACTGCTCGGCCACCACGGCCAGCAGTCCTATAAATGTTCCATGGGATTCATGTCGGGCGATCTTGATGGCCAAATCATTCGCTTGAACTGTCCAGAATGTTTTTCATGGCTCATTGTCATCTACAAAAATTCCATTGTTGTTGGGGACATTAAGTCAGTGAATGGCTGCAAATGGTCTCCAAGTAGCCGATCAAAACGGTATCCCTTCAGTGATGAGTCCAGTTGGTCCAGTGGGCCCAATCCATACCATGAAAACACAGCACAGACAATCATCGAAATACCATCAGCTTGCAGCGTGCCTTGTCGACAACTTGGGTCCATAGCTTCATAGGGCCTACACCACGCACGAATCATACCATCAGCTCTTACTGATTGAAGTCGGAGGTCATTTGACGTCGGAAACCTTTTCACGTGGATCACCTGACTAGGGGAACTCCCCATCTCACCCCACCTCAGATTTAGTGGTAAGATGGGCCAGAGGATAGCCAGTCAAAAACTGAACACAGATCAAGCACGGAAACAGGAAGAAGATGTATTGAACTGTGTAACCTCCCCACACGAAATTTTGTTTAAATGAAAATGGAAAATGGAGTCAAGTGTAACTTCCCCGCAAGAAATTTTGTTTAAATGAAAATGGAAAATGGAGCCAAGTGTAACTTCCCCGCAAAAATGAAGGAATGAAAATTGACCATAAACCAACAACAATACTATAATGAACCATGAAGGAAATGTAACTTCCTAACAGAAATAATAATGTCTGATAAATTTTATAAGGGCAGCAGCGCTGACCTTCGGCCCTGTGAAATAATTAAACCTGATAAATTTTATAAGGACAGCAGCGCTGGCCTTCGGCCCTGTATTCTGAATAAAAAAAAGCAAAAATTCTTACCTCAATAAAAACTGCATCTATATCTGCTCTTATTTATCGACACAGCTTCGTGCAATGCTGGCATATATTTAATTTTGATTCTTGGAGGCAATGCATAGGAAATATTCTTTAAATAGAAATGAATGTTTTTCTTTAAAAGAGTTACTTTATAAAAAAAAATTATTATTGGGGCATTTTTCAACAAATTAATTACAATTAACATACATTACTAGATGTGCGCAATGCTGCTTCATTATCTTCTACGACAATACTCATCGTCCACCACAATCCTGACCAGAGTCGCAAGAAGAACACGCCGTCGACGCATGCCGACGCCTGCTCCACTCGCTACTACTACTGCCGACTGACTACTACTGCAGACAGAGTACAACTGCTCCTGCCGACTCGCTGCATGGTATTACTGTTCCTGCCCACTCGCTACACGCAACTGCACTGTCGTCTCGCGCGGTCAAGCGCAGACTAGCAACGATAAATAACTCTCTGGTCAGAGATTCTGTCATGCCTCGCCATCGCTGGTAATGAATACATACGTGTTTCATAACCCTCCACTGGGGGGGGGGGGGGGGGGCAGAAATTTGGCAGCGATGGTGAGTCATTTGGACTTGCCATGAGCAACAAATTTTTGTTAACTAACTAACTTTACAATCACAGAATATACAGATATACACTCCTGGAAATGGAAAAAAGAACACATTGACACCGGTGTGTCAGACCCACCATACGTGCTCCAGACACTGCGAGAGGGCTGTACAAGCAATGATCCCACGCACGGCACAGCGGACACATCAGGAACCGCGGTGTTGGCCGTCGAATGGCGCTAGCTGCGCAGCATTTGTGCACCGCCGTCGTCAGTGTCAGCCAGTTTGCCGTGGCATACGGAGCTCCATCGCAGTCTTTAACACTGGTAGCATGCCGCGACAGCGTGGACGTGAACCGTATGTGCAGTTGACGGACTTTGAGCGAGGGCGTATAGTGGGCATGCGGGAGGCCGGGTGGACGTACCGCCGAATTGCTCAACACGTGGGGCGCGAGGTCTCCACAGTACATCGATGTTGTCGCCAGTGGTCGGCGGAAGGTGCACGTGCCCGTCGACCTGGGACCGGACCGCAGCGACGCACGGATGCACGCCAAGACCGTAGGATCCTACGCAGTGCTGTAGGGGACCGCACCGCCACTTCCCAGCAAATTAGGGACACTGTTGCTCCTGGGGTATCGGCGAGGACCATTCGCAACCGTCTCCATGAAGCTGGGCTACGGTCCCGCACACCGTTAGGCCGTCTTCCGCTCAAGCCCCAACATCGTGCAGCCCGCCTCCAGTGGTGTCGCGACAGGCGTGAATGGAGGGACGAATGGAGACGTGTCGTCTTCAGCGATGAGAGTCGCTTCTGCCTTGGTGCCAATGATGGTCGTATGCGTGTTTGGCGCCGTGCAGGTGAGCGCCACAATCAGGACTGCATACGACCGAGGCACACAGGGCCAACACCCGGCATCATGGTATGGGGAGCGATCACCTACACTGGCCGTACACCACTGGTGATCGTCGAGGGGACACTGAATAGTGCACGGTACATCCAAACCGTCATCGAACCCATCGTTCTACCATTCCTGGACCGGCAAGGGAACTTGCTGTTCCAACAGGACAATGCACGTCCGCATGTATCCCGTGCCACCCAACGTGCTCTAGAAGGTGTACGTCAACTACCCTGGCCAGCAAGATCTCCGGATCTGTCCCCCATTGAGCATGTTTGGGACTGGATGAAGCGTCGTCTCACGCGGTCTGCACGTCCAGCACGAACGCTGGTCCAACTGAGGCGCCAGGTGGAAATGGCATGGCAAGCCGTCCCACAGGACTACATCCAGCATCTCTACGATCGTCTCCATGGGACAATAGCAGCCTGCATTGCTGCGAACGGTGGATATACACTGTACTAGTGCCGACATTGTGCATGCTCTGTTGCCTGTGTCTATGTGCCTGTGGTTCTGTCAGTGTGATCATATGATGTATCTGACCCCAGGAATATGTCAGTAAAGTTTCCCGTTCCTGGGACAATGAATTCACGGTGTTGTTATTTCAATTTCCAGGAGTGTATATAGGTGTAGAACATGAAATAAATATAGTGCACATGCACCGAGTAGAGAACATATCAGATAATGACAAAATATATATACAATGAGTACAAAACAAATTAACGAATGACATAAGTGCACATGCACTGTAGTTCAGAACATATCAGCAAATCAAAATTGTATACGCAATTAGTAGAAATCATGTTAACAAATGACAAAAATGCGCACGCACTGTAGTTCAGAACATATCAGCAAATCAAAAAATGTATAGATCATGAATACAAATCATGTTAGCAAAAATGATTTTCACTATGTTACAAGAATTAGGATAGGAAAGGGAAGGATTGCATCATGGTTGTAGCACTTTAGGTTGCACGCAGCTGCACTGAAAGTCCATATCTTTCTACAGAAGCACAACACCAAGTGAGACAATCTGAAGTTCTGTTCCCAGAAGTATTAATCAGCGTAACCAAGACACTGAAATGTCGTAGTAATATTTCATGTTATCTTTTTGGTAGTACATTAGGTACACCAAACAGTGGGACCATAATAGCATCTCCATCGCACACGGTGGTGGACAGCATGTCGTGTCGACACCACGTTCTTGTAAGGTAAACCAACGTAGAATTAGTGCAAAAACCAAATATAGTGCTCCATGATCATGAGGATATACAGGACAAACGGATATTGCAGTAATTCCAGGTAATTAGGTCAGAAGGTGAAGCACTTTAAGTTACATACTAGTCTTCATTGAGAATTACACTAATAGTTGGTGGCACTCATTGCCCAGTTATTGAACATTTCTGTACCATGTATGTAGTATTACAGAGTAAAGTTCATGTGTTGTTTTACAGAGAACATTGGCACTCATTGCCTAATTATAAACCATCAGAAGTCATCATTGAAACAAGAGCTAATAAATGACATAGTATTACAGAATTATGTACATAAATCCTTTTACAGAGATCATTGGCACTCATTGCCTAATTATAAACCATCAGAGGTCATCATTGAAAACAGGAGCTAATAAATGGCATAGTATTACAGAATAATGTTCATGAGTCGTTTTACAAAGCATTATTATTATTATTTTTTTAAAGCAATGCATTGCGTTGGGTAATTACTGAAGAATGAAAATATTTGCTTTTGAGTTGTTGCTGCAAATGAAGATGTGTAACGTCATTCGTCATGAGTCAGCTGTAGCAAGATTATGAAACAAGTAGAGTATAAATGACATAGGTTTAATGAACAACTGCTTATAGCACATTAATCTCATAAATAATTTCTCCTGCAAAATACAAAAATGGATTATTAAACTGAAAGAAGAAACGCATTTTATGCTGAAAAGTAGTGAACCTCGAATTAACAGGTAGTGAAATGTGTATAAAAAAATGTGTTCCCTAGCTGTCCTTTCCAAAACCTTCAGTCATCATACTATGCAATATAACACATACTGACAAAACGAACTGCAACAAATACTTAAATAACTACATAGCGTAAATACATAACTTCAACATCATCTTCATCTGTAAAGAAAAAAAAACTTCATTATCCATCACTTCATTATCTATATTATCATAACTCCATTATTATCATCACCCGTAAAAAAAAAAAACCTTCATTATCCATAGTAGCATATTCTTCATCATTATTCATCACCATTCATTATCATCTGCAAAAAAAATCACTTCATTACTCATTACACAACTATTCCCTATTTCTAGCATATTTCATCACTAAAACTAAGATGTGTAGTTCTGTCTGACAGCCTGCATCAATCGCCTTGTATTCTGAAAGAAAAAATTAGTTAAGACTGCTATTCTACGATGTGTATAATACATTCTTGTTAATGCTTGTTAATCCTAATCCATTTACTCTTCCTCATGAGGTTTTTTTGCATCTTCTTTCGTTCATTCCGAAGGTGAAATTTCCATTTCTGTTTAATTTATTTCTTTTACACGTTATTTCTTTCTGAAAATGATGAACAAAGATTAATGTCTTGCATTTAAATCATGTACCCACTAAATAAAAGCTGGTTTCTAGTGATATAACTGAGCATACAGCATAGCATGACAGAAAACGTAATATGTCAAAAACATAGACAGTGTGCAGGAGCAAAAAAGTACACAGAGTATCACAATGTAGCAGCAAAAAAAAAAAAAAAAAAAAAAAAAAAAGAAGTAAAGTAGTCACAATGTTGAGATATCATAGGGCAAAAATGTCAAAGTCAACTGGTGTTTGCTATATCTTAACTATTTCATAGTGCATACAAACAAAACAGGAAAACAATCATACATACAAAAAAAATGTGCACAGTCTGATGTGTAACGACAATAAAAGCGAACTGCTAACCTTACCTTGCCGGGCACTTGCCAAGAAAAAATACGACAATCATCAGTAAGTATTCATGTGAATATAATTGCATAAGTGGTCATAAAAATTAGCAAATGGCATTACAGCATGTTAAATCATAAAGTATCTTCATTCAATAAAAGGTTTGATATTCGATATGTGGTGGTTTCCTTTGGTTTTTCTGGTTCTCAAAGTTTCGACGTGTACAGCATTGGGGTGAGGTATGCTGCGAATCCGATATGGACCTGCGTATAGAAGTTCAAATTTACTGCACCTACCTTTTACTCTATTGGATAAATAATGTGTACGTACTAATATCTTCTGTCCAATGTGAAACTCACGGAGTGTACAAATCTGTTTTTGCTGTCTTCTCCGGCGCTCTGCGGCACGTTTGATGTTGTTCAGCGCAATGTCAATTATTTCATGGTGTCGTAGTCGACGAGATGTAGGAAAGTTTACTAATTCTTTAATTTTGTTAGGTGGTTCAACATTTTTTAGTATAACAGACAGAGATAGCATAGTGGATTCATTTGGTATGGAATTAATTACATCCTGGAATGAGAGTATGTGTGTGTCGCAATCAATATGTCTTTTATGGCAGTATATTCTACATAGTTTACCAATTTCTTTCATTAATCGTTCACAAGGGTTCGAAGAAGCATGGTACCTGGATATATAGATCGGAGAAATGTTTCTAGCTCGTAACATACGTGTCCATATAGCAGATCGAAACTGTGATCCATTGTCGGAAATTACTTTCAACACATGCCCTACATGAAATAGAAAATGTTTTACAAATGCTTTCGAAACAGTTTTAGCAGTAGCTTTGCGTAACGGAGTGAAGGTAACAAATTTTGAAGTGAGTTCAACAGCGACAAAGATGTAGCAAAAACCTCTATTAGTTCTGGGAATCGGACCAAAAATGTCTACAGCGGCCATATGTCTCAATTTAACAGGTACAATGGGATGTAATGGAGGAATATGTGAAGTCGTATCTGATTTAGCTTTCTGGCAGATTTTACATGACGCTAAAACTCGTCGAATACGTTTCTCCATGTTCGTAAAATAACAGTTCTGTCTCAGTGTAAGAAAACATTTTCTCGCTCCGTAATGTGCGTAACTTAAATGAGTATACCAGATTAATTTGTTAACAAGTTCGTCAGGAATGCATAATAACCAATTGTTGCTGTCAGGATGAGAGCGACGAAACAGAATGTCATTGCGTACAGTGTAATGGCTTCTAATGGTAACATTATTCCTATCTTGCCAAAGGTGTTTAATCTCTTTCCATACGTTGTCTTTATTCTGCTCTTGTGCTATGTCCTGTAATGACGATGAAATGAAATTTTCAAATGCAACTTGTTGAATGTACATGACGCTGAAATTTGCTTTGCATGTCTTGCTGATTGTTGCTAAGAGAACGAGATAGTGCGTCTGCTACAATATTTTGTGTGCCGGGAATGTGTACAATTGTGAAATTAAATTCCTGCAAGTAAAGTTTCCATCTGCTTAATCTGTCGTGTGTGAATTTAGCCGAAAGTAAAAATTGTATCGCTCTGTGGTCTGTGTAAACGGTGGTATGTCTTCCATAAAGAAAATGCCGAAATCTCGTAAAAGCCCATACAACACATAATGTTTCAAGTTCTGTAACGGAATAATTTCGTTCAGCAGGTGACAAAATGCGACTTGCAAATGCTATGTTTTTAATTACTGTACAACCATCTTCTTCAATTTCCTGAAAAATATGTACGCCTAAAGGGGTGTTAGAACTGTCGGTGGCAATGGAAACATTTCTGGTAAGATTTGGGTGCGATAAAATTGGTGCATTCAACAAAGCTTCTTTCAGGTTCATAAATTCAGAATGTGCTTGCTTATACCAGGACCAAATAGTGTTTTTACCTGTCAATTGACATAATCTAGGGGTGTCTAAAGCAGAGTAATGAATAAATTTACGAAAAAAGTAAATTAAACCCAAAAAGCTGCGTAGTTGTTTCTTCGTCGTAGGAACAGTAATGTCACGTAAAGCTTGAAGTTTTTCCGGGTCAGGCGCAATGCCTTCTGCTGAAATTACATGTCCAAGAAATTTTATAGAAGTTTTACCAAAGTGCGATTTACTGAGATTAACTGTGAGTCCTTGTGCATGAAAAGTTTGCAACAGTTGTTCAAGAATCAGATTGTGTTCAGACCAGTTAGCTTCTGCAATAAGAATGTCGTCTACGTACGCTGTGATTCTGTCTTTAAGTTCTGTCGGAAGTATTGTATTCAAACCGCGAATAAAAGCTGCAGAAGAAATAGTTAAACCGAATGGTAATTTACAAAATTGATAACAGTCACCAAAACAGAGAAAAGCTGTGTACTTTCTGCAGTTCGGATGGAGCTGAATTTGCCAAAATCCCGATTTCAGATCTAATGTAGAATAAATAGCAGTACCATGAAATTTCTGTAGAAGTTCTTCTAGTGTCTGTGGGCGATCTGTTTCATTAATAATAATGTCATTGATGTGATGTGAATCAAGTACGAGGCGAAGTGAGCCGTCCTTTTTCTTAACAATATGGAGCGGGTTTATGTACGGACTAACTGCCAGTTCAATAATTCCTTGGTCAAGCATAGCTTGCAATTCTTTCTTAACTTGTTCTCTATGAATATATGGAATGGTATAATGCTTGGCTTTAAATGTGTCGTGCTGTTTAACTTGAAATTCATACATAAAACCGGACATAGAACCAGGAACGTTGTCAATAACTGGAGCTTGCTGTAAAAGAATTTTGTGTAGTTGCGTGCGTTCGTCGTCTGTATTTGCACTACTCTGTTTAACTTTATCAGAAATCGTCTGTATTACGTCATAGTCGACTTCGTCTGGAGTATTATAGTTGTGTACGTACGTATCTGTGAACAATGTGGAATTACAGTCTATGCTACGTGATACGGAAATGACCTCTGTGCGATTAATTGTTTGTTCTTCTGCAGATAATGAGTGCTGAAATTCTAAAGCCAATTGTACATTTTCATCCTTCAACATTAAATAGGAATTTTGAAAGTTAATAATTGCGTCATGTTGTACCAGAAAATTCGTACCTAAAATATTGTTTGTTGTCAATAAAGGAACAATCCAAAAATTTGAGTGAAATGTGTGACCTGCAATACAAAATGATAAATGTGTCTGTAATTTTACATCTACTCCTTTACTCGATACTGCTCCTTTTACTTTAGTTTTACCTAATGGTAACGTAGGATAGGTATTCTCTTTGTTACACTCGTTGAAAGTTTCTTCATTTATAACTGACATAGGTGATCCAGAATCGATTACTGCAGAAAATTTCGATGATCCAATTTTAACTTTGATGACAGGGTGTGAAATGGTTTTTGGAACAATTGGTCTTTCCTGCAAAAGAGTGTCTTGGATGTCGTCAAAAGTAATAACATTTTCGTGAACAACATTCTGCGTTTCTAAAGCAGTGCTTGTGTTATTGGAAGATGCGACCTGTACAGTATCTAGTCAAATTCTATCTGACGTATTGTTATTATCAGGAGGATTCTGTGGAATTTCGACTATTTGAACTGTTCTGTTATTTCTCCCAGACGTTTTACGTTCTGGATGATATCTACTGTCTGGTTCATTCATGAGAATATGTTCTTGCGGATGAATTTGCTGTTGGTAAGACCGACTGTTGATAATTGTGCTCATTGTTTTTACGTCTGTCGTGATAGTCATTTCTATACGGTGCATTGCGATAGGAATTGAAATACTGTGTTTTCTGTACGTAGTTATTTCTTTGCTGCCGTGCGTTACTATTTGTTGGAGCTGAGACTATACGTGCACGCGGCGAAACATTAAAGCGTGGCTGACCTTTCACACTGCATTGTTGGTTAGGTATGCTAACCGGCTGGCTTTGATGCTGTTGCCGAGAAAAACGTCTATTGTTACTAAAACGTGGTTCTTCTTGCTGATAATTTTGTCGATACTGATAATTAAAATTTTGCCTGTTATTAGAATTCTGGTGGTTGTCGTTCCTGAAGCGTCTATTAGCTTTGCTATTGTAATTGCGTGGCTGATCGTAATTACTGTATGTTTGTTGACCTTGGTTATTATAAGAAAAATTTTTGTTTATAAAGGAATAATCCGATTGCTGTACTTCCAAAAGCTGTAACAGATCTCTGAATGCCGAAATATTTTCTTTTTGCTGACCCGTCAAAAGTGATACTCTTAATGATCATGGCAATTTAGAAATACATAATTGAATAAGTGCAGATTCACTGTATGGTTCACTTAAGTACTGGTTTTGTTGGACCATGTGCTCAAAAAATTGCGTGATACTGGGAAAATTTGAGTTCTCATAATTCGGTAAACTAATTAATTGATCCTTAATTCCGCGCTGTGTCGTCTTCGACCAGTACGCTGACAGAAAAGCATTCTGAAATTCTTCTACCGAGTAGCATTGTCTCACGATCGGTCTCATACGAGTTGCTGGTTCGCCTTCCAAAAATCTGCAAATAAATTCAAGTTTGTGCGTTACAGGCCAAGTCGGTGGAAAAGCAAAGCTAAATTGTTGTATCCAATCCAGGGTGTGAATCTGTGTTGTGTCATTTTTAAATACTTTAAATTTTCTCACGGATAGAAAATGCTTATAATCAAAATTATCGTCTCTGTATGACGGAACAGGTTCAGGATTGTATGGGAATCTGTTTGACTGTGACTGTTCGGAATCTAACTCACATTCTCTCTGTAGATTACCTAAATTATACTGGCTGTGTGAGTGTGAGAAATGTTTGGAATTCGCCATATGCTGTGACGTGTTACTAACTGAAATATGTTTTACCTCTGTTACCTCTTGCTGTAAACTTGACAATTTTCTACGTAATGTGTTATTAGATGAATCGATCTCATTGATTGTCTGCTGTAAATTTTGGAATTCAGATGTTTGGTTAAACGAAATCGGTGCAGTATCGTCTGATTTGCTGTCATGATTACTTTCGATAACATCAATACGACTGGCCATTTCATCATATTTTTCAGTCAGTATTTTTACCTTATCATCGTTTTTAATGTCAGAAGCATTAATCTGTGGTTTCGCTCAATTTTTTAACGTCTGCTTTGACGACATCGGAATCCTGTGTTAGTTCTAATTGTTCGAGTCTGTTAACACTGTCTGAATATCTACTGTGTGTGTATCTGTTCTTGATTTAAGATCGGAAATTTCATCACGCAGTTCTGTGTTCAACTGTTCGATGGTATTAATTTTGTCCGATACTGTAGCAATATTGTTGTCTACGTATGTTTTTGCTTTCGCAAACAATTTACGTTTGTCTTCTTGTCTCTGTGCGGTAATTGTTTCCATGACTTGTCGCTTTACATTATTCTGTTCCTGTATAAATTTACGGAAACGCGTATCACTTTTTTGTAGGTGGTGATTAAAACGTTCGTCAATTTGAGTGTTATGTTGTTCGAATTTCGCGTCTATCTTTGCATCCATTGTGCGTGAAAGTTCTGCTGTCATTAATTTAAACTCGACGCGTAATTGTGTTGCTTTTTCAGGGCATTTTTTACCAACTGCACTAATTTCGTCTCTAAGTGATTCTGTTGCAGCTGTTTGCATATCCCTTAATTCATGAGCAACAGATCTAATTTCTTCACTACTTTTCCTAGCACAAGCCTCAATTTCCTCACGTAACTGTTCTTTAGTATCGTGACACTGCGTGGCAACAGCTGCAATCTGTTCACTTAACTGTCTGGAATTGTTGTCTAATTTTTCATTAAGCGTTTGTTTGAGATTTTCGTTATTTTCATTAAGTTGTTGTTTGAGATTTTCACTAAGTTGTTTGTGGTTTTCCTCTTGTCTTTCATTCTGTTGTTTGGAATTGTTGTCTAGTTTTTCATTAAGTTGTTTGTGATTGTAGTCTTGTTCTCTTTTCGATTGTTTAAGACTCTCATTAATTTGTTTATTCATTTGTAGCAAGAATGCCATAATTTGATCCGAGCCAAAATTAGCAACTCTATTCTCTGTGCTGTGTGATAGTGTACCTGCAATTGTCACGTTTTGTGTATCCATTTGGACATTCTGTGATTCTTGAAAATGTTTGCTAATCGAATGTGCACTGTTAGTCACTACCTCGGAATCAAGTAAATCTGTCCTACTTTGAGTATATTGTTCATTTTCATTAGAAAAATTTGTCTGTTCGTCACGTGAATTTTGCAAACCGGTTGTGTCAAGCTGGGCAGCGCTCATTGCAACAGAACGCCCCGCATCATCAATTGGCGTTAAATTAACAGAGTACACAACCAAATTCGTTTGTTCATCACTAGGATAAAAATCATTACAAGTGGTCGGTACGCACTGATTGTCTACAAATGGAGGATTGTCATCATTACACTGCGTGTCGCAAGTACTATCGGTCAAGTTGTTTAAGTCGGTTATTTCACTCATTATACATCGCGATGTACTGTTAACAGTTTTTCGCGGCATTTTAACACAAATCACAATTATTCACAAATGAAACAAAGACAATGCAAAATCCAACAAACACTATTACAACAAAGAGCAACAAATTGCCGATGATCTGTGGAAGAAAGATTGACAAATTAGAAAATGCGTTGCGCCAAATGCTAATTATATTAAGTAAATAAGAGCAGATATATGACTACTTCTCAGAAGATTCACAAAGAAATACGATCCTGGTCCGGATGTCGCCAAGTGTAACCTCTCCGCAAGATAATTAAATAAATAAATGTGGAAATTGAGCTAAGTGTAACCTCTCCGCACAAAATCTGAGAATAAAAATGCAAAATCTAACCAAGCTTAAACTCCCCACAGAATTAAATGGGATGGTAATTGACCATGAACCACACAATAATATTAATTAGATAATGAACCATGAACTGAATGTAGCATCTGAACAGAAATAATTAAACCTGGTAAATTTTATAAGGACAGCAGCGCTGACCTTCGGCCCTGTATTCTGAATAAAAAAGCAAAAATTCTTACCTCAATAAAAAACTGCATCTATATCTGCTCTTATCTATCGACACAGCTTCGTGCAATGCTGGCGTATATTAAATTTTGATTCTTGGAGGAAATGCATAGGAAATATTCTTTAAATTGAAATGAATGCTTTTCTTGAAAAGAGTTACTTTATAGAAAATTATTATTAGGGCTCTTTTGAACAAATTAATTACAATTAATATACATTACTAGATGTGCGCAATACTGCTTCTTTACCTTCTACAACCATACTCATCGTCCAGAATGCTGACCAGAGTCGAGAGAAGAGCACGCCGCCGACGCATGCCGACGCCTGCTCAGTACATCCGTCCACTCGCTACTACTACTGCCGACTGACTTCTACTGCCGAATCGCTACACACTAGTACTGTCGTCTCGCGCGGTCAAGCGCAGACTATCAACGATAAATAACTCGGTCAGAGATTCTGTCATGCCTCGCCATCGCTGGTAATGAATACATACGTGTTTCAACTGTAAAAAAAGAAGCAGAGTAGAAACAGTGAACGATCCAAGCTCAAGATACGCAACATCGAACGAAGTTTGGTTATGTGCTCAAGGGGTCGTAATGCCAAGTGGCAGATCCGTGTTCAAATCTCAGCCGTGCGCCATTTTTTTCACAAAAAATTGGAATTGTCCATCCGGTCATTGACGTGTCTATTCGCTGTATTCAAATTTGTGTCTATGTCGTGGTGTAACGTCCATTTGCTACAGCAAGGCGTAAGGAAGGGACCTCCAAACGTACATACTTCCTATTTGTTCTATACAACTACGACATTTTATGACTCTTGGGTCTCGTTTCGGAAGTTCTGTCTCTTCAACTCCATTGTTGTAACATAGTTCACACCCTTTTGTTTTTCCATTTCTGTAGGAGGTGTATGCAGCATTTCGCCTGTTCTTATTATTTATCATATTTGCTTGTGATGGCAGTAAATTCTTAACACATGAGGAATATTCTATAACCAATATACAGTACGACACTTGCCAAGGCTACAAAAGCAGTACAGACATGTTAATGACCAGACGTAAAGCTCATAATTTCGCGAAAAAAATATGCATGGATGATATGATGGTGTTTTTAACACGGATCTCTCGCTTTGCAGTCCAACACCGTGACCACACAACCACGACGCCATGCCCGTTGACCTTCGCTCAATGTTGCACATCTTCATCTTGGACCGTTCACTGTTTCTATTTTGCTTCCTTTTTGACAGTTCAGTATACAGACAAACAATACTCATGGCGATGCAATAAAGCATATTCCATCTTCTTGTCACAGAGCCAGCACGCAGCATTATGCCTGAAATAGATATGTAACTTCCTGAAAACTATTCGAAGATGAACCACAAAAGATTCGAAAGCCGGTTCATTGAATAATAAATAACTATTTCAAAAAGTGACTAGTTGCAGTTCTATGTATTTACATTGAATAAATGGTCACGGATTGTTTCTGTCCCAGTTACAATATCATCTGCATACAATACAGTTTCTGTATCGTCTTCTGAAATTCCGAGATGGTACCCAAGTCCCACCTCAGTAACACGATCCACAAACGTTTGGAAAATGTTCGTTCACTTTCACTTAATAGCTGGGGTACGCATATTTCTTCCCGGAGGCAGGAGGGGATAACGGGAAGGCAGCCGGAAGGGCTTACGGCCACCTCTTAAAGTAACTACGCCAAATCCATTAATAATCATGTCGATCCTGTTTCGGTGAGGGAAAATAGCACAAAAGAAAGAAGAAAAAAAAAGAAAGAAGGAAACGGCTGCAGTCTTGTCTCACTCCTTTCTCAATTACTGCCCCCCTTCCTTCTCCTTCGTCCTTTACGTTTGATGTGTACAACTACTGTAAATGTAGGTTTGCCTGTCTCCAGTCTGTCTTGGGTTAGGTTGGTACTGATTCACGTTTTCCTTTATATTTTTAAACTTACGTATATCCACCATCAGATCAGCTTCTAACAGTCATTTCATCCTTCTATAACTAATTTGTGTTATTATTTTCCAACCACGACTTATTACAGTAACTGTTCGGTAATATTCGCATTAGTCAGCAGCTACCTTCTTTGGTTTGGGGATTATTGAATCCTTCCTGAAGTCCGACGCTATGTCTGCTGTCTTATGTAATCTGCGTATTATGAGGGAGAGTTTTCCCATGGTTAATTGTCCCCAGGATATTCATAATTCTGAGGGTTTGACGTTTTCTCCAGGCTCCTTGTTTCAACTTACGCCTTCCAGTGTTCTGTTAAGTTCTTCTCACAGTATCTATCAACAATGTCTCAATCCACTACCTGTTCCCTTTCCATAGCATCGAGTTTCTTTCCCTTCTATATGTTGTATACAGTTTCCAGGTTTCCTTTCTTTTCTCAGTACTGCCTTCTCTCTGATCCCTTGATGTTAATAGAGCTGCTTTATTTTTTTCCCAAGATTTCTTTACTTTTTCTACAAGCGGAATCTATCTTTTCTCAAGTCGCTATGTTTCTATAGCTTTGCATTACTCCTCTGGGCACTCCAGCTTTGCCACTTTGTACTTTCTGTGATTCTCAACATCTAGATGTCTGTATTCTGTTTTGTTTGGCTGACTTGCTGCATTTTTATACCGTCCTCTTTCATCAGTTAAATTTAATATCTTAAGTGTGATCCATTTATATAGGGCCTTGTCTTCTTGCTTAGATGTTCCTCTGGTGCTTTTACTGTTTCAAAGCTACACAGTTATCTTTAATTGTATTCATCTGCATATTTATGTCAGTCGGTGAATAACATTTCTTTTGAAATTTACAGCAAATTCAGATTCTTCCAACTTACCAAAGTACCTTCTCCTTAATTTCTTACGTTCCTGTAGTTTTTCAACTTTAGTATGTATTTCATAAATAATTAAGTATGATTACAGTCTTCATCTTCTCCTGGAGAGTTTTGCATTTTAAAAAAATCTGGTTTTTAAATCTCTGTCTTTATGCTATACAGGGTGTTACAAAAAGGTACGGCCAAACTTCCAGGAAACATTCCTCACACACAAAGAAAGAAAATATGTTATATGTACATGCGTCCGGAAACGCTTACTTTTCAGGTTAGAGCTCATTTTATTACTTCTCTTCAAATCACATTAATCATGGAATGGAAACACACAGCAACAGAACGTACCAGCGTGACTTCAAACACTTCGTTACAGGAAATGTTCAAAATGTCCTCCGTTAGCGAGGATACATGCATCGCATAGAATCCCTGATGCGCTGATGCAGCCCTGGAGAATGGCGTATTGTATCACAGCCGTCCACAATACGAGCACGAAGAGTCTCTACATTTGGTACCGGGGTTGCGTAGACAAGAGCTTTCAAATGCCCCCATAAATGAAAGTCAAGAGGGTTGAGGTCAGGAGAGCGTGGAGGCTATGGAATTGGTCGGCCTCTACCAATCCATCGGTCACTGAATCTGTTGTTGAGAAGCGTACGAACACTTCCACTGAAATGTGCAGGAGCTCCTTCGTGCATGAACCACATGTTGTGTCGTACTTGTAAAGGCACATGTTCTAGCATCACAGGTAGAGTATCCCGTATGAAATCATGATAACGTGCTCCATTGAGCGTAGGTGGAAGAACATGTGGCCCAATCAAGACATCACCAACAATGCCTGCCCAAACGTTCACAGAAAATCTAGCACAATTGCGTGCGGATTCTCGTCAGCCCACACATGTTGATAGTGAAAATTTACAATTTGATCACGTTGGAATGAAGCCTCATCCGTAAAGAGAACATTTGCACTGAAATGAGGATTGACACATTGTTGGATGAACCATTCGCAGAAGTGTACTCGTGGAGGCCAATCAGCTGCTGATAGTGCCTGCACACCCTGTACATGGTACGGAAACAACTGGTTCTCCCGTAGCACTCTCCATACAGTGACGTGGTCAACGTTACCTTGTACAGCAGAAACTTCTCTGACGCTGACATTAGGGTTATCGTCAACTGCACGAAGAATTGCCTCGTCCATTGCAGGTGTCCTCGTCGTTCTAGGTCTTCCCCAGTCCCAAGTCATAGGCTGGAATGTTCCGTGCTCCCTAAGACGCCGATCAATTGCTTCGAACCTCTTCCTGTCGGGACACCGTCGCTCTGGAAATCTGTCTCGATACAAACGTACCGCTCCACGGCTATTGCCCCGTGCTAATCCATACATCAAATGGGCATCTGCCAACTCCGCATTTGTAAACATTACACTGACTGCAAAACCACGTTCGTAATGAACACTAACCTGTTGATGCTACGTACTGATGTGCTTGATGCTAGTACTGTAGAGCAATGAGTCGCATTTCAATACAAGCACCGAAGTCAACATTACCTTCCTTCAATTGGGCCAACTGGCGGTGAATCGAGGAAGTACAGTATATAATGACGAAACTAAAATGAGCTCTAACATGGAAATTAAGCGTTTCCGGACACATGTCCACATAACATCTTTTCTTTATTTGCGTGTGAGGAATGTTTCCTGAAAGTTTGGCCGTACGTTTTTGTAAAACCCTGTATAATCCATTCCAGGTCATCCGTTGTCTGTAGGCCTCTTCCAAGAACACAACGTTCTTTCATAATTATTAAAACAAATGTTATGTGTTAAAATTGTACTCTCTGCAAAATTCCTTTCCTTCTATTACTTTATCTTCTCTTCCTTTTTCTGCTACTGAATTCCAGTCCCCAAACGCAGTTAAATTTACATCTCCTATGACGCTATGAATAGCTTTATTTATCTTGCCTTTTTCAAACTCTTCAGCTTCTCTTCTTCATCAACTACACAAAATCGCCAAAGAAACTGGTATAGGCATGCGTATTCAAATACAGGGATATGTAAACAGGTAGAATATGGTGGTGAGGTCGGCAACGCCTATATAAGACAACATGTGTCTGACACAGTTATTAGACCCGTTACTGCTGCTACAATTGCAGGTTATCAAGATTTAAGTGAGTTTGAACGTGGTGTTATAGTCGGCGCACAAACGATGGGACACAGCGTTTCCGAGGCAGCGATGAAGTATGACATTTCCCGTACGACAATTTCACGAGCGTACCGTGAGCTTCAGGAATCCTGAAAAATATCAAATCTCCGACATCGCTGAGGCTGGAAAAAGATCCAGGAAGAACGGGACGAACGACAACTGAAGAGAATCATTCAGCGTAACAGAAGTGCAACTAATCCGTAAATTGCTGCAGATTTCAGTGCTGCGGCGTCAACAAGTGTCAGCGTGTCAACCATTGAGCGAAACATCATCGATATGGGCTTTCGGCGCCGAAAGCCCTCTCTTCTACAATTGATAACTGCACGACACAATGTTGTACGCCTTGCCTGGGCCCGTCAACACCGACACTGGAGTGTTGACGACTGGAAACACGTTGCCTGGTCGGACGAGTCTCGTTCGAAATAGTGTCGAGCGGATAGACATTTACGGGTATGGAGACAACCTCATGAATCCATGGACCCCGCATATCAGCAGGGAACTGTTCAAGCTGGTGGAGGCTCTGTGATGTGCAGTTTGAGTGATATGGACCCCTGATACGTCTAAATACGAGTCTGACAGGTGACACGTACGTAAGCGTCCTGTCTGATCATCTGCATCCACTCATGTCCATTGTGTATTCCGATGGACTTCGGCAATTGCAGCAGGACAATGCGACACCCCACACGTCCAGAATTGCTACAGAGTGGCTCCAGGAATACTCTTCTGAGTTTAAGCTCTTCTACAGTCTACCAAACTCCCCAGACATGAATACCACTGAACATATCTTGGTTGCCTTGCAACGTGCTGTTCGTAAGATCTCCACCCCTCGTACTCTTACAGATTTATGGATAGTACCGTTGGATTCATGGTGTGAGTTCCCTCCAGCACTACTTCAGACATTAGTCGAGTTCATGCCATGCACTTCTGCGTGTCCGCGGGGTCCCTACACGTTATGAGGTAGGTGTACCAGTTTCTTTGGCTCTTCGGTGTAGTACACGTATACATTTGCACTGCCGTGGTGGGTCTTGGGGGGGGGGGGGGGGGGACAACTAAGAGTTCACTACGTTCTTCATGGTGGTCTATCAGAGTTCATATTTCTCTGTTCTTTGTGGGTAAGCTTACTTTGTATTTTGTGATGTCATGTTCATCCTTTTTCTAGCCTCAAATGGTTCAAGTGGCTCTGATCTCTTTGGGACTTAACATTTGAGGTCAGCAGTCCCCTAGAACTTAGAACTACTAAAACGTAACTAACCTAAGGACATCACACACATCCATGCCTGACACAGGATTCGAACCTGCGACCGTAGCAGTCGCGCGGTTCCGGACTGAAGCGCCTCGAACCGCTCGTCCACCGCGGCCGGCTTGGCTATAATGAAAAACAGCCCACAGTTACACTAAATTATGCTTATTTTAAACCTTGACCATGGTTTCAGCTCTAATAATATAGCCTTCTTCAGTTTTCATACCCACAAATAAACGAAAAATGTCTTAGCGCAGCGGCTGCATCAAGACCAATAAAATAACTTCAACAGACATAAGCATGTTTCGAACATAAGTAAAATTGCGTATGGTACCGTATGTCCCCCGCCACTACCTCTTTTTCTTGACCTTTAGAAACATCTATCGATTTTCGTTTCGATACATACTATGCTCTAATATGATGCTCATTTATTACCTTTTATTACATGTTTTTACACATACTCGATTGTACTTTTCTTTTATTTGTGTTCTCAGAAATTCTTCAATTGCGTAGATTACTTCTATTGTGAAAAAGTCTACTTCACAAACACTTTATGATTTCTCTCAGAAAGGTCTACATTTTCCAGGAGTTTCTTTTGTTTTTCAGAATTCATTAATTACTATCGGACGGATTGTTCTGGTATTGACTTGCAGACTTCGGTTTGAATCCGTGTACATCTGTTTCTTTACTGTGTGCTTCCAATGGCATCACGCAGCTGATATCTTTATCACATAGGTTGATCCGTACTACTCTACCATACACAACGAGTTCAAGGAAGAATCAGTCCAAAATTGTAGACATTTTGAATCCTAGCTAAAGCAGCTCGTTTTCTCCAGGTGACAGCAGCAACAGGGAAATCGAGGAACTTTAATGATAATCACGTCCGTTAGTTTGATGCCCTTCACAGTCAGAATAGCCACACGTTCACTACGTTTCATGGACTGTGGTCTTTTACAGGAATTTCGAAGTGCATGATGATTTGTTATCGTGTTACTGGACTTTGAGCTCTATCAGATTGATTACCTTTTATAAGAATGCGAGGTGTTTGACATGTCCGGAGGAGGAACAGACACCGCGCAGAATCTACAGGTGTGAAATATTATATGTAAATTGAAGGGGGATGACTGCTGTCAGCTGCAGCTGGGCGTCAAGCGGAGTCAGCGGCGACGAGCGAAAATGCGTACCGCACCGGGATTCGAACCCGGGATCTAGTGCTTACTAGGGAGGTACGGTAACCACTGTGCCATTCGGGACACAAAGTTATCGCAACTGCACGGACTGTTTCCGCACGCCGCACGGTCGACCCACACTCCCTACGCCTGCGGGTAGGGGGCATAATGGACAGGGACTGCGGGCCGGTGGCGCTCAGTGGGAGTGTGCATCAGCCATGAGGTGTGTCGAGATAGTCCGTGCTGTGTGGATAGCACTGTTTCCCGAGCAGTGGTTACCGCACCTGCCTTGTAAGCAGGAGATCACGGGTTCGAATCCATGTTGGGTACGCATTTTCGCTCGTCGCCGTTGATTCCGCTTAATGTCCCATTGCAGCTGACAGCTGTGACCCCCCTTCAATTTACATATAGTGATTCCCTTGTATTTGGAGGGAATCGTGTCTTCAACACGCAATTCTTTGATTATTTGATGGCAGCTGGGGTAGATAAGTTACAACTGCAGTGTTCTGTGAGGCTACGCTTGCTTAATTTCATGCATTACTTCATATCTACAACCGAACAAGCCTAGGAAGAAACCTGTCACATCGCGAACGAAACTTTGATTGACGACGTAAGGAGTAAACGTCTCAACCCACGTAACCAAAATTTTATGCTCAAGGAGAAGAAGATCTGACTTTTACAGATGCACTTATTTTTCTGCGTCTAGCAGTAATTCAGTACCTGGATTTCTGATTTCATGTCTTCATGGTATTACAGACGTTATTCTACCGTTTGATGTACAGGGTGATCAAAAAGTCAGTATAAATTAGAAAACTTAATAAACCACTGAATAATGTAGATAGAGAGGTAAAAATTGACACACATGCTTGCAATGACATGGGGTTTTATTAGAACAAAAAGAAAACGAAGTTCACAAAATGTCCGACAGATCTCTTGCGCGCGACGTTTGGTGATGATCGTGTGCTCAGGCGCCACTTTCGTCATGCTTGGCCTCCCAGGTCCCCAGATCCCAGTCCGTGCGATTATTGGCTTTGGGGTTACCTGAAGTCGCAAGTGTATCGTGATCGACCGACATCTCTAAGGATGCTGAAAGACAACATCGGACGCCAATGCCTCACCATAACTCCGGATATGCTTTACAGTGCTGTTCACAACATTATTTCTCGACTACAGCTATTGTTGAGGAATGATGGTGGACATATTGAGCATTTCCTGTAAAGAACATCATCTTTGCTTTGTCTTACTTTGTTATGCTAATTATTGCTATTCTGATCAGATGAAGCGCCATCTGTCAGACATTTTTTGAACTTTTGTATTTTTTTGGTTCTAATAAAACCCCATGTCATTCCAAGCATGTGTGTAAATTTGTACCTCTCTATCTACATTATTCCGTGATTTATTGAGTTTTCAAATTTGACTTTTTGATCACCCGGTACAGTATGGAAAAGTCGAGAGCGGAAATGAATTTTGGGAAGCACTATTCACTTCAGTCTGACTTAATGGATATCTAATGTTAATTTTTCTAGTGGCGACACTAGTGAAAAAGTTGCTTCACTGCTGAAGAACAGCAACTGCTTCCTTCCAAAATCCATAAAGTGCAAGTTCGTCCAGCAAGGTGACAAATGCGAGGGCGCAGGCAGCGGAGAAATCCTTCACTATAAAACAGACCGCAATATTCTGCCCCTAGCACATGATAAAGCGACTCCAGTTTTTCTGAACGCGTATCCAACGCAGTGGTGCTCCTGGAGGAGTGGTTAGACAATTAGGGCTTCAGTGATATATACCGTGCGAGTAGGCTCCCTGCCGTTTTATCGGAATGATCTATTCCGGCTGAGTTTAAAAGTTATTCGGAAAGCGGAGCTCCACAATCCGACCAGACAGAGGAGTATAATCCGGCCGCCGCGCCTGCTCTCCCCTCCCCTCTCCCTCGCCACACCCCTGCATCCCTTCCTGAAGCGTCCGGAAATATATGGCGCCCCTCTCAGGAGCCGTTACGAAGTTGCGCGCGCTCTCGCGATGGCTGTTAATTCATCCCGCGCCTCAGCTGTCTAGTTCCGCACCTGAGGGCTGAACCCATCGCTGACGCACGGCCGCGTAATCTTCAGCTGGCTGAAATATGAGCTGCCTGCGATAAAGCCGCCGGCTCAGCAAAGGCAACAACAACAACAAAAAAGGTAGCCCCGTCTTTTGTTCTCTGCATATGCGATGCCGGGAAACGGGCGATGCGAATTTACTTGAAGATAGGAGTCAGGGATGGGCAGCCTGGATTTTCTGTGAATGTTACACATTACAGCGAGCAACCATTCCTGTTGAGTTGGACTGTGGAAATTGGATGACAGGTGCTGTAATAAGTAGGTGCTGCTAAATACGAATAATATCTTCGGTGAAGCCTCTGCGTTCGTTGTGCGAGAGCCCACTACCTTTCCCGCTTGATTCATGTAAAATGATATCTTTTTGATTCTACGTGTTATGATGTGTAGCAGATAATCCAGTAAGTTTTGGAAAGGTACCTGACACTTCATTACGTCCTCTTCTGTTATTTTGCTGAGAACCCTTCAGCCACTGACAAAGAGAATCGATTCTTGTTCGTAAATTTAAACATAATTTGAGAGACGTTTTGATAGTACATGGATCATAATTCCGATATTGCCTGTCCACTGATCTTACATCACAATAACGTACACCATCCTCCTCGAGGACTGTCATCTTACGGTAGCGAGGACGTTTTTGCACTGTAACAGGTGTTCTGCAGGGTATGAGTGGACGGGTGGTCCTCAGCTGAAGGTTGGCGATGGACCAGGCGAAGAAGGCAGCAAAAATCAGTAGATAGACTACTTTATTGAGGAACCCAGATAGACGTGGTTGAGTACATCTAAAAGTATTTGCAGAAGATGTTACGTCATTTTCAGGCCCCAGTACGCCAATGTGACGTGCCGATGCGGACGTTCCCCATGGTGGCCCTATTGGCTTAAATCCCGTTTCCACGTGCTGACAACTGTGGGAGGCCACTGCATCAAGACCACGTCGAAACGTCTGGACTGGAATCGATGGCATGGCGTGGTGTAACCAGTGGGTCGGTCGGTCATACTCTTGTCGGCATTCAGAACAGCGGAAACAGTTTCTCTGCTGGCGCTGCTGAGCTGGCAGCGCACCGGGCAGTGGGCTGTGACCGAGGTTCGTTGCTGGGCTGCTGTCCTGGCTGCCGATTTCTGAGCGGTTACAGCACTGTTCTGTGATCCCGAGAGCCAGAGAGCTACTCTGGTGGGAGATTAAGCTCTTGTTAGAACCCTAAACATCTAACAATGTTTCTTCGTTGTTCGAGTAAGACTTTGACGTGTTCTCCCTTTACACCAAATACAAATGTTTAATCACTAAGTTTCTGCCTTCTCTTTGATTTTCCCCTTTCTCCAATACGTGTAATCACTCACTGTGGTTGACTTACTTCTTTAATGGTGCCGGCATGACCAGGGTGGACCTTCAGGTTGAAGGAAGGTAGGGGTGGGGTTTGTGCAACTCTGCATCTGAGATGGCAGCACATAATACTTATTACGATCAAGATTATACAAACGGTTAATTTGCTACTACCTTTCTTACGTGATCAAGTAGCTGCTTCACTGTCACAGAATCATTTTCTGCTGCTATGATATGGTCCAGAGTAGCCAGAAGAGTTGGGTCTAGCGTGATGTCTAGGAAAGTCACGTTTTCCTTTAACAAGGTTTCAAAAGTTAGGTCTGGTAGGTAAATTAACTAGTAGATGGTGTTTAGAGTTGTGGTTCCAGTAATGGTGGCAGGCAGGTAAGCGGGAAGTCGAACATGAGATGTAGCACTGAATAATTCGAGGGGAAAACACTGACTCGCCAGCTTCTGCAGTTCTACAGAAGTGAATAGAGCATGGGACATTCTATTGGGAATAATTGGAATAATTGATGTTGGGTGATGGTTTTCAAGTAATTCACATGACATGAAAACTTTGTGGAAATGCGTCAATTTACTGGAGGCTAATTTATCCCATGGAAGTACTCAGAGTAGACCGTGGCCGGTTGGGGAGCAGCAAAGGGAAGCGACAATAGGCAGCTTAGGGTAACTCAAGCTCTGAGGAAATGGTAACGGGGCATGGCCCCCAGCTGCCTTAAGATGAGTGACAGTGAAAGGGTGATTGACCCCATGCTGGTGTACCGGGAAGCAGATGGAGAACTTGTATGCCTGTTGATAAATGTCCGTCATCCCATTTTCAGTGAAACATGCAAGAAAGCTGCGCAAAGCAATGGTGGAGTAGTCAACAGAGGCCAAAATACGCGTGTTCGTGACTATAGAAACTTCACACTGAATTCACAGTCCACAGAGTCTGAAGTAAGTCAGGTAAAGAGCGACAGAATGAAATATGCCGGCCTCCGATGGGAATGTAAGACCAAGGAATTTGAAGTACTCTCCTGGGAGTCAGAATTCCGGAAAAATTGGTGTTTTGTGCAGACGCTAACCTTGATGGGTGGCCTGGGAGGAGCTAAATAGCAGAAGTTGAGAGGAAGGGAAATTTTATGGGAATTTGTTCACTTCCTGGAGCAGGCATAATTAACGCGACTTTCGCTGCAATTGGCGAAAGTTATTTTGCTGGAGGGGAAACTGAGGTGAAGAGTGGACTGGGAGAAATCACCGTAGTGGTCTTCCGTTCTCAGCTTGCCTAGAGTGCAGACGTGGCGTTCTTTACTCAGCTTTCCTGAGAGAAAGAGTGAGTATCTCTGCAGTTTAGGACTTAGCAAATGGAACGATTGAGCTTGGAGATAGAAAGTTTTGGTTCAGCTATGTACTGAGCAAGATAGTTAGGAGTGAATGGACGGGCGCAGCCTTGCAGCAAGTCCACACAATGACGCCGCCCCGCCATGCTGTATTCGGTGATATTGCACCCGCTCCGGCTCGAGTTAGGCACTGATTAATTTGTTGGATCACGTCGGAAAAGTTTCCATGAGCATTTCATGTGCATTGTATTGTGGAATTCTTCTCCCACTTCGCATTACGCCTGGGTCAGTCGATCGGAATTAATTTTAATTTATCGCGCTTTACTCCATGTAAACGAAATTTATTACCACTGCCTGTTAGGAGATTCATGTCATGTGCTGATTGAAGGTCGGGAGTTAAAATAAATTTGTGCTAATCGAATGCATCTGTCTTTAATCAAGTACTTGAAATTGCAAGTCATTTTCTTAATTAATTTTATGTTCTACATTTGCATCTGGTGTTCAATAGCTGAATATAACATCAATGTAAACCCCTTTTTAACTAAAAGTGATCAATTATGAATCAATTAATGTCAACACTGTCACTGCAGTTCAATTAGGAGTCACAGGGCCTTATTACTTTCTTTGCGTTATCCGATATTGCGGCAGTTTTCCACTCTCTGTTGATCTGTTAGTCAATTAGCTGGGGTGAACATACGCCAAAACCAGATAAGTGACGGATGGGGTGTTACAATATCAGCGATCTCAGTACTCACTAGACATCGTGAGAGAGCAAAATGGGCCGGCTGGCCGCGGTGGCCGAGTGGTTCTAAGCGCTTTAGTCCAGAACCGCACGACTGCTACAGTTGCAGGTTCGAATCCTGCCTCGGGCAAGGATGTGTCTGATGTCCTTAGTTTAGTTAAGTTTAAGTAGTTCTAAGTTCTAGAGGACTAATGACTTCAGATGATAAGTCTCATAGTGCTCAGAGCCGTTTGAACCATTTTTAGAATGAGGCGCTCAGCGCAACTCACGGACTTCGAACGTGGTTAGGTGATTGGGTGTCACTTGCGTCATACGTCTATACAAGAGATTTCCACATTCCTAAACATCCCTAGGTTCACTGTTTCCGATGTGATGGTGAAGTGGAAACATGAAGGGATACGTACAGCACAAAAGTGTACAGGCCGAGCTCGTCTGTTGAGTGACAGAGACCGCCGACAGCTGAAGAGGGACGTAATGTGTAATAGGCAGACATCTATTCAGACCATAACACAGGAATTCCAAACTGCATCAGGATCCACTGTAAGCGCTATGACAGTTAGGCGGGAGGTGAGAAAACTTGGATTTCATGGTCGAGCGGCTGCACATAAGCCACAAATCACGCCGGTAAATGCCAACGACGCCTCGCTTAGTGTAACGAGCGTAAACATTGGGCGATTAAACAGTGGAAAGAAGTTGTGTGGAGTGCCGAATCACGGTACACAACATTGTGATCCGATGGCAGGGTTTGGGTATAGTGAATGCCCGGTGAATGTCATCTGCCAGCGTGTTTGGTGCCGGCGGTACAATTCGGAGGCGCTGGTGCTACGGTGTGGTCGTGTGTTTCACGGAGGGCGCTTGCACTTTTTCTTCTTGTTATTTTGCGTGGCACTATCAAATCACAGGCCTACATTGATGTTTTAATCAACTTCTTGCTTCCCACTGTTGAAGAGCAATTCGGGGATGGCGATTGCATCTTTCAACACGATCGTGCACCTGTTCATAATGCACGGCCTGTGGCGGAGTGGTTACACGACAATAACATCCCTGTAATGGACTGGCCTGCACAGCTTCCTGACCTGAATCCTATAGAACACCTTTGGGATGTTTTGAAACCCCAACTTCGAGCCAGGCCTCACTGACCGACATCGATACCTCTCCTCAGTGCAGCAATCCCGAAGAAACCTTCTTGTACCTGATTGAACGTATGCCTGCGAGAGTAGAAGCTGTCATCAAGGCTGAGGGAGGGCTAACACCGTATTGAATTCCAGCATTACCGATGGAGGACGCCACGAACTTGTAAGTCATTTTCAGCCAAGTGCCTGGACACTTTAGATGATACAGTGTATAAAAATTTGTGCATTAAGCGAATTTTCTTCGAAATAATTTCGATCGGCTGTCTCTTGTCAACTTTGTCTGTTCATCAGTTCAGATACATGTTACACTATGAGTAAGATGATAATATCACAGGTTTCGTTTCCTCACAGGCTTGTTCTCACTGGTGCGGGAGTGCAGTGTACAGCTGCGAGCATTTAGCGATGATTATGGGATACTGTAGTATAGGCATGTACACAATGTGGCATATGGAAGTTTGGATCGGCCCGGCAAGCGTGCATGGATAGCCTAACGGTAAGGCGACCGCTCACGAAAATCGGGAAATCCAGGTTCGAGTCCCGGTCCGGCACAAATTTTCGTAACTCACCAATAAGTACTACATCGACACCTAATACAGCTGAAGACAAGTTGTTCTCATTTAACAAATTTATTTCGAAATAATTTCGACCGGCCGTCACTTATTAACAGTATCTGTTTATCCAGACATGCACCTCCTCCACTGGTGCTAATAATTGTAATGGGATCGGTGACTCGGCTCTAATTGTATTTAGCCCTTTGAGTGCTCCCTGCAGTTCTACGGCTTCAGTGTGGGTGCCGGTGGTGATTTTGGCAAAAGTGCATAAAAGCCTCGCGATGGTCAGCTGTGTGTCGACTGTTTCTAAGTGGTTCTTGGAAATCTGTAAGTCAGGATTTACTGTATCTGCTGATTTTCTACCGTCTGTCATGCGGATGGCTACCATGGTACGTAACTGCAGGGTATTGTTCACCACATCTTGTTAAGTACTGGCTCACTGTGTGGTTTGCATTTCAAAGGTCTTCTTGTTTCCTTTGACGTTTCCTGTACCAATTGAAACCCCGCCTTAATCTTCTCTACATATTTCGCATATGTAGTGCAGAAGACTGTCTTTAGGAGTTTTCCGCCTGTGTCTATCCAGCCTCTTTTTTTGCCGAACTCTTGGAATCAATTCCGCGGTTGGGGGCAGCTCCTCCAGCAAACGTTTGGAAGCTGAACGCAATAACTGCTACCTTGAGTATCATTTAGATCCGCCATGCCTTACATCAGGGATTATACACTCCTGGAAATTGAAATAAGAACACCGTGAATTCATTATCCCAGGAAGGGGAAACTTTATTAACACATTCCTGGGGTCAGATACATGACAGAACCACAGGCACATAGACACAGGCAACAGAGCATGCACAATGTCGGCACTAGTACAGTGTACATCCACCTTTCGCAGCAATGCAGGCTGCTATTCTCCCATGGAGACGATCGTAGAGATGCTGGATATAGTCCTGTGGAACGGCTTGCCATGCCATTTCCACCTGGCGCCTCAGTTGGACCAGCGTTCGTGCTGGACGTGCAGACCGCGTGAGACGACGCTTCATCCAGTCCCAAACATGCTCAATAGGGGACAGATCCGGAGATCTTGCTGGCCAGGGTAGTTGACTTACACCTTCTAGAGCACGTTGGGTGGCACGGGATACATGCGGACGTGCATTGTCCTGTTGGAACAGCAAGTTCCCTTGCCGGTCTAGGAATGGTAGAACGATGGGTTCGATGACGGTTTGGATGTACCGTGCACTATTCAGTGTCCCCTCGACGATCACCAGTGGTGTACGGCCAGTGTAGGAGATCGCTCCCCACACCATGATGCCGGGTGTTGGCCCTGTGTGCCTCGGTCGTATGCAGTCCTGATTGTGGCGCTCACCTGCACGGCGCCAAACACGCATACGACCATCATTGGCACCAAGGCAGAAGCGACTCTCATCGCTGAAGACGACACGTCTCCATTCGTCCCTCCATTCACGCCTGTCGCGACACCACTGGAGGCGGGCTGCACGATGTTGGGGCGTGAGCGGAAGACGGCCTAACGGTGTGCGGGACCTTAGCCCAGCTTCATGGAGACGGTTGCGAATGGTCCTCGCCGATACCCCAGGAGCAACAGTGTCCCTAATTTGCTGGGAAGTGGCGGTGCGGTCCCCTACGGCACTGCGTAGGATCCTACGGTCTTGGCGTGCATCCGTGCGTCGCTGCGGTCCGGTCCCAGGTCGACGGGCACGTGCACCTTCCGCCGACCACTGGCGACAACATCGATGTACTGTGGAGACCTCACGCCCCACGTGTTGAGCAATTCGGCGGTACGTCCACCCGGCCTCCCGCATGCCCACTATACGCCATCGCTCAAAGTCCGTCAACTGCACATACGGTTCACGTCCACGCTGTCGCGGCATGCTACCAGTGTTAAAGACTGCGATGGAGCTCCGTATGCCACGGCAAACTGGCTGACACTGACGGCGGCGGTGCACAAATGCTGCGCAGCTAGCGCCATTCGACGGCCAACACCGCGGTTCCTGGTGTGTCCGCTGTGCCGTGCGTGTGATCATTGCTTGTACAGCCCTCTCGCAGTGTCCGGAGCAAGTATGGTGGGTCTGACACACCGGTGTCAATGTGTTCTTTTTTCCATTTCCAGGAGCGTAATTTCAGGTATCCTAGAGCTGCAGAATTTCATTTTCTATTGTCCATACACCAAAAGCCAAGCTTAATGTCCACTGGCGTTCTGACATCGCTACGCCTGGCTGCTGGGTAAAGGCACACCAGCACTGACAGCATCTGCCATCTCGGATTTGCCCCACAGGCTCAGGAGTAACACAACCAGGAATTTTCTGTCCCTCACGTTTTCATTGGTCTTGCGTTTGGCAACTGGAACTGGCACAGCTATCCTTTGCCCTCCGTAAATTGCTACTAGGTTAGGCCTGATCAGCACCATATATTAAGAGGAAATCCCCTGTTATCTTACTTGTCCCTCTCACGTTTGAAAATGGTCCCCAAATTCATCCTCTTTGAAAAATCCGTTAAATTATTTTCAACCCTGACATGCGTCACACGTAAATTCACTCTACCTGACTTACTACCAATTCTCTGTCCGATTACCTACTTCATTATTAATTACAAATAAAACAAAAAAATTAATTTAAGTTAGATAAGCTATTGTTCTGTTATTGGTTCTCGAACCAAGTCTCGGAAATATTCCCAGTGAACCTTTTACATAGAAATAATACAATATAGAACTAACCATTATACCCAACAACTAATAAGTAAATAAAATCGTTCAGCTCTTATAACCACTTCGGGGCCTTAAGGTATATGGATGTTCTGGAGGAATCTCCGGTCCACTCTTTTCGTCACTGTTTTATTCCTACCTTTCTTTCTTGCGTTATCTCTACCCAATTCCCGTTCCCATTCAAAAGGAGCTGCTGGCCACTGAGGCAATGCTGCCGGTTCACTCTCAAATGCTTGAATTTTACTCATACGGACAATCGTGGTTGACTTCGGGAGTTGAATATTGACATTAACTGGCGATGTCGTTTCTACTACCTGATAGGGTCCTCGGTACCGCAGAACGAACTTCGGAAAGTGAGTGCTACATAACAGTCCATTGCCCGACGTGATAGCTAGTTTGACTTTTTCACTGTGAATGTTTTTATATCTTGCTCAGGCCTTTTTTTTTTTCACCTGACGCGATATCCCTTTTAGGCTTTTAGTTAAGTTCCCAACAGAGGATATATCCTTCCCTGACACAGGATGACATAGTTCAAAAGGTGACAGAGTTTTCCGGCGAAAAGCGACCGCGTAGGGCGAAAGACCAGTGTTTAAGTGGATTTTTGAGTTCTACACGCCTACGGTGTATTGTAATAAGGTGTGCCAATTATCATGGCCACTATTCACATAATAACTCATCGTTTTACCCAATGTCCTATGAAATCTCTGTTCTACCGTTCGCTTGCAGGTGAAGTGCACTATTTCAGAACTTCTTAATGTGCAGTTGTCGACATGGCTACTTAAACAACTCAGACATTAAGTCTGTGCTTTTATCTGTTGTTATTACTTCTGGTGTGCTGGATTTCAGCAGCCACTGTGTCTGCCTGTTAGTTTGGTATGACGATCATAGCCAAGTTATTGGTGATAGCTGCTGTGGTGGCGAAGTAACGGAATTGCCCCAATTTGTCTTCATGTTTCTGTGAGATTATCCATTAGATATGCATTGGTGGCCATTCCCTAATTTAGAAACCTGTAAGTACAGAAGAACGTATAAGCATTTTCACTGTAGGAGATATTCTTAGACTACAGTTACTGCTGGGGTTGACCAGCTATTACAGTCTTCTATGATTATATCCTGTTGGTCTATGAACTGCTCCATTACCGGTAGCAAATAGTGGGTAACATGATATGACATCTTGATACAAATGGTTCATTCCTAGTGGGAAATCTGTGTTGTACCGGAAGTATAGCTGGTAGTGATTCAGGTAGATTGAGCAGTTCTGCATATTCTTCTCACAACCATTCTGTCACGACCTTTCAGACGATTCTTTTCGCCTCAGTGCCGCGAAATCGGCGGACTATCCTGATTTCTGGTATTCTGCAGTGATTCCCTTCCTACTTCATTCTATAAAATCTCCAAGTTAGCTGCCAGCGTTCCCTTTCGTAGCCTCATCTCCTCTAAATTAAAATTATCTACGCTTGCGGGCTCTACTCGGTTTCCGTCTAACTCTTTTATCTACAACAAACTACATAATCCAAAACATTGCACCGTCCAGTATTTTGTTATGTGGCAAGGGGTCTGCAAACATACATTATTAATCAGCAGATAAGCTCCTACGTTCATCCAGAGCAGCCTTCATGCAGTTTTCAGTGTCGTATCTTTCGAGTCGAGTCTAAGTATGTACGCAGTTTAACCGGCTTACACATCATCTTGGGTTTTCGTTGCTACATTTCGGCTTGTAACGCCGGAAATGCATATCCTCCTATTTCCATCTATTGTACTATACATTTTTTCCTTATGTTGTTACCTGAGTATATGACATTTCTGTGCCTTTATATATTGTAATTGTTTTACTATTTATATATATATATATATATATATATATATATATATATATATATTCATCTATGTCGATGTATAATTGGTTTGTTTTGTAAATATTATTTGTATTTTACGCTGGATCTTGCCTAGGGAAAACTATGCTGTCGAACGAATACATCGATAGGTCGTGATGATGATGATGATTAGTGTTTTAACACGCACAACAACGAGTTTATCAGCACCCGTCGATAGGTCGTGTGGAGAACCAAAATGTTTAGGATCTTTGATAGTGTTAACTCTGCTGCGTGGAGCGCGGGCAGAGCAGAGCAGTCTGGCTGGAGGAGGGCAGTGGACCAGGTGTGTTGTGTGACGCTCCCGCGAGTTGCCGCGCTTTCGGGGTTTGGCAGCGTGTAATTGCGCTCGACTTGCGATGATAGTTTCTGACATGGTGTCGCGGACGGAAGCGTTAGCTGGCACACATCAAGAGCCCGTTTCGGCTGGAGACCGTGTCGAAAAGAAGGCGCACCAACTTCCAGCTTCTGCAACAGCGACGGCCGACAATGAGTGACTGTCGCCACCTCCTCGATCGACGACTTCAAACCTTCAATCAACCAACAAGGAAGACTGGTAGCACGTAAAGTTTTAGAACTGTATGGCAGACCTCAGCTTTTCAAACTGTTAAATTTTTCTCACTAAATTACAGCAACGTAGCATGAACCTTTGTTGCTCATTGTCCCAACTGCATTACCAAGCAGGGTCCCTTCCTTTTCCGGAATGAACCCGAGTGTCGTTGAAATTCAAACGCCAGCATTAAAGTAATATCATTCGATTTCACTGCTTTAATTTCAAAGTTCAGTGAAGGTATTCATAGCTGACTACAATATTTAGATTACACAAGCACAAATTAAGAGTGCGAGTTTTGTTACCGTATTTTATCTTACCTGTGACTGCAGCTCAGCTTGGTACGTACTAAATTTTGCTATTGTTAATTGTTCAGAATCATTTAACTCAAGTTCAAAGTTAAATCTCTTATTTATAAATTGCGTAGATTCAAGTAGTTTTAGAAATGATTGTTGAGGTAGCCCAAGACTAACCGTATTTTACTGAATTTCGATGTGCTTCAGAAACAAAGCTCGCTATTAATTTCAGTCACTAAATTAACTTTCAATTTTCCGGTTTTATTAATTCTTTTGCTAAATTAAGTGAGAGTGTAGCGAAATTTATTACTTCTGACAAACTTTCAGTTTTCACACTACACGTGTCAACCTTCAGTTGCCACGCTTCTAGTGCCAATTATATGTGTAATAACCTTTCTTCTTCAGTTACTATAGTAATTGTCCATAGGACTGGCGACCGTAATTTCCCCCAAATCTCAAATATCTAATTACCGCTAGTTAATTGTTAACGTAACGGCCGCACATTTAATTTCTTTATTAACTTTACCCTTTTTCAAAATTAATTTCCACCAGTTTCATTTGCATTTTTCCTTTCATTTAGCTGCAACCCTTTCCTCCCTCTTTACCGACAGATTAACTTTGGTGACGATTGCTTTTCCCAAATTTCCATTAGGTACACGCGGTTTAATTTTTCACTTTCACTTCACAGGTCGATAAGTGAGGAGAAGGTTACAGGCTCTTTCAGTCGTGAAAACCCAGAAGGAGCGATGCACTATGCAGTTGTACTGTACGCTGTTGCATATAGACTTTTACGTGATGTTTAATCAGGAAGTCCAGACACAGAATAACGTCCTAGCTAACGCCTATGAAAGTAGAACTTTCACACATATTGGGAAATCTCTCCTCCCACTCGGAAACACAACAATGTTAACCGAGATAGTTCACACTTTTACAACACTCGTGGTCTAGGGGTAGCGTCTTTGATTCATAATCAACAAGTCTTCGATCCCGGGTTCGATCCCCGCCACTGCCTAAATTTTGATAAATAATCAGCATTGGTGACCGAAGTCTTCCAGCGTAAGAAGTCAGCCTCATTCTGCCAACGGCCTTGTCAAAGAGGGCGGAGGAGCGGATAGAGATTCAGGGCACTCTCTTGTCCTAGGGGTGGGAAATTGCCCTAAAGGCGGAAGAATCAGCACTGATCAACGACATAAGGATGCAGAAGGCAATGGAAACCACTGCATTAAAGAAACGTAATGTGTATCCACAGGACATGTGGCCTGTAATTGAAGAAGTGTCATACTGATCTCTCCATTGGCAAAAGACTCCGGAATAGTCCCCCATTCTGATCTCCGGGAGGGGACTCCCAAGGGGGAGGTTACCATGAGAAAAAGATTGAATAATCAGCGAAAGGATAACGTTCTACGAGTCGGGGAGTGGAATGTCAGAAGCTTGAACGTGGTAAGGAAACTAGAAAATCTGAAAAGGGAAATGCAAAGGCTCAATCTAGATATAGTAGGGGTCAGTGAAGTGAAGTGGAAGGAAGTCAAGGATTTCTGGTCAGATGAGTATCGGGTAATATCAACAGCAGCAGAAAATGGTATAACAGGTGTAGGTTTCGTTATGAATTGGAAGGTAGGGCAGAGGGTGTGTTACTGTGAACAGTTCAGTGACCTGGTTGTTCTAATCAGAATCGACAGCAGACCAACACCGTCAACGATAGTTCAGGTATACATGCCGACGTCGCAAGCTGAAGATGAACAGATAGGGAAAGTGTATGAGGATTTTGACAGGGTAATGCAGTACGTCAAGGGGGACGAAAATCTAATAGTCATGGGTGACTGGAATGCAGTTGTAGTGGAAGGAGTAGAAGAAAAGGTTACAGGAGAATATGGGCTTGGGACAAGGAATGAAAGAGGAGAAAGACTAATTGAGTTCTGTAACAAGTTTCAGCTAGTAATAGCGAATACCCTGTTCAAGAATCACAAGAGGAGGAGGTATACTTGGAAAAGGCCGGGAGATACGGGAAGATTTCAATTAGATTACATCATGGTCAGACAGAGATTCCGAAATTAGATACTGGATTGTAAGGCGTACCCAGGAGCAGATATAGACTCAGATCACAATACAGTAGTGATGAAGAGTAGGCTGAAGTTCAAGACATTAGTCAGGAAGAATCAATAGGCAAAGAAGTGGGATACGGAAGTACTAAGGAATGACGAGATAAGATTGAAGGTCTCTAACGCTATAGATACAGCAATAAGGAATAGCGCAGTAGGCAGTACAGTTGAAGAGGAATGGACATCTCTAAAAAGGGCCATCACAAAAGTTGGGAAGGAAAACATAGGTACAAAGAAGGTAGCTGCGAAGAAACCATGGGTAACAGAAGAAATACTTCAGTTGATTGATGAAAGGAGGAAGTACAAACATGTTCCGGGTCAGGAATACAGAAATACAAGTCGCTGAGGAATGAAATAAATAGGAAGTGCAGGGAAGCTAAGACGAAATGGCTGCAGGAAAAATGTGAAGACATCGAAAAAGATATGATTGTCGGAAGGACAGACTCAGCATACAGGAAAGTCAAAACAACCTTTGGTGACATTAAAAGCAACGGTGGTAACATTAAGAGTGCAACGGGAATTCCACTGTTAAATGCAGAGGAGAGAGCAGATAGGTGGAAAGAACACATTGAAAGCCTCTATGAGGGTGAAGATTAGTCTGATGTGATAGAAGAAGAAACAGGAGTCGATTTAGGAGAGATAGGGGATCCAGTATTAGAATCGGAATTTAAAAGAGCTTTGGAGGACTTACGGTCAAATAAGGCAGAAGGGATAGATAACATTCCATCAGAATTTCTAAAATCATTGGGTGAAGTGGCAACAAAACGACTATTCACGTTGGTGTGTAGAATATATGAATCTGGCGATATACCATCTGACTTTCGGAAAAGCATCATCCACACAATTCCGAAGACGGCAAGAGTTGACAAGTGCGAGAATTATCGCACAATCAGCTTATCAGCTCATGCATCGAAGCTGCTTACAAGAATAATACACAGAAGAATTGAAAAGAAAATTGAGAATGCGCTAGGTGACGATCAGTTTGGCTTCAGGAAAAGTAAAGGGACGAGAGAGGCAATTCTGACGTTACGGCTAGTAATGGAAGCAAGGCTAAAGAAAAATCAAGACACTTTCATAGGATTTGTCGACCTGGAAAAACCGTTCGACAATATGAAATGGTGCAAGCTGTTCGAGATTCTGAAAAAAGTAGGGGTAAGCTTTAGGGAGAGACGGGTCATATACAATATGTACAACAACCAAGAGGGAATAATAAGAGTGGACGATCAAGAACGAAGTGCTCGTATTAAGAAGGGTGTAAGACAAGGCTGTAGCCTTTCGCCCCTACTCTTCAATCTGTACATCGAGGAAGCAATGATGGAAATAAAAGAAAGGTTCAGGAGTGGAATTAAAATACAAGGTGAAAGGATATCAATGATACGATTCGCTGGTGACATTGCTATCCTGAGTGAAAGTGAAGAAGAATTAAATGATCTGCTGAACGGAATGTACAGTCTAATGAGTACACAGTATGGTTTGAGAGTAGATCGGAGAAAGACGAAGGTAATGAAGGTAATGAGAAGTAGTAGAAATGAGAACAGCGAGAAACTTAACATCAGGATTGATGGTCACGAAGTCAATGAAGTTAAGGAATTCTGCTACCTAGGCAGTAAAATAACCATTGACGGTCGGAGCAAGGAGGACATCAAAAGCAGACTCGCTATGGAAAAAAGGCATTTCTGGCCAAGAGAAGTCTACTAATATCAAATACCGGCCTTAATTTGAGGAAGAAATTTCTGAGGATGTACGTCTGGAGTACAGCATTGTATGGTAGTGAAACATGGACTGTGGGAAAACAGGAACAGAAGAGAATCGAAGCATTTGAGATGTGGTGCTACAGACGAATATTGAAAATGAGGTGGATTGATAAGGTAAGGAATGAGGAGGTTCTACGCAGAATCGGAGAGGAAAGGAATATGTGGAAAACACTGATAAGGAGACGGGATAGGATGATAGGACATCTGCTAAGTCATGAGGGAATGACTTCCATGGTACTAGAGGGAGCGGTAGAGGGCAAAAACTGTAGAGGAAGACAGAGATTGCAATACGTCAAGCAAATAATTGAGGACATAGGTTGGAAGTGCTACTCTGAGATGAAGAGGTGGCGGGCCGCATCAAACAACCAGTCAGTAGACTGATGACCAAAAAAAAAAAACAAAAAAAAAACACCCACCACGGAAGCTGGAAGCTGCAGTATAGTGGGCTCAAATTCACTGTACTCCGTTTACATTGTCTAGCCGCGGGTACCTACAATGCTGTATGTAAAAACAGCTTACACGGTCTTCTTCTTGCACAGGCGAGTAGACAAATGTCTGCCACAGATTTTACACCATGGTGCCCAGTAGTCGAACTGGGGCAGCGTTACACAGTGGTCATATGCCCTCTGTACCGTTTAACGCAGGGGCGCTAATATTACGCAGATTTCACCGTCTGTGTGCCTGTGGAGATTTTTTAACAGAGTGCTCCACTTGCTTGCACCTCCGACGTTGTGCCCTTGAACAGAAACACTGAATGTGGTCCAGAGCAAAACGCCTGTTATATACAATCTCTACGTCAAGCACTATTCGCTTCTCCTTTTGTCTGGTTTCTGTGTCAATTTCCGTCAAATCTGCTGATGTTGCCACTGCTTCGTCCAGGATTCTCAGAAACTCCATGCGTACTTTCAGCGAGATTTCGGACTGCAGGCCCCACAAAAATGCATCAAGCACCTGTTGTTCCGCCACTTGCAAAATGGCTTCATTGACACGATCATCTGTTAATTCATGTGTACTGACACAGATTTTTCTGCTGTGGTTCCCAAAATTGTGGTTTCTCCTTGCTTCCGCACTACACCACTAAGTTGTTCACGATAATACCGTGAGGTACTCTTCTTCCGCAAACTTTCCTGAAAGTCTACGATGGACTGAGCGAACCGCATTTTCTCATTGAACGTCACGTGCCTCTTTGTATTTTTTATGGATTTCAGTTGAGCTACACTTAACAACTATTCATCTCTCCAATTCTCTAATTTCGCTGCCGTATGCAGACTATCCGTAAAGACAAAAATGTCTGTCCTAGATTTACCGGAAAACGGTGCGACCAATGAATCCACACCAGCATCAAGGATAGTTGAAGATATACCCGAAGATGATCCTTCTCCTTTTTCACCCTTCAAACGTTTCACTACCCCGATCATTGTCAACTATAACCATAGCTACCTCATTTACTAGATGCCGAATTGTCTCCTAGGTTTTCAGAGACGCCAAAAATGAAATGAGCGCATGGAATCGTTGGCCGGGAGGCCCCTATTCGGGGAAGTTCGGCCGCCAAGTGCAAGTCTTATTTCATGCGACGCCATATTGGGCGGCTTGCGCGGCGGTGATGAAGATGAAATGATGATAAGAACATCTCAACACTCAGTCCACGAACGGAGAAAATCTCCAACCCGGTCGGGAATCGAACCCGGGCCCGCTCGCATGGGAGGCGAGCACGTTACCACCCAGCTAAGCAGTCAGAGACGTCCGTTACACTCATGCCTACCACAAGCGTCTAATGCGTACAAATAAAATGGAAAGAACAAACATAAATACACAGGCCCAAAACAAACACTTGGTGTCAGCATTTACTTGAAAACCTGCATTGAACTCCAATGCTGCAGCACCACCCTTCTCATCAAGGCTCCGTTGGACGACCATTTCCAGCTCCAGAATATATTTTGACAACAATATTATAATCAGCATTCTGCAGAGCAGGAGTGGACGAGTGGCTTTCTGCTGGAGGTTCGTGATGGAGGCGAAAAAGGTAGCCAATCCGTTGATAGAACACTTTGTTGATGAACACGAAAAGACATGGTTCAGTGCATCAAGGACAGACTGCAGATGATGGGAGGTGATCACGGACCCCAGCACGCTGGTGCTGACGTTCCAGCACAGACATTCCCCGTGTATGGTAGCGGCTGCCCGGCTACCACAGCATAAAGGCGGATGGCAGCTGATGGCTGCTGGGTGGCGGCGCAGCAGTGATGCGGTGTCCCTGTGCCCAAGTTGGACACTCAGGCAGCAGTCATTGATTCATGTCCCGGTGGAGGCAGTGTCATAGGTGTGGAGACGACTGACACAGGCTGTGTGTCATCGGACGTACCAACTGTCATGACACACTAACGAACTTGACTTGGTGGTTTTAACCCTGTTTCCACGTGCTACCGGTTTTTGGAGGTCCCTGCATCAAAGACGTGTGGAACGGGATCGGTGGCCTAGTGTAGCGTCACAGGTGATTCGATCGGTCTTGCGGCGAGAGACCTCATAACATTCCTCTTGCAGACACGCGGAAGTGGTGTCACTCTTGATGCTATCGAGCTGGCAGGACATTGGCCAACGGACTGCTACCTGGTTTTGTTGCGAGGCTACTGTCCTAGTTGGCAATTTCTGAGCAGCTTCAGCACTATTTCGTGACACAGAGAGCTTTTCTGGTGGGATTTTAACCTTCGGGCGGGGCTGCCGAAGCGAGATAGGTCTCTTGGGTAGGAGTTATACAAAGAGCAGTCCACAGCCTGAGGTGGGTGGAGGGGTAGTGGTAGATCTTAGGCGTGGGAAGCAGAGCCTCCTAGAGGAGACAATCTCGATAAAAAAAACAGGGGAGAACACTGTATAAAACTCGCAAAGATGGATCCACAGCCAAAGTGAAGGTAGTCATCTAAAGGAGACAACCAAAGATAAACAAAAGGTGTGCTGGGATTCCCAAGCATGACAGCCCCGCCACCTAGCTACCCTGGCCACATGCTGGATCCTGTAATATTACTCAGAATCTCAAGAAAAAAGCTAGCCATGGATAGGAAAACTGGATGCTTAAGATGATACATGAAACGAGAATAGAAGCATGCAATATTAACTTTCTCAGATGAATTGTTGGATACGTTTCAATGCACAAAAAGATAAATGACGACATTCTAGGTGAACTGAAGTTGCAAAACGTAATGGACACCATAAAACAAATAGCAACTAAGATTGACATAAAGAAAACATAAACCGTATGGCAGATGCAAGAGTCACTAAAATAATAAAAAAGACGAAAGATGAAACTTCCTGGCAGATTAAAAGTGTGTGCCCGACCGAGACTCGAACTCGGGACCTTTGTCTCTTTTTTTTTTTTTCTAATGAACCGCTGCAGGAGCAGGACGACGGGTAGGGCAGGGGTCGACACCCGAAGCCTGGCCATCCCGCCGCCACGCCCAAGCAACGTGTTCGAGTTCGAGGATCGAAGGATCAGGAAGAGGATGGAGTGGGTTTGTCGATGTTGTTCTTTTTATTTATTTATTTCTTTAATTTTGATAACATTTTTTTGTATTATAGATTTATTTTTGTTTCATTACAAAGAAAGATCCTACAACTGCTGTAGCCGACTGTCCAAGTCGTCTTCTCGTCTGTTGGGAGGGGTTCCCCCCTATTCCATCCGTAGAGGATCAATATGCTCCAGGATTCTTCTTCATTTTCAGCGTCTCATACCCGGAACGCCCCAGTGAGCAGGAGGATCCGCAAATAATGAACCTAAATAATTTGCGAAACGAGTTCTGTACTTCGGGTGGCGGCTGAAAGCTGCATGTGTCGTCATCAATAGGGACCAAAAGTCGAGTGTGCCTTTGGGAGCATCGCAAAATTTGTGGTAAACGGCCATGCCTTTTAGCCAGTTAACAGCGTTCGTTCTGGTTGATGGAAAGTATACGACGTCGGGGCGCAATACGTCATCAGGGGAGATAGACTCCGGCAATCACCGCAAGAGTAATGCAAGCATGCTCTGCGTCAGTAGCCAGCACTCGCTGGTCGCGGCACACGTCAGACGGTGTGCATCCGAGTCAGCGACTGAGCATGTCGGACACAAGGGGTCGTCCGTCAGATGTATGGAATGTAACCTCTGACGAGTAGCGAACTTCTCATTCACAACCACGTACCACAGTGAACGCACCGTCGTAGGTAGAGAAGGCGTGGTATGCTCCTAACGCCGTATGAATGTTGCTGACACTACCTAAACATGTCTGATCAGTGTGGATGGCTTTCCCGATAGCGGTGTGGAGACGCGCGCGGAGGATACGGGCGAAGATCTTGTAGTCGTTGTTGAGGAGTGTGAGTGGGCGAAAATCCTGCCACCTACAACCACCATTCGGTTTCGGAACAGGATCAAGATGCCTTCTGTGAATTCTGTGGGGACAGTGAAATCAGGGCGGATCAGGTCTTGAAACATTTGGAGCCACTTGTCACCCATAAGGTGGTAAAAAGTGCGGTAGAATTCCAGGGGTAAACCGTCCGGTCCAGGCGACTTGTTCGCTGCTCCACGTGCCAAGGCCGATGTCAGCTCGTCGGATGTAATGGGCAACAGCAGACTATCATCGGGTGCTACGTCCCGAGGGGCGGGAAAATCGTGCAACAGCTCGTCATAATCACGTACATTTCGCGGATCTTCCCTGTACAAGGTCCCATAGTGTCTGGCGAGCGTGTGCGCGATGTCCGTTTGTGTCACTGCGCGCCGGCCGTCCTCCGTGTTTACCGCCGTAATGAGCTGACGTTTGCGGTGGCGCCTCTCGCGCACAATGTGATACACTGACGCTGTTTCGTTGGGGATACAGTCTTGGACTCGCGCACGGATGCGGACACCGTCTAGCTGCTCTGTCCTGATGCGAAGTAGACGAGCTTTGATGCGTTGTACGGACATCTGACGTTCGGGAGACGGCGGTTGCGTCGCCAGCTCACGTAACGCTGTATAGTAAAATTCCGATGTTGCCCTTTGCCAGGTCGATCTGTCACGCCCGTAAGCCATCAAGGTCTTTCGGAGGGCAGGTTTGACACATCCCAGCCACCACAGCAACGTGGAAGCATACATAGGCAGGCGCCTGATACATCGACGCCACGTGTCAGTGACTGCTCGCCGACACGCTTCCTCGCGAAGGAGGGAGACGTTCAGCGTCCACGGGCCCCTGCTGCGTCTTGTGAGTTGTCGGGGCAAGGTGACAGTGCAGATGTACGCGAGATGGTCCGTGAAGGCCGTCGGCCAGAGTTCTGCATCACGGGTTGCTGTGCGGAGGGCACGCGAGGCGTATATCCGGTCCAGACGGCTGGCAGAATGGCTGGTGAAGTGCGTATATCCACTCTGGGTCCCATGATGTAAGAGCCATGTGTCGTGGAGCGCGAGGTCACGTATCAATGCTTGTAGAGCCGGGCATGGGACGTAATGCGGTATCTGGTCCTCGGGCCGCAGAACACTGTTAAAATCGCCGCCCACTATGTAATGGTCCATATTTCCTTGCAAAAGTGGGGCCAACTCCTCCGAATAGAAGACATGCCTGTCACCACGGTGCGAATTACCGGAGGGAGCGTAGACGTTAATGAGGCGCACTGCGCCAAGTGTGAGTGCGATGCCTCGCCCGTTCGGCAAGTACCTCGCGTCCGTCGCGTCTATGCCATCTCGGAGAAGGATGGCCGTTCCTCCTGCGCCATCACCTACGGGTAGGCTGTACGTGGTGTAGCCATATAGGTCTAAACACAGCTCGGGACGGACCTCCTGGAGAAGGGCAATGTCCAAGTCTGCCGCTCTTATCATGTTGTGTAACATGCGGGTCTTGACAGTGGAGTGGACACCATTTACGTTGACTGTTCCCACACGGTATGACTGAGACATATCAAGTGGCGGAATCCGTGTGCCGGTGCAATCCCACAGTGATCTCACACACCACACACCACACAGCCATCCATCTGCATGCTGTGCATTACTGTGCCGCATGAGTCCCTGACTGGCAGAACCCTCCGGGCTCAATGTCAGCCATGGGCTCTGGTGGAGATATCGATGTTTGCTGTGCATCATCTGCCTCCATATCGTCTGCCCAATCACCAAGAGACGATTGTGATGTCATTGGGGGCTGGACGCTTTCACAGGAGCCCACGTTTTGGGAGTCGACGCAGTGCGCCTCGTTTTCTGGGCCACCAGATTTAGGAGAGTGTTCCTTGTCTTCAGGCACCTTCTGGTGAATGATGCCACTGGAGTCCGTTGCAATTGTGGGCGAGTCAACGAAGTCGATGTCGTCCGCCGGCTTCACATTCCTGTCCTGTTCGTCAGCTGACAATCGCCTCTTCTTGTGTCGCTTGGGTGATTTTTGCTTTCGGGTCCGAGATTCGACATCCACTGGACGGCGGGGCTCGACACATTCTCGGTCGCTAGGAACCCCTGTGTCTGATCCCGACAGTGACGGTGGCTGGGTGCCCACGACGCTGCGGTGGGCGGAGGCTGTAGGAACCTCTGCACCGTTGGGCTGCGGCGTCGTCGACGGCACTGACTCTCCAACGGAGCTGGCAGCGGCTTGAGGAGGTAGCAGGTTTTGACCATCCATCACATCATGTCGTGCCGCCTCCACATATGTTAGCGGGAGAGAGGTCATACTGGATCGTTGGGGAAGTTCATTGCGGGGCACGTGAACGAGGCGGCGCTGCAGACACTCAGTTCTAACATGGCCCTCCTGGCCACAGCCCGAGCAGGTCCTCGGTTGTCCATCATATATAACAATTGCGCGGCAGCCACCAACGAAAACATACGATGGAACGTGCTTCTTAAGTTCTATGCGCACTTGTCGTACCCCGTTAAGGACAGGGTACGTTTCGAATGTGTTCCATTTCTCCTCTGTGTGGCTCAGAACTGTGCCGTATGGCCGCAGCGCATCAACGACTAGGTTGGCAGGAACTTCGAATGGTAGTTCAAAGATGCGCACGGTACGCACCCCCAGACCAGCATGGTCAACTCCTATCACGCTCACGTTACCGTCTGCGTGACAGAAGCGAAAGCCGTTTGCAGATCGTAGGAGTAATCTGTCGCAGGCCGCTTCGTCAATCAGTTTGAGGTACACTATGCTGGTTACAATAGACAGATGAATTCCTATCAGTTCTTGTGGTTCGATGTGCATGATGTCTCATAGAAACCGTTCAATTTCATGGGCCTTCGGTCTCGTGTACGATGCGTTGAACGTTAGTTTGATTGTAGATTTTCGATATGAGAACGCCATGTCGGGTCGGTACAGGTACTATACGGCAAGACAACGACGCGACCGCGCGCTAGCGGGTAAACAACAACACCTGCGGAGCACTGCCCGGCGCGCCGAGCCCGTCCGCACGGTAACACGGCTGAAAGCCGACTGGATCTGAGCTACCGAAGCACGACTCACGCCCGGTACTCACAGCTTTACTTCTGCCAGTACCTCGTCTCCTACCTTCCAAACTTTACAGAAGCTCTCCTGCGAACCTTGCAGAACTAGCACTCCTGAAAGAAAGGATATTGCGGAGACATGGCTTACCACAGCCTGGGGGATGTTTCCAGCACTTGCCCGCGAAAGGCAAAGGTCCCGAGTTCGAGTATCGGTCGGGCACACAGTTTTAATCTGCCAGGAAGTTTCATATCAGCGCACACTCCGCTGCAGAGTGAAAATCTCATTCTGAAGACGAAAGATGTTAATGAAGTCCAACGAAGAGGTGGTTTGACTAATTTTGAAGCATACGGAAGGGACGTAAAGCCACAACCGCTGACGAAGATGATCAAAATACTCACGATCATTCAGTGTGCAGTGCGTGGGGGAGGGTTCTTCATGCCACTATTAACCATTTTCCGTCAAGTTGTATTTCTGTATCGCGATATTTACAAGACGTTCAGCACACTAAAAATGACCAATAAACTATCAAGTCATATGGTTATTTCGTTTAGAAAGCCTTCGCCATTACTATCCTAGTTCTGTGAGTCTGGGCAAAGTTCAAGTTCGCTAAAAAAGTTGTTACAGAGGAATTCGCTGACTGTAGGTAGTTTGTTTTCTGCCTTTTAATGTGACATCAGTTGTCATCGACTAAGAGGAAATACAGCATTCCAATATGATCATATTTTGATTTATGCAGTTATAGAATCGTGGTGACACGAAGGGTATACAACCACCCTCAAACATTAGCAATGTTATATCCTATGATAACCGTGCCGACCCCATACAGGTATTGGATAAAAACATAGAGCACGGAATGGATGTATTTGAAACATCCATTAGACCTACGCATACATATATGAATGAGCCGTGGCGGCTGTATTTCATTTTGAAACAGGCTGACAGCGCGATGTAAGGTGAGAAAGGGCAGGAGGGGCACGGCGCAAGAGTGTCACGCTTGGATCTTCACCGCAAAGGTTCCTTCGGCGAGATCGACTTGTCAGTCCCTTGGATAGCGCAATCACACTGTTGTATTGACGGTGTCCTCCTGCGGCCTTCAGAGGGTTTGAACATCCTTATTTATCCATGCTGTGCGGACCTGGACGCTTGCAGTTTTGCCTCGTCGTTTCCGCGTGTGCAAGGACAATTACTACAGAATTTCATGTGAATAAAGAGTTAGTCGTGTTTCACAGGAACGATGTTTTCTAAACCCATGTTGACTGTGTGTCAATAGACCGTTTCCTTCGAGGTAATTCATAATGTTCGAACACAATATATGTTCTAAAATCCTGCTGCATATCGACGTTAACGATATGGGCCGGTAATTTAGTGGATTACTGTTACTACTTTCTTGAAAATTGGTGCGACCTATGCAACTTTCCAGTCTTTGGGTACGGATCTTTCGTCGACCGAACGGTTGTATATGATTGTTAAGTATGGAACTAACGCATCAGCATACTCGGAAAGGAACCTAAATGGTATAAGTTCTGGACCAGAAGATTCGCTTTTATTAAGTGATTTCAGTTGATTCACTACTCCGAGGATATTTACGTTACTCATGTTAGCAGCTGTTCTCGATTCGAATTCTGAAATATGTACTTCGACTTCTTTTGTGAAGGCATTTCGGAAGGTTGTGTTTAGTAACTCTGCTTTGGCAGCACTGTCTTCGATAGTGTCTCCATTGTTATCGCGCAGAGAAGGCATTGATTGTTTCTTGCCGCTAACATACTTCACATACGACCAGAATCTCTTTGGATTTTCTGCCAGGTTTAGAGATAAAGTTTCGTTTTGGAAACTGTTATAGGCATCTCGCATTGAACTCCGTGCTAAATTTCGAGCTTCTGTAAAGGATCGCCAATCTTGGGGATTTTGTGTCTGTTTAAACTTGGCATGTTTGTTTCGTTGTTTCTGCAACAGTGTTCTGGTTCAAATGGCTCTGAGCACTATGGGACTCACCTGCTGTGGTCATAAGTCCCCTAGAACTTAAAGCTACTTAAACCTAACTAACCTAAGGACATCACACTCATCCATGCCCGAGGCAGGATTCGAACCTGCGACCGTAGCGGTTGTGCGGTTCCAGACTGAAGCGCCTTTAACCGCGCGGCCACTCCGGCCGGCCAACAGTGTTCTACCCCGTTTTGTGTACCAAGGAGGATCAGCTCCGTCGTTTGTTAATTTATTTGGTATGAACCTCTCGATTGCTGCCAATACTATTTCTTTGAATTTAAGCCACATATGGTCTACACTTATATTATTAATTTGGAATGAGTGGAGATTGTCTCTCGGGAAGGCGTCAAGTGAATTTTTATCTGCTTTTTTGAATGGGTATATTTTTCGATTATTTTTCGAGGATTTGGGGATTACAATATTCAGTCTCGCTACGACAATCCTGTGTTCACCAATCCCTGTATCCGTTTTGATGCTCGTTATTTTCTCAGGATTATTTGTTGCTAAGAGGTCAAGTGTGTTTTCACAAACGTTTACTATTCTCGTGGGCTCATGAATCAACTTTTCGAAATAATTTTCAGAGAATGCGTTTAGCACAATTTCGCATGATATTTTATGCGTACCTCCGGAATTAAACATGTATTTTTGATAACATATCGAGGGTAAATTAAGGTCACCACCAACTATTATCGTATGAGTCGGATACGTGTTTGAAATCAAACTCAAGTCTTCTTTGAACCTTTCAGCAACTGTATCATCTGAACTGGGAGGTCGGTAGAAGTATCCAATTATTATTTTATTCTGGTTGCCAACAATGACCTCTGTCCATAGTAACTCACAGGAAGTATCTACTTCAATTTGGCGATAAGTTAAGCTACTTGTGACAGCGACAAACACACCACCGACAACCGCGTCTAGCCTATCATTTCGGAACACGGTTAGGTACTTTGCAAAAATTTCGGCTGAGCTCATATCCGGGCTTAGCCAGCTTTCAGTGCCTATAACGATTTGAGCGTCAGTGCCTTCTATTAGCGCTTGGAGCTCTGGTACTTTCCCAGCACAGCTACGACAATTTACAACTGTTATACCAATATCTACGTTCTTCCTGTGTTCAGTGTTCACCCTTTGTGACTGAAGCCCTTCTTGTGGTTTCCCGAGACTCTCTGACCTAAAAAACCGCCCAGACCACGCCACGCAGACCCTGCTACCCGTGTAGCCGCCTCCTGCGTATAGCGGACACCTGACCTACTCAGCGGAACCCGAAACCCAACCATCCTTTGGCGCAAGTCGATGAATCTGCAGCCTACACGGCCGCAGAACCGTCTGAGCCTCTGATTCAGACCCTCCACTCGGCTCTGTACCAGAGGTCCGCAATCGGTCCTGTCGACTATGCTGCAAATGGTCAGCTCGGCTTTCATCTTGCAAGCAAGATTGGCAGCCTTTACCACTTCTGTTAGCCGCTCGAAACCAGAGAGAATCTCTTCTGATCCAAAGTGGCACACATCATTGAGCAACCACCTGCAGTTGGCTGCACCCTGTGCTCTTCATTTCATCTGGGAGGACCCCTTCTACATTTGGAATGACTCCACCCGGTATGTATACGGAATGCACATTGGTTTTCTTAGCCTTCTTGTCAGCCAAGTCTCTCTCTCATAACGCGCCTAACGTTGGAGCTCCCAACTACGAATAATCCCAACCTCTGTGATTGCCCGGATCTTGCAAGCTGAGTGGTTTCCTCTGAAACAGGACATGCGACAGCATCTGGCTCAGCGACAGCGTCAGCCAGAGACAGCACCTGGAACTTGTTTGTGAGACAAACCTGGCAGGCCTTACGTGCGGCGCCTGGAAAGTCTTTCGCAGCCTGCTTCGCCCCAGAGCGATCTCCCACTCGACCACAGGCGAAAGGTCGGTCTCAGTTCTAGCAGTAACTGGGTTTTCCACCGATGAGGACCGATCGGAGGACTCTGACGTGCTGGACGTCCGTTGGATCCCCACGGCCGGCTCACAACAGTGGCGCCCATCCACTGAAGCCTCAAGCTGTGTAACCGAAGCCATCACAGCCTGAAGCTGAGAGCGAAGTGTCACCAACTCGGCTCACATCCGCACACAACAATCGCAGTCCCTGTCCATACTAAAGACCTTGGAAAACTAAACCATTCAGATAAACGGACTATCGGCACGTGCTGCGCAACTCTAGTGTAGACCCTGACAAAAACGCACGAACTGTGTCCAGTAATGGGCAGATATTCAAAAACCTAACTATCGAAGCACTCAAGTAAAACTAAATAATTTGCCCCTGATTAGGAACTTTTATTACAGTCACAAGAACGGTTTATTTTCTGACACCGGCCGCGGTGGCCGTGCGGTTCTGGCGCTGCAGTCCGGAACCGCGGGACTGCTACGGTCGCAGGTTCGAATCCTGCCTCGGGCATGGGTGTGTGTGATGTCCTTAGGTTAGTTAGGTTTAAGTAGTTCTAAGTTCTAGGGGACTTATGACCTAAGATGTTGAGTCCCATAGTGCTCAGAGCCATTCGAACCATTATTTTCTGACGCAAACGAAAACGCGAGAATTGTGGCTATTAGACGTTAAATTTACACGCAGAAACAAAGCACACAGATGATACAATAAAATTCGCCCGTGGTTAGGTACTCGTAAATGACACAAAAGCTTTTACTTATCTGCTGCTGCGTCTGTCGCGGTTGGCTACTGCTGCCTGACTCTCTTCAATCTAAACATTCTACCTAACGGCCTATATAAGAGCGATGTTGTAATTAAATTTTGAGGCTGTTACTTTGCGCATTCAAATATTTGCGTATATACTTGGTGTGCTGAGGAAGATTTTAATGTAATTTCCGTCCTGACTTTTTTTAATTATAGCTCACTATTCTTTGCGTGAGCTTAACTTGTCATTTTATCCGTTCTATGGTTGTAAGAAAATTTGTCAGATCTGCCATGCTTGGGTGTTTATTTTAAATTACCAGTTCTTAACTCTAAACTGTGACTATTTAAGAAGATTCTGCAAGATTTTTCTTTTACTCACTTATTTTTTAAGAGAGGTTTTATTATGAACTTCTTTTATTTGTTGCTAGCACTAAATTCTTGGGGGGTGGGGGCAACAATTAAAACTTTAGTCATGACACGCTGTGGTTAAAATTTAAAGAGGCTCATTTTCAATTCAAAACCTTTTACGTTTAGAGATATGTGATGATTATCGTGTTTTATTTGACGCTATAATGTGCATTGTAAATAAATGTGAGCATTCAAGAACATACGGTGCAAGAATTGTGGATTCATCCTTCCATATTTTCCTATCCCAGCCTGTATCCTGAGGTGTCACTGAAGACACGTCAGAAGTTCTGTAGTGCAAAATAGTAGCAGGACATATTCTATAAAGAACTTCACACAAAAACTGTATGCATGAGACTTATCGATACTGTCATAGGTAACAGTTCTTTCAAACTGACTGTAGTCATTCCTCGTACGTCTTCCATTTTGTCACTGTCATGCACCTCGGGACGTAAAATTACACTGAACAAAGTTAACTCGTGACTTCCGAAACACAGTTCACGGCAGCCTGAAACCAAATACGTATCGTGGTATAAGTATACCCGCTCTACCACAAACCATATGGGCACGAGCCACGTGGCAAACACAATAACAACAATCACCATCAGGATAAAAATAGAAGCTATATCCAAAAATACATCTAAATGAATCGCTCTTGTACCCAATGCCGTTGTTGGAGACTGAAAATGCTGCTAGCCCTGTAATCGCTGTAAAGAGTTTTACTTTCATTCTCAACTGTTGAAAAAAAACTGTATAGTCGGATTCATAAATAAAGGCCGTAAATTCAACTAAGTACCTTGGAATTACAATTACGAACAACTTAAATTGCAAGGAACACACAGAAAATGTTGTGGGGAAGACTAACCAAAGACTGCGTTTTATTGGCAGGACACTTAGAAAATGTAAGAGATCTACTAAGGAGACGGCCTACACTACGCTTGTCCGTCGTCTTTTAGGACACTGCTGCGCGGTGTGGGATCCTTACCAGATAGGACTGACGGAGTACATCGGAAAAGTTCAAAGAAGGGCAGCACGATTTGTATTATCGCGAAATATGGAAGAGAGTGTCAGTGAAATGATTCAGGATTTGGGCTAGGCATCTTTAAAAGAAAGGCGTTTTCCGTTGCGACGGCATCTTCTCACGAAATTCCATTCACCAACTTTCTCCTCCGAATGCGAAAACTTTTTGTTGACAACGATCTAAATAGGGAGAAACCATCACCACGATAAAATAAGGGAAACCAAATCTCGTACGGAAAGATACAGGTGTTCGTTATTTCCGCACGTTATACGAGAATGGAATAACGCAGAATTGTGAAGCTGGTTTGATGAATCCTCTGCCAGGCACTTGAATGTGATTTGCAGAGTGTCTTTGTAAATGTAGATGTAGATACGTGGCCATATAATCTCAATGGTGAGTCACATGAAAAGCATCCCAAAAGCAACACAGCTCAAAACAAAGAACACGATAAACAGTTTGTTACGCTAAAACTGTTCTTTACACTAATTATCGCCAGATTAAGTTTGCATAACACTTTACCACTCAGTTTCTTAACATTTTAATAATTGGTACTACTTCTAATACTTCAAACTCCGGACGTAAATGGTTTTAGTAAGCATCATAACTGTTCAAGTTTCTTCGATTTTGGCCATCTATGAATCACGTGAAGTAACTGCTTTCTTCCTGATTTTCAAGTTTTCGCGGAATTTCACTATGTCCGTTTCTTCTTCCGTAGGTCCATAGAGTGCTGCGCTTTCTAATCTTTTTCTGAAAACACCAAGTTCCAAGTCTTGTTTGAAATTTCTGCTTTCGTAACTTTATTTTCTGCTAAGTCATATTCCTGTTTCATAATTTTTGTTGAAGCATTTTACTATGTTCTCTCTAAGTAAAGGACCATATACCGAAATTTTTCTTTTCTTGAAAGAATCAGATGGATTTCCACTTTGCAGATTTCTTCGTTACGTCTTGTCATCCAAGGACTCCCAGCTTTTATTGGACCGAGTATTTTTCGTACTGCCTTCTTTCCCAATTCTCCTCCTTTTCACTTTCACCCTTTTTGCTGGGGACTAAAAATTCCGCTGCACAAAGATACTCCGATTTTATGACCATGTTGTAACGTTGTATTATCCCTTTTACTGGGAGTTATTTTTTATTGTAAATATCCTTCGCTCATTGATAGCTATTTACATATCCAAGTCTGTAATTCTGTTAGCGTTTTTATCTGGACCATTTGGCTGCATTACCTCCGCTAAATACCTGATTTTGTTAACTTTGTTGATCTACCATATTTTTTGCTTGGCAATTAAGCTTTTTTTAATGTTCATTGTGAATTCTGTCTTCTCGGAGAAATTTTTTAATCCAGCCTTTTGTGCCGTCGATTTTATCACTCTGAATTGAGTGACATCATATCTGTTATTCTTTTATATTAAATTTGGTCCTGTATGGTGAACGAACGGTTACAACATCCATCGACTGTCGCAAAGAGCTCTGGTGTTTTGCTATCGTAACTGCATCGCAGTGCAGTGTCTAAGGTCCAATGAATCACTAATCTGTGTGTGAAGCCTCCATGTGAGAGCTGTCTTATTACTGGTTCCATTTCTTGATATGATGGATGTATTCCATATTTGTTAACTGACGTTTTATTTTACTTATTATTGTTGTGTTTTGGCGTCAGTGTTCTTACTGGAGTGGTGCCCGTCACGACTTCTTCTCCTTGTCAACCCATTCATCTCAAAGGGCATGTACATCCAACATCCTCAGTACTTGTTCAAATGGTTCAAATGGTTCTGAGCACTATGGGACTCAACTGCTGAGGTCATTAGTCCCCTAGAACTTAGAACTAGTTAAACCTAACTAACCTAAGGACATCACAAACATCCATGCCCGAGGCAGGATTCGAACCTGCGACCGTAGCGGTCTTGCGGTTCCAGACGGCAGCGCCTTTAACCGCACGGCCACTTCGGCCGGCTCAGTACTTGTTGCGCGTATTTTAATCTTTCTCGCCTTCTCAGATTTTAGACTTTAAAGTTCCATCTAGTACCATGGAATCTCTTACCTGATGCATAAAAAGCATTTTCTGTCGTCCTTCCGTTCTTCTGTAAGTTTTTCCTGGATGTTCATTTCACACTGATACTACAGAGAAACTCAAATTTCTTATCTTATCAGTCCATCTAATGTTCAGTTTCCTTCTGTTCAGTTTCCTTCTGTTCAGCTTCCTTCTGTTTAGTTTCCTTCTCTAATACCGCTTCTCGTATAGTTCGATTCTGTTTTTCTCCGGTTTACATACATTCCATTTTTCACTTCAGAACAATGCTGCCCTCCAAACATTAATTCTTGAGCCGTGGCGGCTCGGTTTGCTGGCCTAACTAACTCCGATAGCGGTATCGATAGTCACCTCCGTTGTGACTTGTTCTTGGTTTTCCTGGTTGAGGTGGGAAGGCTCGTCCCGGCGGAATAAGTTGTGAACGGCACGTGATGGAAGAAGGAGGGCTGGAGCAGCAGTGCATGACGGCGGGATTTGGTTGGGCGGATTTGGGTCTGACAACTCATGTACCCAGCCGGATCGCCGAGCGACTTGTCGCAATTTGGGCTGCCGCTAAAGAAGGTGACGAAGGTCGTGCTCTGGAGCTTTGGTGATGGGGGCTGCTTTCTGTTATTTGAAGATCACTTAAAAGGATATTTCACGTAATTCACGGTGGGGAGATTGCACCGTTACGTACTGCCCATGGATATTCTGGCCCGAAGTTTTTATTGTTTAAAGGAAAATTGGCGCAATGTTATAGTCTTGTTCAGTGAATTATATGCATTTGTTTGTTCTGCAGTGTGTCTTGGCTTGAGAGTGACCAACTGCTAGTTGTTAGTGCGTCTTCTTTGAAGCCACGTGATTCTATTAATTGGTAAACCGCTTGTGTGCACCCTCTTGGAATGCGATATTACGAATTGAAGTGGTAACACCGGTGAGTGGCACTGTAATCGGTGTCAATGCCATGGTACTGTATCAGGTAATTGGCGTGAATTTGAAATTTAATTATCATTTAGTAAAGTGCATTTATTCTAACCCACGTTGATGTATCTTAGTCATAATTGAATTACCTAGGGCTACTACTGAGTAAAATTTTCTGCTTGGCTTTAGCTCACCTTAACTAGTGTTCCTTCAGACATTTTAGTTATACCTGTTAATGCCTCAGGGGGTTTAACTGCAACTGCTCTATTTGTGCCTGCACCTTGTCAGTTACATGTACTCGCTTATCATCTTACCTATACAGAGCAGATGTATTTATTGCATGCGACAAAACCCATTCTGATTTTGTCTTCCAATGTTGGCGTGTTTCCCCTGATCCGATTAAAAGCCTTGGGAAGGCGTATATATAAGTTTATTTATGTCTGGGTATATTTGTTTTATTTAAGGCAAAAATGGTTCAAATGGCTCTGAGCACTATGGGACTTAACATCTGAGGTCATCAGTCCCCTATAACTTAGAACTACTTAAACATAACGAACCTAAGGACATCACACACATCCATGCCCGAGGCAGGATTTCAACCTGCGACCGTAGCAGTCTCGCGGTTCCGGACTGAAGCGCCTAGAACCGCAGGACCACCCCGGCCGGCTTTTATCTAAGGTCACGAGTTGTATTTACCTCGCTAAAGTGAGTCTCATTTTGTAGTGAATATTCTGTTATTGTTTGTGATTTATGTTCACATACGATAGCGAAACATGCGAGTCTACCTTTTTTGAAGCCGTGACTTCTGGGCCGCTACCTTGGCGGCACCCTGCTCAACGCCCGAGGTCTAAGTTATTGACGCGTGAGCGCTTTGCCACGTCGTTTGTCATACCTAGCAAAAGTTGAGTAGTTGTCTTGTTTCTTGGAACTATACGTGGGCTGAGGGACTGTCGCCTGTGTTGTAGGCCGTGGAGTTTAGCGGGATTAACTGATGAACTTCTGTAAATTCAGATTTCATTCTTGTTGTTGTTGTTGTGGTCTTCAGTCCTGAGACTGGTTTGATGCAGCTCTCCATGCTACTCTATCCTGTGCAAGCTTTTTCATCTCCCAGTACCTACTGCAACCTACATCCTTCTGAATCTGCTTAGTGTATTCATCTCTTGGTCTCCCTCTACGATTTTTACCCTCCGCGCTGCCCTCCAATACTAAATTGGTGATCCCTTGATGCCTCAGAACATGTCCTACCAACCGATCCCTTCTTCTGGTCAAGTTGTGCCACAAACTTCTCTTCTCCCCAATCCTATTCAATACTTCCTCATTAGTTATGTGATCTACCCACCTAATCTTCAGCATTCTTCTGTAGCACCACATTTCGAAAGCTTCTATTCTCTTCTTGTCCAAATTATTTATCGTCCATGTTTCACTTCCATACATGGCTACACTCCATACAAATACTTTCAGAAATTACTTCCTGACACTTAAATGTATACTGGATGTTAACAAATTTCTCTTCTTCAGAAACGCTTTCCTTGCCATTGCCAGCCTACATTTTATATCCTCTCTACTTCGACCATCATCAGTTATTTTGCTCCCCAAATAGCAAAACTCCTTTACTACTTTAAGTGCCTCATTTCCTAATCTAATTCCCTCAGCATCACCCGACTTAATTAGACTACATTCCATTATCCTTGTTTTGCTTTTGTTGATGTTCATCTTATATCCTCCTTTCAAGACACTGTCCATTCCATTCAACTGCTCTTCCAAGTCCTTTGCTGTCTCCGACAGAATTACAATGTCATCGGCGAACCTCAAAGTTTTTATTTCTTCTCCATGAATTTTAATACCTACTCCGAATTTTTCTTTTGTTTCCTTTACTGCTTGCTCAATATACAGATTGAACAACATCGGGGAGAGGCTACAACCCTGTCTTACTCCCTTCCCAACCACTGCTTCCCTTTCATGTCCCTCGACTCTTATAACTGCCATCTGGTTTCTGTACAAATTGTAAATAGCCTTTCGCTCCCTGTATTTTACCCCTGCCACCTTTAGAATTTGAAAGAGAGTATTCCAGTCAACATTGTCAAAAGCTTTCTCTAAGTCTACAAATGCTAGAAACGTAGGTTTGCCTTTCCTTAATCTTTCTTCTAAGATAAGTCGTAAGGTCAGTATTGCCTCACGTGTTACAGTGTTTCTACGGAATCCAAACTGATCTTCCCCGAGGTTGGCTTCTACTAGTTTTTCCATTCGTCTGTAAAGAATTCGTGTTAGTATTTTGCAGCTGTGACTTATTAAGCTGATAGTTCGGTAATTTTCACATCTGTCAACACCTGCTTTCTTTGGGATTGGAATTATTATATTCTTCTTGAAATCTGAGGGTATTTCGCCTGTTTCATACATCTTGCTCACCAGATGATAGAGTTTTGTCAGGACTGGCTCTCCCACGGCCGTCAGTAGTTCCAATGGAATATTGTCTACTCCGGGGGCCTTGTTTCGACTCATTCTTACTGTTCATAAAATCAGATGCTTTGTGTTTATTGAATACTCTTTCCCTTTGCTTATATTGGTTAATTTCGGTAGTTTGTCACCTTATACGTCACTATAGTTATGATGGATTCATGTTGCTATTAATCTGTAATTTAATTGATCAATATGTTTTCTTAAATTAATGTTAATTTGGTTAAAAAGACGAACTATCTGATGGGTCTACCTACCATGTGTTGATGTTTGATCTTTTCCTATCCTGAACCTGTTACCTGGGTTTCAATTCTCATACACAAATGCATGATTTCGAGGCGATAAAAATTTATCGAGCTTCCAGACCCTTCAAGTGGTCCCATTGTGATTACAATTCTGTCGCCGACTTACAGACTCGCGAAACATCTGGCCAGCCGCCTTACTCCGTACTTTGGTCACTCTGTGCACCACATCAACAATCATACGACCGACATCTTCAGTCGAATTAAATGCCTCCGTCTAGGTGAAAGAGATATTATAGCCAGATTCTTTCACCGCGTTACCATCGGAGATTCTACAGATCTTCCAGTTATTTGACGAAACTGTTACGGATTTAATGATGTACAGTCTGACTTGGTCATTTTTGTTGTATGATGGAGAAGATCTTAACCAGACGGAGAGCGTGACGTTGGGGAGCCCGTTAGCTCGAGTTGTAGTCAACCTGTTTCTGGAGTACTTCGAAGACATCGTCCTGGAAACGGCTCACGCAAACCTGGTTGCTTTTATCGTCAAGTCGACGACACTTCCATTGTCTGATCTTATAGACGTGAGAGGCTGGGAGAATTCTTGGAACTCATCAAAACTATCCATGACATCAGGTTCACTCTTTGACTTCATCGTCCGCCGGAAAGAAAACGCGTGCCTCGGCGACAGTGTTTACCGGTAACCCACTCACACGTGATGATATCTGCACGCTAACAGCTATCAGCCTCCGTCGCAGAAACGTTGTGTTCTGAGGACCTTGGTGCATCGAGCTGAAGCCGTCTTAGACGTTGAAAGCTTGGGAACTGAGCCACCTAAGGAAAACAGTGAAGGAAACAATCTCTACATTTCGTAAGCCACACGTAAGCAGAAGGACCCAGAGGAGGACTTGAAGGAGCTTGCTTTCTTACCGATCAGTAGGTCAGCAACAGGAAAAATTAGGAGCCTCCTAGAGAGTCATAAAATCTACTAGGTCTTCAGGGCTCCAGCTAAATTTCGGCAGCTCATGAGGCCACTGAAAGACGAATTAGGCCTCAGGCGCCCGGAGTGTATAAAGTACCGTGAGCTAGTGGACGGTCTTACGTCGGACACACTGTGCGTACTATTAAACAGCGCTGTGTGAACAGAACAGATGTTTCCGACTTCGGTACCCTGAGAAATCAGCGTTGGCGGAGCTTAGGTCATAAGTCTTCTGAGTGGTTTGATGCGCCATGTGCCAACCTCTTCATCTCACAGTAGCATTTACAACTTACGGCCTCAGTTATTTGCCCAATGTGTTCCTATCCTTGTCTTCCTTTGCATGTTTTACCCTCTGCAGCTCATTCTATTATTGTAGACACTATTCCCTGATGTCGTAACTGAAGTCCTATCATCCAGTCCCTTCTTAATGTCAATGTTTTACATATATTCCTCTCCTCCCGAATTATGCGAAGAATCTCCTCATTCCCTAATTCCTTAGTTTAGCAGTCAATATAATTTTAAACATTTTTCTGTAGCGCCACATCTCAAGTGCTTCGATGTTCTTCTGTTCCGGTTTTCCCACAATCTGTGTATCACGACCATAGAATGCTGTGTTTCAAACGTACATTCTCTGACGTTTCTTCTTCAAATTAAGGCTTACGTTTGATACTGTAGACTTCTCTTGGCCAGGCAAGCCTTCCTTGCCAGTGATATACTCATTTTTATGTCCTTCTTACTCTGCCTTTCATGGGTTACTTTGCTCCCTAGGTACCAATGTACTTAAACTTCATCTACTTCGCGATCACAAAGCCTGATGTTAATTTCTCGTTCTTCGCAATCCTGCTCCCACTCAGTACTTTCGCCTTCCTTCGATTTCCTCTCAGTCCGTGTTCTGTACTCGCTAGGCTGTTCATTCGACTCGACATATCCTTCTAATTCTTGTTCACTTTCTCTGATGACAGCAATGTCATAATCAAATCTTACCATTGATATCCTTTCACCTTGATTTCTAATTCCACTCTTGAATCTCTCTTTCATATCCGTCATTGCTTCCTCGATGTAAAAATTGAACAGTAGGGGCGAAACATTACATTCTCGTCTTACACCCTTTTCTGTCCGAGCATTACAATCTTTCTGTTCCACTCTGTGTGTACCCTCTTGGTTCTGGTACATATTGTACATTACCCGTCTTCCTCTATAGCTTACCCCTATTTCTCTTATAATTTAGAGAATCTTGCACGATTTTACGTTGTCGAATGGTTTTTCCAGGTTGATAAATCCTATGAACGTGCTCCGATTTTTCTTCACTCTTGCTTCCATTATCATGCGCAACGTGAGAGCTGTCTGTCTGGTGGCCTTACCTTTCCTAACGCCAAACTGATCATCACCTAACAGAACATAGATATTCTTTTCCATTCCTCTGTATATTATTCTTGTCAATAACTTGGATGCATTAGCTGTTAATCTGATCGTGCGATAAACCTCGGCCGGCCGGGGTGGCCGAGCGGTTCTAGGCACTACAGTCTGGAACCGCGCGATCGCTACGGTCGCAGATTCGAATCCTGCCTCGGGCATGGATGTTTGTGATGTCCTTAGGTTAGAATGGAAAAGAAAATTGAGAATGCGCTTGGTGACGATCAGTTTGGCTTTAGGAAAAGTAAATGGACGAGAGAGGCAATTCTGACGTTACGGCTAATAATGGAAGCAAGGCTAAAGAAAAATCAAGACACTTTCATAGGATTTGTCGACCTGGAGAAAACGTTCGACAATATAAAATGGTGCAAGCTGTTCGAGATTCTGAAAAAAGTAGGGGTAAGCTATAGGGAGAGACGGGTCATATACAATTGGAACAACAACCAAGAGGGAACAGTAAGAGTGGACGATCAAGAACGAAGTGCTCGTATTAAGAAGGGTGTAAGACAAGGCTGTAGCCTTTCGCCCCTACTCTTCAATCTGTACATCGAGGAAGCAATGATGGAAATAAAAGAAAGGTTCAGGAGTGGAATTAAAATACAAGGTGATAGGATATCAATGATACGATTCGCTGGTGACATTACTATCCTGAGTGAAAGTGAAGAAGAATTAAATGATCTGCTGAACGGAATGAACAGTCTAATGAGTACACAGTATGGTTTGAGAGTAGGTCGGAGAAAGACGAAGGTAATGAAGGTAATGAGAAGTAGTAGAAATGAGAACAGCGAGAAACTTAACATCAGGATTGATGGTCACGAAGTCAATGAAGTTAAGGAATTCTGCTACCTAGGCAGTAAAACAACCAGTGACGGACGGAGCAAGGAGGACATCAAAAGCAGACTCGCTATGGCAAAAAAGGCATTTCTGGCCAAGAGAAGTCTACTAATATCAAATACCGGCCTTAATTTGAGGAAGAAATTTCTGAGGATGTACGTCTGGAGTACAGCATTGTATGGTAGTGAAACATGGACTGTGGGAAAACCGGAACAGAAGAGAATCGAAGCATTTGAGATGTGGTGCTATAGACGAATGTTGAAAATTAGGTGGACTGGTAAGGTAAGGAATGAGGAGGTTCTACGCAGAATCGGAGAGGAAAGGAATATGTGGAAAACACTGATAAGGAGACGGGACAGGATGATAGGACATCTGCTAAGACATGAGGGAATGACTTCCATGGTACTAGAGGGAGCTTAGAGGGCAAAAACTGTAGAGATTGGAATACGTCAAGCAAATAATTGAGGACGTAGGTTGCAAGTGCTACTCTGAGATGAAGAGGTTAGCACAGGAAAGGAATTCGTGGCGGGCCGCATCAAACCAGTCAGCAGACTGATGACCAAAAAAAAAAAAAAAAAAAAAAAAGAATAGGTTAGTTATGTATACGTAGTTCTAAGTTCTAGGGGACTGATGACCTCAGAAGTTAAGTACCATACTGCTCAGAGCCATTTGAACCATTTGATAAACCTCGCACTTGTCAGCTCTTGCAGTCAAGGGAATTCTGTGGATGATCAGTTTCATTCAATCTATACACCAATGTGAACAGTCGTTTTGTTTCTATTTGCCCTCAATGATTTTAGAAATTGTGATGGAATGTTATCTGTCCCTTCTGTCTTGTTTGGTCTAAAGTCGTCCAAAACTCTTTTAAAATCTAATATTAGAGTCCTATCTCATTCCTGTCAACTCCTGTTTCTTCTCCAATCACGTAACCAATCAAGTTCCTCCCCTCATAAAGGCATTCCACCTATACGCTCTCTCGTTTGAATTTAAGAGGAGAATTCCTATTTCATTCTTAATATTATACAATCCTTTCTTTTAATTTCACAGAAGGCTGTTTTGGCTTTTCTATACGCTGAGTCAGTCTTTCCGACAATCACTCCTTTTTCGATTTCTTCACGTTTTTTCTTTAGACATTTCGTCTTCTCTCCTCTTCACTTCCTGTTTATTTCATTCCTGAGTGACTTGTATTTCTATACACCTGAATTTCTATGAACATTTTTATACTTACTTCTTTCTTCGATCAACTGAAGTGTTTCTTCTGTCATGCACGGTTTCTTCACACTTACCTCCCTTGTACCTACGTTTTTCTTCCCAGCTTCTGTGACTGCCATTTTTAGAGATGTCCATTCCTCTGCAACTGAATTGCCTACTGAGCGATTTACTATCGCTGTGTCTACAGCCTCAGAGAACTTTAAGCGTATCTCCTTATTTCTTTGCGCATTGATTCTTCCTTATTATTGTCTTATACTTCAGCCTACTCTTCATCAGCTGTCGTCTGAATCTGTATCCGCTTCTAATTATGCCTTATAATCCAGTACCTAATTTTGAAACCTCTGCCTGTCCACGATGTAATATAACTGGTATATTCTTGTATCTACCGGCATTTTCCAAGAATACTTTCTCCTCTTGTGATTCTTGAAAAGAGTATTCGCTATTACTAGCTAATGTTTAATGCAGAACGCAATTAATCTTTTACCATTCTCATTCCTACAACCAAGTCCATATCCTACCGTAACACTTCCTTTTTCTCCCTCGCCTACAACCGTTTCCAATCCTCCATGACTATTACGTCTTCCTCTCCTTCACGTACTGAATCACTCGTCCATTATCCTCATATACTATCCGTTCATCTTCTGATAGTGACGTCGGAACGTATACATGAAAATTGTTGTCGGTGTTGGTTTGCTGTCGATTCTGATGAGAACGACTATACCACTGAAATGATCAGAGTGACTCACTCTTTGTTCTACCTTCCTATTCATAACGAATTCTGCTCTCGCTATAGCATTTTCTGCTACTTTTAATATTACCTTATACTGGCCTGATAAGAAGACCTTGTTTGTTTCCCATTTCACGTCACTAGCCCGCACTATATCTAGAGTGCTCCTTGTATTGAGATTTTTTAGCTTCCCAATCACGTTCACACTTCTGACATTCCAAGCTCCGACTCGTAGGACGTTATCTTTTCGAGATGATTATGCAATTTTTTTCTTAAGCTCACCTGTGACGTTGCGGTCCCCTCTCAGAGGTAAGAAAGACACTGCCCCCTTTTCTTCTTCTTTACTATCAGATGGACTTGGTACTTCAATGAACGCTCAGATGACCATAGATAAGATCATCACGTAATACGGGATTCAAATTGAAAAACAAATGATTATTTTAAACAAAACTAAAGAAAGGTTGCGAACAACCAGGGGGGGTACTGAATTTCTTTTCATACGTGTTAAAGGAAGAAAAGTGAACAAAACAAAGCTCCACATGACTGGGCACCACAAACAAAGAAGTATGAAAGACCACAGGGGAATTTCACCAACACTCTGTCGACTAAAGACAAGAAGAAGGATAATCATGAAAAGTGCTCCATAACATGGCAACCACCGCCATTTACTTTATGACGTCTCCAGACACGGTGCAAGACACAGGGATCAGGACACTCTCTCCTTCAACGACATAGGGAATGTATAGACCCACGAGCCAGACAATTGTATTCCTTTTCGTCTGAGGAAGAAAGGATGCATCAGGACAAATAAGAAATGCATCCGAAAAAGCAGATTCAGGCCCTCGGGAAAGAAAAGCCATCTGTCGACGGATCCAGAGCCATTGGAGAAAGGTACCAGCTTGATGATATTCGTCAGATTGATCAGTCAGGCGATGTTCTATGGGAAAAAGATGTTCGCTGGTCAGCATCAAACGATGAATAAGCCTACGCCACGACGAAGTGATCTCTGTCGTTAATACATGAAGACTAAAATGAGATCCGACGGTTTTCCAGGGTGATGACAGGGAAGCTATTTCAACAGGGGAGAGGTAAGAGGGTTCACCCTAATGTATCCATTCCGGTAGTGAGGTGCGTCTTTGAAGGATATCGGCACCTAAGAAATGACAGTAATAAAGTGTTCGCGGATAGGCCGTAATTTAGTCTTAAATGCATTCAGCATCGAATGGGAGGAGTCAGAATGACCGGCTGGAGACAGGAAATAAACGAAGTGTAATGGAATACGGCGCCTGTGTACATATTAAGACACTGCGACTTACACACAAGATGGACGCTTCCACTTCATTATCGAGAAGACCTAATCCTCCGAGCTTATGGGGTCTGACCACTACTTCATACCGAACTCGTAAGATTGTCTTCAGCGCATAGGTATTTTAAGTCTACGGGCCATTATCGCAGGAAGCGAGAATTTCTGTGCAATGTAATACACTTTGCTGAAACATGGGTGTCTAAGACCAGCATTCGATGAATAAGAAAGAGCAGGGTTTAACGTCCGATCAACATCGAAGTCAATAGAGGTGTCCGCGCTACGTGTGGGAGGCTAAGGGAACGGCGTTCGTGATCAAGAATCACTCTCTGAACACGAATCGTGACCTCTCGACAGTTGAGGGCCTACATTTTGGTCGGGTTGTGATCCATTATGATCCCTGAAGCGTTGCAGCAATCGACCACAGTCGCCCAGCAATTGCCACATTATTAAAGCCTCGCAACAGAGCCCGTAACGAAAGCTGAAACTAAGAGACAGATCTCGTGACCGGATAACGCATTTAAAATCGCCACTCAGTAGAATCTTTGTTAGGCATTTACAAAGTAGATATGTGACTTCCCATTTGAAGAGGTTAAAAAATTAGCCAACAAGTTGCAAATAAAGGTTTATTACCCCTTGGCCATGTTTTCGATATTTGTAAAAATCTGTTCTTCAGAAGTAGTGGCCCTAAAATGTATACACCAGTTTTAAAATCTTTTTTGTGAACATAGTAACGTATTAATAGAAAAATATAACGTCTGCACCAACGTCTTACATAAACTGTCACCTAACGGTGAGATGGAGTTCGGAACCAGTTCTGTTAATATTTAAAATGAGAAACGTATAGCTTATACAGAGAGTTGAACCGGTGCAAAAACTACGAATTTACAAAACTGTCATCCGACGGAGCTATGCACCAGCATTCATGGCAGAATCAGTGGACGAAACGGAGGGAGAAGAAATGGGAATATCTCCCCCATCTTCCAACTGTTTCTTCTTCCGTGATGTGATTCTCTCAGGCTGGATACGTTGTTTACTGTGGCTCCTCGGAATTGCCGCTACCTCATGCAACGCACAGGATGCAAAATGTCCGTTTCACACCGAGGGTTAGAGACCTCTGCATCCCACTTGTCGACAGAAAGGGGTTGTTTAGTAACGACGGGATCCTTCTGACCTTGGGAATGAATCAGGTTATGCACATCAAAAGGCTGCGACACGAAGGCCAAGAAAAGAAGCGGCAGAAGTAATCTGGGAGGCTGAGCAACAAGAGAGGTATCGGATACAGCGCGAGGAGGCAAATGGGATCCTGAAACTAACATCTTAACGGGTGGCTCCTACAGGGTGGCCTCAAAGACGGAATAATCGCCAGGTGAATTATCAGTAACCATCTAATCTGTTGCAGAAGCACCCATCTTACCATCGTCCACAAACTCAGGCCGGAGAAGAGAGTCCTCCAATGGAGGGTCAAGGGAAAAGGCTCATCAGCTGGACCACTGTCCTGCATCTGCAATGCTTGTTTTGGACAACAGGGACCGGTATCGCAGAAGTGACGACAGTGAGGTCCTTGCTTGTGGCCAGAGGGGAAAATCACGAACATTATCCCTCAAAGGTCCACTCTGGATGCAGATAGCCTGGAAGTGATGCTGAGCAGACCGGAGTTTTCTGGGACCATCATTGTGAGTAAAGGGGACCTGAGAACCGTGACGAATAGCATTCCTTCACCCTGAAGCTAGCCAAGAAATTTAACGACGACACATTATTTAGAACCAAGGTACGCAGTATGCAATTGATCCACGGTAGTTCTAATTTTACCCACAGCCGGGCTGCCATGCTGTGAGGGTTTATCAAAACTGAAGCTGACAGTACCTGGGAACCACATTGGACATCCTGGCACATGACAACGTCGCATCAGGAAGGGCTGCACAACACCAGACACTAGGGACAAACAGCAATGTGACGCGCACAAGGACTGACATGACACTGAACGGAAAACAACAAGACACGCAGCACTACGGCAGAGGCGGAAGACAACCTGCTCGCTCCTTATAAGCGACTTATATCCGCAGTCAGTGATAAGCAGTGCTTGAGGCAGTGTGAAGAGTCTCGCCACTGGACTGTGATGACTGGAAACGAGAGATTTGTAGTGACGAACCATGCTGTACACTGTGGAAAGCCGATGGGATCATTTGAGTTTGCAAGTGCTTTGAGTACGTTACTTGCCATCGAGTACTGTATGGAGGAGATGGCGTTACATTGTTTGGGGGGCGGTTCTACATCTACATCTACATACATACTCCGCAATCCACCATACGGTGCGTGGCGGAGGGTACCTCGTACCACAGCTAGCATCTTCTCTCCCTGTTCCACTCCCAAACAGAACGAGGGAAAAATGACTGCCTATATGACTCTGTACGAGCCCTAATCTCTCTTATCTTTGTGGTCCTTTCGCGAAATGTAAGTTGCCTGCAGAAAAATTGTACTGCAGTCAGCCTCAAATGCTGGTTCTCTAAATTTCCTTAGTAGCGATTCACGAAAAGAACGCCTCCTTTCCTCTAGATACTCCCACCCGAGTTCCTGAAGCATTTCCGTAACACTCACGTGATGATTAAACCTACCAGTAACAAATCTAGCAGCCCGCCTCTGAATTGCTTCTATGTCCTCCCTCAATCCGATCTGATAGGGATCCCAAACGCTCGAGCAGTACTCAAGAATAGGTCGTGTTAGTGTTTTATAAGCGGTATCCTTTTCAAATGAACCACATCTTCTCAAAATTCTACCAATGAACCGAAGACGACTATCCGCCTTCCCCACAACTGCCATTACATGCTTGTCCCACTTCATATCGCTCTGCAGTGCTACGCCCAAATATTTAATCGACGTGACTGTGTCAAGCGCTACACTACTAATGGAGTATTCAAACATTACGGGATTCTTAATCCTATTCATCTGCATTAAATTACATTTATCTATATTTAAAGTTAGCTGCCATTCTTTACACCAATCACAAATCCTGTCCAAGGCATCTTGTATCCTCCTACAGTCACTCAACGACGACATCTTCCCGTACACCACAGCATCATCAGCAAACAGCCGCACATTGCTATCCACCCTATCCTGTGCTTAGGGTGCGATCCGCTTACTCCGCTTAAGAAAACGCGGATAGATATAAATACAGATTACATATTTGTGTATTGCCAAAGTAGAGGAACAGATTGAAGATGATGTTTGTAGCAGAATGGCAGTATATGATTTCAAAAAACAAAATCCGTGACCTGTTAAGAACCGCTTCCAGATCCTTTTCGAATGGGAACGTCAGCGTCGAACATCACTCCGTATTAACGTCCGTTAATGAGTGCCTGAATACGTTTGATTAGATACTGCAAGATTTGGGCGGAAATACAAGGACCGTCATCCACTGAACCGCCTTAGATCAAATGGTTCAAATGGTTCTGAGCACCATGGGACTCAACATCTGAGATCATCAGTCCCCTAGAACTAAGAACTACTTACACCTAACTAAGCTAAAGACATCACACACATCCAAGCCCGAGGCAGGATTCGAACCTGCGACCGTAGCGGTCACGCGGTTCCAGGCTGAAGCACCTAGAACCGCTCGGCCACATCGGCCGGCGCCTTAGATCGCTAGAAATTCAAATCAAATGCCACCTTGAGATCAATATGATAGAAATAAACGGAGCGTAAGTTTAGAACCGTGGACGAAGCTACAAAAAGTTCTTATTACACATTCTCGTATAACAGTTACGCAGAATTTCCAAAAAATGGCTCTGAGCACTATGGGACTTAACATCTATGGTCATCAGTCCTCTAGAACTTAGAACTACTTAAATCTAACTAACCCAAGGACATCACACAATACCCAGTCATCACGAGGCAGAGAAAATCCCTGACCCCGCCGGGAATCGAACCCGGGAACCCGGGCGTGGGAAGCGTGAACGCTACCGCATGACTACGAGCTGCAGACGCAGAATTTCCATCGTGGCACATTATAGCGGGACAAAGGGGTTAGGAGGGCGGGTCGGCTGTGCCGGTTTGATCAAAGGATCAGTGTTCGGCGCGCTGTCCGGGCCTTGGGCTGCAGAACGCGCTGGCAAACAGTCGCCGCGGGGCGGCCGTGGTAGGAGCCGGCCGGGTCCCGCCCCCCGCAGAGTCGCACCCTCCTCCCCCCCCCCCCCGCCCCCCTCCACCACCCAAGCCGGCAAACATTGACACAGATCTGGCGGCGCGCGGTGCACAGCTGCGGCCTGCGTGGGAGTAGGCGTGGGCCTAGGGGCTGTATACCAGGGCTCGCGGACAGGTCTGAACTTTGGAAACGTTAACTCTTTTGCCTGAAGTAATGGCCAACTCGGCCGTTACCATCAGGCGCGCCGAAAGTGGTGGCCGGTGTAAAAAAAAAAAAAAATCGTAGTAATCACACTCGTCGGCTTGAAAACTGCAACGCTAGGAGGGTAGAAGGTATCGAAAAGTTACTTATTGAGCATTAGCGACCTGCCCCGCCTTCGCATGGGGGGGCACGTGAATGATGAGCCAACGATTGCAGTCCTCTTCTGCGGCGCTGCGTCCAGCAAAATAGGCAGAGTCTTGAGAAGACGAGGTGTCAGATGAGTTTTCCGACCTTTAAAGAAGATAAAGCAATGCTACCCCTTTTGAGGACAATCTCCGCCTCAGGATTCCCGGCATTTACAACATCCCATGTGAATGTGGAATCAATTACATCCGTATTAAAAGCCGTGAGCTGGAGAAATCTGCAGTTGCTCAGCACAGTCTCACAATCATAATACTCGGTTTGAAAGAACAAAAGTTTTGTCCCAGGCACCCACATACTGGGACTCTATAATTAAAGAGGCTGTAGGAATAAGAACGTGTGAGAAAACCTTGAACCCTGGCGAAGGATATAATCTTAGCCGTGCATTCAAGTGGCTTCTCGATGCGGAGAAGGTACCATATGTATATTCGTCGCAATGTTTACGCGAGAACTGTGTCGCCACCAGCGCAGACGTTGACACCTTCTGCATCAGCATTCGTAACTTCCGACCAATCAGAAGCCGTCCTTCGGCTATATAAGGCCACCACTGCAGCGATTTTGACAGTTGCTCCTAAAGTTGACCATTGTGGAAATCATCGAAAGCTCGAGGTTTCACCCTGAACTATCACGCCAAGAGGTCCGAAACTCTATTAGACAACACTGCCGCCTCGAGAGACGTCGTTCCCACATCGTATCAAAATCCCTAGTAGTTTTTTAGATTAGCCTTCACATTCAGAGAGATAGACGCAGCTCACCACTAATTATAATACACTCAGAAAAGGAACGCCATGAAGTAATTATACGAATGTGACGGAAATCGGTGGACATGATAGATATGTATCGACAAAGAAATGATTAAAATTTCAGAAAAACCAAATGATTTATTCAAGAAAAAGAGCTTCACAAATTGAGCAAGTCAATTACACGCTAGTCCACGTCTGGCACTTACGCAAGACGTTATCTGGATGACAACGAAAGCGGTCCTGCTGTGAAAACAAATGCCACACCAGACTGTCGTTCCCGGTTGTCGGGCCGTATAGCGGTCGACAGTCATGACCGGGTTCTCTCCAGACATGTCTTCAGCCTGGACTTTCACTGACTGGAGAAGAACTGAGTGATGACTCCTGCTCTGAAATGAGCCCCAATGACCATCAAACAGGTGTCCGGAGACACGACGGACAGAGGTGGGATACCAACTTCACCGTCGCCAGCCATACGTCTCGAGAATCGGGAGTGATGGTCTGCGGTTCTACTTCGTTTCAAAGCAGGACCCTTTCGATTGTCCTCCGCTGCACCCTTACAGTACAGCGGTACGTCGACGATATTCTACTCAACGTTTGTTGAGCTTACCTTTCAGCACGGTAATGTCCACCCGCATACGGCGAGAGTTCTAGTGCCTATCTTCATACTTGCCAAACCCTGTCTTGGCCAACAAGGTCCCCGGATTCCTCCCCAGCTGAAAAAAGTTTGGAGCAATAGTGACAGGATCCTCTAACCAGCTCGGGATTTTGACAGTATAAAGTTTCAATAGAATTTAGCACGATGTCTTTCAGAAGGACGTCCAACAACTCTGCCAATCAATTCCGAGCCGAATAACTGCTTGCATAAGGGCGATAAGTGGACCAACGCCTTAAGGACTTGCTCATTTTGTGAAGCTCTTTCTCTTGAATAGATCACCCAATATTTCTCAAATTGTAGTAATTTATTTGTCTCTACACGTACATCACATATACCGACTTCCGTCTCATTCTCCGCGGTGCGTCATTTCTTCTTTTGTGTTAGAGAGTATGTATAGAAGAAGAAGGTACATGTTGATGTATGTATTCTGGAAATAATATATTCGTGTGACTCAAACGCCTGGTGCAAACCTTTGAATTAGACACAACTTCAGTGACTGGTGTAACTCTAACCTACCCTAGTTATCCAGTCGAGAAAGAGGAGCTACAGTTTAAGTTGGAAGTTGATCACGTGTTACATCTCCACACCATTGAGGGGTGAATGCCAGGTTAAAAAGCTGACTGAAAAATGTATGATTCGTCTGGGATTCGAACCCATTACCTAATCTCCAGGCGGATGCCGTAACGCTAGAACACTAGGTCTAATATAGGTACCATTCAAACTTTGTTGTTCTCTGGAGTTCGTCGGATATTCACTGCTTTCGCTGTCAGATACCGCCTCCTTTGTAAGCGTCAGATCGTAGCTCCAATAATTGCCACGTAATGTACAAATGGCAATTAAATTTGGAAGTTATAAATATTTATATTACAAACTCATCATTATTTAGCGTGATTTATGGGTAGCATCTTTGATTAGCAATTAAAACGTCCTCAGTCCCAGATTCGAGCTCCGCCATAGCTTACATTTTGAAAAAAATCATCAGCATTGGTAGCCGAAGAATTCCGGCATAAGAAGTCATCCTCATGCTGATAATGGACTTGTCAAACAAGGCGGAATCTGCAATGATCGACGCCATGAAGAAGCAGAAGTCAATGGAATAGAGAAAGTATGAAATAAATAGGAAGTGTAGGGGAAATAAGGCGAAACGGCGACATAAAGCATGTGAGGAAATCGAAAAAGAAATGAGTATTCTGAGCATATAGAACAGCCTACTGTAGAAATTAAAAGCAAGTATGGTAGCATTAATAGTGCAATGGGAATTCCATTGTTAAATCCAGATGAGAGGGCAGGTAGATGGAAAGAGTACACTGAGTGCCTCTATGACGGCGAAGATTTGTCTAATGTGATAGAAGAAGAAACAGGAGTCGGTAGGGAAGAGATATTGGATCTAATATTAGAAACGTTAATTAAAAGAGCTTTGGGAGACTTAAGATCGAATTGATGACGACCAGTTTGGCCTTAAAAAAGGTAAAGACACCAGAGAGGCACTTCTCACGTTGCGGTTTTCATAAGGGAAGCAATACTAAAGAAAAATAAAGACACGTTCATAGGATTTGTCGATCTGGGAAAAGCGTTCGGCCATATTTGACATTTTGAGGAAAGTAGGAGTAAGCCATGGGGAGATACGGGTAACATATAACGTGAGCATGAGCCAAGTGGGAATGAATGATAAGAGTGAAAGACGAAGAACGAAGTGCTTGGATTAAAAAGAGTGTAAGATAGGGGTGTAGTCATTCGCCCTGACTGTTCAATCCGTGCATCGAAGAAAGGTTGAGCGGAATTAAAATTCAAGTCGAAAAATATGAATGACATGTTTCGCTGATGACAGTTATCCTCAAAAAAATTAAGAAAAATTACAGGTTTGTTGAATGGAATGAACAATCTAATGAGTGCTGATATGGGTTGTGTGTAAATCGTACCAAGACGAAAGTAATGTGAAGTAGTAGAGATTAGAACACTGAGAAACTTAACACCATGGTTAAGAGAGGTAAGGAACTCTGCTACCTAGACAGCAAAATAACCAATGTCGGACGGAACAAGGAGGACATCACAAGCAGACTAGCACTGGAAAGAAGGGCATTACTGGCCAAGTGAAGTCTACTAGAATCGATCATAGGTCTTAATTGAGGAAAATAGTCTTTCGAGCACAACATGAATGGTGGTAATGAAATAAGTACTGAGGTGAGACAAGAAAAGTAGAGTATCGAAGCATTTGACGGCTGCAGAAGAATATTGAAAGTTAGGTAGACTGATAAGGTAAGGAATGAGGAGGTTGCCCGTAGAGTCGGCGAGGAAAGGAATATATGTCAAACTATGACTAGAAGAAGAGAATGGATGGTAGGATATGAGTTAAAACATCAGGGAATGTCTTCCACGGTAGTAGAGGTAGCTGTAGAGCGTAAAAACTGTAGAAGAGGACAGAGATTAGAATGCATCCAGAAAAGAACTGAAGACGTAGGTTGCAAGTGCTGATCTAAGATGAAGAGGTTGACGCAAGAGAAGATTACGTGGCAGGTCACATCAAACCAGTCAGAAAACAAAAATCCTTCTTAGTGTATCAATCTATGAATTTGCGAAAATTGCATCAAAATCCTTACGGTGGTTCATGATATTGGCCGGAACATACAGGCAGAAAGTGTGGTTGTGAACTCTAAATTTGTATATGTGCATGTACATACAGTCAGAAGAAAAGGACTGAAGTTGGGAGAAGAAGATAGACTGTACATCATCAAGAACATGTGGCCTGCTGGCGAAATCTCACCCTTGAATGAAGATTGGACGAAGATACTAATGACAGACAGGATGTATCAGATATACGAAGTATCATAAGATCAGAAATAGAAGTGAGCGCAGACGCAGTGCTAACAATCTATGCATGCTCTTTATTTATTGGTGTTCTATATCTGGTGGTGTGAAATGACGGAACTAGGCCATTCGGTGCAGATGATAAAGAGGCAGTGCAGTAGTGATGCGGTCTACCTCGGCACCGCTCGGGATCCATGCAGTGGTGTCTAACAGAGTTGTGCCATGAAGCACAGTGATGAGAAAGCGGCCGGGTGGTCGGACTGGTGTCGGACGTGGCACCTCCCGACAGAGGGTAATGAGGCCAGAAGTGTCTAAAATGGTAAAAATACGAGCCCTCCCCCCTTCCTTCCCACATACACACACTGTTTCCGCCAGACCTGCCTACGTATGACATAGCCATTGGCGGGTTGTGCAGAAGAAACACTATAGTGACGCAGCGGAGTATGGGCTCTGGTGAGAGATGATATCTTAGGAAGCCTGGGCATAACAAGAGTGTGAGTGACTCTCCAGATCAGTACTAAAGGAATAGAACTTACTGTTTTGCTTTTGTGTACCCACGATGGTGAAGTCTTGTCATTGGTGGACGGGTGGTGACGTAGGTCTTACATCCCACATCTTGAACGAAAAACAAACTAAAGAAGTGAATTGCAGAAGTTGTTAATATGGAGCTGAAGGAGATCTTAATAATTTTCTGCTCTTTGCGGATATTGGCGACAAAGTGAGAGATTGGACAGAAGTCAAACCAGAGGTGCGAAAAAGCTAGGAAAAGCACAGTTCAGAGTGGGGATGTGATCGATGAATGCGGGAAAGACACACTGGAGGCGTGGAGAAGAATAATAGGACTTAATTTTTGGGATTCGCTCCATGAAAGTGGAAGTAGTCAGACTGAAGGTGGAGAACAGAATAGTAAGACAGGTTTTAGAGTTCGGTGGAGGAATGGAAGTTTATCCATGGGGAAGATATCGAGTAGGACAGATTAACGTTTGGACCGAGGGAGTGAAGGTCAGCAAAACACGCACCCGTCGACCTGAAGGAGAATTCAACTGCTCGACGGTGAGGACACAGTTCGCCGTATACTGCGGTAGCATAATGGACGGGACAGAAAGGCGCAACGACCCATTAGTTCAACGAAAGTGGCGACCTCTGTAATGGTCGTTCTCCCCCAATAGTATCATTGTATTCATTCACTGCCAGTTCAACGCAATCACTGCTTACCTACCATAAAACGATAGGTGTCTCTGAGTGATGGATGGTGACCTATCCTCCTTAAACTGATCAGTTATCATCAAACCTTACCAACAAGTAATGATGACTATTAATGAGAACCACTGTCTAGCAATAAATTGTGGATGTAGTAATGGATGTCTTTGATTTCATATCAAATCCTTTGTCTTGCAAAGTGTTAGAGAAGCGTTAAAGAGGTTACACTCAAGCTACATTGCTTATGGCTCTGAACGCCAGATCGAATTACCCAAAATCCATTGTGTAACTCTGTTAATTAGCTTTGCACTGTGAGGAGAGAACTGCTACGGAGATCAGATCCATCAGATTCGACTGTGGAAACTTTTCTAAGGTACAAGTAACTCTGCCAATAGGTGCGGCCTCGCACAGTACTGCATTATCTTGTTGCGAGATGACATCACGGGCATCTTGAAGATGGCCTTAACATTTCGTAAATGTAATGGCTGCTGTCCAATTACTTACTACGCGAATAGGACGTGATCGTGTTCTACTGAGGACGACAACCACACCATCACGCCTGGCGATGACTTCATGTAGTATTGAGGAAAGCATCCGGTAACGTTCATACTTCTCGGAGCATCCACACACGGATATCTCCTTCGTGATGTCGTACATAGAATCATTACTTGTCTGAAAATACAATATGTTGCATCTAGTGTTCAGTGTTGTCTTTGGGAGGTCGATTGTCACGGAGCCTTTTTCTACCGACGCGCCAAAGGAAGCCGCAACTGTAGTTCGCTTGCCGAAAGTCCGTAGTATTATAGAAGGCGTTGTTGTGCCCATGTTGAAACTTGTCTGATTAGTAACAAACAAACCCATTGAAGGAAATGTTGTGCTTCAGAATTCCTTCATGACGGTGAGCACGTCACCTTGAAACAAACAGATTGTATATGCGCGTGACAGGCATCCGTTATCGACCAAAGTGCGCATAAATATCAGGGATAATAAACTGCAGTCTTAATAAACTAAGATCCTGTAGCTTTTGATAGCCAACGTATGCTTTTATTCACACGTGACATAACATATTCTCTTACAACATACACCAACATTCCGTTGTGGCCCGAATGAGGAAACTCTCGCAAAGACTTTCCTTATATGCTGAATGTAGATGGCATAGCTCCTATCTATTCTTTGTGGTTGCGTTAAAATATTAACCATTTATAACGAAGCGTACAGTATACTTCACAACAGTTTAGAGTTCGTTGCATTATTCTTTCATCTTGTTGCAACAGTGATGACAAGTTGCGTACTTCGAACCTATGTACTACGAACGATTCTCCTCTCCATTCGCCTTAGTGTAGTGTGTGAAGTGCTCCACTCTGTGTTAGAGCCCATGCAAGTTAGCATGGTACCTATGCAAAAGACATTCTCGTCCTCAGCGCTAAGCGAGTGCACCCTTTTTTCTGAAGGTGGAAGCTTCCGGCCTGCACATTTCGGTCATACTCACTGCTGTCTCTACACCGCACAGTGTGGCACTGCTGTCGTTCCGTACTACGGGTGTAGGGGTTCATAATCAGAAACAAGTATTTATATGCACTTATATAGCTATTCCACACTCCGAACGCCTCGATCGCAGTATAGAAGCTTCTATTGTTCGAAGATGACCAGTTTCAAAACTCCTACGTTGCCATCATCTGATCTAACGGAAATTGTTATAACAGTGCCTCGTCTATAATAAGCTTCATAAGATCAGATGAAGGCAACATAAGACTACTGAAACAGATGATCTTCGAGCAATATGCGTTCTTATACTGCGATCGGGTGGTTCATTTCCAACTATACAGATCGTCCCATAGCACATGTATACCTTCCACAATTAGATTTCCATTCTGCAGGGGAGTGTGCGCTGATATGGAACCTCCTGGCAGATTAAAACTGTGTGCTGGACCGAGACTCGAACACGGGACCTTTGCCTTTCGCGGGCAAGTGCTCTACCAGCTGAGCTACCCAAGCACGACTCTCAACCCGTCCTCACAGTTTCAGTTCTGCCAATACCTCGCCTCCTACCTTCCAAACTTCACACAAGCTCTTCTGCGAAACTTGCAGAACTAGCACTTGCCTGAGAAAGGTAAAGGTCCCGATTTCGAGTCTCGTGTGGCACACAGTTTTCATCTGCCAGAAAGTTTCATGTCAGCGCACACTCCGCTGCAGAGTCTAAACCTCATTCTGGAAACATCCCATAGGCTGTGGCTAAGCCATGTCTCCTTAATATCCTTTTTCCGGGAGTGTTAGTTCTGCTAGGTTCGCAGAACAGCTGTGAAGTTTGGAAGGTACGAGACGAGGTACTGGCAGAATTGAAGCTGTGGGGACGGGTTTCAAATCGTGCTGGGGAGCTCAGTTGGTAGAGCACTTGCCTGTGAAAGGCAAAGTTCCTGAGTTCGAGTTTCGGTCCGGCACGCAGTTTTAATCCGCCAGGAAGTTTCATCTATACGTTACAAATCTAGCTATTCCAGTTGTACAACAAAGGGAGTGTTAGGGAGGGGTAAAAAGTAGCTGCAAAGTACTTCCGAAGACTTCATTACTCCAGGAAAGACATGGAAGAAGAAAAACGACATTAATGTAATGTTTACGAACTGGTTGCCGGAAGGAGTGACATACAATTTCCATGTGACACATGTTCCCTGCTAAACATTTTTTACCCCGTTTTTGTTTCATAAAATTTCTTTCTTGCAGTGCGCGGTCGGACTTGTTTTCGTTTTCTTGGTCCTTTGTTTATGCGACTTCCTCTTTTCTGGGGCCTTTTGAAAGTCAATTTTTTTTGGATTTCTGGTAGCCCTCGCATCACCTGTTGATACGATCGTTTGCAAGCTTCCTAGCTGTAGGTTTGAGTCATATGGTATACGCGTTTCTACGATGGCTGCAGCGGAATCACAACTCCCCTAGCATCCTCATCTGCTGAGCTGTTTGCATGGGAGTTGGGAAAGTTGTCTTGTGCGACCAGCACCATGCACTGTATATGAGGAGAGCTTTTACAGTGTGGAACTGCTTGTTTTGTTATGGTTGATTATGCGGGATGACGCAAGCCTTGGCCCCAAAATAATTCAAACGGCTGAAAGTACCACATTGTGTACTTTAATATTAGCAATTAATCGTCGAACATTTATATTTCATTTGGAACGACTGTGTAATTGAGAAAAGTGTGTGATGCACGTGTTTGTGAACTTCAAGTGTTTCACAGTGCAATCTGCTTGCCGTTACCAGTTCAAGTCTTACCTCGAAAAACAATATCCGTAGGCGGAACTTCTCGCAATGTTACTTATTATTGAGTGATCGCGGCTGACTGTCACGGAGCAATGCAATGTTTTCTTGCCTCGGTGGATGACGATTTCAGAAGCGGTTTTCCATCCGCAGTTTATTTTTCTCCTGGAAGACTCTGAAATCTCCATTGTTTTTCGGTATACAGGAAAAAACTAAACTGCAGATGGAAACCCATCTCCAAAACCATCATCAACCGAGGCAACAGAGCGTCGCATTCATAGGAGACAAGGCCTTTCTACACAGCAGGTAGCTCCAGTTTCTCCACTCGACAACGTGGCAAACGGTGGTGATCACACCACAAGTACATCCCTTACGGTAATGTTCCGAAATTTGGCGTCAATGGCCTACGGCAGCAGAGAGCCAACATGAGTGTCTCTCCAAACAATACGACATCGCTAGTTTGATGCGGCCTGCATGCCTTTCCTGTGGCAACCTCTTCATCACAGCACAGCAATTGCAACCTATATACGTAATTATCTGGTGGACGTACTGCCATCTCTGTCTTCCTCTACCGTTTTTTCCCTCTACAGCTCCCTCTTGTACCAGGCAAATTATTCTCTGATGTCTTGTTAGATGCCCTATTATTACGTCCCTTCTCCTTGTCAGCGATTTCCCATATGCTTCTTTCCTCTCCCTTTCTTTGGAAAACCTCCTCATTTTTTACCTAATCACCCCACTGAGTTTTCAGCATTCTTCTGTAGCACCACATCTCAAAGGCTTCGATTCTCTTCTGTTTCGGTTTCCACACAGTCTCACTACCATACAATGATGTGGTCTAACGTACATTCTCAGACGTTTATTTCGGAAGTTAAGATACCAGCACACTTCTCATGGTAAGGAACGCCCTTTTCACCAGTGTTAGATTTTTATGTCCTCCTTGCTCCGTCCGCCAAGGGTTCTTAGGCGGCCTAACTTCATTTACTTCGTGAACCCAATAGAGTTTTTAAGTTTCTCGCTGTTCTCATTTCTGATACTTCTAATTACTTTTGTCTTTCCTCGTTTTATTCTCAATATGTTTGACGAACTGTGCCGTAATTGTCGTACTTGTCGTCACATGTTGCCACCCACTTCCTCCCAATTATTTTAGAAATTCCTATGGAATGTTACCTATCCCATCTGCCTTATCTGATTTTAAGTCTTCCAGAGCTCTTTTAAGCTCTGATTCTAATACTGCGTCCCCTATCTCTTCCCTGTGACATTCAGTTTCTAATTAAGTCACGTCGTCAGACGTGTCTTTCCCCTCGTAGAACCCTTCAATGTACTGTTTCCACCTATCCGCTTTCTCTTCTGCAAGTAGTAGTAATTCCCTCTGCACTCTTAATTTAACCGCCCTTGGTTGTTTTGACTTCACGTGCCCATGGGTGTTCACATCTTCTATGGATGTTAACAACAGGCGTGTATTACAAATGGAATGAAAGATTAATTATTCAATACTCGAGTATAAGGATGCGAATCAGACTTCTTTAAATACATGCAGTAATGGTCGTGAGCGCTAGCTACTTAGAGATTGGGCACTATGAGTTGATGTTCGGAAAGAATGCCTTTGAGGAGACAAAGACGCCGTTATTAGCACCTCATTGAGTTTGAATGTAATAGGGCTAGGAGAAGATGGATGTTGCTCCTACGATACTGCAGAAAGACTTGACAGGAATATAGCCTCTGTACATGATTGCTGGCAGCGATGGTCACGAGAATGTACAGTCGCAAGAAGACCAGGCTCCGGACGGCCACGTGGCATTAACTAGAGGGAAGACCATCATGTTGGGCGTATGGCTCTGGCGCTTCGTACTGCGTCTGCAGCGACAGTCTGAGTACCAGTTAACACCACAATAGTATGACGAACTGTTAAAAATCGGTTACTTCAAGGACACCTCCGAGAAAGACGTCTTTTAGCGTGCATTCCACTGACCTTAAACCACCGTCATTTGCGACTTCAGTGGTGTCAAACGAGAGCTCTTTGGAGGGTAGGGCGGAGGTCTATTGTGCTTTCTGATGAAAGCTAGCTGAGGTTCTGCCTCGGTGACAGTGACAGCTGTGAGTTGGTTAGAAATACGTCAGCTTAGTTCCTGCAGCCAACCTCTCCGTGAGCTAGACACACTAGAGCTACACCTGGATATATGGTCTGAGGGGCGATTTCGTATGACAGCAGAAGAACTATCTTGGTTTGCTCACTCACACTGCCTGCACATTTGTACGTGAGTCTGTTGACGGGGCCTGTTGTGCTCTCATTCAAGATCAGCATTCCAGGGGGTATTTTCCAACTCGATAACGCTTGCCCTCCCAACACGCTCTACAGAGTGTCGACAAGTTGCCTTGGCGTGCTCGGTCACCAAATCTGTTTCCAATCACGTGCGACATGAATGGACGACAACTTGAAAGTCATTCACAAACAGCATTAACCGGCCCTGTATTGACCGACCAACTGAAAAAGGCATGGAACTCCATCCGTGAAACTTACATCCGGCACCTGTACAACACAATGCATGCACGTTTGCTTGCTCACATTCAACATTCTGGCGGTTCATTGGTTATTAATTTATCAGAATTTCACGTTTTTAACGGCTTATCTCGAGTTTACATTAACCTGAGATCTTGCGGTTGAAAGGGAACTGAAACAAATGTTGTAAATTAATCTCAAAGATACAAGAAGATAATTTGTTTAACTGTCATGCTAGAGGAATACTCTGAAAAACTGTTTTATCCTTGATAGACAAAGGACAAATTTCGAGATTCTTTTATTACTTCTAGTATTAACTACTTTTTGTTCTAATGTGCTGGCGTAAAGACGTAGTATATAATTTCATGTCTATGCGTTTGTTAAATGAAGGTGTTAAATGATGAAAAATGTGTTTTATAATTTCTGCCAAGATCAAGCCTAAATCCCATAGCAATGGAGTACAAATTATTCTGTTAATTCGAGAAGGCGAATTTTATATGGAGGCGACGATCTTCACAACGGCGCTGCTCAACAATAGAGGTACGTGATTGTGCTCACTGCTTTTGCTAATGTTAATTCCGATGTGTTTTTGCCGAGACATTCAGAATCTGCAATCTTCCTTTTCGTATAAAAATAGGAGTCCGATAGAAAATGAAATATTCTTAAATTTAAATAATTGCAATTCTTTTACCAAGGCAACGGGGAATGATAGAACGTACGTGCCTTTACCCTGATTGTACGTTCGCAATCTCCGAGTGTGTCATGACGAAATTATTTTACGAAAAAAAAATTAAGATAGATCTTTCTCATCAGATCGCAATCACTCGCACCCAAATGTACGAGTACGTACCCTCTGAATGTGTCTAGTCAGTCGTGCGCATTGTTCTAAAGCTTTTCTGTTAATATTCAGTGGGTTGCATCTCCGCAATTAATTTTTGTCTATGCCTAAAATCGTACTTCACGAGAAGTATTTATTACGCAAGTTTCAGGCTCCATTTAATGTAAAAAATTCTGAAGTACTGCTGACTAAGCAAACCGCTACAATAATTTCATATCTCTACAACTACTATAACACAAAACAACAATAACATGAGAGGGTACGTTACACGGTATTAATCACTTAGGTATGTTACCTAGATAAATGTATTCCCGACGGTCATTATTCTATATTAATTATTTTCTGGTGTTGCCTGGTTCTTATCACTGCACAAAGGCTAAAGAACGTGCTTCCTGACGAAATGGATGGCGCCTTTATCTAGACACCAACTAGCGGCCACAGTTTGTTGTCTTGAAGTACCTCGGGAGGTGTTAGTGGTGCCCGGTGTGTCTGCGCGTGACATCGAAACATGAGTAGCAGGTGGCCCGAGGGCGCCGCCTGCTGGTGGTCCTGCGTGGACACTAATTGTGCCCGTGGGCGCAGCACGTAGCCAGCAAGCACTGGGCACCACCCATCCGCTGTGTCATTAATGGCGAGATGGAACCGCACACTCATGTACATTGCTGGGACTGATTTATTACGAGGGCTATTCATAAATTAATCTCTGACTGGTGACTACAAATAAACCAGTGATCGTAGACTCATGGCGTGTATGTAACTGGTAGTGCGGACTTTGCAGATCACATTGCATTCGTCAGTGCGTAAGCAGCAAGAGGCTGAAATGTACGATGGTACTGCGTCTGCCGTCAGCTGCGAGAGGCTGTCATCCTCTGCCGTCGGTATTCATCGCTGACCGTGTCTTACATGGTGACGGGTGTTGTGAGGGGTCGGAGCGGAAAACTCAAGGCTGGTCATACAGTACTGTATGATGAAGGAGGTCGAGGAAGACAGTCATATGTCACTGATGAACTCGTGCAACATTCTGATAACCGAGCATGTGAGACATCTGTTCACACTTTCTGAACTTTCTGATGATGTGCCACAGATTTCAAGAACAGTCCACTTTAACATTTTCACAGAGAACTTTATGTTACCATAGGCTTTGTGTACAGCAGGTAGGAAACTGGGTATCTGATGTTCAATTAACTGTGAGAATGAGTTCGGCCTTGATATTCCTTCAACACTTCAATGAAGAGGGAGGACGAGAGATTAGTACAGTCCCTTAACCTCCAAACTATGGAACAGCCCGAGCAGTGGGTGCACACTCATTCTCCCAATGAGTCCAAGAAATTCGAGCAGACGCTGTCAAACCGCAAAATAACGGTTAATGTTTTTTGGGACCACAAAGGAATTTTGAGAACAGATTTCACTGGAGTAACGTGTGAGAATATCGTAGCTTCAAAGTTAGAGTGAAACTCTTACGAAATTCCGGGAGTAGATCCTAAACAAAAGAGGCCAAATGACTGCCCAAGGAATCATTCCGGTTCACCACAATGGGTGACCCCACATGCGAATTGAACGAAGGTGGGAGATTTTTCATCGTATTCTCTTTAGTCCGGACTTGGTGCGAAGAGAAATTGACTGAAAGTCATCGAGTAAAAGAGAAGTCATTTCAGGCGTCCCCCAAGCTAGTGTTATGGGCCCTTTGCTGCTACTTATCTTTATAAACAATTTGAGAGACAATCTGAGCAGCCGTCTTCGTTGTTTGCAGATGACGCTGACGTTTATCGACTATTAAAGTCATCAGAAGATCAAAAGAAACTGCAAACGATTTAGGAAAAAATATCTGAATGGTGCGAAAGGTGGCAGTTGACCCTAAATAACGAAAAGTGTGAGGTCATCCACACGAGTGCTAAAAGAAACTCGTTAAACTTCGGTTCAACGATTGACTGATTTGTCAAATATAAAGCCCGTAAATTCAACTAAATACCTAGGTATTACAATTACGAACAACTTAAATTGGAAGGAACACATAGAAGATGTTGTGGGGAAGGCTAACCAAAGACTAGGTTTTATTGGCAGGACACTTAGAAAATGTAACAGACCTACTAAGGAGACTGCCTACACTACGCTTGTCCGTCCTATTCTAGAATACTGCTGTTCGGTGTGGGATCCTTACCAGGTAGGACTGACGGAGTACATAGAAGAAATTCAGAGAAGGGCAACACGTTTTGTATTATCGCGAAATATGGTAGAGAGTGTCACAGAAATGATACAGGATTTGGGCTGGAAATCATTAAAAGAAAGGCGTTTTTGTTGCGACGGAATCTTCTCACGATATTCCAATCACCAACTTTCTCCTCCGAATTCCGAAATATTTTTTTGACACCGACCTACATAGGGAGGAACGATCACCACGATAAAATAAGGGAAACCAGAGCTCGTACGGAAAGATACAGGTATTCATTCTTTCCGCGCGCTATACGAGATTGGAATAATAGAGAATAGTGAAGGCGGTTCGATGAACCCTCTGCCAGGCACTTAAATGTGATTTGCACAGTATCCATGCAGATGTAGATGTAGATGTAGATGTAGAGGAGACAGTACAGGGTGTAACACAAATGTACTGCACATTCCTCACATCTAGACGAATAAACTATGTTATGTGAACATGTGTCTAGAAACTCTTTTTTTGTTTTTGTTTCCATGTTACAGCTCATTCTCTTCAACTCATTAATCGTAGGAAACAGACAAGAACAGAACGTTAGAATCATGGGAAACATGCACTCTTGGTGACGTCTAGTTAGGCTGTGCACAGCTACTGTCTTGTTTTACATGTCACTGTTGCCATGCTACGTACGTCATTGCTTGTTTACTGGTAACACCTGTTACAGCGATCAGTAGCCACAGACTTGGCTCCTACAATGGCAGCGTACGCAAATGCAGATATGGCATATGCACATTCGAATTATGGATTAGCTGACGGCATTGGCACTCGCGCTCAACGTTTGCACCGAGAGAGATTTCCTGGACGAAGGTGCCCCAACAGAAAAGCGTTTGAACCCATTGGTCATCGTCTTAGGGAACATGCGGGATTTAAGCCTAGAGGCCTAGAAGAACGAGGACGCAGCAGCGGGAGGTGGCAATTCTTCATGGAGATGACGCCGACTCTAGTGTCAGTACAAGGCATGTAGGTGCACCATTGAATGTTGATCACACGTCTGTCTGGCGAGTGCTACACTAGGACCAGCTGTGCAGGGACTATCAGCAGCTCATTTTCCTGCACGGGTACTCCTTCGCGAGTGGTTTATTCATCAAAGTGTCAACCCTAATTTTAGCGCGAAGACGCTGTTCACAGATGAGGCGTTGTTCCAACGAGATCACGTTGTAAATTTTCACAACTGTCATCTATGGGCAGACGTCAATTCTCACGCAACTATCGAAGCAAATCATCAACCAAGTTTTTCCGTCAACGTATGGACCGGCATTGTTGGTGACTGGTAGGGCTTCTCTTTCTTCCACCCAGGCCCCACGGGCAATGTTATCATTAGTTCACAGAGTATGTTCTACCTGAACTATTAGCATATGTGACTTTAGCTGTACGACAAAACATGCACTTCATGCACTATGGGGTACCTCTCCTCATTTTAGTGTCACTGTTCGCCATCTTTTAAGTAACAGAGTCGGTGACAAATGGACATTTACAGATGGACCAATTGCTTGGCGTCCACGCTCTCCGGATGTAAGCCCACTGGACTTTTATTTGTGCAGCATTTGAAAGTTCTTGTGTACGGAACCCAAGCACAAGATGTTCTGAGTCCCCGTGCCGGTATCACGGAAGCCTGCGAAACCAGACGCAGTACTCCAGGCATACATTATCGTATCTGAGATTCACTACAACGACGGGCTAATGCATATATCAGTGTCTTCAACTGGCTCAAGCAGCAGATGTTAAAGGTACGACAAGTGTTTGACTTTGGGTGGCGACTATGTAATTAAAACGTTTTTGCCTTTTTTTGATTTTTTTTGATAGTCACTAGGAAGTTAATATTGATGGACAGCATTTATAGATTTCAATGCCTCTAGCACGGATGACGAAGACGTGGACTACCCAACGTGTTATTCTTTCTGTAAGTTATGCAAGGAAGCCAAGAAGAAATTGGAAAGAGAATTAAAGTTCAAAAAGCAAAAATAAAGATTATGAAGTTCACTGATGATAGGGCAAGTCTAATGGCAAAGGACTTAGAACATCAGACGGAATGTGTTTTGAAAAGATGTCTAAGACGAACATCGGCAACAGCAATAAAAACGGGGAAGATGAATGTTGTCTAATTGAATCAGATGTTTTGGATAGAAATGAATTAGGAAATGAAGCATCAAATGTGATAGATAAGTTATGCTGTTTGGGAAGGAAAATAAACCGACGATACTCGAAGCAGAGAGGATATGTAATGTAGTGTGGTAATATCAAGAAAAGCGTTTCTTGAAACGAGAAAGTCCGTAGCATGATACCTAAATTTAAGTTTAGGATCTATTTTCTTAAGATATTTCGCTGGAGCGTGGGGTTGTACGGAAGAGAAACGTGGACGATTGATATTTGAGACAAAACGGAATAGAAAGTTCTGAATTGTGCTAGCGTAGAAAATTGCTGAATGTTTGGTAATCACAGACGTTGGGGATAAAAACATAGACACAAAGAAGGTAACTACAAATAAACTGTCGGTAACAGAAGAAGAACTTCAGCTGATCTACGAAGGAAGGAATTACAAACATGCCAGCTAAACTGAAGAATACAGAAATACACTTGGGAATAAAATAAACGGTAACTGTATGGAAGCTAAGGCGAAATGGATACATGAAATATGTGGAGAAATGGAAAAAGAAATAACTGTTGAAAGGACTGACTCAGCATACAGGAACGTCAAAACAATCTGTGGTCAAATTAAAAGCAAGAGTGATAACATAATGGGTGCAACGGGAATTACACTGATAAATAGAGAGGAGAGAGCGGATAGGTGGAAAGTCTACAATGAGCGTCACTATGAGGGGGGATAATTTCTCTTATGACGTGACAGAAGAAGAAACTGAAGAACTCAAGAAAGTTTTGACGGACAATACAACGTTCTGCATCATAGATCAGAGATATTAGGTAGAGACGTAAGCCCGAGACCGCTCTTATTCCTGGTGTACGAATGTAAGGGATGCCAGCGAAGCATCTTTGGTGGAAAGCGTAGCTAACAACTGTAATCAATAGATGTCCATTGAACGACTAGGTTATGAGCAGTCATTGTTAAGCAGATGACATGCGGCTGTAGTGTCCACGTTGTTCGGTAACAAATCGCAATGGAGTAACATCTCTAAATCAAGTGCTCAAGACATTCTCCAAAATGTTCTGGACAAGAGAGAAGTGTTGCAAAGTTTGCTCGGACACTTTGACTCCTGGACAGAAACAACGAGACGTATGAATAAAAAACAAGATCAATTCTTTTCTTGAAAAAAAAAAAAAGCCCTGACGACGAGACTTGGTGCAAATAAATCTTTTCGTATTTGATGAATATTAATGTACAACTTGAAATCGTGTCATTGCGTAGAGCTTCATGCACTCAGGGGGCTCTGTCTCAAAATGAATTCAATAAAGCACATTATGAATGGAGATAGTACTAGAACAGAAATAAAGCATTTGAAGTAACCAATGTTCCAGTATGACATGTAAAGTATGAATAAAAGTTTGCTAAACAAAATAGCTAACACGTGTAAACATAGCAGTTCACAATGAGAAACTATCAAAAAATTGAAATTTAATATTTATGTTAACCAGAGGAAGGTTATTTGATTTCCCATAAAGAGGTAGCGTTTGTGTCTTTGAAGAGCCCGAAACTAGGAGCAAGAAGCCAAACACGGAATTAAGTAGAATGCAAATCTCAGACAAGAGAGAACCTTTCAATGTACGTAGCTTGGTTTTAAGTTGTGGTAACTCAAGTTACTTCTGTTGGGGAATGTGTAAATAAACTTTAAACACCAACGCCTACATGGCTAAAAACGAATACAGCAAGTAGTAACGTTGAAGTTACAGATAGTCAACACAAGTAGTATACATAAATAACCAATATGGCTCAAATACGATAGCAAGAAAATAGATAACCAGACCCGAAAAACTGTGGTATAAACAATTTTAGCAATGTAATTTAGCCACGTTAGAGACAGTAAATTGTTTAAATAGAATTGAGGGTTAACTAAAACCCAATACAATATTTTTCACATAGTTTAAAGCAATCTGTGGCACAACGGATGGCTCAGAATAGCCGTTCGTATGATCTACGGACTAAGGTATTTAAAAATACGTCCAAAGAGCGACGATGATTACAGCTCAGTGTACCACTTTGTCCGTGAATTCTGTCAACACAAACAGCAAACAAACTTCCAAGGCTGTATTCCACCAAATCTGAGCGAGGTGCTTGCCCGGCATGTAACTTGGCAGAATACAGACTCTCTCTCTCTCTCTCTTTCTCCCTCTCTCTCTCTCTCTCTCTCTCTCTCTCACACACACACACACACACACACACACACACACACACAATCTAAGTCATGCACAACTTTGACTGACAGCACTTGTCCTTGGTTGGCAGTCCTGCAGTTATCGACGGTTAACGAGTAATAGCGAAATCGTGCACAACAACGTTATGTCGGCGTGGTGGAGAGCGTGCATGATCCCTGGCAGGACGTGAAAGAGACGATTGCTTGGCTACATGGGCAAAGAGATTATACCACTTTCGAGGTCATAACGAAGCTCCACATAGGTCATTAATAATTTCGTTAATGCCGAAGTAACAAAATAATTTATAAGAACTATAATTCCTTATCCCCTATGAAACAGTTAGAGCCCGTGATTGCAGCAAGCAACGACAATGACGTGAATCTGCCACTAAACGCGACTGTTGAGTTGGCTTAACAAACGAGACGACTCTAATGGTTTTCAAGGCCACCATAGACAGTAGTCAGCAGAATACGTGAATCTCATGCTTGCATGGTTTACATCTGCAAGAAATATATATCTGACTGTGACTAGTCAAGTTTCTTGTGGCCAGAAAATTTACTTATGTTAGTACCGTACGCTAAGTATATTACATCAACTTCTCTGTGTCCACACACGCCACTACCTCACAGCATACATGAACTACATACCATCATATAATAATCGATGTAAGAAACCTCACTTATTTTGAAGCCTAATAGTAGCCTTTTATAAAACAGAAACATTCACGAACACCTTCGCTATTGCTACCGTCCGCCTCTGAAATTTGTACTATGGGCATAATAAAATCTTGTCTTTTTTTTTTTTTTTTTTTTTTAAGAAGATAAAGTACTTCTTTTTGTCAAACCATAACGAACGTTTCCTCAAAAATTAAAGTACGTGGCAAGATTTCGAAACAGTGAAAAATATCTATGTGAATGCATGAATGCTCCCATCTTCTTCCAGTTATGCTTTTTCCCTTCTCTTTTCGTTTCTCAGTCACGCCACTTTTCCATCCTCTGTCCTAATTAATATTTCAAACAATCCTGCCGGAGTGACATCCGCAAGTGAACATTATAGCAGAATTTGAAAATACCACTCCAATTATAAGGTCCTTTCTATTATTCATTAGTTAAAACACCACCGGTTTCGGGGTCTTACATATCCATCATGAGGTGTTATACTGAAAATAAAGAGAAGACTGGAGTAAAATGACTAACATTTACAGCAATCACTTTTAACATAAGTTTTTTTCGACCTACTCACAATACCTTCAAAGAATAGTATGTTAAAAAAAGTACGTTGATGACATCGTAGTTTTGTATAACGTGACAGACTCCCAGCTGCAACATTTTCAACACGCCTTTAACAAAATGCACCCCAAGATTCAGTGTACGATAGAATATCACTCTCGCTTTACTCTCCCATTTTTGGATTTGGAAATTGCGTTACAGGACAGCAAAGTTCACTTTAACGCATGTAGGAAACCAACCACGACTAGTTCTATTATTCATTGCTCTTCAGTTCATCCAAAGCAGCAAATAATGGCTGCTCTTCTTGCAAAGCTTTACTGTGCGGTTAGGATACCCTCTCTCAAAACAAAACTACCAGCGTGAGTTGGTTAACATTAAATTTGTAGCACACGTTAATGGTTACCACCCCAATTTTGTTGATATCCTTCACCAGCAAATTCAATCGGAAGCAACTTTTACCAATCGGTACCGGACTACGCTATCAACTACTAGTAATGAAAATTCCAAAAATTTTTTGCAGGATCCCATACGTAGGTGTTACATCGGCAAATGGCTTCGAAAAAGGGGGCAGTATCTGCCTTACATAGCCCCCATAAGGTCGGACATCTATTGAAGCCCCACCAAACCAGAGAAGACAATCGCTACAGACGATGAGGCGTCTATCGCATCCAGTGTAGTGAGTGTCCTTCCGCCTACGTAGACCAAAGTGGCCGCTCCTTTAGCATACGGTTCAGAGAACGTCAGGACCTTAGCAGTTCTAAATGCGCCCTCACTAATCACATGAAGGATCACAATCATTTAATGTCAGATAAAAGCACGAACTGAAGCATTCTGCATATTCAGCGTAAGGACCCTGCTTTAAATATTTTAGAAGACATAAAAATTATTTGCATCTTTAACCGTGATCCATAGAGCATTTTGAATGAGCAAACTTCGCTTAAGCACGAATTCTTGTTAAATAACTTCCCTTTTTTGAAGCAGCGTCAAGGCTCATTTCCTTCTCCTTACGATTTCTGATTCTTGTACGTTATACATGTACACTTCTTAACTTGGTCGATATTTTCGCCATTGCTTTGGTTCTCAGTTAGGCTTACTTATTACACGGCATGTGCCTGTCTCTTATAGTGAAATCTGCAAGGTTCATGAAATCTGCATGGTCCACCCAGTATACTTTACGTAGCTGCAAAATGTCCTCTTTTAATAGAAGTCCGTATATTTTTAATTTTTTTATTCTACGACTACCGTGTATTATTGCGCAGTTTCTGTTTCCTCACTGAATTAAAATTTTCCTGTCTTTCATGATGTAAAATTTGTCTCAGATCTTATCTTATGTAAGCCGTGTTGTCAGCTTTTAGTTAGGAAGTTCTAAATTGATCCTACTTTTCATGTAAACCTTGTTGGCAGGTTTTTGTTAGCAAGTTTTAAATTGATCCTACTTTTAAAGAGTCTCTTTAATGCTGTTGCTGCTAGCGATTAATTGGTATAGTAGTCTTGGACAGTATGGACTGTAAGGTGATGCGACCTTCCTTTATGTTTAGTAGCGAGATGCTTTATAATAGGAGTGACACATGTGTATGTTTTTTTCACTCACGATTATGGCACGTTATTCCACACCACCGTATATAATCCCACTAAATGAAGAAAAAAACTTACTTGCCGTTCTTGGAAAGGAAAAATTTTCATTGCGTTTTACGATTTATACATAAATTTTATGTCGCCGGCTTCAGTTAGTTTTACTACTGTGCAGTACTGCCCTGTTCAACATGGACCTTTACCACTCACAACGCACTTTGAACGTTTTTCATGTAACTTTCTATGCCATTTTTTATTCTGAATGTAAATCACTAATTCAAATTGTGAACATCAGGGTTAGTTGGCCCCGCATTGTTCTTCCCATCAAGAGATGGCAGTACTTTTGCCACTCCGATTTACAAGTTTGCTTCCCCCTTTTTGTACGCTACTTCGTGCTCCGCGCTCCCTGGTGACACACAGCGTCCTGTACTCTTCCACCGCGGCGCTCGGTGCCACAGCACAAAGTGTAAGTGTCATTCATTGCATATTTCTTTACCCAGGCAGCCGTGTATATGGACCCTCTTGTTTGCAGTTTTATGTGTACTACTGCGTGTAAAAACTATTTTCAGCTCCGGTCTCTTGTTTACTCTCAGTATAACATCTGATGATGGGCATTTAAGAGCCCGATACCGGTCGTGTTTAATTACTGAAAACTGTTTTCAACCCCTGGTAATTAACGTCTGTTGCTGCTAGAGCCGGTGGCTTGGATCTGTCTGCCTGCAGTTTGATTGTATTGTGGTACTGCACTTCTCGTGAACGAACTTAATTGCCTTTTTTGGGGTCCATAGTAATTTCTAAATGATGGTGTCTACATTAGATATAATGTATACGCCGGCCGGGGTGGCCGAGCGGTTCTAGGTGCTACAGCCTGGAACTTCGCGACCGCTACGTTCGCAGGTTAGAATCCAGCCTCGGGCATGGATGTGTGTGATGTCCTTAGGTTAGTTAGGTTTAAGTAGTTCTAAGTTCTAGGGGACTGATGACCTCAGAAGTTAAGTTCCATAGTACTCAGAGTCATTTGAACAATTTCAACCATAATTTATGCAGCGTGTTTCCGTAAGAGCGTGCAAAAATGTAACAGGACATAGAGAATGCTCCACTGAACACTTTGAGGTAGGGAACCTGAGGACGGAGAACCCAGCTTAAGCAAATATGGAAGTAAGCTTGTCTATCGCGCTGTCTAGCATTGCAGTTTTTCAGTTTATTTTCAACTAACATGCGTACACGTTTACACATACTGTGTTGTGTATTTACTTGTACATATTTAATTCCTGCAAGTTAACAGGTAGGACGAGTCTGATTACCAGTAAGTCATGATGTAGGTATTGTTTACTTTACATGTCCATCAGGTGGCTGTGTTGTATCGTATTCACAGTGTCCCATGACAGAACGTGCTATGAAACAACGACAGACCCATTTACTACTCACTGCTATTCAGAGACGCACAGTACAATACGACAGAGCAGTATTAGTACAGTTTCGCAGAAGTCACTAACATTCACCTTGTGTATGAGGAAGTACGTTGCAGTGCTCTCGCTGCTGAAAAGCTGTACAGGGAACAATTCCCTAAAGGTATCATCCGTCACGACGAGTGTTTATTTCCATCAATCGATGAATGCGGGAGACTGGTTCATTGTAATGAATAAACGAGGGACCTGGCAACATGACGACCGCTCGCACATCCGATTTTGAAAGGGAGATGCTGGAACGTGTTGCAGCGGACTCCATCTACACTTACATCTACATGGATACTCTGCAAATCACATTTAAGTGCCTGGCAGAAGGTTCATCGAACTACCTTCACAATTCTCTATTATTCCAATCACGTTTAGCACTCGGAAAGAACGACCACCTATATCTATCCGTACGAGCTCTGATTTCCCTTATTTTATCGTGGTGATAGTTTCTCCCTATGTAGGTCGGTGTCAACAAATTACTTCAGCTTCGGAGGAGAAACTTGGTGATTGGAATTTCGTGAGAAGATTCCGTCGCAACGAAAAACACTTTTATTTTAATGATGTCCGTCCCAAATCCTGTATCATTTCAGTGACACTCTCTCCCCTATTTCGCGATAATACAAAACGTGCTGCCCTTCTCTGAACTTTTTCGATGTACTCCGTCAGTCCTATCTGGTACGGATCCCACACCCAACAGCAGTATTCTAAAATAGGACGGACAAGCGTAGTGTAGGCTGTCTCCTTAGTAGATGTGTTACATTTTCTAAGTGTCTTGCCAACAAAACGCAATCTTTGGTTAGCCTTCCCCAGAACATCTTCTATGTGTTCCTTCCAATTTAAGTTGTTCGTAATTGTAATTCCTAGGTATTTAGTTGAATTCACGGGCTTTATAATTGACTGATTTACCGTGTAACTGAAGTTCAACGGATTCCTTTTTGCACTCAGGTGGATGACCTCACCCTTTTCTTTATTTAGCGTCAACTGCCAATTTTCGCACCATTCAGATATCTTTCCTAAATTGTTTTGCAATTTGTTTTGACCTTCTGATGACTTTATTAGTCGATAAACGAAAGCGTCATCTGTAAACAACCTAAGACGGCTGCTCAGATTGTCTCCCAAATCTTTTTTATACATAAGGAACAGCAAAGCGTCTATAAAACTACCTTGGGGAACGCCAGAAAACACATATTTTTACTCGATGACTTTCAGTCACTTACTACGAACTGTGACCTCTCTAACAGGAAATCACAAAACCAGTCACATAACTGAAACAAAATTCTATAAGCACGCAATTTCACCAAAAGCCGCTTGTATGGTACAGTGTCAAAAGCCTTTCCGAAATCTAAAAATACGGAATCGATCTGAAATCTCTTGTCAAAAGCACTCAGCACTTCAGGCGAATAAAGAGCTTGTTGTGTTTCACAAGAACGGTGTTTTCTAAACCCATGTTGACTGTGTGTCAATAGACCGTCTTCTTCGAGGTAATTCGTAATGTTCGAAATTATGTATGTTCAAAAATCCTGCTGCATATCGACGTTAATGATACGGGCCTGTAATTAAGTAGGTTACTCCTATTACCTTTCTTCAATATTGGTGTGACCTGTGCAACTTTCTAGTCTTTGGGTACGGATATTTCGTCGAGCGAAGGGTTGTACATGATTGTTAAGTATGCAGCTAATGCATCAGATACTCTGAAATGAACCTAACTGGTATACAGTCTGGACCAGAAGACTTGCTTTTATTAAGTGATTTAAGTTGCTTCACTACTCCGAGGATATTGACTTCTACGTTACTCATGTTGGCAGCTGTTCTTGATTCGTGTTCTGGAATATTTACTTAGTCTTCTTTTGTGAAGGTATTTCCGAAGGCTGCTTTCGCAGCACTGTCTTCGATAGTATCCATATTGCTATCGCGCAGAGAAGGCATTGATTGGTTTTTGCCGTTAACATGCTTCACATACGACCAGAATCTCTTTGGATTTCTGCCCGGTTTAGAGACAAAATTTCGTTGTGGAAACTATTATAAGCATCTCGCATTAAAGTCCTCGCTAAGTTTCGAGCGTCTGCAAAAGATCGCCAATTTTGGATATTTTCAGTCTGTTTAAATTTGGCATGTTTGTTTCATTATTTCTGCAACAGTGTTCTGACCCGTTTTGTGTACCAAGGAGGATCAGCTCCGTCGTTTGTTAATTTATTTGGTATAAATCTCTCAATTTCTGCCGATACTATTTCTCTGAATTCAAGCCACATCTGGTCTACACTTATACTATTAATTCGGAAGGAGTGGAGATTATCTCTCAGGAAGGCGGCAAGTGAATTTTTATCTGCTTTTTTGAAATCGTATATTTTTCGTTTATTTTTGGAGGATTTTGGAGTTACAATATTGAGTTTCGTTACGACATCGCTGTGTTCACTTATCCCTGTATCCGTTTTGATGCTCGGTATTAACTCAGCATTATTTATTGCTAAGAGGTCCAGTGTGTTTTCACAACTGTTTACTATTCGCATGGGCTCATTAACTAACAGCTAGAAATAATTTTCAGAGAATCCGTTTAACACAATTTCGGAATGAAGCTTTATGTGTAGCTCCGGAATGAAACATGTATTTTCGCCAACATATCGAGGGTAAATTAAGGTCACCACCAACTATTATCGTATGAGTCGGATACGTGTTTGAAATCAAACTCAAATTTTCTCTGAACCTTTCAGCAACTGTACCATCTGAATTGAGAGGTCGGTAAAAGGATCCAATTATTATTTTATTCCGGTTGCCAACAATGACCTCTGCCCATACTACAAGTACTTGTATTGTACGCGAAGTAGGCGCTGCACATATTAGCGTGTGGCGAGTACTCCACGACCAACAATTACTCCCATATGACCCACAACGAGTTCATGCAATGCTTGTGTCTGACTTGGTACCAAGCGTCGCATTGCGTTAGTGACTGCTCCAACAATGGATTGAACGACCAGTTTTCCTCCAAACTGTGCTGTTTACTGACGAGGCCTCATTTGATCGTGATGGTATTTCGAATAGCGGCAACAGCCATGTGTGGGATGAGGAAAGCCCTCACGCTGTTGGCCGGTTGGAGTGGCCGAGAGGTTCTAGGCGCTACAGTCTGGAACCGCGTGACCGCTACGGTCGCAGGTTCGAATCCTGCCTCGGGCATGGATGCGTGTGATGTCATTAGGTTAGTTAGGTTTAAGTAGTTCTAAGTTCTAGGGGACTGATGCCCTCAGCAGTTAAGTCCCATAGTGCTCAGAGGCCTCACGCTGTTGTAGAGTCACACTACCAAGTACGTTTTGCTGTGAATACCTGGGCCGGCCTTGTAGGCGATAATCTCACTGGGTCATATCTTTTTACCTGGCCGTCTGAATGGCCACCTGTACTTGAGCTTCCTGCAAAGAGTTCAACGAAGTTGTCGGTGAACGTATCCTTGGCTGTTCGTAAGAGGATGTGGATGCAACACGACGGTACACCGCCTCACTTCAGTGCGGATGTTCGCAGCCATCTCAACCAAATTCTGGTCGCTGGACTCGAAGGGGATATGCTGTACCATGGCCATGACCTGAATTCCCTTAATTATTTCCTATGGGGATATCTAAAATCAGTTTCGCATGAAAGTCCAGTGGATACGGCGATGGAATTAGTAGCCATGATTGTAGCTGTCTGTGATATGATTGAAACGCACCAGGGAGTCACCACGTTGAATCAGAATTTTGTTCGCCGATGTGATGCTTGCAGTGAAGTTGATGGCGGCCAGTTTCAGAATATTTTGTAAAATGCGGTAGAAATGATAGGTTCATTGTGCCAGTGATTGTATTTGCAGTTAGCTGTAACTAATGTAAATAAAAGCGTACACAGTAATGTGATTTTATTCCTAGTATCTCCTTAAACTGGCTTCTCCGACCATAGGTTCCCGACCTCAAATCGTTCATTGGAGCACCCTATATATCCTGTTAAACCTTTGCACGCTCTTACGGACACACCCTGTATGATTACTGTAATGAATGTAATGTAAAATACGTAGAATTCGAGACCAGATGTAATGAAAGCCTCATGACCTAATAAATAAGTGGATAAATTCCTCTTTGAATTATGTGTATTAATCTAATATGTACTGCACTGTAAATTTTAGGTAACGTCTTGTATTGGACACCTTTTCCCACAAAAAGAACGGTTTCTGTATGACTAAAACAACTGTCTAGCTGTCAACTTTTTGTTTATGATATTTTAAATAACGGCCCTTTAAATCGAATTAAATGAGCGATAATCAACGCTATGTTCGAGCAACAAGTTAGTATATAAAGGTGCTGGTATAGTACAATGATATGATCGTGTGGCCTTGTCGGCCGGGAGGCCCCAACTGGGGCAAGTTCAGCCACCGGTTCGCAAATCTTATTTCATGTGACGCCACATTGGCTGACTTGCGTGACGGTGAGGGTGAAATGACGAGGACAACCCAACACCTAGTCTACGGGCGGAGAAATCCTCCATCCCGGCCGGGAATCGAACCCGAGTCCGCTCCTTAGTAGGCAAACACGTCACTATTCCGCTTCACAGGCGGACGGTACAGTACAATATTTTCGCAATTCTGTCGGATTCTAAGTTGGAGCGTTTGCTTCCCAAAATTTAGCGTACTTCCTAGTGTTTAACGTGCTTGATATCCACGAGATAATTTCGTGACAAATAGCTTCTTCTTTACCTGAGAGGATGGCGATACTCAAATGCATCATCGTAGGGATGGCAGCAAAGTCCTGATCGACTCTGTCGTTGTAACTGATCTGAAATATTACGGTCCGACAATCATATCGTGTCCCAGATATTTCTCCCTTTCCATTACGTTGTCAATGTGTCGTGCGCAGCGTTAGGCAACCGTTTCTAAGTATCTGCGGGGTTTGACAGCGCAATTAGCGCGGGCGTAGCCAGCCGGAGAAAGCCGCAGGCGTAATTAGGCACCACGCAGCGCGCCGGCGTCCTGTGGGCTGAGTGGCAGGCGGGCGTTCCTCGCAGCAACGGAAATGGAGAGGTGTTCCACGGAGCACCTGCTGCGCAGTGGGATGAGAACGGGAGGAGGGGGCAGCAGCGCCAAAGCCGTCCATCCAGCTGCCACGGACTGTCATCCCTATGGCTGACGGCCGTCAGAGGCCTGCAAAAAACTCAAGCGCACCTGCCAGTTCAGAAGCTAATCAGGGAGGATTGCTTTTGAATGGAAAAGAGCTGTCGCTTACGATTGATATTCCACGAACGCAGCGTCAGAATGAGAAAAGGAGTCTAATATCGGCATATACAGTGTCAGCTAAAATGATTTGTTGCTAATAATCTTCATTTTAATCAGCAGGCCGTGTCACTGCTGATAAGTTTGAGACAGGGAGGTGAACCAGGCCCACATTGATAGAGGCACCGCAAGTCTTAGGACCTAATTCAATAGCCAGATCGACCGAGGTAGTGAACGGAATTTATGACACAGGAATTTTGCACCAATTTCTACTTCAGACGATTGCAGTACCCTTACCTAAAAAGTACAACACAAAGTAATGCAATGATTTTGAATTATTTAATTACTTTTGTCAATCAAGTTACAAAGATCATAACGTGAGTCGTAGTAAGAAGAATTAAAGAGAAAATTGAGCATATTACTGGACTATATCAGTTTGAGTTCAGAAAGGGTAAACTAACAAGAGATGCTGTATATGATATGTATTCGCTATTGCGAATACGGACAACCATCAGTAGTAAAATGGAATAACGAAAATAAAATATTTGTGCTGGTCTGAGACTGGATCCAGGATTTCTCGTTTATTACGACAGGTCGCCTTATCATCAGGCTATCTGAACGTCACTCGCTACCAGATCAAAACTTCCATATGTCGTCGCCATGTGTCTACACCCTACACTCGTACATTCATTATTTGTATTCCCTACAGGGAAGACATTTTAATTGAGTCACTTGCCGCTGCCACTAGATAAATGCGACATTGCGTCGTACTTCTGAACGACAGGCACTGCAATATCGCAGAGATGTTTAGTTGTCTGAAGATGCTTGGAGAAAGAACGACAGAAATGAACAATAAAGGTTTATAGTTTTATTATCGACTGTGAGAAGACATTCGATAGGGTCAACTGGATTATGCTGCTTAGAATTTTAAAAGATGTTTGTATGGACTGGAAATATAGATGGTTAATAAAGGAGATGTACTTAAATCAAAAAGTGGCAGAGTAGGGAATTAGTAGATGGAATCAGGTACGGATGCTCACGGTGACAAAACTGTTGAATACTTACAGAGAAAAAGTAATAGGTAACGTCATATGGGTAGCAAGGGGCGCTGTCATCAGAGGTTAAAGCGTGAATGCTACAAAATACCCAAATGAACCATCAGTACTGGCGGAACAAGAAGAGAAGCTGCAGCGCATGTTGAAGAATATTGCAAGAAGAAGCGAGGAGTTTGGAAAGAAAGTTAATACATGAAAGACTAAAATATGAGAATAAGCGATAAGGAAGTGTCAATTAATATATTCGTAGCCTGGGAAAAGATACAACAAGTGAAATCCTTGCTGTACCTGGGATATTTAATGACTTCGGACGAAAGATGTAGAGGAAAAAAAGAGGAAAAATATATCTGTGCGAAAGAGAGAGTTTGAAGAGGTGAAATAGTTAATGACCCCAAGAATAATTCTACTGGAATTGAGAAAAAGATGTTCTAAACGTTATGTCCGGAGTTGTAGAGTGGTGAATCACGGACAGTTAAAAAGAAAAAGAAGAAACATATTAAAAAAGTCTTAAATGTGGCTGTGGAGAAGAACGCTTAACGTGAAGTGGACAGGCAGACTTAAAATTGAGGGAGTAATGAGGAAAATAGACGAAGAAAAAAAAAATGGTTGAAATGGCTCTGATCACTATGGGACTTAACTTCTGAGGTCATCGGTCCCCTAGAACTTAGAACTACTTAAACCTAACCTAAGGACATCACACACATCCATGCCCGAGGCAGGATTCGAACCTGCGACCGTAGCGGTCGCGCGGTTCCAGACTGTAGCGCCTAGAACCGCTCGGCCACCCGGCCGGCTAGACGAAGAAAGAATATCATTGGAAGTGATCATAAAAAGGAAAAAAATCTTGGTTGGGATATGTATTGGCTGTCTGTAGCGAAGGAGTATGGAGGAAATAGTGAAAGGAATGAGAGGAATAAGTAAGAAGAGAGTTGGAATACTGAGTGATTGTTAGAAACAGAGGAACATTAAAGCAGATGGAGGAATACGCTCAGAACAGGACACGGTGGAGAGCCTCCAGGTGAAACCTGTCATACGACAGGTAAACAAAAATGAAGGTGACATATTTGACTTCCTGTTCATATCTCTCCTCCACACTAAATCAAGTACAGAAATTCTCTCTGTATTGTCCTTATTACAGCTAAGATCATGGATGCCATTGTGTTATTGATACATAATGTTTTCAGTTCCGTATTCACTGGCTCATTCACTCAGTGTTTCAATAAACATTACCAGTTTATTCCGTCGTCCGCCATCTTCGGTTCATGTAGAAATTACAGCAGATCATTAGCGAAAAATAGTGTGGCACCCACAATGTAATATGAGCCACTCACATCACGTGTCATATACGCGCATGACAGGATGATAATGTAGCGTAGAATTTTAAAAACTGAAATAAATAACCAATGTATACTTACATGCTATATAAGTTCAGTGTTTTACTAATTTATAATTCCTCTGCTGACAGCGGTAAAACACAGGAAAGGAAACAGCCAGAGCGTCTTAAGGTTTCTAAATAGAGCATTAGGCAACCACTAATTGAATCAGTGGAGAGGAATGTAATAAACGATGAATTGCTAGCTCTTAGAGATCAAATAGTGATAGCAGCAGACGAAAAAACTAGGCAAAGACGCATGAACAAACAGAAATCTCTGGATAACACAAAGATAGTTAAGTTACTAATTTTAATTATTAAGTAAGATTATGTAAAACGCAACAAATGGAACAGATAAGGGAGTACAGACACACAGAGGCTAAGATTGACAGAAAGAGCAAAGTAGCGCAGAGGGAATAGTTAGCGAAAAAAGCTCTAGAATCCTGTATGACTGTACGAAAGAAAAGATGTCGTTCCGACAAATTGAAAAAATAAAAAATAAAAATTTTGGGGAAACAGCAAGCAGCTACATCGTCTGATCGAATGTATTCAGACTCCTATTAGTGAATGTTAATGCAGATCGTATACAAGTTAATACAGATTGTATACACTCTTTACCTTTATGACGAACTGTCTTCGGAACACTGTAATGAGATGTCTGAAGGTCTGTGGAGGGATTGCAGCCCATTCTTCCTCAAGACGCGACACCAAAGAAGGTAGTGATGATGGGCGCAGGGGCCTGAAGCGAAGATGACGTCCCTTCTCAAAGGTGACCCATTGGCTTCAGATCGAGTATCTGTGCAGGCCATTCCATTTCAGGAGTGTTATTGTGCACAGACCGCTGTGCCACAGAAGTTGCTTTATTACAGGGTGCATTGTCATGCTGATAAAAACAGTCAGCATCTCTGAAGTGTTCCCCTACTGAAGACGAAATCTTCTGAGTTATTAGGCTGCCTCATATTTTTTATATATAATCGACGTCTCATCCCCTTTGGTGAGAACTACTTAAGGATCTTACAGTAGCTACGGTTGACTGTACGCAGTACACAATCTGTGTAAAATTTGTTCATATCCATTCGCATTTAGCGTTTTCTTAATTTAGATAACGGGGCCACACTCTTACCACGAAAACATCTCCATACTGTACCAGAGCAGCCGGCCAGTTTGGCCGTGCGGTTCTAGGCGCTTCAGTCTGGAACCGCGTGACCACTACGGTAGCAGGTTCGAATCCTGCCTCGGTCATGGATGTGTGTGATGTCCTTAGGTTAGTTAGGTTTTAGTAGTTCTAAGTTCTAGGGGACTGATGACCTCAGATGTTACGTCCCGTAGTGCTCAGAGCCATTTGAACCTTTTTTACGATACTTCATACGAAGGTAGGCAACGTTCTCCAACCATGCGTCAAACCTAAACTCTCATCAGATTACTACTGTGAATAACGTGAATCAGCACGCCACATCTCTTGTTTTCAGACAACAGATGTAGAGTGACGTTGCTCTTTACATCACCTTGGGCGTTTCTCACCACTGACTACAGAAAAGTGACTTACGAAGAGTTGCACAGCCATCCACCCGATTCTTTTTAACTCCATACGTACAGTAATTATGCTAGTTGGGCCGCTGTTACCAATTTGGAAGTCACGAACAATTCCTTCCGCTGATTTCATGTGGTTTTCCTCAGTTATCCTCCACAACGCTGACCGTCAGTACATGAGATATGCCTGCTCTTGGTTCGAACGCCTTTCAACTTCACTACCACATGACCAACAACTGACGTGGGCAGCTTTAAAAGCATTCAAATTTCCCTGATGGATTTATTACTCAGGTGACATACAGCGACTAATCCATATTCGAAGTCACTCAGCTCTCCTGACGGACCCACTCTGCTGCTACTGCTTCTTTATTAATAACGCAGTTCTCTTCACCTCCTGTTAGACTGTCGTCTCCAGCTCTCGTGACATCTAATGGTCAATGCCACATCATACACATGATCGAATACTTTTGATCTCATACTGTATGTGAAACCAAAGGGTTCAGATGACGAGCTAATAGCAAGAAAGGAAGACTCAAAGGTAGAACAGCTATAGACAATGTCGTTGCAAAGAAAAGAAACTTGATGACAATGTTACGGAAACGGCTAGAGATGGGATGGAGGATCCGGTAACGTGATAAAAATTTGACAACCTAATTAAAGCTGAGGGATTAAAAATAAAGAGTTTCAGGTTTGCCATTGAAATATTGGTAGGTTTGTCAGAGACGGCAAAATTGATGCAAGATCTGTTGAACGGAGCGGAAAGGATATTTAAAAGACGTTAAGAGAGTAGCATCAAAAAAGTGCACGGCAGTGAAGTGTAGCGCAATTAAATCAGATGAAGGTCGGACGGTTAGATTTGTAAATGAGACGCTAAACATAATTGACGGGTTTTGCTATTTGAGTAGCAAAATAGGAGTAACGAAACAAATCTCGGGTGAACAGCCTGGTATGAGTGTGCATAGGACACAATATTTCGGCAATCGACCACGTTGCCATCATCAGGTGCGCTGATGTACTGACCGGCGGTGGGCCGGCGCCAGGTATGTATTGGACCATCCCCCTCCTCCCTCAGGCGCTTCCTATGAGTTGGTGCGGTCCGCGCCCCGCGTGCGGTCCAGGTACAGCATCCGTTCTCCCGCCGTCTGGGCGCTGCGTCCTATGTCTTCTCGTTCAGGAGGGCCTGTAGGCACCGCTCTCGTTATTCGTCCCTCCTCCCCCGAAGTCGGTACACTCTGGGAAATATCCTTTTTCTTCTTAATCTGGGTGATTTCGTCATAAAATACGCCTGGAGAAATTGAAGAATCACAAAATAGGAGGAACTAACGACAGCAAAAGCAACGACGATATAAAATGTAAAATACCAGCTTCAAGAGATGCTTATCTCAAAAGGAGGAAAATCTTAACGACGAACACATATTTCAGATTAATTAATGGTAACCACCCCAGCGGCAGTTGCGAACTTTATTCAGTCAATTAAGGTTTTCGGCCTTTATCTTCGGCCATTTTCACGTTCTTATGAATACTGCTATAAGGATGATAGATATTTGAATACTATATAAAACAGAAGATGGAAAGGAGGCAAACATATGTACAAAGTAGATTAAAAGTAAATGTAAAACTCATATTGAACTGTATAGAAACAATGTAATACGATAAAAAATGATGCATGTAAGGTGGATTTGAAAGTTACGTGCCCAATGAAATCGTGAGAGAAATGGGGTTGGCGGGAGTATGAAAACTGTACAATTCGGTGTCATCGTGACTTAGCTATAAGAAGATGTATGCCGTGGCGCATTGGAAAATTTCACATTTCACGATTCACCTTTATAAGCAAAAAAATTTTATGTTTAATAAAAGCCCACAATAGTTAGAGTTCCAAATTTCCAAACATATTCGTTGAATTACAAAGTTTTTGTACTCTTGATACGCATATTTTTCTCACTGTTTTATTTGTCGCGTAACTTTTGGAATCTATTTCATTATTACTTTTTTATAACCTGATATTGTTTGTCTACAGCAGAATGTAAGTCTAATACTCTACCTGTACTTATATAATACATATGTAAGCCTTGTTTTCTCATCTTCTATAATATACAATATTTATATATCTATCATATTAATGACAGATTTAAGAAACATTTGAAAATTGCTTAATACAGCGGGATCTAAAATTCACCTAACAAATTTCTAGTACTTGTATAGGGGACTGAGATTTCAATATTTTGAATTGGAACCCATGTCCGGAAAAGTACCTTTTCCGTGCTCCAGCTGTTTGAAAACATGTTTGCTATGTATGTGCGCAACAGGGAGGTCATGTTAACGGGTGCTTACATCGTATCAACTGACATCAGCTGACGTCTGTTCTACCTCAGTGACCTGGTTCGATCCTCATTCAGGTGTTTGCGAGTGTTAAGAGCTACATGAGTGAGTATACGTTCGCAGAATACACCGACTCTACTTATGTATAGCGAAGTATACAGTAAAAGAAAAGTTGCTCGTTGCTTTTATCAAGGTCGTTATCCACAACGTTCGACTCCATCGCATACCCTTTCCGCCACAGTTATGCAACGGATTGGAGAAACGGGTGCCTTCGCAGTCAGCAGGCGTGACTGTGGTGCTCAGGGAAGACGCCGCACACCCGAATTGGAAGAGGCTCCGTGAATTTGAAAACTGATTACCTTTTTGTTTCTTTGGTTATTAATCAGTACCACTGTAAAACAAGTGATTTACTGGATCACGCCTAATAAATTACTTGTAAAAGTGGTCGCGTTACCAGCACACCGTTTTCGGACGTGGGTTCCAATTCAAAATATTATCTACTCAGTCCGCTCTACAACTCGTAGAAATGTGTAAGGTGAATTTTAGAGCATCTTATACAAAGCCCGAAACCCATAGTGTACTCGATAAAGTTCTCAACAGCGACTGGAGCGGTTTTCATAAAGTTGTTGCGAAAGCAGCATACACTCTGAACATGGAGAAACCAGTAAATCCGAGATTTACGAAGTATTTTGTGAAAGTATTGTCTGGAACGTATGTACATATGGAACTGAAGCGCAGATGACAGTGTAAAGAAAGAGAATAGAATCTTTTCAAATACGGTGTTTCGTGGAAATGCTGAAGATTGGGTGGGTACATACGATAACTAACGAAGAGCTGTTGAATGAAGTTGGAGGGAAAAGTGTCCTATGACAAAACAAAAAGAAAGGTTCAGATGATAGGATACATGCTGAAGCATCAAGGAATACTTTATTTGGAGGCAGTTGCGAAGATTAAAATTGCAAAAAGAGATCAAGGACTGATTAAAAATCAGCATAAAGATCGTCTCATACTGATGTTGACATGCTTGTAAGTTCCAAATATAATGAAAGTGAATGATTTAATGCCCGATGTGTAATGAAAGAACACACAGTGTTTGCTAAATAACGCACTGATGTTTCATGGTGTAAAACGTTTAATTTCTGTTAGTGCATCTTATAGTTATTGTAGCTCTATAAATTTTGCTGCTGGTGAAGAAAGATTGGTGAGGGAATCGAATTTGTGCAAGACGCAACTGACTTCCTTTCTTCGTATCTCAGATACTACGTTGAATGGGTCGTCTTCTTCTATCAGTTTTTGGGTGTGAGAGTGTTCAGTTTGAAGACTTGTCGTTCGTGAATCCATGAATTCATCGAATAATTCACTGTGTATCTATAGCGCTCGATGCTTTCCATCACTTTTCTGCTTCCCCCTCTCCGCCGCCACCCATCGCTCATGCCAACGCATCTACCAGTATCAGGTGAATGAGGATGCCCTCATTGTAATAAGCTCACCCTGGAAATGCCACATTCCTCTCTTTGCTGTGTTGTAGATGTTGCAGAAGTACCAGGCGGTCATGTAACCTCCACCGCTCACATGCCTCATGGCAAGGTGGAGACCCGAATGTCGGTTGTTTGGAATCAGTGGAGTAAGATGGGTCGAAACGGAGACGTAACAGAATATCAGGAAGGAGCTGTCATGTTTTGAGGTGCGCATGATCAGATCACCAGTGAAATTGCAAGATTTATTCGTGCATCAATGTGGACTGTTCACAGACAGTTGAAACCTTTCAACAGCAAAGGTCATATAAAATATCTTCTTTTTTTTTATTTAAGATATCCGGTTTCAACAGACTATGCTGTCATATTCAGATCTTAAAATCTTTTCTTGTGAAACATGTTCATTTCACGCTGACCTCACCCACAAGTTGTCAAGTGGATAACGGCATAAGAATTAGGGTCATAAAAATATTGCAACCGACAGGGACCGCAGACAAGCGGCCCGCCTAAACAGTGACAAATGGCTTCAGTTACTACTGTCAGTAAAAGCATATATCAACCCCGAGTGAACATTACGAACGGAAGTCCACGCAATGGGAATTTGGCAAAAGTTCATTGCTCTTGCGGGGTACAGAGATGCACGTCTTCGGTGGGCCAAATAGCGCATAGGAACATGACACTAGGTGACTGGTGGTAGGTATTTTTTAAAATAATGCAAGATGTCGTGTGAACCAATGGCACAATGAAGAATTTAACAGGCAGTGTATGGAGGCTGTAGTTGAAGCCAGACGTGGATCCGTGATTTTTTTGAGGTGCTTTTGGTACCATGAATTGGGTGCACTCATTCATGTTACCTGAAAGTCAACCAGGACATTTATTTGAACATTCTCAGTTGTGAAGTGTTGCCTTTCTACTGCATCTTCATAAGTGTGTTGTGGACGCTCTTGACTTCCAGTACCACAACAGCCGTATTCAGAGTGCTGTACGCATACATTCTACCACCTACTGCATCTCAATTGGTCGTCTAAATCTCCCAATCTCCACCCCATGTGAAATTTCTGAGGCTATACTAAACAGTAAGTGAGATATAATCATCGATGATTAGCTGCAGCTATATATGGCATACCTGGGGAAAGTTGAGGACTAACTTCTTCACCGAAATGATTTCAGTATCAAGGCTGGAGGCGACGTTAAATGGTATTTGCATGATTTAACCTGGTGGTGAATAATTCTTTGTCCGCTGTACTTTATTTTTATGCAACCACTCTGGCAAGTTCTTTTAACCGTCGAAGTACTCCTTGAGGCGGTAGTCAACTAGTGACACAGTGATACGGCCTTCCATTATGCAGAAGATAACGAAGCCATTGTGTGGCGTGTGCTGTCATTCGGGTGTGGGCACAGTGTGACCTCTGACACTACACGATGGCAGCCTGAGGCTCCAATTAGCACAGGCGCTAAGGGACGCCATCTGCTCCGACGCCTGTTTACATCGGTGGGAAACAGCACATGTATACGTAAACACTGGTTTGCCTAGGATGCCGCGGGCGTCTCACCGCACGAGACAGGGTGGGCGCCGGCGGTGAACGAAATAATCGTCCTTCTTAATGGATCCTCACGGAAAGATGGCTAATTTGCGTTAAATGACGGATTCTGTAGAGAATTTTCAAACTTTATTAACATAATCCATTCTTTTGAACGAACGAAGGAAGGAGAATTAGGTTTAACATCCCGTCGACTTCGAGGTCATTAGCAACGGAGCATAAGCTCGGATTGTGTCAAGGATGGGGAAGGAAATCGGCCGTGCTCTTTCAAAGGAACCACCCCGGAATTTGACTGGAGCGACCGAGGGAACTCACGGAACACCTACATGAAGATGGCCAGAGGCTGATCTGAAGCGTTGTCTTTCCAAATGCGAGCCCAGTGAGCTAACCGTTGCGGCACCTCGGTCTGTTACATTCCTTTGTTCTTGGAAGCTCCAGTCTTTATCCGAGGTGTTGGTGGATTCATAGCGTTTACTTAGAAACTCCACAACCCGCTGAAGAACATATCGGAAGTACAAGAGGAAGCCATGAAGCTTTGATTATCACGTAAGAAGAACCATGCTACCACTTTGCAACTTGGTGATTCTGTTCGTCCTTTTCTATGTATTCATACTTCAGTTTATTTCTTCCAACGATGAAAACTTGTCGGGTGTTTTGGTATCACAAGCCTCCATTTTAGGTGTTCAATAACCGTTGCACCCCGGCGTCATTGCAGAAATGCCGGCCACGCAATGGTTTGTTCACCCAGTGAACAAAGGAGAAATCACTGACTGCCATGAGAAAGGAATACATGGCTGAAGCAAAATTTGGTAGCCACGAAATAGCATGTGTCATTGTAGGAGAATACTGTTAAGTTGGAGATATCGAATAATCGTTTGAAGCAGTATGATGGAATTTTCTAGTCGATTATAATCTCCCATGAGCGCGACACCCTTTTTTACTTTTTTTTTTTCCTAGCTCTGGAAATTAACTATACCGATACTCCCGGTAATACGAATAATTTTCACGATGTGTTTTCCTTGTATCACTTGATTTCGTTTCTATAAGCACCCAGCAGGTTTCAGAATCTTCTTGAAGAAAGCTCTTTTTCGCCGCGTGAGCACGGCATAAAGAAATAAGGGTACTTTCTGTTTTCATTTAGTAATATTGAACAAGAATGTGTTCAGAATGCGCTGCAATAGGCTAGTGCAGCCTTTATTACCGAGTATCTGTATACGTACCTCATACCAACGATGCAGAAATACATAATTTTTTTAATGTAGCACTCGGTTGAAATTCGGGAACAACTCTACTTTCATATTCAGAAGAGAGAATGCAAGAGGGATGTGATGACAAAGATGATGTATTTATAGAAGGTTAACAATGTTTTCTTTTTTTAAAAAAGTTTCAAGAGTTTTCAAGTAAAAAATGCTGAGACATTATTCTGCAGCATGCCCTTGTACTTAAGATGATGTGTAGACTTAATGCCCGGAAAAGTTGTTTCAAACGTAAGTTGCTTGGTTGAAGAAGTGTAACATTTGTGCAGCGCCTAAATGCAAAACAGAACTCTGTTTCACAGAAAAAGAGAACTTTTCACAATTCCATTAAAAATGACAAAATTATGAAAAACTTTATGATTGTATTTCATATACAGTAATAAAATAAAATTTTCTGACTTTTGGATAAATATACACTCCTGGAAATGGAAAAAAGAACACATTGACACCGGTGTGTCAGACCCACCATACTTGCTCCGGACACTGCGAGAGGGCTGTACAAGCAATGATCACACGCACGGCACAGCGGACACACCAGGAACCGCGGTGTTGGCCGTCGAATGGCGCTAGCTGCGCAGCATTTGTGCACCGCCGCCGTCAGCGTCAGCCAGTTTGCCGTGGCATACGGAGCTCCATCGCAGTCTTTAACACTGGTAGCATGCCGCGACAGCGTGGACGTGAACCGTATGTGCAGTTGACGGACTTTGAGCGAGGGCGTATAGTGGGCATGCGGGAGGCCGGGTGGACGTACCGCCGAATTGCTCAACACGTGGGGCGTGAGGTCTCCACAGTACATCGATGTTGTCGCCAGTGGTCGGCGGAAGGTGCACGTGCCCGTCGACCTGGGACCGGACCGCAGCGACGCACGGATGCACGCCAAGACCGTAGGATCCTACGCAGTGCCGTAGGGGACCGCACCGCCACTTCCCAGCAAATTAGGGACACTGTTGCTCCTGGGGTATCGGCGAGGACCATTCGCAACCGTCTCCATGAAGCTGGGCTACGGTCCCGCACACCGTTAGGCCGTCTTCCGCTCACGCCCCAACATCGTGCAGCCCGCCTCCAGTGGTGTCGCGACAGGCGTGAATGGAGGGACGAATGGAGACGTGTCGTCTTCAGCGATGAGAGTCGCTTCTGCCTTGGTGCCAATGATGGTCGTATGCGTGTTTGGCGCCGTGCAGGTGAGCGCCACAATCAGGACTGCATACGACCGAGGCACACAGGGCCAACACCCGGCATCATGGTGTGGGGAGCGATCTCCTACACTGGCCGTACACCACTGGTGATCTTAGAGGGGACACTGAATAGTGCACGGTACATCCAAACCGTCATCGAACCCATCGTTCTACCATTCCTAGACCGGCAAGGGAACTTGCTGTTCCAACAGGACAATGCACGTCCGCATGTATCCCGTGCCACCCAACGTGCTCTAGAAGGTGTAAGTCAACTACCCTGGCCAGCAAGATCTCCGGATCTGTCCCCCATTGAGCATGTTTGGGACTGGATGAAGCGTCGTCTCACGCGGTCTGCACGTCCAGCACGAACGCTGGTCCAACTGAGGCGCCAGGTGGAAATGGCATGGCAAGCCGTTCCACAGGACTACATCCAGCATCTCTACGATCGTCTCCATGGGAGAATAGCAGCCTGCATTGCTGCGAAAGGTGGATATACACTGTACTAGTGCCGACATTGTGCATGCTCTGTTGCCTGTGTCTATGTGCCTGAGGTTCTGTCAGTGTGATCATGTGATGTATCTGACCCCAGGAATGTGTCAATAAAGTTTCCCCTTCCTGGGACAATGAATTCACGGTGTTCTTATTTCAATTTCCAGGAGTGTATTTATGCATTTAAGTTGTCGGTTGGTAAATAAAATTCTTTAAAGAAATAGTTGAAAATATTTTATTACTAGGAGAATATCCACATTTGAGTCCTGACGTAGCCTATGTGTGTTACACACCCAAAAAAGCTTTTGAATCACATCGATTTTGCAATTTAGTATGTCAGTCATATTCCGATCCATAGCAGTGCACTGACCACCATTACAAACTTTTCATTCATAAAAATCTAAGCTCGGTACTGTGGAAGTAAAAAATCTGAATTATGTTCAACGTTCTAAGACACAATTTTAATTGTAGCTTTCTGACCGAAAATGCAGCTATCTGCAATAGACTACCGTGTATGAATCTTTTCATCTCTATAATATTATTGCAATCTAATTTTAGTTCAGACTGCTTACTTAGTTGATGTTATTTGCGTAGTAAACAAAACATTGAAAGTAAAGTAGATGTCAGAGCCTGAAAGTGACTTGAAGATTTTATGAAATGTTCGTCTGCCACTTTGATATACTTAAAATATGCGTGCAGTTTGCAGTGCAACAGCTTGTACAGGGTTAGTCACTAACTATTTCTACCTATAATAACTCCGAAAGTATAATAGTAGCTGCAAAGTTTGTGGGACAAATGTTGCATGGAACAACAGGGGCCATAGTATGACGTTGGTTTTTTGTTACTAGGTGGTGTCGCGTCAGCGATGTTAAGGTCAAATTTTATTAATGTGATGCTATAGTTCGCTACTTATTTTCTGATAGCAGCTATCGAGACGAATCCAATGATGTTTAAAGTAAGGTCTTTGAAGGTCAACGAAGGTCAAAAAGGTAGCATGGACGTATATTTACAGAAGGTGTTTGAAGTGATGACCAGTGGCATTAATGCAGTGCTGCAATCTTCTTATCATGGATTGAGTGGTATTTCTTATTACATCGGCACTTATCGAAGCACATGCTCTAACAGTTTTCTCTCGTTTATCGCGCAAATAGTAAATATTCGCCGAATACTGTGTATCCATCTAATGTGTCATTGACATGTTAACACCATTCGAAGGTTTCGCAATACAACACTAATAGGAACGGTAAGACTAGTATCGTCGAATCAAGTGAATGTGAATGATGTATTCCTTCGAAGAACAAATCGACATGCTTCTCATTTACGGAGAATGCCAACGAAATTCAGTGAGAGCTAGAGACTTACACGCTGAAAGATACCTTCAACGTACTCACCATAGACGTCGTACTTTTAAATATATGCATGATATATTGAGAACAACTGGATCTTTAACGCATCAGAAACATATCCCGCAATGTAAAGGTACTAACGAGGAAACGGAAATTGGTACTCTTGCTCACTGTGGTTCGAGATCCTAGTGTTAGTTCGCATCAAATCGCAAGGGAGTCGTGCATGAGCCAGAGTAGTGTTGCCCGTGTTCTGCATCGCCATAAATATCATCCTTACCATATCAGTCTCCACCAAGAATACACTGGTACGAATTGTATCCGTTGCATTGAATTCTGCCGATGGGCTCAACTTCAGATTCAGAAGGATGACACATTTATTAATTTGATTTTATTTACTGACGAGACTACATTCACGAACCATGGAAATGTTAATTTAAATAACATGCATTATTGGGCAACTGAAAATCCATGATGGCTGCGGTAAGTTGCACACCAACAACCGTGGTCGGTGAATGTATCGTGCGGGATTCTGGAGGACAGAATTATAGGCCCCTATTTCATCGAAGGAAATCTTGATGGTAGGAAGTACATCACATTCCAGCAAGAAACATTAGGTCTCTTATTGGAAGAAATACCTGTAGCAACAAGGAACAGAAAGCGGTATCTACACAATGGGTGTCCGGCACAGTTTTGGCTGATAGCTAGAAATGAGTTGCAGAGACAATACCCAAATCGTTGGACTGGACGCGGAGGAAATATGTCGTGGCCGGCTCGGTCGCCAGGCTTGACGTCTCTGAATTTTTTCTTGTGGCGATTCGTGAAATAATTGTTTATAAAGACGTTCCAACTACACCTGAAGATACGCGAGAGAGAATTGTCAGAGCATGTGCTTCGGTAAGTGCCGATGTGATAAGGAATACCACTCAATCCATGATAAGAAGATTGCAGCACTGCGTTGCTACCAATGGTCATCACTTCATACACCTTCTGTAAATGGACGTTCATGCCACCTTTTTGACCTTCGTTGACCTTCAAAGACCTTATTGTTAAAGATCATTGGAGTCATCTCGATAGCCGCTATCAGAAAATAAGTACCAAACTATAGCATCCCATTTACAAAAACAAAGTTGACCTTCGTATCTCTGAAACGACCCCACCTAGAAACAAAAACCAACGTCATATTATGGTCCCCATTTTCCCATGCAACTTTTGTCCCACAAATTTTTTAGCTCCTATCCTTGGTGGCAATAGTTAGTGACTCACACTGTATACTGTTCTGGAAAAACATAAGGACCGTCGTAAGACAAAACACCGTCCACTGGTACGTAATGCAGGAGTGGGTGACATTCTGCTGACGAAAATATCAATGTAGTTGCAAATGTTAGCCAGATTATGGCGCTCAAAGAAAGGGTTTTAAATGTATTTCCGGCTGGTTGCATGATCACCAACCCTCCATAACGCCCATAAACAAAGTAACCCTGTTTACTTTAGCCAAGTCTTTCTCTCACACACTAGAAATTTCTCGTTCCGGATCCCTCCGTATCTTCCTCTACTACAAAGATAACTACTACTTTCCGCTTCAGGATGTGCCCTAACAACCACCCTTTACTTAAAATCATGTCGTTTTGTAAACGTCTTTTCTCCCTTGGGGAGGTCTGGATCACTTAGTAGCTCATTCTCTGTCTCTTTCACACACGCAGTGGAAAATACTGATGTGCACAACATCGCCATGAGTGGAAAGGAGAGGGAAATGGGCGAAGAAGGTGAGATTGAAGTCTAGCGTGCAATCGGGGTGACTAAAGGTTTTACTCTTTTTAATTAAAAACTACTTTTCCGTTCATCAGACGATCATTGTGTAAGCCTTAGAGTGTGTTCTCACTAGTTACTTAGGGTGTGGTGAGCAGCATATTGGGCCTGCCCTAAGCAATTTCGGAGCCGTTCGCCCGAATTACATTGCCCGATGCTTGGTGGTTCCATATCAAGCAGCTTTAATTGTTTTGCTTTCCTTTTAGTGAACTTCTCTTAGGTAAACGTGAATTATACGTTGTATTTTAGTCAAACACATTTTAAAGAAGTTAATTGTCTGCCTACTTTAAAGACTATTTTCCTATCATGTTATAGTTGTCTTAAACAGTATCATTTGGGGAATTCTTGATTTTTGTATTTAATCGTTTCAACAGATTGTTTTATCGATTATCAGTAACTGTTCTTAAACTGTTTTATGTAACTGGATGGTTTTGTCTTAATATGTAAAGTTCCTAACTGGTAAAGTTACTTTTCCTAATTTTGCCCTGTCCTTCCACTCCAATGCAGCCTTACGCCAGACGTCCAGACGTTACAGACGTCTTAACACGTGTTATTGCCAGTCGGCAGTTATATCCTCTGTACTTATACCATCAGCAGTTATTGTGCTGCCGTAAAAGCTAAACTCCTCTACTATTTTTAGTCTCTCATCTCCTGATTTAATTCCATCAGAATCTACTAATTTGATTCGACTACATTCCGTTAGCCGCGTTTTGCTTTTGTCTTATCATCTCTTTTAAGACCTTGTTGGTTGGAAAGAACGACCACCATTAACAACACAGCGTGTGAGGAGACTCTTCAAACATTGCATCTTGCTATTGAAAGGAACCCCCAAGAATCTGGGGGATAGGTGTGCCGTTGCAGCACGACAACACCACTCGTCTCAATACGAGTAGGACAACCACGATTTCCATCGCTGACATGGGGTCCCAGGCACTGTCACATGCACCGCATTATCCGGATTTGGCCCTCCGGTGTTATGAAGGAACCTCTGCTTCGATATCAGTTCGAAGATGTCCCGGAACAGTGAGCAATTGTCCTGGGATGGATGCGGAAGAATCTAAAAAAGTGGCCCTACGAAGGCCTACAGAAACTTACCACATGGATGGTGCAAGTGTTGCATGTTATGTTCAGCTGTTGTGTTTAGTGTCTTTCGCGGCACTATACCGTCTTTCGTTATCCTGTAACAATGAAATCTAGGAGGGAAAATTATTAGAAAATTTGGATGGCAGTCACATTGTAATAAGTAAAACTTTAATCTGTTATGGATGTGAAATGTGTTATGGATAAAGGCTCTCACAAAATATCTGCGACTAGTCCCCTTGTTTGAAGATTCAGTTGTTAGTGATTGTAGCATTGTGGGGGTCGTGGTGTAGCTATTTGCCCTCCTATAATGCGCGGTTACTACGTTTACGTTGATAGTTGCTGGAGCGCAGCTATTTATGAACATTCATATAATGTGTGGTTATACACCTGCGTAGATGGTTGCTGGAAATTAGTCGAATTTAAAACTGTTGTCTGCAATTAAACTTATACGTATCTTTGGGCAATGTTTAGTGTACCCATCAGATGCTCATACAGTGAAGAAAATGGTTGAGTTCTGCTCTTACTCTGTCCACAGCGCTGTCTCTTGATGAAGCTGTCATCCATTGTTGAGAGAACTGAGAGCTGTATAATGAGGTGTCGCATCAGTGGGGGCGTGGATGGCAGGGGAGTCCGTCTTTCCGCTTGTCACGTTCCCCTTCGTCTGTATTCATATATCCGCAGGTAACGGCGTGCTTTCTCTCGCTAATGGTGGAAGGTGTTGCGCGAATACTAGGGTAGAATCCAGATTCACACATCGTCGAGAGTTCCACGAGAAGCATGCGTGCAGTAGATGGCGGCGGGGTATCAGTGAGGGAGAGTTGTGTCGGCAACGCTGTTTCTGCTTCGTTAAACAAGTGACAACGTTTTTATTGAGGTGGAGTCCAAGGCCGAAATCAATATTTTATTTCCAGTGACAATGGTGTGCAATGTAGCTGTCATTACTTAGATTAGAGCAAATTTTTATTTAATTATAAAAAAGGAAAGGATATTATAAATCAAGTAATAATAGCCAGATTATTATCATTGAAAAAGTGATTTCAGACTGGAAGATTCAGCAAAACTCAGTTACTGTAAACTGTTCTTCTCTTTTCCTGTCTGTTTCCGTAATGCGGTAAGAACTCTGTAAACAGCAGTTTGTGAATTTGCTAATAGATTACAATACTTACTTGGCGCAGCATAACTCCATCTCCAAAATGTCGGTGGCTAGAATGAGAAACCCATAGCCTCTGATGGCTCGCCGGCCGTTGTGGCCGAGCGGTTCTAGGCGCTTCAGTCTGGAACCGCGCGACCGCATCGGTCGCAGGTTCCAATCCTGCCTCGGGCATGGATGTGTGTGACGCCCTTACGTTAGTTAGGTTTAAGTAGTTCTAAGTTCTAGGGGACTGATGACCTCAGAAGTTAAGTCCCATAGTGCTCAGAGCCATTTGAATCTTTTTGATGGCTCGTTGCAGAGTGATAGCGTAATTATGTTTAAAACCGTCTGTTCCCCAATTAACTTCCTTTATTTGAAAATATCTTCCGAAGAAACAACAGCGAAAAACCTTGACCTTCCATTCTAACACAGAGAAGTCCAGTTTCCCGCAGACCTCTGTGAACGGAAGCAAAAGTACAACGAGATGGTTGCCGACCCTACGGGAACAACTCGTGTTAGCGTCATTGTGCCACATTTTCATTGCATTAAGTGAACCCTACACGAGGTGCATATCAGCCTACTCTACATTAGTAAACCTATCCATATCCTATATATCACTGTTAACGTAGGACTAGCGCTGCCGGAGAAATAAACTCGAGGCAGAACTGTCCAGTACTGAATGCAAGCTTGAGAACAAAGACTAAAGTGCTCATAATGTTGCCAACACGTAAAAGAACTAAACCGCAAAATTACAGATCGCTATCCTTAACATCGGTTAGCCGCAGAATTCTAGAACATATTGTGGGCTGGAATATAATAAAGCTCCTAGAGCCGAGGAACTTATGCCCACGAATCAGTACGGTTTTAGAAAGCATCGCTCGTGTGGAACTCAACTTGCCTTTTCCTCACAGCCGGCCGGAGTGGCCGTGCGGTTCTAGGCGCTTCAGTCTGAAACCGCGTGACCGCTACGGTCGCAGGTTCGAATCCTGCCTTGGGCATGGATGTGTGTGAAGTCCTTAGGTTAGTTATGTTTAAGTAGTTCTAAGTTCTAGGGGACTGATGACCGCAAATGTTAAGTCCCCTAGTGCTCAGAGCCATTTGAACCATTTTTCCTCACAGAATATACTCGAAATTATGGATGAAGGGCAAATGGCAGATTCCATGTTTCTGGATTTCCGGAAAGTATTTGACACGTTACTCCACTGCAGACTGTTAACGAAGATATGTGAGTGGCTCGAAGACTTCTTAAGTAACAGAACCCAGTACGTTGTCCTCGACAGCGAGTCTTCATCAGACACAAGGGTGTCGTTAGGAGTGCTCCAGAGAAGTGAGACAGGTCCGCTGCTATTTTCAATCTATATAAATGATATGGCGGACAATGTGGGCAGCAGTCTACGGTTGTTTGCTAATGATGTTGTGGAAAACGGGGAAGTGTGGAAAATGAGTGACTGTCGAGTGGTACGAGAAGGCTCAGACAAAACTAACGAGAATGAGTAGGAAAAAGAGACCCATAATGTTCAGAGACAGCATTAATAGTGGCGTACTTGGAAATGTCGTTTAAATATGTGGGCATAATGTTGCAAAGCGGTATGAAATGGAGCGAATATGTGAGGAGTTAGGGAAGGCGAATGGTCAACTTCGGTTTATTACGAGAATTGTAGGAAAGACTGATTCAGCTGTAAAGGAGGCCGCATGTAGGACGCTAGTTCGACCTTATCTTGAGTACTGGTCGAGTGTATGGGATTCACACCAGGTCGGATTACAGCAAGACAGCGAAGGAGTTCACAGGCGGGCTGCTAGATTTGTTAGCGATAGGCTCGAACAACATGCAAGTTGGTTCGGAATCTCAGATGTGAATTGCTGAAGGGCAGGCGACGTTCTTTTTTAGGAACGTTAGTGAGAAAATTCAGAGATCTCGTATTTGAAGCTGACTGCAGAACGATCCTACTGTTGCGAAGATACATTTCGCATTAGTGCCACGAAGATAAGATACTAGAAATTAGGGCTCATGCCTCCATATGATAGATTGTCGTTTTTCCCTTGCTCTGACTGCGAGTGGAACGGGGAAGGGAATGAAAAGTAGTAGTACACTAACCCTCCGCCACGCACCGTACGGCCGCTTGCAGAGTATATATGTACATGCAAATGTAGATGAACATTACGTACCGTGCATGGACTGAACACGTGTGTTTCCAGAGAACGCACACAGTTCAGATCGTCATTTTCATTATCGTACATTTATTTTTAGTGGCCGGCCGGTGTGGCCGAGCGGTTCTAGGCGCTATAGTCTGGAACCGCGCGACCGCTACGTTCGCAGGTTCGAATCCTGCTTCGGGCATGGATGTGTGTGATGTCCTTAGGTTAATTACGTTCTACATCTACATCTACATCCATACTCCGCAAGCCACCTGACGTTGTGTGGCGGAGGGTACCTTGAGTACCTCTATCGGTTCTCCCTTCTATTCCAGTCTCGTATTGTTCATGGAAAGAAGGATTGTCGGTATGCTTCTGTGTGGGCTCTAATCTCTCTGATTTTATCCTCATGGGCTCTTCGCGACATATGCGTAGGAGGGAGCAATATACTGCTTGACTCTTCGGTGAAGGTATGTTCTCGAAACTTCAACAAAAGCCCGTACCGAGCTACTGAGCGTCTCTCCTGCAGAGTCTTCCACTGGAGTTTATCTATCATCTCCGTTACGCTTTCGCGATTACTAAATGATCCTGTAACGAAGCGCACTGCTCTCCGTTGCATCTTCTCTATCTCTTCTATCAACCCTGTCTGGTACGGACCCCACACTGCAGAGCAATATTCAAGCAGTGGGCTAACTAGCGTACTGTAACCTTCATCCTTTGTTTTCGGATTCCATTTCCATAGGATTCTGCCAATGAATCTCAGTTTGGCATCTGCTTTACCGACGATCAACTTTATATGATCATTCCATTTAAAATCACTCCTAATGCGTACACCCAGATAATTTATGGAATTAACTGCTTACAGTTGCTGGCCTGCTATTTTTTTCTATATGATAAGGGATCTATCTTTCTATGTATTCGCAGCACGTTACACTTGTCTACAATGAGATTCAATTGCCATTCCCTGCACCATGCGTCAATTCGCTGCAGATCCTCCTGCATTTCAGTACAATTTTCCATTGTTACAATCTCTCGATACAACATAACATCATCTGCAAAAAGCCTCAGTGAACTTCCGATGTCATCCACAAGGTCATTTATGTATATTGTGAATAGCAACGGTCCTATGACACTCCCTGCGGCACACCTGAAATCACTCTTACTTCGGAAGACTTCTCTCCATTGAGAATGACATGCTGTGTTCTGTTATCTAGGAACTCTTTAATCCAATCACACAATTGGTCTGATAGTCCATATGCTCTTACTTTGTTCATTAAACGACTGTGGGGAACTGTATCGAACGCCTTGCGGAAGTCAAGAAACACGGCATCTACCTGTGAACCCGTGTCTATGACCCCCTGAGTTTCGTGGACAAATAGCGCGAGCTGGGTTTCACACGCCCGTCTTTCTCGAAACCCATGCTGATTCCTACAGAGTGGATTTCTAGTCTCCAGAAAAGTCATTTTACTCGAACATAATACGTGTTCCAAAATTCTACAACTGATCGACGTTAGAGATATAGGTCTATAGTTCTGCACATCTGTTCGACGTCCCCTCATGAAAATGGCGATGACCTGTGACCTTTTCTAATCCTTTGGAACGCTACGCTCTTCTAGAGACCTACGGTACACCGCTGGAAGAAGGGGATAAGTTCCTTCGGGTACTCTGTGGAAAATCGAACTGGTATCCCATCAGGTCCAGCGGCCTTTCCTCTTTTGAGTGATTTTAATTGTTTCTCTATCCCGCTATCGTCTATTTCGATATCTACTATTTTGTCATCTGTGCGACAATCTAGAGAAGGAACTACAGTGCAGTCTTCCTCTGTGAAACAGCTTTGGAAAAAGACATTTAATATTTCGGCCTTTAGTCTGTCATCCTCTGTTTCAGTACCATTTTGGTCACAGAGTGTCTGGACATTTTGTTTTGATCCACCTACCGCTTTGACACAAGACCAAAATTTCTTAGGATTTTCTGCCAAGTCAGTACATAGAACTTTACTTTCGAATTCATTGAACGCCTCTCGCATAGCCCTCCTCACACTACATTTCGCTTGGCGTAATTTTTGTTTGTCTGCAAGGCTTTGGCTATGTTTATGTTTTCTGCGAAGTTCCCTTTGCTTCCGCAGCAGTTTTCTAACTCGGTTGTTGTACCACGGTGGCTCTTTTCCATCTCTTACGATCTTGCTTGGCACATACTCATCTAACGCATATTGCACGATGGTTTTGAACTTTGTCCACTGATCCTCAACACTATCTGTACTTGAGACAAAACTTTTGTGTTGAATCGTCAGGTACTCTGTAATCTGCTTTTTGTCACTTTTGCTAAACAGAAAAATCTACCTACCTTTTTTAATATTTCTATTTACGGCTGAAATCATCGATGCAGTAACCGCTTGTGATCGCAGATCCCTGTTTTGCGTTAACTGTTTCAAACAGTTCGGGTCTGTTTGTCACCAGAAGGTCTAATATGTTATCGCCACGAGTAGGTTCTCTGTTTAACTGCTCAAGGTAGTTTTTAGATAAAGCACTTAATAAGGTTTAAGTAGTTCTAAGTTCTATGGGACTTATGACCTCAGCAGTTAAGTACCATAGTGCTCAGAGCCATTGGAACCAATTTTATTTTTAGTGCAACACACATACACAGGTAAATGTACGTAAGAAATATGACAGAACACAATCAATCTGTAGTGAGCTACCGCAGACGTGAGCAACGTAGCAAAAAACTTCCTCAAAAATCTTCACGATTTAGGCAGTGGATTTCGTGTGCACCATGTACAATGTTTTAACTGCATATGATACGAAACAAATGAGCACTCAACAGAATGAAATGCTTTGTCATCTGTGCTTAACACTGGAGACTGAGAGAACTTAAGTTTAACCTTAGGATTTAAGTTTCTCTGCGACGACATTATGTCCAGTTGATATAAATAAAGAACATTAATTTTTTTTTACTATCGCTTTCGACCCAGTAAAAGTCTTCGTAATATTTATGAAACTAAAGAATCTACGTTGACGTTGACACAGCATAGGAAAACAGTGAAACAAGAGTGTCAAACTTCCCACCTAATGAACTAAACACAAAAGGAGACGTGGTTAGGTGCAGACTACCTCATCTAAAGAATCTGGGCACAGTGGACATTAACGTGAAGTGTGGTCACCTTTCGCCTTTGTGAAGGCTCGAGCTCTGCTGGGAACCATTTCGGTGAGATCCCTGAATGTCTGTGGAGGAATGCCTACCCATTCTTCCTCAAGAGCCGGAATCAGAAAAAGGTAGTGGTTTTGGACGCTGGAGTCAGAAGCGGTGCTGTTCCATTGTGTTCAAGTCGGGAGTCTGTGCAGGCTAGTCGGTTTCAGAATTGCTACTGCCCACCAGCCATTGCCTCGTGGATGCTGCTTGATGACAGGGTGGGTTGCCACGCTGACACAGTCATCTTCTCCGACATGTTGTCCTACTACAGGCAATACACAAAGCTGTAATACGTGCATTTAGCATTTTATTAAGCGCAATACGATGGACAACGTCCCTGTACCATAACACTACATCCTCAGTACTTTACTTTTGGTATTACATCCGGTGGCAGATAAAATACCCGCGGATTTCACACCAAACCCTAAACCTTCCGTCCGATTTCTACTGAGAATAGCGGAATTCATCACTGCATATCACGGGTTTCCAGCCACCAACCGTCCCAGTGGCGTCGCTGTCTACACCTCATAAGGCGTCTCCCACTATCGACTTCACAAATGAGTGGCTTTTGAAGAAATGCTTCATCATTGTACCTCGTTCTTTGTACCTCCCTACACACATATGAAAGAAAACTTAGGTGGCGATCAGTTTGTGCTCAGGAAAGATAAAGGCATCAAAGAAGCAGTTACGGCGTTGCGGTTGATTAAGGAAACAAGACTGACAAAAAATTCATGATACGTTCATAGGATTCGTCGACCTGGGAAAAGAGTTCGACAGGGTAAAATTGCGCCAGATATTCGAAATTCTGAGCGAAATAGTCGTAAGCCATAGAGAAGGACGGACAATATACAATATGTACTTGTTAAAACTGTGTGCCGGACCGAGACTCGAACTCGGGACCTTAGCCTTTCGCGGCCAAATGCTCTACCAACTGAGCTACCCAAGCACGACTCACGCCCCATTCTCACAGCTTTAATTCCGCCAGTAACTCGTCTCCTACCTTCCAAACTTCGCAAAAGCTCTCCTGCATATCTTGCAGAACTTGCACTCCTGCAAGAAAGGATATTGCGGAGACATGGCTTAGCCACAGCCCAGGGGATGTTACCAGAATGAAATTTTCACTCTGCAGCGGAGTGTGCTCTGATATGAAACTTCTGGTAGAGCACTTACCCGCGAAAGGCAAAGGTCCCGTGTTCGAGTTTTGGTCCGGCACACAGTTTTAATCTGCCAGGAAGTTTATTATCGAAGCACACTCCGCTGCTGAGTGAAAATTTCATTCTCAATATGTACATGAATCAGGAGCAAATGAGACTGGAAGAAGAGGAATGAAGTACATGCATTAAAAATAGTGTGTGACAGGAATTCAGTTTTTTCTGCTACTGTTCAATCCAAACATCGAAGAAGCAATGACGGAAATAGAAGACATGTCCAAGGCTGTGATTAAAACTCAGGGTGAAAAAATATGTCAATGATTAAATTCACTGATGATATTGCTATCCTTAGTGAGAGTGAAGAGGAACTGCAGGATCTGTTGAATGAAACGAACCCTCTAATGAGTACAGAATATACATTCAGAATAAATCGAAGAGAAACGAAAGTAATGACGAGAACCACAAATAGCAACAGCGAGAAACTTAACGTAAGTATTGGTGATCAAGAAGCACGAGGGGCTTTCAATTAGTAACGAAACACTTTTTCTTCTCGCCCCATTTTGGTTAAAAAAGACGCGGAAATATTGTGGAACATCGAGGAATATTGCCGCTTCAGCCCATATACATTGGTGAATTCGACAGGTGGCGGCGCTACGCGTAGTCTTCAAAATGGCGTCTGCAACGGAGCTGCGTTCCAAGCAAAGAACTGTCATTAAGACCCTATTGGCGGGAAACCTGAACATCACAGATATTAATAGGCACTTGGTGAATGTCTACGGTGACGTGTTAGTGAACAAAAGCACGGTGAGTCGTCAGGTCAGGCATCTGTCACAAAAAGGTCGCGCAAACCTGTCCGATCTCCCGCGTGCCAGTCGATCACATACAGCTGTGACTCGTACAATGTTAGAACGTACGGACAGTTTCGCTCGAAGTGATCAACAGATCACAGTAAAAGACTTCACTGCAATCGCTGTTCTTCCTCATCCACCCTACAGCCCTGATCTCGCATCTTCCGACTTTCTTCTGTTTGGCCCAATGAAGGATGCACTCTGCTGAATGGCGTACGTTGATGACAGGGGATTGTTGATGCATTAAGACATTGGTTCAAATGGCTCTGAGCACTATGAGACTTACCTTGTGAGGTCATCAGTCCCCTAGAACTTAGACCTACTTAAACCTACCTAACCTAAGGACATCACAAACATCCATGCCCGTGGCAGGATTCGAACCTGCGACGGTACCGATCGAGCGGTTCCAGATTGTAGCGCCTAGAACCGCTCGGACACTCCGGCCGGTAGCAAGACATTGGATCCAACGTCGACCAGCAGAGTGATGTCAGACGGGCAAAGAGGCCATTCCAGTAAGATGGTGTAAGGCCATCTCACTGAACGGAGATGACGTTGAAAAATGAGGTTTTGTAGCAAGAGAGTGGGGAGCAATAGTGTATTGGAACCCTAATTAAAAACAAGCTGATTTTATAGAAAACTATGTTGCAGATGAAGTTAACAAATCCTGCATCTAGGCAGCAAAATAGCCTATGATGGACGGAGCAAGGAGGGCATAAAAATCTCATAAGGACTGGCAAATAGAGAACTTCGTACAGATGAGACTATTAGTATCAAACATAGACCTAAATTAGAGAAAGAAATTTATAAGAATGTGTGTTTAGAGCAAAGCATTTTATGGCAGTGAAGCATGGACAGTTGAAAACCGGAACGGAATCGAAGCTTTTGAGATGAATGTTGAAAGTTAGGTTGATTGCAAAGGTAAGAAATGAGAAGGTTGGAAAACACTGACATGAAGAAGGGACAGGGTGATAAGACATGTGTTAAGTCGTCAGGAAATAACCTCCATGGTGACAGAATGAGCTGTAGAGAGTAAAACCTGCAGAGGAAGATAGAGATAGGAATAAATACAACAAACAATTACGGACGTAGGTTGCAAGTGTTACTCTGAGATGAAATAGTTGGAACAGGAGAGGAATCCGTGGCGGACTGGCCGCGTCAGACCCGTCAGAAGACAGATTAAAAAAAAGTGCAGAATCATCCAGTTACTTGACTGTGGCAGCACTTTGCAACTCACAAGTGATTTCTTCCACTGATTTCGTGCACTGTGCTAAAACCACCCTCCACAATTCTCAATGGTCTCTGTCCGTCAGTATATGGCGTCTGCTTGATCTTGGTTCCTACACTTTTTTTTTCAATCATATCACCAACAGTCACTGATGTCTCATGACCAAACCAAACTTTCACTCTGCAGTGGAAGATGCGGACGTCCCGTGACGCTTATTCACGTTCATCATTGATTCATTCACTCAGTTTTTTATTACAAATGGCAGCTAACCTTCTCACCAAATACAGCTGAGCTACCCATACACGACTCACGACGCCTCTTTACAGCTGTACTTCCGCCAGTACCTCGTCTCCTACTTCCAAAACTTCACGAAAGCTATTCTGAGAAACTTGATCTCTTGGAAGAAAGGATTTTGCGGAGACTTGACCTTCCCACAGCCTGCGGGATGTTTCCAGAATGAAATTTTCACTCTGCAGCAGAGTGTGCGCTGATTCGAAGCTTCCTGGCGGATTACAACTATGTACCAGACCGAGACTCCAACTCGGAAACTTTGTCTTTCGTAGGCAAGTTCCATTACGCTGTCATTACCTCTGTACTGACAATACAGAACCCCCCGACTCTTTTACGCTGATCAACCCACATCCAGAGGCAGTTAGTGATTAACTTCGCATTACATGTACGTGCGTGTGTCTGGATACTTTTGATCAGATAGAGTGGCCAATGGTGTCTCATGCCAGTATACTAAAACCAAAATATCAATATTTTAGACGTTCTCTCTTTCTTTCTCTGATAGCATCTTTAAGCAGACGCTCATCAGCTCAAAATGAGTTTCGGATCGTAAAATCTAAAAGCACCTGTAAACTTTAATGTGGAATATTACAATTTATTTACGACTAGATCAACAAACTAATACCGCAGGCTACCAAACAGCGATCTTCGCAATGTTTCGAAGGTCTCACTTTAGTGAATTCCTTCTTGATTCCGTTTTGTAATCTAGAAATTCTTCTTCCATCTTCAGTTATTATGCATAAAGTCCCAAACTATACGGAAAAGAGTTCACTTGTGCTAGTAGTTACATTCGCCGCTATAGGTGTTATAAAAGAACAAATTGTTTATCCGTATGTACGGTTATGAAAGTAATCCACGACTTGCTTATCACTTTTTGAAATTAGGTCTACGGTTAAAGAAACACAATCGACCTTTATTCGTGCACATAACTCCCCCAACCGCACATCTCCGGAATAAACCTAGCTACAAACTACTGATGACAATGTGTAACTAACAGGTCATATATTTGCAGTCACTCTTTTATGTTCCATTCGTGGTTCCATTGTCATGGGCTGGGACGACCGCTGTAGAGCACTCGGCTCTTTGCAGTCAAATAAGAGAGATTCGGAAATGGTGCATAAGGAATCCCAGTCAGAAATCTATAGGATTATCAGTCCAAGAATTCTGCTGACAACAAAACGAAAATTCTGTGCGACAAGCCACAACTGAGTGCCAGACTGGGATTCGAAAACGGATCCCTGACACTTCCGCGAGCAGTGCGCTGTCAATTATGTGATGCGAGTACGCTTCACGGATTGGCCCAAATATTTATTTTGTCACGGTATCGACCCCCCCCCCCCCCTTCCCTCGAGTACGAACCGTACAGTCAAATGGGTTCAAATGGCTCTGAGCACTATGGGACTTAACATCTATGGTCATCAGTCCCCTAGAACTTAGAACTACTTAAACCTAACTAACCTAAGTACATCACACAAAAGCCAGTCATCACGAGGCAGAGAAAATCCCTGACACCGCCTGGAATCGAACCCGGGAACCCGGGCGCGGGAGGCTAGAACGCTACCGCACGACCACGAGCTGCGGACGAACCGTACAGTCCGTACATCATATGATCTGCTTAGAATAACTGGATTAATTCTCAATAAATGGAAATTTCACAAGAAATTGAGCTAAACAACAATTTTTTATCTGTTAGTTGGCAGTGTGATCACATATTGTGAAGGCGTAGTGAGCGCACGTCTAAATATGAGTGGCTATCATAAAGTAAATAATTTCTCGACTCATACCTTTCACGTCTATGTAAATGAGGTATTCCTATACCTATACTCAGAGTTTGCACCATATATGATTTTCTCTTGAATCATAGACACGTTTATAACAATCATCTGTTGTAGTTATTCCATTATGGATACACTTGATTCGTAACACTTACTACGGAACAAATTTTCTCATTTACTACGAGGAGCTAACAGTGTATGTAACAGAGGTAGATCAACCACCATCGTCCACAGTGCCACTTGCATCACTAAATATAATCCATCATATTCTGTTGTCTACGGTTCTTTTTTTAACTACTCTTTCCTTTTTTCAGCGTTAATTGTTCGTTTGGTTTCCCGCGGTATTTACATCTGACCGTAGCGATTCTTTCAACTTCTGTTGTGATCTTAAACAATACATGAGAGCATAGAACACATGAAGCTAGATCAGAGGCTCACTTCCACTGTTCCTAGATATCGTGAAGACAATGCTACGGTCTCGAGCTACGAGCTTTTCTCGACCTTCCGAAACAAACTTTAACGAAACTTTCCTTAGTCCTTGAATGTTAGTATTAAAAAATCCAGTGCCAGCAACTTCTAAATGTTGTTTCTGCATTAAATACGGAACTTTAACAATCATTGAATGTTGTTCACACATGCTAATCGAACTGCATCATAATTGTATCAGGGCCTTTTCTTTTTCGTTTGATCACAAAGAAAGCAACAATAAATGTATTTTAGGTTCCCCTAGTCTTACCGCTTAGCGCCCGACTAGCGACGTCTTCATTAAGTAGTTACAATGAGCAAAACTCAAGCGCAAGTTTGTCATTATATTTCAGTTCACAGCATAAATGTTTCTATGGCAAAAGGTTTATTTCTTGGAAAAGCCATGCGCCCGCCTCTTTTTTTCTTTGATCGTGGGCAAGCCCTCTAATCAAGTCCATTAGAGTAATAATCCACAATAGCCTATAAGCTGTATTATCTTCTCCTCTTTGGATGCGAGTGAGGGTGCTGGTTTCCTGGCGGAGAGGATCGCTTTATAAGCCCCTTCATATCCTAGAATTTTCCCTAAAACCTGCTTTGTTGCTTTCCTTTGAAGCTGCAGCGGGCCACGCTTTGTAACACCCCTGCATAAACACGGCCTAAAGCTTTATATCTTGCGCCCCATAGCCCATAATCTCACAATCCCTGAAAATTCAACTGGTTTAGGTGCACCGTTCAGACGCATGCTTCACGACAACAGTGTTATATCTGTCCATACGATATTCAAGTTCGCTTTGTCTTCAAACACGTCAATTTCGCTGTATCTCTCAACGACAGTTTTATTCGACAAATCACTAAAAATTCGTTGGCAACAGGTACAGTTTATTGTACGATGTTCTTACATTTACATATTTTTTTTACACTCGTTTTTATATTTGACGTACCGAGAGGGCAGTTCAGAGCGGCACGGGTGCGGGGTGAACCGTAATCCTGAATTCCCGAATCTAATGCTCTTGCAATTTTAGAGTTGGAAATGATATGCGTCTTCTGGAAACTGATGGTCTTTTTATAATACTCTGTTTCTCCTGTTGGTAAGGCCTGATATGAAACGCAGTGATTGAAACACTACTTAATCATGTCTTTAAAATGTTTTGAAAACTATCATGTGAGTAAACTATACTAACTTAACACACTGTTAATGACCCATCAATCAGTGTTTCGTTTCTCATCTTGATGCATAGCATCGATAAGTATTTGAATGAAAAACTTGACTCTATGTGCCTAGCAGGTAGTTGCTTATTTCGTAATTCTCGTCATTACACTTATATTATATTTGCATATAGTTGTTCATCGTTACTCTAAATTGACTGCTCGCTATCATATGAAAGCAAATTCGCGCATATAATCGAAGGAACAGGGAGAACTGTGAAAATTATAAGCTTACAAGCAGTATCAAATGCCGCGCCCCAGATGATCCTTCTTGGTCAACAATCTTGTGACTGGTACGAAGTAGACCGTTTTGTATCCTGTCTGTGCCCATTGCTTCATCTGAGAACAGCACTTACAAAATCTAGAAACATAACATGAAAGTGTTTGCCAGTTTTGTTGGTGTGTTGTGCTTGGGGAAACAGTGACTAGGTAAGGGGTATAATTATCATTCACCTATGGTGTATGTCTATTGGCGTGTCAGTGGTAGGATGACCACGGAAGGAAAGTAAAGACTGAAGATGATATTATTTTGAGGAATAATTTACTTCTTGACCACAGAAATTATCTACTTGGGTACAAAAGGTACTGAACCTGCAAAAGTTTTGATGTATACACCAAAAACGTTTTGTGACATTTTATGATGTATGTGCTAAAATATAATCATCTAAAAGGGCGCTTTTAAATGTACTAGGAGATTTTGACGTAGGGTTCGTTGTCAATATCTACACAGCACCAGTGTACTCGATTGATCTGAAATTTTTTCCAATAACGTTGACCAGTCATTTTGTTTTGTATGTTGAGAACTGGTGGATTTTCCGATAGACTTGCCACAACGCAAAATCTTTCTCTAACAGTTACATTTCTGGTGCAATTACACGTCAGTGAGATTCGTTAATCTTGGGTAAATATGTGTTGCGTCTCCTGACTATATGAAGTGTATGTGTGTGTGTGTGTGTGTGTGTGTTTGTGTGTGTTTCAGTGTGAAATTTACATGGTGTAGGGTTTGGTTTAGGGGGATATGCATCGTCGGGCTCACTTAAACAAATGTTTTACATAATATCAACAGAATAAAATACACTTTCACCAAATGAAACTATTTTTTTAGGCCGTAAAGATCGTTAAGTGGGCCTCCATACAGCCATTTGGCTAAAGTCTACCATTTAATAAAATAATAAAGTTCAACCAAGCAACTACATTAACACTTAATAATGCATGGCCCTCACCCATATCATCACTACAAACATAAAATGGTGGAACAGCTTTAGACATATCAGAATCATGACACACAGCAAACAGTTTTAGACTTAAAAGAATCATGACACGCAGCAAACAGCTTTAGACTTAACCAGAATCGTGACACACAACTAAGCATTCGTCTGCTACTACTGCCATCACCAAATAGCTGTCACAACAAGCTACACACAACTTTCTACGGAAGGATATATGTCAATAAATTCTTATATGATAACACAAAGAACTGATTATTCACATAGAATTAGTAACATTATGAGTTATTAGCAGTACTGTCAACTACTGAGTCACGATCACTGTGTGGTTTCAACAAACACTTTAGGTTTTGAAACGTCCCTTTAGAAAAATTTATGAATGACTGTGCTGATAAATCTCTTATATTTTTGCTTTTCAAACAGCTGAGCAAAACTGAACGTACTCAGACATTACTCTCTTTACTTATTCTGATCAACACTAAACTGACACACAATATTTTTAGCGCAACGCAGTCTGACTTTTAATAATCCCTACAAAATAATGGTCCTGACTAACAATAACCTATACCTTTCACGAAACACTTATCCCACAAAAATCTTCGTTACTCGAATTACTACAATACAGCGAGCGCCAATACTGCCAGCTAAATATAAGATTTTAACTACTGAAGTCACTAACTACTGATAGGCGAGCACAGTCCGGAACCGCGCGACTGCTACGGTCGCAGGTTCGAATCCTGCATCGGGCATGGATGTGTGTGATGTCCTTAGGTTAGTTAGGTTTAAGTAGTTTTAAGTTCTAGGGGACTGATGACCACAGCTGTAAGTCCCATAGTGCTCAGAGCCATTTGAACCATTTTTGATTGGCATAGTTAGCAAATGAAAGATTTTGATAAAGAACAAACAATGTATTTACCTTAATAGTGTTCAAAAGTCATTATATATATATATATATATATATATATATATATATATATATGTATATCAGTTCATGACATTCAGTCTTACAAATTTACTGTCTCTGATGGACACACGTCCAGATCATCCGCTCTCAAAACTCCGCCATCTCTCTCCCCACATCCACCACCGCTGGCGGCTCACCTCCAACTGCGCAACGCTACGCTCTGTTAACATCCAACTGCTCAACACTACAATAGCGAATATTACAACATTGCTAACTAGCCACAGACTGCACACAGCATAGCCAGTGATTTTCATGCAGAGCGCTATGTGGCGTTACCAGTATAAAAACCTAAAGGGCCTACGTTCATTTTAATACAGTTAATAACACTCACGGCATGCAGTTACATGCAGAGGACACACACACGCACTCCTGTGGCATGATTAAGCAGCCATAACTTGTCACCTGTCAAACACAGACCTCCATGCAGAATGTAGTCGCAATGATATACCCTCAGTGTAGCGCTCATAATACATGCGGTGTGCCACACTATCTTAAAACCACCAGTGTGCAACAGCCGACCGCATAAGCACTCAGGTAGTGTTCGTCCTGATATGCAGAAGCCCCTTTCTCCATGCTGACTGGTAACGCTGTCCGTCTGGCTGAGGCAAGATATGAACCACTCGGTCAGGCTGTTGCGTACACACTCCGACCGCACCGCAGAGATTGTTTTGTCGTCTGACTGACAGTAATGCACACCAGATTTTCGAGGTCTTCGCTCGCAGCTCGACCGTAAACTCGTTTGTACGTCTTTGTGTGACCAGTTTGACCTCTCCAACACACTCAGGCCCAGCTCTCCATACGGACCTATCAGGCGCCGCGCCAATGCAATCCCTGGCGATGAACCGCAGGTTAGTCCATCGCTTTCACCACGGTGAGCGCACTAGCCTCCAGAAGGTGTTGCTGGTGCTGCAGCTGACTGATAACCCAGCCATCCGCCATGCTACCAGCCCGACCATGGCGGCGTTCGCGGCGATCACGTGTCCAATGAGTGCACTCTCTTGCGACTCCGCCGTGACGCTACCCTAATTTAACATTGGCCGGGTAAAAGAATTAAGCTTTTAAGTCAGTACAGTCAAAAGATACTGCCATTTATGTATTTTTTGTCACTGTTCAAAACCTGTAGGGTACTTCCCATTGCCCTAGGATCATTGAATTTGCCGAGAAGCAATAGTCCACAGTACAAATAAAGGGGAAAAAAGTGAACTGTTAATTCGTAATTCATCACACGAAAAAGTATTTCTTTTGTCATGTGTTATGCGAAGTTCTCGGAATACCTTCCATTCCTTTCATCGATATCTTGCCATTATCAACATCGATAACAGGCAAAAATCGACGAGATTCTCGATTCATGGGATGGATGAACTGTCTATATACATAGTTAATTTTGTATGGAACCTGGCCATTGTTTAAAAATATTTTCCGTTTTCTACACACGAGGATTTTGACGTAAGGCCCATTATAGTGCCTCAGTTCTCTCCAGAGCCCAACACCGGGTGATGTGGAATAGTTGGCTAGAACCACCCGATTCAACATATGCCTTGAAACCAAGACAGGCCTCCATGGTATCGAGATTAGCAACCGGGAATTGGAAATCCTTGTTGACAACCGGGAAATCTGAATTTTTTACTTCGTGTTTGGAACAAAATATGTCAGAAAAAATACAGATGCCTAATATGTATGCGTGTAATTTCCTCATTGAGTAGTATTGCAAGTCTAAGATGTCGTGGATATGAGCTGAGCAGTTACTACCACGCTACATTTACTAAAAATTGCGTTACAGCCCCTACTAAAGTAGGATGGGTGATTTCAGTTGTGACGGATTATAGAATCGGGATATTTTGAACCAAATAACGCGCGAACCAGTAGAGGGGCATATTGGGACTAATTGGGAAGTGATTTCCAGGTCCAGAAAATGTCTTGAGACTGACGGAAACGTCACTAATACCTTGTTCAGTATCAGTGGATGTGACTTGTTTTCAAATTAATTCTCGGACTTTCTTCTGCCTGAGACAAGATATGAAACCGTAGCGTAGTTGTTATGTGTATCCATAGTAAAATCAGTGGCTTGTGTGGTGTCCCTGTGTGGCTGCCGATCACAAGTCTTTACCATCAGAAGTTTTTTCACTATTTGTCAAATCGAAGTGGCAGAGCTGAGTTCTGATCGACTGCAGAACACTGGTTCTTTGAAGACTAATACTGCGGCAGCTGGAAACTGGGAAAATTGTTTGCAATTGGAAACTGATGGTAGGGTATTACTGGTTCCTGCGATAGTCTTAGATCCAATGGAAATATGCCAAGAAGCACATTGTTGCATCTGGCTGTGTTTAAAATTATTGTGTCCTACCGGATTTGATCAGGGCACTGTTTCAAGTACATCTGTAGCATCAGATGTGTATACATCGTCGTTCATCAAAAATCACGTGCGGATTTGTGAATACGTAATCTGAAATACAGCCTTAGGGAACAATGTCCTTCTTCATAGATATTGAGTGTTTGGTGCCGAACCAGGAGAAAATGCAAATATCCTTGACACGTTATTCGTAATTTTGTGTGTATGAATGTGTAATGCTTACTTGCATTTTTAAGGAAAAGCACAGTTCTCGTCAACATTCATACGTGGCTCTGCCACAAAGCAATAGCTGGGAAGGAAAGCGTCAGTTTCAGACAGTAAGTTGCTTCACTACGTGTAAGAGCGTGTTTCATAACGTGTCTCACCGCAGTCACTGTTGTATGGATACTGCTCGTAGGAACAATATCTGTTCCATCATAGGCCGATAGAGGGTGCATACCTAGGCATCAGCTGTTTGTTTAGTTGGCAGATGTTATCTATTTTTCTGATTACGACGTATTTGTGTATGTTATATTCTTTCGTCGGGTCGTGATGGAATGCTTCATTTGTTAGGTTGTACTATTTACTTCTCCTTGTCCGCGCTTCTCGCAAGGTAATATTTTCATGCCTCGCTTGAGCTTACAGTCTTTTATTTTATGACGGTGTCGCAATTCTTGATTCTTCAGTCCGTTCATTTCGTTTTTCCTCTGTTTCTCTGCTGTTCCCGGTGCTAATTCTCGTTCGTTGGGAACTTAAACCTGCTTCTTGCTCTTCTTCTGTTTCGTTTCTTCGTTGTTCTTTTTGTTTCCACCGTTCTTCTGTTTTATGTTTGGGTATTCTCATTTTCGATTTACACTCAGTCACTGTATCAGTTTGACTACTCACACTTCATTGACTGTCTTTACTCAGTCTCTGCTCTACTTTCTTGGTTCCTCCCTTCGTCTCTGATAAGAAACTTACGTCCGAAACCACGACGCGTCTTGGTTTATATAACCCTACCAATGGGTAGCATCACCAGCAGTGAATTCCAGAAGATACCAAAAAGGCTTCGAACGGTCCACAATGTCCCACAACATTCTAAAGTGCTCTGCAATGTTTCACAAAAATTTAGGATGTCCCGAGATATTTTAGAATCTTCCAGAATGTTACAGAGTGTTCCCGAACATTCCACATCATGAATCATTGTGGAACATCAATCTCAAATGTTCTGAAATGTTGTCGAATACTCTCGAATGTTGTGGAATGGTCTAGAAAGCTCTAAAGGGCGAAACTTTTCAGCCCTTATATCTTCGAAAGCACGCCCTTCAGGCAAAAACGAAAATCTGGGGGTTAGAGGGCTACCACACCATATAACTCCCTTAGTCGTGCTGGGACTCATTTCTGAGTTTTAGTAGCACGCAAATTGTGCACTTACTTTTATAATATTTATTTATTTACATTTTATGGCCTTCATTGGACCACTCTAGCAGACTTTATACAAAGAATTTTCCAGTTTTCTGTCAGCCCAGTACTTCTTCATTCTCTCGGATCTTTCCTTCTCTCTTCATCGGAAATCACCCTTCCTATTGTCTGTTTGTTGATACTCGTTTGCAGTCTGGTTTGTTTGTCTATGAGTTTCCTGGTTTTGACAGTTTTGTTTCTTAGGTCTTCCAATCTAATCTGTAGCTCATCCATATCTTCTTTGATTTCTGTAATCCACTTAATGTTGTACTTACTATTCCATAATTTTTCTATTATTCTCCTGATGACTCTGTTCTCTGGTGTTCTGATTAGATGTCCGAAAAGTGAAATGCGTTTCTTCCTGATTGTACTCATTACCTGTTCTATTTCCTTGTAGACTGTATCATTTGTAGCTACTCTCCAGCGTCCAACTTTCTGGTACGATTTGTTGATGCAGGTTCTGATGAATCTTCTTTCTATTCTGTGTATTTTGTCTATTTGTGCAGTGTTAGTTGTTTTGAAAATGGTTTCACTTGCGTATGTTATTTCTGGTTGAGTGACTGTTTTTTAGTGTTTTAATTTTGTTGCTATTGAAAGGCTCTTTTTGCTGTAGGGTTTCTTGGTGATATATTGTGTTCTATTCAATTTGTTTATTCTTTTATGCCATGTTGGCTTTTCATTGAGTTTATATGTTATTATTTCTCTCAGATATTTAAATTTATCTACAATTTTGATTTCTTGGTTTCCTGTGGCAATTTTGTTTATGAGTGGTGAATCAGTTAACATGATGACTGTTTTTCAAAGGATATTTCAAGACCAATTTTCTGTGCCATTTCCTGCAGTGAAATAACTTGATGTTTCGTTTCCTGAATACTATTGGACAAGAGAGCAAGGTCATCAGCGAATCCTGGACAATTTAAACTTGTTTTGTCTTTGGGTCTTCCAATTTGGATGTTCTTTGGGTTAATCTTATACCATTCCCTCATGATGTATTCTAAGGCATAGTTGAACAGCAGGAGTGCCAAGCAATCTCCTTGTCTTAAACCTGTTTTTATGATGAGTGGCTCAGAGAGTTCCCCCAGAACTTGACTTTTGATACAGTGTTGGTTACGGTGAGTTCTATCAATTTGATTGATTTTGTATGGAGCCCGAAATCTCTTAAGATTTTTAACATTGAAGGTCTATGGATACAGTCATATGCTTTTCTAAAGTCCACTAAGGTTATTACAAGAGATTTATTTCATTTCTTGTAATATGCTATGGCTAATTTTAAAGTGATGATCTGTTCTGCACACCTTGTACAAGGTCTGAAGCCTCCTTGGTACTCATTTAATTCTTACCATAGTTGCTCTTTGATCCTCTTGTACAGGGTTCTGGAGAAAATCTTGTATGTGCAGTCTAAGAGAGAGATACCTCTGTAATTATCTGGGTTGCTTTTAACTCCTTTTTTGTGCAGTGGGTGGATTATGGCTGTGGTCTAATGTTTGGGAAACTTTTCTGTTATTCAGATTTTTGTTAGGGCTATGTGTAAGGATGTTCGAACTGTATCATTGGCATATTTCCACATTTCTGCAAAAACTTGGTCTTCTCTACATGCCTTATAATTTTTCATCTCTCTGAGTGCTGTTTCCACCTCTTTGATTCTTGGAGGATTTATGAGATCAGGTGTAGTCTTGATGGGTGTGTCTGTATTAATTACAAAAAGTTCCTGACGTTCTTTACAATTCAAAAGTTTACTAAATGCTTTTGCCACGATTTCGGCATTTTCCTTGTTATTATGTGCCATTTTTCCATCTCTCCTTTTCAACATTAACGTGGGAGGGGCAAATTTTTTTTAATTGTCTTCCAAGCATTTTGTAAAAGTCTCTGGAATTTGTTTTTGGTATTTTTCTTCTATTGAGTAGATTAGATCTTCCTTTCTGTGATTGTCTCTTGGTTTGCCTGATAATCTGTGTGAACGTTTTCCTGATATTTTTGAGCCTGGTTGCATTTTCTTCATGAATTTTGTCACATTCTGAGTTCCACCAGACATGTGTTTTACGTGGGTTCAATGGCACTAAATTTTCTGCTTTTGCCTGAGAATTTGAACCAGTTCTTCTAAATTTTCTGCCAGTTTTATACGTTGTGTGACTTCTCTATATTTATCATTTCTAATTAATTGATGGGGATTTAAGTTCCTCGTTTATAATATATATTGATTATTTTATGTATGGACAGCGGCTCAAGATAATTCACACATAATGTCACAGTATCACGGATCACAATTATTGCTTCCATAATGAATAAAAATTAAGTATTTATTTCTAAGTTTCTCCTGGCAAATGTGTTGCTGCAATAATTAAGTGGCTCAACAATGAGATGTTAAGTGCTTGTCAAAAAGTGAAGCAAAATAGATTATTAGCTGTGATTAGATGCATAGAGAAATTAACATAGTGTGTGTAAACGTTCTACTGCGAATCACATGACGTAATCAACATGAATAACAGCGCAATAACAGACCGGAAGAGGTCGAAATAACATTTTATAGCTAGTGCACAAATTAATTTTGTTGTAAAACGTGCGGACGCTATTAATTCACTAGCATCCATGGATATATCATCTATCTGTATCTAATGCTTGATCATGCACTCAGCAGAAACACGTTACACTGCAGCTGGTTAAATTTATGATTTAAGGGTCACATAACCTTGGAGAGTTTGCAAGAAAACAGAGATCTCAAAATGTAAGTCAAAATTGTGAATACTACACTTCGTTTTGTTTTACTCAAGTGAGTAACTGAGAAAAAGTAGCCCAGAGTAATGTTCCGCACAAATGGACTAAACTGAAGTGAATGATGCTAATCGCTGCGGAACTGCTGGAAGAAAATGGAACAAGGTTCACACATCTGGGAAGGTAGAAAACTCAAGATAAATGAGACGAATAGAAAATATCGAAACTGAGTGTAGAAGACGCGTATCAGAATTGGTTTCAATCTGAGACACTTTTCCAAACAAAGCTGCTGGGCACCAGGCGGGATGAGACCAGAGCCGGGAAGCGAGTACATAGCGAATCCATGTTCTCTCTCCTGAACTGCCCACAGTCCCCAATCTTCACTTGGAGGGATGACTGAATGCTTTCCAGTGTGGCTTTAACTACATAAATAAAGGAAACGCTACATAAAATTACCACTCAAATCGTACAAAACTGCATATGACGATTTATTAAGTTGGTACTGCTATGGACAGTCCCATCTTGCAAACCTAGCACAGTTATAGACATATGTCTGTGTTGACCAACATATTCCGACTGTATCGCTGTTAGTTGGATGAATACTTTGCCACAATACCTATTAAAAGCTTTTATATGCTATAAAATGTTAAATCGAAACACATATGAGTGCAACGTATTCTGCAACAATTTATTTACTCAGTATAATGATAAGAAACACGAAGATTTACTCAAAACAAACATCAAAGTTGATTTTGGATTTATTTACGTTATTCCTTCTGTATATGGATGTGTAGGCAAGCTAATCAGTCAGGAAACACTAAGTAAATTAGATCTAAGGAAAAAATGATCGCTTCAAATCCTTTTTCAGTAAAATTACTACACAATGAAATTTTCACTCCACAGCGGAGTGAGCGCCGATGTGACACTTGCTGGCCGATTGAAATTGTGCGCCGCACTGACTCGAACGCTGCAACTTTGCCTTTCTTGGGCAAGCGCTCGACCAACTGAGCTACCCAAGCACGGCTCACGACCACTCATCACAGCTTTAATTCTGCCAGTGCCTCGTCTCCTGCTTTCCAAACTTCACAGAAGCTCTCCTCAGGACCTTGCAGAACTAGCACTCCTGGATAAAAGGATATTGCGGAGACATGGCTTAGCCACAGCCTGGGGGACGTTTCCAGAATGAAATTTCTACTCTGCAGTGCTTGCCCGCGAATTGCAAAAGTCCCGAGTTCGAGTCTAGGACCGCACACACTTTTAATCTGCCAGGAAATGCAATATTAGTACATTTTATTTCTTAAGAAATAACAATTACATTCTTGTATCTAACCAGTCACAGGTATACATATATAGAAGGGAAAGGAACATTCCAAATTGACACTGGCTGACGTTGGTAGAAAATGATGTTTTTGGTGTTGCATTGATACATACTATGAATCAAATAAATTCAGTCGCCAACTTGATCTGCTGAACAGGTTTGTTTACAGACCTTTTTAAAATAATCATCGTATTTGTTCCGTTCAAATCAATTGACCGGAATAGCGAAGTAACAAAAAATTCTTTTATTATGGACAGTTTGTCTCCAGTAGAAATTCTTTCAAAGTGATGAACTGCTTAGCAGGAAATGTGGAAAAGACGGGGACTGTTAACAAAAGAAGGAAAAGGAGCGGAACATACTGAAAGACAGTCGTCTTTCGTCAGAACAAAATACCTATAAAACTTATACGAAGTTGACATGCAAACAAATACGGAAGAGACTGAATGACGGATTGTTTGGTCTTTCACTGTAGGCGTCAGTGTAGACACCACCTGAATCATAGGTAATTTCTTGAAATTATACTATTTTCTGGAAGAGTACTGGATCGTTATTGACTCTAGACAATGTTGTGATACGTTACTTAACACAACTGTAAAATTCAGTCAATTTTTGATATTTTTAACACTTACAACATTTGGTCGTTTGAATTATCGTATGCTTGAGTCAGATAACGCTTACATTCTAGTACCATAAATGGACTAAGCAAACAAAGCAAAGCTCCGCGTTCTGATGCTGATGGCGATCCGCGACTGATCTTATCCTCTGCCTATGGTGTCGTTGGATGTGGTATGGATGAACATGGGTTCAACACCCCGCTCTGTAGGACACTGCCGGCTTTCCAGATATGGGAGCCGCTACTTCTCAGTCATATCGCTCTTCAACAGGTATCATGAGACTGGCTGCAATCCATTCCATTCTTCCTGACAAGGAAGAATCTCTGGCCGTAGGAGGAACCGAACATGCGTCCTCTCCACAGTAGCAAGGTACGCTGACCGCTGAGCAATGGAGGCGAACTAATATACTAGGATGGATGGAAACAATTCATACACTTTGGAGCCAAGGATTATATGAGCAAAATGCCCCCTCCTGGGATGTGGGTGCTACGTCAGACAGTTGTTCGTCGAAGGACTCAGGTTACTGGGAGATGACTTCCCATGTTTTTGGCTGTCATGAGGGTTACAAGTATCCCAGCTCAGATAGGTGTTGAAAGAAATGAACATTAGTATTAACTAGACCTTATTTTCACGTTCATGACCAACAGTTTATCATCATGCACAAAAATAATTTGAAGTTTATATTTTTTTAAAAGGTTACTGGCATCTAATGCGAGTGCCACCTCGTGTCACGCGTCCCCTGCAGTTGAAAATCGAAATTTCCATTGTGAAAAATTTCCAAACTGTTGTATGGCAGTTTATGCTGAAACGGTCAACGACCGCAATGCTACATAAAGTCACATCATTTACGCTGCATCAATAATCCAAGCAGTATTCATTACTGCCAGTGATTGCATTGGTAATTAGTTCTTTTTCTCCTTTTATATTGACACTGTGTGGAACTCTTGTTATTTTGACAGCCTCGATATGGCTTTAAGCTAGCGTGCGGAATATAAGTGGACAGAGGAATAATAACGTTGTTTCATTGTGTAAACCGTTCTCCGGGCAGGTATATACAGCAGGCGAAAACAGTTTTCCGTGTCAGCAGAGGAGGGGTGTCCAGTGGGCTGTGCGGCTTGTCGTAAAAGCCGTGCTGTACAAGAAGCGAAAGGGAATCTTTTGAGCTCACTCGTTGAACTCCGACATGCCTTGCTGGAAACTTTCTCCAAATTTTAGTAAGTGGTCTTCTGATTAGTTGATAGTAATATTTCGGAAGGGTGGATGTGCAGGGGTTTTGGTTGTCCACAATGGAAAATAGGTCATGTAGAGGGAGACATTTTCTTCCTTCTTCCCAAAGCCATACGTCATTGCTCATCAGTGAAAAAACCTGAAGATTAGAAAATTATTAATCTTCTTTATAAAATTGTCACTTGTCACATCTCGAAAATCATGCCGCAGTTGGATGGCGAGATCCCAACACTGGCGAAACCAGCTACGTTTCAGAGAGTAAAGTCAGAACACGCTTCGATTAGGAACGCCACTTACGACACTTGTTCCAGGAGCGGAAGAGAAAGATGTATTCAACACAGAGCAGAGTAAGAGGTCTATCTGAACATAAAATTTTGACTCTCTGCGGCAACGGTCTTCCCCCTTTGCACATCTTATGACTGGTAAGCAGTCATCGATATGAGGGGGGCACAACGTTAGTTAATTTTCATCAAGGCTTCGTTTTACAGATCTAATTTTCGCAGCCAAGTAGTTGCACCTATTCCGCTCTTTAACTCAAGAAGTGGAGTTCGTTAATGTTTTTCCAGGACGTTTTCTTAGAATCGCTAATCTTTTTCGCAATCATTAGCCCTATTCGTGACATTGGTTTACTGCGTTCTTTTATGGACCCACCAAGCCAAGACTATACTGCGTACTTACAATCCCTTTTCCACTTATTAAACGTCTGTATTCGTGATACAGCGGGTAGATCATTTTGTTTGATATCTTGTGCAACAATTTTTTATAGTGCTCGCGAGTCTCCTTTCGTAGTTTGATGGCGCCCTCCATTAATAGGAGGTATGGTACCCACACTTTCATATTCAGTTATGGCTCCCTAGAATATTCCTTTAAGTTAAACGGTGTCATCTGCATGACTTTGTTTCTTTTAGATTTCCATATTCTTATAGGGAGCTTCCCTTTCCTGTAGGTTAGCGGGGATCAGATCGGCATCATCTTAGGGGTGTACTAAACAGGTCAACCACCACCTCATAACACCTTCTCGTTTCTTGTCAGAAGGTGACCAGCTTAACGTCGATTCCACTCACAAATTGCTAGTGAGTTTCCCGTAGACAGTAGCATTTATGGCCTCTCCAGTTTATTACTTTTTGGATTATTAAGGTCGTATCTGCAGATAGGTTAGTTTCCGTTAGATTGTCAAGCGATAGTTTCTCACGTTGAAACGAGATAAATGCGTACCAGACGGTGTGAACACTAACTGTCTGCGAGGTACAGTATGTTGTCACTCCATACAGCCTGCATGGAATATTAGACAGCGATGTACAGCTAAATCATATATGAAGACTGTATATCATAATTAATATTGATTCTGTTATGAGTATTGCAGAAATGTTGCATAGGAAAGGACCTGGAGTAAACTGTTAAGCCCTTTCATACAGTATTACATTAGACTTACATAAAATATAACGAGTGGTATGTACGTAACTGATAACGACAGAGCTGAATTCCTTTATTGGAACACTGTTTGGTGGTCGTGGAAGTGAAATGTAATGAAATGATCTGGTGCCATTGTTGGTCGGAAGGCCCCATCCAGGGAAGTCGGGCGGCCAGGTTACAAGTCTAATGTCAGGCGACGCCACTTCCGGGTCGGTGATGATGAATGATGATGAAAACACAAAACCCAATCCACAAGCGGAGAAAATCTCCAACTCGGCCGAGAATTGAACCCGGGCTTGCTGCACGGGAGGCAAGCACGTAACCACTCAGCTACGCAGGCAGACGCATGTGGCACTCCCCGCTACCGTCTGAGATGATACTCTAGGCATGAAAATCTGTAACAACGCACCACAGTATGTCGTAGTTAATTATAATGTTTGTCTACATCATAGGTTGTAATTACTATAATGTTAACACGGTATCTTCAAGCTGTTTAATTTGCAGATTCAATTTCAGTTATGGCGGTGGTACAGTGAGGGAGCGTTCATCAGCACCTTTACTAACGCATTTAGGACAAATGCAAACAAATTAATGGTTCAAATGACTCTGAGCACTATGGGACTTAACTTCTGTGGTCATCAGTCCCCTAGAACTTAGAACTACTTAAACCTAACTAATCTAAGGACGTCACACACATCCAAGCCCGAGGCAGGATTCGAACCTGCGACAGGAGCGGTCGCGCGGTTCCAGACTGTAGCGCCTAGAACCACTCGGCCACCCCGGCCGGCTAAACAAATTAAAATTATCCACCAAACAACTTAGTGCATACATTGTTCGAAATATTGAAAGCCACCCTAATCCGTACATGGTCGTCTGAAAAGGAGAGGAAAGCCATTTAGAACATGTTACCACCCTCTTCTCATTTACACTGAAGCGCCAAAGATTCTGGTATAGGCATGCATACTCAAATACAGTGATACATAAACAGGCGGAATACTGCGCTGCGGTCGGCAACGCCTTTATAAGACAACACATGGATGGCGCGGTTGTCAGATCGGTGACTGCTGCTATAATACCTAGATTTGAGTGAGGTCGAACGTGGTGGTTTAGTCGGCGCACGAGCGATGAGACGCAGCATCTCCGAGGCAGCGATGAAGTACGGATTATCCCGTACGTCCATTTAACGAGTGTACCGTGAACATGAGGAATCCGGCAAAACATCATATCTCCGACATCGCAGCAGCTGGAAAAAGTTTCTGGAAGAACGGGACCAATGACGACTGAAGAAAATCGTTCAGCGTGACAGACGTCCAACGCTTCCGTAAGTTGTTGCAGATTTCAATGCTAGGCCATCAACAAGTGTCAGCGTGTGAACCATTCGACGAAAGATCATCGATATGGGCTTTGAGAGCCGAAGACCCCTTCGTGTACCGTTGATGACTGCACGACACAAATCTTTACGCCTCACCTGGGCCCATCAATACTAACGTTTGTATTGTTGACGACTGGAAAATTGTATTGAGCGGATATACATGTACAAATATGAAAACAACCTCATGAATCCTTGGGCTCTGCATGTCACGGGGGGCTGTTAAAGCTAGTGGAGGCTTTGTAGTAGAGTGGAGCGTGTGCAGTTGGTGCGACATGGGACCACTCATACGTATAGATACGACTCTGACAAGTGAAAAGTACGCAAGCATCCTGTCTGATCACCTACATCCATTCATGTCCATTGTGCAGTCCGACAGACTTTGGAAATTCCAGCAGGATACTGCGACCCCACACATGTCCAGAATTGCTAGAGAGGGGGTTGCGGCACTTGTGAGGAGCGACAGTTGCGAAGAGCGACATTTGTAAGGAGACCCGGCCGAACAGGTAGCGGGCGGTATACAGGGACACCAAACAAGTAGCACACTGCAGTTCAGTACTGCATCGTCACATCACTGCCGTCACACAGGAGTGCAAAACTATCGCTGCAACGCGTGAGGCAAAATGCATGGGATCTACACAAGATCCGAACGATGCTGCAGGAATATTTCTGCAAGAACATCATTGCTAATGAATGATGGGAGCAAATTTTTACTTGCAGATGACGACAGAGGACCAAATGATAGGATGTTGGTGTTCGCCAGCGAAAGGGGAAAATCCTGTTTAACAGACTGCAATTCGTCCTTTGTCGATGGAACGTTCAAAGGCTTCAGCAAGCAGTTTGGACAGTTATTTACTGTTCATGCCGATATTCTAGTTCTGAGGAGGAAACAAACACAGTTCCAACCGTGTACACCTTGCTACTCAATAAAAAGCCAGAAACGTACGATCGATTTTTCACAGCTGTTAAGAGCAACGTCGCTGGATGGAATCCTGAGGCTATCATGATGGATTCTGAAGTTGCAATCATCCAGTCAGTAACACATTTGTTTCCTGATGCAAATATTAATGGCTGCCACTACCATTTCAATCAGTGCTTGTGGGGCAAGTGCAGAATTGCAGCCTTGTTGCTACCTACAAGGAAAACGAAGAAATTCATTTTCTTAAAGATTGTGTTCCGCTTTGGCTCACATTCCCCTGGACGTGTCAGATGATGGGTGGCTATACATTCAGGAGAGCACGCCAGATAATAAAAAACTGCAGGATTTTTAGGACTATTTTGTTGAACAATGGCTGGATAATAAAGACATGCCAAGAGATACATGGAACTGCGCAGGAAGGCGTCACCGCTCCAACAATGTTTCAGAAGGATGGAATCGGAGGATAAACACATTAATTTCGAAGGTTCATCCAAATTTTTACTCCTTAGTAAAAATTCTCAGAGAAGACGCAGAATATCATGGGTACCAATTTGACCGACTAGTTTAGGTGGGAAAAGAAGAAAGAAGTACGCAATTAAGGCAGATGAGATAATTTCTAAGACCCTTACAAGACTTCAAGTTGACGGCAATATGAAATCATTTCTTACTTGCGTGGCCTATGCACAGAAATTACAGTGAAAAGGAAATGGCTGAAGCTACAGCAACACTTGTAACTATTGAAAAGGGGTTCAGTTCACGCCGAAAGCCCTATTGTAAAAATTGTAAATAAATAATCAACCTGTAAATATTGTAAATAAATATACTGCGGGACGAAGAGAGACCTCCTTCTCGCGGTGTTCCCTGGAAACGACACAAAGTCGGCTAAATGTATATTGCAAATTATAAAAGATTCACTACTGAAGTCGGGAAAAGTCATAGCTTTTCTAACAATCACGATCAGCATATTTGTGTAGAGAATTTTAGAAACCATGTCTGTTTGAGTGAACGATGAATACATATTTATTAAATACATAAGTTCTAATTGCTAGCAGGACCCACATTAGACCTCAATGCACTTCCCTGCGCGAAGTTTATTTCGAAATAATTAAAGAAAAAGTTTCTACCAAGAACCTAATTCTTTAGTCGGCTCCTCTTAATATAAGGTAAAAGGTTGCCATTCCTATCATTTCAAATTTTGGGTCAGGGGTTGAAAGATGGGAAACATTTTCGATTTCTATAGTTTCTGTAAAATACATCGTTAAGTATGAGGTTGAGCGAAAATTATGCCCTGTGTTAGATTAATCAGAACAAAAAATCCAATGAAAAAGGTCTTACTCATAACTGTGCTGCTACTAATGGTTGACGTGATATCGTGGGCACAAAATCAGCTCCGATTTCGAATTTGACTAAGGCTACTCTTTCTTGCCGAAAAAAATCTGAAGTAATGTAACGTGACTGCACCGGAGCAGTGTGAAAGTCCTTCGGCAGCTGCCCGGGCCGGCACAAGCCGAGCGCTCAGTCACACCAAGCGGCAGCAGGTAGTGGCCGATCAGGTAGTGGCGGAGCATTTGCGACGCACCCTGTGCCGGTCCCTCAGCGTCCCTGATTTCGCACAAGTGTTGCCACATTCCAGTTTCTCACAAGTGTCGCTTCTCACAAGTGTCTACAACTCGCTATAGAGTGGCTCAAGGAACACTATTCTGAGTTTAAACACTTGCGCTGGCCACCAAACTCCCCAGACACGAACATTGTTGAGCATATCTGGGAAACATTGCAACTAGCTGTTCAGGAGAGCTCTCCACCCCCTTGTACTCTTAGTACTCTTAGGGATTTATGGACAGTCCTGCAGGATTCATGGTGCCAATTCCCTCGAGCACTATTTCAGAAATTAGTCGAGTCTATGCCACGATTTGTTGCGGCACTTTTGCGTGCTGGCGGTGACCCTAAACGATATTATGCAGGTGTATCAGTTTCTTTGTATAAAACACAGTCAAAAGTAATGAATCATTCACAAGGGGTTCTCCATGTGGATGTCGCCGTAGTTACACATGTCCAAATTTTAATCTGAAGGTACTACACAACAGTTACTGAAGCAACAATACTTTTGTTGCTTACACGACCGGTTTCGGAATATTAAAATTTCATCAGCTGGCGTAAAGCCGGCCGGAGTGGCCGAGCGGCTCTAGGCGCTACAGTCTAGAACCGCGCGACCGCTACGGTCGCAGGTTCGAATCCTGCCTCGAGCATGGATGTGTGTGATGTCTTTAGGTTAGTTCTGGTTCTAGGGGACTGATGATCTCAGAAGTTAAGTCCCATAGTGCTCAGAGCCATTTTAACCATTCTGGCGTAAACTGTATGAATCAAAAGAATATAATACAAAACTGGGACAAGAAATATTTTAAAAAATAAAAAATATAACGGGTACGCAACTATTCACAAAGTGGCGTTGTTTTCGTTTTCTTCCACCTCATCAGTGTTCTGACTGGTGTGATGTGGGCCCCCACGAATATCTCTCCTGTGCTAACAATCTCCTCATCTCAGACTAGCAATTCCAGCCTACTTTCCCAATTACGGTTTTTAGCCTCTACAGCTCATTCTAGTGCCGCTGAAGTTATTCCCTGATGTTCAAGGATCAATTACATTTTCTTGATCTACTTTTTTTTCGTTTATTTCCAACTAGTTTTCGGATTATTAGCCAACCTTCAAGAAAAACTGACTAGCCTCTGAAAGGGACACTAGTTCTTAGGTCACTAAACATTATAAGCATAGATTCAGGCACTTGTATAGGGTGTCTTAACAGATACCCTATCATCCTATCCCATCCTCTTCTCAGTGTTTTCCATGTATTACTTTCCTCGACGATTCCTCGGAGGATCTCCTCATTTCTTGCCTTATCAGTCGACTTATTTTTCTGGATTCTTGGGTAGCACTACATGTCAAATGCTATGATTTTCTACTATTCCGGTTTTCAACAGTCCATATTTCTCCACCATACAATGCTGTGCTCCAAACGTACATTCTCTTAAATCTCTTCCTCAAATCAATTCCAATGTGAAAAATAGTAGTCTTCTCGTGGCCAGGAATGCTCTCTTTTCCAGTGCTAGTCTGCTTTTTATGTCCTCCTTGCACCGTACATCACGGGTTATTTTGGTGCCTAAGTGGCAGAATTCCCAAAGTCCGTCTACTTCCTGATCCTCAATTGTGATGTTATTTCTACTCTAATACGACTGATTACTTTCGTCTCTCTTCGACTTACTCTCAAACCATATTCGGTACCCATTAGACTGGCCATTTAATTCAACGGATACAATAACTTTTCTACACCTTCACTGATGATCGCAGTGTCATCAGTAAACCTTATCATTCATATCCTTTCACTCTGAATTTTAGTCCCGCTTATGAACCTATCTTTTATTTCCGTCATCTTCGATGTATAGACAATAGTGGGGGAAGACTGCAGCCTTGTTTTCTGTTCTTTCGGCGCTTATCCGGCTCGATGTTGGCTATCATGGCTGTTTACCCTAGAGTAGTTCTGTTGAAGACATATTGAACCAGAATCTAAGGAGATCAGACCAAAATATTCATCTTGTTCCAGAACCTCTTTCGCTATTGATTTTCTCTTCAAGTATGTTCGTAGAAAACTATATCTATTTGTATTACGCATGATAAGTCGTTAGACATTGCAACTTTCAGCATTTCACTATCTTGATTAATTTAGTGTTACCTTCATTCTTCTCAAACTTCTACATTTGTCACATTTTAGATCTATTTCCATGATCCACCTGTAAAACTACAAAGGCAGCCAGCTTCTGCTCTGTTTTTTTTTTTTTAATTCAAGTTCCATGTCTCTATCCCACATCGGAGTGCAGGGTATACATAGCACCGCAAAAGTCAGATTTTTGTTCTTAAAGATAGATTATGGTTTTCGAGGACAGCACTCGTTTTCTGAAAGACACTTCTTGCTTTCCCGGTGCGAATCTTCTTTATTCCTTGTGGGTTATTCCAATTTTCATGTATTTACTGACTGCTGACTCCAGTTCCATCCATTAATAACTGTAACGCTTGAATAGTGTCAGCAAACAAGATAGTATCAACAGCATATCAAGCGTTGTTTTATTTGATTCCACTTATCAAAATTCCTTCTCCTGCTTTTTCCAGTCCTTCTCTAAACATGAATTCTGACTATGTATTAAAGAGAATGAGTGTCAAGATACATCCCCGCCTTACTCCGTTGAGGATTTAGACTGCTTCAGTGTGTTCTCCGTCAATACGCAACACACTGCCTGATTCCAGTAGAGGTTCTTCATGATTCGCACATCTCTTTCCTCCATTCCAATACTTCTCAAAATCTCCATCAATATGTCGTATTCTACTCCATAAAAATGCTTCTGGTAATTTAGTAGGCAAGGAAATACATTTTTATCTTCATTTCTGAAACAGTACATGTACAATGAATAATGCTTCTCTTGTTCCCAGGGCATTAATAAACTCAAACTCATTAGGTTCTATCTGTTCCTCATATGGTCCACATGTTCATCTTTGTATAACCCACGAAACCGGTTTGAAGATAGGTCTCATTAATCTTATCGTACGAAAATTTTCACATTGTATTGCATTTGGCTTTTTAGCAGAGTAATGAACTCTGATTTCAGGCATTCCAATGGAATGTTTACAGATACCTAAGTTTGACTGAAAATTTGCTTTAACCACTTTCCATGATTTTCATCCATTAATTTTAAGAAAGCTATTTGTACTTCATCTGGTCGCACAGCCTTTCCGTCCTTCATCTGACTGACAACTGCTTGAACCTCTGCTTCTAGTATATTTGTACCATTTATTTCATTTATACTTGACTTAAAAGTACATGAAATACCATGAAATAAATTTTCTATATTTTTCCCATGTCTTTATTTTGTCTTCGAATTCCGCCATTAAGTTCACTGCTTCATCCACTAGTTTTCAGCTGATGCTCTTCCTGTTTTTCCCAGTTACACTCCTGGAAATTGAAATAAGAACACCGTGAATTCATTGTCCCAGGAAGGGGAAACTTTATTGACACATTCCTGGGGTCAGATACATCACATGATCACACTGACAGAACCACAGGCACATAGACACAGGCAACAGAGCATGCACAATGTCGGCACTAGTACAGTGTATATCCACCTTTCGCAGCAATGCAGGCTGCTATTCTCCCATGGAGACGATCGTAGAGATGCTGGATGTAGTCCTGTGGAACGGCTTGCCATGCCATTTCCACCTGGCGCCTCAGTTGGACCAGCGTTCGTGCTGGACGTGCAGACCGCGTGAGACGACGCTTCATCCAGTCCCAAACATGCTCAATGGGGGACAGATCCGGAGATCTTGCTGGCCAGGGTAGTTGACTTGCACCTTCTAGAGCACGTTGGGTGGCACGGGATACATGCGGACGTGCATTGTCCTGTTGGAACAGCAAGTTCCCTTGCCGGTCTAGGAATGGTAGAACGATGGGTTCGATGACGGTTTGGATGTACCGTGCACTATTCAGTGTCCCCTCGACGATCACCAGTGGTGTACGGCCAGTGTAGGAGATCGCTCCCCACACCATGATGCCGGGTGTTGGCCCTGTGTGCCTCGGTCGTATGCAGTCCTGATTATGGCGCTCACCTGCACGGCGCCAAACACGCATACGACCATCATTGGCACCAAGGCAGATGCGACTCTCATCGCTGAAGACGACACGTCTCCATTCGTCCCTCCATTCACGCCTGTCGCGACACCACTGGAGGCGGGCTGCACGATGTTGGGGCGTGAGCGGAAGACGGCCTAACGGTGTGCGGGACCGTAGCCCAGCTTCATGGAGACGGTTGCGAATGGTCCTCGCCGATACCCCAGGAGCAACAGTGTCCCTAATTTGCTGGGAAGTGGCGGTGCGGTCCCCTACGGCACTGCGTAGGATCCTACGGTCTTGGCGTGCATCCGTGCGTCGCTGCGGTCCGGTCCCAGGTCGACGGGCACGTGCACCTTCCGCCGACCACTGGCGACAACATCGATGTACTGTGGAGACCTCACGCCCCACGTGTTGAGCAATTCGGCGGTACGTCCACCCTGCCTCCCGCATGCCCACTATATGCCCTCGCTCAAAGTCCGTCAACTGCACATACGGTTCATGTCCACGCTGTCGCGGCATGCTACCAGTGTTAAAGACTGCGATGGAGCTCCGTATGCCACGGCAAACTGGCTGACACTGACGGCGGCGGTGCACAAATGCTGCGCAGCTAGCGCCATTCGACGGCCAACACCGCGGTTCCTGGTGTGTCCGCTGTGCCGTGCGTGTGATCATTGCTTGTACAGCCCTCTCGCAGTGTCCGGAGCAAGTATGGTGGGTCTGACACACCGGTGTCAATGTGTTCTTTTTTCCATTTCCAGGAGTGTATTTCTTTGACTTTGTTGTGTGTAATGAAACTATCATATTTACTTTGATAAAACTCGATGTCCTCTCATTGCTCCACGTTTTCATTTTCTTTGCCCTTCCTTATTTTTCTTCTGATTTCCATATTTATCTTCCTCTATTCGTTTGGGTTTCCCTTATTTATTTATTTCCCTCCATTGGATTCAGGATTCCATCCATCATCCATGACTAACTCTTCTCTCTCTCTGGATTCATGTACTTTTCTTTTGTTTTCTGTACATCATTCTGTAGTTTGTTTAATTCTAAATTGACATTGTTACTTGTTATGGAGTCTGTCTTAGTCACCAAGTTGAGTTCTGTTTGTGTATTTTGTTTTACTATCGGGTATTTCATTTTCCTCAAATTGTAGAACTGCTTTCTCTTCCCTCTTTTCATTCTAACTTTAAAAATCCCGATAAGCGGTTTGTGGTCAGAGTTTCCGTTTGTTCTTGGGTATGTTTATACCGATGTGCAACTATTTATGAAACATTTAATTTCTAGTATGAAATCAATCTAGTTTCTCACACATTTCCCAGGTCTATCCATTGGAGACTTCCATGTATACAGACTTCTACGTGAACGTTTAAGCTAGGTGTTCATCATCATTAGATCTGTTGGCACCACAAAAATTTCATGATCGTGTCCTATAGAATTCCTGTCTTGTAATCCAAGTCAGCCTACCGTGTCTGATGTTCTCCCTTCCCCTACCTTCGATTTAAAATCTCTCGTTACAAATGTCAACTCATGTTTGTTAAGTGTTCTCAAAATTCTCTTTATGTTATAATAAAATTCTTCTATCTCTTCATCTTCTTCGTCCTCTATAGGGACATAGATTTGTATTATATTTATATCACTTGGGGTACCACTCAGCTGCGATAACATTAAAAGGGCTGATACAGGTATGAAACTTTTGAGAAATCTTGCTAGTTTCGCTGATAATATTACACCGTTTCTATGCTCAAGCTTCCCATATCCTCTTGCTGAGTATAGCACTCTATGCCCATTTATGTAAATATCGTCTGCCTGCTTAGCTGGGGGGTAACGCGCTCGCCTCCCAAGCAAGCGGGCCCGGTCTCGATCCCCGGCCGTGTTGGTGTTTTTCGCCGCTCCGGAACTGGGTGTTGTGTTGTCCTCGTCATCATGTCATCCTCACCACCGGCGCGCAAGTCGCCCAATGTAGTGTCCACTAAGACTTGCATTTGGCGGCCGAACTTCCCCGGATGGGGCCTCCCGGCCCATGATGCCATACGCTCCGTTCCGTTCCGTATGTAAATATCTCCTGTGTTTGGCCCATCGCACTTTGCTAACTCCAATTATCTCTAATTCATCCTATCCATTTCTTGAATTGTATTATGTATTTTTCCACCCTGACTCACTAATCTTACATTCCATGTTGCCACTTTTATTATTTGTTGTTATTTCGTTTCCTTAATGTCTGTACTCATAACTCTTCTTCCCGGAGAGCTTGCTGAGGGGCTTACTCCGGACGATAATTTCGCCATGAGCATAGCCATGTTGTTACTAGGACATGCCATGAAGGCTTTAATGTAGGCATTGTACAGTGCGTTCTACATCCTTACACCGTTGACCATCTTCATAGTTTCTCCTCCTTCGGAGCCAGTTTTGCAACTCTAGGGCAAGAGGGTGCCCTAACATCAATCCGCCATTGGCAAGGCAAGAGAGATGGGGGCTTCTTATCCCGGGAGCCATAGACTCGTCACTCTAAACCCGGGTGCACCACATGTAGGTGAGGGTGGCATTTGGGTAGAATGTACCCCTAACATCCTTGTCTTACACACTTTTTAACTCAACACTTTGTTCTTGATTGACGACTCCATGGAGTGCTGTGTGCACAACGACCATATGTGTTAAATTAAAAGGAAGGTCAGCGTTGGCCGTAATATTGATGTTTTGTTGATAGCATAATCGATTTTCGATCACATAGTGATCATCTTAAGTGCTGTACAATTTCTGAGTTTAGTTTGTACAGCACTGAAGATGATCACTATGTGATCGAAAAACGATTGCTTGTTGTTGTGGTCTTCAGTCCTGAGACTTGTTTGATGTAGCTCTCCATGCTAATCTATCCTGTACAAGCCTCTTCATCTCTCAGTACCTACTGCAACCTACATCCTTCTGAATCTGCTTAGTGTATTCATCTCTTGGTCTCCCTCTACGACTTTTACCCTCCACGCTGCCCTCCAATGCTAAATTTGTGATCCCTTGATGCCTCAGAACATATCCTACCAACCGATCCCTTCTTCTAGTTAAGTTGTGCCACAAACGTCTCTTCTCCCCAATCCTATTCAATACCTCCTCATTAGTTACGTGATCTACCCATCTAATCTTCAGCATTCTTCTGTAGCACCACATCTCGAAAGCTTCTATTCTCTTCTTGTCCAAACTATTTATTGTCCATGTTGCACTTCCATACATGGCTACGCTCCATGCAAATACTTTCAGAAACGACTTCCTGACATTTAAATCTATACTTGATGTTAACAAATTTCTCTTCTTCAGAAACGCTTTCCTTGTCATTGCGAGTCTACATTTCATATCCTCTCTACTTCGACCATCATCAGTTATTTTGCTCCTCAAATAGCAAAACTCATTTACTACTTTAAGTGTCTCATTTCCTATTTTAATGCCCTCAGCATCACCCGACTTAATTCGACTACATTCCATTATCCTCGTTTCGCTTTTGTTGATGTTCGTCTTATATCCTCCTTTCAAGACACTGTCCATTCCGTTCAACTGCTCTTCCAAGTCCTTTGCTGTCTCTGACAGAATTACAATGTCATCGGCGAACCTCAAAGTTTTTATTTCTTATCCAGCGATTTTAATACCTACTACACATTTTTCTTTTGTTTCCTTTACTGCTTGCTCAATATACAGATTGAATAACATCGGGGAGAGGCTCCAACCCTGTCTCACTCCCTTCCCAACCACTGCTTCCCTTTCATGTCCCTCGACTCTTATAACTGCCATGTGGTTTCTGTACAAATTGTAAATAGCATTTCGCTCCCTGTATTTCCCCCCCCCCCCCTTTAGAATTTGAAAGAGAGTATTCTAGTCAACATTGTCAAAAGCTTTCTCTAAGTCTACAAATGCTAGAAACGTAGGTTTGCCTTTTCTTAATCTTTCTTCTAAGATAAGTCGTAAGGTCAGTATTGCTTCACGTGTTTCAACATTTCTACGGAATCCAAACTGATCTTCCCCGAGTACGGCTTCTACCAGTTTTTCCATTCGTCTGTAAATAATACGTGTTAGTATTTTGCAGCTGTGACTTATTAAACTGATAGTTCGGTAATTTTCACATCTGTCAACACCTGCTTTCTTTGGGATTGGAATTATTATATTCTTCTTGACGTCTGAGGGTATTTCGCCTGTCTCATACATCTTGCTCACCAGATGGTAGAGTTTTGTCAGGACTGGCTCTCCCAAGGCCGTCAGTAGTTCTAATGGAATGTTGTCTACTCCCGGGGCCTTGTTTCGACTTAGGTCTTTCAGTGCTCTGTCAAACTCTCCACGCAGTATCGTATCTCCCATTTCATCTTCATCTACATTTCCATTTCCATAATATTGTCCTCAAATACATTGCCCTTGTATAGACCCTCTATGTACTCCTTCCACCTTTCTGCTTTCCCTTCTTTGCTTAGAACTGGGTTTCCATCTGAGCTCTTGTTATTCATACAAGTGGCTCTCTTTTCTCCAAAGGTCTCTTTAATTTTCCTGTAGGCTGTATCTATCTTACCCCTAGTGAGATAAGCCTCTACATCCTTATATGTGTCCTCTAGCCATGCCTGCTTAGCCATTTTGCACTTCCTGTCGATCTCATTTTTGAGACGTTTGTATTCCTTTTTGCCTGCTTCATTTACTGCATTTTCGTATTTTCTCCTTTCATCAATTAAATTCAATATTTCTTCTGTTACCCAAGGATTTCTACTAGCCCTTGTCTTTTTACCTACTTGATCCTCTGCTGCCTTCACTACTTCATCCCTCAGAGCTACCCATTCGTCTTCTACTGTATTTCTTTCCTCCATTCCTGTCAATTGTTCCCTTATGCTGTCCCTGAAACTCTGTACAACCTCTGGTTTAGTCAGCTTATCCAGGTCCCATCTCCTTAAATTCCCACTTTTTTGCAATTTCTTCAGTTTTAATCTACAGTTCATAACCAATAGATTGTGGTCAGAGTCCACATCAGCCCCTGGAAAGGTCTTACAATTTAAAACCTGGTTCCTAAATCTCTGTCTTACCATTATGTAATCTATCTGATGCCTTTTAGTATTTCCAAGATTCTTCCATGTATACAACCTTCTATTACGATTCTTGAACCACGTGTTAGCTATGATTAAGTTGTTTTCTGTGCAAAATTCTAACAGACGGCTTCCTCTTTCATTTCTTGGCCCCAATCCATATTCACCTACTATGTTTCTTTATCTCCCTTTTCCTACTGTCGAATTCCAGTCACCCATGACTATTAAATTTTCGTCTCCCTTCACTACCTGAATAATTTCTTTTATCTCGTAGTATATTTCTTCAACTTCTTCGCCATATGCAGAGCTAGTTGGCATATAAACTTGTACTATTGTAGTAGGCATGGGCTTCGTATCTATCTTGGCCACAATAATGCGTTCACTATGCTGTTTGTAGTAGCTTACCCGCATTCCTATTTTCCTATTCATTATTAAACCTACTCCTGTATTACCCCTATTTGATTTTGTATTTATAACCCTGTATTCACCTGACCAGAAGCCTTGTTCCTCCTGCCACCGAACTTCACTAATTCCCACTATATCTAACTTTAACCTATCCATTTCCCTTTTTAAATTTTCTAACCTATCTGGGATCTGACATTCCACGCTCCGATCCATAGAATGCCAGTTTTCTTTCTCCTGATATCGATGTCCTCTTGAGTAGTCCCCGCCCGGAGATCCGAATGGGGGACTATTTTACCTCCGGAATATTTTACCCAAGAGGACGCCATCATCATTTAACCATACAGTAAAGCTGCATGCCCTCGGGAAAAATTACGGCTGTAATATCCCCTTGCTTTCAGCCGTTCGCAGTACCACAACAGCAAGCCCGTTTTGTTTAATGTTACAAGGCCAGATCAGTCAATCATCCAGACTGTTGCTCCTGGAACTACTGAAAAGGCTGCTGCCCCTCTTCAGGAACCACACATTTGTCTGGCCTCTCAACAGATACCCCTCCGTTGTGGTTGCACCTACGGTACGGCTATCTGTATCGTTGAGGCACACAAGCCTCCCCACCAACGGCAAGGTCCATGGTTCATGGGAAAATCGATTATGCTATCAATAAAACATCAATATTACGGCCAAATTGGTCTTCCAGTCTAACTATTCCCTCTTGGTTTTTGCACATATTGTATATTACCAGTCTTTTCCTGTAGCTTATCTATCTTTTCCTCACAATTTCGAAGATCTTGCGCCATTTTCTACTGTCGAACGCTTTTTCCTGGTCGGAAAATCCTACGAACGAGTCGTAATTTTTCTTCAGTCGCAAGTGAATCGTCATCATTGTCTCCATCTAGGCCCCAGCGCAATGTCAGCGTTATCTCTCTGGCGTCTTTACCTTTCCTAAGGCCGAACTTATTGTCATCTAACAGATCCTCCATTTTCTTTTCCATTATTCTGTATACTATTTTTATGAGCAACTTGGAGCATATTATTCTTATCATCAACTTGGATGAATGAGCTGTTACATTAATAGTGCCGTCCTGTGAATAGTGTGGTTGATGTTTTTCCGAATTTGTGATGGTATATTGCCAGTCCCGTGCAACCTTAACGCCATCGTGAAGTCTTTTTGTTGCCATCTCCCACAACGACTTTAGAAATTCCGGTGGAATGTTATCAATCCCTTCAGCCTTATTTGATCTTAGGTCGTCCAATGCTCTTTTAAATTCTGATAAATCCTCTATGTTTTCCCTATCGACTCCTGCTTTCCCTTTTATCAAGTCATCGATCAAATGCTCCTCCTCATAGGCGCCTTCAGTTTATTCTTTCCACATCTCTGTTCTCTCCTCAGCAATTAACAGTAGAATTCGCATTGCACTCTTCATGTTATCGTCCTTGATTCTAATTTCCCGAAAGCTGTTTTGACTTTGCTACATGCTGAGTCAGTCCTATCGACCATCATTTCTTTTTAGAGTTATTCACATTTTTCCCGCAGCCAGTTGGCCTTAACTTCGTTGCGCTTCTTATTTATTTCATTCCTAAGTGACTTGTATTTCTCTACTGCTGAATTTCCCTGAATATTTTTGTACTTCCTTCTTTCCTCTATCAACTGAGGAATTCCTTCGGTTACCCTTGGTTTCATCGCAGTTACCTTCTTTATACCTATATTTTTCTTTCCAACTTCTGTGATAGCCCGTTTTCGAGATGCCCATTCCTGTTCAACTGAACCGCGTACTGTGCTATTCATTATCGCAGTATCTATAACTTCAGAGAGCTTCAAGCGTACCTATTCTTTCTTTAGTACGTGTTCCACTCCTTTACACACTGATTCTACCTGGTTAGTCTCTTCAGTAATATTAAATTGTGATCTGAGTCTATATCTGATCCTAGGTACGCTTCACAGTTCGGTATCTTATACCGGAATCTCTGCCTGAATGTGATGTAATCTAACTGGACCCTCCCGTATGTCCCGGTCTATCAGAAAGTGTACGAGGTTCGTCTTGTGATTCTTGAACGCAGTGTCCGCCATTACTAGCTGTAATATATTGAAGAACTCATGTACTCTTCCTGCTCTCTCTCTTTACTTTTTATTTTATTTTATTTTTTGGGTAATCAGTCTTCTGACTGGTTTGATGCGGCCGCCCCGCCAGGAATTCAACTCCTGTACCAATTCGTGTCAGAGTAGTACTCGCAACCTACGTCCTCAATTATTTGCTGGATGTAGACCAATCTCCGTGTTCCTGTACAAATTTTACCCTCTACAGCTCCATCTGCAGCATGCAAGTTATTCCCTGAAATCTTAACAGATGTCCTATCATCCTGTCCTTCTTCTTGTCCTGTCTTCGATATATATTCCTTTCCTCTCCTATTCTGCGCAGAACCTCCTCATTCCTTACCATGCTGTGCTCCAGACGTACATTCTTAGAAAGTTCTTCCTCAAATTAAGGCCAACTAGTAGACTTCTATTGCCCAGGAATACCGAGTTTGCCAATGCTTTTCAGTTTCTGATGTCCTCCTTGCTGCCTACGTAGCAGAATTCGTTTCCTTTTTTTCACTTCATCTACTTCGTGATGTTTAGTTCCTCGGTGTTCTCATTTCTGCTGCTACTCATTACTTTCGTCTTCCTTCGATTTACTCTCATTTCATACTCCATACTCAGTACACTGTTCGTTCTATTCAGCAGATCCCGTAACTCTTCTCCCCTTTCACTGAGGATAGCATTGCCATCAGCGAATCTGATCATTGACATTCTTGCACCTTGAATTTTAATTCCAGTCCTGAATCTTTCTTTTATCTCCATCATTGCTTCTTCGATGCACAGATTAAACAATAGGGGCGAAAGACTAGGTCCCTGTTGTACACCATTTAGGTCTTCCACTCTTGTTATTAATTTATGGCTCTTGTAGATGTTGCACATTACCTGTCTCTCTCTCTACTGCTTACCCCTATTTCCTTCATAATTTAGAACATCTTGCACCATTTGACATTGTCGAACGCTTTTTACAGGTCGACAAATCTTGTGAACGCGTCATGATTTTTCTTTAGGCTTGCTTCTACTATCAGCCGCAACGTCAGAACTACCTCTCTGGTGCCTTTACCTTTCATAAAGCCAATGACGACGGGTTGTCCAAGGAATGTTAAGAAAGGCAGGAAGATTCATTCGCTCAACAAGGATGACAGTATACAAATTTCAGAGTATCTCAGCAGTCAGCATCAAATATTCGTTGATGAGGACGAAGATGTGGAGAACAAATGGAAAAATATCAGAGGCATCGTTCAATATACACTAGACAAGTATGTTTCGAATAAGGTTTTAAGAAATGGTATGGATCCATCACGGTTTAACAGTCGTGCTTGAAAAGCGCTACGTAAAGAAAGAGCACTTCATCTCAGATTCAAGACAACTAAAAACCTGGCAAACAAAAACAGAACGAAGTGAAGATGAGCGTAAGGAGAACAACGAGAGAATCGATCAATGATTTTGAAAGTATGCCGTTGTCAACCGACACGAGTAAAAACCCTAAGAGATTTTGGCCGTGTGTAAAGTCAGTAAGTGAGTCAAAAATCATCTATTCAATCTTTCAGCACACACACCGGCACCAAAAAGGAAGATAACAGAGATAAGTCCGGAATACTGAATTCGGTATTCCGAAGCGGTTTCACCACGGAAGATCGTAACACTGTCTCCCCTTTCAATCGTAGTAACAACGTCGAAACGGCAGATACTGAGATAACCGATCGCCGAAATGAAAAGCACCTACAGCAGTAGTGGAAAGGCGTCAGCATCAGATGAGATCCCTATAAGGATCTATAAAGATTATGCGAAAGAACTTGCTCCACTTCTAGCAGTAACTTATTGTAGATCGCTTGCCAACGAAAGGTATCTAACGGCTGGAAAAAAGCTCAAGTCATTTCCGTTTTTAAGACAGGCCGTAAGACGGATGCACACAATTAGAGACCTACATCGTTGACGTCAATCTGTTGTAATTTTATGATAAAGAATTATGAAGTTTTTGAAAAATGAACATTTCCTGTATCAAAATGAACATGGATTCCGCACGGCGCTCAGGTTGATGCTGTGCTCCTTGATTTCAGTAAGGCATTTGACACCGTCCAGCATTGCTGTTTAATGAAAAAAATACGAGTTTACTGAGTATCGCATCGGACTTGCGGTTGGATGGAAGACTTCCTTGCAGAGAAAACTCAACATGTCGCTCTTAACGGAGCTAAATCGACAGATGTAAAGGTAATATCCGGAGTACCACAGGGAAGTGTGATAGGACAGTTGCTGTTTACAATACATATAAATGATATAGTAGGAAGCGACAGATGCTCTTTGAGGCTATTCGCAGGTGATACAGTCATCTGTACCAAAGCAGCAACACCGGAAAATAGTATGAATTTGCAGAAAGACCTGCAGAGAATTAATGAATGGTGCATGCTCTGGCAGTTGACGCTGAACGTAAATAAATGTAACATATTGCGCATACATAGGAAAAGAAATCCACTACCGTACAGCTACACTATTGGCGACAAACAGCTATAGACAGCGTCTGCCGTAAAATATCTAGGAGTAACTATCCAGAGCGACCTTAAGTGGAATGACCACATAAAAGAGATAGTTGGAAAAGCAGACACCAGAGTATTGTTGATCTGTCTAGGATCACTGATAGGGCTGATAGAGGAGATAGAGAAGATCCAACGAAGAGCGGTGCACTTCGTCACGGGATCGTTTAGCTGGCGAGAGAGCGTTACGGAGATACTAAATAAACTCCACTGGCAGACATTACAACAGAGGCGTTGTGCATCACGGGGAGATTTACTATCGAAATTTAGGGACGGCACTTTTCAGGAGTCGGACAACATATTACTTCCCCCGACATACATCTCGCGTATTGACCACGAGGAGAAAATCCTAGAAAGTAGAGCCAACACAAAGGCTTACCGACTATAATTCTTCCCGCGCACTATTCGCGAGTGGAACAGGGATGGAGGAATCAGATAGTAGTACCGAAAGTACCCCCCGCCACACACCATTAGGTGACTTGCGGAGTATGATGTAGATGTAGATCGTTGTCTAACACATCCTCAAATTACTTTCCATTCTTCTGTATCCTATTCTTGCAAGTAGCTTGGCTGCTGGAGCTGTTAACTGATTGTGCGATAATTCTCATACCTATCAGCTCGTGCAGTCTTGGGGATTGTGTAGATGATATGTTTTCGAAAACTAGATGGTGTATCGCCACTCTTTTATTACTTCTTCCCCCAATGATTTTAGAGATTCTGGTGGAATGTTATCTATCCCTTCTGCCTTATTTGATCTTAAGTCTTCCAAAGCTCTTTTGAATTCTGATTCCAATATTGGATCCCCTATCTATTCTATATCGACTCCTGTTTCTTCTTCTGAGACATCAGACAAGTCTTCTCTTTTGTAGAGATTTTCAGTGCACTCTTTCCACCTATTCGCTCTCTTGCCAGTATTCAATAGTGGAGTTCCCACTACACTCTTACTGTTAACACCCCTTGTTTTTAGTTTCACCGATGGTTGCTTTGACTTTCCTGTATGCTGAGCCTGTCCTTCCGACAGTCATTTCTTTTTATATTTATTCACATTTTTATGCAGCCATTTTGCCGTAGCTCCGTTGCGCTTTATTTCATTCCTAAGTGTCTTTTATTTCTGTATTCCTGAATATTTTTGTACTTCCTTGTTTCCTCGATCAACTGAAGTATTTCTTCTGTTACCCATGGTTTCTTCGCAGTTACCTTCTTCATACCTATATTTTTCTTTCCAACTTCTGTGATAGCCCGTTTTCCAGATGCCCATTCCAACTGAACCGTATGCTGTGCTATTTATTATCGCAGAATCTATAGCTTTAGAGAACTTCAAACGTATCTCTTCATTCCTTAGTACTTCCATATTCCGCTTCTTGGCGTATTGATTCGTCCTGACCAGTCTCATAAACTTCACCCTATTCTTCATCACTTCTAAATAGTGGTCTGAGGCTGTATCTGCTCCTGGGTACTCCTTGAATTTTTGTATCTGATTTCGGAATCTCTGTCTGAGAATGATCTAATCTAACTTTTCTAAATATTCCTGCTCCTCTTGTGATTAGCGAACAGAGAATTCGCTATTAAAAACTCAAATTTTATGCAAAATTCAATAAGTCTTTCTTCTGTCTCATTCCTACTACCAAACTCATATTCTGCCTTAACCCTTTTTTCTACTCCTCCCCGTACAGCCTAATTCCAATCCCTCATGATTACTAGATTTTCATCTCCCTTTACGTACTTAATTACAAGTTGAATGTCCTCATATACTCTCTGTATCACTACATCTTCATCTTGTGACGTCGGCATGTTTAGCCGAACTGTCGTTGTCGGTATATTATTTTCTTTCGCTTCACATGAGAACCACACTATCACTGAACTAATAGCATTAATTTACTCTCTGCCCTATCTAATTATTCATAACTAATTGTACTCCCGTTTTAAGATTTTCTGCTGCTTTTGATATTACTCTGTACTCATCTGACCAGAAATCTTCATCTTCTTTGCATTTCACTTCACTGACACCCACTATATCTAGATTGAGCCTTACTATTTCCCTTTTCACATTTTCTAGCTTCCCTGCCACGTTCAAGCTTGTGACGCTCCATTCCCCGCGTCGTAGAATGTTATCTTTTCGTTGGTTATTTAATCTTTTTTTCATGATCAACTCCCCATTGGCAGTCGTCTCCCGGAGATCCGAATGTGGAACTATTCTGGAATCTCCTGCCGATGGGGAACTTTTCAATTACAGGCAACATGTCCCGTGGATACACATTTCGTTCCCCTTAATGCAGTGGCTTCAGTTGCCTTCTACAACCTCATGCCGCTTATCATTGCTGATTCTTCCTTCTTTAGGGGAAGAGTGCCCTGAACCTCTATCGGCTCTTCCGCCCTCTTTGACAACATCGTTGGGAGAATGAGGTGACTTCTCATGCCGGAAGTCTTCGGTCGCCATTGCTCATGATTATTACTGAAAATTTAACTGGTGGCTAGGCTAAACTCTGCACCGACGATTTTTTCATTACTACTCAAATCGTTACTCCTATACCACAATTCCTCTCTTGCTGCTACCAAGCCCATATTCTCCCGTAACCTTTGCTTCTAGTCCTTCAGCTACAACTGCATTCCCCCGTTTATATTAAATTTTCATCTGCCTTTACGTCCTGAGCTGCACGATGAACACCCTCAAAAACTTTATCTTTCATCTTACGCTGGCGTTCTCGGCATGCATACCTGAACTATTGATGTCGATGTTGTTTTGCAATCGACTGTGACCAGAAGAATCGTATCAATGAACTATTTATAGAAACTCAGTCTCTGACTACTCCCATTTTCCACTGTTACCGGCTGCTGATTATAGTCCTCTGATCAGTGATTCTCGTCTTCTTTCAGTTTCCCTTCACTGACCCCCATTACGTGTAGACTGAATCTTGGTATAATCGGGTAGGCTTTCGCGGCCAGAGTCAGTCGACATAAAAAATTTCTGGAGGTCGTGCAGCATGGGAACTGCATACGAAATCTATGTAAATGGTTCTACAGAATGAGTTCCTTTTCCTTTTTTGTTGCATCTTAGATCCTCCGTGATTCTGTTTATTCTTGAATTAACTTCCATTCCGCAGCGGAGTGTGCGCTGAAATGAAACTTCATGGCAGATTGAAACCGTGTGCCGGCCCGAGACTCGAAGGTCCCGACATGAATTCTCGGTACTAGGTTCCCCTTTTTAGACTTCAGACACGGAACTTCCGTTCCGTGACAAAAAAAAAAAAAAAAAAAAAAAAAAAAAAAAAAAAAAAAAAAAAAAAAAAAAAAAAAAAATGGTTCAAATGGCTCTGAGCACTATGGGACTTAACTTCTGTGGTTATCAGTCCCCTAAAACTTAGAACTACTTAAACCTAACTAACTTAAGGACATCACACACATCCATACCCGAGGCAGGATTCGAACCTGCGACCGTAGCGGTCGCGCGGCTCCAGACTGTAGCGCCTACAACCTCTCGGCCACCCCGGCCGGCTTCTGTGACAACTCTGGGGTGGAAGATAACCTCATTCAACGATAATGATAACATTCGTTTAAGTCTTTTTTGAGTAACGCCGCACCTTCCTTTTAATTGATACATTTAGAAGTTCTTAAAGCTGTATAGCTGCTTATGCGCTTCCTTTTCAACATTTTGGGAAATACTTGCCCTAGTCTTGTAATATATATTTCTTCTGATCCTTACAGTCAGCACCAGATGACAGAATTTTAGTATTCCAAAACTATCCACGTAAGCAATGAAAATATTTTTGATTGAGCAACGCTTGTGCGACTCCTTCAATTTACGAAATGTAAATAATCCACAATCACTTATTTTTTAAATTAAATACTCGTTTTCAAAGTTACTGTCGTCATGAGATTGTCTTTTCTCCAGAGCTGCTATCCCGTGATTAGTTCAAAACTGTCGACGCACGCATAAAACACTATGTAGCTACGGAAAGATATTTCCTTCCTCTGTCTCAGAAAGCGGAGAAGAGAGTCCTGGGTCATCAGAGCGTCTTTATCTGCTCTTATTTGCTTAGAGAAAACCTCAGATGCTCGCAGAATACCTAGGACGAGTAACCTAAATCGAAAATTACTTCCATACGCTCCATTGCCTCTTATTCGGGTGCAAAACCAGCGAACCAGTTGCTATGTTAACTTGCAACATGCGTTCGCGGATTCTCAGACAGCAGCTGATCGAGTCCTCCTGTTAATAATTAGTGAAACCTAGAACGAGAGTTTGGTGCTCCGACAAAATCATGTAAAATACGTATTAAACAACAGAGTTTGTCTCGTACCGCAATAAATGTAAAATGTTACTGAGCCTTCGTATTAACGCGAATGGTGAAATATTCATCCACGGTTACGTACAGCAACATGATTTGCACAAAGTACCTACAGTACCAGCTAAGCACCCATCCAAATGGTTTTTCAAAATGAATCTCTCACTCTGCAGTGAGTGTGCGCAGTGTTCTGAAACTTCATGGTACATTATAACTGTGTGCCAGACAGGTATTAGAGCCTGAAAGCTTGCGTTTTGAAGGCAATGTTCTTGTGCTTACCCAGCTGGCTAGGTGCAACTGACGAGACATTTACTTTATTTTTCTTAGCACCTCTTAAAACTATATTTATTAAGCTCAAAGTAAGACCATAAGTACAAAAAGCCAGCAATAAATCACCGCAACAATAATGACAATTTTTTGTAACCTTCTCTAATTTGTGTATGTTGTAAGTAAATTATGACTTTATGAATATTGAAACACTGCTTCTGTAACCAGTTCCTGCTGTGTACTAGAAACGTAAACGCACGCTCTGGGATCTGCCAGGGTATAAAATATGAAATTCAAACTGTTAAGAGAGGGCGGTCTTAAAAAGGGAACAAAAGGGCTGCGCAAGGCCTGTACCGAAGATCTTCTTGAAAATGGAGAAATAGGGCTGAAGAGATATAATGCTCGCTTCTGGGTGCAACGACCGCTGAACTAATTGCTAGTCTGGCAGTATTGGCATTAAAAGACATCTGTGGGCAGCAGCGACGCAGGAGCTGTCTGTCAAAAATGCAAGGCAGGATAATCGTAGGGCGCTTTCACTGGCACCCAAACCTCCAGGTCTGAGACACTCACAACGGAACCGAAGGTCGTGTCTCGACAGAGTATCAACCAAAAGGCCTATTTAGTTCGTGCTATGTGCTGCCGTCCAGTAGAACGTGCGTAAGAGGAAATTTAAAGTAACGCCAGAACTACGGACAACAGGAAAAGCTGTATATGAGTGACTGCTTCGAAAATCTCACTTGCGTGACTTGGCTACAGCGTGGGTCCATGTAGCAAAGACCCCACGTTTAAAACCTACTAACAACTTTTTTTTACCTGTTTACATGTGAACCTGTTATATGGGAGAACATTTTCCTGACATATAAAAGGACTTTTCGGGGGTCGTTGAGTGTTCTTTTGGCAGCCTGTTTTCACTTCGTTAATTGAACGTTATTTACTTATTATTGATCTTATTTCTTGTTTAATATTGCTTGTATTGTGTATTGAGGCGGAGACCTAGAAAGGACGGAAATGCTTCGTCCCGCCGTAGCCCTCAGTGGTTCAGAAGCCCACAACAAGCCACAGCAGTCCACCCACCTCTCCGCCGCCCCGCACCTAACTCAGGGTTATTGTGCGGTTCGGCCCCTAGTGAGAACGTCACATACCAACAGAGTGTAACTCCAATATTCGCGTGGTAGAGTAATTATGGTGTATGCTATAGCGTCCACGCCCCTATTTTATAGTCAATAAAACATTTATTATTATTTTTTTTTAATATGTGTGGTCAGAGAAACAATTTGCTTTTGCTAGTGCAGAGACGGTGTAACAGTATCTTCACAAGCCATAGAAAATAGACTGAAAACAATGATATGTTTTAATTATAAGAACAATTATTATTATCACAGATTTTTTGTTGCATTCTCTCTTCTTGTTCGAGTAGCCATTGATGTTAGCAAGGCGTTCTTTAATCTTCCGCCTATGATGTCTGGTATTATTACTATTATTTAAACTACGTATTGTAAATTATTGGAGAAAAATGGAGAATAACGTTATTCAAGTATATCTCACATTTTCTGTAAGAATCTTTCTAATCTTGGTCCTCTGCATTCCATTTTTGCTTCGCTGCGGACGAGCTGCAACGCCGCCTTTAGCGGTAATATATTTATATGATTTTATTGGCAAGAGTTATAGTTTTATTTCAGATTGAAAATGCTCAGAACAGTTATTTAACGCTAATTAATGTTCTTTTTCAAATCGAATTCAGTCAGTTATTTTCATGTAATCGGAACAGAACGATTCTGTGGTACACCGATGTTCATTTATCTGCCGCCATTTTATGAAAGTTTTACTCGGCGAGTTTAAACTGCCAAATAATTCAGACGTATATATTTTCCATTCTAAAAATAATCCACTTAAAGGTAACTTGAATGTATATCAAAATCTATGCTATGAAAAACTATTTTAACTACTACCATTCCTTCCTGGTGTCGGTGCATAAAACTTTCTCAGCTAAAGCTCAGAAACCTTTTCAGTAAAATTCTCCGATTCCAGGGCTGTGTGTCTCCGTGTTATAAAAGTGAAGTAATATTCAAGAGTGTACTAAGTTTGTATGAAAGTAGTCAACGAACCTAATTGAATAATTTTAAACAGATACACATCGTTAAAGACACCATATGAAAACGATCGTGTGTTTCAGTTTAGGTCACATTCATGCTCATGTTGTATTCTAGCCGGGTAATGCAGTAACTGGATGACAGTTTAGAACTGTAGAAATATTTAAATATTTATGTTGGATTCTCGTATACTGATTGGAGTGCAAATGATAAAAGTAATTATCTGGAAGTGAGACCACAAAAGTAGAAACAAATTTTAACGGGCATTGGATCATCACGAGCATGGGCGTTAAGGTAAGGACACTTGTTCATGTTCGTACATCATATGACACACGCAATTAGTGATCAACGCGTGTTCTGTTTCTGTTTTCTCAACTTCATTAGGTATTACTAGTGGAAACAAAGTTGACACTCGGCGCGATGGCTGAAGGGAGCGACTGTAAATGCGAAGTGCCTTTACAGTCGCTCCCTTCAGCCACCACGTCGCGTGTCAACTTCAATTGCGCGTGTAATAAGTGCTGCAGCATTATCAGTGGCTACCATTACATTGCGGCTGCGAGATAAAATGATGATTAAACCAGAACGGTCGACATCATAAATCAGAGTTTATACCACAGAGTATTTTGCATGACACAGTGACTATACATATATGTATGCATGTATAAATTATAAGTTTTTATGAGTGTTTATTCTCATTGCCATTGTGAGTAAAGAAATTTTGTGGAAATGGTTAGGCCAGAGAAACAGATTAAGCCCACTGAACTTATTGATGTTAACGTAGATACTGATGCAGTATCAGAGAGTCAAAGCGAACCAATAGAGGACAGTTCAGTGCAATTATTAGGACATACGTCAGGAATTAGTGACAAAATTTAAACAGAATTACCAAATGAAAATGAAGTTGAGGATCAGTCTGAAATAACAGACAATCCTCAGACATAAGCTGCCGATATGACTGAGAGTAATGTAACAGAGAAAGGGCGGACCTTGTTACTTTGTCGACTCCAACCCCGTGCGAGAACGTAATAAAACTTCTGTCCCAAAGAACAAGAAGATAGGGAAGTTTGGGCTCTAAAAAGAGCAAAAGCGAAAGGAGGAAGCGATATTAAGGGAACAGCAACATGAACTCGAAAAGCAGGAAAGAGAAAGAAAATTTCTAGATTTAATAAATAAAACGTTTGTTGAGAGAGACAAAGATCTAGTAGACAAATTCAGTCAAATCTTAGTTGAACGGGACAAGGCTATCGTCGAACAGACCTCTGGGAGATGTTCCAATTCGGACTGATACTATGCAACGGGAATTTATTAACTTAGATAAGGAGTTTAAGAGCTTGTCCATTACTGTGGATTCTATACAGGGCAATATACAAAAAGATATCCAATCCCAAGTTCGTAAGGAAGTGGCTCAAGCGCTATGTTTAGCAAATCAGAAAAACCAACAGTGCGGTGTAGTGAAACAACACTCGTTGAGGATCCACGAAATGTATCAAATTCACCTGCGAGCTATTCAGAGACACCTTGGGAACGGAGTTATGGCAACCAATGTGTTGTACTGCAACAGGTTACGCTACAACATAGACCGAATTCGGAAACCGACTGCATGTGCTATCATGAGGGTGCAGCGCAGGTAAATGATAATAGTACTGTACAGTAAAAGGCAGTGATGCATAACCAAAGCCATATCAAGCACCAGCCATATCATGTATTCAATAAGACAGTAAACGGAATATCCTCTCAGTAGTTTTCATTCGAAACTTTAACAGCATATTACCAAACACCTGGACAGAACAACAAAAGATACAGCATTTAGTCGCTCGTATTACTGGAGATGCTTCTTCTCTGTGGGCCCCTGATGCCGCTGCAACATGCAAGAGTTTTAACGAATTTGAAAAGGAATTTTTAGAGCAATTTTGTCTGCGTCTATCAAAGAAAGATTACGCAAAACAGTGTACAGTGCTGAAATGTATAGACTGACCCAAAGATGGGTACACTAGGGAACTACTTTTAAAAATATATAAATATGGCCTGTCACTGGGATGAGCAAGTAGCATCTAGAGATTTGTTGAGAGTTCTGAAAGCAAGACTACCAGTCACTATTCGACAACAATTATTTAATATCCCTGATGCTGATACAAAGGAGTTTCTTAACATAATTGACTCTTTAGATTTAGTACAGGAGGATGCAAGAAAACCTACTGAAGGAATTGCAAATGGAAATAATAATAATAATAATAATAATAATAATAATAACAGTGGAAAACCATCATGGAGTGGGAACACATCGAACAAGGGCGATAATAGTCCTAGGAAATAAAAAAGTAAACAGTTCAATAACTGAGGTTATTATAATAATAATAAAATGAATTATGCATCAAAGGTAGAATACAACAGTAACAACACCAATCAAAACCAACCTGTATCGAATAATAATCATCGACAGGGTGATAATGAAAATGTAAATAACCATTTTAATCGTAAAAGGAGATCCGAACACGGGCAAAATAGTCCACATATGGACAAAGCGAAAAACATGCCGTCAGGGGAAGGATACTGACAACAGCCAGATCCTAGTGGTTGGAATCCACGCCCAACATACGGTTCGTATTCACAGCCAATAAATTTTATGCAAGCTATAACCATGTAGGATAATCCTTATCCACAACAGTGGAATCATTCAGTGACCGCATTTACCACTAACTACCAACAAAATGCAAGGATAGTGGAGTTGTCACCTGAGAGGAACCGAATAATCAGAAACCGTCAAAAATAATCAACTTAAAGGTAACTTGAATGTATATCAAAATCTATGGTACGAGAAACTATTTTAGCTACTACCATTCCTTTCTGGTCTCGGTGCACAAGAATTTCTCAGCTAAAGCTCAGAACCCTTTTCAACAAAAATTCGCCGATTCCAGGATTGTGTGTCTCCGTGTTATAAAAGTGAAGTGATATTCAAGAGTGAACTAAGTTTGTGTGAAAGTAGTCAACTAACCTAACTGAATAATTTTGAACAGATACACATTTTTTCAGATAACATATGAAAACGGTTGTGTGGTTCAATTTAGTTCACATTCATGCTCATGTCATATTCTAGCCGGGTAAAACAGTAACTGAAAGACAATTAGAACTGTAGACATATTTAAATATTTGTGTTGTACATTGCCAATTTTACGCATTCACAACACGGTGTAAATGACAGCACAACGCGTACGTGGAGACAGTGTTTGCACAGCAAACGCCGACATAGCGTGACTGAGGCGGAATAAGGGAACAAGCCCGCATTCGGCGAGGCAGATGGAGAACCGCCTTGAAAACCATCCACAGGCTGGCCGGCACACCGGACCTCGACACTAATCCGCCGGGCGGATTCGTGCCGGGGACCGGCACGCCTTCCCGATCGGGAAGCAGCGCGTTAGACCGCGTGACTAACCGGGCCGGCTGTTTAATAGTACTGCTATTTGTTTTATTATTATTATTATCATCATTATTACTATTACTTCCGATAGTTTATTTTTCTGTTCTGGTTGTAATATTATGTGAAACTACAGATGTACTCTATAGGTTCGTACTTTCGAAGAAACAAAGCTAAAGCAGATGGCCTAGAGAACATTGCTGTAAGCTCCAAACAGCCCTTTTACGTTTCGTAAGTTTCTTATTCCATATAATACTTTCACGCATAATATTAAGAAAAAAGTTGTTATTGGGATTTCAATCCCAGACCTATACTACAAGAACCTAACGCTCTATCAGTTTCCCCACAGACGCTCTACATGTGGCATACTCACAGTTATTCTTTCCCTGTACTCCGTGAATCTGGTGTCACTTTTAATTAAAGTTTACGCCCTTTCTGCTGGACAACAGTACATATTACGAACTAAGTCAGAGTTTTGGTTGATACAACGTTTGGTACCGATCTGAGTGTCTGACATCTGGAGTTTAGGGTGTGAGTCCGAGAGATTTACTTGGGAATCCGATGGATTGTTAAAGACAATCACTTTGCGACGACACCGTAATCAATATGACGATTTATAACGGACATCGTTTAGATTGTTTAGCACGTGAAAGACAATCTTAGTGCACAGTGTTGCTCTATTACTATAACACACTTACTTTATTGCAAAGGTATTTTGTAGCTGTTGTTTGTTATAACCCTAATGCTATTACCGCTTATTATAATACCCTGAAGCTGTTATTAACAAGGACTAATTAGAGACATTGTATTAATGAAATAACCCGCATGTATACGCAGGGTGAACCTGGACTCCAAAGACATACCTTTAGAAGTGGTAGTATGGACCAAAACAAGAACAAAACGCATAATGAATTGGGCTGTGAAATTGATACGTTAAGAGCTGTGAACATTTGTCCATTGGGGTAGACACTACACAGAATGGCAGATGAACAAGCGCTCATACCTTTTAAGGTACGAACTTTAAAGCCGATGTTTTCTGTACATTTTTTCTTCTTTTGATCCACACTGCCATCAGCAAAATGTGGAAATGAATGACATTTCAGTAGAAGAGACGCGTCTCATGAAAGCAAAAATGGAAAAAGTGCTCATAGCTCTTATGCCAAACATTTTAGATCCCAAGTACACCAAACACTTTTTTCTTGTTTTAGTGAAAACCACCACCTCTAAAACTTTATCGGAGTTATGGTTCACCTTGTATATAAAATGAGACACGGAAATTGTTTGCATTGTAATTTGAAAGCTATTTACTGTGAATATGAACTGATTGATTGGCCTTGTTGTGGGTTGACACGCAGCGTTACGGTGTTCAATTACAATTTTGATCGCAAAATTATATCATGGGCAATTCAGAAAATTTAGTTTCATAGGCTCAGTCTGATTACAACTGTGGGAAATAATGCTGATGCGCTTGATTGTGTCGCGACTGGCTGGTATATTACAGCAGGTGAACGTAAGAACTTCACCACAGATGCCTTTAGGGTTATACAGGTCCTTGAGTGGCCTGTCTGGTTTCCTGACATTTCACCCGTAGGTCACGTCTGGGATTAGCTATTCCATTTCAGATCGGTCGAAAACTGAGAAAATTGATGTCGTAAATTTTAAAATCATTAATAACTTTTACATGTGTTTGTTATTGTAAAAGAAAACAACTTCCACTAAGTTATCTCTTAACTGTTTACAAGTTTTCGAGTTAAAATGGGGTACATTTTGCGTAACTCAACCTCATATCGGAGTTCAGTGAACTACGATTCATTTTCAAGATTAATGTCTTTTCGTGACGGAGGTATATAACAATAACATGACAATAATTAATATAAATTTCAGAAGCCCTTTAATCGTGTATAAAACGTAATAACAAGTTTCACAAAAATTACACTTACATAGACTTGAACCTGTTCTTATTACACACTGTTTACAGTTTTAAGATTTATTGAGTCTCTTGTCCGTGCAAATAACTAAATCACAAATATTTAGCCTCACGCTATACTTAGTTTGGAACGGGTCGCCGTGGAACATAAGCAGCAACCGATCCAATGCAGCCTCGTCATGATGCTGCTGTTTCCATTTCCATTTTATTTTTTCTACAGCTCTCCATTGAAGATACCATTAAAGAAGCACGCCTGTAGTGTTTTTAAGTCAAATGCTGAACAATGTGATATTCCGTGAAAAACAGCGTTTTTTTAGAGGAAATGTGATTGATGAACATTATATTCAAACACAACAAAAGTCTCAATAATACCTCCTCAAACTATAAAATATAACTACCATTTTCAAAGAATGGTAAATCCTGGGAGTCGTGTGTGTGAGTTGCGTTTGTGTGTGTGTGTGTGTGTGTGTTTGTTTTTGTGTAAGTATGTGTTTGTGAGTGTGTGTGTGTGTGTGTGTGTGTGTGTGTGTGTGTGTGTGTGCTTGTTTGTGTGTGTGTGTGTGTTTGTGTTTGTGTGTGTGTGTGTGTGTTTGTTTGTGTGTGTGTTTGTTTGTGTTTGTATGTGTGTGTGTGTGTGTGTGTGTGTGTGTGTGTGTATTGTTAACAAAGACCACTGGCCGAAACCTTAAATTATGACAGACTTTCTGTTGTGCGTATCTGCGAGTCAGCATCTCCACTATATGGTGAGTAGGAACTTTCCTTCTCTTAATATTGTTATAATCTACATTTTGTATTTTATGTGAGAATTTTGTTTTGAGTAGTTTCTAAGCCATAATCACGTGATTGTATTTAATTACGGTAATCTTGACGCTTAAGAGAAACCTGCAAGCACTTTTGCACTTTATCACAGCCGGGAGCCCGCAAAGGATATTAGCTAGCTATCTACTTTACATGACAGAAAACCGTGCACCCACAAGAAACGCAAGGTTGCGTGCTGTCCGAAATGAAATGGAACCGCCCAGATGCGATTGGCAATCGTGCGTTTTCACGCCGCCTCCTAGCCAGCATCCTTCATGCATGTGTTTCAGGTACGGCAAGAAATTCCTCAAGCTGCTTACTTGAGTGCCACAACGAATATTCGGGTTAATGGGGTCACCTCTTATATTTATATTGAAGACGGACACCAGTTCCGAATGAAAATTTAATTATTCCATACCTGTTTTGTGATGGACATCTCCACACACACTATGTGATCAAAAGTATCCGGACACCTGGCTGAAAATGATTTACAGGTTCATGGCGCCCTCTATCGGTAATGCTGGAATTTAGTACGGTATTAGCCCACCGTTAGCCTTGATAACAGCTTCCACTCTCGCCGGCATACGTTCAATAAGGTGCTGGAAAGTTTCTTGGGGAATCGCAGCCCATTCTTCACGGACTGCTGCACTGAGGAGACGTATCTATGTCGGTCGGTGAGACCTGATAAGAATTCGACGTTGCAAAGGATATTATTCTTGTGTAAACACTCCACCACAGCCCGTGCGTTATGAACAAGTGCTCGCTCGTATTGAAAGATGCAATCGCTATCCCCGAATTGCTCTTAAACGGTGGGACTCAAGAAGGTGCTTAAAGCATCGATGTAGTTCTGTACTGTGATAGTGCCACGCAAAAAAAAGATGGCATTGGCACTACACACGCTGGCAAATGACGTTCACTGGGCATTCTCCATACCCACACCCTGTCATCGAATCTCGTGATTCGTCACTCCACACAACGTTTTTCCACTGTCCAGTTTTCCACTGTTTACGCTCCTACCACCAGGCGAGGCGTCGTTTGGCATTTACCGGCGTGATATGTGGCTCATGAGCAGCCGCTCGACCATGAAATGCAAGTTTTCTCGCCTCCCTCCTCACTGTCATAGTGCTTGCAGTGGATTTTGATGCAGTCTGGAGTTCCTGTGTGATGTTCTGGATAGATGTCTGCCGATTCCACATTACGACCCTCTTCAACTGTCGGCGGTCTCTGTCAGTCAAGAGACGAGGTCGACCTGTACGCTTTTGTGCTGTACGTGCCCCTTCGCGTTTCCACTTCACTATCACATCGGAAACAGTGGACCTAGGGATGATTAGGAGTGTGGAAATCTATCGTATAGACGTCTACCGCCAGTGACACCCAATCACCTGACCGCGTTCGAAGTCCGTGAGTTCCGCGGATCGCCCCATTTTTGCTCTCTCACAATGCTTAATGACTACTGAGGTCGCTGATATGGAATATCTGGCAATAGGTGGCAGCACAGTGAACCTAATATGAAAAAACGTATATTTTTAGGGGTGTCTGCATACTTTTGATCACATAGTGATTTCGACAAGT